>NC_138741.1:15879957-17359957 GCF_965113295.1 Leuciscus leuciscus
GATGATTCATTTGGAAACCATGGAAACACAATTGGCATGCTGTAAAGTCATCTTTCAACTTTATTATGTGTGAAATGCTTTGATGATTGTTTCATGTGCTGTTTTTCATAGAACAAATGTGTATTTCAAGTGATACGAGTTCATTTGTGATCAAATGTCCGTTTTTTTGTATATTATGAAATGTATTTATATGAATTATATATATGCAAAATCTAAAAATTGTTGTATAGCGCTGTTGTTGTAATGTCTGAAGACTAAAGCCCTTGTTGACAAAAGAGATTAAAAAGGCGCTGTCTCTTTAAGAGGAAGAACGCTAGGCACCAACTGTTACATGTAAATATATTCAGAATCCGAACGAGTGAGGCGTGCCAGCAACCAATCGCTGAGCGTCTCCAACCGCGGGAGATCCAAATTTCGCGGGACGTAATTTGGCGCTAAAATAGCACTCCTCTGTTGAGCTGATGTCAAAGCAAAGCTTCTCTGCCGGAGAGGGATTACACAGACACACAGGGACGTTTCCCACCACCACCGGCTTTACGCAACAACTACGAAAGGAACATTTTCAAAGCTTTGTTAACCTTTTAAAGGTAGATTTATAAAACTGGATGACCCGGGTACGTTTACATGTTTAACTTAAGTTATTTGCAGTATATCAAGACATAATAGTCTCTCTCGTTCCACTACAACAAAGGACCCTTGGGAGAGAGTTTTGTGTATGTCGGATGTTTATATTTTTGTAATTTTTCACGCATAATTTATTTACAGCTTTAACAGGATTTATTATACTGAAGTGCATATAGTCTGTAGCATTTGCAGTCTTTAAAGAAATACATATTGATTTTGACGGTTGACTTGTTCTTCAGTAAGCTATAGACGCGATTTGCCTAATAAAAGAGTTTCTTTTGCGTCACTTTCGCGGGTTTTCGTGCGCAAAATGATGCGGATACCCAGAGGGATTTCTCCTGCTTCTGGGAGAGGTGCAGTCTCTGGACTCTCGTGCCCGCAGAAGAAAATGTTCTCCGCGGTGAGGACGGATTTTTTCAACACGGGACTTGCAAGCCCACCGACGAATCTGGTACCGGCTGGATACTTCACTCAGATCGGGAACACAGCAGCTGCGGAGCAGAGAGCCAACTGTTTGTACGCGACCCCCCACGGGCCCGAACCCAAGCCGGCGCGGATCTCTTCCGGGCGGCTGCCGGTAAGCTTCTTTCCGACGACACTCCAATTCTTGCTATTGCGTTATGAATGCGCATGCATGCTTTCTGTTTCATGTCCTTGTCCAATCATATGTCATTTTCTAAAACGCGGCTACAGTCACTGTGTGAAATTCACGTTTTACAACATATAAAACTTCCCGTGTCTGGCCTCGGCAGGGAGTTTTATTTGTATCATCATCTCTGATGTAGGCTATCGAAAATCTGTCATTTCCTCATGAATGAATAAAGCAGGCCAGTAATTTGAGAACATGACCACAACTTATGTATATTTCAGTCATGACATTAGGATAGGACCTTTAGGTTAGAGTGTGGCAAGCAATTTGATTCTTAAACTAGTCGTCCTTTTATTTTTACATTAAAATTAAGTACTTATTATTTTGCTATTAGTCACAATATAAACCTTAGTCTACAAGTTAAATATTTAGTTTTTGACAGGAATGAATACGGTGAGTAATTTAAGTACAGTGAGTTCAAGGGACTGTACTGTTTAACAACTTGCCATTTGTTTAGCTGATGAAATATCTTTACAAAAATTCAGTTGACAAAACTATATAAGGTTGAGTTTTGAAAATTACTTTCGATATGGGTAGTGAAATCAATCACTCTCAAGTCTCAACCCTGATTTCAAATGTGTACAATTCAATATAGCATCTACCCTGACAAGGCCTATATTCCCTGGTTCCTTTTAAAGAAAATGGCTAATTTATGTCATTGAATTCTGTAGAGATCTGTGGTTCAAATATCAACATTGCGAATACTCTCTACTGTTTAATAAATCGGTAGTGTCTGAACAATTAGAACTATGAAAACTGGAATAAATACTAGTAGCTAGCAGCTAGCAGCTAAAGTATCAGTACTGGTACTTAATTAATCAGTAAGTGAAACTAAGAGCTGAACCAACAACAACCAGAATGCACAAGTCAAAAGGTAATCGTTTATAACTGAAACACTGATCACCAATGACAAAAATGTGCAATTTGTTGGCTGTGGAAAGCGCATACCGGTAGTTACCTTGACATTACTGGGAAAATTGCTAGTAGTAGGAAAATACTAGTACCAGTATTTAATGAATAGCTACTAGTGAAATTGAGGGAAAAAGACATTTCCTATTGCATTACTTACTAGTAAATAAAAATAAGTACGAGTTACATCAAATTAGACAGTTTAATTAGTTTTAAGGAGTAATTGTTTAAGTGGCTTGCCATAAAAGGGCTATTTCAGGGGGGAGGTGGTAGATTGATGGGGGAAGGGTGCTTTACAGCTTCTGGACTGGACATTATATGGACCACTTGCACTGAGCTTCGTGACGCACTTCCGTTTGGAAATAGTACGTCTCACTTCAATGTACAGTGGTCAATGAGTTGAACAAACGCCACCTAAAATGAGTGTCCGCAATAAGCTAAAAAAATTTGCCAATTTTTATTGACAGGAGAAAGTATATTCTGATGTTTACTGTGTGCAGAATTTTCCAAACTTATCGGAACGTGAAGTTTTAATCCAACCACAGCCGATCAAAGAAAGCAGCGGGTGTTAATTATACGCCATTATTTCACGCATATAGGACTGCTGCAGCTTAGTGGATACATATATTTAGCCTATTTATTATTCAGAATGCACAGTAGGAAAGAAAATATATTTATAAGAACATTTTAGCAGGCTCAAGATAATTAATACAGAGATCATTATCCAATGTTTAAATCAAATGGCAGTCATAAAACATAGTGATAATCTGCATTCTCATGTATGTAGGTGCGCTGAACGCTCTAACCGGAAACTCCCGATATGTACTAACTAGAAGGTGGAAGTAGTGGTGCAAGTAGTCCATTATATGGTTCATGCCTAATAGTAAAGCGGGAGAAGGGTCCTCAAAGCTAAACTCCTTTCAATACAGAACCTTTTATATTTAGCAAACTATAAAACATAATGAATAAACATGAATGCTCCCATAAAGCCAAATGTTTAAATGACCTAGGTTCATTAGAGTTGCAAACTGGTTATTCCTGTATTTGTATGTATAAACTCTTGAATTCTACTGCTTTTATTATGTAGCTGCATTTGTAATTATCACTCCATTCCCCCCCCCCCCTCCCCCCCCCTGTGCCGTTGCACACCTGTCTCACCATTCGTCCTCACAGAAGCTCAACCTGTTGAAAAGGTCAAAAAGGTCAGAGTATTTGCTCCAGGAACTGCCTGTGTCGAACTTCTCTCTGTGGTGATTGCTGCTTCCAGCTGATAAACAAAAGGGATGATCTCAGACTCACGCTGCAAAACATGGGTTAGGGCTGATAACAGACTGGGCGTCTGTATTGGAGGACTGATAGACATAACTCATAAACTCTGGCATTCTATTATAATAAGCTTTTCTCAGACTGCTTCTCTGGGTTTGCATTAATCAGTTGATCAACTTAAAATGGTTTCTTAAACATAAAGAAGTTGGAATGATAAAAAAAAAAAAAATTTGAATCAGGGAAAGCACTAGAACAAGGCCTGATTTGTTAACATAAGATGACGATAATGTCTTTTCAGGAAACAAAAAGTGTCTAGTGAAGCTCCATATGGCATCGTTAACTACTTCCAGTTTCCCTGTTTCAGTTTTTCACACCCGTGTGCAACAGTCATATGTCTTGCTGTAAAGAGTTTCACTCTTGTTCTCTGCCCCTTTTTCAGTTTGACATAAAGGACACACCTGAAGCTCCCATTACTGTCCTTAGACCTTTGAACCTTTACTCTATAAAACTAAAATTGTGAATTCCATTTAATGAATTTTGCAGAAACTTCTAGTACCCATGAGCCTCATTTCTTTAAAGGAGAACTTGGTAACTTTTTTAACTTAATAAAACTGTCTAGAAATCATTTGGATGGTTAAACAACCTGTTCTGGTGATATTGGTGACTTTCCCCGCTCCCCCCAGCGTTCCCAGGCGGAAAACCAACCTTGCAACTTGCAACACTACCGTCCCGGCAAGTTAGAAATTGGAAGTCTCGTGAGAAGCGAGAACTAGAACGAGAACGAGCGCGAAACACAAATTGCTTTACGGCAATTCGACATAAACACACACGCATGTATGATGTATTACCAGATTACCCACCTCGGTAGACATAGCTCCACGCGATACAGTTGGCTTGCTCCGATCAAAACAAACGCACATGAGCAGCGGACGGTAGAGAGGAGGAGGAGGCCGCCGCAAGTGAGTTTTTTACGACTGTGTTGTGAAATATACACCCCCCCACAGCTGTAGGGGGAGCTCGTGGGGAAAACATGCGACAACAAAAGGGAAAATCAGCGAAGAAGTGACTAGAGTTCGCTAGAGTTACCGAGTTCTCCTTTAAAATGACTTGGTCAACATTAAGTTACAATTTACCCGTCCAAATATAATTGACCTATCCTCTCCAAATACACATTTGTGGTCTTATTGTAAATGAGTTATCAATGTTGCATTTTATTCCAAAGAACAACGAAAATTAGTTTGTCTTCATAATCATTTATTTAAAGGATGTTTATCCACCTTATTTTTCAATGTGGAAGTAAGCCAGTTCCTGTGTAAAACACTTAAGACATGTCTGTGTGGACATGGTATAAATAAATATATGAGATATAATTAGAGAGTGCGGTTTTTCATCTTTATTTTAAAACACTTAAGACACATAAGCCATTATAGACCTTTCAGGTCAGGTTAGACGCTGTATTGAATTTAATGCAGATGAAAACGAGGCTGTGAGAAATAGATGTACAGTCTTTACAATGGCATGCACTGTATAAAGATCCTAGATCCCATCATTTTCGCAACTCGCAACTTGGAGTTTTTGTCTACTGAAAGTTATTTTTGTTTCAGAAAGACGTTTAGTCAGCTGCACAATCTGTATGGTCAGTAGTGGTGGTTCAATGGATCACAAATCTCATGGTTCGGAACTTCGGTTCATATAGGGATTATGTGCAACTTAACTTCCGTATTCTGTAAAACAGATCGCATTGCTTCCGGTTCAGGTCTTTTGTATGTGCTTCGTGAAAATATTAACTGTTTAACTCGAGATAATTTAAAAGGAGCGAGCAAAGATGGGCAAAACCAATGTCCCTCACATATGCAGATTGATATCTAAAAGTTTTTTTAATTTTTCTTAGCGTTTAGATATTTAAATAGAATAAAACGGCAAAAACAAAGTGATCTATTTAGGTTAGCTGATTACCTTAAAAGTCCATAGATATCGACGTCAGTCCATACTGCTGTAAACACTTTCTCTGACAAGCGTATGCGATGAGACCAGGGTTAGTCATGCGACGTTCGACATATACCCTATTACGGTTTTTGAGTCACGGATAGGATAATTTTTCAGATAGGTAAGAAAAAATGAATTAAAGCACACTTTAAGTACTTTGATACCGCAGCAGAAACTACTAGCCTAACTAATAAAGTTCAGACATTATTAAAAATAAGTGAACAGTTAGTAAAAAATAAGAACAAATACAAGTATATATAAAATACAATACATCAAAGTTACAAATAAAGTAACGTTTAACTCAATCATTTAGATACAGAGATGTTATAACTAGGCCTAAGTATAAAATAACACTATAGTGTTCACTGTATAAATTAAATATAGATTAATCTTTGTTAAAGCTTTGTTGTTTGATTAACATTAGTGATGAATAGCAAGTATTTATAGTCTGCTGTCACTTTAAGACTGAAGCCAGTTCCTTTGTAATATACAGAATACATAGATCCTCACGTTTTGATGTCACCACCAGGAAATTACCTGTTTTTTTTATTTTATTCTTGTACATCCAATTATTTTTGTTTCCCCCCACCCTCTATCATTGCCAGATTATTGATTTGCATGTAAAAAGGTAAAACCGGATATTTCATTCATTATCATCTTGTTTGTTTGCATGTAAACATCAGTAACGACTGGCAGTTCAGGATATTTAATAGCTTTGTTTTCCCAGATCATATTTTGTTATCATAGGTTAGGTTAATGTTTTAGTAAGTCGGCATTTATCAAATGCACAAGCACAAGAATAGTTGCAAACTACATGCTGGAGTTAATAATGTCAGGGTTATTTCAGCAAGCTCCAAAGAATGAAAATAAACACTGGAAAACTATACAATAGAGCCAAACTTTGAGGATTGAAAAGGTCATGGAGGTCACTAGGTCTCTGGTTAACTTCAAATCTCACGTGTCCGAGATCAAGTGATCAACGACTGGTCTGTGATCACCATGTTGAAGAACACATGATTTGGCTTTGTTTCCTGAGATCCTTGTGACGCCCTCCCTCTCTTCCACCCCCACCGCTTCCCAGAGTCCCTCAGGTCATTTTACCTCATTTCATTCTCTTAATTTACATATTTCCCCCTGTGGGGCCTCTAGTAACCAGGTGTTGCATCAACAAGGTGGATGATGGGCCTCAAGCTGTTTAAATTGTGTAACTTATATCGCACTGCATAGACCCATCTGGCCAAGTTTTGCATTTCAAAGTATCATCCCCTTACACCCTTTTCATCTGGACTTCCCCTTTAGCGTTTACCTGTGTCTCCCTTTCGTTTTGACACCTCGAAACACGTCACTGATGCAGAATGACTTATCGTTCTTACAGTTTGAGTATAGTGTGTGTTTGGGAGTGGCACAGTTTGCAGGTCATTTTTCTCACGTGTGTCTGTAGGCGTACAGGAACCTGTTCTTTTCAGGCAGATTGTGTTTGTTTAAAAAACAACTCAGATTAGTTGGAAAGTTACTCAATAACTCTGTTTAGGACTCTTGATTTCTCACCTCCAGCCAGTGAGTGAGAAGAGAAATGGTGCCGATCTGTCTTAAGTTATTTAAGTCAGTTTAGCAATAATGAGTAGGGTATAAAGAGTGATCAACCAATATTGTTTTTATGACTTGATACCGATAACTGATAATATTTTTGTATTTAAGTGTCTGATAGCAATAGCTGTAATGAAAAACAATTTATGGTTGGATTTTTGAAACTATGATAACTAAATATAAGCATTATAAATATTTTAATTATAATAAGTTATTTATCTTAACCCATTTAGTTGCAAAGATCACATACCGACCATAATGACTGTTTACAGTCACCGCATGCTACTATCATTTAAATTGTTATCTTGACACACTATATTTCTATCGTGCATTTGCCAGATACTTTTATTCAAAGCATTCAAGGTACACACAGATACAAATTCTGTGTGCATACCAAACACACACACACACACACACACACACATACACACACACATATTTGTGCTATCCTGTATAGCCACTGCTGTGTGTGATGTTGGCTTACTCAGTGGATTTGCATATCTTTAGGAAACTCCTGAGCCTGGAGCATTCCAACCAGTTTCTGATATGAATCAGTTTATTAGCTAGTAGTGGTTAATGTTTGTTTTTCAGTAGGTACATTAAGGCTGCTCCCAGATCAGTGCTTTATAAGTGAATGATTTGGCTTCCACCCCATCCGCTCTGAGCCAGCATTTCTCACTTCTCATTTCCCACTGACACAGGAAATAGGCAGAACTAACCACAAACTCTTACAGACATGAGATGCTGCTGTTCTGAGAAACAGAACCACACAAAGGTCCCCCTCTCACACCCAGGTGGGTGGGAGTTTATCATGAGCCAAGCATGGTAACAGTTCACGTTAACACTGATTGGATGAAGAGGTGTAACTCAAAGATGCTCCTCAAAGTCTTACCCAAAAGCCTCTTCTTTAAACTTCAACTTTAAGACTCCAGAACAACTCTTAGTTGAGACATGTACTGGTTTTTGAAACTTTTTTGCCAAGTACCCACAAATGATGATTTCATCATTCTTAAAATATGCAAAAAAAAATGCAGCTACATATTTTCATGTTCACAGATTCAGCTATAAGTAGGGCTGTCAAAAAGGCTGAAAAAACTATTTCAATTTTTTATACTTAAATATTACATATATTCAAATTAAAAAGGCATAATTTCAGTTAGGCGGAAACAAGCTTTTGGTTTGTCTCCGGAGGCCACAAGAGGGCGAAATGAGCAAAATATTAATGCACCGTATGCACCCTATTAAATTGTTTATTTAAAGAAGTGAAATAACCTGATTGACTACAAGAAGTGCATAATGTTTAAACTAACATTTATAAATCAAACATTTCGTAAATAGCATAAACAATTGAACAAAACCGTATCATGTATATATTGCGTAGTTACAAAAAGCAGAGTACTTTTTTGCGCCTAAAAACATAAAATGCAGTGGAAAGGGGGGGGGGGGAACCATAAAGTCTCGACATGTTTTTTTAAAAGTTGAACTTCTTTACTTTACATAGCTTTACTAAACATGCGGCCCTCTGTTGGGAGGCGAGAGTGCAACGGTCAAATATGTCCATCTAGCGCTCATTTACATAGAAAACAATAGAAAAGCAGTGCAGAAAATGCATTCTGTGTGAACAGCTTGGTTAGGTCTTTAGGCTAAGAAAAACATTAAAAACACAACAACTCTTACATCATTATGGCATCTCGTTCGCCACTGATAAGGCTGCCTGACGCACTCCTAAAATTCTGAATGCACCTTTTTTGCATTCAAATGTCGGTTTATATTTATTTTAAAATCGACAAAAATTTGAATTTTAGTTTGACAGCCCTAACACTAACATATAACATACCATATAATTTTTAGAAGTTATGCTATCTATCTATCTATCTATATCTATATATATATCTATATATATATATATGTGTGTGTGTGTGTCATTGCAAAAAAAAGAGAGAAAAAGAATGGAAGGTGGAAACCGAAAAAACTGAAAGAGAAAAAGAATGGAAGGTGGAAACCGAAAAAACTGAAAGATTGCGCTCCTCCTCTCCCCCAACCACCTGCTCGGCAGCTCCAGATGTCAGTGACAGGTGTAGATGTTGTTCAGGTCAGGGCAGTGCAAACATTTTAGCAGATGCTCGTGCACACAGGATAAGTGAACTGTTCTCAGCACGTGCTCAGTGTCTATTACAGAAGTATTCTGTCCTGAGTGAACTGCAGCCCAGAATGGCATTGGAAATCAAACAGGAATGTGTGGGTGCAGGTTTCCATGTCAGTTGGCTTCTTTAAACCAGTTCTTTGTGGAGTTGAGTTGCTGAAACAAGCCCATCTGCCTGGTATGGAATTCTAAAGATTTCAGAAATGTGTTAACGTTCAGGTAATTCCCTCCTTCAAGGTTTTAATGGTAAAAGGTTTGAATTAATACAGATGGTCGTGTCAGGCTCAAAGATAGATTAAAACACATTGCACTAACCAGAGGTTTACAATATCAGGTTCTTAGTTAATGTAGTTATGTATGTTAGACCTTGTTTAAATGTGATTGAGATCCTTTTTGGGGTGATTCAGTCATAAATGGAGGTAATAGTCCAAGACACCTTACAACCTGATCAATAAAGCCACACTCAAAAGTTGTTAAAAACATGATCACTTCCCATTTTTAGTATAAACGCATGCATTCTGACTTGTTCCAGTCTTATAATCGACTGCAAGCTCTCATTCCGGTCTGCCTCCATCTAATCAACAACCAATGGATTGAACCAAGTCCTCACCCTAACATTTATTTTTCGATAATCCGTTTTCTTTGGATGTATGGCACAATACGGAAGAAAGAAATCTGTCTTTACTTTCATTGCATTGCAACTTTGCCAGTTACATGTGTGCTATGTTCAAAAGCTTACTTTGTGTGAATTGCATTAGTAGTCACTGAGCTGACCCTCTCAAGGAAGAGAGGACGATAAATCTTTTAAAACGTTTAGTGTAGCTAATGTAATTTCACCTTCATAGAATCCAAGGACACAATGCTAAACTAGGAGCTATGTTCATTCAAACGATTTGGTGAAACTACTTCTTCTACAGGAAGTTTTAAGGCAGATATAATGAACATTCTCTTGTTGTCTGTCTGTCTCAGGCCAAGAGGAGACTAGATCTGGAAGAGCCACTTTATCTCCCAGAATTCCGCACACCAAAAGGGAAGGGAAACTCTGCATGTGCGAGGGCGCCAAGCCCCAAAAGTGAGTACAACATAATGATCTGCAACTAAGCACTGTTAGGACAAATGGACCTTTGTTGATTCCAAGACCACTGTTTCCATATGTTGACTGAGGGCCCGGAAGTTTCTACCTATTTTAGGGCCCCTCATCATAATGGTTTGAAAAGTAAACACACCTGTTTAAGCATCTCTTGCTTTTCTAGGAGGAACTGCAGCTGGTAATACTCAAACTATAACTACAAACTAAAAGAATGGCTCTTTTGTATCTCTTTCTCTCCATCTCTCTCTAGCTCCCAAGTCTCCAGGGGAACGTACCCGTTATGACACTTCCCTCGGTCTGCTGACTAAGAAATTTGTGGGCTTGCTGAGTGAATCGGCTGACGGGGTTCTGGATCTGAACTGGGCCACAGAGGTTCTAGAGGTTCAGAAGAGACGCATCTACGACATCACAAATGTTCTGGAGGGAGTGCAGCTCATCCGCAAGAAATCCAAAAACAACATCCAGTGGATGTGAGTGTGTTTGATTGAATGTTCTGTAAATCAGAGTGAGAAATGCTCAAGATTTGATTCGACTAATTAAATGCATGACACGAACTCTAAGATGGTGTTGTATTCCATTCTAAATGGTCCCCATTTCCTGTTTGACAACTTGTCTGATTTCTGAAGGACATTGTGAACACTGCTGAAAATTCAGCTTTGCTATCACAGGAATAAATTACCTTTTAATAATGGCATGTTCTCTGTATGTCTTGTGCTTTAGGGTCAGTGGTGTGTTTGAGGGCTCGTCCTGCAATTCAGAGAAGACCAGCGCTCTCAAGAAAGAGCTTTCTGAGCTGGACAGGCAGGAGAAAGCTCTGGACGACCTCATTCAGTCCAGCTCAACGCGGCTACGAGAACTAACAGAGAACAAGGACAACCAAAGATATCCTTTCATTGTGTGTGTGTTTGTTCTCTGAAGAACTGAGGAGTGGTTTGCCTCCTTCACGTTTGTGTGCTTGCTCATACATGCTGTTCAAACAGCATGCATCCATGCAGCCAAACACTTCCGTGGCTTAGATATCCTCTTCTTTTCTCTCTATTGTGAGTCTTTATTGCTCAGTTCATTTGAAATGCAATTGAGTCTTCATGACTGAACTGTCAGTCATTTTAAAAGCTGTATTAGATGCCAAAGCAGTTTGTCCTTAACTCTAGCTCACATTAGGATATGTGACCTATCAGGACATTCGTACCATAACCAGCTTGAAAGATCAAACTGTTATAGCTGTGAAGGCTCCATCTGAAACCAAACTGGAAGTTCCGGAAGCATCTGAGGTCAGTATTCGTCTTAGGCCTGTTTCACACTGGACACGTAAGCAGCGCATATTTTTTCGGGGCACTTGTTAACGGAGCATTCACACTGCGGCAGTGCCACAATCGTTTCGCCGCGGAGTCTATTTTTGCTGCGCCACTTATGCTGAAAAAGTTAACACGAAAAATAACAAATTTCACTATAAATCATATGTGAGGTGTTCCATGTTTCACAATCACAATATGACATTCAGCGCTATGGAAAAATAAATAAAATGCACAAAAACACATCATTGCCAGGAGTTTTTGCCCAAAGTACAAAGGCCTGTTTAAATTATTAAAACTAGAGGTATATCTTAACTTTAAGATTACTACATATATTTATCATGTAAACTACATGTATACAGCATGTTATATGCATGTGTGTGTGTGTGTGGGACAGTAGGAGAGGAACACTGCTGCATCACAGCAGAGTATGATGCCCATCATATATCAAAACCAGTGACAGACAGTGGTCGGAGGAGAACCTGAAAAACGATAGAATGGACGATACTCACCTGTATTTGCAGTACACAAGCCGCGGTTCAGCGTTACAAATGCTGCCAGTGTAAAAGCACAACACCCGCTCTGCATACACACAGCTTTTGCGCTGGCTCCACTCTGCTTACGCTTCCAATGTGAAACGGGTGTTAATCCAAACCTAACGTGGTTGCAAAGTTGCAGCTTGAGTTCCAGTGCTGCTATTAGCTTATTTATGCTGGTTGCTGTTGGTCAAGCTAGTTATGAATCCTGGTTGGACACAAGCATCCAAACCAACAAATGCTTTTTTTCCGAGCGATTAAAGTTTTATTAGTTGGAATTATTTTTATTTTTTTATCTGCCGATGTGATTTTAGTTCTAACCCAGAATAATAAATAACAGAAGAATTTAATATTGTATTATTAAAGTCTTACAGTTAGATTAAAAATTTCGTAACCAAGAATTTTTATAATTTATGCCCCACTAGATGTTTAAAACTTTGTTAATACTGCCTACAGTATTGTCATCTTTTTTTTTATTTCTTCATTAGGGCTCGCTGCAGATTTACTTGAAGAGCAAGAACGGCCCAATTGAGGTGTACTTGTGTCCTGAAGAATGTTTGGAGGACGCTAGTCCCATCAAGAATGCCACACCCAGAAAAGATTACCCACAATCCCCCTGTGCCGCCACACCCTCCGTCTTCCCACCTGCCAAACCCCAGCCAGTCGAAGGTGAGACAATTACCAGGAACTTACTACTACTTATCACTTTCAAAGCAAAACAAAAAGTGTTGAAAAGTATAACAACAGTTTACGTTTTAAATGTTTCAGTTGAATAAGATCTAGTGAGGGACATTGTGTGCAAGAGTTTCTATGAATAAAGAGCTGTATATCTAAACCCATCTACAAAACTTTGCTACTAGCTTTTTGATAATCCTAGCTATCAAAACACAGACTGAATGGAGTCTGTTTCTTTGTTCAGGTTTGCCGTCAAAGCCTCAACAATCATTGACAGGCACAAGCGAAAGCACGTCCCTGCTCGATGTGGAGGGGATTCTGGATCTTCCTCCCAGCCTTCTGCAAATCACCGAAGACCAGCTGCCTGGGTTGACCTTCACATCCGACACCTCTGGGCCTTTTGTTAGCTTCTCTCCTCAGCTCAGCCACGACGACTACCTCTGGGGTCTGGAGGACGGAGAAGGCGTATCTGACTTTTTTGACACGTATGATCTGGGTGATTTGCTCAAAACATGAGGCATCCAGTGTAACAAATCAACGGATGGCATGCATGTTCAATTGTAATTAGTTTAATTCAGATTCTGATCCTATGAAGTTTTAAAACACTCCTTCACAGTATGACAGATTGAAGTTCGTATAAAATGCACTACTGAATTGGCTTAATTGGTTCTGTTTCTGATAAAGACAGTAAATTTGGGATAAGGCCGTGTTTTAATATTTTAATACTGTAGTTATTAGAATCAGACAATATTGTCAACAAGCACCCTCTAGAGGAGATTCATGTGTTAGGTTTAGTACACTATGAAGCCATATTTTTTTATTTCTGTCAGCCATATACCTGCAGTAGGGTATTTTAGTTTAGTTTTTGAGAAAACAAAAATGTATTTGTCTTGTGGTTTAATTATTTCAATTTTATAAGTTAAATGTTCGCCTATTAGCATTGTTTTTGGTCATCGTTACTTAAATATTGACCCAAAAAAAATCAGGCCTATGTATTTGCCTTGTCTAGGTATGAGCTAGTACTTACTGTTTATTAGTAATTATTGAATGAGATGTATGAAACTCAGGTCATTTTAAAGCTTTTCTAGAGCTTTAATTATTGTAGTACTGTCAGACATTGCCAGTAGAGGGCTGTGTGACCATTTTTTTCATCTGTCTGCAAACAAAGGTGCTTCTGCAGATATGTAGACTAGTGAATTAAATTGTTATAGACTGAAGTTTTGAGAGCTTGTATGGAGGGCATCTGCTTCATAATCAGACTCAACTGAACCAGAGATCTGAAAAACTCTTCTAAAACAGTCATTCAAATCATTTCAGTTAAGAAACAAGTGCTCAGATTTTAAGAAATGGGTGCTTGTCTGTTCATTCTACCTCCATCTTTTTAGTTTCTGACACAGTGTGGTAATACCTTGATCTCGTAACTGTGGGCTTTCCTATGGCACTGAATAATGATTATGTAGTACTACATAATGCCTCAAGAAACAAGATTGTACCCCTGACAAGTCTGTGTATTAAAACCTCAGGGAATGTCCAGATTTGGCAGCTGATTTCCAAATGATTAATTCAAAGTGATAAACTGGTGCTTTTTCTAGTCTGTTGGATGCCTGTAGAATCAGTTTTTCCTGAAATGAATGGTAATGGAGTTCTCAGGGTTCACTTCTCCACTCTCTGTGTAGTTTAGGGACTTCTAATGGGATCTGGCAGAAACCTTTGATACTGTTTGAACACTGAACTGCTGGGAATACAAAGTGAACTTTGTTTCCAGGATTTATTTTCCTTTTGGAGTTGGAACTCTTGCCACACCTGAATGGTAGGTTTTATAGCTGCAGAGACATAGCAGAATTGAACTTTCAATCTGGTGAGTGTAGAAATGCACTTATTAAAAACACCCATCTTAAATGCAGAGCACATTTGAGTTGGGAAAACAATATGGAAAAGCTGGAAAAACTAGATAACCACACCCAGTTCTGCAGTGAAATAATTCTTCTGCAGCAAACAAAAACTCAGCATTCTAGAAAACTGATTGGTTGATTCTGCATTTGTCAAGGGGTTGGGGTGGGTTTAAGAGAAGTCGTTAATCAGATTTGAGATTTGATTACCTTGTACATGCCCTTTGAAGTGTGTACAAAAGTTGTATCTGGGTTTTGCTTCATGCAACTGTCCCAAATGCGGACAACTGTCCTGTCCTAACAAACTTGAAAAATGTGTGTCTGTATATGCATGAGTGTGTTGAAGTGTGTACTTAAAGTTTGCAGTTTTGTGCATTTGATTGTAGTTTATAGTGGGGTTTTTCTCATTGTTTGGGATGTTTTTAAATAAGCATTATGTTTTTAAATTGTACAGAATAATAATTTTGTATTTATAGGTTTTGTATTTGAAGGAAAATGGTAATTGTCTCAGGATGTGTCATTTTTATAAAGACCGTCTGTTTAACAGGCAGCACTTAATATTTGATATTGTGTGTGTGTTTAAATTAATAAAGCTCTGGTATAAAGCTCAAAGTGGTATTTTATGTATGCAAGCATTTTCTGTTAAAAGTTACAGTTTTGCTCTTGTGTTATGTGCAAACAAACGTCCACATGGATGTATGCAGGTGCAGTAACACTATTTTAGTTGGGACTGCATTTTTTCACAAGTCAGTGAGCTCAGCTGCAGGGTTCACCTTCACAGAGAGGAACTGCCATAAATATGAGTCGGTGAAAAATGACAAACATCCAGACTGACACAAAACAGACAGATAAATATGATAAATGACAGCAGAAATTCTTCATTCCAAGTTTGAAAACATTACGTAGTTTAGCAGACGCAACCAGTGCCATCAGGAAACATGATTAGTTTTAAAATCCTTGGTTCTGGTTAGTAAATAAATAGTTTTTAGAATATATACTACCGTTCAAAAGTTTAGGGGCAGTATGATTAATACTTCTTAATATAACATTTATTAAAAAAAAAAATTAATACTTTTTATTCAGCAAGAAAATGTTTTTTGATGTTACAAAAGATTTAATTTTCAAAAAGATACTTTTTGTTTTAACTCTATATACTGTATGCTAAATAATCCTGAAAAATCTGCATATTAGAATCATTACTGAAGGATCGTGTGAAAAATTCAGCTTTACCATCACAGGAATATATTGCATTTTAAAATGGAAAACAGTTTGAATTGTAATACTATTGAACAATATTACTGTTTTGCTTTATTTTTTGATAAAATAAATGCAGCCTTGGTGAGCATATACTTCTTGAGGAAAATGTTTATTTTATTGTCACATTTGGGAGTATTCATGTGTCACAGCCTGTTGCTTAAGCACAGATTAGTTTGAAGCCGTGTAATATGTGTTATGAGGCGATGAGAGTCAAATCTCTTGTCGGTTTCATTCAGGCACATTCTGACCTGCCTCTGCTTTTCTAATTCACTTTAGCTGCATCATGGGAGACCACACACAGAGATTTTATATTAACACAATTGATTTTTGTACTCACTTTTTACCTAGATATTGACCTCTTTTCATTTGGCCTAAAAAAACAAAGTGTAATCTAATATTTTAGCTTATCCAACTATAAACTAGTGACTGATTATATCACTAAAATCAAATGTTTCAATCTAATTTACTGTTAAAATATGTACAATATTGCATACATAATCTCAAAAATGGATCCTCTTCTCAAAGACATTGTAATATTGTGGTTCAAAACATGAGGAAGGACATTTCCCTTAAATATTCAGTGAAAGCTTTTTCAAAACAATCTGCTAGGTGATTATTTGTTTATAGGGCAAACCTATGTAATTAGAATAATAAAATTCATGTCAAGTCAGTACAACTTTAATTAAAAAGCAAGCATCACACAGGAAGATTTCCAGAGGAGGATTTTGAATTTCCCCAGACAGACTGTCACACCCTCACAGAAAACACATTTATATCCTTGAAGTAAAACAGTAACCGTCTGTAACACCAGTCTGTCATTAAACACAAGAATTGCTACTAAACTGGTTTATAAACACACTGTGATGAAATAAGACTTTAAGGGAGGATCTATGTCATTTTATGACTAGGTTGGGTGGTAGTTCTGTGTAGGGAGTGTTATAGTTGTTTTTATGTCTGCATCCCATTTTTGTTTGAACTGTTAGCCATGCTAGCTTTACTCCTGCTCTAGTTATGTGTAGAATCCCACTATCTTCCCTCAAAGATATATTTGCTATCTTCTCTCTTTTGCAGCGTTTTAATGTAAACGTGGCCTCCCTAGGCTGACAAGACAGGATAAATGATCGTTCTCCTGTTCTAGAGTCAACAGATCTTGGCAGTGTGGATGGGAGGGGCTGCTGTCTGCTGGGAATCCTTCTGGTCTGAGCTGTAACCTTTCCTGGAACACGCCTCACAGCTAGATCCAGCCCCCAGACACATGCGATTGGCTGATGTTGAAGAAACATAACAATGGTGGACAGATAAAGGCCAGTAAACATGCCGCACATTGTGGCCACAGCAATTTTTAATGGTAGTGAGGTGGAGAAGATGAGGGAAAAAAAGGGAGAAATAGAAAGGGTGGTCCAGAGGGCAGACTAGACCTCGCCTGATGAAGCTATACTGAGAAAGTTTTCATAAATTGCTTTGTCAAACTTTGTCTCACTTCCTTTTTCTCTTTCACCCACTTTCCTTCTTCTCCCCCAGAGTGACGTCCACCCAGTTAAACGCAACATCTTTGCTCAGACCCTTTCACAAAGAGGGGCCAGAGGGAGAAAGAGAGCATTGTTTGGCCACAAAACCACCATTACATCAACAATAACTCATGAAGCTATACAGAATATAAAGAAAACACTGTGTGTGAGTGAGGGAACGCATTGTGTTTGGGAGGATGGGGTGTACTGTACTTTGCAGAAATTAAGGTTACTAAACCAAGTTAACTTCGTTCATTCGGGTTTAGTTATTTTTTGAATGATTAATGTCATGTTTACATGTCTGAACCAAGTTAGCCAGTACCTGTATCTGTACTATCCCTCACAGTATAAACTCTTGTTCATTGTAAAAAATAACTAAATTTTAGATAGAGACATGGATACATTTTGACTAAATCCTTAAGGAAAAATAAGAAGAAATCAGAAAACAAGAAAGCAAATGCTATTTTCATGCAGACACTGACAGAGTCTGATGTAACAGGCCTTATGACTCTTTAAACGGTCTGGAATGTCTTTACATGCTTTTATTTGCAACTATGAGGAACAAAATGCATTATGCACTATGAACTTCTTGTACATTCCTAGGGGGATAAAGTCAGAGATGATACCTGACCAGCACATTACATCAAATGTAATAGTATACTGTATTGTTAGAGGCTGATGGGGTGTACAGCTTTTCAAAGGCTAAGGGAAGAACCAATAAGCCTCCATGATACCTGCAGTAAAGGTGGATGAAACATTTCTCAATATCTGTCTTATAAACAATGATTGTTATTCAGGACACCATGGAACATAAGCACAAAGCACTGCTGCTCTGGAGCAACAAAGATGCACTATTCAATCTGTTCAGGCTGCAAATGATTGGAAAGGGTGCCAATTGTGTTAGTGAAGCAATCTTTGATTTTGTTTCAGGGGTGGGTTTCATTTAAACTTTAGACTGAAACAGATGAAGCGTGTTCATTCATGCACAAAGACGTAGTGTGTATAAGGAAATGGCTTATCTGCATTGTCACCTGAATAAGAGGGAAAGTGCACGCACAATCCCTTTCAATGGCGCCACACCATTTAAGGTCTGCTGATTGAAGTGCACAATGCACTAAACAACTTTATACAACCATCTGCAGATTACAAAAAGAAGCAAAAGACAAAAACATACAGGAAAGCAATTAAAACACGTCCAGAGTTATGTAATTTACCAAAAACCTGTCACCTGAAAAGTTAGGAACTCCTATGAAAAAGAAGTGCACTTGACTGTGGACTCATTGTGTCAAATCTTAAAAGTAGCCTATGTTCTTATTAATACTTGAAGATAATGTATTAATAAGAACACTAACCATATTTCAAAGACAATATTTCATTATGAAATTACATATAGAGGTGTAGCCTACTTACCTCTTACTAAAGTGGGTCAATTTAGCACTCTTAAGTTCAAGTAGCCTTGTTGCATTTAATATAAATTTTAACTATAATACATTTTAATTTAATTGTAATTAACATGCAATTAAGTGTCCAAAAACATTACATTCATTGATGTATGTTGTTTCATTCTACCAGCCACAAAATGAATCTAAAAACCATTCTTTCTCTGCGCGCTCTATTCATTTCGTCAGTGAATAAAAACATTCCCACGTGATGATGGAATGACTCCCTCCCCTCCCGCTCACAATCTGGACGCGGCACGCGCTATTGAACGCTCGCGCGGCACCAAGAGAGGAAAAAAAGTAGACCGACGGCGCAGTGAAACTTTACCGACTCTCTCACACGGCGGAGCACAGAGAAGATCCACGTTTTCGCGCTTGGTTGCAGATATGAAACGTTTATTTCCCCTGCTTTGGCAATCACGCTTACTTGTGGATTTAAAGGATTTAATGGAGATGCACTTTGCTTGATCTTGAGGTGTTTGTTTTCACTACGTTTGCTGGGATTTTAAGTTCCTCGGTTGGTTCAGTTAAAAACATGCCGGAGAAGATAAGTATCTCGGATTTCGTTTCTTTGGCGAAAGAGGACCTGTCGTCCCCGGGAAGCTCTGGATTTCAGTCTAAAATGAGCGACTGTCGGAGCACCGTGGCCACACTCGAAGAGGTAAGGGTGTTTACCTGTGTGCAGGTGGAGGAGGACAACACCTGAGTGAATCCCTGTCCTTCAATCTATGTGAAAATCTCTTGACACAGGAAACATTTTACTTGTACAGATTTCAAGATATTCTAATATGAGAAAGATGGTATTATTTAGAATTTAGCCGAACTTAATGAAAGTTTTGTTAGCAGTCTGCAGTTACTTCGCAGGACAATAAAATGGTCCATCTTTTAATTATTAAATTGTTTTCAGTCAGGGCGACCTTTTGAATCCATAACAATAATTTATCTGAGGACAATCTGGGGAAAGACTAAGTGTAATTTTACACATCTGGTTGTCAAGGTTAGTGGTCTATGTCCATACACAAAGGCTAGTAGGCTATAGGTAATGTGAACTAGGCTACTTGTCTCTTCAGTGTGAACAACAGAACTGACCTTTTGCCTTTTAGCAACCTGTTGCTAGTGAATCTTTTTATAAACACTAGTGGTTCGAATGCCTCATTGCACATTTATGGGCTCGTGTTGTGGTTAGGAGACAGGGGATGCATGGCATAGGAGTCACAACAACAAGGAAAACACAGATTGTTTTCAAGTGCTTAACTTGCTCAGGGCGCTTTTCTAGGACTTGTTGCAGTGAGACTGAAATTACATGGGCACAAACACAGATTAACCCCACAGTTCTTAACAACTGCATAATTTCATTGAGGAATAGTGTTAATATAGCCTAGATAATTAAAGAGAAGTAGGTTTGATAACAGAGTCAGTACAGGTCTTATAAACCTAATGTGGGTCTTTAGCTGCCAGCTCATCTACAGGCATTTGTGTGGAAATTGATAGAGAAAAGAGAAAATGCCAGTGGGCATGTCATGACAGTGGAAGCCTTTCATTTATTTCCGCCTTTTTCATGGGAAATGGTTTCAGGAACGGCAGTTCTCTAGAGCAGTGGTTCTCAACCAGGGGGCCAGGACCCACTAGGGGGCCTCAGAAAACTTCCAATGGGCCACAGGATGATTTAAAACTATATGTATAGGCTATACTTTGTTAATAATATAGAGTCATTCCGTGTCAAATCAAGCAAATTTCAGAAACTTCCCCGGCTCAAATTTTTGATTTTGGTCATATTTTTTTCTGAAGAAAGACAAAGATAAATAGTGATGAAAGCCAAAATATTAAAAGTCATGGATGTATATTTAAGACAAGAAGCTACATAAATTCATCAACTAACCATTCAGAAACGTCCTGTTGCATTCTACATGTTGTCACCTCTTCTTGAGTTCCTCCATCATTGTCTGACTCCGGTTTGAACATTAAAGGCTAAAAGTTTTTGAAATTTTCAGTGCATTTCTGTGTGAGTGCAAGCTGTTGAAGCTCCGCCCTCTGTGCTGGGAGCAGCAGCTCATTTGCATTTAAAGGGACAGTCCGACAGACGCTAAACGGTGCGTTTTTGCTCACCCTCAAAAATGTACACTTTTAACATGCTATATAAAAATATCTGTGGGGCATTTTGAGCTAAAACTTCACATACAGACTCTGAGGACATCAAAGACATATTTTACATCTTGTGAAAGGGGCATTGTACCGCCCCTTTAACCAATTGTGTCAAACCAGTTTGGAATGACATGAGGTTGAGTAAACTATAGTTCCCTTTAAGCAGCACTTGGAAACTTGGTATTTGTGGAAATATCCTTTGTTCAATTCTTTATGATAAGAGAAGACTGGAAGTAACTTCATCTTTCCTTAAATGAGTCAGAGATGTGTGGTAGTATTTTTTTTTTCTCTCTTTTTTTTCAGTATTATAAATTCAGTCCTCAGTTCCTGATGGCGCGGATATGACATGTACAGATTACTTGTGCAAATATATCAAGTTGTGAGTGTGTTACAGTCTTTTCTACAGCTTCAAAGTGGTGTTTAATGCCCAGGTGCACCGTGCAACATATGTTTGTGGAACTGAGTGTGTTTTTAGGAAGGTCAGCGTTTGAAGGCTTGTTTGGGTTTGAGAGACTAAGTTTGTTTATGTTTCCATTTGCTGAAACTCTGGCTAAGGCTGGCAGCATGTTGAGTGATCTGGAGGAGGAGGCCACAGATAGAATGAAACCCCTGGAATTAAATTGAATTTATACTTGATACTCAAATTAAAACATAACACTTAGTTTGTTTATGTTTGTATTTATATGTGTGTGTGTGCAGATGTGATGTATTTATGGCTGTCCTCCCTCCCTTTGAGCATAGTATGATCCTACCAGGGTCACATATCTAGTGTCATCAGTTTACTGAGGCTACAGTGACTGGTGCTTGAGAGTTTATTTGGCTATAGGGCAGGGCTGTCCAATCCTGCTTCAGGACTCAGGAGGGTCACTGTCCTGCTGAGTTCAGCTCCAACCCCAATGAACCACACCTGAACCAGCTAATCAAGGTCTTACTAGGCATACTAGAAACTTCCAGGCGTGTGTTGAAGCAAGTTGGAGCTAAACTCTGCAGGACAGTGGCCCTCCAGGACCAAGTTTAGACACCCCCTATGCTAGGGCATTGTGTTTAAGGGGCTGTGAACCTTACAAAGTGCCCTAATGTTGCCATTCTGCTGTCTCTCTGGCGCTCATAAGGTTCTACACTACAAGTCACTAATGAACAGTAAACTAGTACTCTGAAGTTATCTAAGGAGGCAATAACTTTTTAAAAACATTACAATCAGATGATTTAATTTTAATTTATTGGTATTTATCTGGCACAAAAAGTTAGGAGCATGATTGGAGTTACAGGATTAAACTGAATTTGCTAAAATGTGTAACCAAGTCAAAAATTGTTATGTACAACAGCGTTTCACTAAATATGTAAAAAAGTCATATGCTTCACTGGGCCTTAAAGAAACCAATGAATCGTTTTAGTGAATCAGTTTGTTCGGATGGTAAATCAAAGCTAATTATTGTAGTTTCATGAAACAATATGTAAAAACAAGTCCTCTACTGTTCATTTGACATCCATCATGTGGTTTAAGTCCTCTCCAAACCCACACATAACTTTTGAAGTCTAGATATAGTGATGAAACTTTTTGAGAAAACTGTTATCCTGAGATGACCACAAACACGCTCAATAGGGCACTTTCAAATGTGTTTACTAGTACGTACTTAAAATGCACGCCTTTTTTTTTTTTGGATGGCACTAGATGTGTATGTGGGAAGTGTCCTTTTGATGAAGAGTTTTGTCCTCCCTCTGTTTCATCAGTGTTGTTTAAAGAACACTTGATAAATAGTTTTGCCAAAAAAAAGGGAAAAAAGAAGCACTGCTCAGGGTTTTCCTCATACTAGGAAAAACTGGAAAATGAAACTAATTCACAAGTAAACTGTGGAAATAACACAAGGAAGTAAAAAAATGCATATAGCAGGATATAATGTGTTTCTCTGGAAGAACCTGCATGCTCAGACATCTTTGGGCATGCACAAACAAGCTTTTTCTTAAAAAAAAAGAAGAATGTAGATTGAGGAAATATTCTGATACTAATGTAAACAAGAAGTCATGTGTTTGATTCTGTCTGTGTCTAAAAACGTTAACCTATCTGGTGTTTAGCGTGTGAGATTCTGTTACACATCACTGTATCCCATAAGTCCGTGTGTCTGGGATGTTGCCCAAAAAACTACAGAGAGAAATAAAACAGAACATAACTAAAGAATGCTTTGTCTTGACACTGATTAATTAAGCACTGATCAGACTAAACAATCTCTTACAGACAGCAGCAGACGTCAGTATGTAAACTCAAGATGGTTTAAAACTCCTTCATTATGGGGTTACACCTGGTCACTTCATGCGTTTTCTCTGATCGGATCGCTATCCTATCGTGAAATGACCAGGTGTAAATGCCCTCCGAAGCACTTTTAAAAAATCACTCAAACCACTTCAGGATGTTTGAGACTCATTCCAAACGAAACTGGACAAGTGTAAATGCATCTGGTTGTTGAAAACAAATATGTAAATTTTGATCTCCTCCCAAAATGTAAAAAAATAAATGTGTGAAAGCATGTTAGAGGTTATATGACATGTTATAGCCAGATATGAATCATCATAAGATCTAATGTAAAAGTAGTGTGACTAAATAATCTTACTAGTGCTGTTGCCACACTCTCTCCTATTGCGGTCTTTGACATAGCTGATGATAAATAAAATGCAGTTCATATCTGTTGCTTTCATTGATGTAAACTCACAAACTAAAATTTGCATTTAGTTCTGAAGATCTGATTTATCTCCGTTTTGCGGAGACACATTTATGTGGCCAAGTGTAAATGGAACCGTTTTAACAAATCAGATAGTTATCCCATCAGTATAAACACATGAAGTGACCAGATGTAAACAAGCCCTATGATATACACATTCAAGTTTTATGTTTACATTGGGGACAGACTCTTTCTGACCAAAGAGGTAAAACAACTGATGTGATCCTAATAGACCAAATCACTCAATAAACCAGTGATATTTGAACTCAGTGAACTGAATTCCCACGGAGGTGTGTCTCTTTCTGTCTCTTGCACTAATTCTTTACTGTAAATAGTGTCTGTTCTGAGTCATTAGGAGATGTTGTTGTATTTCGTAAGGCTTGATTCACCTGTGCTTCACAGCTCACGGTTCTGACATCATCACAGTAGCCTGACGTGTGATAGAAAGACTGCTTGACAACTATTCTGATGTTTTTCCTGTAAGAAAAGTCAAGTGTTGCCCCGCAACAAGATAAACATGTTTGTGTTTTTGTCAATGATTAATTTGAAGAGTGTAGTTGGTGTTGAGGCCAGTGATGAATTTCTATTCTAATGTCTATTCTCATTTCTCTGTTGTCTTACGCCAGTCTCTAGAGCAGGACCAGATGTCTCTACAGAGGATGAAGAAAATTGTGAAGGCCATCCACAACTCTGGACTCAGTGAGTGTGGTCTTATATTCTTGCCGTTTCTTTTGTTAGTTTGTTTAATTGTTTTGTCTAGTACAGTGATTCTTTACCCTTTTGACTCCAAGGCCCCCATTGTCCACAACAATATGTGAAGGCCCAAAACTCCTAGTTTCTGTCATTCCCATTCTTTTTTTATCCAATGAATTTATTTTATTGTTCATAATTTACTGGACAAAGATTAAGGATAATGATTTTACACACAATTTCTGCCCGATTTTATTAATTTACATGACTTGTAATGCTTGTTTTGTCTTATTTTAGTCATCTTGAGGACCCCTTAGAAGTTTGCTGAGGCCACCTAGATAACCACTGGTCTAGTACATAAGCAAAAATATGTATTTTTAGAGATCTTTAGGAAGTCTGGTTCACTATCACTCAGTATTTAAGCCTCCCAGACTGTTACATCACCGTCAGCTCATGATGGCATAAACATGCTTAATTAAATTACGTCAGATGTTGAAGTATGTTTAAAGGCTAGCTGAATTTGTGGAAAAAAAATTAAACACATTTCCCTAAAAAATACAGTGAGGTCATTCTTAGTCTCTCTCTCACCCTCTCTGTCACACAAATGAAATATGACAGTAGTTGGGGCCCAGACTTGCATTGACTTCAAAACTACTAATATCTATAAAAAGAGCAGATTTCCTGTTTTTTACACTGAGTCAGAGTGTAGAAAACAGCCACTGAAACTTGCTTCACTGTTTTTATTTAACCTTAGGGTTCTCTTATGGTCTCCTAATGACCCTACGCTGTGTTAAACATACAGTTTCGGTGCCTTATTCTGTCCATCCTGCAGCATGACGCATGTGGCTACTGGTTACCCCTCTGTAAGCAGTTTGGCTGCATGTATGCTGAAACTATATCACATGATTTGACCAGTGTCTTTACCATACACTGAAATAACAGGGGAATATCTGTGTTTGCGTCTGCGCCTTCTCTCTTAAATAAGAAATTGCTCCACAAACCTGGCCAGTGCGCAATTTATAATGTTGTGTGGCGCTTATAAAAAAAAGTCCTGACTGGAATGATCATGGTTTCTGGGAAGCATGTCTCAGATCTGCCTGCTTCTTATTTCTGAGGGTGCGTGCCCCATTTCTCAATTCTGTGAGTCACAGTTCAGTTAAACGCAAAGTAGACCCCACATGTTTAATCATCTCCCCCCCCCTCATGGTCTCTTTCACTCTCTCTCTCTTTCTTTTAACTGAAGTCAGATGTCTCATTCCGGTAACATTACTATTGAGGGGCCTCAATTTCCTGCCCCTGTGTTTTTGTGGTGTAACTAAACTTACTAGTTTTGGAGTGAGTCCTAACTTGAACCTGATGATTCACCCCATCCCTCTCGCTGTGCCAGGATAAAGTTGTTTGTGTGTGAGAAGTTGTGAATGCTGTTTTCATATCAGTGATTCAGAGTTACTGCATTTATCGGTTCTGCATCAAGCAGGTTTTACTCTTTATTCATCCTGGTTAGAAACCAGTGTTTGAGTCCAGAATCTGTTGAGATTTTTGGGCCGAAAACATCTGTTTTATTAGTGATGTTACTAAGGTCACTGTTATTATTGTTTATATTTGGGAGAGAGATTTGGATAAACCTTTTAAACAAAGTTTTAATTTGAATTTCCTTGTTATTATTAAAGTCATTGTTATACATTTTTTATTTAGTGTGATAAAATGTTTTCAGTAGTTTTCACTCTATCATTTTCAATTTTGTTTTTGTTTTTTTGTTTTCAAGTAACCGTTTTTTCTCCTTTAGGTTTAGTATTTTAGAGTTGCCAACATTATTGCACTAAACAGTATCATTTAAAAATGTTAATGGCGTAAAATTTCTCAGCATTGTGGTGTTATTGCTATTGTGTGAAATTTTTAATTCAGGTGGCATGTAAAGGTTTTGATTTTAATTTTTGAGTTAATTTAGTTTGTTTTCCTAAGTTAAGCATTTTCTCCAGAAATCCCCCAAACTGAGTGATTTTTATGAATGATTTCACTGCAGGAATGACAGGAGACTCGCTGCAGGTAATTTAGAGAGCTGTATATTTAGTCTATATGTGCGTCTGTCTGTAACCTAACAGTGTCACAGTTTAAAACAGAGCCGTTGGCCGTGGGCTATATGTTGATTAAAACACACTCACACTAACACAGATGTGGCAGGCGCTTTAAAGTGTTGATCTAAGGGACAATTTTCTAAAACCCCTGGAACAGGATCTGTGTCAAGGTTAATTTGGGCTTCACCCACCGTTTCTAGAACAGATCATGGTCTTATACAAGAAATGAATAAACAATACAAATTAAAATTGTGTTCACAAAAAGTGCTGACAGATGCCTGTCTGGAGAGAATAAAACTGTTTCCAGATCAGGGAAGGCATGTCCTCTAAGTGTTGGCGGCTGCGAGTAAAGTGCGGTATTGTTGAGCCAGACTGATTCACTGGAAAAACAGTGCTGATTGAAGTCCACAGAAGAGGAAGTGTCAACTAGACATCCGATTAACTAACTACAGAAAAAAATCCCCTTGGTTTATGTCATTTTTTGGAAAGTTTTGATAAATTCATCCGTTTTTTCTTCTCCTGTCTAGTCTTGAAAATTTTTTTTATTCCAACCCAAAACCAAATCATGCAAGTCTATTAAGGAAATTATATTACATTCCCAGACTATTTACAGAGTCTGATTTCCTGACGTAAAAATCAATAGGCTGGCATGCTAATTTGTCCTGTTTGTTTTTTGTGGTGTCCTTTTTTACAGTAGAAAGGAAATTATTCAGATGAAATTGGATCAGGATACAATGCAGGCCTGATTGAACCTGCATCTCCCACTTTAGCATCGAGCCATCGTGTCTGGGTCATGTGCACTAACTGCAAAGCCATTGCTCAAACCTCTCCTGTAGGATTTAAATAAAGTAAAAAAAATTGCTCTATTATCCTACAGAAACAATGTGATGTACACAAGTAGGATGTTGTTCCAGCAACAACAGAGGATTTCAATTCAGGAAAATGTGTAGCTAAAATGTCATGTTTAGCTATAGCGCAGTATGCTAATTTCAGGGCCGTTCCCTTGGAAAGCACAGCATGTGTTCCCACAAATACTTGTGATCATCATAAGTGAAGATGGTTTGGCTTTGCTTTGGCTCTTGTCTAAGTGTACCTGTTTATTTAATAGCAGTAGAGCTGAGAGCTCCTTGATCTGTAGTGCAGTCGGAGCCTGTGGTGTTTTTAGTATTCTTGCCAGGAACTCACTGTGCTTCAGCTGGTATCATTTTCACTGCTCTGTATCTCAAAATCCTGTTTTCCTCTATTCATTTGATCATGCGGTGAGGTTTTTAAGGTCACACGGTTTCAGAACATTGATAAAGGTTCAAAATTCACTACAAAAAATTACAGAGTTGTAGCATCAAAATTAGTGTTTGTTCTTGCATTAAATTGATAAAAAGTGACAGTGACAAATGATATACTGTTATACTTTAAAGTATAACATTTCAGAATATTAATGGTTTTACTGTATTTTTGTTCAAATAAATGCAGCCTTGGTGAGAATTAGAGACTTTCAAAAAGGTCGTATTGACCTCAGATTTTGAATGGTAGTGTCCACCAGTCAATTCTTGATGGATAAAATCAAGTCCCACCCTACATTTGTTTTTTTATTCAATATCCTGTTTCACATGGAAATGTCACACTACGGAAAAGAAGTGGGCTGCAAACGCAGTTTCGTATTGACTTCTGTTATCTGTAGAAAGGTCAGTGACATGATTGACTTGATGCTGATTGTGTGATGTTGTGTTCCCAGGTCATGTGGAGAATAAAGATCAGTACATAGAGGTTCTGGAGAATCTAGGGAACAGTCACCTGACGCAGGATAATAATGAGATCTCAACAGGCTTCCTGAACCTGGCTGTGTTCACGCGAGAGATCACTGCACTCTTCAAGAACCTGGTGAGCTGGATGCCATCTTGAGTTAAAACTACAAAAACACAATAAAAGGGACACAATACTGAAGAATATTTTTTTGATCCCAATTTTCTTAAAGGCCAGTACTGTACAGCAGAGAAAACAGTTATACTCCATACATATATATATATATATATATATATATATATATATATATATGAAGAGTTCAGATGCAAAAGCCTCTAAATGCCATCTGAAATTTTCTTCTAGAATGATCATTTTTGTAAAGCTTGTATATTTAAGTTCAGTAATTTCACTTAAATGGCAAAGAAAATGACCTATTAATTGTGATTTAAGTGAAATTACTGAACTTATACGAGCTTGATAAAAATTATCATTCTAGGAGAAAATTTCAGATGGCACTTAGAGGCTTTTGCATCTGAACTCTTCATATATACATATATTAGGGCTGTCAAAAGATTTATCGCGATTAATCGCATCCAAAATAAAAGTTTGTGTTTAAATAATATATGTGTGTGTACTGTGTATAATTAAATTTGTATATATAAATACACACACATGCATGTATATATTTAAGAAAAATGTGTTATTTATATATAAAACAATTATATTTATATAGAATATAAATTATATATAAATATATACAGTATATGTATGTAAATATTTCTTAAATATATACATGCATGTGTGTATATTTATATATACAAAATAATTATACACAGTACACACACATATATTATGTAAACACAAACTTTTATTTTGGATGCGATTAATCGCGATAAATCTTTTGACAGCCCTAATATATATTTATATATATATATATAAATATAAAAAAAAAATATATATATATATATATATATATATATATATTTATTGATTTATTGATTTATTTCAGACACTCAAAACACTCTCAGATGAAATCCCTTTTAGTTTATTGCTTGTAATGTTTATTTGTTCCCCTTTATTACTTTTTATTTGCTTGTAAGTTTTGAAGCAATATTTATACAAGTAATTTAATAAAAATTCACAAATATATATATTTTTTTTGAAGCTGGTAAACTCGAAACAATATGAAATAAATGTAGATCAAGAAATGTTTTAAAACTGATTCTCAGAAACAGAATCAGATCGGATTGTGAGGTGCCTAAACATTCCCACACCCAAACACCACCCATCCTGCTCTCTAAATATCAATATTGGTCATTGAAAACCACATTGGTCATTGACAACCACATTGGTTGACCACAAATTTAGTTATTTAAGGAACATCTTCCAGTTGCAGCATAAAGTTCAGTGAAGCGTAGATGGGTAATCACCTGTATAATTCAAGGCCAACAAGAAGAGTTTCCACCCTATTTGAGTGGGAAATATTGAAGTACTGTCTGGACTTGCCAGTATTATTATTCAAAAAGCACCTTGTGTGTGTCTGTGCGGCTTGTCATCTCGATATATTTCTGAATAAGAAACAGACTTCCAGCTGTACAAAGTACACAGGGGACTGGGAGAGGTAGTTTTGAGTTTGTGCGTGTGTGTGTGTGTGTGTGTCAGCAGGGGTTCAACAGCTGCAGGCAAGGGCCTCTCAAACCACAGAGCCCGGATCCCTCCCACTGATAGTTTCCATGGTGATGGTAATTTATACCAGACCTGAGAGCATGAGTGGACAGCGTCTGACCACTGAGCTGTCAATCAAACGATCACCAGAGACAGGAACCTCAGCTTAAAAAATACAACAGAAACTCTGCTAAGAAAATAAACTCCATTTGATTTAGCGCCCTTGTGTGGGGGCCATAACTTTCCTTCAGAGTGAAGCCCATTTTTCATATTCATGAAGATTTATATGTATAACATCCATTTTGCAAGGTTAATAAATCCATATCCAGCACCATAATGAGGTGCATAATGTATGTAGCATAATATGTCTTTAATCTTTAATGTTGAGTGTAAAAGTGTGTGGCCGATATAATGCACAATCCTAGTAGATTATTTGCAAATTGTAGTCTGTCTGATTACAAATTAGATGATGAAAATTTAGTTGGTAATGTAATGTAGATTGCTAATTTTAGGTAATGTATTCTGTACTGTTTGATTACTTTGTTTACTTTTGACCTTACTCATTTATCACTTAGATTTGAATGGGATTATTGTGTACTATATTGTTTAAAATAGAAAAAAACAAAGGGAAAGCAAATATTTTCCATTCTTTATCAACAACATGAAATGCATTAAGCATTATTTATGCCAGGGTTTCCCAAACTGGGGTCAATGAAAGAACTGCAGTGGGATTTTGAGTTGATGAAAAGCTAATGATTAGTTCAATCAAAAAAATTAAAAATTAAAATGAATAATTTCTTCTTCTTTTTTAAAAGGAAGATTTAAGAGTAAAAAGAAGTATAATGGAGAATCAATAAATTATGAATATACCGTTGTGTAATAATGTAATTATCATGTTCCCACGAGTTTATATGTTGTGGCCACGACAAAACTAAGTGAACCGAACATGTCCCCTCCCGGTCACCGTATTTGAAAGTACATGTGCAAAATGTTTCATATGTCCAAAAAGGCTGTCCTTGTTTTGAAATGAATCAGTCTGATTCTTCTCTCGTCCTGGTGTGGGTTTTCTCACACATTCTTTCCTAAGGAAGATTTATACTTGCTCAGCACTTTAATGTGCTTGGCCAAGGAGAAATCCCAAACAGAGGTTTAACTTTTGCATTTTTTGGTTTGCGAGCATTTGTACCTCCAGACTGAACTTTATAGGGAGGGTTATGTCTTGCCAGGTAAAAATGTGAGCACTCACTATTGAGAAGGGAGTCAGAGTTTACATTAACATTTGAACTACATTCTGATCGACTTTCAAGAAAAAAACTTTTCTTTTTGGTTTCTGTCTCTGTTCCATTATTTCTGCAAACCTGATTGCTCTTGAGTGTGTGACTGGCTGATTTTATGTGTTCTTTCTGTGTGTTCTGTAGGTGCAAAACCTAAACAACATAATTTCCTTCCCTCTGGAGAATGTGTTGAAGACAGAGCTGAGAGACAGCAGGCTGGTGAGTGAAACGGACACCTGCGTGTCACAGCGTCACATCATACTGGACTAAATGTGTCAAAAACCTCACCTTATACCCCAGCTTAGTATAATTGAAATCAATTAAACAGATCAGGTAGATAAAGATCAGGAAGATGGATTCATTCCTTTGAAGAGACCACAATAATGTGTTTTGTTGTTTTGTTCATTGGATGAAGTGTTGTAGCTATCTTTGGCATGTGGCTTGTGTTTGGGGTATTGTGTTTTCTAATGTTAGATACGCAGTAGCTGCTGCACCACACCTTTCTTTATGCGTTTAACCTGTATGATGAGTGGAGATGTACCACAGGGCTCTGAGATCAAGTTTTGATACACACCCTCATATTATGGATTTCACAATATTAATTTTCCACAATGAGGTGGAGTGGCCTTTGCTATTGCATGAAGTTTTTAGTGCGACACAAAGTAAACGTTATCGTGTGTGATTATATATCCAAAAGCACTGGGTGTTTGTGTGTGGTGGGTATATATACACTGCCTTCCACTTTATCTTTTCAGGAGCTGAAAAAGCAGATGGAGAAAAGCTGGAAGGATTATGATGCTAAAATGTGAGTTTCAGAGTCAGATTGTTCTCCTCGTACACAACTTCCTATAACATTTAGTACAAGACTACCACTTGGTTTTGTTTGAAAGACAAGTCCACCTGCTAAACTTGAGTTTCTTTATATTATTTTTCCGTTTTTCATTTTGGCTTTTCAGGGGGAAGATGGAGAGAGAAAAGAGGGAGAAACAGAAACAGTATGGGCTGATCCGGTTGGAATCGACAGACACAGTGGAGGACATGGAAAGAGAAAGAAGGAACTTCCAGCTACAGATGTGTGAGGTATATGAGGCTGTTGGAGGGCGGCCAGTTAACAGACTATGAAACGTGTGCAAAATGAACCTGACCAAGACCACATTGTGTGCGCGTCTCAGGGAGAATAAGTGCGGTTACTACAGCTGTATGAGCATGCCTTAGCAGGTCATTCCTGGGTTAACTCAGCTTGTTAACCTCTCTGCTGTGTTAAACACATACTTTGCAAATTTTGTAAGTGTGTGGCGGTGTCTGAAGTCACCTAAAACCAAGAATCTTTGGGGTGTTTTTTTGAGAGGCAGTCCTTTTTGAGACCACATTGTGTTCATGTGTGTGTATCTGTGGTTATTGATGACCTCACTCCACATGTCTCGGTGGCAACATGTCCTAGTTCCATATACTGTGTGCGTGGCAGTTAGCGGGGAATTTGGGCTACGCCGTTTGAACCCAGCTGTGGTAATAGAAAGAATAAGGAAAGGAGTGAAGTGGAGGAATAATAAAAGAGAGGGGGATTTTCAGTGTCCCTTTCCCAGCCGCAGAGCTCCAGATGTCTCCACTTTGCTTTCTTTATAATGGAAACATGCGTTATTTCTTCCAAAACTGACTGACCATGTGACCGTCATTAATCTATATGCATAGAGTAAAATTGCCTTTTCCACATCTACAATGTGTGTTCTAAAACCAGCTCAACATATCAAATATGTTTAAAAATCTCTGACTGGATGGAATTATAGTCTGAAGCTAAAAAGTTTATACACTACGTGATTTTCTGTTAAATTTGTCAACTCTAACTGAGTCACAACATTGGGACACAAGAGTGGGACTAACCTTTGACTGCTGACAAATGACCTTTTTTTCCCTCTCTTTCTCTGTTTGACAGTATTTACTGAAGATTCAGGAGCTGAAAGTTCGTCAGGGTCCAGATCTGCTGCAGAGCCTGATCAAGTACTTTCAAGCCCAAATTAAGTACGTCTGAAACTAATTCACATCCTACAGAAGCACCAGCTTCCTTTTCAGATGCAAATTTAACCTAAATTGGCTTTAGTACAAAACTAGGCTTTTTACACTACGCTTAACCATGTCTTAAGGCCCCTTGTAATACTGGGTTCAGTATATGAATCACAGACTAATATGAATAACTGTACTGTGACGATTTAATCCTGCTCCTCACTCAACAGTACTCTGTAAGGATTGAATTGCTGTGGCTTTGTGGGTGTGTGCATTGATGTCATTGACATTTGAGATGGCTAAACACTGCTGTTGTGTGTTCTCAGTTTTTTCCAGGATGGACTGAAGGCTGCAGAGAATCTTGGTCCATTTGTGGAGAAGTTAGCAGCCTCCGTACATACGGTAATAGACTTGTCAAACCCATTATCTGACAGATTCAGATTCCCACACCTAAATATTTACAATGTGTGTTTCAGGAATATCTCAATGTTTTTTAAAATGTTAGTAAATTTCATACATTTTGACTTTGGATCATGAAGAGCAGCTCTAACTAGGGTGTTTGTTTTGTTTTCCTCTTTGATTTAGAGAGGCGATGAGTAGATAAAATGGCTTATCTTGTTTGTTTTTTTGGATGATGCAGAAAGCCAGATAATTTGCTCAGACACATACACACCTGTTTTTAAACAGATCTCACTTCTCATGTTAGTCATGACCAATGAATCATATAGTCGTAGCATAAAATAAGAATCTTTAAATTCCTTTCAAGGAAGATTATCACTTTATCATTTGATATTACATGTCTAGTCTGGCATGTACAGTGAGTTTGAAACTTTCTTTGTTACGTTTCATGAATTTTTCTACTTAATATCAGGTAACTTTTTTTTTTAGTGCAAACACGTTAGCTTTGTTAAAAAATCTAGTAAGCAGCCCATCTCAACAGTATTTTAATACATCATAAACTGTTTAAAAAAGTAAGCAACATTTTTCTTCTTTAAAAACTATCATTGCATGTATCTTCTGCAGAGAAAGCAATCCCAAAATGCATTTCGATGAGTACTGAAAAATGTTGATAAAAACATTAAAAGTTGATTATTTTCCCTTTACATTATGTGTGCTATGTGTTTTTATGGGTTACACTTTATTTTAAGGTGACATAGTTACATTGTACTTACTCAAGTTATGGTTAGGGTTTGGTTTAGGGTTAGTTACTTTTAATTATGCACAATTTACTGTTATTACTATAGAAAGTACAACTTTTAACTACGTCACCTTAAATTAAAGTGTTACCATTTTATGCTAATTAGACTATAGCACTAACTTAGCAAGCTATGTTGCTTTCATGAGTGACTTTTCACTACACAGAAGTATGACACAAAGAGTTCTGAAAAGTGTGGTTTCATGACAGTTTGGATACTCCCTTAGAAACCAGCTGCCTATGCAGACAGTAGATGGTAAGGAAAGTCACAAAGTTTTGAAGACCAGCTATTATAATAATTGCATCCAGACTCTTTAGATTTGTCTCATTTTAATCTCCCTTAAGAATAAACCAAAATCTGTTTTAAAACAAACATTATATTCAGTATTTATCAGTTGATGTTTCCAAGCTGCATCATGGTGCAAACAGGGTGTTCTGCAAGTCTTGTCTGGTCATGGTTGTAAAGAGATATGATCTGGTCTAGAGTGAATATCACCCAACAATAACAGTGTTCATTAAATTATATTTCCTGTATTAAAGTTTTTCGTTTTGTTGTTACTATGAGGAGAAGGCAGGATGGGGCATGTAGAAATTATGTTGAGATGATCGTGTTTTATAACAGATCTGGTTTGGGTAACTTTTCTGAAGTGTCATTTCTCCCGTTTCAACTTGTCCTCCTTTGATCATAACAAATCAGCATTAAGCACATGAAAGGAAGTGAAACTCAAAAATGAAACCACCACAAGCCAGCTTTCCGAGAGGAATTATTTCCTTAAAAAAAAGAAGTATTTAATGGAAATTGGTAGAAGAAATTGCTGGAATTGTGTTCTGGGAGCCAAAGCCATAATTTCAACAGGCTTTAAGCAATGCAGGATTTCTGGCTGTGTTGGTTTGGTCCTGGACTTCATTACAAAATGGTGGAGGGATGTATTCCAGTGTAAGCCTTTAGTCTGTGTCATCTATAACATCTCTGTTATCAAATGTGTTTTTGTTTATGTGTATAACTTATGTTAACCAATACCAAGACTGGTTACATTGCATTACACAAAAGCAAGCCCCATGTCACTTTTCTTTTATTGGTTCACAGGTTCGACATGAGCAGGATGAAGAAGTAAAGCAGCTCTCTCAATTGCGCGACTCACTTAGAACACAACTACAGGTGGACGGCAAAGAGGTAACTTTCACTCCCTGAATTCACCACTTATAGTCTTGTTTTAAAGACTATATTTCAGCAAGTTGATGATGATGTTGTTGATGATGATGATTATGTTGTTCTGTGTCATTCCAGGATTTTCTAAATAGGAAGAACTCTGGCCATGGATATAGCATCCACCAGCCTCAAGGCAATAAGAAATATGGCACAGAGAAATCTGGATTCCTTCTTAAGAAGAGCGATGGGTGAGTAAAACGTCACTGTCTACTTCCCAAAGTTAAGAAGGTCACAAACCCTCCCCAAAAACAACAACAGTCGGAACTATTTATTTTTATTACCTGAACTTATTCAAGGTTTTCCAGACATGATGTAGTATTCAGCTCCTGTTTGCATTTAGTCACATGGGGTTGAGTGTATGTTCCTCAGGAAACAGTCTCCACACAGCTTTCAGTGTGTGTAATGATATATATGCCCCTATTTTTAAGCTGAGAGCAAAATAAATGAAGGAATGACTTATAATATCCTGAGAGAGTCATGGAGCACAGATAGTTAGTAGCATAAAGCATCAGTTTGAGCTTTTTGACTTCAGGCCCACAGCTGTGTGTGTGTGTTTGTCTCAGTGTTCCTCTCACACAGATGTTGTCTATTAAATGTGGGTTAGTTTCTTGCTGCTCTACAGTCTTACTTGCACTCTTTTAAAACTACAGCTCACAACACACACATGCCCACATCCACCCAGAATACTTAGGTTTTGATCAGTGTGAGAATAAATATCATCACCATTTTTGTTGTCATTTAATTGTAACTTTACTAGTGGGCTGCTGAGCCAATAGAACTAATTTACTACTAGTTATCTCTGCTTTCATGATTTTTATGGTAATCTACCCTATACATTTTCAATTTTTTTCGATGCCATGGACCCCCAAATTAGATGATTTCTTCTGTGCGAGGAAAAAAATAGTTAAAAGTAATTTGCTTTTATATTGGTATAAATATTGAAAATTCACATGAATACATTTTCTGTTGAACCCAATCACCCCATTGTTATTTCAAAGCATATTTTTAATGTTTCTTTGTAATACACCTTTGGTATGGAGGTATGAAGGTAATATTGATGAATGTTAAATGTGGATTGTTAAAGGTTTTCATGATCGTTGTGTTTCAGGATCAGAAAGGTTTGGCAGAAGAGGAAGTGTGGGGTTAAATATGGCTGCCTCACCATTTCTCACAGCACGGTGAGATTTATGAGAGACAAACGCACAGCTCAACACCTTCCAGTTATACATACTTCTTTTTATAATATATCAATCTTTGAATGTGATTGGCTGCGGGGCATTACAAAGTACTCTTGATTTAACTTTTTGTTTGTAACCTTCTCTATAAAATCATATGGCTGAATCTTTCTAAACAGTAATCATGGCAACAGTACTCTTGCTTATGTGATTATTGTTTCATTAACACAAATAGTACACCAACATTAGTTATAAAACACTCTCTGTTCCAAGAGTCTCCAAGAGAACGATTATTTGAGATTCAGGACATGCAATCAAATTTTCCCATGCTGTATGAGAGAGAGTCATCGCTCATGTATTAGTGATTTCCTTTCAGAACCACAAACTACAGGCCAAAACACATAAAGGAGTTTCATCTGGAATCATCCACATTGTCAAAAACCAAAACTTTTGTCTGTGTGTGTGTTTCCAGCTTCAGTGATTTAGCAACCATAAACTCGCATCTCTAGCATTAATCCTGCACACACCATAATTGCAAGTGAGATTTGTTTGCATTTGATTTAGTGAGTGACCACATAAAGAATGCACTATGTAGTGAGAATGCATTTCGAGCATGTTATTATAACTCTTCTTTCTTTCTCAGATCAATAGACCACCCGCAAAGCTCAACCTCCTGACATGTCAGGTGCGACCCAACCCTGAGGAAAAAAGAACGTTTGATTTAGTTACACGTAAGTTGATCTCTGACCTTTGACCCTTTTCCTCTCAGCTATAGTATGGTAAGGACTGGAAAACAAGGGAATGGAAAACTAGCTTACTATTTAATAAGTAGTGTGCAGTATACAATGTATACACTGAAAATAGTAAATGAAGCAGTAGGCATTGTTCCATGATACATTTTAAGCAATAGTATGTGACGTTGCTCTCACACAACTTTATCGGATATATTAGTAAATCAAAAAATTTATTTTAATTTTAATTTAAGTTTAAATAATTGTAAAATTACTTATTTTTGAACAATTCTGAGTGTCTATTTACACTAAGTGCCAGTGTTGGGGGTAACACATTACAAGTAATGCGAGTTGCATTAATCGGATTACTTTTTCAAGTAACTAGTAAAGTAACACATTACTTTTAGATTTACAACAAAATATCTGAGTTTTTTCAAACAAGTAACACAAGTTACTTTGTTTTCTTATTTATTGACTGTCATCTCTTCCGTCCCAATGCTGAGAGAAATCGGAGCGCTGTGTGAACATGATGGTTATTGTAGTTCTAGACTAAATGTGAGCATGCGTTTAGTTTACTCATCTTACTTGTACTAAAACAGATTCAGTAGTCATCTAAATTAATACATATTTTTGTTAAAAAACAAACAAGTAAGCCCAGCCGAGATATGAACAATTAACGTGTTACTTTCCATAAAAAGTAACTATCGCAGTTAGTTTTAAAAAGTAACTTTCCCCAACACTGCTGAGTGCAAATAGCCCGCCTTGCTGGCAAAGAGTAAATAGACTAAATAGCATCTAACTACTATTTACACTGCAAAGAAATTACAGCTATTTTCACTTAGTGTAAATATCATCTTTCACTTTTTGCACTCAAAAATCCTCTGCCTTAATTGCAGGTACAATTACATCTGCTTTATTCACTTCACTGGAAAGCACATTGCATTGTGGGATGTGCAGTGTGTTTTATAATGCACATTTTGACAAATGTGTTTGCTTAATATGTACAGTATTGACACTCTATATACTGTAGGAATAATAAGAATAGTATGCTGTTCTGAAGATATCCAAGGACTAGCCAGGGATGAATTGAACATGCATGGCTGGAAAAAATCCAGTATGGCTTAACTGACCTGGATGTGATGCATTCACGGAAATCTGATGTGAAATATAGTTCGTTAAACCAGACGAGGCGTTTCATGCATGTAGGTGTTCAGAAGTATGTAAATAAAGTTTTGAGAATTAGGTGTGTAGGTGTGTGTAGAAAGCAGGTGTATTGAGTGGCTAGTCCTGACCGTTTTTTCTCTTGTTTATTTCCTGTAGATAAGGATGTTTTTCCATGTTTTCCTTACTGCGTCAGAGGCCCACCTAATGCATAAACTCTATTTATCTCTTTTATCTCTTCTCTTTCATTTTTCTTACAGACAATCGTACATACCATTTCCAGGCTGAAGACGAGCAAGAATGCATGATGTAAGTGCAGACACACATACACTTATCCTTGCACAGAGAAATACAGCATACTGCAGAGCAGCATGTACAGACATGCTGGATCAAAACCTGCTCCTCAAGATGAGAGATAGAATAAAAAAGGAAAGAGAAAGATAAAGACAATGAAAGGTTAAAGACACGACGGATGTATCTGAAAGGTCACTATTTGTTAGGCAGACATCTGAATATATTTTTTGTAACCTCTCTATCCGTCTTCCTTTTATCACTGTAAAGCTGCTTTGAAATAAGCTGTATTGTATAAAGCACTATATAAATAAAGGTGACTTGACTTCCTCCAGATGGGTGTCTGTGCTGCAGAACAGTAAGGAGGAGGCCTTGAACACGGCTCTAGGTGGAGATCAGCTCCAGTTTCAGGACAGCGGTTTGCAGGAACTCGTCCGAGCTGTCATCTCAGGCCTGAGAAACCTGCCCGGCAATGAGGCCTGCTGCGACTGCGGAGCCCCAGGTCTCGACTATAGGATCCTAATGCATTTATATACGGCTTGATTGTGGCCATTCACACTAAATTTTTTGCATTCCATTGCGCAGCATTTCCATTGTTTTTCTATGTAAACATGCTAGACGGGCATGGTTGATCGTTGCACTCGTCTTTTGTAGCATCTTGCGCTTGACACAGCATTTTAAAGATGCGGCACTCAAGTTAAAATATGTTCTAATCTATACCTTGTGTTTTTTCATTCCACTGCCCTGTGCCTCACGTTTTTAAACATGAGATGTATGGCCGCTTACAGTGTTACAAATATAGAAATCCTATGTGTTATGTTCTAAATCAAATAAAAGTGATGATTAGAGAGACATTTAAGCCGTATTTATGTTTGCATATGTATTTCTTATTTTATTTATTAGATGAATTAATTATTTAAGCAATGCATAATTCTTTTCATCAGAATTACTGCATCATCATTATGAAGAACTCTTGAAAAACATTTTATTAGTCTGCAAAAGGTGTTAAAGATTGACAAAGACATGTTTTGAATAAAGTGTAATGTGCTGTTTAGATCCCACCTGGCTCTCCACTAACCTGGGCATCCTCACCTGTATCGAGTGTTCAGGAATCCATCGGGAGCTCGGAGTACATCACTCACGAATTCAGTCTCTCACTCTCGACGTGCTGAGCACCTCTGAGCTCCTGGTAAACACACCCGCCCATCCACACACCCACACACCCAACCCCACACACCCATCCATCCATCCACCCACCCACCCACCCACCCACCCATCCATCCATCCATCCACCCACCCACCCACCCATCCATCCATCCATCCATCCACCCACCCACCCATCCATCCATCCATCCATCCATCCATCCATCCATCCATCCATCGACATTATTTAGCTCAGTTTTCTCTTTGAGTCCATTTTTGTCTTACTAGCTGCACTTTTACTGTTGTTGTTTTTTTTTTGTGTGCTAAAAATCACATTTTTTACCCATAATCCTCTGGGACTGAGTCAGCAGTTACTCACAAGTGACTCGTTCTCATCTGCGCATTTGTACAGTATGAACTTTTTACCTTTGACAGTAAAGCAAAATAATGCAAGTGCTTCTGCACACATGGCATGAGTGTTATTTATTAGGTAATTATTTAGATTACAGATAATGCACACTACCAAACATCAAGCTGGATGCATGAATGCAGTGTTCAAATTTCTGTTTATTAGTTTTGTATGTTTGCTGCAAACATCTGTTTATTAGTTGTGCTTTGGTTCACAGTTGGCAGTGAGTATTGGAAATGCCAAGTTTAATGACATCATGGAAGTCAACCTACCCAATGATGCAATCAAGCCCCTCCCAAAAAGTGACATGTGAGTCCTAGTGTGCAGTTCAGATATATTGCTTCATATTATTAATAAAAAACATTTTGTCACTTTACCAGTAGCTCAACCTTGTCTTAAACATATTTCACTTTTGTTTGTGCATCTCAGGACAGCGAGGAAGGAGTACATTGTAGCGAAGTACGCAGAGCGCCGCTACGTCCTCCCAAAAGAACACTCTGAAGTGTACCATGTGTATGACACTGTGAGGAGCAAAGACCTCACATCACTGCTGCAGCTCTATGCAGAGGGAGAGGACCTGTCTAAACCAGTGGCCACACCTGACGGACAGGTGAGACCACTCAATCCCACCATACACACACATACACCGCATCCACAGTGATAACAAAATGATCAGGTTTAGAAACATGCTCTTGAGATGTTTTGAGCTTTCAGAAAAGTCCATCTGTCATATGAGACTCCCTGTGATTAAGTTAAATAGATGTTCATTTCTTAATCAGTTTGAACTGTATAAACAGAAACAAGACATCTGTGTGGTTAGATGTCATTAATCACACATCATTCACTCTCTCTCTTTCTCTCTCTCTCTGTAATTCTGTATTTCATCTCCTTTTTCCGTCTCTAATCAGATTTCCCCTCTCCTCGGCCCACTCAGGAAGTGAGCACAAGCTGTGTAATGACTGCTGTACTTGTGTTTGAGTTTGTTTTGTGTGTGTTGTTTGGCAAATTTTACTTGAATGATTCAGTGACTGAATAACCAACGTTTTAATTTAGCACACATATGTACTCACTCACAATTCGAAAATTGTAGTACACCAACTCACCGTCTAATTCATTAATCTTCTCTATCGCTCCTCATCCAACAGCACGTTTCGCAGAGATGGTGGCCGCTTGACAGCAGCCAGTAACTTTATCTGGTTCTCTTCTGTGTCTCACAGGACTTGAAGGAGACCGGTCTTCACTTAGCTGTGCGCATGTCTGAGAAGACTTCTCTGGCTCTGGTGGATTTTCTAGCTCAGAACTGGTGAGAGAAATCTGCTAGTGTCACAGATCTGTCAGCACCCAGTAGGATTTCCATCAGCTGACCACTCTGTGTGTGTGTGTTTCTCAGTGGCTGTCTGGAAAAGAAGACTGCTGAAGGAAACACAGCTCTTCATTACTGTACATTATATAACAAAACTGAGTGTTTGAAACTTCTGCTCAAAGCAAAGGCTGCTTTGCACACAGGTATACAATAATACATACACACAAACTCAACTATAAACATGATGGATGGATGGATGGATTGGGGAGTTGGATGGATAGATAAATAGACAGATAGAGAGGTTGATAGACCAACAGACATTTGATTGGACCCTTCCATTGTTCTGATTGTCCTGTAGTGAACTCAGCGGGTGAGACGGCTCTTGACATCGCCAAGAGACTGCAGCACATGCAGTGTATCGAACTGGTGAGTATCATATATTGCACAAAAAACAGCTGAATTGCTTTGTGTTTGTGTATGTGAGCATGTGTTTGTAGAGATATTACCTCTAGGTTGATTTTTATCCTGTTTAATATCCTGAAGTCTCATATGACAATGTTTTCATAAGGAACTTCCCCTCACCTTCCCTGCAAATAATAGTATCATCACATAAAGCGAATACAATGTTGACAAATGAAGAACCAGGTTCAGAAAACTGACAATAAATAGAGAGCTGTATTTGAATTTTTGGATTTGCTCTCTCTAATAGGACACTAGTGTGAAATATTATTCTTGTCAAAAGTGAGTCTCTGGAATTTCTCAAATTTTTTCTGTGTATGTTTAGCTGGAATTGGCCCACAATGGGAAGTTTAACTCTCAGATCCATGTTGAGTACCCATGGGAGACACCACAGGACATGTATGACAGTGAAGATGATCTGGACGAAAGGGTCTGTAATGACATTAACTATTTCAAACAATATGCATTTTTCACTATAATTTGTACCGTGGTATCTGAGCAAAAACGAGTGAAAAATTTTCTATTTTGCATTTTTCAAATTTAATAATAAAATAATTGAAGTCATGATATTTCTTTGATTTAAAATGTACAGAATCCTAATGAAAAAGCCATGTTCAGGTTCAGCAATATGGAAAAAAAAAATTACATTATTAATATATGAGTGAATCAGTAGATGATAATAAATTAAAGTAGATGTCTTCGTTGTGTTTTATAACAATGTTCATTAAATTTGTTTAGGTGAGTCCCCATCCCAAGGGCTCACGGTCTCCGCTGCCTCCTACTGGCAGCAATGGGCACTGCTCGTCTGCATGGAGTTTAAATAAAAGCAGTCCAGCCCGGACCTATGAGAACATTGACTTCCTATATGAAAATCCACCCAACAACAGCGCCCCCACTGGTGGCTCCATGCCACCTCCCCTGCCAGCTAAAGCAATACAGAGAGGTGAGATAGTGTTTATCTTTAATTGACTTTTGAAACCTGAAGTCTGGAATTTTGCAATTAGATGTACTCTGAGAAGCTGAATTGTGCCTCCTTTGCATATGAGAAATGTGTAGAAATGCAAGTTTATTCCAGACAACCACAGAAAGGTCAAAGATAAATTGTGTCCCCACAGGTCGTTCAGATCCTCAGATCTCGGTTTCCATTCCAGAGACTCACGCCCCCTACCGCCAGAGTTCCCACCCCACTGGCTGCTTTCAGAGAATCAGCACCCCGTCCCCTGGGACCGAGTCCTCTGGACTGACATCAGCACGCGCTCACACCATTGGACCGTCAAAAGGACCGAGACAGACGGTGTTCTGGGAGGGACCTTCCTCTGGGGCAGAGGGCAAAAATTACTCCACTTCACCACAGTGTCAGAGAGGACCCGTCAGGTTAGTCACTCGCTGTGTCCGAAATCGCGTATTGTCTGAGAAGGTATTACATATGAATTTGAATTTACCATGCGACTGTTAAAAAAAGTACGCTCTATATAATATGAATACAGGTAGTATGAATGAAATTTGGACGTACTACATCCTCCATGTTGTTACTTTCGCGTGACCTACCAGTTTGGACATACTACTCTTTTGGCGTACTGTTTTTTGCATAATATATAGTAAGGAAGTATTCGATTTCAGACGCAGCAACTGTAATCCTATACTACATTTATCTTACATGGCCAGAAGTTTCCTCATTATTGTATTACATTCTTTGTTTGCAATTACATATAAAAACTTAAACACTAGTTAGTAGCTGCTGGAAAAATATGTATTCATTATGTCATCAAATTGTGAAAATTCATATGATTTCCATGTGAACATCTACTAAATTCAGTGTAGAATCCATTAAAATCTGTATTTGTTTATGATTTGTCAAATATAATTCAAATGTGTATCTGCAGCTCAGAGAAGACGACCTCGTATCGCCGCACGAGCAGCGGGAGTCAAGGGAAGAGTTCGGCTCCATCTCCAGGGTGTGCTGGCAGTCAGGAGGAACTCTACTGCAGTCCAGTGGGCGGAGCTCCCAACCATACACCTCCACCAGCTAATGCTAATGCTAACAACAGCGTGCCAGTCATACTGCCGCCACCTCGCTCACGCAAAAATGCCATGGTAAAATGTCATGCAATGATCTTTATTTTGAGAAATGATAATGTTTATATATATTTTTATTTGTTTGTTATTCCTTCATTTGTGAACACGAATTTGTATATGTAAAAGCTGGAATACACCACACGACTTTTGCCCAGATTCCCCACCCCGAGTTGATTGATTTCACAGAAAATTGCATAGCGTGTAGACTCCATTTTTCTTTTAGCTTCAGACTATGATTCCATCCAGTCTTTTGTCATGCATCTTCTAGTAACGAGGTGTATGTTTCTGCATGAGATGGTTGTGTTTGTAAAGTTTGAAAGCCAGGTAGTATATGATGCCCGGTTTTTCTGTGTAACCCTTTTCAAAGTCAGAAAGTGTATGATGCTGAGATTTTCTCTGTGTGTTAGATCTCATTAAGGGAGAGGCCAAAGAAGGTCAGAGCGTTGGTTGACTGCAGATCAGTTGGTGCCAATCAGCTGGCTTTCTTTAAGAACGAGGTCATCATAGTGACAGCAACTGATGACCCACACTGGTGGGTAAGTATACATACTCTCTCACACTGACACACATACACACACACACCATGTGTTTACCTGGCTTGCTTTTAACAGGCTTTACAGTAAATGAATATATTTTCCATAAATGGTTCAAACTGATGTCGAGACCTCAACATCTTGCACTCTTTTCCTCCCAGGTGGGCCATATAGAGGGAGAACCTTCTAGAAGTGGCTCCTTTCCAGTCAACTATGTACATAAATTAGGAGAATGAGGTGAACCTCCATGAACACTCACATTACGCCATGTGGAACTAGTCTAGACTGTTGCTTTTATCTTCAGAAGCGCTAGACCTAGAAACTGTGGAGGCCTGAAATGCACTTAGAAGATGAAAGACTGGAGAACAGCGTTAGTGTGGAGTGCTGTAAGATGATCCACTGATCATTTCAGTGCTGCTCATAACATATCTGAGCTGTTTATCTGGACTGAAGGTTTGGTAGGTACGTCATGACTCATGAATGAATGGCAGAAAAGGGATGAAAGCCATCCAGCTTTTGAAACTCCTCTTGGCTTTAGTTGTTTAAACTAACAACAGCACTTGTTCTTATTGATATTGAGGCATTGAACGTGTTTTTGGCGTTTGAGGTCTCTAAGAGATTGTCGCCCAGACTCGGAGGGACTGGACTCATTTGCTGATGCTCATCCTGTGGTTGGTGCTCTCTGGATATGAATGTATACCATCAGGCGTCATGACATGCCATTAGTTTTGCCCAGACACCAGGTCCACCAGACAGCGAGTTAAAGGATGATGTATTTGGTTTCATCTGTCTCCTCTGCACCGACGTCTCCTATTGCTGCTGATTCCTGGACATCCAGCCCTGCACTGGAAGATAAAGCAAACAGTAACATCAGTTGAAAACCGATAGAACCCTCAGATAGAAGATCAGGATATTATCTGAGTGTTAAACGACAACAAATGTTCAATAAGTTTAAATTTCTTATTTTTCAATCCCAGCACGCATAAAATGTGTATTGTATATCATTCTTGTGCTTTTCGAGTTTCCATATTTTATGCTAATGTTCAAAAATCATGCTCTGTTAGCTTTGTCTATACAAAACGGGAACAAAAGCTGTACTTGTCACCCACATTTAATGTCTTTTCTGTGTTTGTATTGTTATCGAACAGCATTATTATTGTTATTATTATTTTAATGGGATCTCCCTCCAGACCGAGGTGGTTTATGGCAGATTTGGGACGTGTCTCGAACCGGCAGACTGTATAAATGTTTGATAAGCTGAGAGCACACAACAGATGTTTTCCCTTCTGCCATCTCATTGACTTCTGTGAAGCATTTTTCAGGCAGAGATGAACGTACGTATGTTGGAGGTCCGAAACGGTTCAGCTCACTTTGTGTTTTAGGAAAGCAAAAGGTAACGCTGTGTAAATTACACTTCTTTAACTCGACCGTTATTGTATCACTGTAACTGTATTTTATTGATAAATGTCACGTCCAGTCTTTTCAGGACAAATTCGTTTTTTCTCTGAGATGTTTAGCATCTGTTTCAAGGATCGAAAATGACAATTAAATGTTTGCAAACTGTAAACACGTGTTGTCTCTGGGTTAAACATACAATGGATTGCAAAACCTGAAGGGGAGATGGCATAACCTTTTCTAGAATTTATAAGCCCTCTATAATCATCAAACACATGGAGACTTACTCCTCTGCGTTTAAAAAAAATCCTGGATTAAGAATGTGGCATCTTTTTGCAAAAGGATCATGCAAACACATTAAGTGTGTGCATGTAGATCCATATTAGTACCTTCTACTTTTTTCAACAGTCAGCTTTCCATCCTGGATGGGCCTAATGGATGGTTGCCAGCACTCAACTTCTTTACAGATTGAAAATCATTAGGTAGCATCTGACTAAACTGTTATAATTTGTTTGTTCTGCATAATTGACAGGTGTTACGTCACTGGTCGGTGTGGAGTGATGCAGAAAGATTTCAGGTCAGCATGAAGCAGATGTTCAATCCCACAAGATTTCCATTCTCAGTCCTTCAATCACATTTATTGACTAGTGCTCCTATCTAGTTCGTGCACATCTGCCCTTTGCTCTGGTCTACATTCATTTGGATTGTTCTTTCCATAATATATTCACTTTAAGAAAGCATACATGATTTTGCTCATTATTACATGTGCAGGTTGTATGACCTCAATAATTATTTGTTCTTAAAAAAAAAAAAAATGGTCACACTACAAATCTATTTAAAAAAATAATTCTTAGAAATATAGTGGAAAAACTGGTGACCAGTTACAGGACTAAAATATAGCTTGTCCTTTACATACATTTTAACCTAACTTAAAATTAATTCAGTAATATTCTAAAAGCAGATTTGTTTGCCTTTTTTTTTTTTTTTACTGATAGGCTAGGCTACATGATTTTATAATCTCTGAAAGCACAACCCCACTCAATATGTGTATAGAATCACCAGGGTAAGCTTTTTATTCAACTAAACCCAGCCATTGGATCAGGGCTATTATAAAGTCATAGCTTTTGGCATTATATGTTAAAAAACATTATGCAAGGCCTGATGTTATGCAACATTATGAGTGCTTTACTAATCTTTTCATAAACTGCAAATTAGGTACAAATGGATGCTCTTTTGCTTTTCAGAGCTTTAATCTTAATCACTAATGTTGTATGTTTAAATAGAACTACATACAAGTTCTAGAATCTCTTATGCAATTTTTTTATCTGAAAACTGAACTGACCTTGTTTTAAAGATATTTTTACTTAAAAACAAGAATACAACTTGTAAATTATAAATCATTATTGCAGAGATCTGAAGCGTGGGATTTAGATTCTGAATCTGGTCACACTGAGAAAAACAAACAGTATGAAAACTCAATGTGTTTTTAATGGGTCAGTGAGCCTCTAATTTCATGACAATCATAAGTATTTTTTACACAGAGGCAATCGATTTAAAATCGAAATAAGTATTGGACCTTTACATAATAGATGTCTATGTCAGATTGCCAAATGGCTCATGGAAAGAAATGAGGCTGTTGGCACTGATTTCAGCAGAAATCATTCGAAGCTGTGCTGGATCAAGTGTTTCTTCCTGTACTGCTGTCCTATCAAATTCTGCTGAGAGACTGAGCGTTTAAAATAGACACAGGCATATTAGTTTCTCTCCTTTTGGTGTAAGATCAGCATTTTCATAGGCAAATGGACTCATTAAATCAGTCAGCAAAAACATTTTTTAATATTCAATGTATTATCAACAAATGTACAGAAGCATGTGGAATAGTTTCCATTTCCATTCATTTTTTCTTCAAAAATCAGCAAAAATCTTTTTTCAGCAAAAATCCAATGAGCATACAGTGACAATAGAAGTAGGCTATCCTGTTAGACAAGAGACAAGGGTTTTAGAAATGTTGGAACTTGTTTTGTGAAATAAAACAGTAAATAACAGTAATTACAGAATAGGCTATCTTTAAAGATTGCAATAGAACTTTGCAAAGCACATTAAATACATAAATTCAAAGCGTGATACATTCTTATAATGTTCAAAAGAATACAGTCAAAGGTTAAATTTGTGAACCCTACTTAAACCAGAGAAGCTTCACTTATACTGTGACTAAACATAAAAGCTACTGTAAATAGTCAGTAACGGCCTTTGCTATGTTTCACTTGGAACTGACCTCGCAACTCGAAAAAGTGTTGCATACGATGAACACTTTACTATCCCATGAGGCCACGGGAGAGGATTTATGAATGTCAGTGAAGCGCTGTAACTGACGCTGGTAGGTCACATACTAATTACAACATGGCGAATGTAGAAGGCTACGCCCAGATTACATTCATATTATATAGAACATACATACGTTTTTAAGTGGCCATGAAGAAATTAGCTACTTATTCAAAATAAGTTCCTACTCAAGAGAAGATACGATTTCGGACGCATTCGGTCACTTTTTCCGCTTTGTCTCTGAATGAATCCGCCATTTTGAATGAATTGTTTGACTGAATGATTCAATGACTCATTTGTTAAGACAATGATATGCCGCCACCTATTGATGGTTTTAGTTTCATTTTTGTTACTATTTACCCCTCGTGGGCCAAGATTTCACATTTAATAAAATTTTTCGATATTTATATTGCGAACCTGCAGCTGATAAAATCAAACCAAGGTGCTCGCTGAGGGGCTGTGAGTTACGAAGATTGAACGCTGTCATGATTGTTTGCGCGATTCTGGGGCCAGTTGCATAAACATAGCCATTGAGTTCAGACTGTGTCGTTAAGAACTAGTAAGACCAACTAGCAGTTAGTTAAGCATAATCAGTCTTACTTTTCAGTATCAAGTTATTCCAATCTAAGTTTTTATGTAACTGACTTAAAATTGTAAAAGTTACAAATTGGCTAACTTGTAAGATTAGTCTTAGCAGTTTGTGCAGCCGGACCCTGGTTAAAAAGATAGAATGCGTAGATAGAATGCGTTTATAGACTATTCAGTGTGAAATATGAGATAGCATTATTAAATATAACAGAGATAATGAAGTAATTTTTTTAACTTTTTTTCCTCATGGGACTGGGCGGGCCTCCAACTGTTCCTTTGAAACGGGTCTCTTAACTGCAAAGGCCGCCTGGGAGCATTAAGATTACATTAGCTTTAAGTTATTTTACAGCTGAGAGAAGAAATAATGAATCGGCTTATCTAAATAAGTACAGTAGATTTGACAACAAAAGCTGGATATTCAACAAAACAGTTTTTTTTACAAAGTGTGTTACCTGATGAAAGCCTATAAGGATGGCATCATAACCATAGACATGGACACAAGGACAGACTTTACATTCATTCTGCAAGTGGGTCAAGATCTTTGGGAAAGCTTTTCTTTTAACATCTGTAATAGCAAAACTCATAAAAGATGCAGTGCAAAAATCAGCATGTGAGAGAGACTTCGGCTGAGGTGTCTTTTAACCACACAGCGTAAATGAAATTAATATGTACAGTCAACTAGATAAGGCATTTGATGAATGTTTAACTCTATATAGATTTTGAGAACATACAGCCTACAACTCACGAATACCCGTGATAAACCATTCAACCGGTCATCTGGTAGCATTGCTGGATTTCTACAAACTAGAAACCCTTACAAAAATTGACCAGGGTATCTGACAGTGGTTATATTTAGAGTTATGTTATAGAGTGCAACAGATGATTTACGGAAGTAAAATCCCATTCATTTTCTCCATAAGGGAATTGATTATGAACGATCAGACAGACTTACTGTGAGCTACGAGAATATTATGGTTATTATCATTATGGTAATTACGATATGGCGTGAACGCACCTATCAAGGCTCTAGCATGGCACAGCTTCATATAGGCCTATTACATATATTGTTGACTGCACTATCAAGTTTATCCTGATCTGTTTGAACCCCAATGACAGTAGGTTTAGGGGCGAGATTAGGGGTGGTCCTTCATAATGAGATTCGTTTAAAAATCTTAAGTTTTTGTACAAATCTAATCGTACGAATTCATACAAATCGCCACTTCGTTAAATAGGCTACTTAAGTTTTTTCATGAGATCGGGTTGGAATGACGTATGGTCAGTTTCCCAATGTTTTCAAACTACTTAATTTGTGTGCTTAAGATCCATATAATGTATTGTTTCTCTATATAAAATAGCCAAAACCGTCAATCATTTATATTTCGTCATCGTTTTTAATTTAATGATTTAATTCGCAATGCTTTATGGGATTTTAAGTCTTTAAGTACACAGGTTTTTTTTTATTGTCTTTTTGTCAAAATTTCAAATACTTTTTTTGCTTCAAATTAAAGTTTGTAAAATTGTGATTTACCTCAATACGCTGGTATGGTTTATGGCTTATAACTCTTAAATGAAGACTTTAAATGATAAATAAGGAAATATCAGACCGCTGAATACCTCAATCATTCCAGAGATCCTTGTAATAAATTTAAAATATCAGCTTTTGAAACCTTACTACACTGTTCAAAAACAGATTCCATAATTTTTTTGCGGTTTTAAAGTAGTAACACTGGTTACCATGGTAAATGTTTGTAGGGGAACTTATTAAGCAGGGTTCATAACATATTTCCAACAGTGATCGCTAATAACATGTCCTCACAACAGAGGCTTTCATCACAACAACTTGGTTAGCAGTTGATATGTCGCTGAAGAACATTACATGCATGTTCATAATCCACAGCAGCCAACCGCGTGTCCTAAATCTAGTATAATCTACAGCTCTGCCTAAATCAGTTCCCTCCTAAAATGAGGGAGATCAGCGCAACCATTAAGGACACCCAGATGTTCTTTACTTAAAGTAGTGTAAGTAGCCCTTGAACTGAGATTCAGTCACCTCTATTATGTTTGCTTCACGCCTGATCGATATAACTGAATAAAGACTGTGGTCTGACTGCAGGCATCCTGCCCCGTCAAATGACGTAGGCTAAATCGAACTGCATCACACACAGATGCGTAGGGGTCACGCAGAGAGACAAAAAGCACCATGCATGCAGTAGTATTTATAGAAGACAAGAGTGTATTGCAAAGGGACCCTGTTAAAAGACATTCTATGTGTATGTAATGATTGTAATCACAGCTTTTCAATTGAATAATTAATGTTACATAAGAGTAAATAAATGCTTCAAATCTTACGTTTAGATTTTGGCAGAACAGAATCTCATAATACAGAGTAAATTTAATGTACAATATTGTGACTATTTAATGAACACGATTAATAATAACTTATGTTTATTTAATTATTATTATTATTAAAAATAATTATATAATGATATATTAAGATGCAATAATGCCATGTTTTTTTCCTGATATGATGCAGCGAGTAGAGCGAGTGTCTGCTTACACAATGAGGCAAGATGCCAGGTGCAGACTACATTCTCAGTGGTGATGTACAGTCCCGCTGGCTTACCCTGCAGTATAGCATAAATCTCTCTGCCGAAGGAAAGGTTATTCCACTCACAAAAGACCTACAAGGTTAGCCAGAATCACATCATTTTTCTCTCTATATAGCCCAGAATCTTCCAGCCTTAACTGGTTCAAGCCAAGAATAGCAGTCTCCTGTGTTTTGCTGAAGTCCCTGAACGCACTTCACTCAAACAAGGCTGAGCAAGAGCCATTTGCTCAGAGAGAGAGAGAGAGAGAGATGAAACGCAAAGGAGACAGGAAGTTTCCATGAGGGCAGTTGCACCAAATAACTAACCAAAGAGATTATAACAACCTACATGTGAAACTGCTTTTAGTTTGTATTTCATTATTAAATGAGTGATATTGGCTGTGTCTGAAACCTGAAAAAAGCAGCATTTGCATGCAGCATACGGAGGTAGGAAGGCATCAAATCAAATCTGAATCCAATGTTAGCATAACATCCTGTCTATCTAATAAGATGCCTTCATCTGGTTGGTTTTTGAAGGTCTTCGCTTCATATGATATTCCACTGTTCTACGTGTTTGGTTCGGGGATTGGTGGAAAGACTGAAAATGGTCTCTGATGGAGTGGTTAATAATGTATGAAGGTACATTCATAACATATGACTTTTCTGGCAAGGAATAAGCATTTGTAGTCATTAAATATTTGTTTGGTTTTCTCTCACAAGTTCACAAGAATTTGTTCTTGATCATTTCACATGACATGATGCTTTAGAAGCCAGTCTGAAACCCTTGGCATGTCCCATTATAAAAAAACACTGCCTGTGAGGTCACTGATTTCGGACACAGCCATAATCTTTCTGCTCACATATTTGAACGCATTCTTAGTAGTGTATGCTCAAACGAACTAGCGATCTGCAGCGAATGTAATCACACAGCAAAAATCTCAAAATGTCCTCCGCCAGTCATTCATGAGCTGTAGTTTTGGATGATCTGTTGATGTCAAATACATTCTGAAGGAAATTAAAGTCAGGTCCTGGTTGCTAGGCGACAAAGGGACCAGAGAGGCCACAGATGCAATGCTGACAGAGAAGAGAGAGAGAAATCGCTGCTCCTCTTCTCCATCCACACAAGCCCAATGGGCACCCTAGACGTACAAGACGAGAACACTAGAGGACCAAAGCGCATGTCCCCAGCATGTGTGCACAAATCGTACAATTCATCCGTCCCTTGGGACTTTAAGGACTGTTCACACCAAGGATGATAAAAAAATAGCTATAAAGTTATTTAGCTGTAAAATTCTATGGAAAGTCCACACCACAGCTAAAATGATAACATCACGCAGGAACAATATAATTGGAGTTAATAATTGTTAATAATTGTTTTCCTCGAAAACATTGTCTGCTAATCAGAATCCATCTGACTTAAAAGAGCTTGAACATTTAAAGTGTCAGGCAATAATGCAAATGCTATACGTGCTTATCATAAACAGAATGTTAAAGTTTCAGTAAGCGATTTCTGAGAAACGCTGATATTTGAAATCACCAAAACAAACACACCCTTACCCAAAAGGACGCACCCCTATCTTGATAGCTTCAACCCCAAATCCCTGAACATGTTATGCAACACAGGCTCCTCCCCCCTAATGAGTGTATACGCCCCTTACTGCTGATTGGCTGCAAGTTGCTCGGTCCACTTTCAACAGCACTTCTCAGAAATTGCTTACTGCACCTTTAACATCCATTGGTGTGGACAGACACATATAGTTATTGTTGTAGGTATTGTTCTTGGTGTGAACAGGCCTTTAGCCTAAACGCTCTGTTTCACCTTACTGCAGATGGAAGAATGCTTTTCCTTTCGGACGAAGTGAGTTCTTCTGGATGAATTTGTGTCTCCTCTCTGACATTCTCACGCACACCAAGCGACATGAAGTGTAACGCATGCACAGAGCTCTAAACATCAGGAAAGTTCACACACATTAAAGCAAATCCCCAGCGTCTTGGGTGGTTCAAGCAGCATATATGAGGCCAGCGCCATTTCGATGGGCTCAAATGAAGAACCACCAAAGATCCCAGTTAACAATATATACAGACAGAGCAGAAGTTTCAGCATTTCCTGACTAACAGCGAGTAGAAAATGAGCCTTGGACATCCTTGGATCTGAAGATAGCGATTGAGTTGTGACGTGTGACAGCAGTGAAGGGCCATCTTGCAAGTAAGCAGCGGCTGTTTCGCTATTTGAGTTTGACAGGCCAAGGGAGGCACGTTCTCAGCCCCAGCATGGAGGAAAAGACAATGGTGGGTTTGTGCCGTTTAAACCGCAATCCTTTTTTCAGCCGCTGTCCGTTTTCCGCCACGTATAGTTCGCCCTGCTGGGCGGCAGCAGTGATGCGCGCCACCAGCTCCCCGTGTTCCACCGCCTCCTGCTCGGAGCGCACGAACACCTCCCTCAGCTCCTCCAGTCGTCTCTCCATCTCTCTGATGACACGCTGGCGCTCCTCCACCTCCAGGAGGCGTCGACGAGCTGCCTCAAACTCCATACTCGAGCTGGGGGTAACCAGCTTGGACGAGGGTGCCGTGGCACTTGCAGAGGGCGGCTCGGAGCCTGTCTGTCCAGCAGGGACTCTCCGAAAGTCCCCCATGGAGATGGATCTCCGCTGAGAAGATGAGGGCAGGAGGAGGTTGGATGAGGAAGAAGAGGGGTGGACATCCATCGCAGAAGGTAGAGAAGAATCCTGCTCCGCATCGCTGTCAGAGTTCTCATCCTCATGCTGGTGCTTGTTCATATCTGCGCACGGCTGCTGCAGTTGTTTTCTGTCGAGGTGCGAAGTGCTCTTACTATTCTGTTTGTGCTGCCTTCTCCGTCGAGGGAGAGATAGCTCAAGCACCGTTTTGCTGCCAGTGAAACGCTCCATTCATTAATAAGACACCAGCCACCAGCGCTGTTAGCTCACACTGGAGGAGCCTCGTCACACTCTATTGGACAAAGACACGCTGACTTTGCCGCAGCTGATTGGATACTCGCCCTCTGTATTCCTGCCCACTCAGCATCCTCTCTTTCTCTCTTTTTCACTCTCTGTCGTGACGTCCCAACAGATGTCTATGTCAGCTCAGGCAATGAACAAAAAAAAAAAGCCAAAGTGTTTTTGTTTTTTTTACCATCACTGCTTAATCATACCCTGTTCCCTCCCTCTGTGTGTTGCCTGTAGCAACACAGCCTGATCCATCAGATAGTTTGCAGGAAAGCAGAATTGACTGCCTGCTCCACACACACTCATACACATTTCCCTCTCTTGTTCTATCTTTCTGCATCTCTGTCACACTTTTCCTCCCCTGCTGAGGTCATAAAAAGCCAGAAATGCAAGATCCTTCGCAAATGCAACATTCCATGAGCTGCTGTTGCCAAGCAACAGATTTTGGCACTCATGAATCATGAGTTTTATGTATTTCAAATAATACACAATAAATGTGTTATTTATGAGGGAAGTAGGCCTAATTCACAAGATCTCACGTGTTCGAGCTAATGCTAAAACACCTGCTCCAGTTAGGATTAAAAATATGTTGATACTGAGGTTGTTTTGCATGCAAAACACTCAAGAGATTTATTTACCTTTACTAAGGTGAAACTAAAACAGAGAGTAAATGTAATTTAAAAAATTCATACAATACTGCTCAGTTTAAATACATTATTACTTTAGTTTAAATAATAGAATTATGACTTTGACATTTCCCATGAAGAATCAGTATGATGTTTAGATTTTTTTTTTTAACTAGGAGTGATCACGTACATTTAAATCACATTACTTTTCAATAATATACATTTTAAAAAACTTTTTAACATTATAAACCTTGCTGATTCTTTAAGGGGGTACAGGGTTAGGGTACAGAAATGTATATATTTATTTTTTAAAATGTGATGCCATCTTAAAGGTAGGGTAGGCAATTTCGGAGAGGCTAGCAATAGCAAGCTAACTTTGATAAGCATAAGATCCCACCCTCCCTTCACAGCAGTCTCCAAAGCCACTCCTTCAAAACACATGGACACACACAGCTGGCGGTGTTAAATTACCTCATGTCTCAAAACTCATAACATTACAATAATAATGAATGTAAACAACTTACCAAGCTCTAATTGTGCCACCTGACTGCTGCTGACAGCGTTGATAATGTTGACATAGAAATGCATAAATCCGAGTCTGAGGATGTGAAAAGCTCAGAGTAGAATGTCACGGGTTGCCATCTCATTATTATTATGGTTACTACTGTACATGGCATGAACGCAGCATAAGCTCGAAGTCAGAAAGTTCTGATGGAATGTTTGCTTTGTGCCAAACATAAGGCTCTGTCTGAGCTAATTACGGTAGGCTCCGCTCGAGACCCTGCCTTCTTTTCCATTTATCAGCGTTGCGGCTCTGCAGTTGCATAGCCTATATAAACTTAAGTAGGTTACCAACATGGGGGAAGATTTTCTCCTGACCATAAATGGCACACAATCTCATCTCAGCACTTCTGATGAATGCCTATGATATTTTTAATTTGGCCATTTCATCTTTATCAACATTTGTGAGATTTAGTCAGCCGAAACGGTTTTGAGGGTTAGTTGATATAAGTTTGTGTCTCTGTAAAATAGTGATATATGACATTGTATTATGTATATCAAAGTTGTTTGAGTCTATTTGTTAATGAAGAATTTGTGGACACATCATTGTTTTGGGATGTGTGGAGTAAAAGTTATAGGCCTCATTTTTATTTTAAAGTAAAAAGATAAAATTAGACTCTTGGGGTAAGATGAGATATACAAGAGATATACGACATTATATACAGCATGCTAAACTTATCAAAATATGTTTAAAAATGTGAAAACTAATAATCAAATTAATTTCCGATGATTGACATCACAGAGTCAACCGGTAACGTCATGGGTAACGTTAGTTTGATACTGATCGAATGGTATCTTACCGGTAAAAAGACGGAACAAAGCTGCTTCTGTAAACAGCAGATTTGTGTAGGCCTATAGGCTATTTACTGGAAAAGTCGTTTTGGTAATTGACGGTAATTTACCGGGATGTGAAAGGGGCTAATGTTTTTCTCTTGACTAGAGCTACCCGAGAGATTCCGCCATATTTATTCATCGAATTAGACACGCCCCCACTTTCTACAACCACATCGCTTTGGCGTAACCATGGTATCCTACCTGTCAAGCAGAAGCAAAGCAAGCTCGGCATCTGTGTTCAAAAAATTGAAAAGCTTCACCGATGTTTGCTCTCCTCCTTTTGGTAACGTAGCCTGTTTTCTTTTGTTTTCCCTTTTTGTTGTGGAAGCCAAGATGAAAAATCGTGAACATTTCGCATGAAAACTGCAACAAGTTCATCTATCACGCCATCCGCTTCCGGCTTTCCGTATGTCTGTTTTGAATGGTCAAAATGATTGACGAGCAGAAAACTGATGAAAAGTTTTCTGCTAAACTGAATTTTTTATTTTTTTTTACTGTGTAGTGTGTAGACCCGAGTTGTCACAGATATCGGCATGATATTTCAGTTATATTTTCTGATAGCGGGACAATTTTCTGCTAAAGCCTAAATTGAATCTGTTCATCATCAAGCGTTCGTGTCTCTTCAGAAAATTTTAACTAAACCGCTCAATTCATATGGATTCGTTTTACAATTTCTTTATAAACTTTTAAAGCGTCAAAGTAGTTGCGTAGACTGTCTATGGAGGGACAGAAATCTCTCAGATTTCATGAAACATATCTTCATTTGTGTTCCGAAGATGAACTAAAGTCTTACGGTATGGAACGATAAAAGGGTCCTTAATGACAGAATATTCATTTTTGGTGAACTAAAACTTTAATGTGCTTAAAAAAAAGTAATGACTTCATTATGAAATCAAACAAACTGTGGAAATACAGGTTTACTGTGTTGTTGATGTCTTTCCTTTCCCTTTTAGGCAGGAACTCTTTAACAGAGTTGCATCTCAGAATCACTGAAAGGAAAAAGCTTTTCCAATATGTAATATTGATTAAAGTTATCCACCTTTTAATCTGGAGTTTATGGAAATCATGTGTGGAATTGCAATTCCTAGCCACATACACTGATGACATGACTTTCTACTTAAGCCATTTGTCTCAAAAAGACAAAAGTTTATCTACTGTAAGAACCAAGCCAGTGTAAATAGCCATGTTATATTTCTGTATTTTGATGTGTGAAAGATGCTTAATACTATATTAACACCTGATTATCATGCATCACTATCGGACCGAATAGAGGCAGGCAAACGTTTGTAGACTGTTCATCAGAAAAACTCTCTATCCATTTACTCAGACCACCCTCAATCTGACACCACATCATTCTAACCAAGCTTAATGTGAAACCAGCCCAAATCATTACGGTGATGCTGGGAAGAGACTGCAGTGGTGGCTCAGATCTCAAGGACACTAGAGGAAATGGGAAAATCCAACATCTCCGGCTCAATAACATGCTTCAAAAACCACTGTAAATTAATAATTCAAAAATTCAAGGATGGATTTATAAGGAGCAATAACTGACATTGTGCATTTTTAATTTATTTGCATACTTCCTTGTTTCAAATACAAGAGAAAATCACTGAAAGATATTATTTTTATCTGAGCAGGAGATAATGTAAAAATGTGCTAGTCTGCAGAACAGATAGAAGCTGTGATAAATAAGCAGCAATAGTGACATGATGAGCCCCCTTTTGTGGTCTAGCCAGTGAAAAATAAGCTGGGACAGTACAAAGTGAGAATCACTCAGCAATGCTTTAAATAACTTTTTAAAAGCCCCATCCATCTGAGATTAGAGCAGTTACTGGTAGGAGAGGGAGGGACGGGGGCTCTCAATGTTGGATTAATAATGGATTTATTTCAAGTATTCCATCAGTAATGTTCAGAGAAGTGCTACAGATGTTACTTTAGTGATTACATACAATGAGAGGACAAAGAGAGAGAAAGCATGAAAGTGTATTGAAAATGATGCTTTAGGTCTGGAAAGAATAAGCTTGTCTTGCTTTACGAAATTTTCTTGGAATAGAAATCATGTAAGTCAAGTAAATGACACATTTTAGTTTAACTTTATTTGAGATTTGCAATTTTTGCAACTAAAATCTGGGACAAGACTATAAACAGGCCTAAAGTTTAGCATAAACCACCTGAATCAATGTATTCAAAATTAAATGATTAAAAAGAAAAAAAATGGGTAACAGGGTTGCAAATTTGCCTTAAAAAAAAGAGCTATCACTCGGTAGGAGTTTTGGAGTTATTGATAAATATACAAGACACTAACCTCCTATACATTTAAGCAGGCAAAAATAGGTGGAATATATATAGATACCTTTCCTCCAGGGGTTCACAGATCCTTCAATTTTGTCCAAATAATGTCTGTGTATTGGATGGACTTGAGAGATTACTGGGGAGAAAAGGGAAAACAGATGGAGAGGAGAGAAATATGTTGGAGAGAGAGAGAGAACGAGGACAGTATTAAAACAGACAGACAGGTGAACACAGAGATACTGTATGTGATAAGAGCTGTGTCATTCATTCATTCACTCATTGTGGATTTAGACTCAAATAATCCCACTTTTCATGGCCTAAATTCTGATTTACAAAGCTTTCATGTTCTTTCACTTGTACTACATTAATCCAACGAGCAGATTAAAAATATATAATATGCCAAGACTGACAAATACAATGAGGTGGAGACCGCACATGGTCCCAATGATTAAGTCACTGAAAAAGTAAAAAGTCAGGACAAAAAAGAAAGATGGGAAAGAGAGACAGGACAAGTCGGTTTATTTTATTTTTTAATTTTCTTTTAATAGAAAGGCATCAGGATGAAGGTTTTAGAATTCAGGCCCTTAACTGTACAAGCAAAGGGTGATCATTTAAACCCCTTTACCACAAACAGCACCCAGCCCATCCACCCCAACACCAGGCAGGAGAAACAAACACATTTACACAGTAATACGACCGAATGCTGTGACTCCCATTAAATTAAGCGGGTTTTTTTTTTTTCTTCAAGTAAAGACAAATAAATCACAATTGATTTTTTTTTTTTTAAAGATTAAGCAAGAATAACCCCAAATACCACACAAAGAGCAAATAAAGTTTGGGAGAAACAGAATGCACACTTACAGAGACAAACTCTATGTTTTTTAAGCACTTTGGGTACAATTCCAAATTCTGTTCCACTTACTTTTTAAAGTGACTTTAAAGATTTAAAGGAATAATTCACCCAATAATGAATATTCTGTCAGCATTTATTCAGCCTTGAATCATTCCACACCGGTATCACTTTATGTTTATAGCAGAATGCCCATGCTTTTTTCAATTGGGTGAAAGTGGATCCCTGTTCTTTTGTGGAATATAGAAGGTCATACATGTTTGGAAAGACATTAGGGTGAGTAAATGTTACAATTTTCATTTTGGAGTGAACTATCCCTCGTAAAACGAATATCGGAACTAGATCCTTTTCTGATTCTTTATGTGATTTTTATAATTCTTAATTCAAAAATTCTGAATCAATGCAAAACAATACTGCAAGCACGTCTTAAAACTGAAAAGACGTTTGATTGGTAAAGGGTGCAATACTTGAGCGAAGTTTGAGGAATTTGCAAGGCATCGCAAGTAACAGCCTGAGCACAATACAGTAGATAGTTCCACCACGCTCTGCTTCTGAACGCACAGAGAACAAGGAATAGGACAGACAAGATAAAAAATATACACAATCATTAAATCGTTTTCTCAGCTGTCATATTTATACATTTTGTGCTCAACGTGCCTTTATAAAATAACTTCTCTTTAAGCAACATCAACAACAAAATCAAACACAGGAGACAGCAGTCAATAACCAGAAAAAAGCACGGGTCTAACAAGAGCAACATTTTTCCATGCCACAAGCTTCAGATGTCATCTCACATTCAGACTTTTTCATTCTTTTCTTTGTTTAATAAACACAAGGAGACATTTTCTGAACAGTCTTTACCAGTGCTGACAGGTTCACCAAGCAAAAGTGCCGAGTTGAGGAAAACAAGAAACAAACAAGACAGCATTGTACAAATCCATGCAGAAAGCACTTCCATTCGTCACTGGGTTTAGGTTGATAGTCGTGTGAACATGCTCACCGGATCATTATGGAAGATACATTTAACCTTTACTCATTCATCTGGGTGAAATATTATACTGGAACATCTCGCTTTCTGCTGATGGCCACTTTGAGCCTTCAGGAAGAGACGGGCTAAGAAAACTACTGCTGAAAAGCTTCCAAGAACAGACAAATCAACATGAAAATTCATTGAACAAACTACAAAGATAAAAAATAAACAAAAGGCAAAACAAACAAAAACTGAGAAATAAAAAAGAAAATCCAAAACTCAAGTGTTGATATTTAGGAATTACAGTACCAAGACACAAATGCACTGGGGATATCATCTTTTTTATAACAGTATCCTTTACCCGGTTTTGAAATCTCAGACACACACAAACAAACACACACCCCTAACTCCTTATGGAGTACAGAACCCTCACTGGCCACGCCCCTCAAATTTCATCAGCCAATCACCTGCCTTGCCTAGCACGCTTGACAGCTTCACTCCAGTGCTGATGTCATGGGCAGGTTCAAGAGACCGTCTTTAGTCTGTAGAGCTTCAGTGTGGTTCTTTCATCCATCCATCCATCCATCCATCCTTTCCACAACTGCATTCAGTCAGGAGTGCTTCTCCATTTCTCCTCTCCTCGTTCTCTACAGAGAGGTGGAAGGGAGCTTTTTCACCCGTCTCTGCGCCAGGAATGAGGACTCGATGGGCTTCAGCTCAGGGGGTGGTTGGGAACTCTTCAGCGCTGAGTATGTGGCGGCCATCGCCCCCTGTGAGGAGAGAGTTGGTGAAGTAATAGACCAACATTTATGTTATATATAATAAGTGTAAGAGCCTCATGGCAGCGGTACCTTGACAAGCTTGGCATCTTGGTGTTGTAGCTGGCTGTTGGGAAGTTTGTCTCTCTGAACAATCCACGGATGCTTCAGGACCTGCTTGGCTGTGAGCCGCTGGTGAGGGTCAACATGGAGCATCTTAGAGACCAAGTCCTGCATGGAAAAGCATGTGTGTGAGAAAATAAAATCCTGTCAGAGAGGTTTGAATGACTGTATTGATGAGGGTGGGATCATGGCCTACTTTGGCAGCATCAGACACCGCATCCCAGTTGCCTCCCGTCAGAGTAAAGCGGCCACTCCCTATCCGACTCAGAATATCTTCTGGAGTGTCTTCTGGTCCGTTGGCAAATGGCGTAAAACTGGAACAATTCAGAATCAAAGGAAAAATTATTGTGGGTGTGTTTTCAGTTTTTATGTGTTGACATTGAGAGTGCAATATTTATTAATAATGAAAGATAATGTGTGCATGTTCTTACCCAGCAAGCATAGTGTAAAGCAATACTCCAAGACTCCAAATGTCACAGCCCTCATCATAGCCTTGCCTCTTCAGTACCTGCAACACAAAACAATGTCAGAACTTTGAGTTATTGAGAAAAAATATTAAAAACTCCATATCATAAAGACATTACACTGATCCCAGATCATTTAAAATCACATATTACAAACTGCCGTTTGCTACCAATAATTCCGAAGCTCACATTGTTCAATTCAATGTTTTTCAATAACACTGAAGTTCAAAACATTGGGCAGACTTAAGTAGTAAAGGGAGGTGATTGGCTGATGAAGTTTGAGGGGCATGACCAGTGGGGATTCTGTATTCCCTTAGGAGTAGGTGTGTGTGTGTGTGTGTGTGTGTGTGTGTGTGTGTGTGTGTGTGTGTGTGTGTGTGTGTGTGTGTGTGTGTGTGTGAGAAATTTCAAAGAACCAGGTAAAGTTTACGATTTATTGGTCTATACAGCATTCCCCATTCTGTTGCAAGTACAACCACTCACCTCAGGTGCTACAAAGTTGGCAGTATAGCAGGGTGTCATGAGGAGACCGTTGTCTGCCCTTAGCTGCTTGGCAAAGCCGAAATCACAGATGCGCAGAGATTCTGGATTTCCAGACTCATCGACATACAGAATATTACTGGGCTTCAGGTCTCTGTGCACAACCTGTAGGAAAACCAGAAAACATAGGGGATAAAATACTTACATTTTCCTGCATAACTCGCAGACAACTACAAATCTACCTGCCATCTTTAGGTGCAAAATGCATTTATATGCGCCAAATAGTAACTGTACTATTAATAGTACAGTAGTTATGAAAAGTCTACATTATAATATCACATTTAAAGTAATAATGTTGTTTTAATATTACTCAATAGTTTATATGGTAATAAATCTTTTAGCTGTTGGCAATGTGTTTAAATAACACATTGGCAAAAAATTTAACTATGTGGGTTCTATATTATAATTTTATGAAATACTGTGATAAAAGACATTTAGTGTTACAATTGTCCCCAATTTCCTATTTCTGTTATACTGGGGTAAGATTTTAAGGAAGAGTGGTTTAACTGAATTTATTTGAGTCAATTTGTTCATTCTCAGTCTTCATGCGCTGCTATATTGCATGCTTTAAAAAGCTACACTATAATATTAGTCCTAAGAACACTATCTATTGTGGTTCTTCTGGGCAAGACATCAACATAAAAACTATTAAATGTTGACAACAGTGGTGGGGAGTGGAACAGAAGAGGGCCAAAGGAAGAGGAGGGGGAAAGCTAGGCTCTGTCACACGCTACTATGAATCATAATGACAGATTATGTGTTAGTGGCAAGTTTTTATCTACAAGATAAATGAGATAAGTTTGTCCATGCATGTTTTCTCACCCCTTGAGAGTGCAGGTATTCCACGGTCTTTGTGATAGTGTGCAGCACAGCACTAGCCTCTCTCTCAGAGAAAAACTTCTGCTTAAGGATTCTGTCCAGCAGTTCACCTCCTCGCATCAGCTCAGTGACCAGGTACACCTGCTTCCCGTTATCATAGACCTGCAGTACAGCAGTTTTATTTCATTCAATTCAATTTGTTGCTCTGTGTATTGTAGATTTATAAAATTTTATAATGCAGATGATTCCTGCAGATTAGTTAATTGTAGGGGTGTAACGGTACATGTATTTGTCCCGAACTAAAACAGTTTAATAAAAATAGAAGTAATTTTGTGTTTAATTTATTCCCCCCTGCTGTGTCGAACCGTGATTTCAATACCGAGGAACGTACCGAACTGTCATGTTTGTGTACCGTTACACTCCTAGTTAATTGTGATTATTTATTTTTTTAAGTTGTTGTACTTACATCTTTGAGAGTGATGATGTTGGGGTGCTGGCCGTATCTGAGCAGGATCTCAATCTCTTCGGATGGGTCGGTGCTTGTTTTATCAATCACCTATCAACATTATACAGTAAATGATGTCACCCGTGGACAACATGCATCTAAAAACCCTTTTAGTGAATGTAACCATCTTTTTAAATGACATTTAGTTAAAAAGCATTAAAAAACAAAATATGGATTTATATTATCTGAAATACAGATCTTCAGATTAATCAATTATTTTACACAAAGCATCTGAATATATTTGGAAAAACCAAAGGAATTTACTGTAAAATGCAGTATCCTCAAAAACTAAGTCACAAATGGTTAGGTAACCTAATCTAACCAAACCAAAAATGCTGATGTCAAAGAAAGAAATGATCATTCAAAAACACTTGTATGACTGGAGTACAATATTAAGACAAGTTAAGGGAGTGAGGCTCTAACCTTCACTGCATACTCTGTGTTGGTTGCTTTGTGTATGCAGCGTTTGCAGACGGAGAAAGATCCCATGCCAATGTCCTCTTTCAGCATGTAACCGTCACTGAACAAGATGTTCTTACCGTGAAGCTGCTGCTTGGAGACAGGTACACAACAGAGAAGAGTATATTAGAACAGCAATACAAATGCATGCGCACACACACAAACTGCACCAATAGTAAAATCTAATAATTACAAAGAAGACACAATAATTACATTCTTTCACACACAGACACAAACAATAGAGTCTCATCATTAGATTGAACTCAGTACAGAGAATGCTGGATAACACAGAATGATAATCACTAAAACGGAATAAAGCCATTTACTTTTTACAGAACAACTACACTGCACTTATGATTGAAGAAAAAATTTCCCAGAAGTCAGTGTGTGTGTGTTTGTGTGTGTAGAAATAATTTGTCTGCTCTACTCCTGAGGGCAAGTCCACCTTCGGTGTTGTGTAAGGCAGGCAAGTTTTTAGTGTTTTTAGTGTCATTTTTATTCCCTGTCACCGTGTAGACTTTAAAAAAAAAATTAATATGACAGTGTAAACAGCTGTCAAACATTGTCAAAAATAAATGTCTAAAATGTCCTGGTGTGTTTGCTGTTTAAACGAATGTTCTCACCAATACATTAGTTGTGCTTCATGTTTTCATGACTTCATGTTCACGAGTTTTTACGTGTTTTATAGACTCAATATTGTTTCATATTCAAATGTGGTGATTTGCACACAGCACCCACAACCTAAAACATCTTCCCGCAACCCTGTTATCATCTCCATTAAACACTATTACTCACTCTTGCATAAATCAATTGGAAAAGAGTAGAAATACTGCAATCTAGTGGTCAGATAAATTCACTTAATCATAACTCATAGGATGTAAACTGTCCTTGCATATAATCACATCTTTTTTCTGTTATCTTTAAGAGCATCACATGAAAGTTACAGTATTTATTGGCACAATTAAAAAAAAAAAAATTATGTGGTAATTGACAGCATGCCACGGATTAACTCAAACCTAACCTTTAATATTGTCATATAGTATCTAAAAGCTGAATGTCCAATTTACCACCACAGCGAAATACAAAGAGCTGTTTTACCTGTACCACAGGGTGTGGAGGGGGTTGAGAGGGCTCCTCTTTGCCCTCCTCCTCTAGCATTGCTGTGGCAACAAAGCTGAAGCCCCGGAAGAGCTGATGAGCCCCTGCGCTGGGAGGAACGCCTGGGGAATCTGAGACAGGACAAGAACAGAGAAACCTTGAAGCCCACAATCATTTTCCATTTTAGCTGCTGATGACATTTGAAAAATCCACCCAAAGCTCCAAATCTACGGCAGTGAGCTCAGCTTGAAGATCAGAAAGAGAACACAGACATCTGTTCTATGTCTAGCTTATTCATGAAAAGACCATGGAAATTATAAAAAGGACAGTTCACCCAAAAATGAAAACAGTTATCCTTATGTCATATCCAAAGATGCATTTTTTTTTTCTTCTGTGTAAGAATCTTCATTCTGCTCTTTTTCATAAAATGTAAGTGAATGGAGACCATGTCTAATTAGCACATTTTTTACTGTATATAAATCTTGCAGGACTATTTGTGAATAATTATTTACAATTTGGTCCGTCCTATACTCAGAGCTATTGTGCAGATTCATAAGAATAGCTTCTAGTGCTTTTATGACATATTTTTGTTTAGTCATTTTGGGAGTTTGACAGCCCTAGTCTACATCCACATGTATTATATGTAAAAGAGCAACTTTATGCCGAACATTCTTTTTAACTCGTCCTTTTGTCTTTTACAGAAGTAAACTATCCCTAAGATGAACTACCCCTTTAAAATTCCCCCTATAGTTTGTTTTAAATGCCAGTTTGAGTGCTCAAACTACTCTCGCCATGGTCCAAAAAGAAAACTGACCACAAGACCTACTGAGACTATTCACAGATCATAGATATGACCTCTCACCTTTAGGGGTACGAGAAGTGAACTCCGAGTCAAAGTAAAAGGTGTCATCAGGTCTGGCCACTGCTGGCTGGAATGGGGGTTTTATCTCTCGCCTGAAGAGTTTCTGAAAATGATTATACATTTTTTTTTTTTTGCATTCAGCTTTTACTGGTGGGGAGGACGAGTCTGTAATGGATAACTTCTTTAGATTTGCAGTAATTTGAAGTATGATCTTACATTCCAGTCAATTGTCATGAAGAATGAATGGCGTTTGATTTCCTCGGCTCCATCTGATCCAGATGCTGGTAATAGTTCAAGTATAAATAAAACACTTCTTATTATGAAAATATAGCACATTTAAATAAAATGTTCCTTTCAATGACTTTAATTTAATGTCAAATATATCAATATAATTGACTTAATTTGAGATTAACACAAGATTAACAGGCTATTAATTCTGTTTGAAGAGGTTACAATAAATCACAAAGAATGTATAAAACATCTGTGTGTGTATACATTACCCAGTCTGTTAGTGGGGTTCCTCTTGAACAGAGCTCTCAGTAAACTCTGAGCTTCCGTGCTCAGGAACTGAGGCATCCCCAGCCTTGCTCTAAAGAGATAACCAAACAATGATCACGACTCAGACACTAAATAATGCTCTCAACACATACACTACCATTCACAAGTTTGGAGTGAATATTATTACAATTTAAAGTACCTGTTTTCTGTTTTAATATTTTAAAATATGATTTATTCCTGTGATGGCAAAGCTGAATTTTCATTAGCCATTAGTCTAACATAATCCTTCAGAAATCATTCTAATATGCTGATTTGATGCTCAAGATACATTTCTTATTATTATCAATCTTGACACGATGTTGTTTTCTGCTTAATATTTGCAAGGAAACTGATTTTATTTGAAAATGTAGTTATTCGAAATATAAATTTTTGTAACATTGCAAATGTCTTTACTGCCACTTTTGATCAATTTAATGCATCCTTGCTGAATAAAAGTTAATTTAGTGTAGGCAAAGTCAACAATAATACATAATTGTTGTTTAACAGTATAAATTGCTGTTCTTTTAACAGCTTTCTAGTAGCAAATGAAGCAAACCAGTGAAATGGAAAGTGTCTGATTAACTGAACTATTTCCTAGCACAAAAAATAAGTCCAAATCGTAACGTAAAACACATTTATCCTAAATGCTTCATTTAAAATAACAATTTCACAATATTATTTAGTTTAAGACTAGGCTTCATTTCTATAAAAAGATCCAAAACTCAATGGATTCTCACTTCAGGATGAGATTCATTGTTTCTTTTCTGTCTTTTCCCTGGAATGGCAGTGACCCGGTAAGCATTTCAAACTGTATGAAAGAGAAGCAGAAAGCAAATGTTAAAGCTAAATAAATTAGACAATCTAAGTGACGTCAAAGCAGATTTTTCTCAATTTCTACGTGAATCTGGACGTACCATCAGTACCCCAAATGACCACCAGTCAGCGCTGTGGGTGTGTCCCTGCCGGTTAACCACCTCTGGAGCCATGTACTCCACCGTCCCGCAGAAGGAGTAAGCCTTCTTCTCATTATCGATAGCTTCCTTACACAGTCCAAAATCTGAGAGAAATAACAAGACCAATTACACCAATTAAATCAAACATTTAATCTCTATTCTTCGGTAAACCACAGTGCCTTTATTGTACCTGTGAGTTTGATATGGCCCTCTTCATCCAGGAGGATGCTAGAACATAGAAATGTATTTGTTATGCCATTTACTGGCAGTCAGCTGAAAATCATATTAAAACGTTCCAAACAATATCACACTCATACTCAACAGTAACTGAGGTCTAATCCAGTACAGGTTGCAGAATTCATGGTGTGTACATGTGTTTGTTAAGACAGGGACACAACAAGCCGACGTCAAAGAACTATCTGCGATAAAAGCAGACTGCGTTGTCGCCTCTCGTTGGCTGCGTCTCGGCCAAAAAGGCGACTGCCTAAAGGCGACTGTCAACTAGAATGTGCATTCTGCGTCTGCGTGCAAGTAATATCTGTCTATATGAAAAGCCTTCTGTCTGTACCGTCTTGACTTTTTGCTCGCTTTCATCACTTTTGCTTTTATTCTCATGCACTGACTCATTCGCTAAGCTGAACAGCCAGAGCTCTCTCTCTCACCGATGGTTTGACACTGATTTAACATGCTGAATTGGCCCAAAAAACCCGATGGGCATCTGATACAAAAATGGTCCGACGGCCGACCGTCGGCTTGATGTGTCCCGGCCTTAAGGTCAAGTATCTCCTCAATGAGTTTATGTTGAATGTGTCTGTGTGTGTATATTAAGTACTTCTCAGGTTTGAGATCTCTGTAGATGATGCCGAGACCATGTAGATGATCTAGACCCAGTGCCAGCTCAGCCAGATAAAACTTTACATCTTCTTCTGTGAACATCACCTGAACACCAAAGAAACTGAGTGAATACAAAGGAGTAAAAGGAGAGGATATTGCGCTCATTGTTATTGAGCTATTGAGTTATTGAGTATTATATACCTCTTTTGACAGCCTGGTGAATAGATCGCCCCCTCTGAGAAAGTCCAGAATCAGATAGAGTTTACCCTCTGTCTGAAAGGCTGAACACATACACACACAGAGTGCGCTTATGACCAATGTATTAACATTTAAGTTTATGTGATCTGTTAGTCATTAATGATAATCTCCCACAGCTTCCTGTACAATATAAGGCCTTCAACAAGCTGGTTAATAGCATGACTGTAACGTTAAATTACTCCATACGAATGTAATAACCTCTGAACTGTAAAAACAACAGCTTTACTCTTCAAATTAATTAGGGGACCAGAATCATACAGGAACACTGAAGTGAAGTAATTTAATAATTCCTGCTAAACAAGATCACATACAGAGCAGCAATTCAACAACCATCTGTATTATCACTGACTTCCACTTTCACTCAAAGTTCCTTTTGCGACATTTAAAGGGACAGTTCATCCAAAAATGATAATCTTGTCATAATTTACTCCCCATCAAGTCATTGAAGCTTCAAAAAGGATGCAAAATCCAAAAGACCAAACTTTAAGTTGTTATTCACTAATTGTCTTCCCATTCAGTGAGCTGTTAACTACTGCAACCAAATTGTTGAGTCAGTAAGTTGAATCAGAGTAGTATGATTTTTGACTGAATCATTGAATCACTGAATCATTGAATCAATGATTCAATTGATTAAGTGAAATGATCCAGCTTAATCAGACTTCACTAATTCTTTCATAAACTTGCCAAGGAGAGTAAGGGTGGATAGCAAGGTTTTTAGTGAATAATAAATTTTTTGTTATGCTCGCCACACAAAGCTATAGAGTGACTTCTAGAGTCTTGGAATGGGCTGCTTTTGGGATTCTTTAATGGTGCTTCTGCAGTCCAAATTAATTGAAATTACATGGGAAAGAAGGGACCAGTTCAGCCCTCAGAATATCTCCTTTTATGTTCCATTGAGTCATATGGATTTGGAATGACATGACAGTGAAAAAAAGATATAATTACAATTTTGGGGTAAACTTTTCCTTTAAAGAAGGGGAAATTGAATGACAAAATATTACAATGTACCATGAAACAAACATCACACTTACTCACCATAATGGAGTTTAACCACAAATGGATGGTTGACGTCTGCCAGGATGTCTCTCTCCATTTTAGTCCTCACACGATCTCTCACTGTGACAAGAACAATTTCAAACATGTTTTGAGGTGAAATATCTGGCCACAACCAACATGAAGTCAAACGTTATTGAGTAGTTTTACTTCATGGATTGTAATATTTGCCAACACATCGATAAAACAACTTAGCAAATTACAACTATGCAATTCATATATTCAAGAATGATAATAAAAGCCAAGCATGAAAACATTTTCTACTTTAAGTGACCAATGAATCAGTAGATTCAGCTTAACGGATGTCTGAAGCAGAAGTTTACCAGATAGCATTTGTTTGTAGGAAGTGATGTTATCAGCTCTCATGAAAACATAAGGTGCGTCCAATTCTCATACTTGGGAGATAGAAAGAGGGCACAACCGAGATTTAAGTGAACAGATACCTGAGATTTCAGTGAACAGATATCTGAATCTAAAACTTCTGGTTTGTAAGTACTGTATGGTGGGATTTTTTGTCATTGGGGTACACAGAAAAAAAAACAGGAAGTGAGTGTACCCACAGAAGAGTTACTGTTAACCTGCAACCTCACTCAGAGTGGCATGAATTCAAGTTTGCAGTTTGTAGTATAGATATTGCAAATACTGTCTGATAGGTTTGACAGAGTAGATATAAAACTAGTAAATTCAAGAAGAATTGTCACTATTGAGAACTATTAAACGCATGTTTGGTGTTTGTAACTGTGGTTACAACAGAAACTAGGAGCCCGGGAGAACAATGCAAAATGAAAGTAGCTGTTGTTGAAGCACTGTTTATGTTAGCAAAGGAAGCTTGTGTGGTTTGTGGTCTGTGTGTTTACACTGATGCTGTACCTTTGAGCGTAGCCTTTCTCAGGACCTTCATGGCATACAGTTGGTTACTGTCAGGAGGGGTTACCTTCCGTACCAAAAACACCTGTGCAAAAAAAAACAACAAAAAAAACGTTTCACTTAGTAGCAGTGTTGCTAATAACACAAAAAACCTCTCTTTTCTAATTCACGAGTTAAAAAACTTCCCATAGGAAGTTGAATTTGAATTGAATGACAGGAAGTGATATTTAAATAAACAAATCAACCTAGGTAAATGTAATAATTTACATATTCAACAAGTCATTGCTAGATGCTGTTACATTTAATTATCAAAAAGGTCCTTAAATGTCTTGTCATTGAGATTTGAGTACCATTCAGTACTGAACAATTACATAACTTGTTACTACCATAGTACGATGCATCTATGAAGAAATGACCTAACTAGTCAATTTAACGGTTAATTAGTTTGAGACCAAATGAATGTCAGATTATTGCTTTAAATAATAAGAATGGCATGATTGGCATCTGAGGGCTACTTCGCTATTTTTGTTTGGCTCGGGGTACAAGAGCAAATACGCAGTCTTAAAAAATGGCATTCTCTTGTCTTGACAAACTAAAAGACAAAATGAATTTTGAACATATGGAATGAAAAATAGGCCTATAGATCGTACTGCATGTTAGATTGCTTATTTTGCTAAAACACATGACCTATTCGAATCCACGTCATAATGTTTGTTGGTTATGATGGATTTTGCGAGTACAGCTGGCTAACGATGACCACAAGTTGGAATATCTTTCCAGATCAATTGGAGCACTTTGGGAAATGATTCGTTCTTCTAACCTGGCTTATAAAATTTGAGAAAATTATGCTCTGGTCTACAGCAGTGAAACCATGGTCAACCCTCTAAACATATTTACAAAATCACCATTAACTTGTCTTTGCTTCTGGAAAGTACGATCAATGTTTTAGCAGCATCTCATAAGCTAAATAACAGGAACACACATCAAAGCTAAAACACAAGACATATATGAACAGATGCAGTATGTGCATATGAGAGTATCTTTACCTTTCCAAAGGAGCCCTGCCCCAGCACTTTGAGCAGCTCAAACTGCGAGGGGTCTGCTTTCTCTGCCCCCTCCTTAACCACATGTGTGATGTTGATCTCCTTGATGTCACCATCGTCCTACAACACAAGAGACAGAAATGGATATCCACCACTGAAATATCAGGGTAGTAAAATGTGCAATTTCAAGGCCATGATATCAGACCATCCGATTGGTCAGGAAGACAAGCTTGATTATTAAAGCTTAAAGCTGGGTTAAGTGGACATAATATCCCATGCAGGAGGACACTGAACGATGAGCAATTTGCTTTAATCGTTTCACAGCAACTGCTTGAGTGGATTATCATGTATATGTCACAGACCAATGCACGCTATTTCAACATTTCATCAATACCATTGTTAATGACAAATATATCCAGTGGCCAAAACAACATTATGAGATCTGAGTGAGGCTCAGAGGGGGATTCCACTTACCACAAAGCGCCCCCGATAGGAGATAAAGTGTATTAAAAATGTATATATAATTTTTATGTCAGGGATCAGTTGTACATACTTTGAATTGAAACTGCAACTTTTATGTTATCATCCAAGAACATTAAGGTATCAACACCACTTTTTTTTCAATACTTATTTTGCACGTTTCAGCAGCAGGGATGCAGGTGAGAAGCTCAAGCAATTTAAAGCCACAAAGAAAAACACTTAGATCAGAATGTGTAGTCAGTTTATTATTCTTAAAGTTAGTATATGATAGAAATGTAGGCTCTGCTGGAAATAGAGTGCTGTATGTCACATTTCCCCAGTGACAAGAGAGCAAGAGAAAAGGGGGAACATGTTTGAGAGGAAATGGTTAATAGATTAAATAAAATGTAACTGCATTCTGAGAACCTGGTAGAATTAAAAACACACAAACAGTAGCATCAAACCCAATTAGACTTATATCCGAAAAACAGCTGCTTGTACACAACCCACAATGCTAACTAATTCACTGTTAAAATCACTGGAATGGAATCAATGTATAAATAATTTAAAAGAATAGTTCAACCAAATATTAAAATTCATTATTTACTCACCATCATGCCATTCTAAACCAGTATGACACTTTTTTTTGTGGAATACAAAAGAAGATTTTTAACAAAATGTCTCATTGTTTTGTTACAATGGAAGTCAATGGTCATCCAAATGGTTTGGTTAACATTCTTCAAAACATCATCTTTTTGTTCCACAGAAGAAAGTAAGTGATGGTGACAATTTTAATTTTTGGGTGACCTGTCCCTTTATCCTTGTGCCAGATACAGCAGATGATATGCTTGATATTAGTGATCGACCGATATTGATTTTTTATAACCGATACCGATACCGATTATTTGCATGTTTATGTGCCGATTACCGATATGCAGAACCGATATTTATTCACTGTTATACTTCTGTTTTTGACACAATTATTACAACACAAATGAACTGAACAAACAATTTTATTTATAACAATCACTCCCTCCTTGCATACATAAAAAACTTTATATTTATACACAAATAAATAGAGGGGTCTGAGTCCAAAAAATAAAGTGCATTGTTACTAAGTGTCTTTGTTTAAAAATAAAAGCTTTGATGAGGTAAAAAATAAAGCACAAAAATTATTCTAACATATATTCAAAGATAGTTGAGTGATGTATCTTTAAGTGGTTCCACATGTTGGAGGTATTTTTTGTATTGTATTTTGTATTGAAATGTAATTCATTTTAAACAGTTTTAGAAGGTTTATATGTGCCATTTAATAGGTTTAAAGAGTGAGGAATAATTCACTGGGTAATATTAATTCACTGAATAATATTAGCTGGAATATAACATTATCAGGAAAGTAACAAACAAAACAGCATATTTGCATTTTCCAACTAGTATGTTTATGTTATTAATTATTAATAATGTTTTTGTCGGTCTAGATCATGAAATCCTTTCTGACAAAGTGCTGTTTATCTAGGCCTATGCGTTTACACAGAACTATATAACTTACTCAACCGCGATCGCGCGTGGAGATAATAAATAATTAATTTCCACAGAGCGGTATTTATTTAGATTTGTATTAGCGAAATAATGGTTATGCAGTAAATGATAATATAATTTAGGTTGTTTAAACGAGATAATCTTGTCAAAAGTTTCATGCAGTAGCCGTGCTTGAGCATTCCTTGTCATCAACCCAGTGAGTGCGCAGCAATATGAACAAACTTTTTTTTTTCGAGACTAATAGATCATGAAATGTCAACTGACAAAGTGCTGTTTATCTATGCATTTATTTTACACAGAACTCAACCGCGATCGCGCGTGGAGATAATAAATAATTAATTTCCACAAAGCGGTATATTTAGATGTGTAACGTTATTAGCGAAATAATTGCTATGTAGTAAATAATATAATCTAGGATGTTTAAACAAGATAATCTTGTCAAAAGTTTCATTCAGTGGCCGTGAGCATCCTGATCATCAACCCAGTGAGTGCTCAGCAATATGAACGAACTTTTTTCTCGAGACTAATGGTGAGCAAATACAACTGATAGAGAATTAAATTCAGTGCTTTTATTTTCAACATGCACTCATTCATGTCTGTTTTATTTAATTCATGTAAAGTTACGTCTTTATTGGGGCAGGACATGACGGATTACGCTACGTGACTCCATGAGTTCGTCTCAATTTTTTAGAACCAAGCTGCATAAATAAACTAGGCTATATCAGGCATTCATGTCTCAAATCTCATTTCTGCATGTCTGTTATGTTAAATAAAGTTGAAAAATTAAAGCAAAGCAAGCAGAACATATGTTTTACCTGTGCACAGAGTTGTTGTTGACTGATCTCCTCAGACGCGGGCTGCAATGGCGGAATTCTCAAAACGGCCACAAGATGGCGCCGTTTATCGGCGAATCCGATATTACAAAACCGATACCCGATTATGGGAAAATGCTTAAATATCGGTAAAAATATCGGTAAACCGATACATCGGTCGATCACTACTTGATATGTACAGTTTTATGGTTTATATACACATTATCTCTAAATATTAAGCTAAATTCATATTTATCTGAAGACAACCAGACAAAATGTAAGTCTACAATGTGTGTAATAAATGCTAGTCTAGGTGGATGCTAGGAATTCAGTTTAGGTGCATGAATCAACAAGGCTCTGATTGCTAGTCCTGGTTCAGTCAGATTAATTTGTTCATTTCTTTGTGGTTTGAAGTACTATCACATTATTGTTATTATTCTCAATAATTTGTAAAAAAGAAGAAAAATAAAAGTCAAACAAGGAATTTTGCCTTTGATAGGTTTTAGGGTGTTGCTGACACTTGCAACATGGAGAGAGAGAGAGAGAGAGAGAGAGAGAGAGAGAGAGCAGCCAAGTGTCACAAAGCTCTGAAACACAATTCATAGGAAAGACGCACTTGATGTCTTGTCTAACATCTTATCTGAGTATTTGACTTCTAGCTGTGTTAAATGATATTATAAGCAATTGATTTCAGAAGAGTATGATTACATAAACTTGTGTTTATCTGACAACCTGTGTGGCCCAATTCAACAAAACAAAAGTAACATTTCCTCTCAACAAGAAACCACCCTAACAACAAATACAACAACAAATACAACAACTCCTCTACAAAGCAATGTGATTATAATACTGTGTGCACACTGACCGGCATCCATGTTGTATGTTCATCGGTTAAAGCTGCACTAGACGGAGTCGAGTTCGTGGTGCTGTTCGTCTCCTCTCTAGACTGAGTGGCATTCGCTAAAGTCTTACTGTGCTGCCGCTTGAACAGGTAGAGAGTCAATAACTGACTGACTTTAAACTTCCTCTTTTCTTTCTCCATCTCTTCATCCCTCCTCTAGCCAGGGCATTCCACCGTTACCCCCATCCGCCTGAAGTCGGGGCAGCCATAGACAATAAAACTCCCAGAGAGGGAGCGAGCAGGGTCTGGCCGTGCGTGTGAATGTGTGTATGGGACTGAGGGTGTGTGCTCTGCCCTGCTCAATAACTAAAGTGAAGTAGGCAGGAAGAGGAAGACACAGAAACCTGAAAACAGAACTGGTGAGAGAAAAAAAAGAGCGAGAGAGATAGAGATGGAGAGAACAAGAGAGAGAGAGAGAGAGAGAGAGAGAGAGAGAGGATGTGACAAAGTAATGCGTGTCATAAGTGGTAATGACAAAGATAGATAGATAGATAGAGGAAAGAAAATATTTTAACCCTTTTTATTATATATTATTTTTTTTTAACAATTATATTTCATCATTCAGAAGTTCTATTGTTTACCTTACTAACACATTCATTTTATCTTTGTGTGCGTGTATTAAAGAAAAAGGAAAAATATTTTTTTAAAATAAATTCACAAAAAGAATTCACAATTTTAAAAAAGAAAGAAAAGAAAAAACACCTGTCTGGGACTGCGTTAAAACCTTCTCCTGATACTCTATTCTGTATATGTTTTTCTCTAGCAAGTGCTTCTGGCCATTCTGCCAATGATTGAAAAAAAGAAAAAAGAAATAACAAATTAAATATACCTATACCGATTTTCATCTTAATTGATTGTACAGCTTCAGAGTTACGAGTTAGTCATACCCTCTATGGGTAGAATTTGCCGTCATTTGGCACGTGTCCTCATGCTGTCTATGGCTATATTCAGACAGGCAGATTTTATCCAAATTTTATCCAGATGGGTTTTTGAAAGTCTGGACAGCAAAAAAACACATGAAATCAGATTTAAAAAAAAAATCTGATTCAAACCACATATTTGAAACGCAATTCCAATCCGATTTATACAGCTCAGTCTGGACGCTCTGGCTGCTCGAATCGGATTTCAAACAGTCTTTTACGCAAAAACACTCTTAACTTTGCAAGGCATCTACGAATGGAAACTTGTTGCCAGCATAGTCTATAGCTGCTTTGTACAAAGTTTGGTGAAGATCAGAAGAACAGCCAATAGGAGAAGTTTGGAAAGGATTAGGAAAGGATTTCAGACCATCCCACCAAGTTTGGTGTCTCTACTAAGAAAATATAAGAATAATATGAAAACTGCAACAAATACAACAAGGATACAAATACAATATTGGACAAAAAACAACAAACAAATGAGAAAAAGAACAAAAAAAAAAAACTACACAGAGCCAGAAAAAGAATGTCTGTTTCCGTCGGGTGGACACTTAAATGCTCATCCTGTCCCATTATGCTTTGCTGATTTCCCCTCTCAGTGTTCTCCTCCCTCACCATCAACTGAGCTAAAAATACAGTGGTGCTTTAAAACACACAGGTTCTTCCTCTGGCCCTGAACACTTCAGCCTGATATACAAGAGGAAGTTATAATCAGAAGAAACAACAACCGACTGGCGGACAGCACAGAGTTTGTGGCAGGCCCCCACGCTCCTCTTCCTTTACTGTAAATCCTGTTAGATCCCAGCAGACAGACAGGGATAGTAGAGCTCAGAGGAAAAAATCAGGGATCTTACCTTCACGCTAATATCAGCAAACTCTCTCTCTACCCAGGTGATCTGTGACTTGAACTGTGTGTGGGGTTGGGAGGAAGAAGTGAACAGTAAATCAAACTGAGAACAAAATGAATCTTTTCTTTACACTTACACTCCTGTGCACTGATGAACCAGCTAAACATTCAAGACACTTCTCCCCACCAAAGTTTTGATAGTGGACTCAAAGGGATCATGTCATAATTATGAAAGCTTTCTGTGACACGAAAATAAAGATTGTCTAATTTACCTTCCGCACCAGTGGGTTTAAGAGTGTCAGTGAGTTGAACTCGAGAACTAGATCAGTCAGGTTAGCAAATTAATTGTTCAGACCAATTTGTGAAATGGATTGATTTAACAGTTCCCAATAAAAAGAAAGATTCGTTTACAGTTAAAGTTCAGATTCAGATTTCAATTTGGCCTGTTTCTCACACGGGGGCTGTTTACGCCTGACCACTTCATGAGTTTTCTCAGATCGGATCTAGCTATCTGATTTATCAAAACGATTCCATTTACACCTGGTCACATAAATGTGTTTTTGCAAAACGGATTTAAATCCGATCTTCAATTCCCACGCTATATGCAGATTTAACGGAGTGCACGTCACCGAAAGCAACAGATAATGAGCTGCATTTTATGATCATCAGCTAAAATTTCAAAATCAAAGACCGCAATAAGAGAGAGCAGCAACAGCCCTGGTAAGATCATTTTGTTTCTTTACTTTTAATGATGATGATTGTGTGTTCAGTGTCTGCGACTTACTTTCACTTTGATTTGCGATATTTTGCACGTTGGCTTAATGAATAAAGATTGTCTAATTTACCTTCCGCACCAGTGGGTTTAAGAGTGTCAGTGAGTTGAACTCGAGAACTAGATCAGTCAGGATGAGAAGCTCAGCTTCTCATCTGCGGTGATGCGTGTTGCAGTAGCGCCGTCATTTCTGGCTATAACATTACATATAGCCAATAACACGCTCTCACACATTTATTTTTTAGCATTGTTGGGAGAAGTAAAATTTACATAATGTGGTTTGAACAACCAGATGCATTTACACTTGGCCCAGACCACCTCCTGATTTGAGTGATTGGACTCAAATCAGTCTTGAATGCGTTTCGGAGGGCATTTACACCTGGTCTTTTCACGATCGGATAGCTATCCGATAACAGAATATGCATGAAGTGGCCAGTTGTAAACAGCCCCATAAAGCTATCATATGACTTTAGAAGACTTATAAATAGTAATATAGTAAATGAGAATGAAGAGTAAGTCTTATGGACCTAATAGAAAAAAGTCAGTCAAAACAGATTTGGAACAACTTAACGGTAAATAAATGGCCAAATACGAATTTTTGTGTTAACTATCTCTTAAAAATGCTGCACTGAAGAACTGAATATGGTCGTTCAGTGTTGAAACAAATTGTATCAGTCGAAACTTCCTGTTTCAGCTGAGGTTGAGAGAGAGAGGGAGAAACTTCTCTAATAATCTTTTTCTATAGTCAACAATGACCTTTAACACCTTTAACAGCTTACAGCTATGCACTCTGAAACGTATTTGATCTTTCACTTTACTTTCACTCTGCTTCAAAATGACCAATACCCACAACACAAATGGCGAAAGGGAAAACAGATGCACAAAAAGCACTTCCGCTGCTGTCATTAGACCAACATCTTATTTTGTAATAGCAGTGAGCACATCCATCTCTGTAAGCTCTCCAGTGCGTGCAAAAAAGATTCAAGTTTTCGACAAGATTTTTGAACTAAAAGATTAATATTAAAGTGAAACCACACAGGATTTAACACCCAATATATTTCTCGCAACACTGAACAACCCACGAGGTTTCAGGCTGCAGCTTTTTGCTTCGTAAAGCCGACATTTCCTGTTACAGAAATTTTCAAACCAGAGTTTGGTCACACAGAAAACTCATACTGAAACAGCTTACAAATGAGGGATGTGCCCACAAAGAAAAAGAAAAAAACTGTTAAAAAAAAAAAACATCTGTAGAATTTTAAACAAGAAAACTTCTTGAAAACACAAACACAACAGACCCTCTCACGTTCCCAACCACATCCGAAAGGAGCGGGTAACAGGCGAGATTATGTTTCCTGTCCCTCTCATCTCATGCCAAACAAACCCCTCTACTCTACATCTCTCAGTCCCCTCAGGTAAATGAAGAGTACACTTGCCTGTTGCATGCGTGGCTTGGTGCGAAAAATATGCCTCCACATCTCCACCCTGACCCATGTCACTGAGGACAGAGGCTGTCCGTCACAAAGCTCTCTGTCTCTCTCTCTTGCTCTCACACACAGACCTCTTGAGTCTTGAGAAATGGGGAAATGTCAAAAAACGCAAGGGTCATGTGTATTTAGACACGTCAACCTCACTCGATTCCTTTCTTCGTATTGACACAGACATGTTTCCACCGACGGCTTTAGCTGAGGAAGTAGTCGGGCATATCACCCCACCAACTTTTGCCATAACCAATATTGTACAACCACCACTTGTGCAATCTACGAGCATCTCCAATTGTTGAAGGGTTTTCATTTAATTTCTGAAGGTACGTTTACATGACAACGATGTTCTATAAATGGAAAAGTTTTTACTTTCTACAGATGACGTTATTAAAACGAGCCTAGTTATGAATCAACATTCAAAAGTTTAGGCAAAGTAAGATTTTTTTATGTTTTTGAAAGTAAAACAGTAATATTGTGAAATATTATTGCAATCTAAAATAACTGTTTTCTATTTTACTATATAGGCTACCTAGCCAATTAAACGTTAAGCATCATTACTCCAGTCTTCAATCACATGATCCTTCAAAAATCATTATAATATAGGCTATTGGTAATATGCTGCTCAAGAAATATTTATTATCACAGTTGAAAGCGGTCGTGCTGCTTAGAAATTCTGAAAACACTTTTTTTTCCATGTTTCTTCGATGAATAAGCAGTTCAAAATATATTTATATTTACAAAAAGATGCTCTCAACCTAATTAATATTCATGAGCCTTTACCGGCAAACTGAGAATATCGTGACCTCCCAACCACCACGTCTACACCTTCCCTACTCACCCGCAAGTTTAAAAAACAAAAACAAAATAACGCCCATGCTCAAGCAGTCCGCACTGCCCAACAACACGCCCGGACAAACTCGACAACCGAGTCTTCAATCAAAACCATCTGAATGCAACAGTCACAGCTCCGAGTGTTGCTAAGCAGCGAGCGCTGCGGAGTCTCTGCTCGAGAGCCGCGCGCGACTCGTCTCGTCTCTTTGTGTGGCCACCTGTTGCACTGGATTTACAGAACTGCTCATTTCTAACAAAAAAGACGCGCGTGCAGCTGGTGTGTGTGAGCGGAAATGAGACGCACTGGTCACGCCAATAAATCTGGCAAAAGGGCTCGGAGAGGCTTTAAAAAATAATTGGCAGACATGAAGTGAGACTTGTTTGAGCCTCTTTGATAAGTGAAAGGTGTTTATGAATATGTATGCCACACTCATTAACTGAGCGAATAAACATGAGCTTCTAATAGTCTGGTTGAGTCAGTGGTAAGTGGCCGAGCACTTCATAGTTTGAGAGTCTCTGAGAGGCACGCATTGTTCTAGTCGTGTCTCTCTATTGAACGAGCGAATACTGCAGTAAGGTTACTGGCCACTAAAGGGCAGCGCGGGTCTGTTCAATTAAATTCAAAAGGCTGTGTAGTTTAAGCATCATTTGTATATGTTTCAACATGTTTAATACATAAGAGTCATACATAAAAAAAAAGAGCTTCTGTAAAAAAAAAAATAGTTAAAGAAGCATTTTTTTTAACTACCTCAGAAATGTCACAGCAGCACAATACAAAACCAGTCCAAACACAGATAACACATGGCATGCACACTGATTTCAGAAGCCTTAAAGCTACACTGTGTAATATTTTAAGTGGATTTTTAGCAAAAAACACTTTGTTCTTTCAAAATTATACATTCTCATTAATGTGTAATCACTTCAACCAACTAATTAAGTATTCTCGTAAGTGTATAATCTGCAATTTAGAATACATACGAGCGAGTCGCTCGAATGGCGGAAGCCATGTTGCGCATCCATCTTGAAAATACATTAGACAAAGAGGGACATACCTGGAAATTCAAGCGTCGCCTTTCGCGTTTTTACACTCAGTGGCACCGTGACGAATGCGAGGGGGAGATTACTCATGACTGCCGGCAGATTTGAAATAATACGGCCACCGTAGGAGTTAAAACGCCCTTGAAATGGGAGGGGCTTGAAAGTAATATTCAGTTGGTAGTCATATACAATTTCAGCGCTAGATGGGAGAAAATCCTACACAGTGTAGCTTTAAAAAGGTAACAATGCAAACCGTAACACCGTAAGTCATCCTTTTAACTCCAAGTACTTGGATGAAGCTAACCTCCCTGCTTAAGTGAACAGGCTTGTCTGACACAGAAACTGAAACACAATAGGCTGTTAAAATGCAAATAAATTCAGAGAGTTTGGAGTGAGTCATGGCAAGTCTGGAGGGGCTAAATATATGCTGTTTCTAACAGAAGTAGAGAGGAGATTCCTCAATTAGGTTATCTTCCTCCAAATATTGTTTTTGCTTTTTATGAACTGTGTACCTAAAAAGGTTAAAAATTTTCAAGATTGAATGGAGACTGAATTTGCCATTGAATTATCATATTGGTCAACCAATGATCAAAATATTGTTGGGGATGCGTCTGCCTCAATGTCTACAGTGGTTGCGAGTCTGCTACACATTGGGTTTCATTTAGCTATATACAGGTGCTGGTCATAAAATTAGAATATCATCAAAAAGTTGATTTATTTCAAGAATTAACAGGTGAAACTAATATATTATATAGACTCATTACATGCAAAGTGAGAGATTTCAAGCCTTTATTTGTTATAATTTTGATGATTATGGCTTACAGCTTATGAAACCCACGAAATCAAAATCCCAGAAAATTAGAATATTACATGAAATCACACAGTAATTACACAGTAATTGAACCAGGTTTTGGTTCTTTTGGCAGTGTGGGCAGGTGCAAATCCTGCTGGAAAATGAAGTCAGCATCTCCATAAAGCTTGTCTGCTGAAGGAAGCATGAAGTGCTCTGAAAATGCCCTGGTAGACGGCTGCGTTTGCACCTGCCCACACTGCCAAAAGAACCAAAACCTGGTTCAATGACCATGGTATTACTGTGTAATTACTGTGTGATTTCATGTAATATAAAAATTTTCTGGGATTTTGATTTCATGGGTTTCATAAGCTGTAAGCCATAATTATCAAAATTATAACAAATAAAGGCTTGAAATCTCTCACTTTGCATGTAATGAGTCTAATATAATATATTAGTTTCACCTGTTAAGTTGAATTCTTGAAATAAATCAACTTTTTGATGATATTCTAATTTTATGACCAGCACCTGTACATACTCTGTAAATTATATTCATTCTGGCGAAAAATTGTGCCAGACTATCAGATCAAAATATTCGGACAGTTCTGTAACTGGGTCACATTTCAGATGCCCTTTGTTTAACCTCATTCATTTATGCACTACTTTCTAATTGAAATAAAATCTAACTTCCAGCCTTGACTAGCATCCCATTATTCATTATATTTCTATGAGTCAAAGGTGAGATCACGACCCCTGTGAGCTGTTCAAAGTCAAATAGCTTTTCAGGAAAAGACAGAGAACAAATAAACTATAATGAATTCTTCTGTCAGTTACACTTAGAGAGAAAGGGTCTATTAAAACAGTGATTCCCATCAAGGGGTACACACATACCACCAGTGGGGGATTAAGACTGACACCTAGAGTGGAATCGCTGGAATCTTATCGCATCGCGTCTGATTAGGACACGATGTCTGGCAGTAGATCACGCTTCCACAAGAACAAAAACAAATTAATAATTATAATATAATATTATGAAAATAATAAACTTTCAACAAAACATTCAGTGAATTTAGACCGTTCTGATGAAAGGGTATATAGGCCTAGGGCGAGAAATACGTTTGAGAATGAATCGCTTGTTTTAAAAAAGCGAAGAAAATATTTGCGTGGGGCACCCCTTGCCCAATTGCCCACATGGTTAATCGGCCTATGCCTACCACAAATACTGTACAGGTTCCAAAGACTTAGATATTGCTTTGTTAAAATGCAAAAACAAAAATTATGCCTAAAAACTAAAATGATCAGGAAAGACTTTCAGTTCTTTTAACCCCTTAACTGTCACGCTGCCGCATCACAAATCCAGAATCCATAATATTTTTCTATATATTCAAAACCTTTTCAGACCTTTTTTTCCTCATAAAATTTAATTGGTGTTATCTTTTGAACTCTTGGCATGAAAACAAACTGAGGTTTCTACCAATCTTTCATGATTTTTCATGTTTATTTCTATTTCAAAATAAAGGCTTAAACACATCTAATGAATATGAAATATTCTTGTTGCAAATTGATAAATTACTGCTCCTCTGTAATTTATTTTAAAAAACAGCCACCAAATATGAAAACTAGAGATTGTAAGCTTTCAAATGATATATAGTTTGTCAATATTACTTTGGTTACTTAAGATATTATTGTTCTAAATATATATGGGCAGGTGGGACGCTGACACTTTTTACAAACGCTACCGTTTTTTTCCTATTTTAAGCTGTGCCAATGACAAATATGGAAAGATATATAAATATGTAAAAGAAAAATAGCTAAACTTACAGTTAAATATATTTGCATACATTATTGCATCGTTAATATAATAAACTAATAATTATGATTTTTCATGGCCAAATCTGATTCCAATTTTTTTTTACAAGCAAATTAGCCGATTCTGTTTGCCAATTTTTTCTCCTTTAAGTAAATTTATTTGCTCTATAACAGGCAAACTGGCCTTAGACAAAAATATCTGTAGCCATTTGAAATAAGAGACAACTACTGCATTATCGCTGTACACAAAGCAGCGCTTATAAACACTACTTTATACGGAGGTAAGAGGAAAAGAAAATGCCATTTAAACTTTTCTGAAGACAGTCAGCTCCCTTCAGAGATATACATATAAATCCCCACCCCAAATTCAATACCGTATTTATATTTTTCTTCCAATATTCACTCTCAGAAAAAAAGGTACAAAAGCTGTCACTGTGGTGGTACCTTTTCAAAAGGTACAATTTTGTACCTAAAGAGTACATATTAGTCCCTCAAAGGTACATATATGTACTTCAAGTACATATCAAGTACTTAAGTACATAGTATTTAATATTATATAATAATCTTTTAGTTTCAATATGAATCATTGGAATAATGTGCACTAAATGAGGGCTAGTATAATTTACATCACATTTTAATATTAGTATCTAGCTATTTAAGGTGACACACCCTTTAGACTCATTTCAAGTACTTGAAGAACAGAGACTGAAAGAAATGGACAATATAAGAAAACAGAATTTTTCTTCACAAACTATTGCTTCAAGCAACAAAGTCCAGAATCATTTTTCATTTTCTCTTTGAGACATGGTTCATTTCATTGAGAGGAGGTGCAAAGGGTTTCAACCCGTGTTTAATTAGTGAATCAGTATTGCACCACTGCTGGCAATGACAGAAGCCCATTTGTAGGGTCTAGTGTCTGAGATTTGTGAATAAGAAAGTTACACACGGTCAGGTGTGAATGGAAGATTAGGGTTGTGGGGGGTGTCAGAGAATAATGGGAGTCATCGTAGAGATGAGGACAAGCAGAGTAACCATGGAAACTGCTGTCAGGATGAAGACCGGTTTGAAGACTAGAGCCATGGGAGCATCAGATCTCAGGCTCTATAAAACGATATGCATGTATAGTAATTTACATGAATTACACACGTACACATTCAGTCTGTTTCCAACGGAACACAGAACCAGAACAAGCTGGACTTAGTAAGGCTGGTTAGACTTCTTTTATAAGAATACACGTAACTGGTGTCCGTACACCTGTGCAAAAGAAAAAACCAGATGACCTTAATACTTGCGTCACACACGGACTCTGGACACGTTTAAAGATGTGACATGTTTTATGTGCATACAAAACCCAGAAAAAACTGATAAACGCGCACACACACTGAGATTATTGATGTCCATCAGCACAAGAGCACAGTTGATTAATTCATAAAGCATGTTCTGTGGAGGCCTGTTCAACCCAGGACACCTTACACCACGTGTCAATCTCTCCTTTATACAGTTACATGTTTTTCTTCAGGGTACCAAACAACTGTCTGCCCCAGCTGGCTGGACAATTAAACAATAAAAGAAGACCAGGGCTCATTAATCATGAACCCAGTGGTACACAGAGAAGGAGACCATGGACTTTTATTTTAAATGGATGTCAATGGAGGAGAGGCTTCACTACACTGAATAAACTGCTCTTGTGGGAAAACGGCTTATCTAATGAATTGACAGCCCATCGGCTAATCTTAAACATAAAAACTCCCCCTGTAGTCAATAATTGTATCCCTTAAAACTCATATTTGATCACCAAAATGACATATTTAAACGTTTTTTCTTGTGAAAAGAAAATTCTTCATGCCTTAAAATAGACTGAAATGTAACCCTATACCATCCCAGTGGGATCCCTGAAATCACTGCAAACTTCTGGAATCATGAAATGTAATGAATTTAATTGTAGTAATAATTATTTGATGTTACTAGCTACTATGAGTTAGCCTGACTACGTCAGACTTCCTACTTCCGCTAATTTCATTTCGCTCCTGTAGTCAGTCTGAGATAGCAGCCTATCTTTCAGTTTTCCACCGGCCTGAAAACAGCCGGGCCAATCAACGAACAGAGGGCGGGCTGAGAGCCGTGACGTAGACGCTGATGGTACCGTGGAAGCGTAGATTTACTTCACATAATCTCCAAAAGTCATTCACAGCCATGTTCACTCCGATATTTCGCTCGATGGTTTAGTTTTTGCATCATACATGCGTTTACAGTGAAAGTTAGATGCGGCTGAGCATGCGCATAACACACGCCATAACCAAACGTTATGTGATTGGCTTACGGGTAACCAATGATTTTAAACTTCAGACAAGCGCCCCCCCGCGAGAGAGAAAACACTTCTCTATTATGCCCTTCCAGACTCTGTATACGAAGCAAAGTGAAGTAGCAGAGTCTGGTATTACCAGGCTAACTATGAGTGTCCATGGTTTCAAATCGCAAAACTAGAGCTAGGGAGCCTTCGAATACTGTTGTGGATAACGGAAGCCTTGGAGTCAAAAAGGTTGAGAAACACTGCTTAAAAGGATGGAAATTCTGTCATCATTTACTTAACCCTCAAGTCATTTCAAACTTTTATGAGTGTATGAGATTTATGCATGTGTGATGGCATACAGACAGATCAGTGTTGATTCTGTGACTCACTGCTATATTGACTTTAGTTGAATCAACACAGCTAGCACAGCAAGTCATTGTTAACCTAGGCACAACCTTAAAGTAATCACCAATAATTCAAACAATATCTGGTGTGATTACACTTTCAGCATGTGGAACACACCTCAGCACAGATAGCAGCAATAAAGGGTAATGATTAATCCACTCAATCTTCAGCTTTGACCAGGGTAATCTGAGAGTAGAAAAACTGAAAGCGGAAGGGAAGATGAATAAGACATTGTAAAGCAGAGGCACAGTATTCTGTTCACGAAAAGGGCAGTAGTATAAGAGCTCAGGTAGAGTTAAACTGCTACATGCTCACACCTGAAAGGAGTGTCTGAAGGTCAGCCAGGAGCAGCAGCGTCTTGAGCAGTTAAACAACTGATGGATGTGAACTACAGACGGGCACCTTCAAGCCTGGCTGACTTTTGTCATTTCTCCAGGGCTGATGATAAATGGAACAGAGTTGTGTGTAATTTAAAACACTGCCGCAGTACAGTGTGTTTGTCACTTTAAAATGACAAGTAAACAGTGAGCGGCAGAGCCTGAGAGGAAGTCTTAAAGGAACAGTTCACCCAAAAATTAAATGTCATCATTTACTCAGCCTCAAGTCGTTTTGTGTTTCACAGAAGAAAGAAAGTCATACAGGGTTGGATTGACATGGGTCGTTGTTGATGCAAGTGGACATTTTGTGAGACCTTGCATTTGTAATGCCATTTTCTATAGAGGAGCCTGGTATGTGCCAGTGCCAGTGCAACAATACTTCCTTCACACACAAAAAAAACATGCTGCGTCTATGAATGAGGTGATTACTTTAAAAACACTTGTTTGTAATTTTTACAGAAATATTCAGTAAAAATGCTACAATAAAAACCTGTAATTTGTCCATTAGGGGGTTTTGCGTTACATTTTCTGTTATTTAGTTAATGTTTATTGCATTATTTTATTGTATGTCATGTGTTTGGTTACACCCTTGTGTTTTATCTGTGTGTATGAATGAGAATATGTTTTATGGACAGGCCACTTATGATGAACTCCATGTAGCATTTGATTGTGCCACCTGTATTATTATAGTGAATGTCAGTAAATTTTAATGTATACTGTATACTGTAATACCAGAAACATTGTCACAGCGTTATATTTAATGTTGCATAAGTAATAGCTAAAATAACGAACAAAAATAATGAATCAAAAGGCATTTTTTATCAAATACTATGTATTCAGACATACTACTCTTTTGGTAGTAGCCTCTAAGTAGAGATCGGTTTGCTGTTTTTGTCCAGTAATGACAGCAGGGTCACAAGAAAGTTCAACCTTCGGGCCAGACAGCTGTGGAAAAAATAAATATAGCTTCAACTCCTACAGATGTCTGAATCTATTTCTGCCTCCACACACCATCTGTCCTGCATGAATCTTCTGATCACATGGAGCGCTGCAGCCAAAAAGAGATATAAACAGTCATCTAATATCTAACAGCACAACCAAATGAACAAAACAAGCCTCTCGCATTAAAAATCTGCATGTTTATTTTCTACAGAGTAACAAAACAATGACAGTTGCTAACAAAGCCATGTGATGAGCCAATTGGGATTATAACAGAATAACTAATCAGACGGCAGATTCAACCAATAAATTCAAACCAATAAATTCATTAAACATCTTACTTTTGAGGATTTAAGAGACGTTGGAGGTTATACTGACTTAAATCCTAACTTAATCTAACTTTAACTAAAAAGTTATTTACAATAGTTTTTAACATCATTTTTTTTTAGGAATTCAAATTCAAAAGTTTTGTCAATCTGAAGAAAAAAAGATAAAACACTTCAGAATAAAGTCAAGAATATTTTTTATTCCCAAAAACATTTCTTAAGTTAGAAAATAAGAAGAAAATAGAAGTTAAGAAAAGTTTTATTCTTAAGAATGTTTTATAAATCTGGCCTCAGGACTCAAATTCAATGAAGAAGAAAAATGAAAGTTATTTTACTGTAAAATTAAAATACTAATAGTTATGTAATATGTACATCATAACTCAGCCATAGTTGATTCGTCAGCTAAATGCCGGTCCCAAGCACGGATAAATGGGGAGGGTTGGGGAAAGCAATGGTGAACTACCCTGTTAAAAATATTTTAAAAATACCAGAATACCTAATGGCAAGTTTTCAAAGTGCTTGCCAATATCAGATGGATCAACGAAAAGACCTGTGAATACCAGAAAGATCTGTATGTGTGTTTTATTGACTACAGCAAAGCTTTTGACAGTGTTGAATATGACAAGCTCTGGGTGGCTCTGCTTGACCTTGGCAGCCCAATTCATCTGATCAAGTTAATTAGATTGCTGTACAATGTGTGAATGGCAAGTTGGGGATATTTTGGGGATATTTAATTTAATTTTATCAATCAATAAATTCCTCTTGAAACAAACTTTGTTGTATTATTTTAATTTAATACTGTGAAGCTGCTTTGATACAATCTGTATTGTGAAAAGCGCTATACAAATAAACTTGACTTGACTTGACTTGACTGTACACCAATCAGGAAGCAACAGTGCGGGCACACTTCATGGTGAAACAGATTGGTTCAGGATCGGCAAGGTCGTGGTGTGAGGATCGGGGAAAGAACCACCAACAGTCTGAGACGAAAGGGAAGAGGACCTGATACATTTAATCTTGAAAATCAAGAAAGTAAAAAAATGGGGCTGCACCGTATAAAAAAAAACAGAGAACATTCGACAGCAAGTAGTGGAGAAGTTAAATTTTAAATCAATGGCGAAGAAATTGCACCAGTTCAGGATTTCATCTTCCTTGGATAAAAAATTGACAGAGATGGAAAATCCACAGCTGAAATCAAGCGCAGAGTCGCATTGGGCCATACTGCAGTGGTTAATATGAATAATATCTGGAAGAGCAAAGATATCACTCCAACTACCAAAAGCATATTAGTCAGAACCATCACATTTCCCACGACGTTGCTTTAGACATTAAAGGGATAGTTCACTTTTAAATACATTTTTGGTATGTTTTAGCTTACCTCAAGGGCATCCAAGATGTAGGTGTCTTTTTTTCCGCAGTAGTTTCAATTTTTATATTTTTAGGTCAAACCGTTCTTGTCTGTCAGTCATATAATGCAGGTCTATGGTCATTATCTCAAAACACAAGCACAGAGTCCAAATTAAAACAATTCCCCATCGTCCAAATTAAACAATTCCCCATCGTAAGTACACATTGATGGCCTAAGACACGAAACGAGCGGTTTGTGTGAGAAAACGAACAGTATTTATATTGTTTTTACCACTTATACGCAGCCATGTCCGAGTGATCTGATCTGACGTGTACGCAGACTGGTGCATAGATATATACACTAGATGTCACCTTAAAGACATTCGTTCCAATGAACTGCCGTAGACAAGGCGACATCTAGTGTGTATATATCTATGCACCAGTCTGCGCACACGTCAGATCAGATCACTTCGACATGGCTGCGTATAAGTGGTAAAAACAATATAAATACTGTTCGTTTTCTCACACAAACCGCTCGTTTCGTGTCTTAGGCCATCAATGTGTACTTACGATGGGGAATTGTTTAATTTGGACGATGGGGAATTGTTTTAATTTGGACTCTGTGCTTGTGTTTTGAGATAATGACCATAGACCTGCATTATATGACTGACAGACAAGAACGGTTTGACCTAAAAATATAAAAATTGAAACTACTGCGGAAAAAAAGACACCTACATCTTGGATGCCCTTGAGGTAAGCTAAAACATACCAAAAATTAATTTCAAAGTGAACTATCCCTTTAAGAAAGGTAGATAGAAGGAAAATTGATGCATTAGAAATGTGGTGCTGGCAGAAACCGTTATAAACACCATGGATATAGCCAGGAAAACAAATAGAGAAGTACTGGATCGAATACAAACAGGGATGTCACTAGAAACGGAAATCACTAGACTACAGCTGACTTATTCTGGCCATGTTATGTGTGGAAACTCACTAGAGAAGTCAGTAATTTTGGGAATGGTCAGTGGAATCAGAAGAAGGGAATGGCAAATAACTCACTGATGCCACACCATCAAAATGGATACCAATATGAACATTAAACAGTTGAAAGAGGCAGTGCTCAACAGGATAGCATCGAGAATGCTTGTCCATTAGGTCGGCGAGGGTTGGACTCGGATACGACTGAATATTTACATAATCTTCATTTTCAAACGCTATCCCATTAAGCTTTTATTTTGACGGGTTGCTGGCAAATAAATAAATGCACTGCGGTATCAGAGTGAAGGCACTGTATGTTCACTTACACGCCTGCAGCTCACAGCATCTGGAACGGCTTGAAATACTGTATTCAAAAATACACGTGTAAATGACAAGCTTCACTCTGAAACCAGTAGCAGTAGCACATATACAGTATTTACTTCATTATTTCTGGCTGAAGCTGACTTCCTTTAACGGGAGTCATAGATCATGACCAGATGGTTTCAATCCCTGGCCTGCAAACTTGACCAGACCATCAGCAGTTATGGCAGATCAGACAGATTAAATGGATAATCAACATGAAATCTATTTAAGGTCTATTAGTTTAAAACCACTGCAACAAGCTGAGCCATCATAAGCTGATGAGGCTGCAAGTGTTTCTCCCCCTGCAGTAGTCCAGTTGGAGACAAATTTATACAAGAAATCTTAGCATAAACAAATTAATATTTTATCAAGAATATATATCCACAGCTGTGACATTGAGTAATGTAAAACTAATAACAGAATAAACCTGAAAGAGAATATTTAAACAGTGCAAGAGGCTGTGCGAGGGAAAAATATATAACTAGGCTACTGGAGAAAGAGCGCGGGGTGGGGGAGGGGGGTGGACTTACTTTTTCTATGTGGACATCAATAGCTGGAAGATTCTCTTTATTTTACAGTGAATCACCACAAATGGTGAACAATAGTCACTGCAAAAAGGTACACACAAACACTTTTCTCTCCTTCACACATTTGAAAGAGATTGAATTACCCCCATTTTTATTCAAATGTAGAAAAATAATTTATTATGAGATGCTGGTAAATGAAGCATCGAACACTAGAGGTTTCCTGTTAGTGATCTCATGAGTCATGCAAGTGATGTTGAACTTCTAAAGAATGAGTACTCAAAGCATTAAAAGCAGACACCTGCAAGGTTTCTTTTGTATTCAGTAGACAGCTGTTTTATCTACAGTGATTTAAACTTCTGTTCAAAAGTTTGGGGTCAGCCAATTTATTTATTTTTAAGGAAATGAATACTTTTATTCGGCAAGAACGCATCAAATTCAACAAAAGTAACCGTTTTTTTTTTTTTAAACACTTTACATTGTTACCAAAAACCTTTATTACAAATAAATGCTGTTCGTTTGAAATTCATATTCATCAAAGAATCTTGGAAAAAATGTCCCAGCAAATCCGCAAAAATATTAAGCAGCACTGTTTTCAACATTGATAATAATAATTAATAATAAGTTGTTACATTTATATAGCGCATTTCTAGGTACTCAAAGCGCTTTACATGGAAGCGGGGAATCTCCTCAACCACCAGGTTATAACCTTTCTTATAATAATAAGAAATGTTTCTTATCAGCAAATCAGCACATTAGAATGATTTCTGAAGGATCATGTGACTGAAGACTGGAGTAATGATGCTGAAAATTCAGCTTTGCATCACAGGAATAAACTACATTTTAAAATATATGAAAGGAAATTGGAAATATTATATGCTGTTTTTAGTTTACTTTTGATCAAATAAATGCAGCCTCTGCGAGCATAAGAGACTTCTTTCAAAAATAATAAAAATACCAACCCAAAACCTTTGAAAAATTGTGTATTTTGAAAGTATATAGATATATTATTTATTTGTATTTTTTTTTTTTTTTTACAAAACATTCATACACAATAACATACCACCCTAAACAACCAGATTACTGTAACATATTATGCCACAAACTAGATGTAGCTCCTTTTCCCTCCAGCCATCTGTCTCCAACTCCTTCCCTCTCAACATATCAACTGTTAAAAAACACGAAGAAAATGTGCTAAAATGAGAAAAAAAGTGTTAATGATAGCAAGAGTAAGAAATCTGTTTGAACAGGCATCGTATTAGTTCACTCAAGTATTCTGCACTGCAGTCAGACACATTAACTGAAGCTCACGCAGCACAGAACACTGGCGTGATGTCACACAAGATGATGTCATCCTGCTGGGAGAAAGGGAGAAATCCTCGCTCTACGCTGACGACATGGGCAAAATGTGGCAGCAATTTGCTGCAGTGCACAAGAGGGGAAAAGACGCCAGTCTATTAAAAGAACCAACTCTAAAGAGTGAGACACGGATGGTTCAAATAACCTGACAGACTGAGAAAGAACAGGAAAAAAACATACATAAGAGTAAAGAGCAGGTCATATTTTCCCTGTGTTTGCAATGCTGAGTAACACCACAGAAGTCTCTTGTGCTGAAACATGTCTGAAATGACTCACATGTGCAGGTGTCAGCACAGCACTTCTGGCGTCCTGGATCAGCAACAATATGAATGGACACCGAGCCAAGCCGCACAAGACAAGAAAACAAGCTAGTGCAAGTATATACTAGATGGGTATTTCCTCAACTACAGTCCCTTTTAGACCTGTGTACTTGGCGCAATTTTAAGTTTAAGCAAACATTTCTACACTCTTCTGTGTGTGTGTTCATGTGTTTTGAAGGAGGCGTGGCTTTGGAAAGCGCTCTGAAGGGATTGGCCTGGATTTTTGAATATAAATGCAGCCTTGGTGAACATACACTTCTTTCAAAACATTAAAAATGATTAATAATTGCATAATAGCCTAGTTAATTAATAGCAGTAATTACCATCTAAATGCATGTATGCCACCTCGTGCAACATTAAGAGGTCTGAGTAAATTTGATGCTATATGTGTGCTGTATCACTGTATTTGCAGTGTAAAAATGACATTAGACACACAGTTACATTTTAGTTGTCTATAGATTAGAAGGTAGAAATAAAACATGAAAAAACGACTTAAACTCGACTGGTTAAGAGGTTGCCGCCCTGTCTAAAAGCTGGAAATCTGTACCTGATGACATCTCTCTACTGATCAAATCCTTTATTTTCATCTTTAAATCCCATTAAAGACCAAATCCAGTTCAGTTCATGTCTTTCCTTGTCTCAAATTGTCTTTTGGAGTGGGACCTGTGTGTTCGCTGTCCTTGGAGGCAGCTGATGATGCTGGAATGTAAAATATCTCCTCCCAAAGGCAAGTCCGAGCAGGATACACGCTCAGATTCTGTTAAACAGAGCATGATCACATACACACACAGACTGTCCTGGAGTCACAGCTCAGGATATGAACACAGACTGCTTGGAGGTCCTTTCAAAGTGGATCATAATTGCAGCAGGAACACACACACACACACTTGCACACACAGACACACACGCTCTGTTGTTAGGATGGCAGGCGATTTGTCATTTTCAAGGGAGCGATTACTAAGACTGAGTGAGCGAGTATGACCTGTGCTCACAGTGAACATTCAAACACACAGAGCATTAACTTACTCTACTGAACCCCGGCTTGCCTGCCTTGTCACCATGGTTACACATCACCATGCTTACACAACATATACATACATCGTGTCAGATCCAAACCACAAATACATAAAATGCTCTGCTTACATACCAGCTTGACTCTAATATGTAGGGTCTATTGTTCTGTAATGTTCCTGCAGTGCTTCTTGAGTATTTGAGAAAGAACAGAATTATCCCATAATGAAATGATTGTATCAAATTGTAATACCATGAAAATATACCATGCTACATTATATGATTACCATAACCATGGGCTTTTTCCCCTAAGGAGGAAAAAAATTTGATGGAAAAACAATCCACAGTACAAAAATAAAACAATGCAAATGTTACGAAATATGACATTAAAAAGTCTAGGGCTGTAACAACTAATCAATAAAATAGATTACAATCAATAAAAATAATAATCAATGAATATCGATTATCGATTAGTCACAACTGTGTGCTGTGCATGGAAACCATCCACCAGTCATGTCCCTTTACAGTAGTTTAGTCATTTTAACTACTGCTTTAAAGTGCTAAGCAATCTGTTGTTGCTTTTTTGGTTTAGAATATTTTAACTCTTTTTTTGAATAGCATAGCCTACATAGACATATTCACTATATTTGTTTTCATAGCCTTTATATGAAAAAGAAAAAAACATGTACAAAATAAATTTCACATTAAATGTGCAGTAAGCGATTTCTGGTAAATGCTGATATTTGAAATCACCAAAACGAATGCGCCTTGTGTGTTTTGGTAATTGGTCTGATCCACTTTTCAAACGCATTTTTCAAAAATTGCTTACTGTACCTATAATGCAGAACCTAACCTTTAGGTTAAAAGTGAAAATTAAGTTCTCTGAGAACTTTATTATCCCCAAATACCTCCCTGGGCTCCTTGAACTCCAGTTTGAACCCCCCTCCTAGTCCACACGTACACAGTTTTTCCTCCTTCATTTTAAGAAAAATAAATAAATAAAAATCACGTCCACACAAGCGCAGTTTAAAAAAAATGTCCGTCCACATGAAAACGCAAAAACACGCTATGAAGCGCTGTCAAGAGCATGCCAAACCAACAGGTGTCGATATAACCCTAACCGTAAAGTCACGTTGGCCAATCAGAAGCCTGAAAAAAAGGTTATTACCGGTTTTGGTACTAGGCTTACAACATGTTGTCATAAGCAGTGATCTGCGTAGTATTGCATTCTGACGCCTCTGTTCCGCAATATAATGGGTGAACTGTTATTATAACCCTGTTAGCATGGTTATTAGCAGCTATATTTTGGCTACGTCCGCCACACTGCACAGACTCGCCTCATGTAAACAAAGGAGATAGCGGCGCACAGTCTGACGTCAAACAAAGGAGATAACAGCGCGCACTCTGACGTCACAAGCCAAAATCTCCGGTTTCATCCTCTACACAACAACAACTACATCCAGTTTCTAAAAACCTTCACTCTGACAGGAGTTTTCAAAAAAGTTTGGTTTCAGCGACCGGATACTGCGTGTGGACGGACGGCCAAAAAATACCTGAGTTTGTGTGGACGGGGCCAAGGAAGTTAAAAAGAAAGTACTTTCAAGGTACTTGGCTGTGATGTTGCATCACATTTAATACTTGCTTTCCGTCAGGACAGACAAAATGCTCATCGTGTTAGATGGGGTGAAACCTGAAATTCCTGGCAAAGCCCTCGGACATCGGTCATGCAGATCATATTATATATGGATGTTTGAAATCCTGTGTGTTTCTGTTTCTTTGCTACTCAGACTAACATGTTTGTGGAAACCGCACTCTGCACTCTGTTTATAGAGTAACCTTAGTTCAAGAAATAACAGATTTTCCCCCTAATATGCCATACAGACATCTTAATCCACAGAACTGTGACATGTGGGGTCGTTAAATCACAGAGTAATCTCACAAATACACTCACTAAACTTTAAGTGGAGGCAGTTACCACAGGTGCTTGTGTTCATTTACTTGTACGGTATCAACAGAAAACAAAAGATGGGTCAGTTCACCTATCGCTCTTGTAGAGTGTTTACATGCACTATAATTTCCATCAATCGAAATGAATTCAAACCGACTTTAGATTCTATAAGGTCTGACTACATTAAGCCTAAATGTTGCAGGCCAATTCATATAATTGTTTACATGTGCATTACATATAGGCTATTATTAACAAAACTTCAGTGTATGCGCAGTGCACATTCGCAGTGTTCAACCCAGAGAAAGCCACGCGATGTCGTCACCAGAGATACTGCAAGCATAACTGCTGTTTTTGCAATGATGACACATCCTAAATGAAAGCTGACATATGTCAGAAGAGCTTTTGTAACAAATGTTTAGAAAAAAATATTAAATTAATTATATGAATGTATCTCTGAAGGAAACCGACTGTTTTTAAGAAGTCCGTGTAATGCCTAATAAAGTAGTGTTTGTAAGCGCAAGGAAACAGCTCCATAAGCACCACCTACTGTCAGAGAGCGGTTTATCATTTTATACAACTTTTTTTGTCAACTGAAATTTTCATACCGTTTCATCTCTAGCACAGAAATATCTACAGAAGCAACTCCTGCTTCAATGGGCCGTGTGAGAGACTATTTTCACTCACAGGACACAGCGTGGAAGAAGACATTGCTCTGGCACCTGAACATTTGAACAAAGTTGTATTCCATAGTAGCTGGTTAAATGTTGATTATAAGTAAGCTGACCTTACAAGAATAATTTGTGCTGTGTCTTAGTTTTGAAAATCAGAAGAAATGACTGAATGTCAAACACACAATTTGCATTTAGGTGGCATTTCAAGCTTATATTCCTCAATTATTAAATGTACTTATAGGTGATTAAATCCATTCTTTTTCCTGAGACATACATTTAAATTAATTACATTTAAAATAAACATGTTACAGTTTATGTGTATTAGTAATGTCACAACAATAAAAAAATTAATTCAAAGAGGCAACTTTACACATGGCACATTTTCCCCATAAAGTGCAATGACCTCAGCCCTCCAATGCTGTTCTTTAATGCTCTACTATAAGCCAGCAGGGTTTTACAAGGGTCATTCCAAGTGAAAGGAGACTGGTTAAAGAGCCCAAACACACACACACGCTCAAACATGGACACTCATGTTGAGTGTGATAGGTTTGGTTAACTGAAGGATTGTATGGAGAGGGCAGGAGGTCAGAGAGCAAAGCCATGTAATCCTCACCATGAATCAACAGAAGAGCTTGAATAAATGCAGAATTACCAGAGAGGAGGACAGCAAGAGCATATCTCGACAGCAAATAGAAGAAAAGACTAAACACATACAACAGCAATATCTTACACGGGGCCAAAACAACCTTCACCCCCAATATTCCCAATATAAGTGGTTGACCAATATGGGTTTAAATGCACCAGGGTAAAACAATGTTTTTTGGGTATGTACTATGGTATGGTTAAATGAGGGAATGTTTGAATGAACGCGCTCAACATATATGTCTGTGATTGGCCATTGTGTTCACGCGCTCAACATATATGTCTGTGATTGGTCATTGTGTTCACGCGCTCAACATATATGTATGTAATTGGCTACAATGATCAATGCTTCAAAAACATGTCCTCACTGAGCGCTTGCACAGATCAGAGTCCTGCAACGGGTCGCATAAAAGTGGCTAAAACGGGTGGATTGTGACATTCCTAAAATTCACGGGCGGGGACGCGGTCGGATAATGAACTCCTTGGAGGCGGGTAGCGGATGAAAAATATGTGCAATATTTTGTATGTCTAAATTACCAGCATTACACATACGCAAATATGTGTTTTAGTCAGGCCATCCTTAAAAATATTCTTGTTTGCCGTAACCCGACCGACCGTCAATTTAGGACCGACCCAATTTTATTTTTTTCTCCCCTTTTAGTCCGACCAAGTTGCGACATTAAATGTCTCTGTACTGTAGGGTAATAGGCCTATGTGTTGTAGCCCAGTCATTAAAAAACGATTTAGTTTCATATTCATGTTTAAATAAAATAATATACTTCTTTTTTTTTTCTTTTTTTTTTTGATTATATGAAAAGTGAAAAGCATGAATAAGATAAGATGATCCCGAATATCGTGAGACAAATGGAGTGGGCAGACATGATTTTGACCACTTCATTAAGTTTGTTAAGCCTTTCTTTAAAGTGAATTTCGTTTTGTATTAATTGTATCTTAATTTTAATCAATGTTTCATCTACCAAATTCATGGATTTAATAAATAAGAAGTAAATATAGCAGGCAGGCAATATAATCAGGACACGGCCGGAGGCGCCCGCGCGTGAACTGATCGTCTCTTAAATGAACCGAAACTCATCGTATAAGCTACTTGCCTCACAGACCTGAGAAATAGAAAGCATGAAATGTGTACTTTTAAACAAAACAATTCAAAACGAAATAAAACAGACTGTTCTCTGCTTATAATCCGTATGAAATGTGCATTTCTCTCTGGCGTGTTCACTACTGTGAAGATCGCGAGTCAGCATCGTCATCTTTGACACAGAAAACACTTGCTTATTAATAAACAATTGAAATGTCTCATTGATATATTTGACAGGCTTATTAATAATCATTACTTTTCCCAGTTCTTTGTGACAGCTTTTAGGTGCATTATTGGCAGCGCACCCTTATGTTACATGAACGCGTCACCTGTGTGGTTTATCGCGGGCACGGGTCGTGTAACGGGCCAAATATTAACGAGTCTGGGCGGGTGCGGATTTAATTTTGATATTATCACGAGTGACGGGTCGGATCTGGTGCTGAACTTTGCGGGTACGGGCGGGGGCGGGTCTCCAAAAATTGACCCGTGCAGGACTCTGGCACAGATACACACAGGAGCATTTGAAAGCAGACATCTAGCAGCGGATCCCTAATATATCCACTGATAGACGCCAGTTTTCAAAGCTCCTGTGTGTACCTGTGTAAGCGCTCATCTACCATATAACCTTTATTTCGCTAATAAACATCTAAATAATTGCAGGTCTATGGAAATATCTATGAAAATTTCAATATCTAGACCGACAAAAACATGATTAAAAATGTATGATAACATGCCAGATGAGATGGACTCGGTAATTGCGATGACGTATTCATTGTTTTGTTTATTTTTCTGACAACGTTTGCGTATTCCAACGAATATTCCAGCTTGTTCCATTCTCTTCAGTCTTTAGCTTATCAAACAACACATAAGCCTAAAACTTTTAAAATTGTTGTTTAAAATTATTATATTTATGGGGAGTTGATAGACCCCGGTCATTTATTTCTGTACACCATTTGAAAACATTCGATTTTGTAAATTGACTTTGTCTGTTGTTAATATTAATACTGTTGTTATAAATAAAAAGAGGCAACTGGGATTATTAAGATACACTAAAGTAGTAATGTTTTTTCATTCAGGCAGTTTAGAATGTTTTTATTTTATTTAATTTTTTTACATTTGTTAGAATTATTTTTTTACATGCTATATTTGTTACCTGTTTGTTTACCTGTACCTGGTCAAATATTTTATTTTAAAAAATACACTTTTTAAATAGTGCATTATATTTTAAAAACAATTTTGCACTCTTTCAGACTCTATTTATTGATGTAGAAGTGCGTTTTGTTTTGTATGCAAGTAGGGAATGATATTGCAAAAATTACAGAATTTTAAAAGTGTCAAATAAAACACTGTTATAATAGTCAAAAACATAAATAAAACAATAAATATTGGTTCTGTATATCGGTTATCGGGCACATAAACATAAAAATAATTCAATAAAATCAATATTGGTTGATCTCTAGATGAGAATATTTTTTGTGTCCAAAAAAAAGACAAAAAAATAACGACTTTATTCAACAATTTCTTCTCATCCGTGTCAGTCGCTGACACTGTTCACATGAGCACCACGACGCATGTGTGGTGCTGACGCAGGAGCCGGCCAATAATGAGCCGGTGTTCTGATGTAGAACCCGGAAGCGTTGAACTGTGTTTATGATGTGAACCGCATCAGAGACTGACACGGAAGAGAAATTTTTTTTTGAATAAATTGTCGTTATTTGGGTTTTTTTTGCACACAAAAAGTATTTTTGTCGCTTCATAACATTAAGGTTGAACTAGTAGTCACATGGACTATTTTAACAATGTCTTTACTACCTTTCTGGGCCTTGAAAGTGGTAATAACGTTGCAGTCTATGGCTGGTTCAGAAAACTCTAGGATTTCATCAAAAATATCTTCATTTGTGTTCCGAAGATGAACGAAGGTCTTAGGTTTGGAATGACATGAGGGTGAGTAATTAATGACAGATTTTTCATTTTTGGGAGAACTAACCCTTTAAGCCTGTGATTTGCAAGAAATTAGACAGATCCCGAGAAACACGCTCTCATCCACAGACCAGGGTTCAAACACGCTTCAGGCTAAGGGCATCAGATAACATCAGTGCCGGGGAGCGCCACAAAGCGGCCGAGACTGCTGAAAAATTGATGAGCAAGCACAAGAGTTCCTCTTCAGGGAGGATGACCTCAAAGAGATTTCACTCAGATGCTGAAAGTGATATCAAAACCTCTCTTTAAACACACAAACAGTTTTCAAAAACACACAGACTTCTATAACACTAACTCAATGTGCGCAAGACTTAAACACAGACACATACACACCCACGATATGGTAAGGCACCCCATCTGTGCTGATCGAACCTAAAAGGCCATTATCTAACATAAGAGTGCATACTAATCAAATTCACACCAATGGAAAAGACATTATTACCCAACCCTCCCTTTTCCGTTGGGAATACACTAACACACACACACACACACACACACACACACAGACTCAGTTTCAGACTAAAATCCCCCTCCCCCTCCCCTCTTTTCACACAGAAGTGTTGCATTTAAAAGGTCCCAAGTTAAATCCCACCTACATTAGAAATTTCACAACGCTAGGAGATAGTTCGCCCAAAAATGTATATTCTGGCATCATTTACTCAACCTCATGTTGTCTCAAACCCACATGACTTTCTTCAGTTGAATGCAAAACGGGTTGTTTGGTAGAAAAGTCCAAGTTGCTTACATGGAATACAAAGAAAATAGACAGTGGGTGTAAATCTCTAAAAATTATGAACAAGCAACATCAAAATATTACATTAAAATATTTAATGTAAGTCATTATTCATTGAGAATATTCCTCTCCACAGTTAAAATTTATTTTATTCTCTGCATTTATTCAGGCTTTTCATGAAGCCGTTTAATTAAAATCTGAAGAAGAAAAAAAAACTGAAAAATATTGGTCATGGTTTCCACACAAATATTAAGCAGCACAACTACTCGGTTACTTTCGTAACCTCGGTTCCCTGAGAGTAGGGAACGAGTATTGCGTAGCTATACGCAGTGGGGATGTCCTTTTCCTCGATTTACTGAAGCCTAAAATGTAAAACGCATTTGCAGCTGCACAGCTAGCACAGTGAGTGTCTGGCTCACTCACTGGCTGTGCTGTGGCAACTGCCATTACACGTCAGAGGGGGCGTGGCCTTAGCCTATATTACATTTACATTTACATTTACATTTAGTCATTTAGCAGACGCCTTTGTCCAAAGCGACTTACAAATTAGGACAAAATTCAGCGAGTCATCATAAAGAGGCAAAAGCAACAACAACGCAAGAAGTGCTCAAAATACGAAGTTCATATTAGTCCCCGAAAACACCATTTTAGCAGGTTTAAACGACTGAAGCGACAACTTGCCAGGTTACCATAGTGCGGCCGGCAATGCAATCCGATTGTTAAGTCTGACGTCACGCGTGACGTTTAGCCTTTTCCGGGTCCAAGCGCTCCTCTCGTCCAGAAATAACAATGGTGGAACCTGTACATTTATTTACGATCACGTCCTTCTTAGTGAGGCACCCTTGGCGGTCAAAAAGGGTTTAAATTCCTTTAACACCAACAGAGTGGTTAGTGTAGCTCATCACTCAGGTGGCATAATTAAGGGTAGAGTCCAGGCATCAATGAAAAAGAAGATTTACGAGGTTGAAGTGAGTTAGCTCGGGACACGGGACACAGCACTGCGGCATTGTAAAAACACTCAATAATAACCAAAACACTAGCGAAAGCGGTAGGTAGGTAGAGAGGACCTGGACTTTGGACCCGGAAAGAGTATTATCGGAGAGTGGTTACGTCACGACTTCACAACCGAATACTCGTTCCCTACTCTCAGGGAACCGAGGTTACGATAGTAACCGAGAACGGTCACTTCGTATTGCGTAGCTATACGCAGTGGGGACGCCATGCAAAACGCCACAGTGCCACACTATAAGTAACTGGTTGTCTACTGCAGCTCAGGACCCCTGAGCTCACAGAAACAAGCCAGAACCCAAGTATATATACTGAACAGACCAGATATATATATATCAGTAACTTAAAGGTTGTATCAGCGATTTCAGGCCCAAACATTAATGATCACATTCATCTAATCTTTCATAACGATCCGCTAGCAGCCCGCCCCATAAGCAGGCCGTCAAAAAAACCACGTCTCTGTAGGCAGCCTAGGCTCTGAGATCTGCACACAAAAACAATTGGTTTCACCAACCACTCAGAACCAAAATAAATAGTGTTCCAACCAATCACCAACAGGTTTTGTGTGGTTTTGCGCTCATGCACGGCTGCACGCAAAGTTGGAGTCACGAGCGCAAAGAGCCTAGGCTGCCTACAGAGACACGTTTTTTTGACAGCCTGTTTATGGGGCGGGCAGCTAGCGGATCGTTAGGAAAGATTAGATGAATGTGATAATTTATGTTTGGGCCTTAAATCGCTGATACAACCTTTAACCAACATAATGTACCAATAAGACCGGACACTGTCGGGTCTGTTAGTATGGGGAATATATAACCGGCCAAAGGCGGGTTTTATAATAAAATGGATATGTGTTTGTGCACAGTGACATAACTTGTAGACAAGACCAGACACCGTCGGGCCTTAATCATACCGAAAGTACCTTCGCCTGTAGGGAAGGTACCTCCATGTTATAGAACTCATAAATGTGGAAGGCGAGGACCAACCGGCCGCCGCACAAATATCCTGAATAGGAAAACCAGAGGACCAAGCCCAAGACGAAGCCATGCCTCTCGTCGAATGAGCTCTAATACCTATAGGGCAAACCTGACCCACTGAGATAAATGCCATAGATATGGCATCCACTATCCATCTAGATAGTCTTTGCTTCGTGACTGGATAACCCTTAGATCAGCCACCAAAGCAGACAAAGAGCTGTTCTGATCGTCTAAAGACGCAGAACGCTCCAGATAGGTTCTCAGTGCTCTGACAGGGCAGAGTAGATTAGCCTCCCCATCCTCAGCAGAAGGGGGAAGAGCTAATAATGTGATAAACTGTGCTCTAAACGGCGTTGAGAACACTTTGGGTACATAGCCAAAGTGGGTACTGGAGTCATCCAATCCAAACTCCAAACAGGAAGGCCTCACGGAGAGGGCCTGCAGTTCCCCCACTCGCTTGATAGATGCCAATGCCAGCAGGAGAGCAGTCTTTAGCGAGAGAGGTTTAACCCTCTGAGGTCGGAAAACGCGCCCCGCGTTTTGCTGGATTTTCTTCACATTGTAGTACAATAAACTTAAATTACTCCGTCATTTATGGTTATACAGAAAAAAGAAATATAAAAAAAGAATCTGTGATATTTCTACTTTTGTATGTGTCCACTTACAATCAAATCAAAACATTGTGCTTTTGTAAAATAAAGAAAATAAACAGGGTGTGCGTTCTGCCTCTCCGTCGCGGTGAACTTTTTTTTCTTGAGCACGTCTATAAACTGAAACAAAACTCAGCGAATCCTTCTCACACATTTATGAGCCATACACTTTTATACACATTTAAGTGTGTACTTTTAAATGATCGGATTCAAACTGAAAACAAATATTCTCTGTTTAAGTAATTTGTAAAAAACCAACAGGATGTCCAGTATCTCAAACGCTTGCTAATTACTTTTAATTCGGCCACGCCCACTCGCGCGAAAGAGATTCACATGCAAATCTCCACATGGAACGCGAACGCCCTCGTTACCTCAAACACAAAACACCAAAACACTTCACAAGTCTCTGCTTTTCGTCGAGTTTGGAAGACACGTCTGAGCTTACATTGGATTTACATCAGAAGAAGAAGAACGCGATTTGAAGACAAGAAAGATGTAAGGTAAGAAATTCTTACTTATTAGTTTATGGTATTGTTGCATAAACTTCACATTGCAGTTGAACTGTTGCTAGATATATGGTGAATATTATACTATTTAGACCCGTGTTTACTGTTAAATACTGTTTGTGGATATCTGCTCAAGCATAGATATGTATAACCATAATGTTTAATATTTTGGAGCGCGATGGCGTTTGAATGTATCATATTTTGGAGCGCGCTGTGGGTTTGAATGTATCATATTTTGGAGCGCGCTGTGGGTTTGAATGTATCATATTTTGGAGCGATTGCGTTTGAAAGGAAAAATGCACCAAACATTAGGCTTTATGTTTTTACTATTATCTCATTTCATATCATCATAACGAATGGAAACATTTGAAGTAACATAAGATAATCAATATATTTTTCTCTAGCATTGTTACTGAAATCTTTTGGAAGATTTATAGGCTGCTTTGTAAAATAATTTTTTTTTATGCAGTACTGCACATAGCTTATACCTACAAGGCACAACAAATATGGTGTTCTTTATATTATATATTGTTGGAAACATTTGTGTGTGTGTGTGTGTGTGTGTGTGTGTGTGTGTGTGTGTGTGTGTATTCTGTGAATTTTAAAAAGCAATTTTAACCAGAAAAATCTAAAATGTATTCCCAAAATCGTGCAGGCCTAGTTTCTCTTGATACCAGTATGTTCACTTTTTTCTTTTCTTTCAGGGACCAGATGCAACTGAGTCCTGCTGACTTCAACATTCACATGAGTCTCTGTATATGAACATGGTAAAGTGAAAATCAAACACCTTGGAAATGGTATGTACAATGTTTTTAGGAATGGCACAAAGGTCTCTGTCTTTGGATCATTGTTTTCAATGTGCTCTTTTGTCATTTGTTGTGTATTTTTGGATTATGTTGTGTTGTAAATATATCCAAACAATCTAAAAGCCATTCTTTTTTAAATCTCCTCATTCTTTGTGCAAGGTTGCTCTGAATGACAGGGCCTGATCGCTCCTAATAGGGCAGTTAGGGGGGTGTCTTTGTCTTTCTCAGGTGTTAAAAGCTTACATATTCATGAGATGATCACGCCTCTTCGAATATGGCTTTGTCACACAAAACACGTCTTAGAAATTTTAAATCAATATATTGTCTTATCTGAATGAGCAGTCAGGGTGATTTTCACATAGTTTTGGAGCAAATATTCTAGGCTACGTCATACAATTTTCAAAAGTCTTGTGAAGAAATAATCAGTATGGGTTTCATGGCCTTATTTCAGTGACAATTTTTTTTTGTATTTTCACAAACCACGCATAAATGTCATTATCTCAAAACTACAAACTTTTACATACATGCTGCTGATATATTATTGTAGCAGAGTTTGTGCTGAATACAGTGTAATTAGACTTTAGCCATGAAAATGTCACTAGTAACAGAAAAAAACACAAATGTCAGAGCATGTCAGAACACCTCCAGGCCCAGAAAACAGCTCAGACCTCAGAGGGTTAAGATCAACCAACTGGAGCGGTTCAAAAGGTGGTCTCTTCAGGGCCCCAAGGACCGTGGAGAGGTCCCAAGACGGCACAGACGGAGGTCTGGAGGGGTTCATCCTCCTGGCTCCTTTTAGAAACCGTACCACCAGGTCGTTTCTTCCTAATGATTGGCCAGCCACCGGAGCATGATGAGCTGCAATGGCTGCCACATAAACTTTGAGCGTGGACGGGGAACGGCCCACGTACAACAACTCCTGTAGGAAGGAGAGTACCACAGATACTTCGCATGACCCTGGTTCAAAGAGTTTTCCGAGCACCAGCTGGAGAACACTGACCACTTCAGAGCATAAGGCGCCTGGTAGACGGGGCCCTAGCCTCAGTGATTGTCATGGAGGGCCCATGAGTCGGGTCGCAGATGCCATATCGTCCCGTTGGCCTGTGTGAGGAGGTATTTCCTCAGCGGAACAGGCCAGGGGACTCTGTTCATCAACTGAACCAGGTCTGGAAACCACGGCCTGGATTTCCAGAGGGAAAAACCGCTCTCCCTGACCCGTTTGATGACCTGGGGGATAATTGAAACGGGGGGAAACGCATAAAAGGAGCGGGCTGGGCCAGAGATGACCCAGGGTCCCTGTTCTTCGAGAAGAACACTGCACAGTTGGTGTTGGTTCTCGAGGCGAAAAGGTCGACTTCGGCCTCGCCGAACACACTCCATATCAGACTGACCGTCTGTGAGTTCAGGGACCACTCGCCTAGAGTGTTGCCGCGTGAGAGCATATCCGCACCCAGATTCTGAATGCCAGGGATATGTGCTGCCCTCAGAGAGCTCAGATTGGTCTGTACCCACAAGAGGAGGTCTCTCGCCATGGCGTACAGGTTGCCCTACCTGACGCTGCCCTGGCGATTTATGTAGGCCACCACTGACGTGTTGTCCGTGCGGACTAAGACGTGATGTCCATTGAGGTTTGACAGAAACGCTTTGAGGGCCAATCAAACTGCTTTCATTTCCAGACAGTTGATATGTAAGCTCTGCTCCATGCTCGACCAGAGGCCGGAGGCAGGCTTGCCCTCGTGCAGGGCTCCCCAACCTAGGTTGGATGCGTCTGTAAAAAACACTTTCCTCCTGGAAAATACCCCCATGGTGACACCCTCGTGGTACCAGTCCTGAGCCCGCCAGGGAATTAGGGTCCGTAAACAACCGTGATTCACCATGATGCACAGGCTGCCTGACTGCCATGCATGGGTTGGCACACGGCGTTTGAGTAGTGCTGCAGCGGGCGCATGCGCAGTAATCCATACGGAGTACTGACGATGCCGTTGCCATGAGACCGAGAAGTTTCTCAAACTTCTTTAGAGGTGTGCGCTCACCTGCCTTGAATGAGGCTACTAGCTTTTGTACAGAGAGTGCGCGCTCTTGTGTAAGCCGCGCTGTCATCGTTATAGTGTCGATAACTGTGCCCAAAAAGATCACACTCTGGCTGGGGTTCAGTTTGCTCTTGGTTACATTGATTTTGAGACCCAGACATTTCAAATGGCCGAGAATCAAATCCCTGTGTGTCAGCAGTTCGGTTCTCGACTGTGCCAGGACCAGCCAGTCGTCGAGATAATTTAGCACGTGCACTCCCTGATGCCTCAGAGGAGAAAGCGCAGCATCGATGCACTTCGTAATGTACGGGGTGCTAGGGACAGACCAAACTGCAGAACGGTGTACTGATAAGTCTGCCCCTCGAAGGCGAATCTCAAGAGTGGCCTGTGACGAGGGGTTATCTGAATGTGAAAGTATGCATCTTTCAGATCCACCGTAAAAAACCAATCCCCCGGGCAAACTTGCGCGAGGATATGTTTGGTAGTCAACATTTTGAAAGGCCGTCTCATGAGAGCCATGTCTCAAATCTAGTATGGGTCTGAGACCGCCGTCTTTTTTCTGGACTAGAAAATAGCGGCTGTAAAACCCTGAGTGTTTTAGCGCAGGGGGGACTAATTGTATCGCCCCTTTTGCTGATAGATTCTGTATTTCGGAGCGAAGCACGTGACCCATGCTACTTCTCACTGAAGTCTCGATGACCGCCTGAAACTTTGGGGGTCTGCGAGTGAATTGGTGGCAAAGTCAGAGAAACAACTGGGAGGGGGCCACCTAATGAAGGGGGACTGTGAACCCGTGTGTTGTGTTTGTGAAACACTCTTTTGTAGAGGCGCGGGGGGGGGGGACTAATTCTATCGCCCCTTTTGCTGACAGATTCTGTATTTCGGAGCGAAGCACGTGACCCACGCTGCTTCTCACCGAAGTATCGACAACCGCCTGAAACTTTGGGGGTCTGCGAGCGAATTGGAGCGAGTAGCCTCGCTTTATTGCGTTTATAACCCAACTCGACACAATGGGAATGGCTTGCCAGGCCAGGGCTCCTGTGGCTAGGGTTTGACACATATTTTGGGACGGGCCGCCTAACACAGGGGGACCTGATACCCTTATATTGTGATTTGTGCACATACTGAGTGTTGGGCTGACTATAAAGGCTTTCGCCTGGGGAAAAGTCAGAGAAACAACTGGGAGGGGGCCACCTAATGAAGGGGGACCGTGAACCCGTGTGTTGTGTTTGTGAACATACTCTTTTTGTGCTTTATGTGGGTCGACGTAAGAACGGCATTTGTTTGTAGAGGCGCGGGCAGTGCAGCGGGCCTGTTTACAATAATAAAATCTCCAGCCGCCTGAGTTAGACAGGGAGCTGTGAGAAGTGTCATGGGATTTTGAGCAGTAACTATCTGTTGCGGCGCACGCTTCGTAGCGGGCGCACTGACTGCAGTGATAGTGTGCGGCATGAGTGGTGCGCACTTGTAACGGGTCTAATGACTGGTTTGAGAACGTTCCCAGCAACCTGTGAGCGGGGGCTGTGGGGGAACATTTATTTCTCACTCTGTTTGAGCTGCTGTGAGAACAGCGATAGTTTGCAGCGGTGCACGGTTTACAGCGGGCCCCTAGACTGCAGCTATAGCTCTGTTAGAATCGTGATTTAACATGACTAGCTGGCCATGCTTCGTCCAATTGCACTCATGCTGGGTTTAGATGGGGGGGGCGGGGTCAAACGTTGAGCCCGACCAACCCCTTTTTCGGACGTTGCCAAAGAGGGTGAGTCACGCGCCGAGATACGAACGCGAGTCTCTGGCGCGAGGGTCTTAGAATCCACCACTGAGCCACAGGGGGGATTGACAGAGAAGAGCTCTTATAGTACTTAGAATTGCGGCTTGCTCTTGCAGTGAGAGAGAACAGTTTCAGCGTGGTTGATTCCAGGCATGAAAACCACGCTGTTGAGTCTGAATCACGGAGAAGGTTCTGCGTGATGAACAGAATGTAAGGGAGCGGTAGCTCTCTTGTCTCGTAAAGAGAGATAGCCGCGTGCACATCTGACCGCGTGCTTCTTCCATCCCTGCCCAATGAGGGAAGGAAGCGGGCAAGCGCATGAGAGAGAACATTTTCAGAGAAAACACGCTTCTGTGTGACGTGCAAAATGGAGGGCGGGGTAGCTCTCGTGTCGTAAAGAGAGCTAGCCGCGCGAACATCTACCCGCGCGCTTCTTCCGTCGAGGCTCGACGAGGGAAGAAACGGGGGGAGCGCGAGAGGCGGTTTGCCATCCCAAAGGAGAGCTAGCCGCGAGCGCATGATGTAATAAGCCGATCCGCCGAGTGAGACGAGACCCGCCGCTCGAAGGGAGGGGGCCAGGTCTGCCTGAGTGAACAGGACCGGCGAGTGAGACTGAGATGGGGAGAACGAGACACGCGGGGACTAGGCCGGCGTGGGCTCGCTCACCACCATTCTTTCGGGCTGCAGCGCTTCTTTTTCCTCCGGAAACAAGAGCAGCAGGAGAAGCGGTGTCGCCATCTTGCAGAGAGCTAGCCGCATGCGCAGTCACAGAACAGGCATACTCTCACAGAGAGAGCAGCCTCAGGCATAGAGTGCAGTTTAAGCATGGGGGATTCCCAGGCATGTGACGCACTTTGTGTGCCCGTAGGCCTCGTGCAGATGGCATCCGCACGTGGCAATAGAGGAGCGAGGCATTTGTAACAACGCTCGCGCTCTTTATAAATCACAATAATAATTGAAAGGATATGCGTCGACGCCGGATGAGCACAGGAGAACGGCAACAGGAGGAAAACGACTTCTCTGCGTAGTCTGCTGTATGCTGCTCGCTCAGGCTAATAAGGGTTTGTACGTTTGTTACAACGCCGAAGGCTTTCAGAGGATTCAGAGACGTGAAGTTGTCGCTGAAGGAGTAAAATCTGCTAAAATGGCGTTTTTGGGGACTAATATAGGCTAAGGCCACGCCCCATTGGCGGGCTCTGACATGTAATGGCGCACCATTGGATGTGCGCCCGCGCCATTGGATGTGCAGTTGCCGCAGCACAGCCAATGAGTGAGCCAGACACTCACTCTGCTAGCTGTGCAGCTGCAAATACGTTTTACATTTTAGGCTTCAGTAAATCGAGGAAAAGGAGTTTCCCCACTGCGTATACTGTAGCTACGCAATACGAAGTGACCGTTCTCGAAATGGAACTGTTTTTAGTATTATTGATAAATGTTTCTTGAGCATATTAAAATAATTTCTGAAGGAACACGTGACACTGAGGACTGGAGTAATGGCTCCTGAATATTCAGCTTTACCATCACAGGAATAATTTAATTTGTAATATTTCACCATATTACTGTTTTGACTGAATTTTTTATCAAAGAAATGCAGCATTGGTGAGCAGGAGACTTCTTTCAAAAATGTAATACCAAAACCAAACTTTTGAGTTTATGCACAAATAAACATGGACAAATAAATAATGAATGTATTGACAGTGACTTAAGATCTGCTTAGAGTATTTGTGTAAGTGTAGGTGACAGTTAGTGGTGCGTAATTAAGAGCCCAAAGTCTCTTCTGCTGTGTAAGCAAAAGAGCTTCTATCAAATATTAAAGAGTCTTCAAACAGGCACAGAGTTTAGGCAAGGTTCGGTAGAAAAACAAAAACCACACCACATATATTTTCAACAAACATATTTCACTTCACTGAGGCTGTATTGCATTACATTGGATTTTTTGCCTTTAGCTGGCAAACATATTGTAAGAGTTTGAAAACGATTATACTGTAAATGATTGTTGATATTATGGTGCACATTGTGCATGTTTATTATAACAGAGCGCTTCTACATCCATCAACTTCTCTCACGTTAACACAAACACCTCTCTCTCACAGCATTTTTATATGGCAAGACTCCATTTGCTCAGTGCCAATAGTCAGTATTTATGAACAAGCGTTCATTAAAAACCTTTTACTCTAACTCTGACAACTGACAATGAGCCACAATGTTTCATCATGCTTGTTTCTCTCTCCATCTCTTTTTAATGCATCGAAACCTCATGCTGTTGCCATGCCGATTATAAAACACCATGACAACAAGGTCAATATAGTCAGCAAAGCGGCACACAGCAAAAACACAACAGGGGCAACATTCATCAATTTAACAACATTTTCTAACAAACAGGACAACACATCATTTGAACATCAATTATGGAGGAAGCAAACAACCGCATGAATGTGTCGAGGGATTTTAATATCCAGTGAAATAGCAAAAGTAGGACTATATGTGAAGGAATTTCAGCAGGAATTAACAAGAGTCTAAATAGACTATTACTATGTGGACCAATGATGTGCTTAAAAAAAAAAAAAAAAAAAATTCCAGTTACACAAACAATGGCTTGTTTTTAAATTAAAATTAATTTGTATATATTTTTTAGGGGTATAAAGTTAAAAATGCCAGGTTGATACAACTGTCCTGACATCATCATCATCATACAGAAAAAAGCCACATTAAAATAATGAAATTGTTGGCTGATAAGTAGGTTGGCATAATCTTTTATTATTATTATTATTATTATTATTATTAATAATAATAACACTCATATTTTACTATAGTTAAACAAATTGGCCAAAAAAATTCCAATAAATACATAACATTCTCAGCTCAATTTTAAAGTCCCTGCAGGCTAGTCAACAAAAGAATAGATGTAAATTTTGCATTACATCGAAGCATAATTAAAAATGAAGACAACAGGTGATATTTCTCACTTAATTCCTGAATTACTTGAAAAGAGATTTTACAACAATTGGATCATCATGATGGAACAGATCTGAAAAAAAGTTGTTTCAAAATTATATTTCGGATATATTCCAATTTCCAGCTTTTATGCGTCAAACCACATCTGTGTTATAATTAGTTTATCATAGTTTATATTAGTTTTCTCCTGGCTCTCTAAAGAATGAGCAGAAGTTATGACAGTGCTTTATAAACAGAAGAAATGATTCGACTTCTCCCAGAGGGGCGTTCCTGCACTTGGAAACCTCAGCTCTGAGAGAAACAGAACAGAAGACAGAACAGCTTGGATCTTCAGCAAATACACTCACAGAAAGTGGAGCCAAGAGGACTGAACTGTACCACAAGGCCAGATACATCCATCATATGGAATTGACTCATAGTTTAGTACTTCTGCTGCTCTCTAGAGCTGAACTGTCTCGTCCAGGACCAATTTCTCGCTTTCATTTTCACACAAGCCTTTGATTTTGTTCCAATCTCTGCAATGGCTTTGTAAATGACTCCTTAAATTGGCCAAAGTCACAAGCAGAAATCGGAGTGATGACTGAGAAGAGGTCTACTTTCATCACCGGAGAAGTGAAGATGAAAACAGAAAAAATGAGATACTTTGCAGGGCTCTACGCTACAGATTTTTCCGACAGGCCCGGTCGGGATTTTCAGGTAGGTCTATCAGGTGCAGAAATTGAATAAAGTAATCAAATGTAAAATAACACTGCATAGTCTTCACTTTAAATTGTATATAGAAGAGAGCAGTGAGTGATTTTTTCTTTGTCCTTTGTTGTGTTAGGTTAACTTTATGACACAGACAGCTGCAGGAATATTAGGCTGTGGTCACTAAAATGACCAAATGTAGTTACATATGCGATTTATTTCGTAACGTTTACGTTCGCTTAACGTAGGATACTCGCCAAGACAGCCATTTTGACATAATTCTGTGTTAATTTGTCAATTAAAAGGTAAAGACAACGAGAAAGAGAACTCAATTCAGCATTTGGGTGCTGTCTGAGAGGCGGCTTTCTTAGCACGCGTTTCAGATGCGTGTTGCGTTCACTTCTCATACAGCGCGCGAGAACCAAACTGAGTTCTCTTTCACGTCTTCTTACGCTTGAATATTTTAACTGGCAAGCCTTAAAAACGTGCAAATGATAAACTTTTGTGACAATGCAGCACTGGCACAATCGGGCAATTGACATTTCCGTCAACTGGCCTGAGAGTCATTCACGCTGGCCTGGACCACTGGGCAGTCCTTATTGTGAAGCCCTGCTTTGCACCTTGTTAAACGAATCCTGGGAAATCTGAATCTAAGCAGTTTTTGGAGCTCATGCTAGATATTTGGTGCCATCAGCATGATTATATTGGGCCAGAAAAAGAGAAGAAACGGGGGAGGACATGATCAACTTAATCCAGGCACGAGGAACCACCCTTAAACAAAATGATCACAGAAGTTGGAGCATGTTTTGACCACAGGGCGAGGGCACAAATAATGGAAAATATTCAGCACTCCCAGCATAATTCACTAATTACAAGAAATGAGTTAAAGATTCGTCAGATTAGCTGATTAAAATCCTATATATAAACCTTCTGCTCAAATGATCACAATTGTATACACAGCAACAGTCAGAGTCATTGCCATTAATTGTCTGTCCACTTTCAAACTAATGGAAGATGACCATAATCTTCCACTTTACTGCAGAATGACGATTTAATGGAGCCAATATGTACAGCATGTGCTTGGGGAAATGACGCAGGTGTCATAACCTTAAATAATTTATTGAAATGACTCATCTATGTTTACATGGACAGATTTTTTTTGTCAGTCTGAATCAATCTTTTAAACCGTTTATCGTATAGTGTTTCATTTTGTTATATATTCTCAGATCAGATATTTTACACTTTAGGTGAAGGCTTTTCATTCTGTTAGTAAAATTACTAATTTAAATGTAAAATTAATTTAATAGAAATACTAAGAGTAATAAAATTGCTTTTACACAAATAAGATTTGGCAATAGAAATGACTAAATCAAATGGCTTGAGTAAAACTCAAAACTATTGCAAATTCTGTTAGATGTAATTTCAGGAACTGCCTAACTTTAACTTGGGAAAATGAAGAAAAAAAATCCTTGGGACAGAGGAGGCTCACCTTATGTGAAGATGAGATCTGACAGTCACCACAGCCAATTTATACCAAGGCTCACACTGGAAACTGACGCAAGATTTCAAGATCCATGTGAACTTGGTTCAAAGGAAAAGAGCTTTAACCAATTTGTTTTTTATATCTGATGTATGTTTCACAAAATGGCAAACCAGGGACAGAAATTAACTTGGGCTAACAAAAAAGACAACTTAATTCATAAAAATAATAATACACACATTAAATTATAGCATTAAAGACTCCGACTCTCTTTAAAGCTAAGCTTTAAATTATTTATTATTTATGTTTCAAGTTATTATATACAAATATATTATTAGGAGATATATTATGAGTGTTGTACAGTTCCTAAAAACTGCATAATTTATCACAGGGATTGGAAAAATATCTAAATATTTCAGAAAAGCTTTTATGACTTTATTATATCTTGTGCATTGTATATAAACTACTTGTATTTGATGTTGGTTTGATTTTATGGATAACAGCCATTATTGTTCTGAATGAAAACTATGATTTCAGTTAACTGATTCAGTTTTTATATTGTTAGGGAAAAATATCCTCATAAAATAATTTAAAAAATAATAATATTGCCCTGCCAAACGATGCCACTAAATAAATAAAAGTTACAGGTGCAAGTAATGTTTCTCTCATTAAAAAAGTATTAAAAATAAGGATCTTTCTAACAACATTTTTAAATGTCCGAGATGACTGCCATATCAGCCAGGATGTGCATCTTAATTTCTGACACTGTTTGAAAACATGAACAAAAAGATGGACATTTAAAAAGAGAGGAAGCAAGAGATGATGAGAAACTAAACAAGGCAAGAAAGTGGGATGAAAGTGAGAAGTTGAAAAATTACATGAAATAGAGATGATAAGGTCTCATTAAATTCTCTGTTCTTATCACCTAAGACTGTCTCTTGTGGCTCTGACATGTTACTCTTCTTGACTCTGCTCAACTAAAGACCCAGGCTGACAGAGATTCCTGGACAAGCTGCTATTTATTCCTGTCTGCTCTCTCCGGGGAGGAGTATTATTAGCAGCGTTCATGCACAATATTGATCCTTAAGCCTGGGTCCTACAGCTGAAGACAAAATAGCGCTCTAGTCTAGATCCGTGTCAAGATGGGCCTCTTGAAAAACTCTGTCTGAACATATTTATTATAAATTACAATGATTAAACTGCTTTTTATAATTTTACATTGAGAAATTAACATTTAAAGGCGGAAGTGCATTATGTTTGCACCACTACCATCCTCAAAAAAACAATGATGTTTCCAAACGGGTTTCTCCAAACACTCCAGATAGCCCCGTCCCCAAACGCATACTATTGGTTGAGCCACTGTTGCCGTGTCAGGCTGGTCGGGAAGCTCAAACAAACAGAGCAACCGTTTTTTATTGTTTGATATACGTCTACACATATTAAACTGGGAAAGGAGGAGAAAGTATTTTAACACTTCAGGTTTATCAAGGCCAAATAATATCAAAGCACTGGGGACACTCGTTCCCACGCAATAACCATTCTATTAGACCTAGACATGATGTTCCCTTAACAAAGATGGAGAGGATGCTTCAAAATATCTGCACACAGTGCACAGAGAGACTAAAGTCAAGGCAAAAATCCATCCATTTATCAACACATCTCAACTCACATTTAGCAAAACAGTGACAAGTGAAATTAGCCAAGGGGCTTTGAAGTATTCACAGTAAATCTGTCCTACTATGTCTGCTTTTGTGTGTGTGTGGCCTTGTTTTGCTTCAGATTAGCTGCAATCCATAGCTGGATTGTTTTGCCAACTATGTCCTTCCAAACAGATTGACTTCTCTGTATTTATGATGACCATAGATCACATCTAAGTTCATCAGCAGTTAAACGACCCTCACCAAAGACTCCTTGCTGACATAAAATAAAATAAAAACTTGTGTGATTCATGTTAAGTGTTCCCCACAACAACAACCAATCAGCATGTATATCAAAGGGACCAGTGACAGATCGTGAGCTGGTGGATCGGCCAGCAGTAATGGCCTCATGAATCACAGGCTCAGCCTGTTATCACTGTGTCTGCTATGTGCCGCGCTAGTTCTGCTCATATGTTTCAGCATTTGAAAACATGTCCAGGTCAAATGTCACCCCTAAATCAAAAGAAATAAGACATATTTTGAACATTAAACTGTGAAAATATTTTCTTGACAGTTACAGACAACCCCAAATTCTCATCACCATAATAACAAAAATATCTTATTCTCATTACTGTAATGTGAAAATGATCAAATAAAAGATGGAACAACAAAATATGTATATTTTAATGAAATACTTTTTAAAAAATGGCAAATAAGAAATATCCTTATATTTAGTTCACCAGTCATTTGCAGTTGTGGCAGATAGTTAACTTTGTACAGTGATTAAACATCATGGTAATTTTTTAATATATTTATAAATATTTTATTTCAGTTTTTATTAAAACTGATATTTTAATTCAGTGTATTACAGTCATGAAAATCTAATGCCAATCACCACTCACAATAATGAGAATTACTAAATAGATACTCAAAAGCAAATGCCAGGACACGTAATAAGAATTTACCAGTGCTTAGAAAAAAAAATGAAAAAATTTAACAAATGTAAAAAAAATCTCAATGGTCCAAAATTTGTATACATTTTATGCTAAATAAGGGTGGGCGATCTGACAATTTATATCGTGATCGATCTTGAAGACGTCCTCGATCTACTTTTCCAAGCAAATCGTAGAGATTGTGATTTTTTTATGTCCGCGATTCAGATCGTGATTGTTCGTTATAAGATCGTGATATTACATTTTGGAAAGATCGACTGGGTTTCACTACAGTTATGAGGTGAGCTCACCATTCAGAAAGGAAGAAAAGCCAGAGAAAAGCACATTCTGAAGGAGGAGACAGACTGTCTTCTCTGTCCATCACATCAGGCTCATGTTACACATAAAAACACAACAAATGCAGGGATTCATGAGGGAGAGAGAGAGGCTTTCCCCATGCAGTAAGACAGACAGGCTGCAAAAAGTCAAGATGAACCCTGGAACAGATAGGTTGAGTAATTCAATCCCTTAAGTCACACAAAGAGGCCTCTGAGTCTCTGAGCCAGAACTCCAGACTGAATTCTTTTAGCACTTGTTCCATTGATTGATTCAGAAAGCTGCCAATATACCCTAGACTCTCCTGTGAGACAGAAGCGGCTCTGAGGTCTCTTAAACATGGCAATCAACAATTGGCTGAAACATGAGATCACAAATCAAATCTATTTTTACCTACAAATGTCCTCATTTCATCAGAACAAGAGACAAATTGATTTGTGAAAAAGTGATTTTTATAAAAATTGTCACTGTCGGGCAGAAACCTCGAATCTCATTTTCATTTCATGTCAATTTTTTTTCTCATTACTATTGGTTACGCTTTACATATGTCTGTGGGTCTTGCAAATATTTAACCAATGAAAAGCATTTAAAAAAAGCTTGTGACTAAAGCTCGTAACTCCATTGAATCCTCAAACTGTCTGTAAAACCTCCTAACTCCACCATGCCTCAATAGCGAATGAAGTGCTGCACACATTTTGGACTGTCTCTGCTTGTTTGCAATGCAAGGGTAAATAAAGAACTGGTTGTTTGAATAAGTACAGTGTTTTCTTTGGTCAAGAAACACTATAAAATACAAGGCTAACGTTTTATGTATTTGAGAAGCGGAGAAGAGTCTTAAGGCCCCAATATACTTCAAGTGAAATAAAAAAATTAACTTGTGTAACATCATTTCTAACAAAACCAGGCCAAAGCAAAGATCGTTTGGTGTTCATTTCTGGTGTTCATTTCTGGAGTTCGAAACAGCTTGCCAATAAACGCCTTCAAATTACCATTAGTGGCATTGACATAATAGGTAAGTGTGCTCTGAGGTTCTGCCTTCTTTAACATGGACATTTTCTCTGGTTCATTTCTTCTGTTTAGTAAGTAAAAACATGAACACACTGGAAAGTCGCTTTATAGTAGAACTTTGTCATTCTAATTGAAAGAGACACTGTGAATACAAGTTCTCACCACTGTCATTTTTGTTGTGTTTATTTTGTTATTGAAAGGAAAGTGCGCAGCACATATTTACATATTCATCAAATCATCACAGCATGGGCAACATAAGGATGTTCGATAACAGAATACCACTTCTCACAAAATCTTTTCAACCCTAAACGAAGAACAAAAAGAACTTTGTCGTAAGTATATCGGGGCCTTTAGTCTAGCATTTAGTCTAGTCTATTCCTTGTGTGTGCAAGCACACTTGGCAATAAGGCTCTTAGTAGCACTTCATTTTTTGTACCATGAGATTTTGGCCAAATAGTTTCCACATAGGTATAAACTTTATAACCTGTTAAGTTGATGAAAATGAAATGCGATGCACTTAGTCCCTCAGATGTGGCTGTTCTAATGACGGACAATTTTTTTTTTTTTATGCCACACCTAAAATATGTTAAATATGATAAAAGTACTAGTGCAGGTGAAGATATTGCTGGTAGAGCAAGTAAAAATCGGAACTACCGACTCGACTGGCAGAAGAAAAAAAAAGTATCTATTGTTAAGAAATTAAAGATGGATAAACAAGAGTAGCATCTGAAACTGATTTTGGAATTGCTGGAGAACATGAAGTTCTTCTAGATGTTTTTGAGGAAAAGAATAAGTGTTATAACTGTCCAGTTCAACTGCATTTGTGTACTTGGTCAGCTGGGTCCTACCTTAACATCTGCGGTGACTCCATCCTCAGTGGTGCTCTGTCCATTCTAAAAGAGAAACAGAAAGAGATTTATTAACTCTTCTTTTAATACTTTCCATATATTAGAATAATAGCACTAGCTATCAAAACACGAGTGTGCGCATGTGTGCATGCATGTACTTGCAGGCTCACAGCTGTAATGTCAAAATCATAAATGCATGTTATGTCTAGATGACATAATCAATGGCTCCCGGGGCATTTATACAGGCTTGGCTGCTTATATAGACTCCCAAACACACTCTCTTTCAGTCAATGTGCTTGAGCATCTGTTCTGCCCACAAGCTGAATCTTCAGATGTAATTCTATAACACAGATTTCACTGTACAACATTAATAAAGGACATTTACATTTATTCAGATTGGTTGACTGATGATAAACAACATGCATTACAAATATTGCATTGCATATTTTGAACTGCACAATTGATGCCAGGACTAAAACAGGCTTTAACCAAGGGTTTAAATAGGTCCAGAGTTAAGAACAGTGTAAAAAGGCTTACAGAGGACCAGTAAAAAGACTAAGCACATGTCTAAATCTGGGAACTGTATCTAATGTTAGACGACCAACATTGAGGCCCAATAATAAAAATTCAGATGAGATGAGAGCAAACCACAACCCACTAAGAATCCAAACACAAAAAATACATACAAATACTGTAAAACATGTAGACAAGCTTTCCTCGTGGGCATATTCTCTCCTAGGAGAAGAATTTACCTGACTATAGTTGATCTCGGCTAAACTTGAACAGTTTCTTCATTTATTTAGTCTCTACCTCACAAACAAACTATTTATATATGTAAAGACAAAGAGAGAATGTGTGTCATGTTTATTCATTTTCTGCAGAATTACCAGCATGCCAACTGATTTCAGCAGTCCTAACGTTGAATTCTCTCAAGAACCATCAGAAAAACACAATCACATCCTGCACAGGCGATTGCTTTCAATTTCATTCAATACAGAACCTTGAGCGAGAAGAGAGGGAAATGAAAGAGACAAAAATAAAAGAATTGGAGGAAGGAAGAAAACAATTCTGCCTGCTCAGAGAAAAACAAAAAACAGACAAATATCAAGCAGTCGTCACATGCAAAGTCGGAGCTTAGTTTATTTATGCTGACTTCAGATCGATTCACTCAAGTGCTCTGGAAGTTAAGGTGACTCGTCTTAGAAAAACTCCAGTTTACCGTCAATGTCATTATGGTGACAATAATGTGACAAAAAGAACAAATAACAAAACAATAAATATAATTCAATGGGAATTTCTTTCTTCAACTGAACACAAAATATTATATTTTGAAGAATATGGGTAACCAAACAGTTGATGGTCCCTATTGACTTCCATAGTATGAAAAAATGTACATGCTGTGGAAGTCAATGGGCGTATCAACTGTTTGGTTACCAACATTCTTCAAAATATCTTCTTTTGTGTCCAACAGAAGAAAGAAATTCATAAAGGCTTGGAACAACTTTAGGGTGAGTAAATGATGACAGAATTTTCATTTTTGAGTGAGCTATCCCTTTAAAGATTATGTTAAAGTACTTGAGCTTAAATGCAAAAACAATATAAATAATCAGTCCCCAAGGCTTACTCAGGAAAAAGTTTAAAAACGTGGCCTTATCAAAACACTGAGCACCTTGACCAATGGCGTGAGTTTGGGGCGAGACTATCTACCAAACAATAGAAGACGGGTTTAAAGACAGCCATTATTTTTGCAATTTTGTTTCATTATGCTAGCAGCACAGAAATAACACGTGTGCTTATATAACTCGGTTCATACAATAACTGATATGTTGCTTAGTAAATCATTGACGGACTGTGTCAAAGTGATCTGTGAACACCAGGTACTAATGAAAACTGATAAGGGAATATGATATGAGCTGTGCTTAATTAATGCACACATTTAACGCATTCAACATTTTGATCAATCCAGCTTATTGAAATCTTTATACAATACAAGAAGTACATTTGATAGATTTACAAAGAGAATGAAAGAGAAATTCGTATAATTTACTTATCAATTTGTTTTACTTTTTTGTCCATCTCTCTGACCTTTCATATCTCGAAACGGAAACATAAAATATCAGCTAAGCATGTCTAAAGTAGCCTTTGTTTTTCCTTTCAGGATATTGTCTCATGAGGTTAAAAGGACAAACGGAATAGAGCTTCAGTGCGACTTCTGGTTTTCTAGAACAAACTATTATTAACATAATAAACAATAAAACACACACACAGAGAGCAAGGAGTTTGAGTGTATGTAAAATGCACTAAAGTAAAAACACAACAGCCTCTTGATCAGGGCCGCTGATCACACATGACCCTGAAACTCTTTTCCTGAAAACACAATGCAAATGGAAGTGATAAAAGAGCTGTATGCAAAAAATTAACATCATCTCTCTCCTAATGTGACCCTGTTACAGAAATAGTATGTGAGTAATTGGGACCAAACTGTTCCTCGGAGAGGTGAGAGGAAGAAAGTGTTTGTGTGTGTGTGTGTGTGTGTGTGTGTGTGTGTGTGTGTGTGTGTGTGTGTGTGTGTGTGTGTGTGTGTGTGTGTGTGTGTGTGTGTGTGTGTGTGTGTGTGTGTGTGTGTGTGTGTGTGTGTGTGTGTGTGTGTGTGTGTGTGTGTGTGTGTGTGTGTTTCTGATATACCCTATGCTATGGGGACAAAATGTCCCCACAAAGATGGCAATATCCCAAATCCTAAGAAATTTTAAAATGTAAAAATGCCAAAGGTTTTCTGTGATGGGTATGTTTAGGGGATAGAATTAAAATAATTTGTTGTATAAAAATCATTATGTCTATGGGATGTCTCCATAAAACATGAAAACACAACACGTGTGTGTGTGTGTGTGCGTGTGTGTGTGCGCGTGCGCGTGTGCGTGAGTGATAAAGGAAAAAGGGTCTGAAAGAGTGAAAGGAATTAAAAAGCTTGAATTTCGAGTGCCTAGGCATTCATGAAACAAGTGCATGGCAGGAGAGAACAGACAGTTGCAAAAAAAAATTTATAATAATAATAAAAAAAAGGAAAGGGAAATGCCATTTGTTGTTGAGATCAAAAATTGAATGTCCAACCAAACTCTAATACTATTTTATTGCAAATTCATCAGCCACTTGGAAGAAGCTAGTCAAATCAAACAAATGCTAACATGGAAATTCACTGAGACCCAAAAACCCTGAACAAAACTACATTTGAATACAAGTTCCCTTGAAAGGATAAATATGTTTTTTGTTCAGCACAATGTGTTTTGTGGGTTAATTACTGGCTTTCAAAGAGACCTTTAGAAATGGCAATTTTCCTATTCAGTCTGTCATGTTAATGGTCCGGGGTACTATTAATGCATTTCAGTGTTTGATTTAAATTATTATTTTTTTTTTTTTTTTTTTACCTTTGTCAGTTGGGTCGCCAGAAGTAAGCTGATGTGATCATCAAACATTTAATCAAAACAAAGTTTTGTGAATATCATCAAAAATGCTGGCTGGCAACTTTTAGTAAACGCTGACAGGGAAGTTACTTACAGAACCACTAACTAGAAAATGCCTGAATAAATCACATACTTCCTGTATTTGCACAAGAAATGCTGGATTTTTCACTATAGTATAGTCCAGTCAAATATCAACTCTCCAGCACCCCTAGACTGAAGAAAACTCATCTGGAGTGAAGAGACAAATCGTATTTCTCCATGCCCTGAAGGAACCAATATCAAAAGCCAGAACTGTCTTTACGTGTGACTGACTTCCTCACAAATGTGACTGACAGGTGAAAGTGGGAGTTGAAGATTTCTAGATCTTTCTAAAGTCCCTGAGTAGGCCACCCTCTACAATGCGAGTAAATCACTCACACATGCAAGTGAATTTCACTCTGGGCAACTAAATAATGTCTATCATTAGCCATTGGCTAATAAATTCTTATATTTTACTAGCCAGTGTGTGTGTTAGATGCCAAGTAGAAGTTTAGCATAGATATATTTTCACTCACTGAGCACTGACTATGAAGGTAAAAAAGTAGCAAAACTCGAGAGCACGTAGATGTGAAATTGAGAACTTGTACAATAAATATTCGTACTTGTACGTGAACATTTACACTCACAGCTCCAATGTGAAAACCTGTGAAATGTGAAAGCAAGTAATATAGGGCAAGTAAAGGAAGGAAGAAAATAAAGTACTGTAAATAAATAAATTGAGTCAGAATTGTCAACATGCAGATGATTTAGGCATTTGACACACAAAACATTTGTGTCTAATTCGGTGTCAAACCTGACAGGCGTGCAAGACTGCATTGTAAGTAGTTATACAAGACTGAAAGACAATGGATGTGGCACAAAGATGAAGGTCTGACAGAATGCGTGTGGCCCGGTTAAAAGAAAGGAAACAGAAAGCAGGAGTGATGGGGATAAAAAAAAAGTTAGACAGAGAGAGAGATAAGTGGAAAGGAAGACAAAGAAATGACAGATGAATCCAATCCTGAATGAAACCACAAATTAATCATTAAAGCTCTCTGATGAATTAAAGATAAACGTTCAATACTTTCAAAGAGTGAGACTTTAGAAGAGTGGGATTTAAAAAAAAATAGATGACAGGAAGAAATTCGAAGTTCCGGATCACATCATCTCCATATTCCCAGCCATCATGCGCTGCTATGCCTTCTCACGTTTCAGACCGCTGCACACACTGACAGCCGAGACCGGAAACACACAACTTAAACATCTGATATTCCCGACGGAACATATGTTGAAAGCGTTGTGTGTGTGTGGTCTTTACAAAGAAGATGCAAGAACAAGAAAGCAGATGGAAGAAATCCGACTGAATTTAATTCATATTCTATTAGAATATTCTTTCAGAACTGAAAGTGAGAGCATCTAGAGCAGAGAATATCTGATCAACGTACGAATGTTTGAATTCTGTTGTGGATCCATCTCAGTTCAAAGATAACCTCGTAAAACACAGTCAAACTGGCTCTTCCAAGTGAAACATAAACCCTCCCTGTGGGACAGATAGGGCCTCATACACTGTGATATACCGTCAAACAGCTTCCAGCAACTCTGGGAGGCTACCGGGTTCACAGGAATACATTTCCGGTGATGGAGTGAGAACAGAACTCGTGACTCCTGGAGCTCACAGAACGCCTGTCCTTTAATGGAAGAATACAGCCTCAAATATTTTCCGTTGTTCTCCACCATCTAACCTCCAAACTTTGGAGGAAGTCCTTGTTGAACAGGCTCCAGGTTCCATAGCTGCAGGGTTTTGAAATAATAATCCCATTCATTATGCAGTAGGTATGATTACAAACACACACACATCACTGCTGAAACCCAGAGAGCACACAGCCACCAAAGACGTGAACAGCAGGTGCTCTGAGCAAAACCTCAACAAAATATTAGGACAGCCCCAACAAAAGATTTTTCATTTAAGCACTAGTCAGCTGGTCGCATGATTATGATATTAATTCAGTTAGGCTACTTAAATATATATAGCTGCTACTGTCTGGGGGTGGCATGGGAAAATGGTTTGAGTTTCAGGACTGAGAAAGAATATTATATGTAACAAAAGGGAAGACAGTTTTCTCTAGTCAGGTAGCACCGAATTCAAAAAAGAGACAAAACAAGTTTTACTGAAAGCCCATTTTTCCAGTGGTTAAGTACCCCCTTTAAAATGAACTGTAACCATCTGATACTTGCTGATGATTCTGTGTGCATAAGTCATATACTAAAGAACGCTTCTTTTGCAACTAATGCAACTTCTGTTTATCTGGAGTTTATTTATTTATTCATTTTAAATAATGCAAAAAAACATTTACATGGCTGGTAAGAATCAAGCCCCATTTACTCACTAATGGCAGGTGTGCAAAAGTTACATTTGGACTCAGCCTGCACATTTATCCGGCATCTTGTATCACCACACAATGCGTGTTTGGAGGCTTTTGACTTTAATCACTGTAAGCATGTAAAAACTGCCAGTGAAAACTGTCAAGGATGAAGCATGACGTTGAAAATGACTAGTTTGACATCCTGTGCATTTTTTGGTCTAGTCTGCATCAGGAAGCACTTTAAGGTCTTGTGGTACTTGCTGATACGCTGTAAGATTCTAATCTGCAAAAATTTAGATTTATTTCTCCTCTCTTTTTCATCTGCAGAAAGAGTTTCATTCAAAGTACTGAGAAGAATTGAGAATGTTTCTGCAGTGAACCGGCTGTCGCCTGATTGGTGAACCTATTACAGTGGTGAGCGACCAGAAGGCAAGGAAAAAGGAAAGTTAATTTAAGATCTAAATTGCACAGATTATAATGACAGGAACAAAAGACTAAATAACACGTCTCATATTGCTATTCTCAAAAGAAATCAGCATTAGTCTGAGAGCAAGATAAGAAACGAAATCTTCCTTCCATTCTCATTAATCATGGACTTCACAGACCATATTGTCTCTGCTTGCCCTGTGGTTATAAGATTGGTCTCCAGCCAAAGCTGGTGGAGCAAATTCCAGTGCTGTACAATGCAAAGGCCTGAAAGTGTACTGTAGTACAACACTGACATAAACTAGGGTTTTTTAGCACACTGTGGTCTATGATCAAAAGATATGATCCCCCAAACCAACGTATCTGAATGTAACGTGCAAACGAAAAGGAAATGAAAACAGCTCACTGTATGAAAGCTAAGCAAAACAGGAGATCAGCTTATCCTACAGATACCAGCGGATTATTACAAACATGTAACTGTCATTGGGATTCACTATGATGTATTTTAAAGCAAAAAAATAAATGCAAATAAATCAACAATTTTGTCCCATACGCCACAATTAAACAGTCTGGCTACACAATTTCAAGAGTGCTTGATAATTCAAATATGACTATTTCCTAGTGCTTCTAATGATGTTAGACTGCTGTATTATACATTCGATTTTTTGACATTTCACATGTACCCCAGTGAACACAAATGGCACAGCAAGAAACAGAGGGAAACAGTCAGTTCACTGAGATGAACATAAGAAATCCAATGTTTTTCCACTAGAGTTTAAAGGTACAAGCTGCAGAGTCATTCCATGAAACTGGAGCCTATTCCATTTTGAAAAGGCAGCAAGATTTTTATGTAATTTTCTGATTTAAAAAAATTCTTTAGAGTTAATCAATTTCATTATATAACCTCCGACTAACTTTAAAAAATGCATGCGTGTTTTAAAGCTATGTCTCATAGGCCCGGTTTCACAGACAGGGTTTAGATTAAGCCAGGACTAGGCCTTAGTTTAATTAAGAAGCTTAAGAATTTTTTTATAAACGTGATATATTTTAAGATGTCTGCAGTGCACGGTGCTTTCAGTTAAAACAGCTCAAACATGCATTTTAGTCTGGGACTGGCTTAAGCCTTGTCTGTGAAACCAGGGGTTATAATAACAGGGTTGATAGGCTTGACAATTTTGCAATTCATTTATCCATTTCTAGTCTATTGACCAAGGTCAAGACACTACAAGATGGTAATTAGAAGAGAATTTAAAGGAATAGTTCACTTAAAAATGAAAATTCTGTCATCATGTAGGCCTACACACCCTCAAGTTGTTTCAAACCTGTATGAATGTCTTTCTTCTGCTGAACATAAAGGAAAATATTTTGAAGAATGTTGGTAACCAGACAGTTGATGGACCCCATTGACTTCCATGGTAGGAAAAAAAAATACTATGGAAGTCAATGGGGTCCATCAACTGTTTAGTTACTGACATTCTTCATAAGATCTTCCTTTGTGTTCAGCAGAAGACAGAAATTCATACAGGTTTGAAACAACTTGAGGGTGAGTAAATGATGACAGAATTTTCATTTTTAAGTGAACTATCTCTTTAATGTTGATATTTCTGTACATATCATGTGGTTCACTGTGCAAACTCATTGTAAAAGGGATGATTACATAAAATCATCCAAATCAAACAACATTTTAAAGTAAAATGATAAACAAAATACAGAGACACTTGTCCTTGAATCTTGAAAGAATTACGTTTTTAATTAAATTGTACATTATTTTAATGACAGTTATGATGATAACATGGCTGGCTGCATATAACTACGTCAAAGCTAAAAAGAGCCTTTATTTTCTTAATATATTATTTTATATTTTGGGACTGTATTTTTTTTAATCAAAATGTGCATATGTACTATGCATTAAGCAAGCAGAAGTTGGAAACAGTGCTAGGGACAGGCCAAAACATGCATCCATAAATAATGGATTGTCTATTGAAAAATGTCTATTATAAGTTATAGTAAAAGTTAGTGACAGCTTTTTATTGTTAAAAACATTGATCTAGACACCTTTTCGTGGAATGACCCTTCAGCGTTACAAAACATCTCACCAGCGCTACTTCAGCGCGGCGCGTCATGCTCGCGCTCCACAAGAACATTGAGCCAAGTCTGCGAATACCTGCAGAACTCTGTCTGAACCAGTGTTTAGTGATTTCTTTTTTCCATTTAATTAAAAACTTTCAAATTTGTATACGACTGCAATAATTCTCGTGGACTCCACATGACAAACACGTGGACCTCTGGCACGGATAGAGGAACCTTAGGGACACATTAAATCAGTTAATTTTAGTGCTGTGATTTCACCACCTCTCACCTCCGTCTCCAACTGCACCAGCTCCATTTTGGGCCATGGTTCTGCCAGTTGAGCAAGTGGCATTTTGCGCTTCTTCTGTCTTTCCCCAAGTAGGCTACTCAAATACGGGAATTTCTTCTGAACCCGTGTATTCCCTGCTGGAACGAGCAGACCAGTCTCTTTGGATCAGGAACAAACGTGCGACTAAGTTCCTCTCTTACAATCCGCACAGGACGCGCATAATAATCACTCCGTCGAAAAACCAAAGCCGTTATTCCCGTATATGACTTGGACGGATTCTCCTCGCGGTCCTGTGAGGAGGAAGACTTGCACAGCCCCGTTCCTGGAAATGAAATCTCTCCCCCTCACACATACACACAGGTGGACTCGGGTTTAGAGGGACATGCGCTGTGCGTCTGCAGCGATGGAACGCGTCTCCTCCGAGGAAATGAGATTAAATATGTTTTTGCAATGCGGTGGAAAGTGTCTGCTGACACTGACTATCGGTGTGCACACAGACGCAGAAAGAGGAGCCGATGCTGTAAGTGTGTTCCGCTCTTTACGGGATCCACAGTGTAAAAGCGCACGAGCTTCAGCCGATCAAGACAGTTCTCGTCCAGCCCCTTTCTCCTACTACTCCTCTACTGACGCCCCTCTCTGGACACTTACTGACACTACAAGCTTTCAGCAGCAAGGATATCTTGACACAGGGTCAGTGAAACGTATTTTGCTACATTTAAAGCTCATGTAATTTTTTTTATTTTTATACCAACAACAAAATGTTATTACTGAAAAGGTGCAAAGAAAAATCCATCTTTACTTCACCCAAATACATGACAATTCCCCCGGTTTCACAGACAAAGCTAAAGCTAGTCCTAGCTGTTTAACTGAAAGCAACTTGGTCTGACATATCTTAAAAATATGTCAGTGCCATTGTTTTGTCTCAAAATGGACACCAGTAATGTTTTGTTTTTTGTTTTTTTTTCAAAGGTAGCCTACATTTTCAAAAGCTACTTAAATGTCTTAATTGATCAAATGTCTAATCCTGGCTTAAAGGAACACTCCACTGTTTTTTTTAAATAGGGCTTATTCACTTTCTTTCCCACATTTAGATAGGTGGGAAAATGCATTTTTGTCTCAGTGCATGCATTGTTTTAGTTTGACAGGGTCGGCGCTAGCTTAGCACAATGAATGGAATCCTTTGTTGCCAGCTAGCATGTCCTGAGTAAAAGTGATCCAAAAAAAAACACTTAATTACTTCTTGTGGCCTGCGTATTCACAACGAGTACAAATAGCGATGCAGATTAACACTAGGCGATTTCCTATAGGCAGATATTGACTTGGGGCTATATTAGGGGGAAGCACAGGCGAAGCACTGCTACTTGGGCGCAGGGATATCACGCAACACATGAAATCCCACGACTTCCGTCAACATATTGGCGTGCAACTCGTTGTGAATACGCAGGCCACAAGAAGTAATTAGGTGGGGTTTTTTTTTATCACTTTTACTCAGGACATGCTAGCTGGCAACAAAGGATTCCATTCATTGTGCTAAGCTAAGCTAGCGCCGACCCTGTCAAACTAAAACAATGCATGCACTGACACAAAAATGCATTTGCCCACCTATCTAAATGTAGGAAAGACCGTGAATAAGCCCCATTTCAAAAAACGGTGGAGTGTTCCTTTAATCTAAGCCCTGTCTGTGAAACCAGGCCTGTCTTCTACCTTTCAAAAAAAGTAGCCTTTACATTGAGTGATGGTATTAACATTGACACATCATAATACCTAGTATAGTATACAGATTAGCTAATGAATACCATATTCATGTAAAATGGTATTTACATATACTTCAAAGAATACCATACTAGTTAATTTCCAAAATACATGGTATAGGTAATCCAATGCAATTGTGCGTTTGGTAGTTCAAGGGCTTTCGATTACTGTTAGGCTGCATTCAAATCAAATATGCATACTTCCCTACTATAACGTAGGTAAAAAAATATGTGTGTGGAGATTTTTATCTTTTACATATATTCTACTATATCTGATATGTTTGATCATTTTCAAATGTAAGATATTTTGTCTCTTCTGTTCTGTAAGATCGAGTGGATATTTTCCTTCAGAATTAATTATGTAATGTACTATCAAAATATGTTTCCATCTCTCATACATGAGATAATGCAAGATCTGCGATATTCTTGTAAAGGTCTTAAAGGTGTTAAAACCAAAATTGCTCATTAGCTTATTCCGTGTGCCTTACAAGGAACATGATGACCTAATAAGACCTGTCAAGGTTTATTTTATCCTGAGTGCATCATTAAATGTTGCAAGAGAAGTAAAAAGAATTTAAATAGGTACTTCCCCTAGTCCCTTCCTGTGTAGTCACAGCATACACAATGTTTAGTTTGAGATGACTCAGGGCTTCTTCTTCTGCTGCTTCTTCTCTTTTTCCTCTCCTTTCATTCTGCAAATATCTAATGGGCTACATACTTTCTCAATCTTCACAAACTTTCATACTACACACATGTAGAATATAGGCTACTTTTTTAACGGGCCTAATAATGAATTGATTTTTGCTGGTTCTAAAAACAGCCGACAGTTTGATTGCTTCAAATATGTCTGGGAAATGGTAATGTAGTTTTTCCATCAATAAAACAGTTTTGCTTCTTAAAAAATGGCATTACCACCTAACTTTGCTGTACCAACCTCTTCTGTCCAACACAGACACAACACATCTGTTATATGTTTGTGCATTCAGTTGCATTTGACTTGCCAAATAATCACAGTACATATAGATTTTTTTATTTATTTATTTTTTACTAAAATACAATCAAGAAAAGTAGAGATCGATGTAACAAAGTATTTCCCTGGCAAAATTTCCTTTCCCATAATTGTCTTGTAGGCTTGCCCATTTTGTGGCAAGGCAGTGATATGCCAATACCTCTTGACTTTTTATTCTCTCAAAGGGAGCAGAGAAGAGCAACTGTTGCTTCTCGCTGAGAGTGGTTACCACTGGCAACCACAGACCATCTGCCAGCGTGCCGTGAATCTGTTGCCAGAGTAAAACAGAGTATGAATGGTTGTCTTTATGAGATGGTAGTGGGTGGATATGGAGTGTGCATGGCAGAGGACCATGTTTCATTGAGTCAAATGTTGGCACAAAGCACAAAATGTTTTTAATGGCACTCAAATACACTAATGATAATGTTGGACTATGTCAGGCTAATCTGTGACATTGGTAATGCAGGATGTACTTTTTATTTGGTTTTATTGGGATTCCAAGGTCCTTACCAAAGCGGTTAGGCTACCTGCGTTTTACAACGTCAAGTCTTTTGAAAATCCGCCTGTTTGACCTTGAAAACAGAATGAAGTGCAGGAAAGAAAGATTGAAATAAATTCTGAGCATTACTGAAATACTAGACGCATACAGACAGTAAGAGCTGAATCAGAGGCAGATTTTTTTAATAATACACTTATACAAAATGTAGTACATTACATAACATTTATATAAACATAAAATTTCCAGATTGAAAAAAAATCATAAGAAGAAATGTGAGAGACTTTGTCTGAACACTGAACATTTAGAACAAAAGGTTTTTCAGCTCCATAGCTCTGTGTTTTTTTTATTACTAATGGTATTAGTGGATTAGTGCTCAATAATGCCACCTAGAGGCCGGTGATATAGGCTATCACATACTGCAGGTATTTAGTATAGCATAGCTTATTTGGTCTGGTCTGCAATTGATGTTGATGCAAAGCCTTGCAAAAAATCATGGCCAGCCAGAATCCTCTAGTCTAGATGATTGTTGGTTTTATTACCAATGGTTTAAATAATCACATTTGTGGCTCTGGAATGTATCAAATCAATTATGAAGCAAAAAGCAATCTGAAATTCAGATCAGCTTTTTAAATATAAATAAATACTTATCCAACTGTCAATCCTGTCTAAGTTAGGTAGAAAATATTACGTTTCTATTAAGTTATATTCTTCTTTTCCCTCCATTAGTTCTGAACTGTTATTTTATTTTTAATTTTTTTTATTTATTTACTCGTCTACTTATTGTTTTTAATATTTTAAATGTTGTATTAGTTTATTAATTTTAATCTAATATTAATTAATTATTTATATTAATCAAACATTGATTTTATTTTATAAAAAAAAAATCTATTTCATCTTTTTTTAAACACTTTTTCTTTAAACATTTCCACGGACCCCCTAGCACTTCCTTGGGGTCCCTTGCACTATTAAAACATCTTGCAAGTTTCATAGCTTCCTCAAAACATCCTCCTCATTGTAAATGAAGCATTTATTTAATCAAGCTCCAAAAACGGCTTGTTTGGATATTGTGGGATTTTTTATGTCACATGGACAAATACATTTGCATATGACTACCTGTGAGCTAGACATCGACGAATAGTTATATATCATCACTGCATAGCCCTCGCCCACTGGCTTAACAGCTGACATTTGCCTGCACTGGATGTGAGCGTGCGTTGTGTCAAAAGCAAATAGAAACCATTATAATAACTGACGCTGTCTACACTGGATACAATATACAGATGCACGTTCAGTTTCTGATATAATCCACGCACTTGAGTCTGTCGACAACAGGACAAATAGAAGAGTGAACGAATGTTTGCGTTGACACAGCCTGTTTAAACCGCTCATTTGTGTCTCTGTACTGACTTCAGAAGGATCCCAGCATCGGAAACAAGTGGATGGTGGTGTCCCGGATCACGTCCAGCGATTATATGTTTGTTCGGAACATCAAGAAGCAGCCAACTGTATTGGATCAGACAGCAGAATAAAGGTATAATAAACCGCAAGTAAATTATTTCATGATGCTTTGTCTGTAAATGACGGTATTGGATAATGTTCCATTTTAAAATACTTATAGTACGTGTAATAGTGAGTATATATGTATTTCATATTTTAAAAACAAGGAACATATTAAAATAATGAAAAAATCCATCCACCAAAATCTCATGACCCCTTTAAACATTATAAATTTGTGTCCTCAATGCTTAAGCAAAAGCTTTGATACTATTTGGTGCAGTGATTTTACAACCTGCACTGTTATGTATAGCATTTATTTGACCTTAAAAAGCCTGCCTAGGAATAACCTGCACTTCCTCCGTGGGTGAGTGTGTGTGTGCTTGGTGCTGTGATCTGATTTCAAGCTGAAGAGCTGAATCACTTCACCCTCAAAGACCCCAGGGAGTCCCTGTCTGGATCACGCTCAAGCATCATGGGAAGATGACTCATACTGACACATTACATTGCAGAGGTGCACATTACATTAAGACATGCCACAATTAAAACCCAGCACCCGTATACACGCACAAATACATTCAATAGTCTTATATGCTCACTTTATTATTTCTTGAGTAACTGACAATGTGCCTCCCTCCCGATCTTCTCACACACAGAGACTATTCAAGAGGATGTCCGCCCGCCTCCCACCCACACTACATCACACACACCCATGCGTGCATGTGTTGGACAATCAGTGGGAGGTGTGTGTGGGTGTGAAACAAGCAGCAGACTGCAGGAGCCATGGAGCGGCTGTGGGCAGAATAACCACTGGACTGCAGGAAAATCTTAATGGCAGTTCTGAGTGACATAATGCCAGTTGAACATGCACACACAAATTTACACTGCTTCATTTGAAAGAAATTTTGCATGTGGTGTGTTAATAGTATGTTTAGTATGTTAGTAGGATTGATAATATTCCATGTGCATAAATACCCAACATACAGAGTTCATTAGCTAGCATAGTCTTTCTCACAATGCAGTGGGTCTCTTGTTTGGTGTAGCAGGCAGCATACAGTATAGTCTAATATACAGCATATGGTTCAAACACTGCAGATTTATGAGCTATCGCCATTGTGAGCATTCTTTGTGTACTGAGGCACTCCTCAAGTTGCAATAAGGAAAGTGTAGCCAAATGACAACTTAGTCCATAATGGGTGTAGTAGGCAATATACTATATAGGCAGTATAAAATGTATTATTATCTATAATTTTGAATGTTTTGACAGGAGCTACCATCAGAGTACCTGTATATTGCATACTGCACAATATATAAGAATAGTGTTGTCTTATGACCTCACTGTTGCATTTTTATTTTAGTAAGCACTATCAAGTTATCAATCCTTAAATAAATGGGACTTTTTTGCATTTTGGATCCAATCCTGTAAAAAAAAACAAATCCAATCAAATAACAAGTCATGAACATGGTTGGGTTGTAAAAGTAGGCTAGTTGAACCTTGTTTAGTTTTTTTAAGGACCTATAATATGATTAGTTTACTTTATAAAATGTTGTGAGAATACTTTTTTAATACTTCTCTCGTTATTGACCAGAAAATAAGGCAGCTGTAAAAGTTAACAAAAATGATTCCGCAGAAATCCCTTTCTCTCCCTTCCCAGTTCTCGCGCATGTGCATTGTTACTCAGACAGCATTTCCTTGCTTGAATCTACAGTGTCATGGTGAAAGAATACTTTACCCAATTTGTGAGCTTTCAATCTGAATTGATTGTGATGGGATAACACAACCACGTACCAAATTACAATGGTAACACTCTTTCTGCTCATTTGTTCCTGAGGGCTGCATGCAAAAGCACAAACAAATACAGCACACTGATCAAAGGATAGATGTGAAGCTTTGAAGGGCTTTGGTGATTGTGCTAAGTATGTAAAATGAGACTAAATCAATTTGATTCTTCGAACCTTGTGTGTGTGTGTGTGTGTGTGTGTGTGTGTGTGTGTGTGTGTGTGTGTGTGTGTGTGTGTGTGTGTGTGTGTGTGTGTGTGTGTGTGTGTGTGTGTGTGTGTGTGTGTGTGTGTGTGTGTGTGTGTGTGTGTGTATTTTTCTCTATTTCAATTTCAATTAAAAATGTTCATTATTTATTGGCATAAGAAGTGTAGCAATAACAATACAATCATTTTAGTGCTAAATAATAAATAAAATATGGTTAAAAAAACAGAATCCGATGGCGAGCACTCCAGCTGTTGCCAAATGTTCCCTCACCCCCATGAGGTGATGTTAGTGATGTCAGTTTCATTTTGTGTTCCAGGCTTCCCTGTTGAAAAAAATAATAAGAAGAATTCTTTAGGAGACACTGTGCTCACTAGCTATTATGTAATGGTGAGTTACAGTTCTTTTTTCATTCTGGAAATATAACGTCAAGCTGAGCACATTGCATTGTGGGAATCAGTATTCAGTGCGTGGTGGGTTTGTATGCTGCGCATTGGACAATCCATGCACATACAGTACTCTGCACAGTATACAACTGCATACCATCTCCCTTCAAACATAACATGCCTTTCTGAATATGTTATTTCAGCTAGAGAGACCTTAGTTATGAGCTTCCTAAATCAAAAATATCCTCAAACATTTTGAGCCATCTTGTGCATTAAATACATTTTGTATGCAAAACCCACAATACAGCTGCCTTTAAATATTATGCAAAACTAGAACTGGCAAAGTACCTTACAGCCCATTTGAATACATTAAAGATTAAAATGAAACAGCACAGTTTATCTTAGAGAGTAAGAATGTGAGCGCAAATATGTATTTCTTGTGCCATCAGGAAGTTTTTCAGTGTCCTCACTCTGTCTGTATGCCAGGTGTGAATTCATTTGCATCTGCGTTGCATAATTTGTCTTATCTTAGCTGCCATCTTGAGAAAAATAACCAGCAAACACTTGCAAAAAAAAATTAAAAAAAATAAATTATTGGATCATGCCCTGTTAGATGTCAACAGCCAAATGAACGCATGCATCAATAAAGTTGTTTACTCAAGAGAAGTAGAGCGACGAGGAAATGTTCCAGAGGATCGCAATAAAACTGGTTAATTATAATCAGACATTTTACAAATTCCAAACTGCATGACAAAAATTGTAGTTACTACTGTAATCTAGATTGCATTTTAGGTAATGTATTCTGACCCTATGATTCTGACTACATTTGAATACTTTTTAGATTACTTTTGACCTAACTCGTTAATCACATTGATTTGATTAGGATAATCTTGTAACATTGCTATAAAAAAGGGAAAGAAAATGTATTCCATTCTTTGTTATCAGCAACATGAAGTGCATTAAACGTTATAATACGTCAGGGTTTCACAGACTGGGGTGTGTGATGGAACTGCAGGGGGTTCGTGAGTTTAATGAAAAGCTGCTAGTAAATAAATCATCAAAATTAAGAATTAAATAATAATAATAATAAATAATATTAAAATAAAAAAATCTAAATAAAACATTTATTAAAAAAGTATTTGTTTACATGCATGTCATGTGACATTAACAGAGAACTGTGAACTTCATTTTATTATTATTTATTATTATTGTTGACATTCGTATATAAGCAGTAGACTTTTATAGAAAGTAGACTTTAAATATAAAAAATAAGTAGAATAAATTAATTATGAATAATTTGCTGTTATTGGGAGAATAACATGCAATTATGTAATCAATGAAAAAGTAACTGTAGTCTGATTACAAATATTTTAAAATGTAATAGAATCTTTTTACAAGTACTTAATCTTTGGAATCTGATTAACTAATCCAGATTACATGTAATCAGTTACTAACCAGCACTGATTCAATGTGCCAAAGGAATTAAAACAAATTAACGCCAGAAAAGGCCTCTAATTGTCATATTGTTGTTTGTTTCTGAGACTTCTTGACGTTCTGAGATTTATCTGGATCTAGATTTGGCAAGTGTGCTGGCAAACCAACGATTCTCATTTCTTACATTTTACATTGTCAAAATGAAGAACCTGATGTGTTCAGACATGCAAAAGAGTGAATGGTATTTGGCTATTTTCTTGTAGCTTAAATTGGGAAGACGAAAGCCTCAGGGACTCTGTTATATTTATACTGCAGTTAAACCGAGATTTGAGAACCAATACACAGTTTGAAACTAGGTCAAGGGTCAATTTCAAATGAATATGATGCAAAATAAACGTTGAATTAAAACATTATATATACAGCCAAATTATTTCACTGGAATAAAAATGTATATTATTCACCCATTTCCATAGCACTGGATAAATGAACTTCTATGCATAGATTGCAACAAAATGCAAGTTTAGACCTTCGTAATAATGTGTTGCTCATGAATCTTGAGTAGAGTCGAGAACAAAGGATTTTAAATTATGTATACCAGGTCAGGTCATCTCTCTGGACACAATGCCGCCATAACTCAGTAAAACTATTATCAGGAGTTCAAGAGCTTCAGGATAGATTTCATAAGGCCACTCACTGCTCGGCCGCCTCTATGCTCTACAATAGAATGCAAATCAAATCATGCACTTGCTTTGCTTTTGAAGCGACTGCTCTTTTATGTAGCACTATCATCTTCTCCATAGCCATATGTTCTGAATCATCGTCTCTGCGTTATTACCTTATTGCACATGCATACAGAGATGCACTCTGTTTACAACATGCTGGATCTGAATGGGAGAAATGAATTATATATGGAGCCAAGACTGCATGGTGGTTTTGAAACATGTCTTATCAGGTTTGTACATTAAGTCAACTATTTTAAAAATATATATTCTGCATTCACACACACATCACCTAAACAATGCATCTATCACACAGACAGTAGGAGGCGCTAGAGTGCAGTACAATGCCCTGATGAAAAATAAACAAACAAACAAACAAACAACAACAAAAAACACGATGGTACGATGAAAGAAAGACATGGATATCTTGGATGACATCGGGGTGAGTAAATTATCAGCAAACATTTTTTTGAAAGTGAACTAATCCCCCCAGCAAAACTGTATTTTCAAAAGAATACCCTCTACATGGTCAACAAGAAATAATAATGACAATTAGAAACAACAGAGAGATGTTCACATATTTTTCAAAAACATTTATAAGAAAAAATATATAACATGTAAATTTCCACTTAAATGGATAGTTCACCCAAAAATGAAAATGTTGTCATCATTTACTCACCCTCATGTTGTTATAAACCTGAATAAGTTTTTTGAAACATTTTTATTTCTGGTCCCCATTGACTTCCATAGTTTTTTTATTATCATTTTTTTTATTTGATTACCAACATTCTTTAGAATATCTTCTTTTGTATTCAACAGAACAATGAAATTCATACAGGTTTGGAACAACTTGAGGGTGAGACAGAATTTTCATTTTTGGGTGAACTATCCCTTTAAGGGGGGAAATTGGATTTAAAATAGTTTTACTTTCTAATGCTAGCAGAAAGCTGATCAAACATTTTTCAAGTTTGCAAGGAGAGAGTCTGGAAATTTGGCAAACCGATAAAAAAGAAACAGATTTGTTCTCGGGACATTGAACAGCCTCTATGACAGTTTCATGAACCCCGCCCAGCAAACGGAGACAGGCGCAGTGTGCGCAGAACACCATTGGCCAAGAGCGCAGCTTTACCTGTAGGAAGGTGTGCCAACCAGACAGACAGCAGGATGAACTTTTCTTTGCTCTGATCCACTTCAGGGATTTGAATTCATGCTCCTAAGATCATGGAGCCCGTAGCGTCTTGGAGCACCGAGAGAGTCACCGAGTGGCTCAAAGGTAAACGGGTGTGTTTTTGTTTATGTCTGTGTCTTTGTGTTTTAGGAGACCGACTGTTAGTTTCATGTAGGTCGACAGAAAGATATGGCCGAATAAAAAGGGAACGACACAAATCCCTAAGGAACGGAAGGTGTTGGTGGAATGAGGAAGCGCTTTTTAGTTTGTTGATAACTCAGCTGAATACAATGGCGATTTAACAAACTTCAAAAACACTATGCTATAGTACTGATACGTCGATTATAATATGCAAAGCGATAAAATCTGCTGCTGTCATTCTCTGTGCGTGTCCAGACTGGCCCACATCGTTCTATATGCGCATGTTTCTATCACTGTCGCTCGGTTCTGATGTTCTGTGGTTTCACTTTAACACTCGAACTCTCTACAATGTCGTTTATTTTATACTTCACAATAGTGTTTGTGTCGCTGTGTGTTTAAAATATATTTATATTAGTATTATAGTGTACTATACTGTAGTAGGCTATTGCGTAATGAACCATAATGGTTATTTTGTGCAGCAGTTGCTTAATATTATATCTTCATGTATAATCCAACTATGAAGTGTAAAGTATAACATTGATTATGCACTGCTGTCCTTTTACTCTTTATGTACTTCGTTTTTGCTTTATATTTCTATTGAGTTATTGTGTTTACAATGGATTAGTAATATGAATTAGGAGTACTGTTTACTTAGCCTAATACTTCAATGAATGTTTCTGAAATTCAATTTTAGTATAGGCAGTTAGGCACATACCGTAAAGTATTTGGCAACTGAAAAGTTTGACCAATATTGCACAGAAGAAAAGATATTGAACACATATGATGCCAAATGTTGTCACAATTAGTGCACAAAATAGCATTAAACGGGCCTTTATTATAGCAAAATTTGAATAATATTTATGAAACAGTTTAAATACTGTAAACATTTTAGTTTGAAGGGCATAATTAACAATAATGATTTTAATTTAAGGGGTTTTTGAACAGGCCGGGTGTTTGACAGCAGCATATACAACTGAAATGTAGGCCTTTTGACTTCCTAACTAGGCCTTATCTCTTCTATATGCTTGCAACAGTTTCACCCACTTACTCGGTTTCTTGAATCTGTATATCTTAACTTCAAATAAGATCTTCACCCTATTTTTGTAATTCACCTATTGTTTCACACATGCATAATATCAATTTTCCTTGCCTTTTCCTAAAATAAAATGTAAACAAATCGGCCTTTTGAGTTCGAAACAATATTAATAGTAAAACTATATACACTGTAAAATACAAGTATTCTAATGTGCACTTTACTAATGTTGTCTAGTTGTGTGATTGTGTAGATCTTATTGAAGCCCTTATAACCTATTAGACTGTAACAGAAGCATAGAGTCCATTCTCTAACTTGTTTGTTTGTGACAAATGTTGGACATTAGGTTGTATCTTTTGATCATTTAGATCCTGTTTTGGAGCTATGAGATCTCTAAAGGCTGAATAAATATTATATCAAACCAAATATGATAAAGCCTTATATTCACTGTGGTTAGATTGCATTTTATATGGCATTTCATTTGATTTTTAAAACAAATCATGGTAAAAATACTTTACATGTGTTATGAATCTAGACTAGAGAATAGTCTCATATGGTTATAAAATCTTTTGGCTGGGGATGTAGTTGCGTAAAATTCTTACGCAAAGGAATTTCCTTCGGGGCCTAAAATCTTTGTGTTTCACCAGCTTAGAGAAACCAGCTTAGTGTCACACACATGAGTTTACAGGAGTAAAGCATGTGCAGACGAGAATCCATCTAGTAACTTCAGCTGGATCTTCATCTTGATCATTCCAAACTAGTTAACAATAGAAACTTCTAAAGTGTTTTTTCCTAAAGTAAACACATAGCAGGTGTGTGTTTTATAATGACTACAACAGCTGGCTGCACACTAGTGTGTATGACCCACATGCCTCCTGGGCACCTTCTTCATCCTCATTTCCTTCCATTACAACAGATACGTGGAATTGTTTTCATATGTGGATTGTTCAGTGGGAGGTTCTTGAGCTTCTCATGATGTAGCCATTTCCTTTCATTCATAATGTGCTTTCTACTCGCTACTCATTTTTCTTTCAATATTTTGATTTTGATTTCTCCATTATAATGGTGACGATTATATATATTTTTTTGAACTTTATATATATTTTAAGAAGATCATTTTAATTTTAGATGCATTCAGAAGTTTGGGGTTGGTAAGGTTTTTTTATTTTTTAAAGAAGTCTTTTATGCTCACCAAGGCTGCATTTATTTGATAAAAAAACAAAACAAAAAAAAACAGTAAAAACTGTAATATTGTGAAATATTAATACAATTTAAAATAACTTTTCTATTTTAATATATTATAAAATGTAATGTATTCCTTATATGACAAAGCTTTATTCAAAAAGTTTTCACCAGCCATTACTCCAGTCTTCAGTTACACAAATTATTCTAATATGCGTTTTGTTACTTGTAAATAAGGTTTATTATTATTATTATTATTATTATTATCTATGTTAAAGTTTTTGTTGTAAGTTTTGCTGCCTAATATTTTTTGTGAAATTTTTTCAGCATTTATACGACATGGAAACTTTTGTAACAATATAAAAGTCTTTGCTGTCACTGATCAATTTAATACATCCTTGCTGAATAAATATTTTAAAAAATTATGTATGTATGTATGTATATATATATATATATATATCATACTGACCCTAGACTTTGTAATGGTAGTATATATAGTATTATTATTTATTTTATTACATTTGTATCCAGTAACATTTGGTACTGTGTTGAACTTCAATTCTCACTTGAACTATTGATGAACTTGAATTGTGATATGTCTGTGTGTCTGTTAGGTCTGGATGCTCCTTTGCAGCAGTACTCATTCTCTGAGTGGCAGCTCTCTGGCTCAGATCTGCTGCAACTATCCTCTTCCAGGCTGGAGAAACTCGGAGTGCATAAAATCGGACATCAGGAGCTAATACTAGAGGCTGTGGAAAAACTCTGTGCTTTGGTAGGATGGTAGGACTGTGTGTGTGTGTGTGTGTGTGTGTGTGTGTGTGTGTGTGTGTGTGTGTGTGTGTGTGTGTGTGTGTGTGTGTGTGTGTGTGTGTGTGTGTGTGTGTGTGTGTGTGTGTGTGTGTGTGTGTGTTTGGATCACATTCATCTTTGCGAAAACTTCTAAAAATGCTCCTGGACTAAATAATACCTTAATTCACACTTCAGAATGCTTTTAGTGCTAAATTTAGTCTATTTATAACTAGCCCTTTGTTTAGAACAAAGGATGTGATAAAGACGATAAAGTTTGGATTTTAGTGTATGGTTTGTGGATACAGGGTGTAATTGTATTGTAATAATCCTTCTGTTATTTCATCTGATTTGAAGTATTTCTGTATGAGTTTTTGGTAGTGTATGTGTTAGTTAGCGTCTGCTGCCCAATTTAGAGCCTTTGTTATGGAGGGGAAGAATGCTGTAGCACTTCAGTGAATCACTATCATTTTTTAAAACAGTTATAACATTAGTCTGAGACTGAACTGCTCTGTATACAATATCTCTCATTCATTCTCTCTCTCTCTCTCTCTCTCTCTCTCTCTCTCTCTCTCTCTCTCTCGCTCGCTGTCTGTTAATTTCATTACATCTGTGAGAGTTGCTCACCCTGCTGAGTGCTGACTCTAGCAGGGTCTCAGAGGACATTCATTTTCAGAGCAAAAATGTGACCCTGGACCACAAAACCTGTCACAAAAATTAGAAATTTAGATTTATACATCATCTGAAAGTTGATTAAATAAGCTTTTCATTGATGTATGGTTTGTTAGGATAGGACAATATTTGGCCGAGATTCAACTAACTGAAAATCTGGAATCTGAGGGTGCAAAAAATCGAGAAAATCGCTGTTAAAGTTGTCCATTTATGTCCGTGATTCTGCTGCATCCACTTGCAAAAATAAATTTGTTATATATTTATGGTAGAAAATTTACTAAATATCTTCATGGGGCATGATTTTTTATTAATATCCTAATGATTTTTGGCATGAAAGAAAAATCAATAATTTTGTCTATTACAATGTATTGTTGGCTATTGCCACAAATATATCCGTGTGACTTGTGACTGGTCTTGTGGTCCAGGGTCACAAATGTGTTTATTGCTAGCTCGCTGACTGAAGCTTCCAGTGAGCTGACAGTGGATATGCTCCATGTGCTGTAAATGTTTTGCCTGCTGGGAGGATTAATGTGGACCTGATGGTGCCAGGACTCCCTGCGTGTGTCGTAACAGTAAACGTCAGGCTCAACTGCTCCAGAGAGAGAGAGAGAGAGAGAGAGAGAGATAAATGATAGGAAACATGTCAGACATTTTAGAGTGGATTAAAAGGTAAATAATGAGTGATAAAATGAGATATAAGCGTTATATACAAGGTATATATGTTAATTAAGGACATCAGATGATTTTAATAGAGAGAAAAAGAGAATTGTGATTTATTATTTTGATGGAATTCAGAACATATGCACTTATAAATGCTAATAGGCCTTTTACACAGAATTGTTTTTCTATATAAATGAGTGCGTGACAGACCGTTGTGCTCGTGTTTTTTGCCTTATTTTAATGGTGTGTTCAAGTTATGTCGGAAAGATCGTATTTATGACTTGAACACGTGAACTACAACACAAAGTTTTTGCCTACAGTTTTATGAGTACTGTGAATTCGGACATACTTCTTTTGTCATACTTTTTTATTATTTTTTACCTACTATATAGTAGGGAAGTATGCGATTTCAGATGCAGCCAATGGGAGAGGATTTGTGAATGGCAGTGAAGCGACGGAACTGACGTTGTAGGTCACATGATAATGACAACATGGCAAATGTAGGACGTCCAGATTACTTTCATACTATAAACAGTTGTGGTCATAATTATTGGCACCCCTGATAAATATGATCAAAGATGGCTGTAAAAATAAATCTGCATTGTTTATCCTTTTGATCTTTCTTTAAAAAAAAAAAACTCGCAAAAATTCTTTCCTTTCATTCAAGTAAAATAATTGAAAGTGGGGGAATCACATTATGAAACACCCCTAGAATTTTTTATGGTTAAATATCTCTAAAGTATATTCACATTAATATTTACATTTTTTAGCACACCAGGGTGACTTGGAAGATGAAATTGTCTAGCTATAACGTCTTGTTTCACAAAGGCCAAATTGCCTTAATCATCCATCACAATGAGTAAAACCAGTTCTGATGTGCAGAAAAAGATTGTTGAGCTTCACAAGAGAGAAAGTGGCTGTAAGAAAATAGCTAAAACTTTGAAAATTCCAATTTCCACCATCAGGGCAATAATTAAAAAGTTTCAATCAACTACAGATATTACGAATCTGCCTGGACGAGGACGTGTGTCTATATCGTCCTAATGCACGGTGAGGAGGAAAGTTTGAGTGGCCAAAGAATCTCCAAGGATCATAGATGGAAAATTGCAGAGATTATTTGAGTCTTGGGGTCAGAAAGCCTGAAAATAAAAAAACATTCGAACAACCCCTACTAAATCCTCCTCTCTCATCCAAAAACAAACTCCAGCATATTCTATTGTCGGACAATACTGGGTTTTGGTTCTATGGTCAGATGAAACTAAAAAAAGAGATTTTTGGCAGCAAACAGAGATAAAAAGTACCCCGTGCCCACGGTTAAATATACAGCTGGATCTTTAATGTTGTGGACCTATTTTTCTGCCAGAGGTCCTGGCTTCCAGACTATTTATGGTATCATGGATTCTAGAAAAATATTAACAGATCAAAACCTGACCGCTTCTGCTAGAAATCTTATAATGGGCAGTGGTTGGATCTTCCATCAGGACAACGATCCAAAACAAACATCAAAATCAACACGAAAATGTCTCACTGAACACAAAATGAAGCTTCTGTAATGGAAGTCCAAGTTCACTGACCTGAACCCTATATAAAATGAGTGGGGTGAACTGAAGAGAAGAAGCACCAACATGGATCTGGGAATCTGCAAGATCTGGAGAGATTCTGTATGGAGGAACGGTCTCTGATCTCTTGTCAGGTGTTCTCCAAACTCATCAGGCATTATAGGAGAAGACTCCGAGCTGTTATCTTGGCAAAAGGAGGTTGCAAAAAGTATTTAATAAAAGGGTGTCAATAATTGTGGCCAACATGTTTTTGGAGAATAAAAATGTATCCCCCCCCCCACCCATTTGACTTCAGTTTTTTAAATGAAAGGATCAAAAGGATAAACAATGCAGTTTTTTTTTTTTACAGCCATCTTTGATCATATTTACAAGGGGTGCCAATAATTCTGACCACAACTGTAGAACACTTTTTTTAGTGCTTGCAATGTAAGTACTTATTCAAAATGAGTACCTACTTAAAAGAGTATATGATTTGGACGCAGCCATGTAAAATGTGCAGAGCAGTGTGGGTCCCCAGGACCAGGATTGAAAACCACTGGAATATATAAAACAGCACCTTCATAATTTGAATAAAAAAAACTAAAAACACACCTGATGCGCATTCTTTATTCATCATATTGTTGAAGTAAAATTTAAAAAGATACATTGCTTATGCTCCAAGCAAAGTAACTGGAATGCATCTGACGTCATAATTACAACTTCCCAACTTGTAAATATGAACTTTTCAGAAGGAATGAAACGCATCATAAGAATGACGTTAAAAAAGTTCAGCTTTTAAAAACGGATCTCAAGATCATGTTTTTTTATTTATTCCACTTTAAATGCAAAAAACACTTTCTGAACATGATGTGAATGGCACCTGTCCTGTTTCCCATGTCTGCACAGACATACAGTGTTGGGGGTGACAGTCTGCGCAGTTTGACGGAGAGGCTGCGTGCAGTGGCTCACACTCTGCAGATGAGCATACAGGGGCGCTGGCGTGTCAATACCGTTGACGGACAGAGCGCCACCAAGCTCCCACAACAGGTACTGCAGGCGGTGGTGGACGTGATCACAGCATCCAATGGACTTGCATCTATGCTCAGCAGGTGAGAATCACAGTCTGAACCACAGAGCGATGTTTACCGCGTTCGTATTCAGGCCATGAGTTCGAGCATGGAGTAGTGTTGTGATATTTTGTTTCTCAGTCATAATGTGTATGTCTTTTACAGGTATCAGTTTGCACAGCAGACCGGATACACAGCAAATGAGAAAGTCACCACTTTGTGTAAAGATCTGGATACCACAGTGCATAAGGTGAGTGTGATCATATTACAGTGCTTTAAAGGGAGTTTTCACCCGAAAATGAAAATTGTGCCATTGGTGCTCCCCCTTAATGTTGTTACAAACCTATATGACATTCCTTCTTGACACAAGCAATGAAACATTGCTTTTTCCATACAATGGTAGTGAGTGGGGGGGGGTAGCTGTCAAGCTCCCAAAAAAAAAAAAGAGGGGGAAAAGCCCATGAAATTGGTCCATATGACTTGTGTGCTATATTCCAAGTCTTCTGAAAGCATTCAATAACTTTTTGCAAGTAACATACTGAAATTTAGAATGTTATTAATTGAAAATATCTGAATGTGCACTCAGGCAAACTGACTTAAAAATCAGTCTGAAGTGATTTAAGTCAAATAGAGGTTCTGGTCATTTTTAAGTCTGTCCATATCGCCTATTTGTGGTATTATTTGTGCAGCTTGCTAACCTAAATATTTTTGGAGATGCATTTTACATGTTGTCCAATAATTGCTTTGCTTGTTTGCTTCATGACTGATGTTTTTCATTATGTGTATTCACTGGAGAGAGGGAGAGAGAGAGATGGAGGGAGGAGGGAGAGAGGGAGGAGGGAGAGAGGGAAGAGGGAGGAGGGAGGGGGAGGGGCATTAATAAACAGACTATGAGAACTGAAAGATCTTTTGGTCGTGTGTTATTCACCTGTGGTGAGCGTACAGAAGAAGAGGTCACATGATATTCACTCCACCAGAAGAGTATCTTTCATCTGGACATGGAATAGTAGGTTTGTTGTCTATTGACAATTTTATACTTCAATAGGTTTTGATTGCTTATTTTATTTCTCATTTTCTGCCATTCATTCATACTTTTACCTAGAAAGTTTCACAAGTTTAACAGTCTTTACAGTTTACTTGGGTGCACACAGAGCCACACGTACAGATATACTAATGATAAAACATGTTGACTTACTCACAGTGTCGTTGGAAATCAGATAGCATCTATTTCAAGATTTGTGTTTGCTTCGTCATTCGAAAGGTATCTGAACCATTTGCTTCATGTTTCCTGCAACTTTCTTGTTCGCTTTAAAGTTTCAAGGACATTTTGGTGCTGTTTGTGTAATCACAGAGGAAAATAACAGAAAAGCGTTTGAATCATTGATGATGTGACTCAGTCTTCTACTCTGAAAGCTAACAGCATTGCTAAAGAGGGGAAGGAAAGTGTGGAAATGAGAAAGAAGCTAAGTGTGTGTGTATGGAGAAACAATGTGCACACTAAGTATGTTGACACTTGATGCTATCAGCTACTTTCTGTCAGCTGTAGCAAACACACACACACACACACACACACACACAGTGTAAATCACTTTGTAGTTGTTTTCTCTCCCGCAATGTTTTGTCGCTGAGTTCGTTTTCCTAAAGCTGATGGTATCTTTTCTAATTTAAGTGCATTGTTTGTATACTTCCTGTTTACGCTACAATTCAAATTCTGTGTTTATTATATGAGCAAATGCTTCTTTTGTGCAGCAATCAGTAACTTTTGAATGTAAGAATGGTAGCAGTAAAAGAAGAGTTAATGTACAAACTGAGGGCTGTTCTGGGTCACTGATCCTTACATGATCATTCTCACATTCAGTGGTGTCAAACGCTTTGACACCACCTGTGAAAAAACAAATTTGATATACCGGTACTTCCGTCCAAAAGTTTGAACGGTAGTGCATACATAAATAATACGTTCATATATTTTATTATATATGCAATGTAAGTTGTGTGTGTTTAATTAGAAAATGCAATATACATGACCCGATTTGTTTGTGTGTATATTAAATCCCATATGAACTCCTAAATCAAAACAGATCACATCTGAATGAGGCCAGACCACTCCAGTTTCTATTAATAATTACAGTAGGATAAAGGTTTCTGGGAATAGAGTGTTCATTCTACTTGCATTTTAATAAGTTTGTGACATTTAAACCATGAAGGTGAGTGTTAGAACAGGTGTTAGGGGACAGGTGGGCTTCTGATCTTCATAGAAACCACGTCACCTGAAACCAAAGGTCATGTCAAGCAAAACTTTCTGGTGATACTAGTGTGTGTCATACATGGATGACTGTGTCTTGCTCACTGGTGGTGAGTGGTGTTTTTTGATGAACAGATGAACAAATATTCAGTGACTCCAGGGATTACCCAGATATGAAGGGAAGCTCTATTTATCAGGGATATAATTGCATCTGTGCAAGTTTTGGTGTGTTTTTCTGTATTGGCAGCGCTTCCCCGGGGAGTGGAATAATTAGCAGTCAGCTGATGACTTTATCGAGAAAGAGAGAAAGGAGTAATGAACTTAAAATGAAGGAGAGGTGAAGGAGTGAAAGATAGATTAATTAAAAGAGAGATAAGAGGCCGGGAGTTAGACAGAGGGTGTAAAAGGAGATTCGCACACACACACACACACACACACACTGTACTGAAATAACACATCAGTGGATTAAGAAAAGGCCACGTCTGTTAGGTACTGTGTGTGCTTGTTTTATCTTTTTTACCCGAAATACACTTTTCCCTCAACGTTCACATGTCTGAAGTTGCCTCAGAAATATTTAGTTTAATATTTGCCGGTTTGTGTTGAGAGGAAATGGTTGTTTCATTTAATAAACAGTCGGTGTCATGGAATTTTAGAAGTCGTCTCTTCTGTAGAGTTTTAGAAGGTATTACAGTATGGAATGTAAGCTTAAGAAACATTCCAAAATGCCTTATTGACAATGTTAAAATCTATAAAGGTTTCTGTAAGAGTTTTAGTTTTAGTTATAGGGGCATAGAATCTCATCAGCTCAATGGAAAGTTCCCACCATGATGGGAAAACAAGCATGTGTGTTGTTTATGCCTTGGAGAGGTGTAAACGAATCCATGCAGGATGTGAGGCAGATCTTTTTTTAGTATCTCCAGGTCTGCTGGCCTGGAGGCTGTGACCCCTTGCTAGAGCATTGGATTTAGCTGTTAGTCTCTGCCTTGAGACAGAAGCATTTATATACTTTGGTCTGCTCCATTTTTGTCATTGTTATGCAGCTGCAAATGCAGTTATTTTTCACGCCAGTAAACCATAGAAAAGGAGAGGGAGAGGAAGATATAGAAAGGGGAGACAACAGCTGACCTGTGTTTTATCACTGAAGGAAGTTCTCTCTCTCTTTCTGCAGTGTTAAAATAGAGTTAATGATCATTATCAATTTGAAATGAGGAGCTTTGTTGAGAACTAGAAGAAAACAAGGTAAAAGCTTTTGAGCTGAATGAAGCTCCTTTGTGTGAGGATGTCAGCCTCAATAGAGCTAGGAAAGGAAAGCTACTGGGGAGACAGTGAATATCAGGTGTGTCTCAAAGATGTCTCTCATTTTCACTCCTTTTCTGAGTTTTCAAATTTAGTTTTCAGTAACATTTGCTCAGAAATTATCAAAAGCCAAAATATCTATAGTGATTAAAAAAGAAATATGAATAACTTAATACAATAAAATTTAATTTAGAGAAAGGGGAAAAGAAATTAAATTAAGCAAGGGCAAGAAGAGATGATAATCTCTCCTTCTTACCTCAATTAAAGTAGCGAAGCAGAAGGAGAAGTAGCGACAGCTCTTGTCTTCCATATTGTGATGTGATCTAGGTGTAATGTATTATCAGGAAAGAAAAAAATGAAGGCCGGGTAGTGGTACTACCTATTGGTTGTTGAATGGATTTTGAAATGTGGGAGTTGCACTCAAAAACGGCAGATCTAAATGTGAGCTTGCAGTTGATTATACAAAAGGGTTTAGAGGGATAGTTCACCTTAAAATGAAAATTAAGTTATAATTTTCTCACCCTGGTGTTGTTCTAATTCCATATGCCCTTCTTTATTTTATGGACCACGAAAGGAGAATTAAAACCGCCCGCGTTAGTCCATATAATGAATGGCAACCAGTATCAAGGTTTTTTTTTTTTTAAGATGTAAAGGAATCACAGAATGATCCCATGAGACACGTGCCAGATATTCCAAGTGTGTTGGGGGTATCCGATAGGGTTTATTGAAAAAACGAACCGAAATTGAATGTAGTATTTAATGAAATTCTTGATCTTGGCCGTTGGTCTCCTCTGCACGGCTGTATACTGACCTGTGCTTGAACTGCACCATAATGACCTATAAAAAGACACTTTGGTAGTTTTCTTTGGCAGGGTGTGAATATTGAAGATATTATACTAAATTACATGACCAGTGTGTGTGTATGTGTGTCCTGTTTGACCTTACACATCCTCATTCCATTTATTTCACATTTACATATGTTTCCGTGACAACGGCACATCTTACTTTCAAGCTCTTCTGCATAAAAACCTGTTTGGAAACACAACTGTATCCTTATCAAAAACCTTAAACAAAGCAGATAATTGCTCTCATTTGAAGTGAAATCCCTGCAGCCAGTGCTGTTAAAACGCCAACTCTCTGTCAGATCTCATTGTTTTACTCAAAACTGTTTATAGAGGATCTATCCCTCTATCCATCCATCTATCTATCTATCCATCTATCTATCCATCCATCCATCTATCTATCCATCCATCCATCCATCCATCCATCCAATCACCTTTTTTTATTTCTCTGAATCTGTATTTCCACCTGCTGTTTTTTTTACATTATGTCGCTCTGTCAGGAGGGGAAGTGACACACTTGTTTAATATAACGAGAAGTGAGCTATCGTTGTCACACACACATCCCTTCCTTCAAAATTATTCAGCTGCGTGCCTTGTCATATCCTCTCTCTCACACACCTGAGTCCAGTAAGTACATACGTTTATGCCTCAGATGGACTAACTGAAAACATTCAGCCAATTCAAACAGATCTGAGGTTGGATATGAGCCCTTATTTGTTTTGGTTTTATTTGTACTGAACTTCACGGCTGGGTGAGTTGTATATTGGCTGAAGAGAATCTGTTAGTGGTCTGGGATTCAATGTTTATCCTTAGGGATGTTACATAAGATTTGGCGCATCAGTATGTCTGGATGCCACTGATCCTAAGCGGCCACCATAATCCTTTAATTAGTCTATGATCTACATGTTCCAGGTATTACGCATGAGAGTGTGTTTACGTGTATGCAATCTTGTTCTTACTTCAGCTTGTGGATTCAATGGTCTGAGGGCTGTTAGCTGTGTGTAGCGTCACTCTTTTTAAGGAAGTGTTTCATTGAGAGGGCTGAACGAGCTGAATCAGCCTAGGAGTGAGTGGGTTAGATGAACTCTGTGTTTGTAGATCTCTGGATTGTGCATCAAATCCTCAGTGGGTGGAAGCACTTGCATTTTTAGTAAATGTTCTCTATTTTCTCTCTCTCTTCCCTGTAGGAAACCGCTGTGTTTGAAAAAGAGAAGGACATCATCTCCATAGTAAGAGATCATGGGTCTTCTGTTTTCACTCTTACTTTCCGCATGTCTCTTGACCCTTATGAATATGAAGGTTTTCTTTATTTTAATGCTGGCAAATCGATTAATCACATCTGACATCAAAATTTGTTTATATAATATATGTGTGTACACACACACACACACACACACACACACACACACACACACACACACACACACACACACACACACACACACACACACACACACACACATATACATATATGTATTATATATATATATATACATATATTTATATGTGTGTGTTTGTGTCTGTAAACACAAGCTTTTATGTTAGATGCGATTAATCGTTTTGACAGCCCTACTTTAAATAAACATTCTTTATATTTTTGTTTGTTAACAAATGTAATGCATATCATAGTAATCATGTGACTCGCTAAACTCCAACTATATGTAGGATTATATTCATTACTTTAGAAGAGATGATCCATCTTCAGTTAAACTGACATGTGTTTTTCTTTTTCTGTCTTTCTGTCTAGTGTCGTCAGTTGGTAGCAGTGTGTGATGAGATTTTGACCGTTAGTCCATTTACTCTTCTTACCCATTCTGCACAGCTGGAGAGTGTTGAACTGGTCCCTGCCTCACCAGGAGATCACGTGGTAATGCATCTTATCATTTATAACTCAAATTATTTACAGTGATTCATTTTTTCTCTGTTTCATCCTCTATGTTGTCCAGTCTGCTTCCCTGTTTTTCTCTGGCTTTCAGCAGTAAAAGTATTTTCTAGATTCATAATTTATTTAGATACTTTGGTGCTGTTAAATTTACTCCTTAGTTTGGCAAATGTTAAAGAACTAACCATGCTTAGTATAGAGGTACAGATGGAGTTTAAACCAAATGCATCTTCTTTCTGCACTTCTTTTATCTCTTTCTTTAAACAGTGTTAAAAAAAACATTTCTACTCAGACAGTCCTTGCACTTTGTATTATATTCAGCTAATATGTTGTTTAATCATGTAAAGCTCTTTCTTTCTGTACCTTAACAACACTAAGCAGCTTCACAAAAGAGAAGCTTTTCTGTGAGGTGCCTGCAAATTTACACCAATTAAAAATAGTATAATTGGTTTAAATTTGAGAATTAAGAACAGCCATACTCTTAGAAACTTGATTAGTTATAAAGGCTCACATAGTCTTTTGTCATGTTTGATATATTTAAATTTAATTTGGGGCGTTTATGTTGTGTGTGTCTTCATATCAGACACAAACATTCAATGCAACATGCATGATTACATTTTATAGTCATCCACAAACCATTTGAGGAAATCTAATAACACTTTTTTTTTTTACAATATTTAGTACATTGTACTTTAATATCAAAGGTATGTCTGTCTTGTGATTCTTGCCAAGAAAGACCTGCCTCTGCTGTTTCCAGCAGTATAATAATTGGACATGATTGATTATTATTGATCCCACCCTGGTTCATTGTCTCTTAAGCAGAAGGTCTCTGTACTTACAGCACATTTTCAGCAGAATCAATACTATTTCGATCGGACTTTGTCTAACATCTGATACTGCAGTCGATTCATTGACCAATGCCGGTTTGAACAATCTCCCTCAGTTCTCCCTTTGAATTTCTTTCCATAATGCTTGCTGATCTAGATGGCAGGAAGGCTAAATATTATAGCGAATCTGCAGGGTTCACAGACCAATTAGCAGCCCGGATTTTCATCTCTTTTATATAAGCCATTGAATCATAGTTTAGCTGAGGTCTAAGATAATCTTGGCTTGATATGCAAATTATTTCTTTCACATAGGGAATTGAGATCACCACCACAGGATCCAGAAATCATTTTGTCACTGGAACAGCAGCTGAGGTAGGACAGGTTGACGGTACCCCAGCGCTTCATATATTTTGGAAGATGGAAAAGTATAATTTCATTTGTTTAGGTGGAAAATTCGGGTTTTTCTAGCATATACAAATTTAAATCACCCCTTGAATTGTCTGCTGGGAGATACGTGAGGGTGTTTTTGAAGTCTGCTGTCAATGATCTCGTAAATTAATCGACTCATACAGTCAGTCAAACTTGACTCTCAGAACAGTGTGACTGAAATCTTAACTTCCTCCTTGTAAAAAAAAAAGTGGGCTATTTTAAAAGGTGTCTTAAAATGAGAATCTTGAGTTAGAATTTTTTTTGCACATTTTTCTTTCCTATATAAAAAGAGAAAACTATGCTTCAAAGTAAACTGCCTTATGGTCAGAAATGGGGGAAGAGGGGAGTTATGTAATTTCCTTTAGTTTCATTTAAATATATTGGATTCAGAAAAGAGGCACAATTAATCACTCACTCACTCAACTTTAAGTTAAACAGTTTTTAACCTACACTATTATTTAAAATAATTAGTTATCCAACCTTAAAGATGTTGATTTTTCATACTAAATGCACTTGGTTTCAAAAGCGGCACTTGTCAGTTTGAATGGGCATGATGCTTCTGTTTCTGGGTGGTTCCTTCTATGCCATTGCTATTTTTGGTACTGATATACTCAGTTGAACATCTTCTGTTGTACATAATCATAAATCCTGTCTTACAGTTTCCTACAGAGATCAGCGAGAAGATTTTAGCGGGAGATGAGGTCATTCAGGTCAACGGACAGATAGTAGTAAGTAGGAACTGGATAACTGTACTAAATAATAGTAAAAGGTTATTTACATAAAGACTTCTGTAAGGAAGGAAATTTGACAGGGTTTTAATGAGAGGGGCTGAACCCTGGGTTAGCACAGTGAGAGACGTCCGTCCATTTGATGACCTGCCCGCTGGATTTGAGCAGATGTCTTTTGTCCACTAAATTGGATTATTGTTATTTTGTGGCCCAATGTCCTATTATTACTGATAGGCACACTAGAAGAAATACAAACGTTGATGCTTCTTGATGTTAAACACTGAAACATTCTGAATGTAACAGGGTTGGCAAAATGTTTTGAAAAAGAAATGTCCTCTTTTTTTTCAGGGTTTTTTTCTAACTTTTTCAAATGAAATGAATAAATAAATCTAGCACAGTTTTCTGAAAATAACTCATAGAAAGGTGCCACATCAAGCATTAGGTGCCTACATTTTGGAACCTACATTTTGGATGCAAATATACATTCATTTAACACAATGAAAAATGATAAATCCAATTCCAGGTTGGCTGGAGCAGGACAAACCTTGTTAAAAAACTAGAGGAGAATCCAAATGGAGTAAATCTGGTTTTGAGGAGGCTTCCAGGTTTCCTGAAACGCAAAGAGAGCCGAGCAAATTCTGAGGTACTAAAGGCTCATCCTTTTATTATACATACATACATACATTAAAATACTAATTTTAAACTGGCAGTTTAGCTCAATGACTCTGGAATCAGTTTTTTAAATCCTTTAGGGTTGTTTCAGCTTTGTTCACACTGGACTCATATTTGATTTGGTTATCAAATCTGATCTTTAGGACTGAACCCAAATCATAATTATGACATAAAAAGTTGAATTTTTGACAAAAACAAAACAAAAACATTGTTATGACATAAAAAGTGAAATGATGAGATAAAAAACCTGACTGGCATTCAGGTAGTTTTAACGACAAGATACTTTAAAAAACAAACAGATTTCAAACCAATTCCGAATGTGATTTGGATCAGGTTTATAAACATTTTTTTATTTTTTATATTCCATTCATTTGGTATTGCTGTTTGTCAAAAAAAAAAAGCTGAATGTATTTTGACGGTGTTAATAATAAGCTTGAAATGAACACATGAGTCTCATATGAGGTGCTGCCAGCGTTTTACATTGTTGATTCTTTTAGTGGTTGCGTTGCAACAGATTTATTGACATCACATGTTCACACGTCACACGTGGTTGTGTTTGTTCGATGAGCACATTTCCTCTTTGTGACACTGCGATGAATACACATTCTCTCACACATACACATTTACAATAAACGGTTTCCAATGAAAGAAACAATCGGATTTTAATTTGAACTTGTTTATTGAGTGCATCGTCATGACAGCAGTGACTTCCTACCCTCCTGATATTACACACACACACACACACACACACACACACGCACACGCACATATACACACTCATACAGGTTGGATGACTATTATACACTTCCGATCAAAAGTTGGGGTCAGTAAGATAAAAAAACGAAACAATTTTAATACTTTTATTATAGCAAGGATGCATTAAATCGATAGAAAAGTGACAGTAAAAACTTTTTTAATGTTACAAAAGATTTTGATTTCAAATAAATGCTGTTCTTTTGAACATTCTATTAATATATACTGTATATAGTATATAATATACAGTATATATATACTGTATATTATAGAGAGAGAGAGAGAGAGAGAGAGAGAGACTGTTCTCCTTGCCGTTTGATCTAGTATGTGTGTATTTCCAGTAAAATTAAAAAAGCTCATTTTCTGAAGCAGTGTGTGATGTAGCAGTCATGTGGCTTTTACAATGATTGGGTCTGTTGGTTACCCTGAGTCCGATCCTCAGGCTGCGCAAAGAGCTCAGACAAATGCACACATTCTTACCAGACCCATTACTTACTGATGAATCACTTTGTGAGCTATCAAACACATTCCAGTGTTAATTTATTATCATTTGTATACTATTATAATTTTAGGTTTATTACATTTTGTTTATATTTCTGTTTTCATTTTAAGATTTTTTTGAATAAAACAATTTTGAGTGTTTAGTTTTTTTAAATATGTCTCTTTTTATTATGTTTTAGATTTAGTTTTAGTTATTTTAGTACTCAACCTAAACAAAAATAGAAATGTTGCCTTGACAACAATTTTTTTTTAATAATTAATTTTATTTCTGTTAATGTTTATTTTATTTCAAGTAATACTTTTTTATGGTTTTACTTTTTGTTCTAGTTAACAATAATAACCCCAACACTTAGACTTTTAAATAAGGACACATAGACATCTATTGTTTTTATGAAGCCTAAAGCTAAAAGTAAGCTTTTGCATTTTTAGAATTAAAATAATAATAATGATTTCTTGGAACAATTTTCTCCCCAAAGTATTGCTTTATAAACCCACACACAAACACAGGCACTAGCACAGTCTAACTGGAAATGGACATATAAATGTACTAATGCATGCCACAAACTAACCATGGTCATTCACAAGACATGAACGTACACATGAACTCATTGTCACACATCTACATGTCTCGCCACAATAAAAAACACTTGCCACATGAGGAGTCACTCTCTGAGGTGACATTGGGTTTTTCCAAACGTCGATCTCATCGATTCTTTACTTTCAGAGAGAGGAAGAAGAGGAAGAGGAAGAAGAGGAAGAGAAAAACAGACATTCTCTTTTGGGGAGGGTGGCAGCTTCAGTCCGTTCTCTGTCCTTCAGGTGAGTTTGGCCGTCTCAGATGAATTTACTCTGATGCTCCTATAATCACTATATGCTGCTGTTTCTGATGCTGAATTTCCTCTGATGCTCCTATAATCACTATATGCTGCTGTTTCTGATGCTGAATTTCCCCTGATGCTCCTATAAACACTATATGCTGCTGTTTCTGATGCTGAATTTCCCCTGACGCTCCTATAAACACTACTGTATATGCTGCTGTTTCTGATGCTGAATTTCCTCTGACGCTCCTATAATCACTATATGCTGCTGTTTCTGATGCTGAATTTCCTCTGACGCTCCTATAATCACTATATGCTGCTGTTTCTGATGCTGAATTTCCTCTGACGCTCCTATAATCACTAGCCTATATGCTGCTGTTTCTGATGCTGAATTTCCTCTGACCCTCCTATAATCACTATGCTGCTGTTTCTGATGCTGAATTTCCTCTGACGCTCCTATAATCACTATGCTGCTGTTTCTGATGCTGAATTTCCTCTGACGCTCCTATAATCACTATATATGCTGCTGTTTCTGATGCTGAATTTCCTCTGACCCTCCTATAATCACTATGCTGCTGTTTCTGATGCTGAATTTCCTCTGACGCTCCTATAATCACTATATATGCTGCTGTTTCTGATGCTGAATTTCCTCTGACCCTCCTATAATCACTATATATGCTGCTGTTTCTGATGCTGAATTTCCTCTGACCCTCCTATAATCACTATGCTGCTGTTTCTGATGCTGAATTTCCTCTGACGCTCCTATAATCACTATGCTGCTGTTTCTGATGCTGAATTTCCTCTGACGCTCCTATAATCACTATGCTGCTGTTTCTGATGCTGAATGTCCTCTGACGCTCCTATAATCACTATATATGCTGCTGTTTCTGATGCTGAATTTCCTCTGACGCTCCTATAATCACTATGCTGCTGTTTCTGATAGTGTATTTCCTCTGACGCTCCTTTAATCACTATATATGCTGCTGTTTCTGATGCTGAATTTCCTCTGACGCTCCTATATTTACTATGCTGCTGTTTCTGATACAAAATTTGCATGATTTCAGGGTCTATAGAACCATTTCAAGTCTCCCATATGAGATTTGTTGTTCAAACATTAAGGAGAATAAATTATAGTAACTATAGGTTTTACAATGTGGTAGGACATACTGTAATAGGATAGTTTTGTCTGCTTCTCTCAGATAACCCATGATGCTTACCACGGATTCTGTGTTTTCCATTATTTTTCTATTTTACAGTAAACTTACTGTGTATTCAATTTAATTCAATTCAATTCAAGTTTATTTGTAAGCGCTTTTCACAATACATATTGTCCTGGTTTCACAGACAGGGTTTAGATTAAGCCAGGATTAGGCCTTAGTTCAATTGGGACATTTAAGTAGTTTTTCTAAAATGTGCCTTAGAAAGAAACATCACTGGTGTGCATCTTGAGACAAAACAATGACATTGACATATTTTAAGATATGTTATTGCATGTTGCTTTCAGTTAAAACAGCTCAAACATGCATTTTAGTCTGGGACTAGACTTAAGCCTTGTCTGTGAAACTGGTGGATTGTTTCTAAAGCAGCTTTACAGAAAATGCTTGATTCAGTGTTAGAATTTAAGAAGTTTTCTGTTATCAGCCAGAGATGAGTGTGTCAAAGTAATTTCCATACAGCAGTAATATACAGCTATAAGATAATACATGTGTGGTTAGTTAACGTCATGGATTCAGTTAATTGTATAAGAAGTGAAAGTCTCCATTCCTCTGCTTGTGTGTTTCATAAACTAAATTCTTGTTTCATTACTCTTTTCTGTAAGCTACAGTGAGGACATACGAGTACTCCGCTATCTCAGGTCTCTGTGTGTGTGTGTGTGTGTACAGCATGGCTAAACTATAGTATGTGTGCGTGTGGGTCAGCTTTCATAGCATTAAAGCTGCATCTGTATAATAGCATTGCAAAGGGCCACTTAGATGATTTTTGTGTGTGTGTGTTGTATGCAATCATATAATGTGTGTGTGTGTTTATGTACCATAGATCAGCATCAGACGGCACACATTTCAAACGGGAGAAATCAGCGCTCTCTAGTGATCAAAGCTCTGATGAACATCAGTCAATTACCTTAAAACGCCACCAGCCAGGGGCAGGTAAAAGTCACTGCAGATTGAACAAAAAACACTGAAGACATCAGCCCCCATTATGTATGCATAATGTATGCAGATTTTTTTTACATTTTGTCCACCCAGGAGTAATAAATAAAAAATGTCACAAACATCACAATTCATAATATGTACAGTTCGCTTCACGTACACTGTTGTTTGGCTCCTGTAAAAATACTTTTTTTTAAATACTATCATTGAGCAAGGACTCATTAAATTGATCAGAAGTGACTGCATGTTTCTTGAGCACCAAATCAGCATTTTAGAATGATTTCTGAAGGATCATGTGACACTAAAGAGTGGAGTAATGATGCTGAGATTTCAGCTTAACATCACAGGAATAAATTACATTTTAAAATATATTAAAATGGAAATCTTTCCGTAGCTTTGATTTAACATGATCATGGCAAACTTTTCACATTATACACAAGCAACAAGGCTGAGATAAATATTATAACAGAACAGAGGTAAGTTAGTAAATCTTTTTAGATATCAGAGATAATAAAAAACATAGTTATTAGAAATGGTTCCAGATACATAACCTCTATATAAAATAGAAAATTGTCCCAAATATTGTTCATCAGCTATATTTTTCTAGTTAACAGCACCGCTCTACCAGCTAAACTACCAGTAAACAGCATAAGCTAGGTTGAAACAGCTCTATAATTCATGTTACTTAAAGGTAGTCTTTTCAACGGCCATAGTTTCATTGGTTCTGTGTTGCTGAGCATGTATAATTGTTCCTTAGTTTATAGACTATACATTTAAAGCTGCATCTGCAGCTTATAAGCTCTATAAGATAAATATAATTCTGTCTTCACACTTATAGACTCTCAGCGTGCGAGTCGAAACAGTTTGGAAGTCAGTTCATCTGCAGTAAGAAGTCCATCCCCACAAGACCAGGAGCTCAAACGAGCCAGCACCAGCTCCTGTCCTGACATGGCAGGACTAAGAGTAAGAACACTAAAAATACATTCATTTGGTGTGACATCCAATTCAGGACACTTTGTTCTTTCTCCTTGTTAAAGAGCAAAATGCATTTTGGAGAGACACTATAATGATTTGTCACCCTTGTGCCCTTGCGTATGGTACACTCGAGTGCATCGTGAGTCATTGAGAAGCATCTGCTGAGGCATCTCACAAGAAAGTGTTTTAATGCAGCAACTGGGATGACGTCAGCAGAAGTTGATGTTCTTTGAACCATGTGATCTCAGAGTAATGATAAGTTTCTTCTAACCATAGGAAGAAAAGGAGAACAAGAAGAGCTCTACTAAAGGTCAGGCATGGATTTGTTCATTCACTATTTGTAAAAAAAAAAAAAAATCATCTATTGCAAAATAATGAATCTAACCTGATTCGTATGTATACATAAGGAACACGGACAGCGATGAGCCGCAGGAGGGTGTCCTGTCGTGAACTTGGCCGGCCAGACTGTGACGGTTGGCTCTGGAAGAAGAGAAAAGAAGCAAATGTCTTCATGACTCAGAAATGGCAGAGATTTTGGTTCGTCCTGAAAGGTCCTACGCTGTATTGGTATAACAGCCAACAGGTTAGTATGAGTTTACTTGTAAAGTGGTTGAATTACAAGTAAACTTATAAGTGGATACACAAATTGGCACTTTATAAACACAAGTAACATATTATATTAAAAAGCTTTTAAAAGTTTTTAAACTAAACTCTCCTTGAAAGTGTTTTCATCTTTACAAGGGATGCACAATTTATCTTTACAATATTGGACGATATTCGATTTTTTATTTTTTATTTAGCCAATATTGGATATTGTAACAGTCTTTAATAACAGTGTTAAATATAATCTGAATATTCATTCTTCCTACTGTACATTATAATGTTGTGATGCCAACATTAACTTGTTGCATTTAAAAATTTTAACTTTATTTTCAACAGTTTTGTTTTTTAAGGGAAAAATGAGAATACTGTCGTTTACTCACCCTCATGTCATTCTAAAACTTTATGACCTTCTTTCTTCTATGGAACATGAAAGAAGATAATTTGAAGAATATTGGTATAAAAAAACAAAAAACAGTTTTGGTTCCCATTGACTTCCATTGTATTCCCCCCCCACACACACACACACAATGGAAGTCACTGGGAACCAAAACTGTTTGCCACCATTCTTCAAAATATCTACTTTTATGTTCTGTATAAGAAAGAAATGCATACAGGTTTGCAAGAACATGCAAGTGAGTGCATTAAGACAGAATATTCATTTTTGGGGAACTATCTATCCCTTTAATTTGCTGAGACAAAATGGTGTAGAATTTTAATATCGCCCACTAAATGATACTAGTTATTAGTTTATCGGTATCAGACAGAATTTCCTCTGTACCTATATCTTTGTACTATCTTTGTACTATCTTTGTACCTCTATTTTGTACAAAATCAGTTAAATTTGATGTACTTAACAAAATAATTATTGAACCCCTTTTTTGTTTGTGCAGGAGGAGAAGGCGGAGGGCTTAATCAAGATCGGAAGCTACAATATAGAGAGCGCAGGAGAACACAAGAGGAAGTAGTGAGTATCTTCTGCACTATACAAAACATGCTGGCAGTGGTTTACCCATTCATTATTTGCTGCTGTATCAAATTTAAAGAAAGCATATCTATTGACTGAACAACATTAAACCCCGTTCAGCGTGATTGTTTGTGTTCACACTATCATAAAGAAACAGAAGTCGCCCGGCTCCTCGGACTCTGTGTTTGTGGTTGGCTGTGAGAGTGAGAGTATCTGGCACAGGAGGGCAGTTAGCTGGAGATGTGTTAATAACAGAATTACACTTTACATTCCTCAGATCTTCCCCCGCAGTCCACATACACTGTACAGCACAACCTGCCACCATGATGACAAATGAGTTTTCATTAAGCTGCTAAAGCTTCTGCCCTAAGATTAATGGTTATTATCATCTGATCTCTTTCTCTTTTTCTCCTAGTGTTTTTAAAATGCGCCACCCGCGCTTCCAGAATTTTTTCTTCGCTGCTGAAAATGTAAACGACATGAGCAAGTGAGTCTGGCTGCATATAAACAAGCATTTTCTCTAAACGACAGTTATGTCTTAGAGAGCATTTTGTAAAAAAAATTATTGAGTAGCGAAATGTCACAATGATTAGATCTTGCTGTGCACCTGCAGTTTATCTTCATGTGCAAATGACTGTGCTTTGATCTGTGAATTTAAATAGATGTGTTAGATGAAATGACATTGTATTTTTAAAGGTGGAGTGTTACTTCTGTGGTAGCCTAGTATAATAAGTGATTCACGGGTTGACTTAACAAAAAGTGTAAACGCTGTGTGGGGAATTCAGAACAAATTGCATATACTGACAGCCGAACTGATTTGTTTTATTGATATAAAAAAAAAAATGCAGATCAGGTTATGATGAAACACGCTCACAAATCTGTGCTTAGTGCAATTTACACAATTGTGTAACCTGATCTTGTGGGTCGGTAGTGCTTGTGCAGTTGACTGTCACAATCTAGCAGACTTGATCTTAATCATGAAAATAATATCTTTAATTGCATATCACATATTACTTTATATTACTGAGGCTAACAAATGGTAAAATAAACATTTGGGTAACAAGCAATCATCTTAGTCTACTAGCTTAGCATAACACTAATAAATTTCAATTTATTAAGATAGAATTTTGCATTTTAAACAGGGTGAAGGGGACAGCAGGATCTGCTTGGAAACCAGAAATTCCACATTTCACCATTAATATAATTTAATATAATACAGTAAATAAGCTGGAAAGGCTTGTATTTGTTCTTTAAAAACATATTTTGTGAAAATAACTTAGAAAATAAATAGTTTTATAGCATTGATCAGATAATTCAACATCCACTGCATGGCACCTCTGCATAAATTCAGGGCTGAGCATCTTATGTAATAGCACTACAGATTGGTGCTCTCTTTTACACTGCATGGTTTGTCCAATGACCAGTCAAACTCAGGTGCTTCATACCTCTAATAATAGAGCTGATGATATGATGTTCTGGAGAGAACCTTGGGCAGTTATGTTAACTATCATGTATCATTCCCCCACTCATTTGCCAGATGATAATAGTAGACCAATCAGGTGACTTGGTCTCATCTAAAGAGATTTATGCCATTTATGTCCATTATTTACGGGCACGATTGTTCAGATGTTCTGTTGCCAAGTTGCAGTGGTTGATCTGAGCTTCAGTATGAAAAGCTTTGAACTCTAAAATGACTCTTAATGATTTTGACCTCTTGAGCAACACTTGAGGAGCTGCAGTAAAGCAGTGAGTCAGATACAGAGAGCAACAGTCTCGGTCTGCGGCACTGGAGACAATGTGAATGCCAACGCCTTTAACCTATTAAACACTCCCCACCTCATGTTTACCTGCCTATTATTGCTCTTTTCTACAGCACACACACATAATCATTCGTTTTTATGCATGCAGGATCTCTCACATGTCACCTATGCCCCCTACTGTTCATTGCCTAATACAACACGATACAAATCACTTGTAGTGCAAATTGGAAACTGGTGATGGTGAGACATGTGGATTGGTGATAATTTATCACTGATAAATCAGTGTTTTTGACTGCTTTTGTTCTCTCTCTCTCTCTCTCTCTCTAAAAAGATGGATTAATTGCCTAATTGCAGCCATTCAGAAACACAAGAAATATGTCCAAGGTCAGCCAGACAGTGAAGAAGGTAGGCAATTATGTGTTAACGCATTTTTCATAGTATATATGCCAATACTTATGCTGTTTCTATGCAATATTTTCAATATACAGTCATTGAGGATTTTGATTTAATTCTGGCATAGAATTTGTAAAGTCCAAACTTGATGCCTTCATCATCTTATGTAACTTATTCTAATGTTCTTTCTATATAAAAAAAAATTATTCTACTGAATATTATGTTTCCATATTCCTCAAGTGTATTTGCAACTTTTTTTTTTAACTTGTCTTTCAAGTGTATTTGTAACCTTTCTCTATTATGTTGTGTTCTATAAAAAAAATTCTGTCACTGCTGGATTCATGAATGATGTTTCTGTTGTCAGACTGTTACAGTGAAACTGAATCTGAGGAGGAAACATCACGTTCACCTCTTTCTCATCGGAAGAAACTCAATACGGTGAGAATAAACATAGACACACCCACTCACGAATACACATCGACATGTACGTGCAGTCCTCACATACATACACAAAACAAATAAGAATAAAATAAAACCTAAAATTAAAGAAATATTCAATTTACTCAACCTCATGTTGTTCAAAACCGGCAGGATTAAATTTTTTGTATGGAATTTTCCCCCCCGATATTTACAAAAATACAGTAAAAACAATAATATTGTGAAATATTATTACAAGTTTTCTGTTTAAATATATTTTAAAATGTAATTTATTCCTGTGAGGGCAAAGCTGAAATTTCAGCAGCAGATACTCCAGTCTTCAGTGTCACATGATCCTTCAGAAATCATTGATATGATTGGGGATCAGAAAACATTTCTTATTACAATAATTTACTGGTTCGGAGATGGAAACATTTCTTGTTATTATCAATGTGGAAAAAAGTACATTTTTCCAATATCCAAACTTGAAAAATATTGTGTGCTGTATACTTTTCCTTGGAAATTAAAATGCCTTACAGATTTTCCTCTTTATTTTGTAACAGAAAACCCAAACTCAATCAAACACACTTCCTCGGACAAAGGGTAAGCAGAACAGGATGTCAGAGCCATTAACTATTTCACAAGCAGGGGGCAGCAAAATCGCAGGTAAAGGATCAGCATAAACTGTATCAGCCTATCAGCTTCTTAATATCTTGAATCTTTAAATCCTTTGGAAACTTTGTCAAGATAAACAAACAAATTCTCTCTATGTCTCAGGAAAATTAGATGAGATGGATGAAATGTTCCATAGCCTGAAGAAAGGAGGAGTGTCTCTGATTGGTCAGAATCAGCCGACGACTCACGACCAACTTCGTAAATCCTTCATTAAACGCAACAAAAACCCTGTTATCAATGAGAAGATACACACACTCCGTGCCCTCCAGAGCACACTCAAGGTCAGACATGATACACACACACACACACATTCTTGTACATCTATCTTTATGAGGACATTCATTGACAAAATGCAATCTCTAGCCGCTTACCCTAACCTTACCCATCACAACTAAGCGCCTAACCCGAACCCTTACCCTAAACCTACTCTTAACCTAATTATAACCTTATCCCTAAAACCAAGTCTTGACCCTCAAACAGGCCTTTAAAGGGGTCTCAGAAAGTGAGGACCAGCCAAAATGTCCTCACTTTACTCTCTTTGTCCTCACTCCAATGGTCTAAAACTCAAACTGGTCCTCACAAAGATAGTTGTACAAGTACACACACACTACCACACACAAACATGAACTGTTATTAGGATTATTTCCTACTCACGTCAACAATAATAGATGGACAGTATGCAGTACTACATAATTACCCAGGTAGAGGAGGTCAGGCACACAGTGGTCTCAACATTTGTCATTGGCTGCCTGTGTTTCTTAGGCGAAGGAGGCGGAGCTTCACCTGATTAACAAGATCCTAGAGGATTCTGAGTTCTCATCGCAGAAGTTCCGTCAGTGGAAGCAGCGCAATGAAGAGCTGCTGCAGGACATTGAGAAACTGTACAAACAGGCAGAGTCGCCAAGCATAGACACAGCGTCCACGGCCAACGACGAGGCAAGCGGACTGTCCCTGAGTGACGGAGAACAGTTGGTAGATGCAGAGACACCTGATGACGGATGCTTCACTCCTACAGATGCACAGGTGCTGATGCAAACGCACACACCAGTCACAGGCGAAACACCTACAGAGAGCTTCTTTTACATATGACACGGGTACAGAATGTCCAAACGCAGCCACTTTCCTCCTGTGTACTGTATTAAAACAAATAGATAGAGAAACAAAAGTGCAACACTGGGACAAATGTGTGGAGCCGAATTGCAGCCATCCGGCACAGAGCGATGGTCGTTTCACAAGAAGAAAGATCTGTTATCTGGAGCTTTTCAGCTACTTCAGTACTACTTTGTACTTCTACTGTACATTCACTATAAACTGTCACTGAATGTATGATGAACTACAACATGCTAGCAAAAGAACAAATTTAACTTTAAGACACTTGCTAAAAATGTTGATTATACTGATGTATGTAATTTTACAAATATATTTTAGATTAATTATATTATTATTATTATGCATATTTGTTTTTACTTTAGGTGTGTGTGTAAGGTTTGCTTAAATATGTAAAAAAAAATTGTATGAATGTTTTCAGTATGTTCAGACACAATAGACAAGAAAGTATTTCTTTTATAAGAATTTATCCTTTTTATTTTGTAGATAATTTCTGACATTGCAGATCCTGAAAACAAGTTTAGCAGGCTCAAAAACTATATTTCCTGAGGAAAAAAAATGATTACCTCAACCTCGCAATGCGTTTGTATTAAATGCCCAGCGTTGGTCATTTTCCCAGAATTGCCACACAGTGGCGCCCTGTGTTTTGGTCACGAGGTGTAGCATATGCCACCTGTTCCTTTTAGTCTTTCAGTGTTTTCGTTCCAACACTGTGCATGTGTATAATGGCTGCATGTCTATATATGTTGTTTTATCTGAAGCTTCTCTTTCAGTCTTTTTATTTTATTCTAAAATATCACCGGCCAAATAGCTTGATTTTTATTTTATTTTTTCAGTTGATCAAAGGAAAGAGTGTTAAACGACTTGTGTGTCATGCTCTTGTAGACAAATTGGAATCGCAAAATGTTATAATAATTTATTTCATGTTGCTGTTTTAATTTTTTGTTCATACATCTATAAACATAGATAAAAAATGTAAAAAGATATAGAAATTTGTTATTTGCCTTATGTTAATAAAAAGTGTACAATTACTGTTTATTTAGAGCAAATCTCACTGCATCTGTTCCTCTTAAATTGGTTTAAATGCTCATTAGTTTTTTGGAGGGAAAAAACAACTATTTTGTTCATTCTGTAACACTTTACTTAAAGACTTTATATATAATGCATTATAAAAGTATTTTTAATGCATTAAATATGCCTTGCAATGTGCCTTATTTTTATTTTTGATTGTAACATTTGATCAAATATTATAAATCAGTAGAATATTTTATTGTTTCAATCTAAAACATATGCACAGGTTGCATATGCAAGGTCTGTTTTTTTTTTTAAGTATTTGATTTTTCTAATTTAAACTGCTGACGTGATCTGACCTCTGCTTCTTGTAATGTGGGAATGTACAGGTCAGACTATGTATTTACCAAAACAAGCTGTTTAGTGGTTTAGTGTAAAATCATTAGCATGACAAAGACAAACCAACAGATCATTTAAGCAGATGTGATGACTGAAATATTTCAAGCAGTCTGACTTTTCACATAACATGAGAAGCTGGAAAAAATGCTTTGAAACATTTAATCAGTAGCCTTACACATAGGCATTACAGTCAATAACACATATTTTAGAATTAGTAACACAGATCAATATATTACAGATTAATACTGTTTGTCCAAATATTAAAAATGTGTATTAGTCATAAGGCTTTAGCGAATTGACACAACACTTCTTACGCACAAGTGGGAAAAGCCTAAATTGCCTACAGCCTTGTGACACTAGTAGCCTACATTTCTTACATTTCAGGACAGCTTTGGAAAGAACAAAACAGTATACTGTCATGATGAACAGTAAGTCTGCCACGAAATAAAAGTTGTGTCATTTTGAAGGCTGTGCCCTCTGTCACGTTTGCCGACTGTCATAGGGGATGTTTCATTTCAGAAAAGTAACCATTAAAAAATGACATAAACTGGCGTAAATTATTGTAGTTTTTGTTTTACTTGTGAATGTAATTTTCTAAAATGAGGCAGCCTCACTGGCATATGTGGCTGACAAATGCGACCTCCAGAGGGCGCAGCCTTCGAAATGAGACAAATACAGACAGACACCGCATACAATCATTAACGTATTAGCAACTAAGGAACAAATGCAAGACATATCGCACCAGATTGGAAAAGAAGTCAACAAAACTTGACAAGGCATTTTAAATCACGGAGCCCATGTGCAAAACGCTGAAAAAAGCAGCAAAATGGTCAAAGATGTCTGTCTAACGCATGTTTACATAGAAAAACAATTACATACAGTGCAGTGTAATGCAAAAACGCATTGTGAGAACCGGAGTTGTGCCGAATTTCGACCCCCGCCAAATTATTACCCCCCTAGTATTGGTAGGTTTAGGATTAGCTGTGGGGGAGGGGTTAGGATTAGGGGTGGGGTTAGGATTAGGGGTGGGGTTAGGATTAGGCAATCAGGTACTGACTTCAACGAGGGGGGTAATAATTTGGCAGGGGGTCGAAATTCGGCACAACACCGGCCCTGAAGGCTCGCTCTCACCAAAAACGCTAACTATAAAGTTCGTTAATCATTCTAATTAACGACACAGAAGAAATATATCAATGGAATCGCTTTCCGAGCTACTTTACTTTACTACTTTACGCTAACTGATAAACGATAAAAACTTATATGAATAAACAATGTTAGTTTAATAGTTATCATTATATTTATAGTTAGCGGTCTTGGTGTGAACGGGCCTTCTGGTAACTGGTAACTTTGTACAGTTTAATATGGTTCTCTTAAGAAACATCACATGTAGCCTACTGTTTCACATTTCTTAGACTAAGTTCACAATGAAAGCCTTAGTGCTCAGATCCGATTTTTGAGTATAGTTGCTCACATTGTTGTTTTAAATGTGACCAATATCATATTTCAGTGTGAACCGATCATGGTCCTGAAATGACCCGCATGCGCAAAATGATGTTTTATTAACAACACGTTCTAATGATCAAGCAATCAAGTCATTCCAACCAGCTGTCATCAATCAGTAATCAACAGGTCCACTCAATCAGCATGAGTTAAACCTATAAATATACGCAGTCGACTCACCCATATTCCTCGACAGTTTTCAGCATCCCTCCACCACCCCATCTCCTCACACTTGCATGGTTATCTTCCTAACCAGAGATGGGGGGAGTACTCTGGGTTCGGGCCCAATTTCCGAGCTCGGAGCCCTCCCCCCGGACAGCACGCCAAATACGCATAACCATTTACTCTCTGATCATTCGTAAGTGTGAACTCGTGAAAGAACGATAAAAGACGTCACGCAGCATGCTGTCATAGGGAAGTAAACACAGAGAACATTAAAGTAAGTGATAACGAGTTTATTTATAGTGTGATCTGCAACAAAGTCGAAAAAACATAGCAGAGTTTTTAAACATTTATGATTTGTGTTGCTTGTATCACAAATCTGTATAATTTGTGGTTTTATCACAAATAGCTGTCACTGTAATACTTGAGTTTTGACACATTAATGTCCATTACTGACTACCTTTCGCAACTGTCTTGATAATTTCGGGTTGGTAAAATCTGACTCCCTTGAGTGCAGAATTGAGACGAATGTCCAATCCTGCTCCAGGAGGGTCACGGTCCTGCAGAGTTCAGCTCCAACCCCAATGAACCACACCTGAACCAGCTAATAAAGGTCTTACTAGCAAAACTAAAGGCTTCCAGGAAGCTGTGTGAGGGCAAGTTGGAGCTAAACACTTCTGGACAGTGGCCCTCCAGGACCAAGTTTGGTCACCCCTGCTCTAGAGTGATGCAAAAGTCGCATGAATTCCAATTTGACTGTTCAGAGAGGTCACACTGCAAAACATCTGACCTGTATCGGATTTAATACAACATATGGAAGTGGCACAAATCAGAATTGAAAAGAACAAGCGTAGCGTTAGTTCTGGCAGGTCACGTTAGTCAAGCTCGCATCAGCTGACTCTCAGCTGCTCTCCCTGCTCTTATCCATGCTAGGCTGCATGGATGCGCAGGGAGTTCTTGCCCAGAAGGGAACCATACCGCCAATCCTATGGTAATTGTCAATCGTATTTGACGGTAGTGGTCCTGACAGAAATCAGATTTGATGTGGTTTGTGTTGTTCACACTGTCATGAAAAAAAAAGATGTGAGTCACATATGAGCAAAAAAAAAAAGGATTTTGGCCACATTTGCCTGCAGTCTGAACATAGCCTTATTCATCCCATCTCAATGTGTTTGAACAGCATAAGAGTCTCTTCATCTCTCACAAATGGTCGGTCCATCTAACAGTTCACCTCATACATCTCAACACTGTCTTTGAGTCCCTGCTTATGGCGGAATGAACACTTCATGCTTTTGAACCCAAAAAGTAGTGCAGTCCCTCCCAGCACCTGTACCCAAGCTCCCACCCAGCCAAAATAGAGCGACCCGGCCGGGTGTAGCGTTAGCCAGGGTGGCTTGTGTACGTTGAGTCCTTGTGTCTCTGATACTGTTGAATCCACCTCGATCCCCAGCTTCGAAAGATGCCGAGTATACACTCCTAAGGCAGCCAAACTGAGCACGCCTGCCAGCGCAACCAACAGGCCACCGGCTGCCGCTACACTCCTGAGCGGGATATCGGTCCAGCAGCGGACCCCCACGCTGGCGAGCAGGATCCCTGCGCTGCACAGGAAGAGAGACGACAGCACCATCCCCTGGACCATTCGAACCCGAGCATCCCGCTGGTAGGACCCCGATACGGGCCAGCACTCTTTGACCTCCGAGTGCACCACCTGCAGGCAGCTCTCCCATAGGCCATCTGAGCGGAGTAGGAGGAGCTCCGTTGCTCCGCCCCGCCCTGCCACACCAAGCCGCGCATGACCCTCCCTCCACTGCGGGGTGATCGCTGCAGTGAACATCAGCACAAGGCCCAAGGGAGCGAACACCACTCCCATCAGCATGGACGCTGGAGTTTGCATCGTTTCTTTGTAGATGTTCAGCTCTTCAGGACGATGCTAAGAAACCACCGGCAAAGACCTGGTGAAAAGAATCACATTTCAGTTACACTCATTCTACTCGCAGATTCTAGAAGATGCTTTCATTTAAATCTGATGTCCATTGGCAGAAATACACTCCTGGTTTTGCCGTCTGTTAGATCTAAAAGAGAAAGAGTGCGCATATGCACGTCTTGTTAGCCGTTGACTCTCCTTTGAGCTCTAAGAAACATCGTCACTCCTGGCAACCAGCACAGTGGAGGTGCATGGCCTGCTGTTGCTAAGAGACAGTAACCTGGACGATCCTACGGTATATCTGAAACAGTTCTGTACACAGCCACAGGTGCTAGTGTCTTCTGACGTAAATGTGTGGTTGTGTTGTCATCGATGTTGATATTGTGAACTGGACACATTTTGAAACAGTCCTACAGACATATAAGACAGGAAGCCAGACATCTGGGAGCTGAGAGAGCGTGCTGATGTCTGTTCCACACACACATTCATAGAAGACAAGGACAAAAGGAAACCTTCAATTGACTTGATGTTATTTTTAATACATGAACCTGTAGACACCCAATATTGTTTGACAAGAGCGGTGTATTTTCATCATCTAATCGGTTGTTAACCAACGTCTTGACAATATCACCTTCAAAGGTGTCTGCGGAAGGGGTGTGGATGTACGTTTCAACAGTTTGGTCAATCGCTTAATGCGCTTAGAGTACAGTACTGTCTATCATCACATTAATTTCCTGTTTCAGTCACCTTTGTTGCATGGCAACCCAAAAACAAACATTTAAAATGGTGCACTGGCTGGCACCCATACGTTTATGAAAAAACAACAGAATCTGCCACATCAACAAAATGAGGCTACTCACATTGTGAAAGCACCTGACACCTTTGACGCCTGTCTTCAAACCGCACTAGTTATTAAATATCTGGAAAAACAACATCACAGTATGATCAGAGACACAGTAGTCGAGCTTTGATTTTTCTGTAGAAAAAAACTGTAAGCTCATTCCATCATGACAAGGATCAACAGGATGAGGCTTTTGCAAACTACTCACAGCAGACAATACAAACAGAAAGCAAAGATGCAAGATAAGTTTATATTTTGCATTTGCCGGAGATGTTACGGTCATCTGCTTCTCTATTGGAATCACACATAGCAGAGATGTCATCCACTTACCTCTCTGGAGAAAAATGAATGATCATTCAGCTGCTCTTTTTGTTAATTCTGAGATGAATCCTTCTGCTTTCTGTCATTTCTCTCTCCCTCACTCTCATATTCTCTCTAGTTTTGTATATGAGGCTTTCCATACACCCCCATCCTTCTTTGGATGACACACACACACAAAACAGAACAGAAAAAACAGCAAGTCTGACGTGTGCTGACTGCAAAATGCAGACTGCCTGCTAAACCAGATGATCTGATGAAAGAAAAAGAGACATGGATATATGGATAGAAAACAAATATTAATTTAAAATTCGTATCATATCTGTTAATACTTCATCTTACCCCAAGGGTCTAATTTTACCTTTGCACTTTACTCCTTAAATCTAAAAACATTGTGTCCACAATTCCCTCATTAAAAAAATAGACACAAACATATTTTATATTCAGCATAATACAATGTTACAGATCACTGTTTTCCAGAGACACAAAATAAGCCATAGCCATATCATTAAATGTATTTGGATTTTGTGCAGTCTTGTCAAGGACATATTATCCCATCTTACCCTACATAAAAACATGAACACCCTCTCAACTTCAAGTCGTATTTACCACTGGGAAGCTCAAAGATCATTTTGATACCCAAGTTCTCGAGTTGGGCGGGCCATTTTAGTGTTGGGTCCAAAACAGAGACCACCTTTGTCGAGTCCGAGTCGAGCCCAAGTCCTTAACAATCGAGTCCGAATCCAAGTCCGAGTCCAAAGAGGGCTGAGTCAGACTTGAGTCCGAATCCTTAACATCCGATTCCGAGTCGAGTCCGGCTTAGTCCACAAAGATTTAAATTATTTGAAATTGACCGAGTCCGAGTTCGAGTAAAGGCCATATAGTAAATAGTAAGCCATATAGTAAACTTTAAACATGGCGGAAGGGAGAGGATTGCTGTGACTGGAACTAATTTCCAAAACAGCTAGGCCTACATCGCCTTGTCGTAGGCTATATATGAGTAGCCTTATAATTTGAAGTGTAGGCTATTGTAGACTATGTTTCATACACAGTGAAAATAGCATGTATTTGACTGAAATTCTTGAATTGTCAGCAAGTTAACTCTAGATAGTGCAGCGAATTTTAATTTGTTAATAATGGGACGCTAAATAGCCTATAATTTTGTCTTTAATAAGATTTTCCAATAAATATGCAATACTAATAATGGTGTCCTCCATGATTCCTGTTCTGACAATAAGAACTTAAATGCGCCGAGTTCATAATGACAACTTCAGAAGTGGGAAGTAGGAACATTTCTGGTGTCATTTGCTTCCAGTTATTTTTAGCATAAACAGCTTGTTATGGTGATTAATATTGCAAACTGGTTGGCCTATTTCTTAATTATATATATTATTTGATATATTTTACCGGCTAATAAATCGGAAGTCTCGCACATTCACAGAAAACATTTTCCGTGTTGAAAAATTATGTCAAGGCAGTTAGCTGGTCTAATGGATTCGGTGGCAGGATTCGATTCAAACCAGCAACTCCAGAGTTTGTGGCTCTTTGGGGCAATTATTTTAAAGAAACGATTCATATGAGTCATTAGTGCGTGAATCAGAAGGTTATTGTGATGTTTGTTTTCGTGGGAACCGCGAGTAGCTCCGCCGCTGAAAAGCAAGGCGGGAAACATGCTGTGATCTGCGACACAACTGTGAAATAGGTAAATGCAAATTATGGAAACCTGTGAACTTTAGTTTGAGTTTTTTACACATTAACTTAATGAATTGATGATTATTATGCAAGGAAATTCAATGACAACACACTTGAGTATGTTATGGATTTTTGATTTGGATTTTATTTTCCTTACAAAAGCAAAAGGCAGTAAAAAAGGAAACACAGCTTTAGTATATCAAAATTGTTTGACAGAAATACAAAGCATTTGAAATGTAAGTTTTGTGAAACAAAAACCACAAAATTAAGTCAGCATTATTTAATCTGATGTTTGGGCAAGTTCGATATTGCAGTGGTTCGTCCGAACTTACTTGTTAAATGTCGGAGGACAAATGTCCGGTTGTCCTGACAACCGTTACAGCCACACAGATTCGAAATGTGTGGAGTCAGTTTTCAAAATGTGATGATCTTAAATACTGACAGATACGGCTCTTAAGGGGGGAAATGTGTGACTTAATGGTCTAAGACACTTGTGTGTGTTTGTGGAAGGTTTCAGATGTGAAACTAAGACTGATAGCTACAGCACCCTGACTGGAAGTATGCTTAAGTAACACGCGGAAAGATTAATAAACATGCAAACCATAAAGCGATACAAACGCCTCACATCCTGTCCTAGAAATGATAGGCCTATCATAAGCAGCAAAGAGGCAGCATTAAAAAGGCAAGTTTATCATTGAAATAATAACATATAACTTTTTTTAAAAATCATGTCAACACACAATATTATGATAATTATGTCTATTTACAATTAATATTTACAATGTACCTTGTTGATCATAATTGCTCATGTTATAAAATAGTGGTAGATAAAATACAAAAGGTACAAAAGAGGTAACTTGATATTTACACTGGTCAATAATGATATGTCTGTTGAAACTGATAATGATATAACTGGCAGGTGAGCTCTTTTGTTTCCATAGCAACAGTTCTGGCACTGCAGAATCTGTCTCACAGTCCTGCTTTTCGATCGAGAGGGCAGAGAGAAGCTGCCAGCAGAACCAGGTGTGGTGTGTCTAGTTGATGATGTCATTTATAACTCCATTAGTGTTATCTGGAAGTGGCTGATCATAATTTCAGTGATCTCAATGAGGAAGGCAGAGTGGTTGCTGTAATGCTCGATGATGTTGTCGTCCATGTTCACAAAAATCCTGTGGATAGAAAGAAAGAGAGAGAAAATAAGTTCTAGAATTCTTGTTAAAATTCTGCCCTATAATTTTCATGCTGTGCTTATAACCAATATATTGGCGATATTAAAATTCGAAACTATTTTAATAAATGAAAACACAAAAAGCATTTTAAATGCTACAAGTGAAATTAGGCATCACGACATGATAATGCACAGTATGAAAAATGGATATTCACTTTGAGATTTTCTAAAGATTACATTTAACATTGTTATTAAATTATTAGTGTTTTTAAAGAATAAATATAAGAGAGTGTAATATGACAACAAAGTAATCTAAATGTAAAAACAGCATATTTTATATACCTATACATTAAAAAACTGTCATAATAGTGATAGGTGATAACTGATACATGTTGGTACCATTGTGTATTTTTAGAACCAAACACACACAAACTACATAACTGTAAAAAGTGATCAGTTGACTTAACTTAAAAAAAGTTAGGAAACCTGTTGCCTTAACTTTTTCACATAACAATGTTATTTTTGTAAAAAAAAAAATTATAACTTTAATTTTTTTCAATACGCATGAAGGTTTCCTCACCTTTTTTAAGTTAAGTCAACTGATACCTTTTTACAGTGATATTTTAGATCAAAAGTTGCTTCTCATCAACACAAAAGCCATAACGCTTTAATTCTGATACCCAGTCATTTTGCACATCACTCCACATTATTTATTTTAGTCGTTATGTCTGTGTTGAGCTGTTGAGTGACACTGACTGACGTACAGATGAACTGTGCCCTACCGACTGCTGAAAGAAACCTCAAGCATTCATGTTCAGTCTTCTAAAACATTCATCATTCCTTCTCTAAGGGCAGACCCTGATTTAGATCCTTAAAAACACAAATCTTTATCTCACGATTTACGCAATCCATTATTTGGCACAACAGTCGTCTCCACCGGACAACATGTATACGATGTTCGGGTGTATGACAGACTAAGAGCGAGACTGTGCCAGTTCTCCCAGCCCTGAGGGTGGAGGGAGTCTGATTGAAGATTGGAGCGAAAGAACGACCGAGAATGCTGCTCGACCTGTCCCTATCCCTCAGCCATATCATCAGCTAACGGCCTGAGGAAAGTTAAGCTCCAAGTTACACAGCTCTAGGCTAGGTTGATTAAGACAAATGCTTTTTTTGAAAGTCCTGGACATGTTTATTTGCCCTACCTAGGTCAAACGCTCCTTGAACGCTTCAGCATGCATGTGAAATACAGCCATGTAATTATATGCTTTATTTTAATGCCTTATACTTTATGATGCACTGAGGTGAGTTATTCCCACACATGTTCTTCAATGGATGAGTGAACAGGTAAGCGCAAATATCTACATGGTGTCATGGGTGATCACCAACCAAAGAGATAAATGGTGCTCTCTGAGCCGGGACTCAGTAGTTCGCACGTATCTCTTACACAACCAGACACCAGCGCCGCCTTCCTATCAGAGCCCTCATCTCTACTGTTTCTCTCTGAGCTTCATAAACCACAAAAAAACATACAGCGCAGTCAGATGACTACCTATGTTGAAATCATCTTGTCTTCCTCCTTTTCTTTTGCTTTTAATTCACTGTCTTTTTAAAGGGGAGCAGCAATCATCACATTCCAGACACTATAGATCTCCTGTCAACCCGGTCTGTCGACTTTGCTTCCTGGCAGCTTGTTGAGATGGAGCTCAGATTATAATAAATGGGTTTAACAGTCGTTCAACTCTATGAAAGAGCGTTTCGACATCCCTCTATCTGTATCCGTGACTTCATCACAGCTTGCAACAGTCCCCAAACGTTTTCGCCCAGTGAAGTTTAGCTTTATCTCACTCACCCTCTTTTGCACTTCTTGAAGATTTTCCCAATGGTGTCTTCTTGCATACCGTACTTTTCTGAAATCTGAGAAGGAAGAAATGAGTCATGTCTTAGGTACAATTCCTCTCAAGGTTCGAAGTGAGATCTTCGCTAAACTGTGTAACGGAAAGAGAGGTTGAGAAACTCACCGCTTCTCTCAGGCCCTTGAGGGTTGGCGTGTTCAACATGAGGGCATCAAATACTTCCTCAGTCTCTCGTCTGACGTAGAGTAAAACTGAAGAAAAAATAAAGAATCTACTATCAAAACACTGTGGCACTGTGATTTTTATCGCGAAACAAAGTGAGACTGAGATTGTTTTGTTATGTTCTCAGGTTATTGCTTTACTAAAATTATCTTGAGTCTACTGTACCTCTCTGTTGCTCGTCTCGACGGGCCTGTTTGCTTGGAGGGGAGCTGCTCTGGTCGCCGACATCTGCGTAGCTGCTGTTACGTTTCCGTGATGTCTTGTCCATTTCTTCCAGGCTAACAGGGGGCACCTGGACAATAACAAAGAGATAAAATCAAAGTTGTTAAAATGTCACATGCTGATGATAATGATAGTAATATTATCACAGTGACAATGCAGAACAAAATGTAGGGTGGTCTCATGATTTCCTAATCCTTTGCTAATATGCTAAAGACGTTAATATGGGCTCTTTCTTCATGTAAAAAGACCAAACGACTGGTGTTATGAAATTATGTTGAAAATGACTGTGGGAAAAAGGCCTGTCGGAACAGTCTCCATCCCTCCTCTCTTAGCCTGTGTAAACACAGCTGAAAAGCATCTCTTCAACACCCTCAGAAGAAGTATGTGTGTGTGCGTGTGTTTGAGCTCCCACGGGTTAATCCCTGTGTCAGTCAGCATGGCCGTCCCCATCTCAGGTGAGTTTCGCTCGCTGTCATGTAAACTCTGGAGCGCACCAGTTAGCATGTCTGATCTCGAGATCACTTTCTCTCTTTTTTTCCAAGCCCACTTCTTTCCCACCACATTTTTTCCCACACTTTTCCCTCTCTCGCTCCCAGACTCTCACCCCTCGGGGTGTTGGTGAACATGACTCAACAATGCTGCGGTAAGCCGCATATCCTAGGATGTAGGGAAGAGCATGTGTGTGTATATGTGTGAAAGACAGACGTACCAGGCCACAGCGCTGCATAGTGCTGAAGTGCATCTCTGGGATGAATAAAACAGGTTGTGTGACATGATCATCTAGAGTTTTAAAGAAGGTAGAGTCCTTTCCAACAGAGCTTGAGACTAGGGACTGTTTGCAACCTGAGAAGAAGAAAAAAACGTTTTAACATAACACTCAAAGTAATAAATGAAAATGTTTCATAAAGGCATAATTAATGAAAATTAGACCCTGGTGGAAAACACTGCTTGGCTAGTAGCCCGCGCAGGTAATTTAAGCTTGTGAGCCCTCTTTTACACATCATTAGTCACATGGACACCAAATGGGGAAAATTTGCTCTGTATTCTCTTTATGATTTTGGTAGGGTGGTAATGGGTGGGTGTTCCCTGAGAGTCTCAGGCTGTAATTATGTGACTGATGGCACTCACCATTGTTGCTGGAGTCTGCAACATTCTTGGTCCTCCTCTTGCTTCTCTTCCTCTCCTCGTCTCTCATCTTCCTCTCAGCACCCTGCAAGCATTTAAGAGCAATAAAACATTTAGAATCTGAGCAAATAAAAATGTATCTGGCATTTCAGGACAGCTTGTTAAACCAATAATTCACAATACATTTTTTTTTTTTACTCTTAAAACTCTTAACTGCACAGATGGGTTTTTTTGTTGGGTTTTTTTGTTGTTTTTTTACAAATATTTACGAACATTACAAAGGGTATTACCAGTAAGAAATAACATTATATATAAAACCCCTCTTATAAACAACTCCGAGTTCATGTCTAGTTTAGGTGCCAGCTGTGTAGTAGACATGCATTTGATCCAGCTAGAGAAACCACAGCAATGCAGTAAAGAACTCTGTTCACCTTTTGCTGCTAAACCAGTCAGACGTGTGTTAAATCTGACCTTCCAATCATGCATTTCTCCCACACAGTCAATCAGCTAATAACTATGGCTGCCGTGGAACGCTCAAACGAGCTTTAAGGAGATGAGAGATAGCGCAGTGTGCTGTCATTTATCTGATCAGCTCAACAAAAGGGATCAATAGGAATCCGATAGAGTAAGGGTGAGTGACATCGAAAGAGTGAAAATAAAAATTAACAAATACTTGTCTATTTTCTGCTTCAGTGAAAACAGTTATCGCATAACTGAAAATGTGCCAGTAAGAGATCCGAGGTCAGACATAGACCGCTTTATGAGTAAATAACTTAGTAGGTCATGAGTCAGGACAATGTTTTGTTTTAGAGTTTATGACGCAGTCCAAGATGAGCCAAACAAGCTACAGAAATCCAAAGCACACCCTGATAAGTGTTTTAGTTTTCATCAAGCCTTGAAATGTATGCGTGCATCTTTTCACACTGTTATAAGATTCTCTTTTGGTTTTGCTTCTTATATTTATAATTTAATAATATAATTATATTTTTATAAATATATTATTAAAATCTAAATATATTTCATAAAAGTTCAACATTTTATATATATATTTTTATATACGTTTTTTCAACAAAAAATTTTTTTTTACACATAATTGGGCACTGGCTCACCTTATCGCAGAAGATCTTGACCTGACAAACAGCTCTGTGAATAAGACGGTTGTTCCCTGAGCTGAAATCATACGTGTCGATCTGAAGATTCAGAGGAAGACCTTTAACCCCCTTCTGTGAGGAGAAGTCAGTGCTCAGAGAGTTGACGCCAATGTGAACCTGTGAAACACATCAGATAAATGAAATCTCAAGAAAGCATTGTTTAATTAGGAAGCTAGATTTGTTACTCAATGACATGACAGTTTATATAGAAAAATAAAAATGTAGAGTAAAAGAACATGCATTGTTTAGTTCATGTGCAGGCCTGTCAAAAAAACCCTATGCTTTGACAAAAGGAAGGGTCAGGGATAAGACATATTAGATGTGTCATATGCAAATATGGCGTGAATGGTTGTTCAATAATTCCAATTCATTTCAAAAGAAAAGGAGTGTCCATATGGAGAACAACACGGCGAGATCCAACATGTTAGAACCGGAGGCAAAACAATCAAAAACAATCATCTAAATAATAGGATGATGATCATAAACTGAAGGATAAATGAATGAACAGGTTGCCGATGTCCGAGTTTTCAGATTAACATTTGAAATATTTGAATTCAAATTCTGATTATAAAAAAGGGCTGTTGCCATATTGCTTGGCAACTATAAACATTCTAACATTAGACTAATGAATTATGATATTTGACAGAAGAATTGTTTATTTAGTTGTTCCAATTATTAGCTAAAGCTATAAATCTTAAAATGACTTTTATCATTTGCTGTAGTTGCGCTTTTATTAAGTCAATAAAAGTGCGTTACAGTGATTGTATTCTTTCTTTCTGTCTCTGCTCCACCTGCTGTGAGTTTCGTTGTCCCACCCATCACTACCCTGGGGGCATGCTGAAATGTGCCCTATTTCTCTTTCTCTTCTTTCCTGCTTGCTTCCTTCCCTCCCTCTTTCTTTTTTATTCCCTATGATGACAAGTGCCTAAGGAGGCTGCATACCGTAGATACCACTGCTCTCTGACACTCCTCTAAATGATCCTCCTTTCAACCCATCACTTCACAAAAACAAGTGACAGGTGGATCTGTGCGTGTGTGTGATGTTCACCTTTGCTTCTTCATTGGTGTTCCAGATAAAGGACAGCGCGTTGAAAGCAACCTCTTCCAAATTACTCACTCCACTGAAAACTTCCTTGTAGTCAGCTGAGAGTCAATATAGAAGAATTTATGAATATATATTGGATTAAATTCAACACATCAATCAAAACCTTCCACCTTAAATGACATCTGACTTTAAAGTAGTCAATCAGTATTGTTTTCCCCCCCCCAAATAAAATTAATAAAAATGATACGCCATGTAATGTATAAGGTAAATGAAAATATTGTAATTCAACATATCTTTAAAAATCTTTAAATAAATATATCTTGTAATAAAGATATTTTGACAGGAAATCGACTAAATTTTAAGAATTATTTTTGCAGTGTTCTTTAGGTAAAGTGATATTACGCACCGATATCAATGACTCTTTGTTTGACGGTAGGCTGTCGAGCGTGCCAGTGGTTCCAGTACTTTAGCTGCATCTCAGGACTCTTGTCATTCTCAAACACAGCCATGATCACCGTCTGAAAGAGAAAATAGATACATTTTTTTACAACCTGTTACTTTGTGGTTTTTAGAGAGTGGTGACTCCCTATAGGACAATACTTGACGTTTTGCTGTTTACCAAGTGATGTAATACCCCTTTCTACTAATACCCCTTTCACACTAATACCCCTTTCTCTCTGCTTTGTCACTGACCATAGCAGTGTGTGCTTTAAAGAAAAGAGCCAATCTGTCACACCTTCTTCTCCTTCAGCTGAGTTTAGAGTCTTACAGTATGCAAAGGCTTTGGCCTAGTATAGAGTTAAGGAAACTTGCCCTGAATCTTCTTTGCAGTGTCACGTCAAGGTTACTGAGCCACAAAATGTCAAAATACGGTACTTTAAAAGATGCTAAATTATCTTGTAACTCTTTCTCTTTGGAGCAGATTATTTGATGGAAAAAATATGTTATATGGTGAGCATGGATTCTGACCTTCATTTCCAACAAATGTGCTATTTTAGAAATTCCCAATGTGAGTTTTTGAAAGTGTAACTTACTTTTACTTTGCTGCATGACACCCCAGCAGTGCTGTCCACTCCCTGCAGCGTGATGGGGTAAAACTGCCCCTTGTTGAGGTACACCATGGGTATTTCTGTAGTTTTGTGCTGGGACGCTTGTGGGGAGCCAAGAACGAATTGGAAGTCATTCCTGCGAAAAACAGTCAAATTAAAACATTTCTATGCAACAGCATTGCTCAGTTTTTTTTATAATATCTATTACTTTTTATAGCTTGTATAAAGTAACCAAATGACACAGTTATTTTTTATAGAGGCAAAAGAATGAGAAAGAAAAAACTATGACTGATTTGTAAAGGCTCAGGCAGCCTGTCTCACCTGTATCTTTCTGGAGAAGAGTTGGGGTAGGAGTATACAGGGCTTGTCTGTCCCACAAACGCATTGCGGTTGTTTAGAGACTGTTTTTTGAAGAAAACAAACACATGTCATAAGTTGACGGTAATTATATTTGACAAAGCACCTGTTTTAGGCATTCATGGCACATTTTTTTGTTGTATTTGTTGTAATGGCTCAGAAACAACAACAAAAATACATACTATTATTAATATACAAGATTATTATTTAAATAAAAATAATATATATACTAATTTAAAATAAAAAATCATTTTAAATGTGCTTTGCAAACCTCAGGGGTGACCTCGAGGAAGGTTGGGTGAGATTGCCATGATTTCTGTGACTGTGGGGGGAGGAGCGACTCCAAGATGTTGTTGATGTTGACTGGGTAGCTTTCAGTGCTCGCTAATGGTTGCTTTACGTGGCTGAAGGGAATATTGTCAGAAAGAATTTTCATGATCTGAGCGTTCTCCAGTGTGGCCAGCTCAGGGGAAGAGCTGTTCGGTGTCCTAAGGGATAAATGCCAATACATATTATGAACCTTCTAGTTGCACATGGAATTTTTTATGATGGTACTCAATCCTTAATGCTATTTACACAAGGGCATCTGTTACCTATCTAAACAATGATGACAAAAAAGTGTTAAAGTCAATAAAAGCTTTGCTCAATCTCGGCATTGTTTATGGAGCTTTCTTTTCATGAAAAGGAAAGCCAAACACTCTGGGCGGGAGCTGTTTGCTACCTAACGCTGATTTTTTTTTCACTGTTTGAGTTTCTCGGCTGGGTTTGACATCGGGGAGACCAACAACAAGCTCTATAGGCAGCTATTTTTCACTAGCACAAAAGGGTGCTGTGTAGTGACTCAGTCGTTTTTGGGATGGGTTGAAGAGAAAAGGATTAACAGCTGAACCAGCTCTGACCTCAGATAATCTTTGGCTAAATTACTCAACCTAGCAATATAGTACTGGATGGAGAAAATGTGACATTTAAATCTAGATGACTGTTGTGACATATGTTCATCTTGCCTTCTGTCTGATACTATAAACTGACTGTACTTCTTGTATGCTTAGTATTGGAAGCATTTTGATTCATAAATCATAAAACTTTATGGTCAAACTTACCTCTCCTCTCTGGGTTTGTACATGCTGCTACCACGGGTACATGCCGTCATCGGCTCTTTTGAAGTCTGAAAAAAATATTTAGAATCTAACTTTTGTTTATAATACAAATTGAATAATGATAAAATATATATATATATATATAAAGTACCTTGCAGGTATCATAGAAGATGTCAATAGCCAGGTCTTCATCTGACTGAAGTCTGGGTTTAGTCTTGCTGATGTCGTCCTCGTAAGGCCAAGAGTCCATCATGTAATTGTCTGAATAGCGCAAGTAGTTGAAACTCTCGTTCTGTTGTACCATGAGAGCCCTAGGGGAAAGACGAATGAGATATTAGCACAGATAAAACATCAAGCATTCCCAAGAACTGCAACATGTGATTTTGCAAATGTCGGTAGTGTGATGTATGGCAAAATGATTTAATAACAGCTTTAAAGGCCACAAAAATGTGCCTCTGGTGCACATACGATGCTCAGTGACAAAACCACAAAATTTAATGAAGTAAAGCCTTCACACTTCAAGCCAATATAATGCTCAGGAAAACCTCCCCAATCACATCATTTCAGGCAAAAAAAAAAAAGAAAAAAAATGCCTAAATGTGAAGAAAAATGGTGGCAAACATCTAACTTTCTCTTCTCATATACTCTGAAGGGCAAAAACTCTTGAAACGGATCAACGGTCAGAAGCAAAGAACTTAATTTTAACTTAACACAAGCACCACAAACAAAAGACAAGGATTTGAAGAACTCCTCAAACAGTTAGTTTTGTTTTGGGACTTTCCCGAACTACTAGGATTAGCAATGAGGTGGTCTGCTTTGATAAGCTAAAATGCAAACAGAACTGTTTAGGCACCTGTGCTCACACTTAATGAATGAGCATTTTTGGTTCATTTCTTAAAAAAGAAAATAAAAATAAAAAACACTGGAAAAAAGAAAAACCTGCATAGAATTGAATCCCTGTTAAGTACCCCTATTGACTAATTCTAGGCACCTGCATGTTGACATAGACCCCAACCCGCAACACATTAGCACAAGACTGATGTGTTTCTGTTTTTGTGCACTCGGGACCTTAGGACAGTTATACTAGGCTGTCTGTCAGCGTAAGAGACCGAGAATGTGTGTTTGGGTCCTGGTGTCAATTTTCAGCAGAAATTATCTTCATGTACTCATTCATGTGGGGGCCCGTTTACTCGCGAGCAGAGGGAGAGTGGGAGAAGAGGAGAAAGACATTACTCAAGAGGAAGAGCTTAGAGCGGTGAAACTGCAAACTATAACGCAACCCACAAAGAAATCAGATGAATCATATGAAACAAAATGCATTTTTTAGTCCTGCATTAACAGCTCATTTGAGAATGTCTAGACAGTTGCTGATAATATATTAAATATAATATATTTTTTCATATTTAAATATATATATACCCTTAATAAAACAAAAAGGATTTTTGCAAAGCAATTATAGCAAGTAATTTTTATTTTTTTTAAATGGTATGTATTCAACACAGCCAACCAACAAACAAAAAAGAAAAAAAAAAGAAAGAAAAAAAAATACCTTTGTAAAATTTAATGGAAATAAATGTAACAAATAATGACTTACTCAATCTCCTTGGTCATGACTCCTCTGACAGGCAGTGGTGATAAAATCCTTAGTTTGTTATCTTGCCTCTTCTCCCAGATGTGTTTGTACGTCTGGTTGAATGTGTGTCTATGTGTTTATATCCTGATAAATGAGGTGGTTTGATTTGTATCCACATCGTCTCTCCATTTATAGCAGGTTGCCTTCTTTGCTCTGATTGGCTGGCAGCCTGAGACAGGTGTGTGATAGGACAGGTGTATCCTCCCTTAACCCTCTCAGTGCTGGAGAGAAACTTCAGCATGTGTGAGTGAGTGGGTGGGGGGGGGGGGGGGGGGGACTCATTAACACCTCATATAAAAGACTGAGAGTCTGCAGTCACAGGTGTGAAATGCATCTTATTTGGGATCAGAAACCAAAGGCACAGGTGAAAGAACATGGTTTTAACATGCAAATTAAAGGTTGTGTCATTCTCTCAATCTCCAATAGAATGAAAGGGGGAGGTTTTGGCTGCATGGTTTTTATGGCCTTTTCCAATTAATTGAATAATTTTTTTAATTTAGCTTTATTTGATATTTTACTGTATTCTTTTTTACATGGTCATAATGTAGTCATAATGAAGTCATAATTATTTACGTGCATTTAATTACTCTCCCATTACACCATACTTTCCCAAAGCAAATATGATTATGTGTATCATGCTTAATTCTTGATCATTTATTTCTAATGCAAGTTGCAAATGAAATATTTTTTTCCTTCAAAACATTTACTACAAAGTCTTAATGCATCATTTCCAGATAAAAATTCTGGCATGTCAGAATGATGTCAAATATGCCTCTGCATCTCAGACGGGAACTGGTGCAAACTGATAAAGGACTGCATATGCACCTTTTAAAATCTCTAACATTTTTATTTTGCGTTTGGTTTATATGAAACCTTTTGAATTTGTCAATTGGAATAATGATAGTTTTGGTATATTTTATACACTAGACAATTTTTTTTTTTTTTAAGGTAAATAAGCAGGTGCACAATATTTTCAGTCTTTGCATATTATCTTTATGCATAAATAAACTGCAGCCATGTTTGCATTTATGTTTGTCTATTAATCTTAGTTTTGTTAAGGCCTGAAGGTATCTGGCATTATGTCACACAGGGTGCGTGCTCTGCGGTCTGCCTTCACACACACCCTCACAGTTTCACACACGCACACACATCAAACCCCTCAGGCATCTCGAAGTTGAACCAAAAAAAATGTATAGATGAAATAGATTATAAGATGTAAGGAAGGAAGTCAGGAATGCTGATAACTCTTTAGTGGTTTACAGTAAATGACTGCAAGTTCCTGGACACACATGCAATTTCATACTTTAAAAAGGTGTGATTATATTTTTGTTTGTAGTAACTTTCCATTTGCATTTGAAAACCAACTATGCAAATACAGTGCAGATCACATACTGTATATACCAGATTATTATTTAAATATTGCATATTTATATGTCAATTGACAGTTTCTCACTAATAGCAAGAATCCTATGTCAGAAACATACAGTATTTATCTCAATTCTATAATGTCAAACTAAAATACATCTCATCATAAAATACATTTTATCCCAAAATTCCATCTTGTTCACTTTGCCATCCTGATTCCTATATTCCTATGCTTAAAGCAGCAGGTGTGAACAGCCACATTGAGATCCGTTTTGTTCTGCTGGAAGTGTCAATGTAAAGGGAACGAGCTCTTAGATTGAGAGGCTTTTCTAAAGGGATCATTTCACACCTAGAAACTATGCAAAAAAACAACAACAAAAAAACAGAAACCTGAGTAAATGCTCCATCACTGAGGCATTTGTAAGAGAAAGATGGAGTTAGACTAGAGAAAGAAAAAGGGAAAATTTATATAAGAAGTATCCTCGGAACTAAGGCTTTTCCGGAAATAAAGGTTTTCATATAACGAAAACATTAAGATGTCGACACTAAACACATAAACGGGGTTTCGTTTTGAACTTTTTAAGAACTTTTAAAGGTAGTTTTAGTCGTCTTTTCTGTCATCTCCGTTCATGTTCATGTAAATTGCACAAGCTTATTTTGTCCATTAAATGGAAAGATCTTAAAAAAAACTATAAAAAAAACATGCAACATAGACCCTTGAAGAAATCAGGACAGAAGTGGTCGAAAGTGGACAAAAGAGAGATTAAAACACCAGGTGTAAACGGGTATGTTTCCCTCGTCTACTTGTGATCCGATCCACCAAAACGCATCTTAATACCAGGTGTAAACAGGGCTAAGAGGCCTAAGAGTCCACGAGAGGGTCACACACTCTCCTGTCTTTTCATGGTTTCTATTATGATTCTCTCAAGGTGTGACAAAAATAGCAAACACTCCATTTTTCCTCAATCCTAAAGTGAAACAGCTTTAAATCCATTTTAAAATCAATGCATGAATGAACATGAACCATCACTATTTACATAATAGTTCTGAGTATTCTGATTTCTCTGGATCTGGAATGTGTCAAAACCCTTAAGAGTAGCTTACTATCAAATAAAATATAATATAAAGTGGGGCTCAAAAGTCTGAGACCAGTGAAAATGCTTCTACTTCGCATCCTTGTAATTATATACATTCTCCAATACCATTATATGATGATCATGTCCTCCAGCATGACTTAAAATGATCCAAAAAACATCTGACTGACTGTACAAAGAGTCACATGATCAATATCACAAATTTACTTGTGCAAATTAGAGATGTTTGCACTCCACTGTATGATTGTATGATATTTCATCTTAATTTTTCACATGATCTGTTCATCGCCTGAGCTAAATGTATAACCAAAATCAGATGTAGTGTTTGTGGTTTGCAAACGGTGTTGCAGTGTATTCACAGGGTGAGATCAGTTTAAATCTGTGAGAACAGGATTATGTGCACTGTTCATGCATCACATATCTATCATCACACGCTGATCTGAACTAGCATTATATCAACTAATATGGCTTGTTTTACCTAAATGAGTAGAATAACAATATATGTAGTCCAAACAGCAGAATCCACCACAATCTAAAAAATAAAAAAATAAAACTTTTCATGTTTATTTTAATAAACGCATTTACTCTATGGAAATTTGGTGCCGTAGCACTATTCTCATTTGTAATGTAATTAAATGCATAAAATGTAAATGTGATCTGAAAGCTTTGATCTGATTTTGTTCTTAAGTTTGATCTTAAGTTCTTTGGTTAAAAAGGTCTTCTATTTGATCTAAAATGTTCAACAAAACCACACGAAATGCCAGATGAGATTTGGTTGAGAGGAGCAATGATTTTATGATCTGAAAGATTCAGCTCAATTGTTATTGCACATTTAAACTTCCTCTTAGTCTAAATTCAAATATGACCCAATGAAACTGCCAGATGTTGCCCAAGATGTGCTGAAAATGTATCCCTTATAGGGTCAAAACCTCAGATCACTCTGCATCATTCATGAGGGATCAGGACACACACACACACACACACACACACACACACACACACACACACACATATTGTAATGGAAAAAAAAAAGAGGTGTGGCCTGTAATATCTATCAGTCAGATGTAATCCTAGTTTCATTCACACACACACACACACACACACACACACACACACACACACACACACACACACACACACACACACACACAACACACACACACACACACACACACACACACACACACACACACACACACACACACACACACACGTTGGGTTTTCATGGGGTTTTATTCCATAGAAATAATGATTTTTATTCTGTACAAACTGTAGCCTATATTCTATCCCCTAACCCTAAACCCATCACAGAAAACTTTCTCTATTTTTACATGTTCAAAAATGCCCCCACAAGGACCAGGATTACGGATATTGCCATCTTTGTGGGGACATTTTGTTCTCATAAAGTATAGGGTTTACCAGGACCACACACACACACACACACACACACACACACACACAATCACACAATCGGAAGTTTCTTACAGTCACACTACAATCTTCTTCACGTTTCTCCTCAGGCTGCACTGTGACTGTTGTAACTGAAGGATGCGGAGTATTAAAACATACCTGCACAGATACAATTGTCTCATATTTCCTTTGGGATTGTAACAGAAGAACAGAAATGTCTGTGACACACCGTATCAATAGCAGTTTCTTGAACTGACAAAGATGAAATGAAAAGCGGATTTGTACCTTTATGTAAAATAATGAGTTTATCAGTTTGGTTAATATTGTGAAAATGGTATTAAATCTGTAATAATGTGATTATTCAATTAGGGGAATGTTTAGGATGATTTTAAATAAAGAAAAAAATAAAGGGCTTTGCTTTTTTTTAAGGTAATCATTCTTAGAGAACATATTATAATAGCCTTAAACTCTTTTTTTGGGATTATTTTCTAGTTTTTAAATGTTGAAATGCTAAACTCTGCCAGAATTTCTCTATTTTGGGCTACCCAATTCATTTATAAGTTATTCGTTTAACATCAGGGGATGCATTTTTCAGTTAACTGTCATGTAAGTGTACAATCTGAAGTTTAAAAAAAACCAAATAATCATTGTTTCCAATACCGCTGTCATGCCAAGCATTTTACAGAGCAATTCACAAAACAGTTTTCCAAAACATTATAGAAATGAACATCAGAAATGGCATTAATTTAGATTAAATTAGTTTTTTTTTTACATAATGAGAGCAGCTTTATTACACCAAACTGCTACAGAAAACATTTTCTAAATTCAATATTATTTGACATGCTAAAAATATGTCAAAACAAACGCTATCACACATTATAACAAAATTCACTTTTAGATTAGCCAAGGCCGTGAACAAACCTTTATACCAGGAAATGTGATTGTTTTAACAGATGAAGATTAAATAAATCAGTCCAAATCTGACTCAGTCTTCATCATATTGTCATTTCTTGAAGCTAAATCTTTTGAAAATAAAATATTTAAAGAGTCACAGAGTGTGTTTTACACACACACACACACACACACACACACACACACACACACACACACACACGTTGGGTTTTCATGTTTTATGGAGACATTCCATAGACATACGGATTTTTATACTGTACAAACTGTACGGTAAGCTGTTTTCCTCAAGGGGACAAAAAAGGACAAGGATTTTGGATATTGCCATCTTTGTGGGGGCATTTTGTCCCCATAACTTAGGATATACCAGGACCACAGACACACACGCAAGCTGTTCTTCTGTCAGATTCTTGCCTCATGTAAAGTTTGTGCTATGTCAGTGTTTGATTTCTGTCAGCAGGTCTGGTGAGTAATAGAAATCCTGACAGTCACTAAGCTCTTGTGATGGTCTGTGGGATTCTCACTGGGAACTGGCAGCAAAACTGAATGCGAAACAATCCATCATTACACCAATAAAAGAGGGAGGCAGAGAGCAGTTCACTGTTCCCCTGCGTGATAGGCATCTGCCTCTCTCTCTTTTCCTTTTCCCTGGATGAGTTAAGATGTTCCCGTGGGATTGTGAGGTTTCTGTGCTTTCCAGGATTCGTTACCACATTGTGAACAGCAATAGAAACTAAACATGTCAAGACCCCGCATGCAAACGCTAGCACACATGCTTATTGTAAATAACCTTGGAAACATGTCCAAACCATCACCCTGTTACCCTTCCACACCTCTGCAACACGCACATGTGCCCCTCTTCCAAACACACACACATACGCCATCCTTAAAATCTACCCACACTGAAAAATAATCCCCTCACCACTTCCTACCGCTCAGATAAAATTTGCAAGTACTTTTGTTCTAACTTCAGAAAGCACACACACCTCTCATGTGTGCAACACAAAATCTCTCACCCAGTTTCACTCTACAAGTCCTGTCTTGTTGAAGAGAATGAGAGACACACAGGAGAGAGAGAAAGTGAGATGAAGAGAGTCTCAACTCTATTTGTATTAATGTGCTCATTAAAACAGAATTAAGTTGTATAGTTGAGATTACTACAGAACTTACATTAGATGTTACATTAAATGTTCTTGTAAAGATGACAAATAAAAAATCAAGTAAAATAAAATTATTATTATTATTATCTACTTCAAATTAAACCAATGTACAATGTCAAGTACAAAGCAGGGTTATTATTTAAATGAACTAAAACTTCAAAAAATGTCTGTCACTAAAATATAATAATAATTAATCAAATAATATTAACTATTAATAATCTTTTTGTTAATAAAATTAAAATCAACATTTTAATAATTTTGTATTAAAATTTTATTTCAGCTAGTTGCCCAAGCAACATTTCTCATTTTCAGTTTAACTTGATAACTCAAATAAAAAAATAATTAATAAAAACGATCTTTTTTTTTAAATAAAAAAAAACACAATACACTAATACAAATGAAAAAAAAACACAAAGTACTAAAACTTTAAAATTAAAATATAATATATATATTTTTTAATTAAGCTATTTCAAAATATTTAAATAATTATCTCATTGATACTAAACTAACACTATGAGTGAGTTCACATCTTTTACATATATTCATTTTGTTAATAAAATTAAAAATAAAAAATTTTCCCAACTCCGCCCTATTTCATTTGAAGCATTTAAAAAAATAATAAAAAAAAATGTAGAAATAATTATTCTAAAAGGTAAATTGGCAAGTTATACTGAACAACTACATAAAACAAATGCTGGTTTTCAAAACATAATAGTTTGTGTTTGCATGTTAACATTTTTACAATTCTGCTATTATGTCGGTCCCATTTTGTGCAATTTTGAGTCAACAAGGAAAGGGTTTTTTTCACATTTAAAATAAATCAAACAAGAGAATTTGCTGATTTGGATGACACATGTTATGTAATTTAACAAGCTGACAACAACTCAAATTATAACCCATGAGGACAAATGTTATATGTTATGTTAAATATTTTTCAATAGATCCTTTATATATAAGCCCTATCCTTTATATTTCCTGTAAATACCGTTTTATACACAGTGGAGTCATTTTATTTATTTATAAATAAATAAATAATTATTTCAAAAGATCATCATAACCATTTGAGTGAAATCATGTGAATTTAGTTTTACCTGCATTCCAGGTTTATTTAGTGTGGTATTCTTCTTTTTGCTTTGACTTCACATGATCAAGGAAACAGATTCACTTACTTGATCAGTGACCTATATATAGTGCAAAATCTTAAATATTTCTTATTTCTCAAAATCCACAAACTTTATATTCATTCTAATTTATAAATTAGATTAGGACCGCCTAAAGCTTTAGGCATTTTTAACTGTTTCTTTTAATACATCATAATGAATGACTTCCTCTGTATATTATTGTAATCCCAAGGAATAATGGGTTAGGAAGAAGATTGTAATCTAGAGAAGATCTGTGGATTAACCAGTGAAGTTGAGTCATGGAGTGAAAGAATGCAGAATGCACCTGCTCAGCTTTAACAGCAGACACCTGCTGAAGAGCAGAGAAGGGACTCGGCTAAGACAAATGCTATGTCATTATGGCTCTAAACTGTTAAACACGCCTGCAAATGAAAGGATGGGGCAAAGGAGAGAAAGGGGCAAACGTGCATAAAGCAGAGGAGGTGCCCACAGTAACACAACAGGTTCAACCTGAACCGAATGCTAACAAAGGCTATGATTACAAGGTGCTGAAAAAATGAAGGAAGAGACAAACAAACAGAAAGAAAATGAAACGGCGCCTTTTGTTCCAACGTGATGGCTTTTGAAAAGTCAGGGCTCATCGTGGAGAGCTCCTATTCCCCTGCGCCTGTGTGTCTGTCTATATGTCCATCTCTTCACCACACAGAGAAGACGGTTAGCACAAGTCTGCACAAACAAACCATTATTGCATTAACACTGACCTAGACAAGTGACAGTTCACAAGTCGTCAAAGACACACGTTTGCTTAGCTATTCACAATTAGGACATCCCATAGACGTCTATTACAGACTATTCTAAATTCTTCCCCAAAAAGAAAACTTATAAAAAAGTTATATTCTATAAGTTATATATAGTTTGAAAAGTTATAATATTTAATTTATTAATTTATATAATACATTATATAGTTTATCTCATGTTATACTTTATTTTTAAATATTGCATTTCATTGTTTTAAGCATTTATTTGTGAAATCATGCGTCTAATCAAACCTACAAGAAATCATGCACACACTTTTACATGTACATATATGACGTAATTAGATGTAAAGATTAAATCCATGCATGAAGTTCAAACTGGTTTTTTCAGTCCTTTATGAGATGCTGATTTATTTATTTTTTGCCCATTTATCTATAGGACATATCTATTTTTCTTATAAATAAATAAAAATAATAAAAATACAATCAATATATATATATATGAAGACTTCAGATGCAAAAGCCTCTAAGTGCCATCTGCATTTTTATCAAGCTCGCATATTTAAGTTCAGTAATTTCACTTTAATGACAATAAATAGGTAATTTTCATTGCCATTAAAGTGAAATAACTGAACATAAACATACAAGCTTGATAAAAAATGATCATTCTAGAAGAAAATATCAGATGGCACTTAGAGGCTTTTGCGAATCTGAAGTCTTCATATACAGCATATATATATATATATATATATATATATATATATATATATATATTATACAAATACAATATTAATCTGTACACATATATATTACTTTATATGCACAAATGAATGATGCAGAAGATTATATTATTTGTTTAAATTTAACCGTTACAAATTTAGCCATCATAAATGATTTCATTTTAAGCAGGTCATAAATATTTTAATTAAACAAGCATGAGTATCACAGTATCATTCATGAGTATTCGGACAGTGAAAAACATCCTTAACAATTTGAAATACAAGAAAAGCCATTATACCTCACAGTTTTTAGCAGAATACCATGCATTAGTCGCAATGACGGCCATTTTAGGCCCATATGACACAATAGGGGAATCAATCATATGCACATTTTGTTTCAGCAGACGCTATTACATTTGATATTTGCTTTGGCATGCAGCATGCAGCATACATCTATACCAAAATAAACTGTAAACTGATTGTAAAGTGCTGCATTGTGCTGCCCATGAACGAATGGATCACAGTCAGACTGCTCTCAGTTTCAACATTGCATTTGTGTATCCATCACCGAATTATTTGTAGACATAAGGCTTTTTTTACATTCTTGCAATGAGAACATTTTAATTAAGTCTTTCTAAGGCAAATGTTATGACACATGATGAAGGTATGGTTACACCCTATTATCCTCTAATGGCTGTCATTCTGATTAAACGAGTCACAGCCGCGTTATGCTTCATTTCTCCCTCATGGCTGCGCTCACATTTGGACTGAGGTGTCATTGTCATTGTTGTCTTTTGGATCAATGTTTAAATACCTCTGAGTGCGTACCAAGGCAAGTCTAAACCTGTGGAAGTTTTAGGAAAAGCCTGCCTTACCACAAACCTCTAACGAACCTTCATTCCATCGCAAAAGTAAAAAAAAAAAAAAAAATTTTTTAAAATCAGGTATCGCCAGAAAACCCTACTTCCGGAGAAAAATGGAAAGGCCAAAAATAGAGCGAAATGGAGTAGCTACCAATTTATTTATTTATTTTTTCATTGCTGCTGCAATCGCTAACGTTCATGCATTCTTTCTCAATGAAACAGGACAGAGTTATTTGCTAACGCTTTCGTGCTGGAGGGGGTTTAAAGACAGCCACCCACATATGACAAGACACAGAAGTGACATTAAAAGAGAAGATACATTTTAAGTCTGGAGGTGAGAGTGTGAAGTGAGCATGTGTAGAGCAACTCAACTGTGATAAAGTCATTTGCATGGCCCCATAATGTCTATGATGAAGAATTATTTCGAATAAAGTTGTGTTTAGTGTGGGTGGTGTGTTATAGACTACAAACTGAATTATATAACAGTAAAAAAAAATATTATTAAATTATTTTAACAGAGAAGTCCACATGGCTCGCATTGCAGCTCCTAGTCGAGGAAAAACAGTTCAGTGATCCCCCCCTAAAATTATTATCGCATGAATTTTCTTCACTTTAAGGTCCTTTTAGCTTTTCATTTGTAAACTTGAGGGACAAATTGGAGTCAAATCAGCAAGCGCAACATGAAGAACCTTTCAAATGCGAAAGGCTGTAAAGGAAGACTATAGTGGCATCAAAGTATGAGCCTGCAGGTAGCATGAATAAAGGTAGAGTTATAGAAACGCCTGACTTAGAAGGAGGAAATGCAGACAACTGGTCTGTCAGCTAGTCTGAATAACCCCCTGAGCACACACACACACACACACACACACACACACACACACACACACACACACACACACACACACACACACACACACAGAAAGAGAGAGAGAGAGAGAGAATCATGAAAGCATAGGAACGATCAAAAGGTCATGAATTCATAAAAAGAATCATAATCTGTGCACTCAAATAATTGTCTCGTATAGTGAAATTCAAGCTCAATGTTTTTGCATCAGTTCCTCTGCTGCTTGATACTGTATCTTTGCTGTGGAAATTCTCTTTTGAGTCTCTGAGAAATTAAATAGCAACAATCAGGAACAAATCTTATGTCTGTATAATGAAATATAATCGTTTCTATATTGTTAAATTGGGTAAAAACACTATAGTAGCCTATTATTAAGATTAGCAAGTAGTAGCAAGTTACAATTCGATAAAGAAAGAAGTGACTAATAAAACAAATGTTTCTGTCAGGACCACTATCGTCAAATACGATTGACAATTAGCAGTTTGGATTGGCGGTACGGTTCCGTTCTGGGCGAGAACTCCCTAATTAATTAATTCAAGATTTTAAAGTACAACATAATTCGAGAATTTATTCTTATTCAAGGGGAATCAGAATTCCAAATACTGAGTGCACGAGAGGAGGAGCTGGGGATGGAGGAGGGTAATTAGCTCCTGAGAAACGCGATTGCTGCTGATAATACTGAAGCAGCTTATGTATACAGTGATAGGCGTCGTATTCCTATAGGTAGACGTGGATCAGCTGAGAGTCAGCTGATAAGAGCTTGACTAATGTGACCTGCCAGAACTGACGGCGCTACGCTTAATTTCTCGGATTTTTTTAGGGAGAAAAAAAACCAGACGAATAAAATAAATGTATAATCATTATAAACAAGAAAAATAGTCCTGGAAATGATGGGTGAGAAAAGAGTTTATAATGAAAGATCAGACTTTAATAATCTGCGCACAGAGAAATGTGCAATCTTTTTTGAGGAATAAAATCAGAGAAATAGGATCTACATAGGACCTAAGATCTATTTAATCTTGAGAGAATTTGTTTTGTTTTTTTTTCTTATCAGATGCATTGTCAACAAACTGCACTGAATATTATATCTCGCCCTTATTATGTTCCAAACCCATGACATTCCTTCTTCTGTGAAACACAAAAAGGAAATTATGAAGAATTGCACTGTTTGGTTTTTGTTTTGTTTTTTAAAGACATTTAAGCCATTACTATCATATGGCTTCAGAAGACTTGGAATAAAGCACAGAAGTCCTATAGACCAATTTAATGATACTTAGCGCTTTTGCATATTTTTTGAAGCTTTAAAGCTGCACTATCTTTTCACTGCAAATGCATGGAAAGAAATGACCTGCACATTCATAGAGTAGCCTATATCTTGTTTCGAGTTCCATTAAAGAAATTCACCCATGACAGTTTGTTCTTTCTGTGTCAAATAAACCTGTTATTTTAAAATGATGATGCAAAAAAGATACAGATATTGCAATATTTCAATGATCATTAAACTATGGTGTAAGTTGATTTTTTTTTTAACATGAATATAAAAAATTGAGTACATTTTAAAGTTGTGGAATCAATGAAATATACCTTATGAATTGAGTAAACAACAACAACAACAACAACAACAAAACTTAAGTATATGAATAACTAAGAAATGATCACTTCATTGGCACACATAGTACTTGCTTTTAAAATGCAAAACCTGCAATAGTCTTTTGTCTCTTGGCCCGTACTCAATCTAAACACACTCTTCACCACAATGGCAACTGTCACAAAATGCCAACAGAAGCAGAAACACCTTAAATATCAAAATAACAGAACATTAAACACTAACAGATCTTCTCCTATATTAATTTTGTGCAAAAGCAAACAAAATTACACTTAATTTCAACACTTGCTCTCCTTATACAGTCCATGGCAAACCATGCTGGGGAAATCAATTTCCCACTTTTTTGCACATGATTGCTAATTGTGTTCAACTTACTCAATTTCTTAAGTGGTTGTTAAATATGAATAATATTGAATTTGAAATAAGTCATTGTTGGTCTTAAAACTGATCAGTATAATTTCTCCATTCTCAAAATGTTTGATTGAAATGTTGGATAAAAAATATAATTAGTTAGTCAAATACAAATTTTCTTTAGTGAAAGGATTTTAGACAAAAGTAACTGTTGGATTTTTAGGCTTTTTTTTTGGAATATCCAACACAAGCAATCACTTAAGTGCATTCAGAGATTTTATTAAGGTAGGAATATGATGTTTTATTATTTTATATATTTTATTTATGATATACAAAGCCACTGAATTATAGTTATTTTTACAGGTTCTACAGTATTCTACTAAGACATTTTAAAACAGGTATCTGCTGTCACACAGTACAAGTTAACTTTGTATTACTTAGAAAGCTTTAGTCTTATTCGTATTTATTTAGTATGTTTTCATTTGTGAGATGTGATCTGAATGTGCTTCGTAAAATCAAAAATAAACAACAGAAAAATGCTGCAGTTTTAGGAATGTTTCAAAGAATTTATTTTTCTTAGAATCTACACTTGCAACATTAGGCAAAACCACAACAGAAGAGGTAGCTTTGCTACAGCATCTATTTGACTGGTTTATTCATTCATTTGTAATCTCCATAAATTATAGAAAAAAAAAAAAATTCAGTAAAGTTTTGAATGGCTAGACATTTTTAGTTAATTTTTTTACTTTGCCAATGTGTACAACAAATACTGTTGTGATGCTCCTCAAATCACTTTTGATAAAAGTGTCTGCTAAATGACCAAATGTAAATGCAATAAACAGAAGTATGAATAAATTGAATGATTAATAAGTGTGTTTAATAAATTAGTTCATGAGTCAACAATAATTATAAAAGGCTTAAGCAAAAATGACAGTAGTAACATGCCTACAGGTAGAATAATAGAGTTTCAGGAAGGAAAAAGACAGATCATTTTCTGGTATTTCCCAAAATACGTAAAAAATGGATTGAACCTCAAACAATTGTCCTGGGAGGCTTTCTCCTTTTTAGACTGATTTCTGACTTCTGCATTTTTCATATTAAAGTCTTTTTTGAGGGGCTTTTTCCTGCAGCATAGATTTTTTGACATTGACAGGCAAAAGCAATTTTCTGGTATACTACTACACAAGCTTTTAAGAATGGGACAAAACGAGACAAATCATTCACACACAAAAAAAAACTGTTGAACCCTCAAGACCGCAAGCAAACGCTTCAGTGACATTTTTCTCTAAAAAAAATATTTAAGAATCTTTGATTTTAATCTGAAACTTTACAGTACGTTACACCATTCCATCAGGGGTGCTGTTTCCCTCCTGAGGATAGACCTTAAGGGAAAGAATGTTCCTGTTCTTCCGGGGGTGATGTCAGTGAAAGGGAGTTTTTTCTCCACAGAGATAGAAGCATTATTAATCATTCATAATTAGTGTTGAAAACATCACAGAAGGGAAGACTAATGCTCTAAACCATCTGATGCATCTATACTATGGCATTTCTCCAGCGTTTTGTAAAAAACAATCTGCTTTTTATAAAACTTGCCAACTAAAAACGTGATTTCAGATCTTGCCTCAAGTCAAATATTCATTCTAGATGCATTCCATGGAACTGTAAAAAGAAATATGATACCTTGCTGCTTGACAGAGATGTTTCTGTTCCTATTTTTTACCGGTCATTTTTACAGCAAATCATTTTTATTTTTTTTAACTACAGGTTTAGTTTTATCATTTTTAAATTGTATTAAAATTATTGCGAGGAATATTGTCTTCCTGTTTATTTCCAAGTCATAATCAATTAAATGTTTCTATGATTAAAATGATGTTGGACATTTTCCATAGGTGTGCTACTGATCAGGAGATAATAATAATCCTGGTACATACACTTGATGATCTAAAGCTTTCCACAGGCCTTCCACACCCAATGACATCTGAACATGTGTTGAGTGATGACACATTTCATAACATCATGTAACTATTATGACATGGGTGTACCTCTTCTCTACAAAAAATGAATTAGCTATAGATTATTTTATCCTTCGCAAAATGGTGAAAGGTCACAGATTCGTTTCATGTCAGCTACACCAAAACCAATTTACATTTATTCATTGTCTGCAGTGTTTTATCTGTCACTAGCAGGTGAAAAAAAAAAAGTTAAAATACACATTTTTTGCCTAAAGGAATGAGCGAACCCTCAAACAACATTAATATGTGAGTAATTTCAGTTGTGCGATTGATGAATGTCATAATAATTGTTAGCAGTCTGTTAAAGCCCCATAGCTCTGGGATATGATATTGGAAATCTAAATATCAGTGTTGGAACATCTCAAGGTTGTGGTCTTGGGCTCATATAAACATTGTTGAGGGTATGTGGGTCATTACTCTATTTCCAACAAACTATAGAGGATAATTACCTCAACCACAAGTTGGGACAATAAATATCCTCAGCACTGCAGGGAATTCACAGGACCTCAATGGTTTTGAACTGCTACTTGGCTGCAGTATACTAGAAAGTAAGCATTTCAATTCATTAGAATATAAATCCTGGTTCGTGGCATAACAGGTCTTGGTCTGGATCTCAGAGGTTCTGGTATAAAGATGTAACCAAGTATTGAAAAATTTGGGGAACCTCATGTGAAACTTTATTGAAAGTTGAGATATTGATAATATTGTCAATGGTGTTATGGCCCAGATGTGCTATTATTTTTGTCTGGGTGTAGGTCTTGGGAAAGTCTGATCTTAACGCCAACTGTACTTTCTGAAGAAAACTACTCTCACAAAAAACATTTTTTTATTTCATTGTGTGGTACAACAGCAGAGTCAAACCCTGACCAGGCTGATATTGACATTTATGTGTACTTACTTTAAGAAGGTCCACTGGTGCCATCTACTGTCCAAAACAGACACCAAGTGTCAATGTTTAAGTGTTTTAAGCAAATTATAGAAAGAAAGAAAGAAAGAAAGAAAGAAAGAAAGAAAGAAAGAAAGAAAGAAAGAAAGAAAGAAAGAAAGAAAGAAAGAAAGAAAGAAAGAAAGATGTCCTTTTTACAGGATGTAGCCTATCTTAAAGATAATTTTGTAAAATCCAAATAAGCTTTACAGATCCTTATTGTAAAGGGTTTAAACAATGCTTTTCATGCTTGTTCAATGAACTAACCATAAATAATTATTGCACATACACCTATGGAACTGTCCCAGTAACAATTTACAGATGGCAGACAATTAAAGGGATAGTTCACTCAACAATGAAAATTCTGTCATTTATATTACTCACCCTCATATTGTTCCAAACCTGTAAGACTTTCGTTTATCTTCGGAAAACAAATGAAGATATTTTTTATGAAATCGGAGAAATTTCTGTTCCTTATACTGCACTTTGAGGCTTTAAAAAGTTCGTGAGAGATCGTGAAACTAATCTAAGCTATATGAATTGAGCGGTTTAATCTAAATTTCCCGAAGAGACTCGATCTCTTTATTTGACGAACAGTTTGAATCTAGGCTTATTTACATATCAACACAAGCGAACATGCTTGACCTTTCATTTACCACAACTGATGTGTGAGTTGATGAATGAATAAAAGCCTAAATTAAAACGATCGTGTCTCTTCAGAAAATTTCGGGCTAAACCGCTTAATTCACATATGGATTAGTTTTACAAACTCTTTATGAATTTTGAAGTGGGTAGTTGCGTAGACTGTCTATGGAAAGAAAGCTCTCAGATTCCATCAAAAAGATCTTCATTTGTGTTCAGTAGGCTAGGCTATCAGCTAATGCCAAGGACACCCCCTTGCAAGGCGCCCCTTCCTAAATTATAAAGGTAGCCTTCATATCTTCATATACAGACCACTTTATACTTTATACACTGTCTGACGAAAATAGTCAACATGATTTTACAAAGACAGCATGTTGTTTTTAAAATTAAACAATTGTCTGTATATATATAGGCTATATATATATATATATATATATATATATATATTCAATTAGGCTATTTACCTTGTATTAAGCACATAGCGTACAATTTTTCTACAAAGTAGCCTACAAGTTTCCTGAATATTAGAAAAAGATTTTCAATTCTAATTTTCTAATTTATTTTTAAAAGTGTTTTTCACAGCTCCAGTCCAAAGCAACTTTACAGCCTCCAGACTGTCAACATATATATATTGTGGAAATATATCTCCATCATTCACACCGTCACACGACATGGGGTTTTTTTTGGCATAGAATGCGTGCTTCGTCACATCCCACAAATTCGACGTCACACGGAACCTGCGTACAACGTCAAGTCGATTGACAGGTGTACCCGGAAGAAACGGCGTTTCGAAAATGGCGATCCACGTAAACTGCAGCCCAAACAGAGGAAAGTAGAACTGTCTTTCATCCGAGTCCCGACTGGACTGAGCTGCGAGACGGGCTCGGTGATGCGTGTGTAGGGGAAGGAAGTCAACTGAAGTAAGGATGAACGGCGTGAGGATGGCACGAGACGACAGTGTGACGGAAGACTCTTACACCGTGAGTCTATGCTACAATGTTTGCAATAACAATCAAACTAAGTTAGAAAAGCTGATTACAAAAGCTGATCTTGAAATAGCGAGTATGTTATACTAAACTGACTGTTAGCCTAATACTGATATATAGCTTGATGCTACACTAATGCATATACTGTCATGGTCTAAAGACACCTGCCGGTTTTTAGTAGTCTTATAATTAGATAAAACAACCTCAGATGAACAACAATAACAACACATGACATATTACACCGTGCCATTATTTATTTAACAAAAATTAAGCCAAAATGGAGAAGCCATGTGTGACAAACTAAGTACACACTTTGATTTAGCCTAATGGCTCGTAGAACCAACTTTAGCTGCAGTAACTTGAAGAAATCATTTTCTATATGACTTTATCAGTCTCTCACATCTTTCTGGAGGAATTTTGGCACACTCTTCTTTACAACGTTGCTTCAGTTCATTGAGGTTTGTGGGCATTTGTTTATGCACAGATCTCCTAAGGTCTCGCCGCTACATTTAATTCTGGTTGAGGTCTGGACTTTGACTGGGCCAGTGCAACACCTTGATTCTTTTCTTTTTCAGACATTCTGTTGTAGAAATGCTGTTGTGCTTGGGATCATTGTCCTAATGCATGACCCAATATCGGCCAAGCTTTAGCTGTCAGACAGATGGCCTCACATTTGACTCTAGAATACGTTGGATGAGTTCATTCATGGTTGATTCAATCACTGCAAGGTGTCCAGGTCCTGTGGCTGCAAAACAAATCAAAATCAAAACAAAGCCCAAATCATCACCCCTCCACTACCGTGTTTGGTTTTTGCCAAACGTGGCGCTGTGCATTATGTCCAAACATCTCCACTTTGGTCTTGTCTGTCCAAAGTTTCCAGAAGTCTTGAGGTTTGTTCAGATGCAACCATGCAAACCTAAGTCGTGCTGCCATGTTCTTTTTAGAGAGGAGAGGCTTTCTGCTGGCAACGCTTCCAAACATGCCATACTTGTCTATTCTTTCCTAATTGTACTGCCATGAACTTTAACAGCTCTGAAACAGTGTTATATAAGTATCATTGAAAGTGAAAAAGGGAGATGTGAAGGCCAAGTATTGTAACCCATACTTGGAATTTGTCCTCTGCATTTAACCCATCCAAGTTAGTGCACACACATTAGGAGTTGTGAACACACACCCGGAGCAGTGGGCAGCTTATTTTTACTGTGGCACCCAGGGAGTGATTGGGGGTTTGGTGCCTTGCACTCCCCCACCTACATTTCCTTCCGGTACTGAGACTCGAACCTACAACCTTTGGGTTACAAGTCAGACCCTCTAACCATTAGGTCACGACTGCCCCATTGAGATATTATTATAGTTTTCACATATTGATATAGTATCAGTTATTATAGTTTTTATTTTTATGTTTTCATTTTATTTTCATTTACATGTTAACTGAGGCCTGTAGAGTCTGAAATGCATTTTTAAAAACATAGGTTTGATTGTGGGGATAAGTGAAGGGAAAAAACAGCTCATCTGCATGGACTTCAATTTGTTTGTAAATGGACTTGTAACCCTTCCTAGATTGATGGGCAGCAACAATTGCTTCTCTAAGATCATTGCTGATGTCTTTCCTCCTTGGCATTGTGTTATCACACACCTGAATGCTCCAGACCAGCAAACTGCCAAAACTTCTGCTTTTATAGAGTAGGTCACGCTTGCTGATGATCAGTTAATCAAAGACACTTAATTAGTAGCGCCTGACTGCTACTTACCCTCTTAATTCCTATGGAAGCGGTAAGGGTGTACGTAGTTTTTCACACATGGCCTAGTTTTTGTTAAATAAACCATGACACGGTGTAATATGTCATGTGTTGTTGTTGTTATGTCCTGATATGTAAAACCATAGAATTCAAAAGGGTGTACTTTCTTTTTTTCACATTACTAATATATATATATATCGAATATCGTTACATTTTAACAGGACTTTAACATGTCTTATCTTTGTGATTTATACACAGGAAAACCTCATTGGTACATTGTTAGCTATCTTTGGAAACCTGTTGGTCAGCATCTCAGTCAGCATTCAGGTAAGTGTGTATTTGCAGCCTACATTTATAATTACATTGTAATTCAGGATCAGGGTGTGTTCAGGTTACGCCCTGTGCAAGTCATCTGCTTTTATTTGCTTTTTCCCAACATCTTGTTTTATAACCCTGCTGCTGTTTGGTATTGTATCTAGGAGAGTAAGTTTAAAAAGGTGTATTAGACAAACATGCATAATGACTGATGTTTTCTCTCACAGAAACAAGGTCATGTGACGTTGGCAGGAAATAAAGACCCGAGGCAATACTACTACACTAAGACATGGTGGTCCGGCCTGATGCTGATGGTTCTGGGGGAGGGCGCTCTGTTTGTGTCTTATGCTTTTGCTCCGCTCTCTCTCATAGCGCCACTTAATGCCGTGTCTGTCATAAGTAGGTATTATTACTGTTATGTTGCATTCACTTCCATATTTTATACTGTTTTCTTATATTTTAGGTAATTAAAATGTTTATATTACAGTGTTTCTTGACTGATGTTATTTGCCATAAACTTTTAATTTTATGTGTAATATACAGTAGCTCTAAAGCAGTCATTAAGTATCATTGAGATACTATTATAGTTTTTATTCATATTTTGAATTAGTTTTAGTTTAGCAATTTTGTTGTTTGTCTTTTTTTTTATGTATATATATATATATATAGTTTTTATTCATTTTTATTTCATTTTTAGTTATTTTAGTAGGCTACATCAAGCTATAAGAAAAAATGAAATGTTTACTTTGCAACTAGCTGAAAGTTTTCATTTTATTTGATTTCAGTTAACGTTTATTTTATTTCAAGTAACAAACATGTTTCTTTATGGTTTTAGTTTTAGTTAACCATGCTCTGAAAGATGACCAGTGCTTTCTGTTTTGTTCTTCACAGCAAGCTCCATCTTAGGTTTCCTGTTTTTGCGGGAAAAGTGGAAGGCACAGGAATTCTTGAGTGAGTTCTGCTCATCTTTCTTAGTATATAATATATTATATATATATATATATATATATATATATATATATATATATATATATATATATATATATATATATATATATATTAAAAAACAATAATCATAAATAGTGTTGATTGTTTTGTTGAGCAAGCTGTGTTTTAATAAGTAACAAGTAACTACTTATTTGTATTATTAATGCAAACAATTAAATGCAGTCCCTATGCAGTGTAATTGTTCAGACATTTCAGAAATGATTTCACACATTTTCTTTCGTTTGTAGAGCGCTACATCTTGACTTTCCTGGGCTGTGCCTTGACGGCGGGTGGCACTTACCTCTTTGTGACGTTTGGGCCGAACTCTCATGAAAAGCTGAATGCCGAGAACATAGTAAAACATGTTATTGGCTGGCCCTTCCTCTTATACTTGGTAATACACACCCTCATCTTTTAGAAAGTCATTGTGTGCTTATTTAATTAGTATAATATGCAAGTGTTTTTTGCCTGAGAATGATGTCATGCCTGAAATCATTACAGTCCAAATGATTTTTTTTTTATTATTGCAAATATTAAACCAATTTTTGTTGATGAGTGAAAACACCAGCTTGTCTTTTTCAAGTGTTGATTAGCATTGAATGCGGTTTGTGTTTTTCCAGCTTCTGGGGATCATCACATTCTGTCTGGTGCTGTATTTCTACAAAAAGCAGAATGCAAACTACCTTGTTCTGATTTTGCTACTGGTGGCACTACTTGGTAGGACAATTACACAACATATGTTGTCTGTAGAGCCCATTGTGTATAAAGAAGTCATAAATATACCAATGACCCAAAATAATGGAGCTTTGCCCCTTAGGTTCAGTGACTGTAATCACAGTGAAGGCGGTTTCAGGGATGATTGTGCTTAGCATCTTGGGTCCTCTACAGCTGTCATATCCCATATTCTACGTCATGTTCGTCTGCATGGTGGCTACTGTCGTCTTTCAAGCATCGTAAGTTTTGGTGTTTGTTGTGTTGATGTTCTGATGTTCTGTTGTTCTTTTATATGACTTGACTTTCTTTTTTAGATTTTTAGCACAGGCATCTCATCTGTATGATTCCTGTCTAATCGCCTGTGTGAATTACATTTTCTCCACAACATTTGCAATTGTGGCAGGTAGGACTTGCACATTTCTTTCTCTATCTTCATTTCAGCACCGTGTTATTGGTCTCATTCTCATTCCCATCCCATTTGTTTTGAAACAGGAGCCATATTTTATGAGGAGTTTAACCATGAAGACGTTCTGCACATATGCATGTTTCTGTTGGGGTAGGTTTTATGATGCATTCTAAGTACATACACTACCGTTGAAACGTTTTTTTTTGAGTTGTTTAAAGAAAGGCTAAAAAATACAGTAAAACAGTAATATTGTGAAACGACTTTTTTATTTCAAGATGTAATGTAATGTAATTTCTCATTATTATCAATGTTGAAAACAGTTGTGCTGCTTAATTTTTATGGAGACTGAAAATATATATTTGTAAAAGATTCTCATGATGAATAGAAAGTTCAAATGAACAGCATTTATTATTATTTAAAATAAATGTATTTATTATTAATTTTTTTTTTTTTTTTTTACAATTATAAATGTCTACTGTCACTTTTGATCAGTTTAATGCGTCCTTGCTGAATAAAAGTATTAATTTCTTCAAAAAAAATGTTTGACTGATCCCAGTCTTGTGAACTGTAGTGTATGCCATTCACAAAATTGCTGAATTTAATAATCACAGAAAGTTTACTAATTAGTTTTATTTCCTTGAATGTGTTAATGCATTAATTATGAAAAATGTAATATTTATATTAAATATTTATATCCATTGACAGCCCTAAATTTTACATTCAGTATCTCATTCATCAAGGTGGAAAATACTCACTATAGTACTATGTGATACACTGTAACACATCTGTGTCAGGAAGAAAACTGAAATTCCACACACGTTTGTTTTCTCAGCAGTAGCAGTTTGTTCAAACGTGTCTTTGTTCTTTGTAATTTTCCGCAGATGTGCTATATGCTTTCTTGGAGTGTTCCTGATTACTAAAAGCAAGAAGAAAGTCAAATCCTTTGAGCCATATGTTACTATGGACATGGTGAAAGGTATGTATATATATATTTATTTATTTTTCACCTTTTTTCATTAAGATTTGGAAAGGAAGCTGGTGGGAAGATAGTCATGTGCTTTGCTTGGAATCTGGCTCAAGATAAAAAGGCCAGCTGATGTCATATCTTATTTAGAGTTGGCTGATTTATTGTTATCGTCAAGCCAAACAACCAATCATGTGTCATCACAGGTATTCCAACCATTCACAACAAAGGCTGGGCTGTGCAGCCTGATTATAACGGCTCGTTTTCCTACGGAGCACTGGAGAACAACGACAGCGTGGCCCCTGTGACACTCCCAGTGGACCAAGAGCTGTCCGCCTCTCCCAGGCCTGTTAGCCCGTACCAACCATCAGAGCTGAAGAAAGACTGAGCGCAAATGTGCGTGAAATGAAATTAAGACTGATTTAAGATGAGAAATGCTACTCTGTGTTTAAGCATTACTGGGTTGATTATTGACAGCACTTATAGACCACAGTTCTGGAATATTGGACCATTCTAGAACTTCTGTATTTCTCTAGTTTCATCCTGAGCCAGGAAAGCAAGCTATAACACATGCTAGGATGCAAATAAGGACTTTCATTGGTGGCGTTGATTTTTATCCTAAGAAAGACTGGCATGTTATCTTATACTCATATCTGTAATCATGCTTTAAATGTGCTGACTGACATGCACTCCCGGTCTTTTATCAATGTGACAAAGCTCATGTCACTAACCTAAAAGCCTAAATATACCTCAGAAAATGTTTTGGATTCTGCTACTGCTTTGTACCAGAGATACTGTTGCTGGTCCAGCTTTATTAGCCAAAGACTAATGTGGATTTCACAATTCCCAGCTAGTTCTATACAAGTACATGTTTGGTACTGGCTTAATTTACTGAATGTACAAGCTCATACGAGTCTCGTTTTCCATTTTCAGGCCTAAATGTGTGCTGTGCCTATTATTTATTCCTTGTGCCTGTCTTAAGCATACCAAATAGACTTTCTGTTCAAATCTGCATGTTTATGGGTAATAGATTGAATATCAGAACACTGCTGGTGGTTGAAATTTACAGAGACCTTACATAAACTAAGAAACACTTGTGGATATTTTGTCATAAATACCATTGCTTAGACTAATGTGGTCAAATATTCTATTGCTGTTTTTGGCGTTTGGCTCTTTTTTTTTTAAGTTTAATGCAAGTAATCATTAATGCTGTATTTATGAAACCATTGCCTTGGACTTTTTTTATTGAACGATAATGGGAAACCTGACTGTCTAAGCAACATCAATACACTGAGTTTTGTTTAAGTGCAATTACTACTGTGTTGAGATCATGTAAATTTAATTGTTCATTTTTTTTTTTAAGAATTTTTATTTGGATTTAACCTAATGTTGTTTATAATATTACAACCATTCCACAATGACAATCATAATGTTTTTAACCAAAATAAATAATGAATAAAGACCAAGCTTCAGTCAGCATTCTGTGTTAGCACTGTGGTAAAAATCCTGTTGAACCAATAAAACGCATCTTTTTGTGACTGCTTGCTCTTTGATCTGTATTTACCTCTGGAGTATAGTTTATAGCTGTTTTACATAACCAATGTATTAAAACCTTGAATCTCAGTCATGTTGTTGTGGATTGTTGTATAATGGGGAATTTAACTGGAAGGTTGGAGGTTAGTCTCTCAAGGACTGACTTGAATTTGTAAAACTGCCTTTGTGTAATGAGTATTGTTATTTCATTGTTGGCCATGTATCCAGGACCATATCTATTTTAAGGAACCATATGTTTATTATATGACACTTTAGTAGGCTACTACATTATGGATGCCTAATGCAGCTCAGTACAGACTCAGAATTTGATTATGCAAGTCAAGATTACAACAGGCTGCCACTTCCTCATATTGAACACATAATGTAATGGCCATTTTGACTATAATTTATCTGTTACTGATAAATGTAACTTATACTGCTGTTACATGTAGGTCAGTGCACCACTACACATAGGCTACAAATAGTTTTTAATTATATACGTTTAAAATACGTTAATTCTTAAGTTAATTCATCAGCTGTCGAGGTAAAAAAAATTAAATAAATGTGTGTCAAAGATCATTCATGATGTATTCTGATGTCATATTCCAAACGGCGTCCTCCATCACACGTCATCAATTCTCGCTCTCAATCTCCACGAATCCTATTGGCTGATTATGAGATAAACCTGAATGTCATTGGTCATTCCTCACTGTCACTTGTCGTATTACAGTTTTTCTCAATTGCTTAAACACATTTCTTGAAACTATGCCTCGTATTCTCAAAACTGTAAACACAAATCCATAACGTCTCACCCAGTTCCCCAAACATCCTATTTTCAGGTCAAAATGAAGCTCTACACTCAAAACCATTCACTCTTGCTGAAAAACCTAACTTTGCCCTCAGACTGGACACACAAGCCCTCAAAATCACACACACTACAACACAGTCTGACTGCAATAATTTCAAAACAACATTTCCAAAACTGGTAAGTTATGTTGCCCTCACAAACCTTTTCACATGATGAACACAAAAGACACAACCAATGGATACATTGGCACATTTTTATTCATTCATGTACTACACAGTACAACACACTCACAAATTATTTTATTTTTTTACTCTCTCTTCTAAAAATTTTTTATTTTATTTATTTACTTACAGTAAGATGTGTGTGACCATCATGTGACAGTAAAAGAGCACACACAAACCTTATTCTAATATGGAATTGTATTGGAATGGTAAAGAGGGTTGGGACGTGACAGGAGGGCCTCCACTCAAGGATATGATATGATGAACAAGTCTAAGAATGTTCCACATATGGTTGAAATACCATCATTGGCCTTGAAAGATTACATTCTGGGAGTCAAGACTATAAAGGAGAAAGGATGCCCTCCCTTCACTGTCACACTCTGCAGCCACTCTGTGTGACTGTACGACTGCTGGCCTTTTCTTGCAAGAAAATAAACCTCATCAAACACTATTGGCAATGTTTGTCTCTTATTCAGTGGTAGAATTTTGTTTGCCACCACACCTCCCTGAAGGTTCTCGAGGCGACGGTAAAGCAACTCAAATTTGGCCATACTCGTAGCCCAGCCTCCCTCATAGTCATACCATTGACTAAGACATGGGCAACTAGTGTGGCTTGAATTTCATCTGAGACTGCTTGTCTTCTTGCCCTTGTCCTTCGTCCTCCTCCTTATCCCTCCTCGATCTCTTCCTTCATGTCTTTCTGGATCCATTGTTCCAAAACCCAATAAACTGATTTGGGCCCTTTTTGAAGGATCTGATTGATGTGTGTTAAATTTGGACTCTTAGTGTTTCCACTTGGGTAATTGTGTGCTAACTGAGCTGAAGCTGTGCTGACTTGAGTGAACAATATTGAATGCTAGTGCTTTATACATGACAACATGGTGTGTAGGCAATGAGAAATGAAGGGTTTTGTGTGTAGAGTTTTGCAGTGACAGTTCAACAAATCTGACTCATGTCAAAACAGGGAATAGTGTTTATAGTTTAGGGAAATGGGTGTGCTTTTTGATAAATGGCATTATGGTTTTGAAATTTTAGTTCAAAAGCCTGGTTATAGTGTTGAAGCAATTGAGAAAAACTGTAATAGCATACAATGCATTTACGGTTTATATGAAAATATGTCTGATTTAGTTTTAGCAATATCCCCTTATACCAGTCCGGCCTGTCGCTCAGATAAATATCATCAGTTGCAAAGATAACCGGTAATGTCAAGTGATCTATAAAACTTACATTATCATGCCATTACATTTTTCTGTGATATAACATATTCAAATGAAAGTGGCAGAATTAATAGAATATTACCTACGATGAACTCTTTATGACATTTATGTTGTCAGTGCTATAATCGGTTTGTTATAAAATGTAGTGCATCAGCGATGTTTTTCTCCGAAAAAGTCTGTGAATTATGTGTATATTACTCCTTTTTGTCGTCATAAATATACAAACAGCAACACGCATGTTTGCATCCTCTCCAGGTTAGCGAACACATACTTTATATTATAGAGACAGAATAATAAGATTACACTCATAAACAGTGTAGTCGTGTAACGGGCACAAGATGGCGCTATAACACACAGCGAGAGAGCTGTGAGTATATGAAAGTTCAAGCAAGTTCAGTTGTCAAGACATACAGAACAGAATTTTCCACTGTCAACAAGAAAACAATACTGTACTATTTTTATTTAGATTATTTATTTATTTATTTATTCATTTATTATTATTCGTTTTTTTATTGTATATTGACTCAAAATTATAACTACAATATGATTGTATATCTTCAATGTATTACCAAAAGGTTGTTTTGCATATATTGTTATTAATAGTCACCTTGTCAGGTTATTAGTCATCAGATCCTTTGTAAGTGTATTGATGCAGAAACTGGCTCCCTCACAGATCACCATTTCTAGTCAAAAAATGCACAAAAACTAATTTTTCTCTTTCCTAACTGTTTTACCTATAGCAAAACGCAAACTAGTTTGTTTTCGTATATCCTTGATTGCCTCAAAATGTCAACTGGATTGTGGCATTTTTGCTAACTCCCTCTCCTGGTGGGGCAGGGGAATGATGCGTGAAGTGGGAAATTGTGGAGCAACAGCTCAGAGGGTCACAGCAGCGACCCACGAAGAGGACGAAGAAGAAGAGATGGCATTCGGCTAGACTGAAGAAGACTCTGAAGAGATGATGGACTTGAGTGATCTACCTACAGCTCTGTTTGCCTGCAGTGTGCATGAGGCCGTGCTTGAGGAGGACAGGCAGAGGGTGAGAACAAATTAAATTAAATAAAAAATCTCTTTCTCTCCCCATTTTAATAGTTGATAATTCAGCTCATAGATAAACTATCCCAAAGTTCATTTTGGGATAGCTCACCCCAAAATGAACTTTGAAATGAATTTGGTCATAATTTTGTCATCTGTAAAATGTAAATTGAATCCTTTCCTCTGGTCTTTTTTTTTTTTTTACAAATTGAGTGTTCATCAGAGGGGTCCAAGACCCCATGACTTTTGGGAATGGATTCGAGGAGTTTTGTGGTTGAATGTAAAAAAGTAACAAATCCGGTCAAATTGACTCCCATAGGAATGAATGGAATGCGAGGAATGCTTCAGCACACATAGAAAAACCTAAACATGCTCAAAATTTTAACTAAAAATGCTAAAACTTTACCAAAAAAGAATTTTGTAATGTTTACATGTATATCTGAAATGCATACAGAAGTAAAATGACTTTAGGACCCAGGGCAAACAGCTCATTTGCTCCAAATAGTGCTATAAGGCCATCTAGTGGCCGCTAGAGTCATGAGATATCATGTTATATTATTTTTTTCCCACAAGAGGTCGGAAAAGACACCCAATGTAAGATATTTTGAGCTGAATTAAAAGGTTTAGGCATAAAATTGTGAGTTATTTTGAGTTGAAAGAATGTGAGGAATGCGCTTCTAAATGACTATTTATTTATTATTTATTGATTAAATGTAGTAATTTAAAGGTAAATAAAATGTAAAAAAAAAAAAAAAAAAGAAATAGAAAAAATATGATCAAAATGAATTAAAATAAGATTTCTGGACAAAGAAAAAATTAAGTATAATTTTAGGGCTTTAGGTCATTTTGACCCGCAAGGGATCTGTGTTGTTTTGGTCAAAAACAGTTGAAACGTTGGTGGAAATATCTTCTTTTGTGCTACACAGAAGAAAGGAATATATACAGGTTTGGAACGACACTCATTTTTGTGTGAACTATTCCTCTATGGTCTATGTGAGCTTGGGATGAGGCATTATGGGATAAAAGGCTTTCTGTTCCACACAACACACTCAGGTCCTCAGGCTTTGAGTGCATGCTTGCAAGGTCTCTATCTTTCCCAACAATCTCTAGTTTTCCAAATCAGGCATGTTCAAAACTAATGGAGGTCTTGTTGAAAACAGTTGTGCTGCTTAATTTTTGTGGAGACTGAAAATATATATTTGTAAAGGATTCTCATGATGAATAGAAAGTTCAAAAGAACAGCATTTATTATTATTTAAAATAAATGTATTTATTATTTTAAAAAACATTTTTTTTAACAATTATAAATGTCTACTGTCACTTTTGATCAGTTTAATGCGTCCTTGCTGAATAAAAGTATTAATTTCTTCAAAAAAAATGTTTAACTGATCCCAGTCTTGTGAACTGTGGTGTATGCCATTCACAAATTGCTGAATTTAATAATCACAGAAAAAGTTTACTAATTAGTTTTATTTCCTTGAATGTGTTAATGCATTAATTATGAAAAATTTAATATTTATATTAAATATTTATATCCATTGACAGCCCTAAATTTTACATTCAGTATCTCATTCATCAAGGTGGAAAATACTCACTATAGTACTATGTGATATACTGTAACACATCTGTGTCAGGAAGAAAACTGAAATTCCACACACGTTTGTTTTCTCAGCAGTAGCAGTTTGTTCAAACGTATCTTTGTTCTTTGTAATTTTCCGCAGATGTGCTATATGCTTTCTTGGAGTGTTCCTGATTACTAAAAGCAAGAAGAAAGTCAAATCCTTTGAGCCATATGTTACTATGGACATGGTGAAAGGTATGTATATATATATTTATTTATTTTTCACCTTTTTTCATTAAGATTTGGAAAGGAAGCTGGTGGGAAGATAGTCATGTGCTTTGCTTGGAATCTGGCTCAAGATAAAAAGGCCAGCTGATGTCATATCTTATTTAGAGTTGGCTGATTTATTGTTATCGTCAAGCCAAACAACCAATCATGTGTCATCACAGGTATTCCAACCATTCACAACAAAGGCTGGGCTGTGCAGCCTGATTATAACGGCTCGTTTTCCTACGGAGCACTGGAGAACAACGACAGCGTGGCCCCTGTGACACTCCCAGTGGACCAAGAGCTGTCCGCCTCTCCCAGGCCTGTTAGCCCGTACCAACCATCAGAGCTGAAGAAAGACTGAGCGCAAATGTGCGTGAAATGAAATTAAGACTGATTTAAGATGAGAAATGCTACTCTGTGTTTAAGCATTACTGGGTTGATTATTGACAGCACTTATAGACCACAGTTCTGGAATATTGGACCATTCTAGAACTTCTGTATTTCTCTAGTTTCATCCTGAGCCAGGAAAGCAAGCTATAACACATGCTAGGATGCAAATAAGGACTTTCATTGGTGGCGTTGATTTTTATCCTAAGAAAGACTGGCATGTTATCTTATACTCATATCTGTAATCATGCTTTAAATGTGCTGACTGACATGCACTCCCGGTCTTTTATCAATGTGACAAAGCTCATGTCACTAACCTAAAAGCCTAAATATACCTCAGAAAATGTTTTGGATTCTGCTACTGCTTTGTACCAGAGATACTGTTGCTGGTCCAGCTTTATTAGCCAAAGACTAATGTGGATTTCACAATTCCCAGCTAGTTCTATACAAGTACATGTTTGGTACTGGCTTAATTTACTGAATGTACAAGCTCATACGAGTCTCGTTTTCCATTTTCAGGCCTAAATGTGTGCTGTGCCTATTATTTATTCCTTGTGCCTGTCTTAAGCATACCAAATAGACTTTCTGTTCAAATCTGCATGTTTATGGGTAATAGATTGAATATCAGAACACTGCTGGTGGTTGAAATTTACAGAGACCTTACATAAACTAAGAAACACTTGTGGATATTTTGTCATAAATACCATTGCTTAGACTAATGTGGTCAAATATTCTATTGCTGTTTTTGGCGTTTGGCTCTTTTTTTTTAAAGTTTAATGCAAGTAATCATTAATGCTGTATTTATGAAACCATTGCCTTGGACTTTTTTTATTGAACGATAATGGGAAACCTGACTGTCTAAGCAACATCAATACACTGAGTTTTGTTTAAGTGCAATTACTACTGTGTTGAGATCATGTAAATTTAATTGTTCATTTTTTTTTTTTAAGAATTTTTATTTGGATTTAAACTAATGTTGTTTATAATATTACAACCATTCCACAATGACAATCATAATGTTTTTAACCAAAATAAATAATGAATAAAGACCAAGCTTCAGTCAGCATTCTGTGTTAGCACTGTGGTAAAAATCCTGTTGAACCAATAAAACGCATCTTTTTGTGACTGCTTGCTCTTTGATCTGTATTTACCTCTGGAGTATAGTTTATAGCTGTTTTACATAACCAATGTATTAAAACCTTGAATCTCAGTCATGTTGTTGTGGACTGTTGTATAATGGGGAATTTAACTGGAAGGTTGGGGGTTAGTCTCTCAAGGACTGACTTGAATTTGTAAAACTGCCTTTGTGTAATGAGTATTGTTATTTCATTGTTGGCCATGTATCCAGGACCATATCTATTTTAAGGAACCATATGTTTATTATATGACACTTTAGTAGGCTACTACATTATGGATGCCTAATGCAGCTCAGTACAGACTCAGAATTTGATTATGCAAGTCAAGATTACAACAGGCTGCCACTTCCTCATATTGAACACATAATGGCCATTTTGACTATAATTTATCTGTTACTGATAAATGTAACTTATACTGCTGTTACATGTAGGTCAGTGCACCACTACACATAGGCTACAAATAGTTTTTAATTATATACGTTTAAAATACGTTAATTCTTAAGTTAATTCATCAGCTGTCGAGGTAAAAAAAAAAAAAAAAATGTGTGTCAAAGATCATTCATAATGCATTCTGATGTCATATTCCAAACGGCGTCCTCCATCACACGTCATCAATTCTCGCTCTCAATCTCCACGAATCCTATTGGCTGATTATGAGATAAACCTGAATGTCATTGGTCATTCCTCACTGTCACTTGTCGTATTACAGTTTTTCTCGATTGCTTAAACACATTTCTTGAAACTATGCCTCGTATTCTCAAAACTGTAAACACAAATCCATAACGTCTCACCCAGTTCCCCAAACATCCTATTTTCAGGTCAAAATGAAGCTCTACACTCAAAACCATTCACTCTTGCTGAAAAACCTAACTTTGCCCTCAGACAGGACACACAAGCCCTCAAAATCACACACACTACAACATAGTCTAACACACTGGTGCAATAATTTCAAAACAACATTTCCAAAACTGGTAAGTTATGTTGCCCTCACAAACCTTTTCACATGATGAACACAAAAGACACAACCAATGGATACATTGGCACATTTTTATTCATTCATGTACTACACAGTACAACACACTCACAAATTATTTTATTTTTTTACTCTCTCTTCTAAAAATTGTTTATTTTATTTATTTACTTACAGTAAGATGTGTGTGACCATCATGTGACAGTAAAAGAGCACACACAAACCTTATTCTAATATGGAATTGTATTGGAATGGTAAAGAGGGTTGGGACGTGACAGGAGGGCCTCCACTCAAGGATATGATATGATGAACAAGTCTAAGAATGTTCCACATATGGTTGAAATACCATCATTGGCCTTGAAAGATTACATTCTGGGAGTCAAGACTATAAAGGAGAAAGGATGCCCTCCCTTCACTGTCACACTCTGCAGCCACTCTGTGTGACTGTACGACTGCTGGCCTTTTCTTGCAAGAAAATAAACCTCATCAAACACTATTGGCAATGTTTGTCTCTTATTCAGTGGTAGAATTTTGTTTGCCACCACACCTCCCTGAAGGTTCTCGAGGCGACGGTAAAGCAACTCAAATTTGGCCATACTCGTAGCCCAGCCTCCCTCATAGTCATACCATTGACTAAGACATGGGCAACTAGTGTGGCTTGAATTTCATCTGAGACTGCTTGTCTTCTTGCCCTTGTCCTTCGTCCTCCTCCTCCTCCTCCTCCTCCTCCTCCTCCTCCTCCTCCTCCTCCTCCTCCTCCTCCTCCTCCTCCTCCTCCTCCTCCTTATCCCTCCTCGATCTCTTCCTTCATGTCTTTCTGGATCCATTGTTCCAAAACCCAATAAACTGATTTGGGCCCTTTTTGAAGGATCTGATTGATGTGTGTTAAATTTGGACTCTTAGTGTTTTCACCTGGGTAATTGTGTGCTAACTGAGCAGAAGCTGTGCTGACTTGAGTGAACAATATTGAATGCTAGTGCTTTATACATGACAACATGGTGTGTAGGCAATGAGAAATGAAGGGTCTTGTGTGTAGAGTTTTGCAGTGACAGTTCAACAAATCTGACTCACGTGTCAAAACAGGGAATAGTGTTTTTAGTTTAGGGAAATGGGTGTGCTTTTTGATAAATGGCATTATGGTTTTGAAATTTTAGTTCAAAAGCCTGGTTATAGTGTTGAAGCAATTGAGAAAAACTGTAATAGCATACAATGCATTTACGGTTTATATGAAAATATGTCTGATTTAGTTTTAGCAATATCCCCTTATACCAGTCCGGCCTGTCGCTCAGATAAATATCATCAGTTGCAAAGATAACCGGTAATGTCAAGTGATCTATAAAACTTACATTATCATGCCATTACATTTTTCTGTGATATAACATATTCAAATGAAAGTGGCAGAATTAATAGAATATTACCTACGATGAACTCTTTATGACATTTATGTTGTCAGTGCTATAATCGGTTTGTTATAAAATGTAGTGCATCAGCGATGTTTTTCTCCGAAAAAGTCTGTGAATTATGTGTATATTACTCCTTTTTGTCGTCATAAATATACAAACAGCAACACGCATGTTTGCATCCTCTCCAGGTTAGCGAACACATACTTTATATTATAGAGACAGAATAATAAGATTACACTCATAAACAGTGTAGTCGTGTAACGGGCACAAGATGGCGCTATAACACACAGCGAGAGAGCTGTGAGTATATGAAAGTTCAAGCAAGTTCAGTTGTCAAGACATACAGAACAGAATTTTCCACTGTCAACAAGAAAACAATACTGTACTATTTTTATTTAGATTATTTATTTATTTATTTATTTATTTATTCATTTATTATTATTCGTTTTTTTATTGTATATTGACTCAAAATTATAACTACAATATGATTGTATATCTTCAATGTATTACCAAAAGGTTGTTTTGCATATATTGTTATTAATAGTCACCTTGTCAGGTTATTAGTCATCAGATCCTTTGTAAGTGTATTGATGCAGAAACTGGCTCCCTCACAGATCACCATTTCTAGTCAAAAAATGCACAAAAACTAATTTTTCTCTTTCCTAACTGTTTTACCTATAGCAAAACGCAAACTAGTTTGTTTTCGTATATCCTTGATTGCCTCAAAATGTCAACTGGATTGTGGCATTTTTGCTAACTCCCTCTCCTGGTGGGGCAGGGGAATGATGCGTGAAGTGGGAAATTGTGGAGCAACAGCTCAGAGGGTCACAGCAGCGACCCACGAAGAGGACGAAGAAGAAGAGATGGCATTCGGCTAGACTGAAGAAGACTCTGAAGAGATGATGGACTTGAGTGATCTACCTACAGCTCTGTTTGCCTGCAGTGTGCATGAGGCCGTGCTTGAGGAGGACATGCAGAGGGTGAGAACAAATTAAATTAAATAAAAAATCTCTTTCTCTCCCCATTTTAATAGTTGATAATTCAGCTCATAGATAAACTATCCCAAAGTTCATTTTGGGATAGCTCACCCCAAAATGAACTTTGAAATGAATTTGGTCATAATTTTGTCATCTGTAAAATGTAAATTGAATCCTTTCCTCTGGTCTTTTTTTTTTTTTTACAAATTGAGTGTTCATCAGAGGGGTCCAAGACCCCATGACTTTTGGGAATGGATTCGAGGAGTTTTGTGGTTGAAATGTAAAAAAGTAACAAATCCGGTCAAATTGACTCCCATAGGAATGAATGGAATGCGAGGAATGCTTCAGTACACATAGAAAAACCTAAACATGCTCAAAATTTTAACTAAAAATGCTAAAACTTTACCAAAAAAGAATTTTGTAATGTTTACATGTATATCTGAAATGCATACAGAAGTAAAATGACTTTAGGACCCAGGGCAAACAGCTCATTTGCTCCAAATAGTGCTATAAGGCCATCTAGTGGCCGCTAGAGTCATGAGATATCATGTTATATTATTTTTTTCCCACAAGAGGTCGGAAAAGACACCCAATGTAAGATATTTTGAGCTGAATTAAAAGGTTTAGGCATAAAATTGTGAGTTATTTTGAGTTGAAAGAATGTGAGGAATGCGCTTCTAAATGACTATTTATTTATTATTTATTGATTAAATGTAGTAATTTAAAGGTAAATAAAATGTAAAAAAAAAAAAAAAAAAAAAAAAAAATTGAAAAAATATGATCAAAATGAATTAAAATAAGATTTCTGGACAAAGAAAAAATTAAGTATAATTTTAGGGCTTTAGGTCATTTTGACCCGCAAGGGATCTGTGTTGTTTTGGTCAAAAACAGTTGAAATGTTGGTGGAAATATCTTCTTTTGTGCTACACAGAAGAAAGGAATATATACAGATTTGGAACGACACTCATTTTTGTGTGAACTATTCCTCTATGGTCTATGTGAGCTTGGGATGAGGCATTATGGGATAAAAGGCTTTCTGTTCCACACAACACACTCAGGTCCTCAGGCTTTAAGTGCATGCTTGCAAGGTCTCTATCTTTCCCAACAATCTCTAGTTTTCCAAATCAGGCATGTTCAAAACTAATGGAGGTCTTGCGAGCAGTACATTTTAACCTACATTCAGAAGCCAGCACTTTAAGGCCCCAAGGACAACATCTAATGTTGACACTGCGTTGCCTCAGCATTCATGGAATATTTTTTCTGCTCGTTGAAGCTGTAACCTCTTACCTGAGAAGTGGCAGGGACTGAGAAGAGCTTTTCCTTCTCCTGTGGTCCCAGCTAACAGGGAACGTTCCAATAACTTTTCACATGTAAATGTTAGGACAAAACATTCTTAAAATAATGTTTGAGGAACATTCTTATAATGTTATTATTAATTGTTACTATAAATTCTCATTATGTTCAGAGAAAACGTTTTTAGAATAACATTCTCGGAACATCCTTATAGGCCTGGTTTCACAGATTAAACCAGAACTAGGCCTTAGTTCAATTAGGACATTTAATTAGCTTTTATAAACGTGCCTTAGACAAAAACATTACTGGTGTGCATCCCGAGACAAAACAATGGTTCTGATATATTTTAAGATATTTCAGTGCATATTGCTTTCAGTTGAAACAGCTCAAACATGCTTTTTAGTCTGGGACCTTGTCTGTGAAACCGGGGGATAATGTTGTTATTATTTGCCGAATGTTTTCACAATGTTATCATAAAATGTTCTGAGTACAACGTTCATGGAACATCCTTACGATGTGAATGTTCTCGTAATGTAGAGAGAAAAAGTTGTGAGAACAACGTTCATGGAATGTCCTTACAATGTTATTTTTACTTGAACATTCTCATAACAATGAGAGAAAAAGTTCTTATAATAATAATAATAATAATACATGTTTTGGGATGTTTGCATAAAATGTGAGAACAATTTTAATGAAACGCCCTTAGAGTGTTATTTGTATGCTTTTCGCTATACACATTGTTTCAAAGCAGCTTTACGGAAAATCATGATAATGTTTATAATATCTTAAAATCTTTAGTTGCATTTAGTTCTCAGAACGTTCTGGCAAGGTTCTTCAGTAACGTTAATAGAACATTTGTTTCAAAACGTTCTTAATACATAAAAAAAAAAAAAAATCTGAAATATAATTTTCATAACTTAATGGGAATGTTTTAAAACATTCTAAGAACATATTTTTGTTAGCTGGGGTATAAGCGGAGATGTGATTTCTCAGCAGAGAGGGAGAGACTGGCTGAAAGCGTACCTTACTCCTCTGAAAACCTCTTGTGTTTATCTAAAAACATTAAACCCAAATCCGTAATTCTAGTGTTGGGAACACAAATGGACATCAGAAGAACTAAAACTGGTTTTCTTTTTTTCAACTAGGTCTCTTCTTGTTCTTTGTGTTTGATCTAAGCATCATATTATACATTTTCTAATATTTTTTTTACAGTTTATAATGTTAGTCAAGGGTTTTTTCCCGGTATTGTTGGTTAGTCCCATCCTTCAATAACTTCCTCTTTGCAAAGCTTCTTCATTACATTGTGACATGTTCAGAGACTGTTTGTGCTGTACAAGGTGTGAAGTTCAGACTGAAACGTTCGGGCACCTTTTTTCTGACATAGAAGATTTAGTTGACCTTTCCACATTTTACTCTGATCATTAGTTCTTCTAGGGTTCAATAATAATAATAATATTTTTCCACCTTACACCTTAGGTTCAAACAATACAGATTGTTTCCCTGCTCCAGGACCAGTAGTTTACTTGGCCAGCCTGCATTTTGTTAATTAGGTTTCTGACATCAGAAATCCAAGAATTTAGAAATGTGTTTTGCATCATACCCAGCTTTTAGGATTCTTTGATGAATAGAAAGTTTAATAGAACAGTATTTATTTGAATTAAATGTCACTTTTGATAACTTTAATGAATTTTTGTTTAATAAAGCATTATTTTCTATTATTTCATGTCTAGCCCATGTTAACACTAAGGCTTTGAAAATAGCATTAATTTGATACATAATATTTTATAACAATGTAAAAGTCTTACTATCTATTCATTTTTATTAAATTGTTCATTTCTTTAAACATATCTTTCTGACCCCAAACGTTTGAATGGTGGTGTAAATAAAACCTAAAAATAACAATTAGAAAATATATTTAGGTAAAGGCCCCGATATACTTCAAGCAAAATCAAAGGACAGTTCGAACAAAAGCAGGCCAAAAAAATTTTGTTTGGTGTTCGGCTTGGACAACATTGCCAGGTGTTTGCTATCAATACCAGTAAGAGCATGGCTAACATCTCTGTTATAGTGTGTATGTGCTATATGACTGTGAACATTGGTGCATTTTGTGTATTTGTGTGTTTGAATACTATATTTGGGTCATTATCCTGGGGGTAAAAAAGATGGATAAAACAGTGAGAACTAGATGTTACCCATAATGCATTTCACTCTGTGACCTTGTGTACTGCCCTGTAGATTGTGTGATTGTGTGATCTTGTACTAATGAACGCTGTTATTCAGAGCGGCCGTGAATGTACTGCAGTGACTGCGAGTGACAGCGAAATGGTATTTTGACAATCACTTTGTAACGTTAATCATGAGACGTCTATTCTAAATCACAATTTTCTCCTGTCAAAACAGGACAATTTATTGTACACACCCCTGAGGACTCTTGTGTGTGATTTGTGTCCTTCAGTAGAGATGGAAGCATCTTTACGGGCAAACAGCTGGCCTTTATTTTTGTTTTAGAAACTAGAGCCAGCCCACACACACACATACACACAAGCACACACTTCATAAGTCTTTCATTTGGTTGTGTCTGGCAGCCTGGCCTTGTTGTTTCATTAAGACTGTTGACCTGCTTTGGTGGCACGTGGACTCGCGACCCCCCTCCCCTCTCTGTTCACTGGGCTGTATCAGGGTCAAAGTCCTCTCTGGCCGCCCCAGCACAGAGACTCTTCAGATGGGTGTCAAAACAGTGGATCTGAGCCATGTATACTTAAATTAGAGTCTATAAATAGTCCCTTTATAAACTCACCCAAGAGATCAGGCCATTGGGAATGATGGATTTGATAGAAAATGTGTGATATGTAAAGGATAATATACATTCAGAAGTTATACAACATCATCCTGTCTGGGGTTAGTGATTATACATTTCATTATCCTGCTACTCACCAATGCTAAATATATATCTTTAAATAATAGAATTATATATACTACTATTCAAAAGTTTTGGGATTGGAAGATTTTTTAATCGTTTTGAAAGAAGTCTCATATGCTCATTGCTCACTAAGGCTGCATTTATTTGATCAAACATATAAGAAAATCAGTAATGTGAAATATTATTATAATTTAAATATTTAATTAATTTTTTTATTTATTCCTGTAATGGCAAAGCTGAATTTTCAGCAGCTATTATATTTTTAATGTCACATGATCCTTCAGAAATCATTCTGATATACTGCTCAAGAAACCTCTCTTATTATTATTATTATTATTAATGTTGAAAACAGTGCTGCTGGAAACCATGATACTTTTTTAGGATTGTTTTTCTAGATTTTTTAGATTTCATTTATTTTTTTGTAATGTACAATTCTTTACTGTCACTTTTGATCAATTTAATGCATCCTTGCTGAATAAAAGTATTAATTTCTTTATAAAAATCATACTGACCTCAAACTTATGAATGATAGTGTATATATACATTTTATTTGTGTTTGTTTGTTTGTATTGAATTGAACATTTGACCTGAAAATTAAAGTCTATTGTATAATGGTCATTATTCAAAAATATTTTCCAAACTCAAAACTTCCTCTTCATTCAAACATAACCGTTTATTGAAACTAAGTTGAATACACAATTTGTTCGGAACTTTTTCCTGACATGAGACATATCCATGATACCTATTTAGGGTTTAGCAACCACAGGTTAAAGTGTAAGCACAGGCACAAGCAGATAAGATATGTGATATGATATGATATATGATATGATATGATATGATATGATATGATATGATATGATATGATATGATATGAAAATTGACATCTTATTTATTTAAAAATTGTTAAAGACTTTGTAACCATATTGCGTAGTTGTGCTTGGAGTCTATTGGTTTATTTGTGATAACACAATGAAACATGCCAAATTGTGTGGACAAACATAATTTTTGTCCAGGCTGTCATATAAAGAAATCATAAACGCATGCAAAAACGAGAGAACCAGTCAAATATTAATAACTGATTATGTTGTAGTCAATGTATGCTTTTTCCTGTGAGCTTTTAGTTTTTCTGTGCATTTTTATTTTGTATTGTAAAATAAAACCTGTAGCTGTAGTTTGCTTTTTTTGCCAAATAATTTTGTCACATAAATACCTTAACCAAGTTAAGTGTCATTTAAAAACAAATATTCCCTTCCGGACATCACTTTTGGCCACTACTATATGATGATATGATGTGAAAAGTCTTTTGTTGATAAATTTGCAGAGACAAAAACGTCACTTAATGCAAATTGCAAGCATAGGATTGAAAAAATAAATAAACTTCTCAATTTTTTTAGAGTATTGCTAATCGTATTTTGTCCATTGTGTGTTCCATGTGTTAGAAGTTACGTGTCTGCTTTTGTTATGCATATTTCCTGTTTTTCTTGTTCTTCTTGTATCATGTTAATAGTTTTAAATATTGTTGGGCCTTGCACTTCACATTCGATTTTAACAACATTTTATGATAATTTACAGTGAACAGTCTTGCTAATGTGTTGGGTCGCCACTTGATGTCCAATGTAAAATCTGGGTCCTGAAGCAAAGCCACTTCCTTAAATGACACATCTGCACATTATTTATTGTATAATAAGGTTCATAAATAGATATACTGCATTGCTCATTTTAGTGCTGTAGTGAGCAGTCCGTGGTCCTGCTGCTGACCCGTTCATGAAAAAGATTTGAGAATATTGTGCTATTGTTATTCAGGTCAGGATATGGCTCATTTACATAGGTGACATTTTGGTGGGAAAAACATTGAAACTGCAATAGATCTAACCTGATTGATACAAACACAATACTATTCCTCTACAGTGCACTGGAAATATTGTACAAACTGATCTGATTCGTTGTTGTTGTTGTTGTTGTTGTTTTATACCTTTTTTACTTTCCACATGCCGTTTTTTAAATTATCTTCTATCTCAGCCTCTTCTACCCTCAGACTCTCCTGCATCCCATATCTGCTGCATCACCTTCTACTCCTCCTAGTGCCTGCACTCTCCTGCACCTGAACTCTCTCTCTCTCTCTCTCTCTCTCCTCTCACTCTAAATATCTCTCTCTCTTATTCTCCTCTCTGTGATATAAATAGCTTGCCCTAGTTTGTGATAGCTGCAGTGGTGCCAGGGGCTGGTACTGCAACACATGAGCGAGGTAGGCTGGCAGTCTTTACACATACACATTTGTAAGTCATGATGGTGCAGTGTCTCTGCAATGCTGTGTGCATGTGCGTCTGTGTGTGTGTTGAGACTGACCCTTCTAAGCACCGCCTCTTTCACAGATTGTCATCTAGAATCTTCCTTCGCTGGGATTAGAGAGTTTTCTGCCAGAACATTATACATTAAAGTTATAATCTAATCTAATTTCTTTAAAAAAAATTTAATTCTGTCATTTACTCACCCTCATGTTATTCCAAATATGTATGACTGACTTTCTTCTGCTGAACACCAAAGAAGATGTTTTGAAGAAAGTTGATAACCAAATTATTTCAGTTCCCATTTACTTCAGTTGTATTTCTTGTCCATATCAGGCCCGATTCTAGAATTAAATCACTAAGAGTGCTTCTAAAATTACTGAGGATGCTCTAGTTATTAAAGTGCAGATGTAATGTGTAAGCAGTGGCTCAGTACAGTGAGATGTTTATCAATGAAGCTGCCAACAATGCACAATAAACCTCTTACTTACATCATGTCTACACTTTGTTTGTTAAAGGGTTAGTTCACCCTAAAACGACATTTCTGTCATTAATTACTCATCCTCATGTTGTTTAGAACCCGATCTTCAGAACACAAATGAAGATATTTTTTATGAAATCAAAAAGCTTTCTGACCCATTCAGGTCCTAAAACACAACACAATGCCATTAGTAATTAAAAATATGGGTAAAACATGTGAAAAAAAGTCCTTCATATTACCAGTACATTGGGCACAATTTTGTAACGATTTGCTTAGAGAGGACAGTCCATTGCAGCTTAAAGGACAAGTTCGGTATTTTACACTTAAAGCCCTGTTTACAGATCATTTCTGATGAAATAGAACGGTTAAGATTAAAAATTGGACACATGCTGCTGTCCCGAGAATTTTAGGTTTCTTTCGCTTTCCCCCCACCTCCAGAATGGCTGCATATATGCACTGGAACAATCCTTCCTAAAACACATTAATTTGATTTTTGTGTGAGCATATCAGTGAACACCCCTGACCACTCGGTGAGTTTCACGTCTTTGTAAACGAAAGTTTAATGTGTTTTAGGAAGGATTGTTCCAGTGCACCTATGCAACCATTGTGGAGGTGGGGGGCACAGTCTATCAGTGGTACACTCCCTCAGAAAGTTAACAGATTCAGCAAAAGACCTTATTCACAGCCGCACCATCTTTGATTTTTAACGGGAATGAAAGAGAGGCTGTGAGGGACACACATCTCTTCAGTGGGTTATACTGTTATTTAATGTGTTTTTGGATTGTTCTGCTGATGAAACACTGCAAAAATATATTTCAGAGAAATTTCAGTGGACAAAAAAACCCAGACAATATGAACTGTGGAAAATTATGTGATCTCGGAGCTTTATAAAGCTTTTTTTCAATGGATGCCATTGAAAACACGGTAAGTCTATTCCTCACAGCCTCACTGTCATGGCACTGCTCTGAATAAGATCAGTTACTCTTTATGTAGAAGGGTGACACTTAGGGCGTGTCCGAATCCACTTTTGCTAGTTTAACGACGGGAAAAATGGTCGGCGCACACAGCGCATGGTCTAAAAGTTTTGTCGGGTCAAGCCGGATTCCACCATATCTTTATGTACACAATAATAATCTTTTACATTGTAATCCTTTTATTTTTAATATTTGGCATGTTTGTGTGCTGCTGCGCATCCCTATGTGTGTAATACGCAGAGTGTACATGCGTTGTGCACCCGCCTATAGGCGTATATTACTAATGCGCCCTTTAAATAGCCTAACAAAAAAATATAACGCCATTGACTTTAGACCAGGTTTTTGTTGGTCAATGGCACAGTCTAGCAACAATGTGCCCGCCCCGAACACACCTCGTTTTCAGACCAGCACACCCATAATGTATTAAATGGCTTAAATACATTTGCTATTTAAACAACGTGAAAATGATAACTGTGTCGGGCTGAAACTAGCAAAAAACACTTGCGTCGCGCTTGGCGCCGCATTGCGCCAGGTGTATGAAAAGGCCCGTTATGTTCCAGCAGGTCTGCTTGATCAGTTACCAAAGAAGCATGATTTTCTTGTCAAAGTGATCAAATGTTGTGTTGCAAAAATGAGTACACCCTCTTGAAAGTTATAAAACAATCTATAGTGCAAGTTAAGCTTTTGTTTTTTTGTTTTTTGCTAAGAAAAGAGCAGTAGAAAAGCCATGCAACTGTCTTAGATCTGGAAAAAGCTGTGTGAAGAGTGACTGTTTCATCTCACATAGTAAGACGTAACGTGCAGAAGTGAAATACATTGTTGTTGAACAAAAAACTTGTTTAGCCTTTTCCCAAGCCTATTAACAAAATAGATTTTTGGTAATCGGTTACAGGAACGTTCTCATAGCAAAAGAAGTCAATTCACATACCACCGAGTGATGTAATACAAAATCTTGAAACAGAGGATGCTCCCTATCCTGTGTTCTTGGGCACTTTTGTTAAAGTTGATCAAACATCAGGGCACTCAAGCATGTTATCACTCGACTGAATGGCCGTTTTCAGTGGTTATCAGCTCATAGATATGAGCCAGAAGGGGCCTCATCCATCCACATGGTTAATCACCGATACAAATAAGACTCCAAATCCAATCCCAGAGGAATACAGCTCGCCGGTAATCGGAAGTCTACTGAATGACGCGGCAACGTTGCGATATTTCCCGCTTGATATTTTCAGGTAAGACCATTTAAATGATAAAACCGAGCATTTAAACTGTAATTAATTAGTCAATAAGGGAAAACAATATATAAAATGTGTTTTAATGTTGAGTGACATGAGATTACCGTATTGCAATTAACCGTATTGCAATTGTGTAAACGTTATATAGGCTTTTACGTTATTAGCCTGTCGTTACGTTACATGCTTTATGTGAGCATTAACGTTGCTAGCATGTTTTTACGTCTGAAGCTAATGGGGAAATTTCGTTTTAAACACTAAGTTAGCCTGTAAAAAGGATTTTTCCACACTCTAAGACAGAAAGGCTTATTGCATAAGTTAGGCCTATATTGTGTGCTTGTTAACGCTTCACTGAAGCTATATCATAGGCCTACTCATATTGACTTGAATGAAATATTCAAACCCAAGACGTATTTTATGGCTGTTTGGAAACCTTGGGATCTTGACTAGAATGTAAATAAATTTCTGTGGGTTTGAACAAAGCTTGGCTGCATTTGATCCCACACGAGGAAGCTAACAATTTCATTCATGCAAAAGATGTTGTTTTAGGTTGAGGTGGCCCAGAGAGGTAGCCTAAGCCTTACAGTTGCTAATCTAGAAGCATTAGGCAAGTGTGTCTGAGAACGATGGTATGATCTGCAACACTGTCTTTTTTTTATTACTGATTTATTACTGACTAGCGTTTTCTTTCTTTGTTGTTATTCAACAAGAGATAACTCCCATTAATGAGAATCAAAAGGAAACCCTGAAATCCCTTTTTAAGGATGGAATGACACGAGTTGGTTCAGAATTAATACCAAGAGTTGCATCGGCTACTGGTTTGGACACCAGTGTCATAGAAGTAAGGTTTACTTTAGTGCCACACTAACAAACAACATGTCAAATAACTTGTATCATTCTGCTGCACAGCTTGTATAAATGAAGTGTTTTGTTAACATTCAGTTTAATTGGTGTAATACTCTTTCGTTATTTTTTCTTTTTCTTTTTCAGAACTGGATCGGTAATTACAAAAGATCAGTAATTACAAAAGCTTCGTCTGAGCCCCGGCCATCAAAGGCCAAAGTTCACATCAGAGAGCTGTCGCCTTACAATCTTTTTTGTAGGGACATACTCAGAAACAAAGGTGAGAGACAAAATTTAACGGCTGCTTTTAATTGTTATACTAAATGGTTTGTTGTTGTACTGTACATAGTGGCCCTTTTGACATCAGGGGTTTACAAGGGTCATGAAACAGATTTTCAAGATAGTATTTGGCAAGTACTTCACTCACGCAAGTTGCATTCATCAGTGTAAGACTGCTGTGTGTATTGAAAAGAATCATCAGGTCATCTACTTTACACTTTATATTGTTTTTACCGAGCTATTACAGAGAAATGGGTTTCACAACCCAAGTAAACCAGTGTGTTGGACAGATTGTTGTTGTATGAATTTACTTTAAAAAAGAGATGCTGACTGTCAAGTGTTAAGTTTTCTGTGCATTTATTTTTTCCTCAGGCACAATGAATGATATTAAGGGCAGGTGGGCCACATTGGGGGAAGATGAAAAGCAGAAATACTTTCAAGAGGCAGCAGCTCTGAGGCCACATGGGCAGGCACAGGACCTTAGCCCTGAGATCAGGGATGCCTGAATTAAAATGCACCTTAAGAAGCTGAAGTTAGAGGTTTGGAAAGAGGCTTAATTTGCTAGGCATTAGAGTTATTATTGTAGTATTAAATGAAAGGATGATCGACAGCAATTGTGATGTGAGCAGAACATTGTGACAGACAACTGGATTGTTTATCTGTAGATTGTTTCATAATTTCAAATGAATTCATCCCAAATAAATATTCCAGCTTATTTTTGTTTACAAGGCTATCAACATCAAATATTCTCACATTGAAGAAATAGTCAAAGGCTCATACCACCCTCTCAAACTAAATTCCTACTGGTTGGGCTAGTCTATTCAGATCAAGGTGGTCAATTGAAGCATTAGTAGTCACAAATGGCTATGAGTCAAATTATTAGTTGCATTTGGACTCTATGTAAACACAGCTAATGTATAGTTTATGTAACCCTGGTGGTCCCTGACCACTTATTTGCCACATGTGACAACACTGTTTTCATATATTGCCAAGCCCTGTTATGACTTGTTTCTTCAGTGTGCGTTGGGTTTTTAAAAGTAGGTTTTGTCTATTTTGTGTATAATCAATTATTTACTATTTTTGTGGTTGTCTTCTTTATCTAAATATTGTAAAGGTGTCCAAGCTTGAGGATTTGGGTGTGGAAACAGCCATTTTATCATTTGACTGCCAAAAGTCCACATTAGAGGTGTTTGAACTGAGCAGCAAATGAGCCACTGATTTCCTTGATTCAACGGACACAGTGAACAACTTTGCACTGCATTCGCAAAGGTATTGGTTATTTGAAAATCCACAGAAATAGACTCAGGCCCATAATAGTGCAAATATACATAATACATTTTTATGAAATTAATTGTTGCCTGTTGTTACATCTGTAGCCAGCTCCTCAGCCGCAACACCCAGTACCAGAGATCATGTGTAGTGTTCTGGTAGGAAAAGTGCAAGATCTATTCAACCAAAAATATAGTAAGCATAAGTTCAAATACTTTTAAGACTGATGTAAAGAAACTGCTTATCTTGATAACCTAATATAGCTTCATGAATCCATGGCATTATTATCAAATGAATAAATTATCTAATGTGCCCATAAACCATTAGATTATGACACCTTACCAAAATGACTGTTTGCAGCCTGTACACTGGATATCAACTAGAGGGGAGAGTCACAATTGTCCAACTGTGTAATATTGTGTAACGTGTGCATGCATGAGTGTGCCTGTGTCTTTCAGAGGAGGCCAGAGGTACTGGAAGGCTCCCCTACCAGTCCCTGGTGAATCAGGGCATGACCATTAAAGTTGCTGGACTGCCCAACAGCCTTACCCTCAAGAAGCCTTCCTTTTATGGAAGGAACCAATTGGTAGGCATTTTGAAAGCTGCAAAGGAGATTTCATTTGAAATAAGTAGGTGACATTACCAGTGGTTGTCTTTCTCCACTTGTGTTTTGGCAGACCATTTGGCTCTATGCAAAGTGGGGAAAATAAGTAAACTAAAGAATAATACAGGCCTACATGGAAGTCTTTGTATAGTGCTGGGCCATTGCATCTCTCTCTGTCCCTTCACCCCAACTGGTCAAGGCGGATGGCCGCCCACCCTGAGCCATGGTTCTGCTTGAGGTTTCTGCCTCTTAAAGGGGTCATATGATGCGATTTCTTGTTTTCTGTTGCTGTTTGTGCATGTATAAGATCTGCAGAGTTACAAAGCTCAAAGTCTCAAACCCAAAGAGATATTCTTTGTAAAAGTTAAGGCTCAGCCACACCTTCCTAAAACACTTCGTTCAAACACACCCCCACATCTCTACGTCAGTATGTGGGGGCAGAGTTTCATAACACCGCCCAAATGTATACGCCAAGAAAGAAGGCGTAACTTTTATTCTCACCAGCGCCGCCATATCGTGGAGACGCTGTGTTTTTCGTTGCGAAAGCCAAACTACTTTGTTTGGCCTTCCAAAAGACAGGAAAACAGTGGCTTTGCCTCTGTCACCTACAGTAGTGCTTGTTCATGGTAGGAATTGTTGGGTCTTTGTTAATAATATTATAAAGAGTATGGTCTAGACCTACTCTGTTTGAAAAGTTCTGTGAAATAACTTTTGATATGAACTGGCACTATATAAATAAAATTGAATTGAAACAGATTCAGGTTATAGATTTTATATGTGTCTTTGACAGTTTGTAAGGGATGTGACACTATGTCTCAGTTTCGTCATTATAATGTAGCACAATTTCTAGAAAGGCTCCTCTCCAGAATATCCTATAGCTGTTTAGTTGAATGTGACTAGTGACTGTGGCCCTTGGCAATGGTTTTGATCTTTTTCATGCTCATAAAACTATTCACTAATTAAATTCTATATATATAATTCCTGCGAATTAGGGAGTGAATGATGTGTGACACAGATCCTGGTGTCTCTATAAAGTCAATGAATTACCTGGCAGGGCAGTTTGTGTCCATAAACATGAAATGCTGGTATGGCCAACGAGATGTTTTTTCTCAAAACAATAATTCAGTTTTACACAGAAAATAAAATAAAAAGTACTTACATGCAAATGTGAGGCAACAACACAGGCAATGTCATATCTCACGCAATGTCTCACATCTTCGAAGTAGCTCATCGATGACATACAGGGGATAGGCTAATCTATTTCAACACAAATGTGAATGATGACACTTTATACTGAGGAAAAGTAAAAAAGAATTATACAAACAATATCCAGCCTCAAATTCAATACCTAAATACTAAATAAGGGCACTCAAAATGATCCAAACATTTTTCATGTTTTCTTATATTAGTGAAGATTATAGAATGGTGGTAAAGTTCAAATTTTGTAATGTTTTGGAATCTCCCATATACATTCCATGAGGTTCATATTTGGTGCCTGAAAAAAAAAAAAACTATTAAAATATGGCTTATGTTAGGGTCATGCTATTCTAAGCATTTTATGAATAGGTAGAATCAAACAGGGGAATTATCATTCTGGAACACTGGGTCTATAGTCAGAGATGTCACTACTGTGGCATAGACTTGCCGTTCTCCTTCACTCTAAAAACTCCTGGGTCAAAAATAACCCATAATGGGTTATTTTTGACCCAACTCCTGGGTTAAAAAGGGACCAACTAATTTATGGGTTATTTCAACTCAGAAAATTGGGTTATGCTTTTTGACCCACATTATGGGTTAAATACCTGACCCAAATGTTGGGTTTAAAAAACCCAACATCTGGGTAGAAATAACCCAAAAATTAGTTGGTCCCTTTTTAACCCAGGAGTTGGGTCAAAAATAACCTAACTTGGGTCACTATCCCAGTATGCCTTATTTCAGAAAATAAAACTTTGTTTTACATTATATTACACACTTCAAGCACTTTTACATTTTTATTGCATTAAATAAAAATCTATAAGAAAAAACACACACTTGGACATGTTTATTTTCATATTTATTTTAGGTCACACTGTAATAACAATATTAGAAATAAAAAATAGAAAAATAAACAACAATTCTCAGAAGAGCCTCAGGAATTTAAGCCTGGGGCCAACTTTGGGGACAAGATTTTTGATGGTGTCCTCATCAAAGAGAAGAAATGCCTCCTCATCTATCTGAAAGACAGAAAACAAGACAATATGAGTATTGTTAATAAGTCGAGACAATTGTGAACCACTCACCAGACACTCTTTCATTATCAAGCTAACAAATAATCACTTTTAAGGTAATGCAGTGGCTTTTTTATTTAATTTTTTTTACGTGGCCCAAATTGCTAGTTAACTAATGTGGTTCTTTTGCAGCATTAACATTACCCATTTTGTGTGAATGACATATTTTCTTTCATTAAAAAGTGTAATGACAGCCCATTCTTATGCATAACAGCTTGAAGACAAGGCACAGTAATCTTTTAGGGTTGTACATACCCCACTGTCGAAGAAGTAGTGACTTTCACAAAATCTTGCACTGACACATTTAAGTCTTATTAAAAAAAAAAAGTAGGTATAGAGAGATGATATAAGGGCAATAAGAGTAAAATGCTCACCTCTAAAATTCTCTGTCAGCTCAGACAGCTGCCACTCAGTTAGCTTATCAGCAGAGGTGGAAGTAACGAATTACAACTACTCACGTTACTGTAATTAAGTAGTTTTTTTGGGTACTTGTACTTTTTTGAGTATATTTTTAAATCTGTAATTTTACTTGTACTCAAGTACATATTAAGATAAGTAATCTACTTCGCTACTTGTAAAATCACATTTCGTTACTGAGTACAATTTGAATTGATATTCAAATCTTTGAATGGCATTTCGGTAGCCAATACAAATATTCGATCGTAAACGGACCAATAAAACCCCTGATATTTGGACTGAATGAAAGCCGCCGCAGTAGGTTTTGAAGAGCTGATCATGAAGGAGGCGAGGAGCTCAGAGTGATTAATGGCTGGACTGAAAGTTTGGAACAACAAACTACATAGTAGTATTGTCAAAATATCTATATTTTACCAGCTGCGCGTTCTCATTCTCTCATCTCAACGACAGCGAGTTTGACACACCCGCCTCCTCTCAGCGCGGGATTGCAGGTAACGTTAGGCCTATTACGCATAATTTTATTAATACCTGCAAGTTTCTATGGCATATTTTAATGGCAAATGTCACGAACAATATTATAACGCGAGGGCACATTCATGTAATCGCAGAAAACTGGACGCGAGCTCTCAAATATACGAACGAACTGGACTCGGATATTGAGTGTGCGCTCTCGGACTGTGTGTGTCATATCATGTGCAATCGCGAATATCTCCAAGTGGTTCTCACTGCAGACTCAAATGACGTCCAGCTCCAATCTCTCCATGCTCTTGAATTAAACGCTGTCAAAAGTTATGAAAAATCTAGTCTTTTTGCTAATTAAATTCAGTTTGAATTGAAATCAAGCTTCCTTGTGCTGTGTGTGAGCTATTGCAACAGTTCACGTTACCCTATTGTAAAGACAAATACACTGAGTGAGTAAATATTAGATTATTGTAATGGTTATTGATCAATGTTTAAATATGTAAACAAAAGCCTAAATTAAAATCTCACCTTATAAAGTGGACGTGTCTCTTTAGAAGACTTGAATTAAACTTTTCCATTCAAATAGATTACTGTTACAATGAGTGTTGTGCTTTTCAATGCTTGAAAATAATGATTGCCTTGACAAAATGGATGGACAAAAATTTAGATATTAAAATATTTAGTATGTAGTAGTTTTCCCGATGGTATTAAAAATTATAGGCTAGGCCTACTGAATATTGACATATTTCAAGGTGTCATATTGAAGTTAGAAATTCCAGTATCCACTAATTAATGTCCTTTGACAATAAGGTAAAAACGTGTTAAAAGTAGCTATTTTCTACATAAATCTATGATTTTGTTGAATATTTTTCATTGGTAATGCATTAACTATCGCCAGCTAAAAAGTAATTAGTAACTAGTACTCTGAGTAGTTTTTGAGAAGAGTAATTTGTACTTTTACTTAATTACTTTTTTGACACCAGTACTTTTACTTGTAATTGAGTATTATTTCAGCAATGTAACGGTACTTGTACTTGAGTACAAATTTTCAGTACTCTTTCCACCTCTGCTTATCAGCGACAAAACTGTGGAGAAAACATAGCAATATAGAGGTTAGCAACAATTTGAAGACTTGACCCGCTTCTTTAACTCTACCTAACGTTACTTCAGCCAGTAGAGCACTGTATAATATGATAAGCACGGCACAGCTGGTAAACATAACTCAACTATTGTGTTGCCTCGTCGCTCTGTAGCCGCAGCTATGGGGCTCGCACACCGGACGAGAAGCGCCGCGTCGCGTCTAGGACAACTCGAGGTATCGCTCACCGGACGTGCACTCTCTCAAGGGGCTCGCGAAGCGCAGCGCCGCGTCTTTAAAATTCGAACACATTATTCTCTATGAGTGTAACGGACACACACACACACACACACAGCGGCGGTCTGTCCGCGGCACCCAGCAACGGCTCAGGACCGTGTTCAAAATCGCGTCCGCTTGTGCGATAACGTTACCTCGAGTTGTCCTAGACCTAGATGTTGTCGTGATAGCCGCGGCTACATGCCAACCACAGAATTACCACGGCTAACGCTAGTCTCAACGTAGCAACGTATTTTTTTTTTTTTAGCAAATGGTGCTAAACTAGCAACAGGGACATGGACACAGAAAAGTTAACATTACATCAACACTGAAAATACTCTCTTACCTTGAATATAGATGAAGTTGCACCGATGAAGCACAGGCCAAAACGGATCGAGCGCGAAGCGACGGTTATTTCAAACACTGTTGTGAGAAAATTCCAGAACAACTGCGAGAGAGAGAAAGCCAACCCTATAACCCAGAACATGGGTTACTCTTTGAAAAATAACCCAGAAACCCAAACAACCCATGAATTGGGTCAAAATATTAGCCCTATAACCCAGAAAATGGTTACTCTCTGAAAAAATAACCCATAATTTTAACCCAACACAAATAACCCAGAAAATGGGCCGCCGCTCCCACCACGCGCATCACGCGCTGTGCGTAGGGCACCAAGTGCTGAGGGGGCACCAAAAATAGCCTAATGAAAAAAAAAATTATAATGCCGATATTATTTCATTAGCCTATAGAAATATTATTAGGCACATTTTAGCCATGTATATGTAACAAAAAAGGGGGAACAAGATCATTTATTTGCTCTAGTCTAGAAAGTACCGCCCCCCCCCCCCCCCATAATATCGACATAATATCTCGTTATTTCGAGATATTTCACATATTATGTCGAAATAACGAGATATTATGTTGATATAACATTATTATTAATAATAGCCTACATCTTTATTTGATTGTGCTGAATGTTGCGCTTGTTCAATTTAATAAAACTTTAATTGTGATCATTAAAATAACTGAATATTAAATATTTAGTGGCCAAGTTTTGCGCAGCTCCCCCTGTCAATGATCTAGCACACCCTCAGCACATGCGTTAAAAATTCTCTGGCGCCGCCCCTGCAGAGAAGCTACGTAGGCAGTGTAAATTTTATTTATTTTTTTTCGTTACCTCCAACCCCCGTTTTGAGTCGCCGGATTGTTCAGACATTGTATCAGAATTATGGATAGAGTATAGAGTTATGGATGTTATCCTGTTTTTTCTCCGTTCACAGAAGCACTACAGGTGAATACGATGATGAATCCCCCTATTCTGTTGCTGCTATTTTACATGCAGGCTAAAACAAAAAAAATATTTTTGGTAGGCCTATTTTTAATGGGTCACAGTCACTTGTTCATTCTAATTTAATTTAATTTTAATTTAACATAATCTTGTCGGTTAATGAATGGAAGATCGCGTCGGTTGAAGGTGGAAGCAAAAAAAACCCGAAATGAATTCAGTTTGTTGATAAAAAAAAACAAAAAACATTTCTCATTTCCGTTTAGTTTTTCTACTATCAACTAATAGTTATATTTTCCTTTATTTCAGGTTTATTTCGATTAGCATTTCAATGTTTTTAATAGTTTTAGTTTTACTTAACTAACCCTGCCTGGGCAAAACATCGACAGAACTGTCAATTTTACAACTCTTTCAAGCCACGAATTTTTACAAATATTCACGAATTATTTAATGCCTGTCTGGGACACAATATTAGGCCAATCACACTCATCCAGGCCAATTAACCTACAGCTATTGTTGCAAGCATAATTTACATTTCTTTTAAGAATAATGACTCAAATGTGGGAAAGAAATAACTAGGCTATGTTATTTTTATTAATGAATATAATATGAATAAAACACGAATTTAATTAGCCTACAAAAATCGGAACACTATTTAATTCTGGAAGGAGAAGCTTATAGGCCTATACCTACCAACAAATCTGCCACATTTTTTAGAAATAGCAAAAAATACATTCGTCTTATTTTTTTTTTCAAATAGGCCTATTTAAAACACACAAATTCATAGGGCATTCTATGGGTTATATCAATATGTTGTTATTCAGCACTTAGATGGAAATGTGCCGAGTTAAGCCAATACGACCTGGATTCTTTTCCTTGTTTAATAACTCCTCATATACGAGCATAAGAATTCGAATTGGATTACCACAAATGATCCGTGCTGAATTCGTCTGGTCTGACTCAGTTCATCATTGATTGGGAGAGAACAGTTCAAACTTACTGGCTGTGGAAATCAGTGGGCGTGTCTCATTATACTATAAGCAAAACGCCGTAAAATAGCGCGCGCTCTGTGCAACCAAAACGGCGTTTTTTACGGCGTCATATGGCGAGATGAACGGCGTAAAAAGCGGCGCTTTCCATGCACACTAAAACGCCGTCAAATACGGCGTCATTGACGTATTTCGCGCGACTATGGAACGCCTAATGGGTCATATTTCGCCACTTTCCTACGTCGTTTTGTTAAAAAAAACGCCGTAAAAAGCGCCGTTTAAACGGCCAGGACGCCGCTTTTTACGTCGCCGAAAAGCGAAACGCCGTAAAAAGCGCCGATGAATTGTGTAAACAACGGCGTATTTTTCGACGTTTTGGAGGCGGCGAAAAAAACGACGCTCTAAATGCCCATGTAACGCCGCTTTTTACGGCGCACAGTGTCCCCAATGACGCGTATCATAACGCGTCACAAGACGCGTACTGTTAAATGATAATGATCTCCACCCTGTCTTTTCCAAAGCCAATAAATTTGAACTGGTATCACCCAATCAGTAAAGAACAAGAACAGACGATATTAATCCAACCCAGCACAAGGATGAGATTCGATCCATGCCTCAGCTCACTGAATGTTGCTGAAACTTAGGTAGATGGTCTAGCTCACTGCTAACGTTATACCGCCTTGTAAGGCAAGCATATTTTATTTATCATTATAATAGGCCCACTTTAATCTGTTATTTTTCTATGTTCTTTTGTAGCACATTCTCGATTTTTTTCATCTGATTATTTGTAAAGCACTTTGCATAGCCACTTTATGCATTGTGCTTTATAACCTCTTGCCGCTACTCCCCCTTACACATTTGTTTGTGACGGTGTCATTGCTATGGGAACAATGATTGTAGACAGATAAACTGTAGCCAGTCGTATTGTTTGCCCAGTTGATTTGAAAAGCACAATCCAAACATAACGCAAGATCTCCGCTAGGTGGAGATAATATAATATAATATAATATAATCGTATGCCCTATTCTATGGCGTATAGCCAACAATTATATTGTATTTTTATGAAATAAAATCTTGAATTTAATTATTACAGTCAAACTTAACTGTAATAACGGAAATTAGGATACAATTATAACATGAAAAACAGCCCCAGCATGCGCTTGATGTTCGATGTCTAACTTCACAGTCAACTGAAACATGCAGTTTAATTTTAATAAATAAAGTATAGTCCTATCTATAATAAATAATTTATTAAACTGAATATATAAATAAGTCCTGCTGCACAGGTTTTTGTAATTATTGCAGATCATATAAAATAAATAATTAGGCATATTGATTGGCCTAGGCCTACTTGTTAAAAGAGCTTTGCGTTTTCATTTATTAGGCTATTCTACTGCTAATAAAAGAATGAACTAATTTATTAAATAAATAATAATATTGAAGAAATTCTCTCTCTCGCTCTCTCTCTCTCTCTCTCTCTCTCTCTCTCTCTCTCTCAACGTATAAGTCTGGCAAATGTATACGGTGACACATGCTGCCACATACTTTTTCCCCCCTCAATTATGTGGTAATAACGAGATCTTATGTTGTTTTAACGACATCTTTTCTCGTAATAACGAGATCTTATGTTGTTAAAACGACATATTTTTTTCGTAATAACGAGATTAATGTCGTTTTAACGACATCTTTTTCTCGTAATAACGAGATATGTCATTAAAAACGACATCTTGTTCTCGTAATAATGAGATGCTATGTCGTTAAAACGACATATTTTTTGCCCTTATAAGGACATGCAGTCATGTACAAAATATGCCTCTTTATCCACATAAAATTGACAGCCTATCGCGCCTTTATCACACTTTTACGTTCAAAAAGCTTAAGCAAACAGTAGCAGCCCCCAATCATGCAAAATTAATCAATGAGGGCCTTTTTTAAAATATATTTTATATAGGCCTATAAGGTTTTTTTTTTATATGATATATTAGGCTATATAATAAGATTTATTTTGTTAATAGGCTATATCTTCATAGAGATATCATTAAACAAAAAGTAGTCAAACACATCTAACAACATAGCCTAAGTTGTTTATTTTTTACAACATTGTGTTCTTATTTTGTTTAATTAACGAAATGTCAATCTTCGTCTTTATAACAGAAGATACAATACAATACAAAAATCTTCAAGATACAGCCACACAATCTTCACATGTAACAGATTGTCACCTTATAAACAGTCCTTTGGAATGGAATAATAAACCCTTATAATAAAGAAAAAGCTTCAGTGATAAAGATCAAATGCTGTACACAAAAGCAGATGAGCCCAGAATATGAACGCAATGAATTTAATACGTTAAGCGGTTTCCTTCCATAGAAACCCTTTATTATAAAGAAAATAAAGGTGGCTCTTAACGTGTCTTTCTATGGGAGGATATGGGATTGCGGTGCAGCAAATCCTTTGAATGGTATTCAATGCAAAACAAAAATGAAAAATACAAGTAGCCAATAAAATAAACAAATTATTGTGGCATTAATTAGCCCATAAACAATATTTATTTTAAAGCCTAAACGAATTTGTTTAAAGAAAAACACCAGCGTTGGGCGTTTATCTGTATAGGCTAAGTGTTTCAGCCGCTCTTTTCAAACTGGCGCAATAAAATGCAATAGAATTTGATTTGTTAAACATGAAGAGGAATTATCAGTCTGGCATGGCCGCTCGCTCTAACGTTAACCTATAAATGTTCGCTATTATTAAGCGCATATCCGAGTGTTTGTGCGGAGTGTGGAGCGCGCACTACATGACATGGAGGCGCCGGTGCCATCACTCGCATTTTCCTATCAACAGTGGAAACAACTTAAAAAATACTCCATTTCTGGTCATACAGAAAATAATAATACATCAGTCGCAACTACTTTTATTTGTGTAAACTCACAACAACAAGAACACGTTGTGCTTTTGTAAAATAAAAGAAAACGAACAGGGCGCGCTTTCATGATCTGTGAATTGGAGCGCATCTCAAAAATGAACTGAAAAACAGTGTATAGACAAGCCTCACAGACATGAGAAATCTAACTAACTATATAAAGTTTATTCAAAAAATGTCCACCAACGAAAAAAATCCAATGGCAAATACGGTAGCCTACCATCTGATTATGTAATCCTGTCCGTATGAAAGGCGCATCTAGGCAGCGGAGATGTATGGAGATATGTTTGCAGGGTGCCTAACCGCACTGATTTAGAAAAGACTAGTTCATTAATAAACAATTAAAATGCTTCGTTATTTTTTTCAGACACATTTATTATATTATTAGCCTACTTTTGCCAGTGCTTTGCGGCTGACAAGACAGGACAGGCATGTGACAGAGACTCATTTGGCCTTGGCTCATTTTCTGTGAGGAATATATATCAGAACACATTTTCAATGAAAACACGTACACCCCCCCTACACATTTATATTACACACAGGAGAAAAGTGTGGAAATTGTAGGTCCTGTGTTTACTCTGTCCTCCTCCTGTCAGGGCCTGCTGTTAGTGTGTGTGTTCTTGTATATGGTTTATGAGGACACAAATGTGTATAATGACATGGGTATTACAACGTAAACATGGTTTATGACGACATCTGTGTCCTCATACTAAAACATATGGTGTTTTTTGAAATTCAAAAAATGCCAAAAGTTTTCTGCCTACAGTTTGTTCCCAAGCAATGACACCGTCACAAACAAATGTGTAAGGGGGAGTAGCGGCAAGAGGTTATAAAGCACAATGCATAAAGTGGCTATGCAAAGTGCTTTACAAATAATCAGATGAAAAAAATCGAGAATGTGCTACAAAAGAACATAGAAAAATAACAGATTAAAGTGGGCCTATTATAATGATAAATAAAATATGCTTGCCTTACAAGGCGGTATAACGTTAGCAGTGAGCTAGACCATCTACCTAAGTTTCAGCAACATTCAGTGAGCTGAGGCATGGATCGAATCTCATCCTTGTGCTGGGTTGGATTAATATCGTCTGTTCTTGTTCTTTACTGATTGGGTGATACCAGTTCAAATTTATTGGCTTTGGAAAAGACAGGGTGGAGATCATTATAATTTAACAGTACGCGTCTTGTGACGCGTTATGATACGCGTCATTGGGGACACTGTGCGCCGTAAAAAGCGGCGTTACATGGGCATTTAGAGCGTCGTTTTTTTCGCCGCCTCCAAAACGTCGAAAAATACGCCGTTGTTTACACAATTCATTGTCCTGGCCGTTTAAACGGCGCTTTTTACGGCGTTTTTTTAACAAAACGACGTAGGAAAGTGGCGAAATATGACCCATTAGGCGTTCCATACTCTTTTGTCCAGTCCGGCGCCTCATAATGCGAAGGACGCGTTCGCGCGGACGAAGTTTGACAGACAGACAGTTGGCAACTTTTTTGGAAATGGCCCCTAAAAGACAGCAGGAGTTAGGATCTGAGAAAAGAAATAACAAGAAACTGCGAGATGATGCCCGTGCATCACTTGCAGGTAAGTCCATGTTTTCGTCCAATTCTTAAATACGGGAAATGTGCTGCTAACGCGCCTCGAACTTGGTGATGTTAATGTTAGCAAACTATGTTATTATAACTTATAACTTCGGTGCAAGCTAAATTGAGATTTTACTGTTAAACATGACCTATTTTACAAATAACTGACGCCAGCTAGCTGTTACTTTCTTTACTATTTTTCTTTAGATATTGAGCAGTAGTTTTTGGTTTATTTTGACGTGACGGTGGTTAATACTTTCTCAGTAAGTTAACAGTTAACGTTAGCAGTCAGTGCAGTGCACATGGTAGGCTAACAATTCCTGTTAAATATATAAAAAATATAAAATGTCATTATGAATGATATAAAGCAAACAATACTGTTTAATTGTGTGCATTATTGCACCTCATTCTATTATGATTTTATATTATATTTATCAAATAGTTGATAAATAAGGAATAAAGGGGGAGAACTCCTTGGCTGCCATGCTTTCAGTTTTAAATGTTTATAATTGTTTCCGGTATGAGATTCTTTGTTTGAATATTTTGTCTAATAAATGTAATTTATTCAAAGTGACATTGAATTTGGGAAAAACATGTCTGGATTATTTTGATAAATTTTTTTTATCTTGCTATTCTGTTTACTGAAGAAAAGTTTGCACTTTCAAATGTGTAGTGTGTGTTGGCTATTCTACATATGTTTACAAAGTCAGCAAAGCTGTGAAGATTGTACTTTCTCTTTTTAGTTTTCTTAAGTTTTATACTGTGATACTGCTATTGTGTTATTGGTATTGAGTTATATGTTTGGTAAGTTAAACTGACAAAAACAAACGTTTTTTTTTCTCGGGGTCGGGGTGGGGGGCATCATAAAGGAATTATGCTTAGGGCACCAAAATGGCTAGCTGCGGCACTGGAAATAACCCAGGAGTTTTTAGAGTGTTGGCTCATGTTGACAAACATTAGGGGCATTTCATGACGACAAGAGGCTCCAAACACTCCTGTAACATCAAGTTTCTTTGCTTGTTTTTATGACCTCAGCACGTTGCCAGCCTTGAAGTTACTGCAGTCCTAAAGATTTAAGCAAAACATAGATTTATGGGAGGAATAATGATCTTTTTTCACAAGTTTAATTAATATTTCATGAACTCAGTCCATGAAATTCTGCAACTATGACTAACCTTGTGAGGCTTTGAGCTGTCAAAATGTGATAGCAGGTATTCCTCTACATCCTATTCATCAACAAACACGTGGGTTCCATGTAATGACTCAACCGCACTTGTACCTGAGCTTTGCTTCCTCACAAAGCCAAAGTTGGCATCCAATGTCACAATCATATCTCCATCCGCCTGGAAAACAAACACTTAAAGTAATCCTGGTTTTGTATCTGCACCAGGTTTATACTTTTATACTATGACTATTTTATTATAATACTTTATACAAAAATTAACTAGGTTTGCAGATATCAATTCAATGCCATTAGGTCATGGAAAATGCAATCAGATTAATCAAACAAGAACCGCGCTGGAACTAGAACCAACCTTTGGACATGCTGGGCATACGGTCCCATCATCTAATTGTGGGCAAATATCTACCAAACTTCTTTGTCGGAAGTGGTGATGCCTAAAATGGGATATTGATTCTCCCACCAGGGCTCTGTAGAGTGTGTTAACCTAGGGTATAAGCAGCAGTCAGTGAAAACATTACTGTTTCGTATACTTACATCTGGTGATGGTGGTTCACTCAGAAGTTGTTATTTTATAGAAAAATATCAAGAATACTTTTGCATCCAAATGTACAATCCTAGATGGTTCCATAAATGTTTACTTTTAGTTGTGATAATTAATGATTTAGTACAATCAAGGAAGAAGGTGTAATTTTCACGTCCATATGGACTCGTCAGTCTTCTATGAAAGTAACTGAGATTTTCACTTCACAGACAAGACTTCAAACTGACCTCTGCAAACTGACTTGCCTCTGCAAGTGTGAGGTTATTTTTCCAGCGCAGGGTGTTGCAAAAACCCTCAACAGAAACCTGACACTCCAGTGACAGACAAACAAAAAGCTCTAGCAGAGGGATGTAGAAGGCTGTCTGGGGCTTGTCCGCTGTTGCTGGCCAGAGCCCATACCTTAGCAGAGTGCAGGTTTCTGGTTCACACGCACACATATTGACTGTGACGGAGCAGAGACGCCCTGCCAAATAAAAAGAGGGAAATAAAATAAAAACATAACCAAGTACTACTATAGAGACTACCATATCAGCATAGACTAAATCACGTGAGTGTGTCATCTATAACTTGATGTTTGTTATTATTGGAATCGGCAAACAACTTTTTTTCAAAAATGTATCACAAATTTGATTAATTCTTTATAGGAAATCATTACTCCACATGTAATAGGATTGAATTCCTTAACCTGTCAAGTAAATTTTGTATCATGTAAAATGAAAAACCTGTGCTGACAATGACCTTCATGTCCTTCGTGTACACACCATGGGTGCCATGGCCTTCAAGTAAATATAGGAATAACCCCAGGGAGGATGGCTCATAGTAGACATTCTGTAAGAAAGATTGATAGCTCTAACAATGTTTTTAAAACAAAAAACTCATGACACTAACAGTTGATACTACATAGTGTTAAAACAATTTGAAGTATCTAATGAATCTGTTGAAATTACTGTGAGTTTGCTGTCTGTATGTATTACTGCATGCTATTGTTATTACATTCCACTTATCAGAAAGATGCAGTGAATTTCTGTGAGTCCTCTTCAGACAAACCTCACAAAACACTGCAGTGGTGCTGCACTCAATGCACCTATAATCAGCATGTTCTAGGCAGACAACACACTGGGTAGTGATTAGTGCTGAACATTCAAACGACACCTTTAAGCATGTCATCCTTGACTGCATCCCAGGCATGAAGCTCTCTCTACTTTGCCTTACTGTATGCACTCTCAGAACATGAACTACAGCTCGGTGCCACATCATCAGGTTCAGCCTGTTGAGATGTAATAGACATGTAAGGGTCGGAAGGATGGGTCTGTTTGGAGTTGGGCTGGGGTAGACCTTGTCTAAGGTAAGAAACCTTTGCAGGGCCAGCGATACACCTCACCAACTTAATCTTAACGCTCCTGAAACGTGTGGTCTTAACTGCTTTTCCCATATCTGAAATCAAAATATTTGGCAATTATTACATAAAGCAAAGTGCAACCCGTACTTCTTATCGCAGCCTAAAAGACAGAAACACATCAGTGAACATGGGATGCAGATGAGGGATATGTATTTGGTGCCATAGATAGATAGATAGATAGATAGATAGATAGATAGATAGATAGACCCATAGATAGATAGATAGACCGACCCTAAGCTTCCTCGTGTGGGATCAAATCTAGCCAAGCTCAAACCCACAGAACTTTATTTTACATTCTAGTCAAGTTCTCAAGGTTTCCAAACAGCCATAAAATACGGCTTGGTATATGTAAATTGAATTGTTTGTTGAATTAAATAAAATGTGTACTCATTTTTGCAACCGTTCATTTAGGCAAAATTGGCTAATTTACTGATTTTACAGATATTGATGACGTTTTTCTCTGTTTTTATCAAGTATATGCTATGCATGAATTATTTTTATTAAGTGTAAGCGAAGAAATAGAAAAATATATATTTATGTTCAGAGGGGGTGTAGCCTATTATTGATGCTGAGTAGGCTAATATATTAATGATATTTCACAAGAATTAAAACTAATTTTTCAAGACTCCACAACCTTTTGTTTTGGACTTTCTTTAAGGTATTTCCAGCCATAAATAGGTGTGTCACTTGCCTACCTACATCCTGTTATATATTTATCCAAGTCTTTGTGGTCCTATGGCAGTGTCTGAGGTGATTAGAAGGAATTTATGAGGTGTCTTGCTCTGTATACTACAACTTAAAGTTGTCAGCTGAACTATTTGCCGTACTCTCAGTAAATCAAAGAAGCAGGACAACAATGACGGCGTCGTTTGTTGGCAAAACCGAACCGTTATGCGGCGTTCTGTTCTTTCTGCGTTCGTTTCTTTGAGAAGCGCGTGCACAAGAGAATAGAGAATCAAACGAAGAAGGCGATGACGTCAATGTGGCGGCCGAGCGCTCTGATTGGTCAGTGTGGATGAACCTGAGCAGCCTTCATGCGCTCGCAGAGCAGCATCTCATTCAGACTGCCGAAGAGTTTGAGTCAGTGCCTCATCAACACACAAAAGACTTTAAGCCTCAGAGAGCCGCACATATACAACAGGAAAAGCGAGCGAGAGAGAAAAGGGAATAAAAGACCCATTTTTTTATTTATCTGTTTACAAGCAGCAAAAGAGGGAATGCCATCGATAAACATGAAATTGGAGATGTTGACGCTCATCGCCTGCGATGTAGACACGGAGGTGTTTACATCCGACAAAATGCAGGTACTGCAAGTTTATCTATAAAGAAATTAAAAAAAGAAGAAAATAAATGCACGCTGTGTTTATGATCAGTCTGTGTCTGTGCGCGAGGAGCACTGCATGCGCGCGGTCTGTGTGACGTTGCACTCCGCCAGTTCATTGTTTTTCTCATCGCTGGAATTTTTTCTCAATGAATCCGCAGTTCACATTAACATTCTGCTGCATGCGCACCGATGGCGTCAATGCTCTGAACGACCTCGATGCAGAGCAGCTCCAGACGGGCTGCGCCACCCGTTTGTATAGGATGAAGCAGCCGGTGTGCACACTTAAGTTATGGTTAAAGGAATAGTTCACCCATAAATGACAATTATGTAATCATTTACTCCCCTTAATGTTGTTTCAAATGCTGTATGACTATTTGTTTCTTCTGTGGAGCAGAATAAGTACCTCAGTCACCATTAACTTTCATTGCATGCCCAAAAAGACATTTTCATTTTTTTTGTGTGTGTGAACAATACCTTTAAGAAAACTGAATTGATTCATATAGTTAATGTACTCAGTGCACACGAGTTATGCTGTAGATGCATACACAGCCTATTCATTCAACCTATGCCTTTTAGAATGCTGCAGGTATGTCAGGTATAGGACTGCACAGTGCACACATCTACCCATCAGACTGCGATAATCGATAAAGCTTAGTTTACCATGTAATTGATAACGGCACTTTATTTGAAATGAAATACGGATGGCATTGAGTACTTGTTAGAATTCCTCATTTGGAATTTATCCAGAAGTAGGGCACCCAGACACACTTTCGTGCATTCCAGCATGAGCCAGTGCAGTTTTCTGCAGTGTGCAATGGAATCCTAGATTTCACATTTAGGATTTTCTTGTAAATGCCAAATAGAAAAAGGAAAAAGGGGGAAAATATGTTTTTATGTTACACCTTAAACAGTTGCTTCTCAAGCAAACAAATACATGTTTTTGCATGTATTGCGTTTGTGACAATCGTTCAGATGGCTGCAGAAAACATGTCTGAGTCAGTCTGACACTAAAAAAGTCCCAGTAAGAATGTGGTGTCAAAGTGTCAATGTAGTTTATATGTTTGGTCAGTGTTTCAGTGCCATAAACTGCAGATAGAGGGGCAGGCAGTCAGACAGACAGGTGTTTCTGTGCTACTGCAAACTGCAGTTGCTCTGCTTTGCCTGCAGTGTTCTGCCCTGAGCGAGGAATGACAGGAGAGAAAGAAAGAAAGACAACTTAAGATTTATGAAATGAGTGTCTGAAAATGTGTGAGTGTCAGTATGTGTGCATATTGGTTCTAATCTGGGTTATTGGCCCGGGTTCAGGACACAGATTATAAAATACTGCACGTTCTCTACAGTCACTGATCTCTGCACAACAGCTTGTTTTGTTTTTTTCCTTGTTTTTTTTTTTATCCTCCGCTTAAGGTTTATTTCATTTACTCTATGCTCTGATTTTCTCATTGGATGGCAGGATTTAAAAAAAAAGCCATTACTCCAGAGACACAAATAGGTACACAAAATAGTAAATACACACACACACACACACACACACACACACACGTTTACTTGGCTATCTAAATGGGGACATTCCATAGATGTAATGGTTTTTATACAGTGCAAACTGTATATTCTTTCCCCTTACACTAACCCTACCCTTAAACCTATACCCATCACACAAAAACGTTTAGCATTTAAAAAAAAAAAAAAACTTGAATTACTTTATTTTTATACCAGATTTACAAATGAGGACCTCCCTAAAGGGAGGTTTTTGGAGATTTTGTCAGGTTTTGGTCACTTCTCGGTACAAATTTGTCCCTGTAGGGCTGAGCAAATATGGGCAGAACTAATTACTGCCCTAGTACTTCAGAAATCCTTTTAAAATGATAAACGTGGCACAATGGCCTTCATCATCACAGTATGCTAATGGCTATCTTGTGCAAGGGATTTCATCACTATGCTGATTGAGGACTGTTGGGACACTCCAGGCACAGGATGGTTAAATCTGGAGAAACAGAGTCGTTTGCACCTCAATGACACATCTCTACCATTTGCTTCACAGGACATATGCTTTCATCTACATACTGTTTTTTACTAGTGTGTTCAAACATGTAACTATGCCATGTTTGGTCTCATCTGACAGCCTATAAACTGAAATGAATGATGGTGAACTTAATAGAGATATTAAAGTATCCTAATGTACAATCTAGGTACTATAGAATGCATTGAGGAGAATATATGTTAATATTCGTCTCCCCCTCTTGATCCCCCCCTCCACCCATTTGCCTCATCTTTTGGTTTCCTGTCGGTCAGTTTCGGTGTTGGTATTCCACTCATGTTTAACAATGCTTTGCTCAGGGAATAAAAAGGAAAGTTAACTGTTGATCTGGGAGAAAGGCTTTAACCCCGCCACTCCCGCACACCGGTGCATAACCTCATACTATGAGAAAGGCTTTTACGGCCTCTTCTGCACAACAGTGCATTATTTGTTACAACTAAGTATTCTATACAGTATGTTGTTCCATTCTACTGTCTGTATATTTAAACATGTAACTTAATAAATAACTTTGCCTGCTTTAAAGGCTTTGAGAATATTTCCTTTTATCACTGATGATGTTTAAAGCTAAAGTGATAATAACTTTCGTTATCTAAACGTTCAGGTTAAATCCTATATTTTCCTATCAGTTCTAAGAAAGACCTTTACCATTAAAGAATAAGAGGTTAAAGAATAACAACAACTTTAATGGAGTCAGATTAATTATATTGGAGTCAGATAAATATTTGAATTATACACGTCATCCAATTATTGGTTCAAAATAGCAGCGTAATCTTCCAGCCTTACATCCCCAAAATATAGTTAAGTAGGTACACACACACAAGGCAGCTCATAAACAGTCAAGTTTTAGCTGGTTTCATTAGCATAAATTAATGAAAAAATTGGACACATGTAGTGTTTGATTCTGAATTTGGATACAATTAGATTTATAATGATATGCTTCACATAAACAATGAGTCTGTTAACTATCCTTTCATCAACATTTGTCAGACTAGTCAGTGGAGCAACTGGGATCTGAGCTTGCTCACTGGAACAGGTGTGGCGTACAGTGTTCGTGCGTGTTCAATGGAAAATTATGTGCTATGGAAAATATGCAGACATCAGCACATTCATTCTGAAGGTTATGGGCAGGACTCTCGACATTCACACATAAGCACACACATACATACCCCTAAATAGTTAACACATTGATGACATGTTTGCTGAGATGATAAACACATGTGTGTTTGTATTTTACTTCCCACTGATTTCCATAAACAGTAGTGAATGTCCATCAGGCATGATTATTAGGGTCAGTGCAAAGCAGCTGTCAGAACTATCCACCATTCAATGCCCTTTATTATGCTTTTTAATACATTTTAGCTGATCTGGATGTGATTGGATGGTTTTGTATGATGGTCAGTGATTTGGGTATGGTCCCTAGCAGAAGTGAAGTGACAATGGAAATGAAGAGTTCTGATATGACAGTACCCTTGAGCAAAGTGTTTAACCCCGGTGGCTCCCATGAGAGACTTTTCTTGCAATTAGTAAAATTCTTGCAAATACTGAGTAAATATCTAGAGAGATATCTGTCTGATATCTAGAGAGCAGGCCGAGGTCTAATAAATGTGTGTCACACGTGAAGCTCATTTTATTTTGCCCCATCTATTAATTTATTTAAAAAAAAAATTAAACTACATATTCATACAGTGCCGTTTTGACCGTTAGTATTTATGAATCACAGTGCATACATTCAAATGTATTTATTCAAGGGGTAGGAAAAAAGGAAACCCATTTATTCACAATATACTTACTCAAAATGAACTTTAAAACAAGTATGAACCTCAAATCATATGCTAGTATTCTCAAATTAGTTATAAAATGCTGATTAATTGACCCGTCAAGTATATCAGTCTAGAGTAGATGTTACAACAAACAGCACGATAGCTAAGTGAGTGACAGGTAAAACTGAAGGTAGCATAGGACTGAAGCATTCCTGGATCAGGTTGTACTCAGGTGGGTAATAGGATCTGAGCTTTTGGCAGGTGGGGAGGCTGAAGCCTGCAGCCTGAGATAGCCCTGCAACAGCCAGGCTAGAAGTGTGTGTGTCTCTCTCTCACTCTTTCTCTCTCTCTCTTCACTCATCTTAGATGGACTGATAGATGGATGAAACAGCAGGATGGATGGAGGAGGGAGGTTAGATACATCTGTAACCCGAGAGCATAGGTAGAGCTCAGATGTCACTCTGAAAGGTTAAAGGCATTCGTAGGTATGATGACGTTAGACAAAAGGCTGCTGGCCACCCACTTGTGTCCTTTTTCCTGTGGGTCGGGTTACCAGCTGACACAGCCTGTACATTCTAGTCCTAGCACTTCAAACAACCATCCTAGATTCTCGGTCCCTTTGTGGGAATAAGCATCCACTGATGTGACAACTGCGGTGAATTATATAGCTTTGTTGTCAGAGAATTAAAGCTTCATTCAGTTGGGTGGCACATAGTGTAGCTGAACCTTGGGTCATAAATATAGCTTTGCATCATTACATTTTTAAATATATTCTAATAGAAAACACCATATTCTAATAAGTTACTTTAAATTGTAATAATATTTATTTGTGAAAAAAAAAATTCAGATAAATATTTCAAGATTTTTTTTTTTGCTGTATTTTATGAGTGATTTTATTTGTTGAAAAGCCAGTGATATTATCATTCAACAGCTACTGTATTTTAAATCAAATAAATAAATATACATATTTATAATTGATCAAAAATACACACACACACACACACACACACACACAGGTTGAGGAGATTCCCCCTTCCATGTAAAGTGCTTTGAGTACCCAGAAAAAGCACTATATAAATGTAACAAATTATTATAATATTTTATATATGATATATTCAAATATATATTTCATATTTATATATTGCTATATAATCCTAATACAGATAATTTTCTTTGATTAGGAGATTGTCATAACCATAACCATAATTTTGTAAGTTGGTTTTGTAGTAATCAAATAAACAAGTAGAACAATTAATAAATGTTTTTTTTTTTTTTTTTTTTTTTTTTGTAGGCCTATTAAAAACAAGTAGGTTTATCTCCCTGTTCGGTCTCTTCCAGATCTCAGAAATTCCCATAACTTCATGGAATTCTGGGATGAATATCACCGCCCATCTCTGAGCTCTGGAAAATCCCCTGGGGCTTTTTCACCAGGCCTGTCAATTGGATTTGTTCTCTACCATTGATTCTAGTATAAAAACCACAACAGACCTGAGTGATGGCACCAATTCCACCAGAGCCAATCAGGGTGACAGCATTTGTTGTTGTTTAACTCTGTTCTGATAAGAGTGAAGGAAAACACAGTGCCCTCTGCATCTACGGCACATGTGATGAATCGCTTCTGCCTCTTACAGAGATTTCCTTTCTCAGAAGGTCAGGGATCAGCTTCTTTTGTGCAAAAGTGTTTTGTGCCTTGCAAATTGGCACCTTGCAGACAGATCGGCTGCTTGGCTAAATGACTCCTGTGTGACATTATGATAACATTTAGATTTTGTTTTCGGGGTTGGTCCTCCTGTTTCCAGGCTCTGTCTTGATTTAAGGCAGCGAAAGTTCACTCATGACAGGCAAACAATGTGAAAATGACTTATGGGAAATCAGATGTGATATGGTCTTAATGGGGGCATGTAATAAACTGTGTCTGTTTGTCAAGTTTAGTTATTGTGTTTTTGTCTATATTTAAATATAGTTGTAATACAGTGTTTCTCTGAATCCTGCTCTAGCATGTATCACCCAAGGGCTCTTTGATTGGCAGCTTGTCAGGGTTGTGTAACATCAGCAGGGTAATTAAAAACATCTCCCACTCGTTTAACGGATTAATCTTCTTAATTATTTATGGTTCTATTCTCAACCCAAAATCATGCCAGTGTCCCAGTGCACCATATGCCCCAGATTCTGGGACATATTCATTTTCTAATGGCTTTTCGGGTAACGAGTCCTTGTGTGGAGCTTTTCCTTATGTCACTTTCTGAAGAGAATGTAGTGTGAGGAAGAGATAAGTACATTGAGCACGCAAACTGCAGTGTAGGGCTAGTGATCGAATATTCATGATCTATTCACAATAATTCTGCATTGCGGATGTATAGTCTCTTAACTTGTGTGCTAGTTTCCATATAATGTATTGAAATGTTTCTTTAAAAATACATGTTAAATATTGCTGTTTATCATTATGTACTGTTATATTGGTGCATAGGCAAACGTATTCAAAAAAATATTAAATTTCATTCCTGTTCATTTGAGGAAAAACAGCGTGGAAAACCTTTTTTTACTGTATTTTACTTTCATTACGTTTTGAATCCACCACCTTGCTTCAGTGGTTGTTTGGTTGAAATAATGCTTCTGATATGAAAATCACAGAGCAAACAAATGAGGTATGAGATATATATTAATGTTGTCGAATGGATAATATCTAATATTATATTAATGGATATATAAACATAACATTTACCTCAATATTTACTAATATTCAGTGCTAAAACATTACTGATATTTAAGAGAAGATCAGATGTGTTACTGTCTTAAGAGAATACTGAACTCATTCGAGCATCAAACAACAAACTAATGGGATTACTTTGCACTACACTTTGCATTTGACATTAGTCACATTGTGTGACTTCTAAAATCAGATTTCATGTGTTTTTCTATTCGATCTACAAACAACTAAATGGATTTGAATCGGATACAACAAACAAATTGAACATTTGCCATGATTCTCTCTCCTCAATCTGTCTCTTACTGACTATTTCAAATGATTCTCTTAGTCTAATTCTCTGTGAGGTTGTCTGGCACTTCTAAGAGGCTTTTAGAGGATTTTTTGTATTTATTTAGAGTGTCACCTTTCTAAATCTCTCTCTGTGAATCTTTACCTTTCTCTGACTCTTTGTCTGATTTTTTTTGTGGGGGAATTTCTTTCTGTTTAAATCTCTATGACAAACATTCCATCTCTATGCAATGCTTTTTACAGACTTCATACATGGGCTATTCAGGACTAATGCTTGACTGAAGGATTGTAATGCTTGGCCTCACTAGCAGACATGTTTTCCACACAGGAACAGAAATCTCTAAAACATTCCACAGAATCCATAAAAAACGACTACAGGTTACTGTGAATTAATATAATTTTTTTGTTATGTTTTCTCTGGCTGTATAAAAAAGCCATACAAATAAATGTCTCTTTTAAGATGGATCTTTAAAATAATCAGTAAAAAACAATCATGAGTTAAAATTTCTAATGATTTACCTTTTTAGTATGCAACTCTCACTTTTTCTGATCACACTGTCTGGGTGTGAGTTTCTGCTAGATTTTTTTCTGGCTACAGTTTTCATCAGTATAGTGGTAAATGTTTCTCTGTGCCCTCCGTCAAGACTGACCACAGTGATCTCATGTGTCACCACCTGTTTATGCTTTCCAGGCAGGTAAAAGGTGTGCAAATACATGTGATTGGCACAGGTGTGAAGTGAGCCAACACACACACACACTGTTGCATAACAGTGTTACATGGGCCTTACATCACACCAGTGTCCTAGACACTTATCTGTGATGCACCGATTCCTGCCCGTGAAATGTTGGTATCAGGGTAAATAAGCTTTTGTTTACTGGATGCGATCTTTGAAGTTTCACTATAGTGTCTGTCCATCAACCATATACACTCACCTAAAGGATTATTAGGAACACCATACTAATACTGTGTTTGACCCCCTTTCGCCTTCAGAACTGCCTTAATTCTACGTGGCATTGATTCAACAAGGTGCTGAAAGCATTCTTTAGAAATGTTGGCCCAGGATAGCATCTTGCAGTTGATGGAGATTTGTGGGATGGACATCCAGAGCACGAAGCTCCCGTTCCACCACATCCCAAAGATGCTCTATTGGGTTGAGATCTCGTGACTGTGGGGGCCATTTTAGTACTGTGGGGGCCATTTTAGTACAGTGAACTCATTGTCATGTTCAAGAAACCAATTTGAAATGATTCGAGCTTTGTAACATGGTGCATTATCCTGCTGGAAGTAGCCATCAGAGGATGGGTACATGGTGGTCATAAAGGGATGGACATGGTCAGAAACAATGCTCAGGTAGGCCGTGGCATTTAAACGATGCCCAATTGGCACTAAGGGGCCTAAAGTGTGCCAAGAAAACATCCCCCACACCATTACACCACCACCACCAGCCTGCACAGTGGTAACAAGGCATGATGGATCCATGTTCTCATTCTGTTTACGCCAAATTCTGACTCTACCATCTGAATGTCTCAACAGAAATCGAGACTCATCAGACCAGGCAACATTTTTCCAGTCTTCAACTGTCCAATTTTGGTGAGCTCGTGCAAATTGTAGCCTCTTTTTCCTATTTGTAGTGGAGATGAGTGGTACCCGGTGGGGTCTTCTGCTGTTGTAGCCCATCCGCCTCAAGGTTGTGCGTGTTGTGGCTTCACAAATGCTTTGCTGCATACCTCGGTTGTAACGAGTGGTTATTTCAGTCAAAGTTGCTCTTCTATCAGCTTGAATCAGTCAGCCCATTCTCCTCTGACCTCTAGCATCAACAAGGCATTTTCACCCACAGGACTGCCGCATACTGGATATTTTTCCCTTTTCACACCATTCTTTGTAAACCCTAGAAATGGTTGTGCGTGAAAATCCCAGTAACTGAGCAGATTGTGAAATACTCAGACCGGCCCGTCTGGCACCAACAACCATGCCACGCTCAAAATTGCTTAAATCACCTTTCTTTCCCATTCTGACATTCAGTTTGGAGTTCAGGAGATTCTCTTGACCAGGACCACACCCCTAAATGCATTGAAGCAACTGCCATGTGATTGGTTGATTAGATAATTGCATTAATGAGAAAATGAACAGGTATTCCTAATAATCCTTTAGGTGAGTGTATATATACTGGTGGATATCAGTGCCATAGCAAAGAAATAACTTTTCTTTTTAAACAATTAATTACTTAAAATTTTATTAACACTGATTTGAGCTTTTAGTGTTTTATTTTTAATTTATTTAGTCAAAGTAGTAGATCATTTTAATATTATCCATAGCATTGAAATAACTATCTTCTTATCTGTATTAGCTAGAAGTTTAATATTGTCCACCCCTAGCATCAATACTTCAAATCCTTTTATCAGTATAAATATTTTATTTTATTTCATTATTTATGCATTCACATTTTACAGTTCATTTAAGGTTGTCATTGTATGTGTGTGTCCCCACCTCCACGAATCTGATTTCAACGGCACTAAACTAAAACTTTACTTTGCACAGGTCAGTACGGTAATCTTCTTTATGTCTCATTCTTCATTAAAGGAAAGAAATTTAAATTCTGTCATCTTTTATTCACACTCATGTCGTTCCAAACCTGAATGCTGATATCTTTAAGTTGTAGTGATAAGGGACTGTCAAAAATGTATAAAACATCACCATAAAATGTGACTTGTGCACTATATTCTGGCTTCTCAGCTTAACAGTAAAACATCCATAATCATCAGCATGGCAATACCAGCACTAACCAACTTATAAATTCATGGTGTTTTCAGCAGGGTAAACATGCAGTTTATTTTACATGCCACACACGCTCTCCCTTACACACACAAAGAGCTGCCGTGTCATGAAGGCGGATGTGCACTCCTTTCCCCCAGGTAGTGTGTAAGTCTACACCGCTTGCAGGAAATGCTCAACGCCGCGCATGAATTAGTGATTGACACATCTCTTCTTGCTACACAGTGTCTGAGTTCAAAACAAACTCTTGCTATGTGTGGGAACAGAAACACTGATATGCAATGCAAACACAAACATTTTGCATGCAGGAAATGAACATTTCGGATTAGTCTGAACAAGTTTTGTTTTGTGGAATCAATTTTAATATTGGTTTTTGCACTTTGGTGCAGGGGCTCCAGACATCAAATTCATATCATATAACATTTATGTGTTCAACAATATGTAATTACCTTAAACATGGGTCTTTGTTATAGTGCACATAGATGTTGTATAGGGTCAATCTAGAACTTGTTCTTGTATCCTATTTAAGAATTTTTTTTCCCATCTTGTATTCTCTCTTTACTTGCTCCATCAGCATGAATTATATGAATTTTGTTTTTTCTTAATTCTCCTCAGGAGCGGTTTGAGGCTCTGTTCAGGATCTATGATGATCAGACGTCCTTCCAGATGTTCAAGAGTTTCAGAAGAGTTAGGATCAGCTTCAGCACTCCAGAGGCTGCGGCACGCGCACGCATCGAGCTCCACGAATCAGATTTCAACGGCATTAAACTAAAACTGTACTTCGCACAGGTCAGCGCGTTAATCTTTATTATGTTTCATTCTGCAGTAAAGGGATTGTTCATCCAGAAATGAAAATTCTTTTACCATTATTCACCACCATGTCGTTCCAAACCTGTATGCTACATTTTCAAACTGTCCAAAATATTAAAAAGTTTGGGGTCAGTAAGATTCTTTTAATGTTTATAAAGGCTACATTTATTTGATCCAAAATACTGCAAAACAGTAATATTGTGAAGTATTATTACAATTTAAATGAACTGTTTTTATTTATTATTATCAATGTTGAAAACACTCTTACTGACCCAGAACTTTTGAACGGTTGTGTATTCATTCACATTCATTTTTGATAATCTTGCCCTCCATCTGCGTCTACCCTGTGTTCATGTCCAGACTTTGAAAAAGGCCCATTGGGTTTTTAGACAGATGAGAACCAATGCCAAAGAGATCTCTGGACTATCAGTGTAATATTAGCCAGAGGAGAGAACTGGAGTTTAGATTTTCTTTTCTTCTCTCTTAGAGGTCTGTCAGCAGGGGATAGTTAAAGAACACACAGTTCTCAGCACAGTAACACACACACACACACACATACTGTGGCGACATCCGTGTGATAATGATCATTATTGCCATTAATTATCTGAAATCAGACAGACACAATTATATTCCTAGAATCATTATATAGTAAATGTGATCCACGTGTTTTAATGGACACACTCCTCACAATGGTGCTGTGAATTTGTGTGCTGCTGTGTGGGAGTGCGGAGATGATCCAGGACATTGTGTGTCTTTGAACAGTAATAGAATAGCCTGTTTCCATTAGAGAGATGTAACTATGGTGAGAGTATTCCTTCAAATCAATTCAATATGGGCCTGAACTCTGCTATATTAAGCTTAGAGGATATATTTAATTTAAAAGGAGTGCACAAGTAGTTTATTCTTATTGTTTAGTCTTGTTTTGTGCTTTCCCAGCTCACAATTTTTTTTGAGAACGTTCCCATTAAGTTATGAAAAAGTTATTTCTGAATGTTCTCTGACCGTTCAAAGCGTCCAGTTTTTAAAAAAATGTTTTAAAAATGTTATATGATGTTATATATTTTGGTTATATGAACGTTAGGGGAACATTCCATTTTATCAATCTGCAAACATTATGGGAACGTTACTTTTGAATGTTCTGAAACAAGTATAATATAAAAAGAAAATAAAACATTAGACAATGTATACATAAAGTTTTTGTGCTAAAGTTGTAAGAACAATATGAAAGATAAGATAACTTTGAACGAACATTCTATTAACGTTACTGGAACGATACATTTTACACAACAAAAGTTACATTCTATAAACATTTCTTCATAACTTGTAAGAACCTTGTCAGAACGTTAGCCAAAGTTCTGGGAAAGTTCACTGTTGGCTGGGTTACCACCCCCTCTTTTTTTCTGTCTGGCCACAGGTGCAGAATTCGGGGGATGATGTGGACAAGGCATACCTTGCCCCCCCTCAACCTGTCAAGCAGTTCCTCATCTCTCCACCTGCGTCTCCACCTGTGGGATGGAGCCAGAGTGATGACGCCACACCTGTGATCAACTACGACCTGCTGTGTGCTGTGGCCAAACTGGGACCAGGTATGAAAATACACACGCATACGATCATCATACAAGCATGTGCCACATACTCCTACACATGCAAACAAGCTGTGTCTAGTTTTAAGTGTGTACAACCATCTGGACCAAATGTCTGTGTCCTCATTGATTTAAGCACTAATTTTCACTCCAACATGGATAAACACGCTTACAAACTTCTGCAGATAGATAAATTGACTCCAAAAAGCATTTGGAGCTAAACATATTTGTTATAAATCAAATGTATGAACATTATATCTGTAATTGAATGTGCTTTTAGTGCCCGAATAGTGCTCTTGTGCTTGTTTTGTGAAGTTTGGGGTCGATAAGAATTTGTAAATGTTTTTGAAAGAAGTCTCTTATGCTTAAACAGTAATATAGTGACATATTACTACAATTATTACTACAATTTACAGATATTTTGTATCTTAATATATTTAAATGTAATATATAGTAAATTAATGTATTTTAAATAAAAAATTGTAACAGTGTAAAAGCCTTTTCTGTGACTTTTGATCAATTTAATGCGCCCTTGTTGAATAAAAGTATTAAACACATTTGAGGCACATATTGTAGGTAAGCACTATGTAATGTTTATAAATTTGTTCATGAAAGTTAGGTAACACTTTAGTTTAGGGTCCAATTCTCACTATTAACTAATTGCTTATTAGCATGCATATTACTGGATATTGGCTGTTTATTAGTACTTATAAAGCGCATATTAATGCCTTATTCTGCATCCCTTAATCCTACTCAACACCTAAATTTAACAACTACCTTACTAACTATTTATTTATTGAGGCAAAAGTCGTAGTTAATAGTTAGTTAATACTGACAATTGGACCCTAAGATAAAGTGTGGCAGAAAGTTACTTAGAAAATAAAGCACTTTTTTGTCAGGGTTTTCTTGAGTTGGAAAAGCTTGACAACGACCCCTGATCAAATGCAATAGCAGCTAGAAGACAAAAAGTGTAAAGTAGCTGAAGAAGAAAATTAAACGCTAGAAGGCTAAAAATACATTAAAAGCATGCTGTATTGTGAGAGATTATTTTGGTTATCACTAATGTGTTAATGGTTGGTGAGCAGCTAATGTGTTTAAAGATAAATGTAACTGTAAGAGGTCAAATGTGGCAGCAGTGAATAGAAATGGACGATGTTCCCCTTGTCATGATCAGCATCATGTGTGCGCCCCCTGCTGGTGAATATCACAACAACACTGACTCCCTGCTATGGCAAACCTCTTATCACCTCTTATCAGTCTGGCTCGTTACTATTAATAGCAACTCTTATTCTGTTTCTCAGTGTTTGTGTCTGTAGTGTGTCCTCAATGGTGGTGCTTCTATTCTTTAATCTTGGGGATGTAAAATATATCAGTTTACTAAGGGTTCTAATCTTTTAATGGCTTTCAAATCTAACATCTTTTGTTATTGAGAGAACATTTCTCTGGCTTGTGCTTCTCAAAACATCTGCCTGATGCAGAAAAGAAGGCAAACCCGTCTAACATAACACGCCTGGACTACTGAGTTATCTGGATTTATTTGTAGATGATATGACAATATCTTGGACTGTTCACTCTTCAAAACTCATATTAGAGTTGTCGTTATAGTAACAAGTCTGTAAGATCAAACATGCTCTTAGCATATGTTTATTTAGCGTAAACAGGATCCAATCATGAAGGAGGTAAAAGTCTGTGCCAGTGGCCCTTCTTAGAAGAGCTCTATGAATAATAATAGTTAATAATAATAATATAGAATTTTAGAAAAGCAACATGTTGAATTAGAGGCAAAAAATTTAGTATTTTTCCTATGAATAATACTAATCTTAGAAAAGCACCATGTTGAACTAGAGGCAAAAATAGTAATTTGGTATACAGTAAATTAATTAATTACTTAAATAAATAAATGTAATATAGTTAAGTATATTATTATTATTATTGATAGATGTTAATGCTACAACATGCTAGCAAGTAGCAACATGTTAAATCATGCTAGCAACATGCTAATTCGTGCTAACAACATGTTAGTGACATTAAATCATGCTAGCAACATGTTCATTCATGCTAAAACATGCTAGCAACATGCAAAATCATGCAAGAAGCACGGTAATTCATGCTTACATGTTAACAGCATGTTAATTCAAGCTAGCAACGTTCTAAAACAAGCTAGCAACAGACTAATTTGTGTTAGTAAACATGCTAATTCATATTGACGTGTTAAATCATGCTAGCAACATTTTAAATCATGCTAACAAGGTGTTAAAACATGGTACTATAAGAAATTGTTGCGCTCTAAATTGACAAAAAATCCTTTTTCTTCAGGTGCGTGGAGCCAAAGAGATATGGAAAACGAGCAAGAAGGTGGCTGACCTTACACTGAATTCAGTACAGACTAAAGAAGTCTATCAAAACATTTATTTTTATTTTCTGCAAAGTAAATGAACAGGAGCAAACATTTCAGCACATTGCTAAAACATGGTAACAACATGCTAATTTGTGCTAGCAACATATTAAAACATGATAGCAACATGCTAAATCATCCATCTATCTATCCGTTTTTCTGATAGACTTTATTGCCTTCAAAACATTTTAAACTTTAAACTTAAAACTACTTCAAATGTAAAACCTTCAAACTTTAAGCTTTTAAAACTTTCTCAAGCCAGCTTCAAAGTTTGTCTTCAAATCATACTCAAACTTTTACTCATATTATTATTATTGATAATAACAACAACACTGATAAAAGATATAATATAGTCTTGGAAGAGTTGAACTAGATGATAAATAATTTAGTATAATAATATAATAATAATATATAAGGTATTATTATTATATTTATTAATATAATTATACAGTCTTAGAAGAGTTGAACTAAAGGCAAAATCATTTATTGTAATGATAATAATAGATGTAATAATATTATTTTAGAAGAGCAACATGTTGAACTAGAGGTGAAAATGATTTAATATATTATTGTTATTGTTATAATTATTAATCAGAGGCCATTTTATTGATTAAGAAATTCCTATGTGTTTAGGGTATATTTAGCTCATTTACATTAGCTGTACAGTCTGTTCAAGCCATTCTAAGAAAGTATTTCGACATGGTTAAGTTTTTCTTGTTTAACAACACCTGAGGTCAACATTAGGATCAAAAGACAATGCAAACATGACGGATGTAGTATGTCCGGGAATCTATCTTATTGTCTTTTCTCTATCTCTCTAGGTGAGAAGTACGAGCTGCATGCAGGTACAGAGTCCACTCCTAGCGTGGTGGTCCACGTGTGTGAGAGTGACGCTGAGGAAGAGGAAGAAGCCCGGCCAAAAGCCAAGATAGTCCAGACCAGACGTCCCGACGGTCCCCCAAAAGTCTACAACTAAAACCTTCAGCACATAGCACACGTTTTTTTCTCTCTCTCTGTGTCTCTTTCTCTCATCCAGGGAAAGGCACGCTTTATTTCAATAACAAAAAAAGCTAAACTAAGACATGGATGGATTGGGAGGGGTGCTCAGTGCACAGGTGACTTGTGGTGTTCTGAACTGGACTCGTGGACTGAACACACTGTCTCACTGCTGCCTCACGGGACAGACAGGGGGCGATGAGCTTGCGAACCCCCTCTCACAATCATAACACTTTCATTCCCTCATTTAGAGTCTTTGTCCCGTACCATTCAAGCTCAGTAATTGTAATTAACAGTCGTAGAAGTAGGTTACATGTAAGCTTTGTTATTGTTTGTCACTATGATTGACCATCAAAGAAAAAAAAAATGCTTTAAAAAAAGGAAGCGGACCCATTCTGCTTTCTCCGTTTCTCTCTTGACTGCTGTCGCGTTTATCTCCATATCGGTCAGGTTGGCACACCTACAGCGGTGCCGCGGCTCGCTGGGATTGTGACCTGTGTGCAGAATTATGCCTGTTCATACCGTGCTAGAATGGGATGACAAGTTGTTCGATGGAAACGATATGAGCGAAGGAGTCGAATGTTTCAGTCATGTCGGTGACGACGAGAGGGTGTTAAACATGTTCTTTCACTAAGTTAGATGTTTATTATTCTTACTGTGTATTTGATACCGCACATTTTTGCATGCTAACTGGTGTATTTTATACTCTGTTAAAACAACTTGGAACATATCTGACTGCTGTCTTTCAGAGGGGTGGCCTTGGAAAGTGAAGAAACAGTTGTCTGGTGTAAAGTTCGACATTTTGTACTTGTATAGCGCAATGTTCACTCACAGGCCAGAAAAAGCACATGTTATTATGGGTCTTAGTTTCACCCCATCTTTGTTTGAAGCATTTATGCTTAAGCTTTTTTAGTACCATTTGCATTGTTTAGCACTGACAATGTTTAGTGTCTCTGCATATGCTTACTGAATCTACACTGACATATGCTCAAGTTTCGAGGTGAAAATCAATGTGACGACTGACTTGGCCCAGAACCACTGTATGAATGCTTTACTCCTGTCATATCAATGTTAACTGTTGTGTATTTTGCATTGACAGATTAAATCTTTAAGGGATAGTTCACCCAAAAATGTACATTTTTGTCATCATTCATGCTGTGAAATTTTAATTTTGAAGAATGTTGATAACCAAACATTTCTGGTGCCCATTAACTGCCATTGTTTGAACAAAAACACATTTCTCAAAATATTTTCTATTATGTTGAAGACAGCTTTGGAACATCATGAGTTCATTTCTATTTTTGGGTGAACTATATCTAAGGTCTTTTATGTCTCGCAAATCCGAATTTTTTCCAGTTTATAAATCTGCACTGTTAATTCATACCAAAACTGTTACAAATTAATGAATGATGTAATTTTAAGTGTTTATGTGTTTAGTAATAATGTACAGTCAGTGAAGCAGAATCCAGCGATTGACCAATCAGATTGAGGATTGCAGAGAGGCATGTAATGATGGTGTCAAATTAGCCTTATTAAAAGTCATATTTCAGTCAAAAAAGGAAGAAAATCCAGTTAAATGTTGAATGAAATTCAATCATTTAAAAAAAAATTTATCGTGGCGATGTAAATCACATAAAAAAAGAAATCATGCAAACAAATAACTGTGATATTCATGTGACTTTCTAAATTGCCTTTGCTCCCTTGCTTACATGTAAGACAAAAGTGTTCTCTTTAATAACCAATCCTTCAATGACGAAGGACTCCTTTAGCAAATAACAAAGAAATACGAAATAATAAAGATAAACAACTAATGGATTTTTTTTTTTTTTGTAATTCTGCATGCTGTGACTTTTCCATAGATGCAGTCTTTCCCGTTTGTATTTCACTCTGAATGCAGCCCTTTTCTCCTGCCTGTTTCTACCTGTTTTTTTTTTTCAGGTGTTCAGTCACTACAGGGGCGAGAAACATGGGTGAGCAAAGCTCTTTGAGTTATCGATAACCAGCATATAGAAATGTTTTGGACTCTTTGAGTTCTGTGTGGGTTCACCTTAAAACAAAAGGAAGAAGTTAAGCGAAGTATATGAACACATGAAGCAAATTTGTACTGAGTTGTTACAGATAAGCCTGTCATTGGCAGCATAATGTATTGATTTTTTTTACTGTCTTTAAGGCTGTTGTTGCTTCGTATCAGTAAAATTATCTTGTTCTTTCTTCTTTTTTAAGGAAGGCTACAGATGGTCAGTTCTATCACTGTTGCTGTTTGGATTTAGATATTGTCTAGTACTGTAACTGTAGTTCATAACATGTGAACAAAGCAATAATTTACGGTTATATGTCCATGTTCTGTATGGTATGTTTTCTTTTTTTTTCTTTTTCTTTTTTTTTTGCAGAGGTGTTCTCTGATTCTTAGCTTGCTAATGCTTGTGTAAATATGATTATTTGTTTCTCATTGGCATATAAATATATAAATAAAGATATATATATATATATATATATATATATATATATATATATATAAAGAACTGATTCTTAAAAAAGTGCTGTATTGTGTTTATTTCACAAGTTTATTTAGTAGCAGGTACCTACAAAGGTGGCAGAAAAGTGTGCATCTTAAGTCTAATATTCAATACTGTTTAAGTGTGTGAATAACGTTTATAGACATCATATATTAATAGTGAATAGGAAGTCCCCACCAAGACATATTTACAACGTTTTTTACAACGTCTTTCTCATTCCATCTGTGTTTAAAGGAGCGGTCAAGTATGGGCAAAAGCTTTGAGTTTAATTCTAAATAGATGTTGTCCGTGTGAAATCTTACTCTATTTTTACTTGATGTAAACATTTCAAATTCATATTGTTTCAGGCTTTTTAAAAATCTCAGTTTCTCATCTTGTGCTCAAATGGTTCCATTTTGGATGGACAATATTTTTTTTTAACAGTTAAATAGCGATATAACTAAAATAATCGTCTTTGGCACACCAAGGTACTTGCAAGTTCTCGTCTGTGGGGACACAGTTACATGTGGTTTGGCACTGCAAGGATGATCAGCTTTATGGATAAATAATTTGCTTAAAAACAATGTGCGTGTGCTGCATTTATTTATTTGTCAGTAAGACGATAGGATATGTGACGTTTTAGTGTGGACGAGAAACTTTTGGAAAACGCTATTATGGACGGAGAGTGTTTTCAAATGTATCTAGATTAATGTAGACATAGTGTCTAAATACTTTTTGGTCTACTTTATGTGATAAGATTTATACATGAATATAAGTATTTAATACAAATGTTCCAATTTTCAGTAGGCCTATACATCATCAGATTCTCTGTATTGCTGTACTTATTTAATTGGGCACATTTACTGCCTTAGGCTACTTAAGGTGGACGATGATGCAATTTTCTTCTAGAAACAAACTTTGTTGTATTATTTTCATGTTATCACTGTGAAGCTGCTTTGATACAATCTGTATTGTAAAAAGCGATATATAAATGAAGGTGACTTGACTTGACTTGGTTATGAGCAGATTTTCAGTATACACATGACAAAAAACATAAATTCTGGCAGGTCTAGTTATAGCAGTACATCTTGTTCAAAGCTACTGGCTGTGATTCACAAGCACCTTATTTCCCTCAATGAATAATTCCCAAAAGGAGGAGTGAGAACATGTATAATTAGTATCTTTGTATCAGTATTTGTATCCCAGGAGACTGGGCTTAGATCTATGACAGGTAGAAACAAAAATCAGGTGTGTCCCATTCTGTGAGATAGAGAGGAACCTCCTTTTATTGTCAGTTAATAATACTGGAAAGTAGGCTAATTCGGTAACGGTTAATCTTAGCTTTGGTTGAAAAAGACAATTAGGAAAACATTTCCTTACATTAGGGTGGTTGAATATGATTTCACTTTTCTAACTTTAGTTAGTGTGTAATGTTGCTGTTTGAGCATAAATAACATCTGCAAAGTTACGGCGCTAAAAGTTCAAATCAAAGGGAGATATTTGCTTTTAAAGAAATTGCTTTTAAGGACTACAACAAACGGCTGGTAGGGACTACATGACCTTCCTCCCAGGTTAGTGAAATTTACATTACCCCTGCCCCCTGAACACGATTTATAGACTATCAAGACAGAATATGCTAATCAATGACTAGAAGATAACTACACATAAGCTACATAAATTCATCAACTAACCATTCAGAAATGTCATGTTGCATTCTACATGTTGTCACTTCTTCTTGAGTCTCTCCATCTTACTGACTTCAGTTTTAACATAAAAAGTTAAAAGTTTTTGAAAAGGACACAAGCTGTTGTAGCTCCACCCCCTGTGCTGGGAGCAGTAGCTCATTTGCATTTAAAGGGACAGACACAAAAACGGTGCGTTTTTGCTCACCCTCAAAAAGTGACAACTTTAACATGCTATATGAAAATATATGTGGGGTATTTTGAGCTCAAACTTCACATACACACTCTGGGGACATCAAAGACTTATTTTACATCTTGTAAGCTCCACCCACTCTTGACTTTCCCTTGAGAGATGAAAGTCGAGTGTCTGTATCTCGTGGTTCGGGTCCCACAGCTGTCAAGGAGGCAGGGCGCGTTCGATCACGAGGATTGTTGGCGGACCATGGGAAGGAGTCTGACGGGAGTTTTTTCCTTCTTTTATCAGCTTCTCCTGATAGCTCCATTACTCTCAAATCCCATTTTTGAGATTTGCTGAGGTTTTAGCCTATTGAACGATTGGTCGTATTGAGGTGATGATGCGACCCCTTCATTTGTGGTTGCTCTCCCTCTAGTATTATCGGAATTGTTGGCAATGAACTGCTGAGACGGTAACCTATTGAAGGAGAGGTTACAGTGAGGCGGTGAGATGATGCAACCCCTTCTTTTTGGTTGCCCACTCTCCAGTGTTACTGAAGCTTATCGCTGGAGTGGTCGCAGTGAGATGATGCAACTCCTTTACCATTAAGCCATGCTTCTTCCAGCTCAGCTGGTGAAACTGTTGAGAAAAAATCGTTTCTTAATAGGGTTAGTTGTGGTAGAGCCTTACGACACCCTCACTTTCGGTTGCTCTCCCTCTATTTGGAGGTGAGGCGGCAGCTTACTGAAGGAGTGGTTGCGGTGAGATGATGCAACCCCTTTAATTTTGGCTGCCTTGCTAAGGGATGATCATTTAACAGAAGGTACGGTTGTTTTGTGACCCCTTTTTTTTGCGATTTCCTCATACCTATGGCAGGAGGTGTGTTCAGTTAGCCTCGTAGTTACCATAGCAACAATTGTCTGGATGGCTATGATGGCTATGTGAGCAGGATTGTCACTGAAAAATGCCCATCCTCTCTCTATTGCCTGTATATCACATGCTTAGTCTGAATTGCGTTTTCTGTGTCAACCACGCTCCTTCACATGTGCTCTGCTGAGAGCTGTATTTGCTCTCCTCCAGTTTATGGAATTTGAGGGCCACAGGCGTGTTATATACCCAGTAATAAATTATACTTCGGTATGTATCGTTATTCATTCTCAGTTATCTAGAACTGACAAATGATGGTTTATACCATCCCAAGTTGTTTTAATCTTTTTATATTCATACAAATATTTTACGTTAAGAAATCTGCTTCAAAAAAAGCAGTTGTAAGAAAGTGATAGGACATTTCTTTTTTTGCTTAGTTAATATGGGTGAAAACTACGGAGCCCCGGACATGACATGCACGATTTACTATTTTGTTCCCTCGATTTATAAATCGTGCGCACGATATAGCAAATCATGGGTACGAAATAGTAAATGACCAATAGATGTGCAAATTTAAATTATGATGATTTTTTTTTTCAAGTGAGCATCAGATGGTAAATGTATTTGGGCAAATCCAATTTCATCTGATAATGATAAATTAAATAAAAAGCCTATATTTTATTATCTACAGTGTAAATAATTTAATTGTGGCTGAAGTCTCCAAACATATATGTGGGAAGGTTTTGCATGAGAGTCAGTCTATTAGAGAAGAAAAAGGTAGCCACAATATATGGACAAACGAAGGCAGCTTAAACAATGTAAACAGTCTAATCTTCAGGCCGGATGTGTAATGACTGATTGCAGTGCAGTGTGTACCTGCGGTCGTCGTGTGTTTGCTAATGACCAATGGAAACAGCCTGACTTTAGCTCCTATCTCATGTAAAGACTTACGCTAAGAAAGTATATTTCCTAATATATACACAATATATTAAATTATATAACAGTATATTAGAAAATATATATAATACCATATTGTGTAAATATATTACAATATATTGAATAATACATATGGAATTGCCGCTTTCATATATTGGAAAATATGTGAACATATATTTACTTATATCATAATGTATGTTATTTCATATTCAGTAATATACTTCATAACATATAGCTGTACATGTGATAGATATGGCACATGTATAAATATATTGAACATATATTTACTCATTATTACTGCAGTATACACAATCATATAGAAATATATTATGTAGCTAATAGGCTCCTCATATTTTGTAACTAATTACATTATATATGTTTGATACTTTCATACATAGCTAGTTAACAATAGTCGAAGCGCACCTGCTATTACTATTTATAAGCTATAAGCCTGCTTGCTATTTATTTAGCAAGGAGACCAACACTGGGATAAAGAGTGAGCAGACATTTCTTTTTAAGTAAAGTAACATAAAGCCAATCGTCGACCTAACCAGAGGCTCTACTCTTCAACACAATGGTAACCCCAAAAACTCAGACATTTATAATAGAACATTAAAAACTAACATATCTCCCCTTATATTAATATTGAAAAAAAACATTTCATTTTAACATTTACTCTCCTTTAACAGAAGCAAAGCATGCTGTGAACTAGAAATCTGCTGCAACTCATTCCATTAATCTGTATATATATATATATATATATATATATATATATATATATATATACACACACATATGTGTGTGTGTGTGTGTGTGTGTGTGTGTGTGTGTGTGTGTGTGTGTGTGTGTGTGTGTGTGTGTGTGTGTGTGTGTGTGTGTGTGTACATACATTCACATTTATATGGGAACATGTATGTGCAATATGTGCACAATAAATGATCAAACTTTATGAATATTACATGTAGCCTAATGCTATTTTTGTCTTCATTTCTAAACATTTTTTTTTACATTTATCAATATATAGCCATACATGCTCAATGTATATATTGCAGTGACGAATATTAGCACTACTTGTTGTTTCCTATATAGACTATATCACATTATATTTTGCAGTATGTTCCCATATATTTTCGTTACATAGCCTAAGGGGAAGATGGTGAATGCACGTGACTTTAAAGAACAAGTGAAGTTAATAGACTACATTTTTAATGATTCTTTATAAGCATGCAGTATTTTGAAGGAACCACAGGGTAAGAATGATGGGATTATAAAAAAACAAAACAAAAACTCGGCGTCAAAGAAAAAGGTTCTTGGGATATTCTTCATATCATACACAAGAATATAGCTACAGGAGTTTCAAATGTTATAATTATAATAAAGGTAATAATATAGCATGTATGTGTCGCCAAAAGTCTCGGAAAACTATACCGCCAGAGGAGGTAGGCCTATGCTGCTCATGCACATTTTCACGCGGTGGGCATTGGCAATATCGATAAAGCACCAGTAGGCTAATATAGCAACTTAGGCTATCACTTTATTATAGATGTAACTAGCACAAATATGTCATAAAACCGTTAATGTTTTGTTAAAAAATCTTTTAGGCAACTGACGTTAAGATAACTAGCGTCAAATTACAGATTGTTTCGCGAGACGAACTCGAAAGGTTGTTCCCTGGAAATTAGCTGTAAAGTTAGCATTTACTTTTTTAATTTGCTTTTTCAAATTTCCTTTAAAAGTCGACATATCTATAAAATAGTCAGTCCCATCAGAGTCATTGTTTATTTTGCATGAGGAACAGCCCATCCCATGACTAAACTTTTGTTGTAAAATAGCAATTAATCAATCAAATCAGATGATGTAAGAACCTGCAGCGGTGGCCATCAGTTTTGTTTGAACTAGATTGAGGCCAAAGACAATGGAGTCCCTTCTGTGTCTCCACTCTCCTCCAGTTGTTTGTGAAAGTTGAGCATGACCTTTAAAAGTGTTCTTTTTATATAATGATGCCATCTGACAAAAGTTTCCCACAGAGAAAAGAAAAAAGAGTGCAAACCGCCAAACACAAGAACCACATTTTCCCACTGGGACAAACTGAATCGGGGACCATGAAGCTTAGTTACACTTCACAAAAAAGAGTTGAGGAAGAGGGACGGAGACAAAAGAGTAAGAACTTTATAGAATGTATATGTTAATATCTGTTTTCATATCAAACACTGTATCTAAAAGAGGAATGACAGAAAGTGAAAGTCTCACTTAAGAAAGAAAGAAAGAAAGAAAGTAAAAGAAAATACCTTTTCTCTTTACAGGTAACTTGATTCCCGCTGTGGCATATGGCCCTGGCTGGCCGGCTGGAAAACCCAAACTCTGTCATGGGATCCCTGCTTAGAGGAAGGAATCCCTCAAAAAGAACAAATGTCCCCTTTCTTTTATTGACGCTTTTCTATTGCAAAACAGGTGTGTGTGTGTGTGTGTGTGTGTGTGTGTGTGTGTGTGTGTGTGTGTGTGTGTGTGTGTGTGTGTGTGTGTGTGTGTGTGTGTGTGTGTGTGTGTTTCGTGACAGAATGATGAAATATACCCTTTTCTGGGAGTTGCTTTCAAAAAGAAAGAGTTACAGAACACACCAAAGTATGACTCATCTTAACATAGAGACCTAATTATGCTGTTCTAGTTATATTAATATTAGTAAATTACGCTTAAATGTAAATGATCAGGAATGAATTAATTATGCAGTTCATAAACACAGAACTTTATCTTTTAACTTCAAAATAAAAAAAGCAGATTTATCATTTCTGATCCTTAGAATAGTTAATTATCTTAAGTGATGCAGAAAAACAGGATGTTAAATTTAAAATGAAAACCATGAGAATCAAAACAACTCTGATGTTCTAGCAGCTCAAATCATCTGATTGCAATTGAGTGTTTGTTAAGGATGTACTAGAAGGGAATCTGATTGAATATTTCAATGAGGCTGATAAGACATCATCTGTAAACCACATCAGCTCTCTCTGTGGCCCTTGATTTGCATGGGTAGTGCAGGAGTGCTAATACAATCCTGTAATGATTTTCTCAGTCACAGAGAAAGTTAATCAAAAATCCTGTCTCTCTCTCTCTGTGTGTGTGTGTATGTTTAATTAAAGGTGAGTAATGACTGAGAACGGAGCATGTGTTGTGAATGTGGCACGCCTTGGGGGCCAGGCCAGACCTGAAAAACCAGCTTTCAGTCCAGAGAGCTCTGATATAGCACGTCGTCTCTACCTCTCTACCAAGTGCTGAAACCATCCAATGCTTTCAACTTCTTCACTTTTCAATCACTCATTCTACCTGTTCAAACTCCTTTCAGACAAGGTTTCCATTTTGTTTTTGTGTCCCAGCTCTGTTAGCAGCAGTGTGTGCGAGGGAAAGTGCGTGTGGACTATGCTCACTTCAGTCGATTAAAGGAGGGGGAGTGGAGGGATTGATTCTGTGGAAAGAGAAGCCCCACGACAGGGAACTGATCGTACAGGTAAGCCAAATTACAACTGGGTTTTACCTATTTTCACTTTGTACATTACATTTTGTGTGTGATTTATCATCTTGGGACCTCAGAGTGTCTCTGGCTGCATGCCTCGTGTGTGTAGGAAAGTTATTGAGATGGACAGATTGTGTATATTCAAAGCGAGTTGAATAAGTGGCTATTATTCAACTCATTTTGTATCTGTTGTATACAGCAAAAATAGTAGTAAACACGTTAACTAAAGTAAACAAACTCTCAGATCTCAGTAGGTCAGATCATGTTTCATGACAGATACACTAAAACGTAAATTCTTGCTGTTCTTACCTTAAAGTGAAATTTCTACCTGATCTGACCTTTAAATATTATTTTTGTTGGTATTATGTAATATATTCAGGTCAATTTAGTCGTAAACTGTTTTTACAAGTTGTAAATACAAAGATTACTGGAGTGTGTTTAACAAGAAAATACTTTTTCAGTCTTTCTACTTCAAAATTTCACTCAGTTAATGCTTGCTAATTCTTCGTAATAATTTGTGAAATTTAGCAATTTCTGCACTGTTATTTTCAGTTACCACATGAAGAATCTGAGGTATTACACTGTAAACCAAGTTGAGACTACTCAAATGATTTGAGGAAAGTGGTTGCGTAAGTTTTTTTGAGTAATGGGAAAATTCTAACTTAATTAATTGAGTTGACCTAATGTGGCCTTCTCATTGAATTAACTTAAATGTTTAAGTAAATATAACTTAAAAGGCAAATGGACTAAACTCAAACTTGCCAGTTTATATTTTGTTGACTTATTAGTAAATAAATACATTTTAAATAAATGATAAATCATTAAACCAAGTTTTTCACATCAACAGCTTTATTAGGATTACATTACATATCTTAACTTCTATAATGCATAGTGACTGAACATCGTATATTAACATTTAATCAGTAAAAAATACAATTACAATACTTGCAGTAAATTAAATAAATAGATTAAAAATGTATTTAGAAATCGGTCATTTAAAAGTGAAATTGACCAGATCAGAACAATTAAAAGCACACTGTAATGAACAACAACAGACATGTTTGTCATCTACTTTAACTTATCTTTCACCCTTTGTAATAGTTGTGTGTGAATTCCTCAGTTGTCCTCGGTGTGAATAGAAAGATCTCAACATCATACAGTCACTTTTAGAATGGGTTCAAATATTCAAAATATGCTGGAAAACCAAAAAAATGTACAGGACCTGATGCTCAGGAGAAACAAGTGACACATGAACATTCATCACAAAACAAACAAACAAAAAACAGTCGTCGATCATCCAGGTAACGACACAGAATTAAGAGAGAAAAGTATTATTAAAAAAATTATGTAAACCGTTCCCGGCAGCAACCATTCATCTGAAGGACCATTCACCAATGAGAACCTTTTGAACCAACAGTGGCAGTTTCCACAGGATGAGATCTCACTGATGTTAGCCTGAAGTACTGACTCTATCACACACATACAGTTGTGGTCAAAAGAGGATCCTGTGACATTGTACAGTTCTCGTTGTTTAAGCACAGGTTAGAGTGATATAATAATAAAAATGTAACAATACAAAGCAATTTTGTTAGTTGGACAGCAACAAGAATGGAAATAATCAAAGCAAGTCAAAGTGCTTTCTTGCTGTTTCAGTAACTAAATAAAATACAAGATAACTTGGGAAACTGAATGGTATTCAAACAAAAACTCTTTCTGTGTGCGTTACCTTATTGATGACTCTGTTCTTTGAAGATCAGCAGTATTCGAGAAGAATGGCAACATTTACCACCTGGCCTGAAAACAATCATATATCCACAGTAAATTACATCATAATAAAACTAAGTACATGGTAGATTTCTACACTTATAACATTGAAACAAACAAAACGAGTGAAATTTACACTGCACTTCAACAAATATGATATATTTTTAAATACGTTACTTAAACACACCTTTTCTGCCTTGCCTGCCTCACATGAATCAAAAGTCAGCTGCAGTTCTTCCTTCAGTGCTGTTTTTGAAGCCTCTGAGGACAGTTGAGAAGAAAGTGTCTGCTGATTTGTCAAAGGAGAATACGTTAACAACTCTAGGCTAACATTAATTAATAAACATGAATATTTAAGTAATTTGACTAACTTCTTAGAAATGTATGTAGTTAGCAGTTGCTAAGTAACGTACCAGTTAGCAGTTACCAAGCTAGCTAAGATAGCTAGACTAATTTTACAACATAAACACACTCAATTTAAATCAACAACACCCAATCTTATGTTTTGGTAAATACTCTATTTAAAAAGGTTTTATGAGTTTGCACTAACGTTACCTTCGTCTGATATAAATGTCTGAAAACACAGGACGATATTCAGCGCACGCAGTAAAGTTAACTGAAGGCAGTGGGCTAAAAGATACGGTTCAGATAAAATATGACATTGAAAAACTTTGCCGTTGTTTTATGGTAAACATGTTATTTACAATGATTTTATGAATTCACACTTACCTTCGTCTGATGTAACAGTTAGCCAAAATCTCACAGAAAATACCGGACGGGAATAAACGGCTCGAAAACAACGTCGGGCTAGAAAATACAGTTAAAAAACTGTTACAACGTTGAACAAATTTTGATGTCATGTTCTGGCAAACATGTTATTTAAAATAGTTTTATGAATTCACACTTACCATACGTTTTCTCAGCCTCAGAAAATACCGGACGCTCTCTGCGCGCGTATAAGTAACTTAATGCTAAGTTATGATACCTTGATTTCTTTACTAATGACAAAATTGGGGTTTACAGTGTAGTCCTAATAATATGAGAAACTAATAACAGTAGCATTGTTATAATGTATAATATTTGAAGGCCTGATGTTAGTTTTCTTCCTCTCCCTTTGTGTTTAATTATGACTAACGTCTAATGACATTGAACTAATGAGGTTCCTAGTAGGAACTATCACATTGTTGTTTTTTCCTTTTCCGAGAAGACCAAGAGGATGTGCTTTTCTGCACATCCTCTGAGAATCTGATAAACACACAATCACTTTTTTTAACTTTCTTTTTGACTTTGATTGCATCCTTTAGACTGACATTGCAGACGAAGCTCTGGCAGGCCAGTCACTGCTTATTGTGTCCTGGTGTTCTGGAACAATACTGAGGGTTCCTGTAAACAGTCTGGCAGGGTTCATTTTCATGCTGTGTATTTTGAAGCAGTAGTTTTTTTTTAGTGAGTGAGGAGTTGGGGACGTGTTTAAGAATCCGGCTTCAGACGGACACATACCTGTAACAGAAGTGATGAATGGACCATTGTTCAAGTCAGGGGAACTGAGGACTGATCTTGTGTGTATAGAAAGGCTGTAGACAGGGCTGTGACGTGCACTGAAGGCCAGACATGCGTGAGCGCACCTGTGATCTAATCGTGTTTTACTGGTTAAATATTGACTCCTGATCTTAACTCAAATTGATCAAGTTACACCAAATCGACTGACAGTGACACACATATACGTTTATGAATTTGACCTACGGTTTAACTCATTAGTTAATAGATTGGTGGATTACATTACACCAATGACAAGTGGTTACATTTTAGTCAAAAGCAATCATAACAGCTTATTTAAAATGAGTGAATAATTATAAGCCAATTGTTAGAAATCGATCAAGCAGAGACTTAATAAATCTTCTGGAATGAGTTATGACCACACCTTTTGCTGGCAACAATAAAAAAAATAAAAAAATAAAAACACTTCAAAGGAAGATAGACAGATTGAGAAAGAGTGAAAGATCACACTGAGTGCTTTCTAGAGTTGCAGTTTTCTCCACAGGTTTTTTTTTTTTTCAATCTAAACCTGAGACGAAAAGGTGTTCAGATTCATACACTCCTAAATACTTTTTTGAAACTGGAAGTATTGATAAATATGATTAATACAATTATGTGTATGAATAATATGGTGATTTGTATTTCTGTGGAGCAGTGTTGGGAGTAATTAATTACTAAATAATCTAATTACAGTAATTTAATTACCTTCTTCCTTTACACACTTTGATCAGTTCAAGAATAATTTATGCAACTGCATATTGTTTATTTGAAAGAATTAAAAGTGCAGTTTCGTGCCTATCCTTGTATTGTTCAACGTGTCACGGTTGATACCGGATTTATAAAGAGAGAGTAATTAGTACAGTAATAATTGCACTATTAATGATGTAATTAGTAGCTAGTAATTAAGTTTTTAGAGTAATTTACCCAACACTGCTGTGGACAATGAGATTAGTTAAAGCCAAACACACTTTTTTGATTAATATAACAATTTTATTTTAGCTCTTTTATAAAACATTATTTATGATACTGTCCTTTATTTATTTTTTTCTGATTTTAGAATAAGCTTGTTTAATTTTTATTTTAATTATCAGTTTTTGATCCAGAAGCAAAGTGTTCTGGGGTTTTTGTTTTGTTTTTCGTTTTTCAGCCAAGATTTAAATTGTTGAGTTGAATTTAGCAGAAATGTGGCTCTGGCAGGATTCAAGATTTGTCTTGTTCTGTTCCAGCAGCCTCTGTTCGTCTGTGAGATTGTAAAGTGGCTATAAATTCAATCAAGTGGCACAGCCTGACACTTCAAACCTGAGAGTGTATTATGGTCTGTTTTATGGTGGTGTGAAACCGAGCTCCATACTGATGTCCTGTGATTCACCTTGTAGCTCAGGCAACAGAATTTACAACTATTTGCTGTTCTTTGGTGGTACAGGCGCTGTATTTTTCTTTCCATCAGCGCTGATTGCTTCTGTCAGAAATACTCATAAGAGCCAGCCTCGGACGTTATGGCCTGCCTGGAACAGAAGAGGCTGTTTTACGAAGCGAGGCACTGAAAATAGGAGGATGAGCTTGGCAACTGTGTAAATAAATGCAGGTTATTAGGTGCCTCTAAAAATGTCTATTCTCATCTCAGATCTACTTCCTTAAAATGATCAATAATAGATGGACATCTGTTGATAAATAACATCATATAGTAAATATGCACATGAATCTGCATATAAATTGTAAGGCACAAAAATGACAGATTACCGATATTAAAAGTAATTTATTGATGATTATGTCCATATAATATTAACTCCATACTGTTTTGTCTACATATTTTTTTGTGTGCAAGTGAATTCAAGCATCACAGCATTATAATATACCATATTAAAATAGATACTCATTTTGAGATTTCCAAAAATGACATTTACAAAGATTTTCTTTGCCATCAGAGTTCTCTTTGAAAGTGTTCATCTAAATGTAAAAGTAGAGGAAATGAGCATGAACAATGACATTTTCAATATCATCTGATAATGATTTTAAAAAAAGTATAATATCCTTCTAAAAATCTTTATCAGACCAGCCAAATGAACTCAAAATAAAGTGGGGGTTCAGTTCTAATTCGCTCCAAAAGTCCATCACTGGTAAAGGCGTCCCAAAAGTAGACAATTGGTAAACATATTTTTCACTGATTTGCTCATTTAGACTGAGAAGACCCTGAACGCTGATGTGAAGCCCACGCTGTCAGAATGTGTAATAGCTCTTATGAAACTAAAGGTTTTGCATGTTTTGTAGTTTCCAGTTTATTTGAATGTAATCAGCAGGGGAAGAATAGACTTCACATGTGCTGGAAAGTGTGTGATCATGTAGGAGGGAGAGAGTCTGCAAGGATTTTCACTGTATGAATGCACTTGGTTGAGTGATTTGGGAGAAATGGACGGAGATTATGTGTGTTCTGGGTTATTCAGCTTTTTATAGCCAAAGCCATTTTCACTTGAAGCAGCTCTGATTGTATCTCCGAGGATACTCCAGAGTCAGTTAAATCTAAAACCAACAGCAAGCTGTATAATTTTGAGGTTGCGGCGAGCCACTGCAGTTCAGTACATCAGCGATGCACCAGAACTGAGAGTTCACCGAGTACAAACAAATTTGTTCCAATATGGACCATGACTCTGCTGGACAGACTAATGGAGCTGGACACACTGTGCTGCATTAACCGATTTAAAAAAACGGAAGTTGATGGGTGTGAGATATTTATTGCTGACAGATATATGGGAGAATTATATACACCTCTCAGGCATTCTTCAACAGATTGACTTAAACTATTTAAACATATAATCACTCTGTCAAGTGCCTAAAGCACATAAACAGGGAGCTGACATGAAATCTTGGTGGCAGATAGGCCTTGTAGATGTAGAATTAGCAGTAAAAGCAGTATCAAATAAAATGACCGTTTTGAGACTATAATTCACAAATAGGGTTTCTAAACTAATTAGTAGTTTACTGAACATTATGAATCATGTATTCAGTGTGGTTAAAGTCCCCAAAACAGCAATTTGGACTAATTAACACTTTGTTTTATACAAGGCAAACAGCTTTTTCAAAATCCGTAGAGCCAAAGGCACAGCAGTTGTTGTTGTTGAAGTAAAATGATAACATTAAAACATTCCTTGCCTGTTTATGAATTGTAAATGAAAATCTATAATTGTACGTTTAACCATTTTTTCACTTCTTATTTTTTTGTATCTTTTTTTCCAGGACAAATCTAAAGATGCAAAGGGCGGCCACAGCATCCGTGACCCAATCCACAACAACACAGAACACCACAGCCGCCACCAAGTCTAGAGACCAAATCCTCACGCAGAGTAAGTTTCAGAAGGACACTCTATGGCCCCGTTTACACCTGGTATTAAGATGCTTTTTGGTCGATCGGATCACAAGTAGACGAGGGAAACACATACCCGTTTACACCTGGTGTTTTAATCTGTCTTTTTTGTCCACTTTCAACCACTTCTGTCCTGATTTCTTCGAGGGTCTTTTCAGATCTTTCGATCTAATGGACAGCTTTCGTTTCTGCTCTAATAGCTAAAGTTTAAATCTCGTCTGGCTAGCGTGCTTCCCATAATGTTCACGCATTATGTTAGTAGGTGGAGAGCAGGGGGTCTCTTGTGGCTGTTCGAACACATTCGACCACGTGAGCATCTACACTATGAAAGCAAACCGGTCGAATGCGTTTTCGACTACCTCTGAAAGTGGTCAAAAGTGGACAAGCTCAAAACGTTTTAGATCCCATTTACACCTGTATTTAGTGTCGTCAACTTGTGATCCGATCGACCAAAACGCATCTTAATACCAGGTGTAAACATGGCTAATGATAAAGTCTGACTGGATGCCCTATTCAATTTCTGACATATTCACACACTTGTGCTACTTCTGACGTGAAGGAAAAATAGATTTGGAACATTCACTTTGATACGTCCAGTGTTGACAGCCTGAAGGTGTTGCACAACGCTACACTCTGTGTGAGAGGGAGAAATCTAGAGCATGAACATTCTCCTGGAACTTGTTCTACAGCATGTTTTAAAAGATTCACATTCAATTTTGTATTGCGTTTTCTACTATTGCTTTACTCATTTTGTGATCAAATGAACGTACTTCTCTAAATGTCTTTATTGGTGTCTTTTATTGTTCTTTTTTTAACTACAGAATTCTGCTTACAAATTTTTTTCGTGCCGTTTTGGCTTTATTCGTATTGAGGTTTTCATTGAATGATTGGAAGGGAACATGTGATCTTCCCAACCCTAAGCTTAATGTTCACAATATGTCTAATAAAACATTCCCTGTTTGTTGTGTTCACAGGCTCAGGAGCCATGATAGCTATAATCGTCATTGGTATAATCATCATTCTCACATTTTTGCTTATAGTCCTCAAGACGTACAACAGGTATGGCAACATTTTGATGTAAACTATAATGAGTTACATACCATGATGTGAACAGAACACCTTTTCTATCTCCTCACAATAGCAGGACAATTTTAGACAGACCTTTAAATGAGGCCTAAAAATAGAAATGACATTCTCAAAATCCATTTGAGGACAAAGACACTCTTAAAATGTTCTCAGGGCTGAATGGAACAGGTTATGGAAGATTCAGATCTGTTTAATTAAGATAACTAAATTGATTTCTATGGTTTATTATTTTAGTGATCATCAAGTCATCAGTATAATATGTTAATTTAAGCATCACATTATAATGTACAGTATGAAAAGCTTCATGCATTTTTTAATCAACTCTTGAATGTGGGTAAGTTTCATAAAAAAAGCAACAATTTAAACAAAAAAATGGAAAAAAAAATAGTTTTTTCCCCCTCAAAAAGACTACACACACTCATAGAACATACTTTTTTAGCGGTCCTGAAGTAATTACTCATTCAAAATAAGTACCTACTCAAGAGAAAATGCGATTTCAGGCTCAGCCATTTCCTCATAAATGACGGAAAATTCTGTCACTGGGAGGGAAAGAGTTCAATTATTAGCATTTTGTAATATCGATTTTAAAGGGGTGGTATGCCCTTTTCAAAAGATGTAGAATAAGTCTGTATGTGAAGTTTTAGCTCAAAATACCCCACAGATATTTTTATATAGCATGTTAAAATTGTCACTTTTTGAGGGTGAGCAAAAACGCACTGTTTTTGTGTCTGTCTCTTTAAATGCTAATAATCTGATGCTGCTCGCGGCACAGAGGGCGGAGCTTCAACAGCTTGTGTCCTTTTACCTCACACAGACATGCACTGAACATTTCAAAAACTTTTAGCCTTTTATGTTCAAACCGGAGTCAGACAATGATGGAGAGACTCAAGAAGAAGTGACAACATGTAGAATGCAACAGGACATTTCTGAATGATTAGTTGATGAATTTATGTAGCTTATGTGTAGTTATCTTCTAGTCCTTGATTAGCATATTCTGTTATGATAATCTATAAATCACGTTCCCGGGGGCGGGTTTATGTACATTTTAGGGTTAGTGATGTCACTAACCCGGGAGGAATGTCTTGAAGTCCCTACCAGTCATTTGTTGAAGTCCTTAAAAAGCTATTTCTTTAAAAGAAAATATCTCCCTTCGCTTTGAACATTGTAACTTTGCAGATGTTGTTTATGCTCAAACAGCAACATTACACACTAACTAAAGTTAGAAAAGTGAAATCATAATCAACCACCCCTTTAATATATATATAATTACTTAAATATCGGCCGATAACCAACATGGTACCCATCCTTAAATTTTACTCTTTAATTTTATTCTTTTTGAACAACATTTATCTATTTATCAATCCATTTTTTTTCAATTATTTATGACAGGAGGACGCATGCGAAAAGGATGATGGCAGGAGGCTCCAGCAAACCACGGAAGAAAGTGTCCTCAACCACTACAAATACAAACATGGCCATGAGCAACGTGGGAGCAAACTCAGTCTCTGGAAGCTTTGCGCAGTCTAACGCGTCCTCAGACAACGGGTTCCGCATTCCACGGGTCGAACTGGGAAACATGGAGCGGAGTAATGGGGAGCATCTCAGCACCAACAGTGGCTCAACTATTGTGACAATTCACGACATGCCATCAGTTGATAACACATAGCAGACATTCTCTGGACTTACATGTGCTACCAAACATACAGATACCAAACATACCAACATGAACAAACGACCAACGGAAGAGGCCCGGTCATATCTGAGCACACACCATTAACTGTACATTCCCTGCCCGTTTAGGATATTATTGAACTTTGAGGATTTTAAAGATTGAAAAGTCTAATTTAAGAGTCTGGATTTGATAATGAGGAACTTGAAGAACAGTACTGACAAGTGTCTTAGCATTTGATGGGATCATAGTTTTATTTTAGGACTCGATTTGGTGATGAAATGTAGGTTAAAACAATGTAGGTTTCTGCCTTGAGCTGAAAACGTTTTTTGTTAAAAATTTAATTGGTGGAAACCAGAATCAGTTAGAGATGTTAAGGATGCTACATCAATGTTATTTTTGTATTACCAGGACATTTGCACTCTTAATAGAAAAGGCTTTAATATAAGATTGTTCAAATATTATACTGTTTAAAATATGCTGAACATTCAAACTTTACATTTATGCACCTTGCAGACACTGATCCAAAGCAGCTTAGATTGCATTCAAGGTATATCTTTTGTGTTCATGCAATTCCTGAAACTCAAACCCATGACCTTGACAGTGCTAGTGGCATTTTAGGGCTCAAGCCATTGGTGAGATGGGAAAACACTGATATTCAGATGTTGTCTTGTATGTTGGTGGTAATCAGGCTACATCTTAAGACACGGCAGTGTTTCCTGCACTAAACAACTGCGATGCTTGATTTGTTAACAATTTGTTGGCTTATCCTTGTTCTTTTCAAGGTGTCAGTTGAAAAGATTCAAACATGTTTGTGAGTTAGCTGTTCGAATCAGACTCAGTGACTCATTTATTCATTACTGAGTTTGCAGCTGATTACATCACTGAATAATGAATCATTTATTATAACAGATTTGAAATGAATCGGCAACTACTGTTTGTTTTTAAAGCTACACATATATATACAGTTTTGTTCTAATAAAAAATATTCTAAAAAGATATTCAAAAATGTCTCAAAATATTGCAGATCAAAGTTAACAGAGTAAGGCCAGAATGTAATAAATTGTAAGTGAAAAAGATTGACGTTGCCATTTTATTTGGCACATATAGAATCAGAATCACTACAATGACAGCATCAAAAGGGAAATAAACCATTTTTATCAACTAAAAAGTAATCTGATTTCCAAATATGGTTTAATTGTAGGAGTCACGATGTCTATGATTGCATTTTTCTTTAGTCTGGAGCCCTGTATTATGAATGCAGAAAACTTCAGATCCAGACATTTCCAGAAGTAACCTCAAGAAAATTTATTCACAATCTGCAACAAAACTAAAGTATTGCATAAGAATAAAAGAAAAACAAAGAAGAAAAATACAGCAGTGCTTGATTATATAAACATGTAGAAACTTTTTTTTCTCTGTGAGCACGGTTATACCAAGCTCTCTGGCTAATGTTCTAGTGCAACATCTTAACAAAAACACTCAGGCACAAGATAAACTTTTTCTCGAGGAGATTGACTCACATTTTGCATGAGAAGAGACATTTACAGCTATAAAGAAAAGATGCAAGAACACATATTTTGAGTACTGCTCCAAGGCAACCAAGTCAAGAAGATCAGTCCTTTCAACACAAGTGTCTTCATTACATCTATGATAGTGTCTTGAGTTATTGTTTAATATCAAGTGCAAAAAGTAAATTCAAAGTAATGGATACTGGAAGTAAATGATTGTTAAAAGCCTTTCTGACATACATTATATGTGTCAATTTCATCATACTGATTGTGGATCTGTCTGGATCTACAGTGTCCATCTATTGCTGAAGAATATGGTTAACTGAAAGAATTGCTTTTTATTTGTATTTTTCTGGAAAGGAATTACTTCAAGACCAAAGAGAGTACATATAAGGCATTGACCTGTTAAACACACTCAGTTTGTTTGAAAAAAGAAAGACATAACACTATAAATTAAGTACAAATATAAGCAGATTTTACCTGAGAAGGAAAAGGTGCCACAGGTTATGGCACATATCAAACATACACAACATGATGGCCTTTTAAGTTAGCTAAATACTGAGAAATAAATTAAAGTCTTTCCTAAATTTTGGACACTGGTTAGACTGTTGTGGTCAGTATTTTTAAACAGTTAAGTGCTCAGTTAAGTGCAGTAATTCTATGGGACTTAAGACAGTTGGGCCGTACTGGCTTTGTTTCACGCTGGTAACATCCTCACAAGTGCTCATAACTTATCTATGAATTGTGCCAGTTATTTCACCTGATTTGAAGTTTCATTCATTATTAAGAAGATATTTTTCTTCATCAGCCAATTGTTTGGTCTTTGAAACCTCTCTCTGCGTCGGTTTTTAACGAACACACCAAAAAATAGTTTTAGCAACAGCAGAAAATTACAGAATAGAAAAATAAATATCAATCCACCTGTTCACCTTTCATTGAAAAGCAAATGAAGAGGACAAAAATAAAAAATTTGGACACATTTTATGATGCAAGTACTCCACGTTGAATCACGTCCGAACCGTAACGTCTAGTCATCGGGCTTCGAAGTCTTTGGGCGTGACACCTCTTGCCCTGCTCTGATTGGCCAAGATCAGACTCTTCCACGTGGCTCCGGTTTTCACTTCCTGTCCGCAGCCGGGTCCTAATTTGAGGGGAGGCGGCGGCGGGACTTGTATTAAAAGTTTTTAAGGAAGTTTGGTCCACCACGTCGTTTCTGTCCTGCACATCTTTCCCTGCTGATGTTCTCTCACTCCGTTTGGGGATTCTGAAACTGCCCCAGTTTTTCAGATGCCGCCTAGTTGTTCCATTTGGCACTAATTTTCCCTGATGTTGGCTCGCGTTTGTCTTCCTCGGCGATCCGTTATACATGGTCGGAGAACTAGAAGAGGTTCTGCTGTGAGACAGCAACAATCTTTCATCCATGTTGTCGAGCTCTGTCTTATCCTCAATAGACTTCGACTGTCTGAGTTTGTCTTTGATGGACACCTGTTCCCACAGCTTGCTCCTCCTCCTGTCCTCCAGGGGGCACTCGCTCTCCTCATCTCTTCTATGAGATTCACCACTCCTAAGCCTGCCCTCCGAACGTTTCGCTGTAGCTGACGCCGATGTCTCGTTTTTCTGAATTTTACAAGCTCCAGAGCCTGAATCAATGACCCCAGAACTGGGAACGTTGTCCATGACCATGCTGTCCAGTGTGGGAATCTTTGCAGGCTTGTCTGCTTCGATATGCCTTGAGACTCTATAAGGGTTGCTCCCCTTCTCAGTGGAGCCCAGGGTGCTGTTCTGCCCACAGTGACCCTTTAGAGGTTGGGGGGACGCAGGCACGGGTGGCGCTGTTCGAAAGTAAAACATGGCCTCCTCCAAACGTCTAGTAGAAGATATACCTGATCAGGAGAGAAAAAGGAAGAGGTAACAGTTAAAAAGGAAGGGGAAAAACTATTTCAGTGAGTGTAGTAAGCATCATACTAACCAGCAACGCGTCCCTGCTCGAGCAGCCTGACGTGGTGATGAAAGATCTGTTCCTGCACTCTGCACACGGTCCGTTTAATCCTCTCCCGGCGGCTGACCATGTACGTCAAATTACGCACCTGAACACATACATGTATGCAAGAAATATGAAATATACTAAAAGAAACTTTTTAAAGTGCTAAGTTTTTCATTCATCTTCAAAACACAAATAAAGACATTTCCGATATTTCTATCATCCTTCTTGACATGCGACAACCTATAAGGTTTGCCTTGACATGCGACAACCTATAAGGTTTGTTCTCTCGTGTCAAACAGGCACAGTTGAGCTTCCATATTTTATGTGCTCTATGTATGTGCTTTGATCAATGTTTATATACAGTATTAACAAAACCCTAAATGAAATCGGTTCTTCATGTAAAGCTATTATCTCTTGGGTTTAACCACTTGATTTATTTGGATTACTTTTATTGTGTATATTTGAACTTTTTAATGCATGAAAGGTTTGTTTGGATGGACTTTCAGAATAAAAAAAATAGTGTTATATAATAAAAATGTGTTAAGAACATGAATGGGTTTGCAAAGACATAAGGGAGTCAGTTTTCTTACATGGAAGACATGCTCTCATCATGAGAAACCAGAGGCTTATGGGTAAATGACACATTAAAAGAATGTTCTGGGATGAAGACAAGATCTATCGAAAACATTTATAATTGATAAAAAAAACAGGCCAACGTTTCAAAGCAAAAATGAGAAAGCTTGTGCTCAAAGCACTTACATCAACTGCTCTGTAAAAATGTTTATTATTTGTCTAAATATTCCTTTTTGAAGTGGGAATAGTTTTTAGGTTACCAACATAATTATTGTGGCTGGAGTTCACCGTTATATCACATTCCTTACTGTTTTCTTCCTATCAGACTAATAATTTAAATTCCTTGACAACTCATGTTTAAGCCCGCCAATAAAAAAAAAAATAAAAAAAGAAGGGGATAGTGTGTATATTTTCTATTAGGGTTTGGCCTAACAACATATTTTATGGTCTAAAGGTAAAGATACAGGTGTGATAATGATGTGGTGTGACAATGAAACTAGAACAGAAATTATGTAAAATGTTAATGATAAAACTAGTTTAAAACCTTGATAAAATATGAACTACATTGAACTGTCTGCAACTCACTAACTGTTCATTTGAAATCAGGGAAGGCAGAGATTGGATCCTGCTATCTAACTGTCCTGAGCTGTGATTGGCAGCTGCTATCTTTCCTCACACTGATCTAAACCCCTTCTGAAGGTGGTAATGTGGCTCTGCAAAACGTACCCTCTCTAGATCCTGTCGTAAATGCGTGAAGAGGCGGAGTCGCCGCAAAAGCACTTCCTGTTCTCGCCGGGCAAGGCTATCTTCTTCTTCTTTCTTCGGCATGATGAGCGGCTGGTTAAAGTTCACTTTCCTTTTCAACTTCCAGTATTGTAACAAGAAGTCCACCATCTCTAGGGGCAACTGCAGGTGCTCGGCAACTTCATCAGCGGCGACAAAGCGATAGAATTCATCCTCGAGCTGCTGGACTCGAAGCTTACGCTCACTGAGTCTGGTCTCTTCTCTGTTTTGTGCAAGTCTGGGCTGTGAAGAGGATGAGATTTCTGCTCCCCTATTTCTCCTTCTGTCTTCACTGGTCGGGACCTTCACTGGCCTGTCATCATCCCCCTCTTCCTCATTCCAGTCCATGCCTGAGTGCTTAGGACAAAACGATTTGAACTTGACTTCATCTGCATCTGTGAGGATCGTGTTCATCTTCAACCCACAATGCAGACCGCAGGTCACATGGAACGCCACACGGCAACTTTTGGCAGAACACTAGGGGGATTTGGAAAGAGAGGATGTCAGGATTAAACCGCAGAAGATGCGGAAAATGTGAAGCAGAATTTTCTGTTTGATTTTTTTTATAAATTAACTAAATTCTACATTTAAACATTAAACATATAATAATGATATATCAATTATATAAAGATATATATAAAGATATTAATCTGGTCATTTGGGCTCATATGAATATACAGAATTTCAAAAATGTTTACTATACAGTACTATTTAATTCATATGTTTAAACTTTTTATTAAGAGAAAAATTACTAAGTGCTTTAACTTTAAGTGCCCTCTGGAAGGTTCTGAATATCTGCATGAACAGCATAAAAATAGATAAACATCAGCACTCTGTACCTGAATACAAGCTCCTGTTTTCTCTTTACACAGACAGCATATTAGAGCCCATCTGTTGCTGGGTATTTGAGACACATTAGTGATAGGCTCCATCTTCTCAGGGTTACCAATGCTTACCTATAGATAAAGAGCACACAACAGTCCAGTCTGAGCTCACATTGTACTCTTCCGAGTCATTAATGCAATCTCTTTAAAAGTCTTAATTTGGGCGTGCATCCTTACCTCTGGTATCCAGAGGGCACAGCTGACGTGGACCCACTTGGTGCCACTGCGGGTGGGTTTCATTGCTCCGCCTTTTTTAGGACAGAGATGGCATTTGGGAAAGATGCCCAGCGCGCAGGTACGGCAAAGCCAGCTGCCCTCAGGAACCTTCAGTATACCGTAACATGCCTGTGGGGAGGTACATTGTTATGTAATTCATAAAGATTTTTCTGGTCGACTAGTAGTCGTTCATCCATTAGTCGACTAATCGCATGTTTATATTAATGTAATTACTTAAATATATACTGGGGGGGGGGGGGAGACTAAACCATAATGAGCCTTTAATATATATAGGTGTAATATATAGCCTATTCTGCACTCAAGTGCATGCATAAAGCTTGTTGCAAAGCACCAGCAAAAGTAACGACTATGAATGTATCAGAAAAAATAGCAAGGAGACATTTTAATGACTTATTAATAAACTAGTGTTTTCTGAGTTCAATGAAGCTTCAGCTTCAATGAAGTTGCGATGCCGACTCACCAACTCCGCAGTCGACACACCTTTAGAGAGAAATGCACCTTTCATACGGATTACAGAGGGTAGGTTTTTATATTAACTGGTTCATTCAAAAGAATGAATTTTTAAGCTTTCTAAAGATAAAAGATAGATAACCTATTTCACATTTCTGTGAGGCAAGAAACCTATATGCTGAGTTTCGTTTAATTTTTGTGATGAGACGGCAGAAAGCACATGCTGTTATTTTACAAAAGCACAAACACTCAGATGCCCAAACACACATACCTGATGCACACAGATGTTGCACTTGTCACAGAACACCATTTCGTTGCCATCCTCGCCATCAGGGGACTGACAGACGTCACACACCACATCCTCATCGTACTCTATGCCAAGCCCCTCCTCCGTTTCCATGGCATGGCTCATGTTGTCATAGCAACGGCGCTCAAACTCCTCCATGACCCGCTCCATTGTCAGCTCATCCAGGAGTTGCATGCCTACAGGCAAACCAGTTAGCCTGACGTGACATTTGTTTCCACAGAGTGCAAGAAATTTGAGTGCATAATGGGTAAAATGAAAACTCCAGACTGGATATGCTCACCCATCTTACTGAACTCCTCATTAGTGATCTGCAGCCAAGCTACATCCTCCTCATTCAAGTCATAACGACACATGCCATCAGCTAGTGTCTGAATACCCACGTATCCCAGCATCGATGACTCAGATGAGCGAATGAGTTTCTTCGGCCTGATGAATAGAGGAGCAGGGCTTTTCGCAGCTACAGTGCTGTAGTGAAAGAAAAAAAAGAAAGAAAAACACAAATAGATTAAATTTTTAATTAGTAGATTTAGATTGAATGGCAACCACCACTAAATAAGATTAGTTTGACAGGTAAAAGAAAAGAAAAAAAATGTCATACCGCACTGTACACTGTGGTATGGAGTCGGGACTGACAGGGACTTGTACCCCTTTCTCCCACTCCTGTCGCCAGGGATCGGCCAGCTCATAATAATCCTCTGGATTCAGCTGGTAAGAATCATGCAGCTTCATAGCGGTGATCAGGTCTGTCCTGAACACCTGTAAGAGAGAGAGAGAGAAGAGGGGTTGCATGAAAAGATTTGTGTTTGTGACAGAGCAACAAATCTCTACAACATTATCATCTTTATCTGTTAGGGTCGTATTGGGGAAGTAGTCTGAGTGCAAGACAGTCCCACGTACCTCTGAGGGTCTCTTTCCATTCTGTTTCCTGTGCTTGGAGTGCTGAGACCAGGACGTGGAGATACCTGAAAGAGACAGAAAAACATGCTACTCTATGAACTGAGGACATAAATTGTATGACTGCGAGAGAGACTACTCATGTTATCAGCAGCAATAATGATCATTTTCATTTCAGCAAATGGCAGTATTAGTTTATATAAGGAGAGGGATTGTGGGGCTATAGCTAAAGGGCTGAATGCTAAAACATCTTTGTTTCTCTTCTATTGTAACATATTTCCAAGTGAAACGGCTTCTTAAAAAATTTTTTTTTTTTAATTAGTGCTAGACTTGGAATATCGTTGTTTCCTAATTGCGGCAATCTCATGCGAGTGACAGTTTGCTATTGTCCAGATCTCTTGTCCGGTGCACACTTCATCAGAGAAAAGATGTTGCTGAGAGGTTAACTTGAAACTTGAGAGGACAAGTTTTGGAAAGATTTCAAGGGCACATCAATTTTAAAGAAAAATAACGACGAGTGCAGATACATTATTTATAATAAACACTGCAATATTCTGTAAAAGAAAAAAGGAAATCAATCAAAGTCATCGTGAAGAAAAATATTGCAATTTTCAATAGCATCTCAATTTTCCAATTGCACCGTGAGGAGGAAAGGAACGAGGACTGAGGAAGCGCCTAGAGGAGCTATGAGCGAGGATGCACAGATGTATCCTATACAGAAGTGTCTCTTAATGAAAAAACTGAAACCTGTTTAAATTCTCCTCTCCCTTCACATCTTTAACAATAATTTTAGTTTATGTTTTCCCTTGCAATCTCACATATTTCAACAGGGGCACAATTAATATTTATTAGCAATTTCTTAAATAACCATAGATCAAAAACATAAGGGCAGAACATAAGATACAGATGATGATGCTTTGAAAAGACACTTGAGCGATCAAGAATATTCCAATACACAAATATGATTTCCTTCGATTCTTCCATCCTTATTTTCTTTCCTTGCATCCTTCCCTCGCATCCTAAGGGGGGAGGGTCTGAGACGCAAGGAAAGTTAATAAAGATGAACAAATAAGACATGAGAACCACCCTAGGTTTCTCTAGGCAAGTTGGTACTAGAACATAGCGTCTGTTTACTTACTTCCATTGTCAGAGTCCTCACTGGTGCTTGGGACACGGCTTCGCTTCATCCTCAGCTGCCGTGGCCTTTCAGTGATGCAGAAATCTGCAGAGGTTGATCAAACATTAGTGGAACATTCCTGAAAACTGATCCTGCAGAGATCACCACTGTGTGCTTGTGCTTCCCTCAGCCAGCCACAACTTGACAGACTGAATCCAGTAGAGACAGGCAGATTTAGAGTAAAATGAGACTTGACTTAAACCTAATTCAAATTAAATGCTGTTAAAATTCTTAATATTAGACTTCATATAATTGCATCTCAGCCTTGATGCATCACAATATGCAGATTCAACTTCTAAGTAATACAGAGTCATAGCTGACTCCTTCAAAAAGTCAGTTTTTGAAAGTTTACACTTTCAAAAAGTGTAAACAATGTGACGCTATACAACTGTTGCTGTTTGGTTGAGCATCTGGACATAACAACGTCGGCTCAACCAATACCGTGGGTCTGAGGGCGGGACTACCTGTTGAACCGAACATTGGCAAACGGGGCGTGTGCATGAAATTTTACACGCTTCACCTTAAAGTTTAGGTTATTCTGCTCTGATAAAGATATCAGTTTAAAACAATTTGAATTTGTAATTTTTCAAATGTAATATCGAGCAGTCAAATCACATAACAACACGGAGAAAAAAAACGGACCTACTGCTATACCATAACTGGATACCTGGATCTAATCAGCTTCTGTATCTAAAAGCCAATCAATTATATATTTTTAATCTATCATGTGTAGCAAAATAAATTGTCACACTTCTGTGCAATGCACACATGCCTGGGATATCAAAAGCAATAACAGTAGACTGACAGCCCAGTTTCACTGAAAAATAAAATTAAATCCTTGTATTTTTCATGCACTTTCTAGCTTTAGACACAGACCGAATTTTTAGCCACTTAACACAGTTAAAGCAGAACTACTTTTCATTAAAGGGCATAAAACAACATTAACAAAGGAAATAGCGTTTTTTATGAATATATTCATGCGACTAAGCAAAGCAAACTCGTTTATAAAAACATTGAAAATAGTTTAGTCTGCCCAAATTGCGTTTATATGAATTTAACCAAAATCATAAGGTTTAAAATACTTCAACATCTCACAACTATCAGCTAATTTCAACTGCATGACCAGATGGCAAAAGAAAAACTACAAATATTAACCCTTTAATTCTGACTGCATATAGCAGAACGTCTCACTCCGTATAAACAACAGCAGTTCACGCAGTGCAAACGCTTCATGTGACGCTGCTGCCAGACCACGCCTCTTGACGTCACATAGCTGTTCATTTTAATGCCAGTTAGAAATTAAAAACATTATTTATTTTAATAATAGTAATTCAAAAAATATATATAACAGTAATTCTACAGTGTTTAATACACAACCTATGCTCCACGTTGGTATCTTTAAACACCAACCTATAGCATCAACAACAAACAAATATGTCGCTACATTCGTTCGATCAGAAAACTAAGTTCTATTGCACAATTACATACATTTGGCAGATTTAACTTTTAACGCAAATCCTAAAGAAATTTTTCTACCGTTATTTTCCCAACATCACGGCAGAGATGAAATCGGACCAACCCAGACCGTTGCATGCGGAAAAATATCAAACATCCCTCTGAAACCTAATCACAATTCATTTATAAACTAAAATTGCAAGACATCGACAAGCGTTTGGTATCATTTGCTGGTTCAATACCAAAACTTTTAGGCTAAATAACATAAGCCGCAGTCAGGCCAGGACGCGCGCGCCTAACTTACGACATGACGCTTGGACACACATACACGCACACACACATGCGCGCGCACGGCCAGCAGCTATGCGATTCAAAGTAACTACCAAATATCATGGCAAACAGCACCGTTAACTTATAGGAATTAATAAGGAGGCCAAATGCATGTAAACATTCATTGAGGGAATCGTCTGCTGCATCTCAACTTAATCTTTTGGCGCCATTTTAATGACGTGCTACATTTGCACCGGACCATCTGCATTAAGAGCTCGCGGAAATTATGGAAAACATTTGCACGTCCCTGCCTGTAAAACATATATACTACATCACAGCAAATATTTTTAATGTACCTACAAAAAAGGTCTTCTTGTTCCTGCGGTGGCGTTTCTATATGGCGCTTGCTCAGAGTTTGAGTAGTCGCCTCTCCTCCACCCCACAAACACATGCAGGTTACGTATGCGCGCCTCTACTGCTGTTTTCCTCATGCACCCGCAGGGGGAGCTGGTGCGCGCGCACGCGCGCACACACAAACACACACAAAATTATTATCATGACTTCCATTTCAGCTGTTTCATAATACCCAAATCTGGTTTGTTTGGAGATGATGGCAGGGATTTTTGTAAAGCTCAGGATAAAACGTAATATTTATATTTTATTATGAATCCAAAGGAAACCTGTGTAAATAAAGAATTTAATATTATGTCATACAAAAATAAAATTGTATACTACCAATCAAAAGTTGGTTTAATAATGTAATACATTTTAATTATGAATCAAATCGAATGAATCACTCATACAAAAGTATGAACACATTGGGGTTGTTTACTTGCTTTCTAAGTAGGGGACTTGCATCATCATGAACATCTTAGGCATGGAAAGGTACAAAATAAAAAAAGCTCGAAATCACACAGGATCACTTCACAACAAAAAGCTTTTTTTCCATCAATTTCCTTTATTCGATTTTAGATCCTGTTGAAGGATGTATAAATGAATTGTGTTAGGAATACGTGACACAAAACCCACCATATTGATGAAATGGAGTGAGGCCAGAAATAAAAATCAACTAATGCTATTTTTAATGGATTTTTTTTGGTTGTGTGTACATTTTTAGTATGTTTTCTATTGAGTTAGTGCAACAAATAACCACTAGGGGGTCACACTTAACCATGTGTCAAGATGGCAGTGCATAGAAACACTAGACAGGATGGAGGGAGGAGCTTATTTTTGACACATCAGTGGCCAATCGAAAACAGCTCCTCATCCCACCCCCTCTCAAACCACTTCTGTAGGCCTCAGGAGAAAGGTTCACAAATAGCTAAATCAAATCACTACTAAAACAGTATTTTGGAGGAAATGTAAGGATCAGGACTGGGCTAACGCTGTGTTAGATAAAGTACTGCTTCATAACTAGCCAGGAGACCCAAAACGAGGCCAAGGTGGAACAACAGAAGTCTGACATTTGCATGCATGAACATGATTTCTGACGTGTCTGATCACAACAGGTCTGCAGATGGGGCAGAAGGGGTCCTGATTACGGACTCCGCTTTGGTGCATGTTCATTTGAGAGCCAGAATAGCGTCGTATGATTTTCCAGTGCGACAGACCTGCACGTCCCTGAATCCTGCATCAGTGAGCAGACGTGTATAATGAGAGGGTGGATGCTCCTTCCCTTCTGTCTGGACCAGCATGTTCAGAGAAAACATCTGAACTGTGGTTGGACCCCGGCGGTTCTCAAACAACAGTGCCTCTGCGATCAGAACGCCTCCACCTAGATAAAAAAGCAAGTCAGATGCTTTGAAATGTATCATTTTAGGGCCATTAATTATCGACCTATTAATGACATGATTTCTCACCTGGATGACATGCTGTGTGAATCTTCCTCAGAAGTTTGAGATTTTTTTCCTCTTTCCAGTCATGAATGATTCGGGCCAGAATGTACAAATCTGCAGGAGGGATTTCTCCTTCAAAAAAGTCCCCTACAAGCACACAGAAACAAATACCTAGTTTTTTTTTTTCATAGATTAGAAATGCCATACTAGAGTTATAATACTTAAAAATTTTCATTAGTTTAGTTTTCACACCATCATGAACATCATTGCTGGTTTTACACAACCATTTACAGTTTTTTATGATTGCTATGACTGATTTTTTAATACTTTTAACAATTTGAAGGAAATGAATAGTGGAATAAAGTCGTTATTTTTGTTTGTTTTTGCGCACAAAAAGTATTCTCGTCGCTTGATATACTTAAGATTGAGCCACTGTAGTCACTTGGACTATATTAACAATCTCTTTAATAACTTTTCTGGGCCAGCAAGTTTGGGCCACCTAGCAGTCTATAGAGAAGTAATCAGCTCTCAGATTTCATCAAAAATATCTTAATTTGTGTTCCGAAGATGAACGAAAGTCTTACGCGGTTGGAACAACATGAGGGTGAGTAATTACTGACAGAATTTTCATTTTTGGGTGAACTAACCCTTTAACACACATTTAAAATGCTTGAACTTCTTTTACACACAAGACCAAAACAATGGATTTTTACTGCCAAATTTACCAATGCTTTAACACTGTATGTCAGAACAGATAACACCATGTTCTAAACCTAACCTTACAGGCTAAAGTCAAGGTAAACAGCTGTTTATATTGTGAATTGAAACAAATATATCCCCTGTATTTTATTCTATTGTTACTGAGAAACAGCTGATTGAATTATGCAAATAGATAATTAGAAGATGACTCTTTTTTTTCTTTTCTTTTTTTGTTCTGGTGCTTTTTCTGTTCGTATTTTTACATAATGAATGGCAGCTATATATTTTTGTTATCTTGCAGTAATGTCCTTTTGCAAATAAAGTCTTTATTGCAGCAATTCTGTCTCTGTCTTCGTTTTTTCATTAACCGTACATTCTATAAAGCATCTGAGATGGGTCTTTTTTTATTGAATTTCTGCAGCAAAAGACCTAAACCCAACAAAACAAAAATGTAGAGAGGCTTCAACAGAAACTGCAGTGCAAAACACAATCTATGATCAATACAATATACTGTATGTTGTTTAAGGGCATACCTGACACATATAAAATAATATAGTTTCTGTAATTCCATCTGATGTTAGTATTTTTATGACATTGTGCTATGATTGACTAAATCTTCCTGTTGGACGAGAACATATGTTGGTGTTTTGAAAAATTATTTGATTTTGAGACATGTTTGCAGTGTTTTGGTAGACATAGTGTATTGTTGCTAGTGTATTATTGTATTTTGAAAATTAGTGTTGGAGTTTAGTTTACAATGTGTGATTTTGAGCATGAAATTAACTGTTTTGCCAATTGTGTTGATGCGTTAAGAGTTTAGGAAATTTGTTAAAAGTATTGCAAAAATTGTCATAGCGATTGTAAAAAACTATAAAAGTTTGTGGTCAGTTCGATTTTTAATGTTTTTTAAAAGTCTCTTATGCTCATCAAGGCTGAATTTATTTGATCAAAAATACAGTAAAACTGTAAAATATGTGAAATATTATTATAATTTAAAAGAATTGTTTTAAAATACATTTTAAAATGTAATTTATTCTTGTGATGTCAAAGCTGAATTTTCATCTTTAATGACACATGATCCTTCAAAATCCAATGTAGATTAGGCCGATAAAAAACATTTCTCATAATGTTGAAACAGTTGTGCTGCATAATAATATCTGTGGAAAATGTGATAAAAATGTTCAGGGTTATTTAATGAATAGAAAGTTAAATAAAATATTTTGTAATTATGTAGTCTTTACTGTCACTTTTGATCAATTTAATGCATCCTTGCTAAATGTAAGTATTCATTTCTTACTGATCCCAAAAATATGAATGAATGCAGTGTAGAGGTTTCTAGTTTCAGCTGACTTAGTTAATGTGATAACAACTGGTATCATTTAAAAATGCCTACATTTATCAGCACAGTGTTACTGCTATACAGATATAATATTTATAATATTTAATTCAGACAGTTTTATAATACACTATGTATTTAAAAACTAAAACACAATAATTTGAGACCATTTTTGTTTGAGTTAGTTTTGGAGTCATGCAAATGTATTTTAATGACAGTTTTTCCTAATTATTTTATTTTCAGTTTAGCTAAGATTATTAGCTAAGGACAGCCACTAGACTGTTTTTTGGGGGTTTTTTTGCAACAAAATTTGCATTTATTGTTAATGCAACCATTACCAATGTTACAATGTTACAATGCATCAATACACACCCTCTTGAAAACCGATGGTGTCATCTTGCTGAGCAAAATGCTGCTGAGCAGTCTGAACCACAGCTGGGAGATCCAGAACCGTGACAGTGGAGGAAGGATACTCTTTCGCCAGCTCCCGCGCTAATGCACCAGAGCAGCCTGCAAAAAATACCAGCTTGCAATGCTACTGCCTCTTGCATACTAGATTAAAAACTGCAATTGTAAAACTACATCCACACTCACCTCCCAGATCTATGACGGACTTGAATCTAGATAGATCGAACGCTGTCACTATGTCATGGCCGTCAATGACCCAAGTAGAGTTCATCAGTCCCATGAACTTCAGCATCTCCGCTTCTGACCTGAAACAAAACAGCACACACCGGTGTCAACAGATGGATCTTTTCCAGATGGATTCACATGAAAAGTAGGACAAACAAACCTTAAAATTGAAGCTTGTACCATCTGTTAGAGAACATGTGCACTGACTTCAAACAGATGCACAATCGTAAAAAAAGGGTATGCATTTATCCAATTATAGGAAAATTAATGAAAAGAAAAAATAAGACATTGTAATAATTTTTAAACAAAAATTTGCGTAACACTTTACAATAAGGTCTTGTTTGTCAACATTAGAGCTGCAGAGCCGAAGCACAAACAAAACATGTTCTTCCGCAAAATACATGCGGTTGTTTTTTTAACCGCTAGTGTCATTTTAATAAAAATATGTATTAGTAAATGGTGAAATTAACTTGAACCATAAATGAACAACAATTCCACAGCATTTATTAAGCTTAGTTAATGTTAACTAATAGTTAACTATTGTTAATAAATTGATCCTTATTGTAAAGTGTTGCCAATGTACCAGTTATTGAATTTACATCTCCATACACAGTTCCATGCACCCAAACTAGTAGACTGTGAGATGCCTTCATGCACACTCACAGCATCACAAAACCCCCAACAATTACAAAACACGCAGTTCATACAATTACACAAGTCATTCTTTCACAATCACATACACACTATAGCACACACCACCCCTCCAGATGTGGGAACAGCCTTTCATAAAGCCTCAAAATTGAATGGGTTTAAAGTCCATGACCTAGAATTACACAGCACCAGCGGCTAATCGCTTAAGACTGCCTCACTGCAGTCAAAGAAATTACTTTTAATCTAGTGACGTCTAAGGACAACAAAAACATTCCCCCATATGGTACTGCTAATATTATAAAAACTATTTTTTTTTTTTTTTTTTTACAAATTCACACAAACCTGTATATGGCAGAGAAGATCTCTTCAGACGGGAGGCCAAAGGTTTTCTCATTCTGGTTCTTTCCATCCCTGAGAGGTTTTCAGACATTCAGATTATTCAACTGTTGTTTTAGAAATGCAGATGACTTCCAAATAACTGTTTAGTTTTAAGAAGGCAGGCTTTTCTTTTTCATTGATCACTAATCCTGATGTGTCCAAACATCACATTTATCATGAAAGGAGGATTTTAAAGTGGCCTGGGAACAAGTGCTTTTCAAAACAGTGATGGGGGATGAAAACGCAGATGCCTACCTAACAGCATCTACCAGATTGTTCCAGAGCGGGTAGATGGTCTGAGAGTAATAAATAATCAAATCATGTAGAGATTTGGGGCTGGTCTTGGCCAGGTATAGATTAGCAACATCTGTACTGCTGTAATGAGCTATAAGAGAAGAGAAGACAAGAGTAAAGGTTTAGAGACTGGGCAAATAATAAACTAGACACAACGAATGGATGATTTTATGAACAAACAAATCCTGTTCTGACATTTATCACCTTTACATTATAGAGGAATCGGGTTATTTCCAGCTACTTGTGGAGGAATATAAAATACTTCAGCAGCTCACCAGTTCCGTGTATCACTTCCACATCCACAATCTCAATGGCGACCAGCACATCCAGTAACCGCTCTATACCATCTTCACTGGTGCCAAGCGTCTGTGCCACTTCAGCTGCATTTAGGGGCTTCTGGGACTGAAGGAGAAGGTCGAACAACCCTAACTCACAAGCTGAGAATATTGCCTGAAGGAGAATGATTAAATAAAAAAGTCACTGGGAACTACTCATGTTATTTCTGTGTTTGCCATGTCTTTAAAAAGATATAGGAAACACAAGCATACATGCAAAATGCATTTAACACACACACACACACACACACACACAATTGTTTCCAGTTTAAGGAATTTTCTACTCAAAAACAAATTTTTGGGATTAAACTTAAGAGTAATATTGTGAAAATATATTATTACTATTTAAAATGTCTCATTGACTTATGATTTCTATATTTTCTATATTGTTAAATGTAATTTATATCTGTGATGGCAAAGCTGAATTTTCAGCAGCCATTACAGAAATCTTTGTAATATTCTGATTAAGAAACATGCTTATAATTATCAATAATTATTAATAATTTTGTGGAAGTCGTGATACATTTTCTTTCAGGATCCGTTGATAAATAGAAAGGTTCAAAATAACAATATTTATTTAAATTAAAAATCTTTTGTAACATTTCAAATGCCTTTACTGTCACTTTTGATCAAATAAATACATATTTTTGCTGATTTAAAAAACTAAAAACTAAAACTACATACCCAAAGTTAAGGGTAGTATAAATATTATACATAATTACGTATTGTAGTAGTATAATTATGTATAATTATGAAGGATGACGAAGAAGATCACAATAATAGTTTAGTTTATTAAATAAAGAAACTCAGGTAATCCACAGAGGTACAAAATCAACGAAACAGTGTGCAAACACAAACAACAGCAGAAGACGAACCGAAGAGCTTAAATACACAAGATAATGAACAAAATACAAACAGGTGTGATGTAATTAATGAATAACCATGGTGACAAACTAGTGGCGGAAAACAGAGAAAAAAGGAAAACAAACTACACTCTAAAAAAATGGTTCTTTAAAGGTTCTTTACACGTAGTAACAGTTCGATTTAGTACCGTGTCATCCTGAAGAACCCTTTATATGCTGAAATGGTTCTTTGTGTTAGAGTTTAGGGTTCTTTATTCCCGCCTGTTTGTTTTTCAAATCTGTAACTGCCAAAGCCTCCTCATTACTGATTTTCTGGAGCTCAGCTATACAACTACAGTACACAGACTGTAAACATACTCTCAACAGGTAAATTATTTCTTTCTTAAAATGTCTATAAATTATAACTTTAAAAATTGTAACAATCATTTCCTAACTATCATGTCTTTTTCTCTTTTTAGTTTAACAGAACATGTAAGTGTGTGAAGCTCTGTTCAGTTAAGGATACTCATCTTCTCTTCTCCACAAAGTAAGTAATAGAAATATTGAATTTATGATCCATATTGTTAGATTTTTTTTAATTATGACTTTATGCCTAAACATACCCAGTCAAAAAAAAAAACAAAAAAAAAAACATTAAAGCTATACCATGTCTTTATATCACTCTTTCCTTTTAACATTGTAAAGGGCTCATACTGTCCATTTTCTTTATTTATAATTTTGGCCTTCATTAACATAATTGTTTTTACATAATCAAATGGAAAAGACACATAACTCTAAACTCAATTGTGTATTTCGGATGCTGTCACGTATCAAAACCTCATCATCTGCAGAGAGAAACTGTGTAGGATGTAAAGAGGATTATGAAGATATTTCACTGGAACTTGGTTTTCATTACATCTATATCGTGTTCAATGTCAATTGTTATTTATTAATGTATTCAGCTAACCTCTGTTGTAAGAGCACTGTCATTTTTGCAACAATCTGCAATGTCAATAAAAAAATAAAAGTACCTAATTGACACAACATGCTGTTTTTTTTTAAATGTAAAACCCAATTAGAGGATTTCTAGGATTTAACAATCTTACAGAATCTCATGGTACAACAAAGGCCTGAGTCATCTCAGGGTTCCACTCAGTGGCTTTTAAAATATCATAGGCCGGTGCTGCTGGAGGCGAAATAAGCCCTGACGGCCACAGAGGAAAATGAGACACGACAGGGTTAGACACTGCTACAAATAATAGATGCTCTCACATTAAACATTTACTCATAATCCAACAATAAATACCACGTGTGGTAAACACATTATTAAAATGGTCTGCTAATGATATTTGAGGTGATTCCTGTACCTGTAGAAAGGAGCAGAGAAGCACTCATAAAAAAAAGTGTATTAGAGAGATACAGCATGAACCACAGACCTTTGAGATCCGGAATCCATTCAAATATTCCAAGAGCTTGAAAGGGTAGTCCAGTTCACTCTGGGATAAATGCTCAGCCATGATGAGAAACGTCCCTCCTGCAAAAAGTGAAACACCATCATCAGCATCACAATCATGAACAGGCTCCAACTTACAATGCAACTCAACTGTCAGATCCTCACAATTCTTTTTGGAGGAAAAATTCCTGAATTAACACTTTAACCGCATTACCTTTTCACAGAAAATACAGAAAACTAAAATATGATGACATCATGTACCAATCTTGCAGGCCCATAATTTCTTTAGTTTGTATTGGATGATGTACATCATCTTACAGATATATACATGCTATACAACTTATTTTCTGTACTCCATTCTTTGTAAAAAGTATTTAAATGCTTTAAAACAAAATATGCACGACTGAGAAGACCCAAAAGCAGAAAGCATCATTGGCTACTTGTCTATGACAAAGGCTGTTTTCAAACGGTCCATGGAAAAGTTTAGAATGTGTAAAAATAAATAAAAATAAATGAATAATTAAGGTTGATTAAAATAAGACAATTTATTAAAATAAAAATGTACATTTGATTTAAATAAACAAACAAACATCTAACAGTACAGCGAGTAGGAAAACATGTAATGTAACAATATAATTTATTTTACACTTTTTTCCCCTCCACAGTATATAAATTGTGACTCTTTATAGATGAAAATGTATAGCTACTTTAGATTGGTCCGTGGCATATCTAAATATATATATATATATATATATATATATATATATATATATATATATCAGTCTAGATTAACTAGACTAATTTCAGTCTGTATGCATTTTTCCTCTCAAATGAGATTTGAGAACACATTTTCATACAGCCGGTGAAACAATGTATTGTGTAACCACAAAATCATCATGCGAGCTCCCCACGAGGGTACATGATGCACTGACCAGTTTTGTGAGAATAATACGAGTCGATAGTATATATTGTGTATAAAACTGCAAGATATCGACAAATGCAGAGTTCAAGACCATATCATCACTCGACACTTAAGCACTAGTGTTTACAGTTCAAGAAAACGAGACTTACCAAACAAAAGATAGCCGGTTTGATATGCTGTTCTGTTGTAAATAATTCTAATCCAAATTTGACTCTTCTCTGACAGTCATCCCGTGAAAAAGAAAGTACCGAGTTCGAGAAATTAAATACGCAAGAATCGCACTATTTTACACTATTTTGTTCTGCTGACGTCCAATTTGTTGACCTAGCGTTCATTTGAGTCGGATCCTTTCAGTGAATCTGTTGAGCCAGTTCATAAAACCGGATCGATCCATTCACGAACTGGACTGAATTAAGTCCGAGCGGCTTCTACTGAATCATTAAACTGAGAACCATAAAAAACAGTCGTGCTACTTATCGCTTTACTGTAACGTTTAGAGCATTTAATATGGCACGCCAGTCACGGAGGACGTCATAACTCAAAAGAATCGCTGAAATTCTGAACCGGTTCGAACGAACTGTTGAAAACACCCGAAAGAACCTATTGGCGGGAGTCGAACATCTCATCACTGGTCTGCCTGTCAAGTGAACCATTAGAGTTTTAGTGACATCTGGCGGTTAATATCCCACAATTTCAATTACTATGCTGTTAGTGTTTTATCATTTTTGTTTAATGAAAATAATAATAATGATATCCCCCAGGAAGTGGCATTATTTATGGTGGGAAAACACCACCACTGACATCAGTATTGACAGGTATTCCTGTTCACTTTCTTGCCAGTGTTAAAATCAAGCTATCAAAAGTCTTAGCTTGACCACTGCAAAGTCTAGTGTGCTTTCAATAAAATAAATTAAATGACAATACACAAACTCATTTAAGAAACAGAGTTCAAAAAGTTTTTTAGGTAAAGGATTGAGCATCATTTAATGAAGTAAACTGGGCTTAATTAGAGGCCCAAACTGTCCTGTGAAATAAGCTTGTAGTTTAGACATTCAGTGATTTAGTTTTGTTGCACCGCTAATTGTGTAAATGGGGTGAGAGATCCACAGTACTGATGTCTCGGTGTTGTTCAGTTCTAACAAGATTGTGACATTTCACACTGTTTGAAAATATATCAAAGTTTGCAAGTAACAAGAAAATGCAATTATTTTCTAGACAAACTACTATGATTGCTAAATTTTTTGCATATGCAATATCAGAAATTATAACTGGAGCCTGGCATACCTCAACCAACCACATATTTCCTCACTTTCGCTTCATATTTAATGCCAAGCAAAATGCCTTACTATGGAAATGCAAAATCTTCAAATTGGTTCACACTCCCCAAAAAATATAACAGTGGCATGACATTTGATCCATTAAGGCACATTTAGTAAACCAATAAATCTACTGGTTTCTTAACATTTGACTTTTTAGCAGTAAGTCTTCTCAGCCATTTGTATAGCTTCGAAATTTAAAATATTGCTCTTTGTGAGAGACAAAACGATTTTTCACACTCAAGACCAACATATCAAAGGGGCAGATAACAGTATAACAGTAATATAACAGTAGAGGATAACAGTAGTTATTAACCAAATGTATTTATTTCTGCAACAACATGTTCTTGTCCTCCCCATGAGCACACGCACGCACACACACACACACACACCCTTGCAAACTCCATTTAAATACATGACGTGAGAGCCAGCATTACCTCACTGTTTGCTGCACATGCTTTAATAAAATGATACACATATTTACATAATCCACAATTTTTGAATTTCGCCTCATCCCCTCCCCAGCAAAGACAAAATATTCTTCCAAACTCGTAGTTTCCCTCTCCAGAAGAAAAACAAAATATAACACTTGAGGGTGGATTTGAAAATTACCCACAATTAAAAATAAATTCAGCAGAGAAAAAAAAAAAAGAAAAAAAAAAAAGAGGGGGGAAAAAAGAGAGATGGAAACCGAGAAAGAGCAATGATCTTTTGGCCAGTACAACACAGCAGTGCGTGGAGTTTAATAACAGCGCAGATATGGCAGTAACACTGAAATAGCTCATAAAGTCTATGTACAAAGTCACGATAACGGCGGTTGAGCCTCCCGTGTCTGATTCGCTCACAGACGTGAGCACGCCTCGTCGTACGAACTGAGGAAATGGAGGGGAAAGATGCCTTGGCTTCTGAAAACCCCCCTAAAAGCAGATAATGTGGAAAGGGCAGAGCAGAACATGTTTTATCTTTGCGGTTTCTCCCTCTGGTTTTCATACCTGTATCTTTCTACATCTCTTGACTATTCTGTAGTAGAATTAAACGGAAATAAGGCACAATAACTACGCTGACTGTTTCATTAACGGGGAGAGTTCTGTTGACCGATGAGCAGACGAGCTGATCCAATTGAACTACCCTACTGATCTTCCCTTTTCATCCCAACCAGCCGTTCAGATTTATACAATTCAAATAAAACAACAGTTTTATGGCAAAAATGCTAACGATACCCAACCCCCCACAAACATTTCCCATCCCTCATGTTTTACAATCACATTGTGACAAGAATTGCTACACACTAGTGGTGCACACAAAACAAACATTGCTGAGCACCCGCCCACCCCAGACCCACCCAACCTTTGGATTGATTGGCTGATGGCAGACAATCTGGCTTTTGGATTGGTTACCATTTCCATTCGACATTTACTTTGATTTAAAACGACAATGTTTTCACAGTCTGCGCATAAGCATGAGATTTAAATGCTCCAGAAGTGTTTGTGACGCGTGTTGTGGTACAAGAATTACACGCAAAACAACAACAACAAAAATACTTAAATGGAAACAAAAATAATTAAAAGAGACCCCAGTTGTGGTTTTTAACCTGTTGTGCACTGAACTCCAGGCATCTGCCCCGCTCTATGTACGTGACTTTTGAGGTCATGAATGGTGAAGTCCCCAAAGAAAATTAAGTGAATAAAAATGTATGCGTTTTCTCCTTCCTTCTCTTCACATTGTCAGTCCAAACCTGAACAAGCGAATGTGCAGGATGCTATTAAAGCCTCAGGCCGTTTCATTCTCCATTGGACTGTAGGGTAGATGGAGGGTTTGACTGATGATTTAGGGTGTAGAACTGGTGATTTATGGTATAAAGTAGTGTTTGATGGTATTTATGCTATAAATTGAGAGTTTAGGTGTGACCAGAAGACGGAAAGGCAAGGACAAAAGAGCTGGATTAAGGAGAAGTATCAAGAGCAGACAAGAAGAGTACAGGAAACTCTGACAGGCTATTGGTCTGTTTTGGTAAAAGAACAGTCAGAACAGCAGGGGCTTTTAGACAGACGCGTTTATCTCAGCTGTGATGGAGCAGTAGTGGGGACACTGTACGATTGAGGTAAAGGGCAGATGCTGAGGGTTTTTTCTTGCTGGGGTTTAACAATTCTGGATTGTGGCCTTCTCAGTCCTGGGCTTCAGCTGCTGTAATGATTCAGCAGATCATTCGTGTTTTTGATGATCCTTCATGTCCTCCTCATCTGTGTATTCAGATGGTTCGTCTCCGGGCTTCAACAAACGTCCAACGTAGTCATATTTCTCTGAGAGAGACAGAGGGAAGGGAGAGAGAGAATGAGAGGAACAATAATTAATGATGCTATTTTTAATGAAAGATGGCATTTATTTCTTGTTCATGCATTGTACATATTTAATCTTGTGCATACATTTTATCACATTTGGAAGGACCTGTTAGGACCCTGTTGGCTGTAAAAACATCCTCTGGCTGCAGACCATCTTTCTCCATCCATGGTGTTATTAATAAACCAAGACTAAAACTGAGATTCTATGTTGTTATTTGAAATAAAGCTAAAATAAATTTTATTCTACATGTCCCACAATGAGGGCTTTTAACCATTAATTCATCTCTGGTATCAACAAGGCAAACAAGCAGTGTGAAAAAGTTGTGTGCTTTATCATCAGAGTACTTTATTTGTCAAACAGCATTAATCTGTCATATATTACAGCCCTGATTTCCCCCACATGCAGTGACAGGAAAGTTGAGCAGCTTATCACACATTCCCTCATCTCATATAGCGACACAAACCGATATGAGACTGTGCTACACCAAATCAATCTAGCTCAGCTGAGTGTAAACTAGGTCTGGCTGGGCATTCACAAACTTGTGATTTGTTTCATTCGCACTATTAAAATGTAATCCCTTTTTCACTTTAAATCCCTATTACCAGTGTTTACTGGAATATTTCTAAATCAGGTAAATACATTTATTGTCTGTCAAAATGACAGAAATCACTTTGAAATTGTATCACTCAATGTTCCAGTAAAATATCATTTTTGATTAAGGCAACATGTTATATAATACAGACATATATTATTACATTGATCATTTACATGTCCGCAAAAAAACTGCTGAGGAAAGAATCGATCTTTTGACATTATTCATGGTCTGTTGTAGTAATTTTCTTCTTCCTCTTATTATTATTATTATAATAATGCTTATTATTAGATACATAGAGCGAACCTTTCACTGATTACAGTTTAACGGAAGTTACTCCCATAATTCGCGCAAAGCATCATGGGGCGTAGGAAAGAGGTGGATAGGCAATATTTTCGTTGGACAAATGTAGCAAAACAGACAATATTGCACTTAAAATATAATAAACTATATAAAATAACTTTTATATTAACACAATATTAACTTTTTATTTATTAAACTGTTGTATATAATCAATATCACATTTGATATTTGGGCAGCACCCATGTGATTTGCGCATGTTACTCGTGTGATATTGCATACACACACATATACATACATATATATACATACATATACATATATACATACTAGAGGTGGAACGGTACACAGAAGTCACGGTTCGGTTCATACCTCGGTTCAGACATCACGGTTCGGTACGAGTTCGGTACAATGGAGGGAAAAGCAAAACAAAAATGCAGAAGGCATTTTTTTTATTGTGCATGTCTCAGGCTGTACCACCTAGTGTCATACAGTCTCTCCCCTCATCTAGCTGCAACAGCCTGTAGAGATGCGCGGATGGGCTATTATTTCATCCGCAACTGCATCACAAAACTCATCATCCGTCCGCCATCCATCCGCACCAACGTTTTTGCCCAATTTTCAAAACCGCACCCGCCCGCCATCCGCTGATTGGGCGTTGCAAGGTGCTGCTGATGACTTGGTTCACCCGCCCGAATTTAATTAAAATATTATTTTTCGTCACGTCATCCGCCCGATCCGTGGTTTATCCGCGGAGTCCGCGGCTGTAACCGCCAACCGCGCATCTCTAACAGCCTGCCCTGAAGTGTGTAAAGTAAGATGTAAACAAAATAAGACAATCAGCTATAAAACATCTCTAAAGCATCTCTTAGTTATGTGCAGACGCACGAGCGCGAGGGTGCACGCGGCAAAAATGTCGTCATTTCGGTGTGGGAGGTCGTGCGCGTTGGGTGCGCAAGGCCACATTTCGCGTGGCGGTGTGCAGTGCACGGCTTTTTAGCGCGCACGGCTCCGCATCCGAAGACGCACGACTTCGAGCCGAATCTGGCCGAGCATGTACATCTCACAGCACCGGCACCCAGTTCTTGCGTCTAAATTAGTTGCTTACATTAACAAAATGAGCCTACAATAGCAGACATAAGCCCTTTAAATAAAAATAAATGGCCATGTTTTATAAAAAGGTTCACTAAACTAAATAATTTTTTTTAGAAATGATGTAAGATAACGTTAATTTAGTTGTAGGTTACGTTCTCATATCCATTTTTTTTCTAATGTCACAAGTAATAATCTGGTTTACTGCTTTACACGATTCTTTTGTAGTGTGGTTTTGGTGTACTAAAGTGTTATTTTACTAAAATAAACATTCACGAGTGTACCTTACTTCTCACCGCTGATTCCTGATGGTTTAGAGGACAATTACACAGAGTCGCACCCTGTCGTTTCAAAGAATAGTACACCAGCGAGCGCGAAGTATAAATGCCTCGTCCATTTGGGGAGGCGCACGGTCAGCGGAGGCTCGCACTGCGGAGGCAGGCAAACGTAAACAAACCTAGCTTAAGGCGGGGCTACAGATTAGGTGTCCCTAAAGAACCTGCGTATCTAACAGTCGTTCCACGTTACATTAATTAATTTGCACGCGAGTTTTATTTATTTTTATACCGTGTATTCTCCATGTAAATTCATGCACCGAACCGTGACGCCCGTACCGATTTGGTTCAATACGAATACATGTACCGTTCCACCCCTAATACATACATAATATATGTATGTATGTATATATATATATATATATATATATATATATATATATATATATATATATATATATATATATATATATATATATATATATACATATATACATACACACACACACACATACAATACATACATTATATATATATATATATATATATGGTATGTGCGTGTGTGTGTGTGTGTGTGTGTGTGTGTGTGTGTGTGTGTGTGTGTGTGTGTGTGTGTGTGTATATATATATATATATATATATGAGACAAAAACTAATTCAGGGGTATTTTTGTGCCAATATCTTGAATTTTTCACTCTTTTAAGGCACTTCACTTTTTGAATTTCTTTTTCTTTTATCCACGAGGGACTGTTCTTTGATGAATATGGATGGTCACCGGTGCAATTCCTGCATTTTGGAAATATTTTCCCTCATGTCCTTCCTCTCCAGTCCTTCCTCTCCATAGTTATGGCAAATAGATTTGTTTTTGCATCCAGCAGGACTATGACCAAACCTCTGACAGTTGAAGCCAAAGCATTGCGTTGATCCTTAAAAAGCCAAAGCTAATCGCATCTCTCAAATGCCAGGACTTCTTCCTCCACAGACACAGTGCGAACAAGTTGCCCCACTTGTCGCCTTTTATGAACAGCAAGGGGGTACTAGGGACCTATTTAATCGACAGCCACAATATGCAATGATATTGCCATAATATTGTAAAATATTAATTGATTGCAAACTGCGAGACTGTAGAATGCATATTAATAGCACCATTTTTTTTACTTTGAAATGTGCAGCACATTTTTTGGAATTTAACCATCACATTAGGACGTATCATGATCCTCATGCCCAAATGCAAGTCCGCTTAAAATGATAATTAAGATATTTGTTATACTATCTTAAAATATTTAAGACTTATGACCTTAAATGTGATAAAACATAATTTAAGATATTTTAAAACTTCATGAACCCAGGGTGATTCTGTATTGTATTACACAACGGTACATTAAGGCCTGGTTTCACAAATAGGGCTTAGATTAAGCCAGAACTAGGCCTTAGTTCAATTAGGACATTAAGTAGCTTTTATAAATGAGCCTTAAAAAAACATTACTGGTGTGCATCTTGAGACAAAAAAAAAAATGGTACTGATATATTTTAAGATATGTCAGTGCAAGTTCCTTTCAGTTAAGACAGCTCAAACATGCATTTTAGTCTGGGACTAGACTTAAGCCATGTCTGTGAAACCAGGCACATGCGAACCAAGACTAATTTGTGTGAATCATGAGTTAACCAGACAACACCAGCATTGTATTTGTTTTTGAGTGCAGCTAGTGAGGAAAATGCAAATAAAAATACAGTCTTCTTTTTGGCTTTATTTTGTGGCACTCACTTAACAGCCTTTGTATCTCATCATCATGCAATTCAGACTGTCTGACATGCCACTGCTAAATAATGGCTAAATCATTTCTCTCATCTACAAGAGTGAAAAGGACAACTAAAGGTTACTGTCACTCATCTTTCAGAGAATTTATACTGTAAACCATCAGCTTTATACTGTAAAGGCATCAGCTACCTGATTACATGTACAGATCAGCCCTAACCAGCACAACAGGTACAACATGCAAAGCTTGTGGACGAGGAGGAGTGACTGATAACTACCTACATAACTGTAGTTATGCAGTTATTATACCTATCCTACCTCCAATTATCCTAGAGGCAGATAAAATCTTAAATAAAAATAGTAACTATATGAATCCTTTCTGAATTCACAGAGAAATTCTTCTGCTTACCCATGAACTGCATTTCCCATTCTCGAACACTTTCCATCTGTACAGCGTTCAGGTCTGAAAGGTCATCGTACTCATCCCGTAATGCGTCCTTCTCTAGGCAAAATGTTGCCAAACCCCGAGAAGCATCACGTCCCGCAAAGATCCCGTAGGGGCCCTCTGGAATGACAGACATACTGTGAGTATAATGGTCAACAAGACAAATTTAAGATCTTCTACAGTACACATTATAGGTGTAGGGACCAAAACTGAAAGTGCAATACAGCCAGGGCTCCACCAATTATTGTTTGATTTCAAATTCATTTGTGAAAAAATAATCTGAGAAAAGTGCAGTTAAAGCTAAGCTAAATGTCCCTTCATCCACAATAAAATATATTTATAAAAAGTATAAAGTAAAATTAACTTTTAATAATAATTTGCCTTTGCAATGTAGCATCATAAAGGACGTAAAGTGGTTAAAACAACAATACTTATAATTATTATTCATAATAAATAATAAGCAATAACAACAATTAGTAATAATTATTAATACTACTAATAAGTAGTAGGCTAGTAGTTGCACTAGTAGTATAATTCATAATAAAAATTATTATTATACAATAGGTCTGATAAAAAGTTAAAGAAACCAGCTGACTTGCAATCAAAACAAAACTCAGTTTTAGAGTCAGTGGGTCAGAAAACCCCAGACAAGCTAAAACCAAAACAGAGTGTTTTCTCAAAAACAACCATACAGCTGGGATGAATGGAGCCGCTCGCACAAACCAGAGGAATGCAGGTAAACACACAGGTACTTCAGAACAGCTGTTGTAAATAACACACTGTGCTGAATAAGGAAATGAATGTGAGATGTCATAACAAAACACAACACCAACAAGAATCAACTTCAGCTGTGCACAGACTATCCAGGCCACAGCCTGAACCTTTCCTCCCAAACCAGGCAGAGACGTGACAAAGCGGAGGACAACAGACTGATGAACTTCAGTCACCTAATCGAGACAAACAAAGGAGATGATGACGCAATAAGAGACGACAACAAGAGGACATGAACGCCTCAGACACTTGAGTTTTACTTCATAAGCTCCTGAACAGGAACTAGAATCCATGATTTATAAATAATACAACTGCCAAAGCCAGATCATGCCTGACGATGACTAGGCTGCTCTGGCATGTGCAATTTATTATGTTCGCTTTCTTGTTGGTGAGACGAAGCTTTAGTCTTTGTTTTATTTAGAACAGAAGGCAAAAGAAGAGAAGAAAGGCCTCTTTCGATACTTCTTTTTTTTGGTTCATCATCTGATCTTCATGTGGAAAAAGCATGTTAGCTCTCTCTCACACAAACACACCACACACTCTCTCTCTCTCTTTTCAGCAGTTGAGCAATAATAGTCTTAAAAGATACAAGAGGTCCAGCCAAACATTGATCAAAAAGATCCAAGTTGCCCTATGGTCCAGTGACAACACACCACATCTGCCTACAAAGTTCAAACTTTTGCCATAGTCTCATCAGGTTATAAATGAATGCAGCAACAGGTAAATAAAACTGATGTCATATTCTCTCCATGTGAAATGCTGCAAGATGACGGACACACTAGATTACAGGTGTCTAAGAAATGACGCACTGATCGGAGTCTGGACTACTGCTGACACCACACCTTGAACGCTCCTCCATAAACACCACAGATGGTCAGATAACATCTCTCATATACAAATATAGCCGAGGGAGATGCGAGGCCAAATCACAGATCCTAGCTAGCACTGTGAATCAAACTTGGAAAATGCAAACAAAGGCCATGTTAATCCAGATTTTATGTGCACTCTCGGTTTCACTTCTGAGCTTAGTCTCCAAATATAGACTCCAGGCAGACAAAAGACTGCTGTTCTGGCTTTGAGGGCAAAATATTTAAATTATTATCTGCAGCAAACAGCTGTTTTGCACAGTGAGCTTGTGTGAAAAAACACAATGTGCTTAAAGAACAGGGAAAAGAAACAAGAATGTTCTCCTGCAAAGGAGAAAGGAATGAGGCTCAGTGCTTGATTTCTTAACCAAGGCGACTGCTAAACTTAGCTGATCTTACATCCGTCATAACAAATCGAGCTGTTAACTTTACAAATTTAAATTAAGCAAATTGATTAATCGCACAAATGGATGATCTACTGGTACAGTACATACCTGTTGGGTGTGCCAGCACATGGCTCTCACACCATTTGTCCACATCACATATGGCTCTCATTCAAAAATGCACTGAAATGACAGGTTGGTGCCTGGGAAAGAGTTCACCAAGGCAAAACAAAGCGGGAGAATGTTGACCGCAGTTATGAATAAAACAGAAAGGGACCGTCAAGAGGTTGGCAAACTCCGACAAGACATCAGACCAAATGTGCATCATACAACAGAGGTCTCTGGGAGAAAGGCTTTGTGTGACTTTACCCTGAGCAGTATTTACCAGAATGAGCTGGTCATTAGCTTTCCTCTGACCAGAAGTAAATACTAGTTAGTTTTAAGAAATAATAGCTTGCCATAGGAGAAGAGCTTGTGTGTTAACCAGCTTATACTTGCCAATACGGCAAGTATAAGCTGGTTAACACACAAGCTCTTCTCCTATGGCAAGGTATTATTTCTTAAAACTAACTAGTATTTACTTTTATATTGTTACTACTATTTTCTAGTAAATGAGTATTTCCAGTAATCTAATTGTATATTTTACTAATTCACACTAGTAACCATTCATTAGTACTTCCTCCAATATTGATAAGTATCTATTCAATATATTCCTCACAACGAACCAGTATCTATTTTTGTTACTAGTACTCAAGTAATCCAGTTACACTATTTTACATTGTTATAATACATAGGTGACATTGTTAGTGTATTTATACACAGAAGTATTTAGTCATATTAATTAACAACACATAGGCCTTACTATAGGTGTAGGTTAGTTGTTTGTAATCATGCATATTTTACTGTTATTAATATAGTAAGTACATGTTATGTGTAAAAAGGACACTTTCTTACAGTAAAGTGTTACTGTAATGTAATTGTATCTTTCACTATTTTACTAGTAGCCTAACTACTGCTCATTATGTTAGTATTTATTCCAATAGTGACTAATATCTATTGAATAAGTATTAGTGACTAACTGAATAGATACTAATCAATATTGAAGTACGTACTAGTATCCAAGCATTCTCTAATACTTATTTATTAGATACTACCTACTTACCCAGTTGTGACAATTAGCCTAACTATTATTATTAGTAACAAATCTAAATCTGTGGTACTGATATGAAATAATAACTTCAGATTGGTATGTTCCAACTGTTGCTGGAAGTGGAACCTAATCCAGTTTTAGTAATAAAAAAAGTGACACTTTATTAGAAGGTGCCCATGTTACGGTGTAGTGTCGAGTACAAATAAGTGCAGAGTAATATTAATTAATAACCACATCTACTTTCTATAGAATTAGAGTTTGTGGTTAGTTGCTTGTAATTATGCAATAACGTGTAGCAGGGACATTTTAAAATAAAATGTTATCCAATACATTACTAGACCTGTACGAATACTTGTTTAGTATTAACCATCCCAGTAGTTACTAGTATGAATTCCAGGTTTACTAGACTTTTGTTCACTGGATACTAGTATCTTCTCTACTGCTTAAGTTGAAAACCCCCGCTGAATGTGGGTGTGAGCGTGAGCATGAGCTCCTTACCGCGTCCGTAAAACTTTTTGCCACTGGTCACATCGAAGACCTTGGTATTGACTGCCATGAGGATGCGCGGGTTCTGCACCCCGTCGTACTCGCGCAGCTGCTGCAGGGTGAAGTCGCGTCTCCTCATCTTGGGTAGCGGCGAGGCCTCGCTGCCCCGGCCCGCGTCCTCGCCCGCCCTCCTCCACCACCGCGCGTAAAGCACGTAACACGCGGCCAGCACGAGCACTAGAACGCTGAGATTGAGCATCATAACGCTTATACCGAGACCGGCCCCCGCATCCAAGTCCTCCGTCGTCCCCTGCTCGCCGCTGGTGTCCGCCGCTGCACTCCTACCGTCCCCATCGTCCGCCATACTGCAACGATAGCGCCTTCCCACCGCACGCGACCGCCCGCCCAGCTGGCATACAGAAGCGTGTCTGATTGGCTGCCTTTCGCCGGAAACACCGCGTTGGCTCCTGGAATTTGTAGTTTTCTGTCAGCGTGGCGCCTACAAGACCACCGAGCGCATGAGACCAGACAAAGGTTTCAGGTTTCAAATAATTCAAACGCGCGCTAACTGTCATGATTATATTTATCATTAGCTAACCGCGATGAAATACAACAGTATTCAGAAATATGCTTATTAATTAACCTGAAACTCAAGTATGTTTCATATTGAAAAATCTGTCACATTAAAAAAAATGGATGTGCAATTTTGTGCATTGAATACAAAACTGATTTAACTGCTTGAAAAATTACATGGTAGGCTATAATATCACTTTATACATATATATAAAAAATTTAACAAGGATAACAGTATCCCCTATCAGACCTTTATCTTCACAAACTAGAATCTCCAAGCTTACACAATTTATATCCAAGTCCCTTGACTCCCCCAGTTTCTGGAGACTTATTGTTACTGTTTAAAAGTGTCTGATCTTTAAGTCTAAAGTAATTGTTTACAGTGTATACTAAATGAACCATATTGCTTACAAAAATAGGGAGCGGCATTGCTTTAAGTGTGTTGTGTTTATCATTTCTTTTTAAGAGGGTTCCCACAGTCACGGAAAACCTGGACATGCTATGGAATTTTAAGAGGGCTTGCAGGCCGGAAAAATCTTTAAACAAATTTCTATATCAAAAACACTATGCTCAGCTCTAAAATATTGGGTAAATATCAGTCTTTGTGAGTGCAAAATATTATTGTTATTAGTAATGGTACAGATGAAAAAAGTCATGAAAAATCATTGTTTTAAAGGTGTAGGAACCGTGTAAGACCCAGTATAACGACATTACACTGCACACTTGACAAGAAATACAATATATATTATTTTGGGGTTTTATAAACAGATTTTAATATATTTTATGTTTTTTTTACATTTTACAATTATGAGGAAAGAAAAAATTAAACCAACATGCATACCAACACACAAGCGCACAAACAAAAACTTCACAATAAAATGAATCAATAAAAATGAACTGATTGAAATTAGAGAGCTGCTTCTAATATTTTTTATGTACAGTTTTCATAAGCAAATATGATACAATCGGGACATCAATTCAGTGTCTGATTAATGATCATAAGTGAGGAAAAAAAAACACTGATTTAATTTATCAGCAAAGATCCAACCTGCAAAATAAAAATGCAGATAAAAGTATTCTCTGGGCCACCATGTTTGCACTCATTTACACTCTCTGTAATATCAATAAAAAAGATTCTAATCAATTAAGTTTTCAAAAGAGAGTAAAACAATAAATTATCTCAAACTCAACTCCAATAGGATTAAAAATTTAAAAGGAAGGATAATTCCTCTCAAAAAAGATAACATTTCTTAGAAACTTCAAGTACACAGACGTTTTCCAATTTAAGTCAAAATTAATAAAAAGTTCAAGATGTTTTCTCTTCCTCTACTCTGCACCTAAAGATGTGGCATCCTTGAGAACGGCACAATATTCGTTTAAGAGCAGGAACATCATGTAGTTCCTGAAGATGTTAACACTTTTTACAATCCCTCGCCACTTTGGCCTGATATCAATGTACTTCTCCGATATTCAGCTCAGACACTCAGCTAATCATAAAAGCATAAAGAACATAGTATTCCATCACTGTCATATTTCCTACACAAGCTAAAAGAGCAAAAAAATGCAAAAAGCTATATAGTGTGTTATCTTGTGTCAACCTCAGTTCAAGTTAGAGATTTTTTGTTTGTTTGATGAGCTTTTTTTTTTTTTTTTTTTTTTTTAAAATAAATGAGATAAAATGTGTGTGCTGTGCAGGAAAATGCAGAGACACAAATTAAAAATACTTTTAAACACCAAAAGATTATTCGTTATTTATGCTGACAGAGCTGTAAAATAATTAAATTTTTTGTTGCTTTTGAAATGTAAGGCATTTGCAAAGGTAAAATTAAAATAAAATAAAAAGATAAAACTGCATTCGATGTCGGAATGCATCTTCTGTAAACTTTACAGCAAAACAAGTTCACCATGCGTACTTGATTCTGAAACTACTAACTGTGGGGAAAAAACAAAGAAAAGAAAAAGAAAGCAAAAAGATCTTCTGAAAGTTAACCTGTCCAGAAAAAGTGTCTTGTACAACACAAAGACGTCTCTGGTTTACTCTTCAGTTTGTGAATGCAGCGTTCTGACAGTTGGTCTTTGCTCTAACGGTTTGACTGGCTCACTTCTGAGGTTACGGTGTAAAACGTAAGCCTGCATCAGCACTGAAAATCTTTTCACAGCTCTAGAGTTAGAATCATCACACTCAAATACTGTATATAGTGTAGTAAGGCCCTCATTTCTTTGGCTGTTGGGCTTCTTTGTTTTTGCTGGTCGCCGCCTCTCCTTTGCGAGCATCCGATGAGGTATTCTTCTTCACATTCTCTTTGGGTGGGGCTTTTGTAGACGGGTCATTAGCCAGCTTCTGATTGGCTGAGGCTGCCTTGGCTGATGGTTGATTGGTGGTTTTCGTTGGGGCAGCGGCCTGATCAGTCGTGGTTGTTTTTGTCATTCCTCCAGTGGTCGGCTGATTGTCTGAAGATGTCTTGGAGACGGTGGTTTGTTTCGATGATGATGTCGAGTTGTGTCGTCTACGTTTCACCTCGTCTCCTGTGGATGACGAGTGTGCTTTCCTCCTTACTCCTTCCTCTGCCATTGGTGGCTAAGAGCAGGAGATTTACATTTGATTTAGATTGCAAATAGACTAATAGTATATGAAGTTAGAAAGCAATTAAATGCATTTAGACTAATATTAATATATTATTCTGGACTCCAAAACTTATTTCCCTTTGCATAGTTTGCAAGGGATCACATTCACATCAAAACTGATGCCTGTACTCACATCTACTCTGAAATCATCAATGCTCTTGAATTTGCTGAGGTATTCCTGGAGTTTGGGGTCAATGGACTGATTCTTCACCTTTGCGTATTTCAGGAAAGCCCAGAATTTCTCCAGTCCATATAGCTGACCTGCATAAACCCCCAAAAAACATCAGCATGTAGAGTAAAAAACAACAAAAAACATCACATGACTAAATTATCAAGAAATACATTCAGAATTAGTTTTAGTGATTGACATTTGATGTAAACATTTAAAAACAGAAATGCAGACATGACAGTCATGCAGAGGTGGTGGTTGACTAATAAGTTTACACCAAAGTCCTGAGTAAGTGAATTTCACCCAAAAAAAAACACACCAAACACTGATGATGAGAGATATGCAAAGTTAAAACTTCGCATGTTTTTTAAAAATATTTGTTTAGTAAAAAATTATGAGTGACTGACCTTTCTCATAGTCTTGCATGGTCTCCTCTTGGAAGTCCTTGAAGATGTCCTGTCTAAATCTCCGCTCTAGTCCATAGCTGTAGAACCGGAACAGACACTCAAGTCCGTACCTGTGACAAACATTTGAACACACATTAGGAAACCTTTTTTATTTTGGTTGTTATTTATGCACCCTCTTGCAAAACTGCGAGGCTCTAGAGAAGGGGTCAAATGAACCTGGTTGACTTACTGCCTGGTTAAGCATCTGAATTCTCAAAGGTGAATCAATTCTCCAAACAAGATCTACAGATAAAACATAATTCAGGACCATGACTCTCACCTGTAGTTCTCCTTGGCGTCCTCCAAGGCAAACTGCTTGAACTCTTCGTACATCTTTCTGTTTAAGTTGTCTCTGAGGAAGAAGGACCAGAATCTGAAGAGGGTGTTCATCTCCTGAGACAGACCCACACCCAATCGTTTCCTCTCTGAGGAAAAAATTAAATAAAATGAGAAATTCATGTAAAGCAGTAATATAATCTATGGAGTAAAAACAAAATAATCAGTGTACCATTGAGGCATCGACGGCGGTATTTGTGGTAAACTTGCTGGGTGAAGCCATTTTCTTTTAAAAGCTCATGGGATGGATGCCAGAACTTGGGCAGGGACTGTGGGGTGCAGCCGTAACTGCCTGACAGAGCGGGGGCTCCTTCTGACGGAGAAGCATTAGAGCTGCTGTACAGAGGGCGAGGAGGAAAAAGGAGAAAGAGACACAGTTGAGCCAATTTTCATCTCAGTGCTTTTTATTAGGACAAGGACAAGAAATAAAAAAAAGTTACAAACCTGATAGAGGAAGTGCGGGGTCTGTGTTCTCGTGAGTCCATTACCCAGCCTACATGGCACTCCAGTGGAGGGTTAGAACTGTGACGGGTTTTCCTCTTTCTGGGAGTCTAAAAGGGTGAGAGGAAAAATTTAATTATGAAGAAATTTGTAACTGGTTAGGATATATGCAAGAACTCCGGCATCGACATATATATATATATATATATATTAAGTCATCCTTAAAATCACAAAATCTGTTTGCCTGGTACAAACTTACTTTTTCATCAAGGTTGCCACTATCTTCTTTGATGACAGGGTAGAAGCGTGGGGTTTTGGTGGGGTCCTGTCTTCCAGGGGTACGTGGTGTGCGTGGGGTACGGGGCACACTGGGGGATTCTGGGACATCCGTGGGGAGAGAATGAGCCATGCTAGAATCATCTACAGAAAGATAACCAAATTAATAAAAAAAAAATTTTTTTTAATATATGGAAATATAAAACTTTGGAATTTAAAATTAACCAAGTAATTTCTTATATATAAAATCTTGCTTTCATCTGTACAAATCGGCGACATTTCACATAGAAAAATGAGTAAAATAAAAAAAAATTACATTGAATGAGTAAAATTGAAATAAAATAAACAATTAAATAAATAAAATATTTAATTGTTTATTTAAATATTTGTTTAATTAATAAAAAAAAGATCGACAGATTCCATAGTTATCTCATAGACCTATGAAGTGTGCAATCACCTGTTTCACACGGTGGAGGGGGTGGGATGTCCTGGTTGACGTCAATGGGAAGTTTAGGGGTCAGAGTTTCAAATTCATCTTGGCTTATCACGTTGAGTTTTTTAAAGTTCTCCATATCCTATAAAAGTGAACCATATTGACATTATACACAGAGCAAGAACATTACTTCAAGAAGGCTGCAAGCATAAAAACTACAAGCGGAGAATCAAACTGAAAAACATAGACAACAGACAAACTGCCCTGATGGGCTTCCTGTTTCTGGCTGTATGAACAATATATCATAACTGCTCTGTATCTGACTGCAGGCAGTGGATCAGGTTTATCAGCGGTTATTACTTGCAGCTGTTTAGAAATTACAACTTTATTGTCCATCATAAAGGCTTCAGTCTATTTGGCCGTTGAAAGTGAAGCTTTTAGGCCCATCAGCAGCATTAAATCCGACAGCGTAGTCAATCAGAAGTTTTCCAAGAACATAATTTGCTGTTCTTTTGACAGATATTATGTTCTTAAACCTTAATGTGTAAAATTCCACACTAACATCACAGCTCTCAACAATGAGAAATTATTTAATTTAATTTTATCTCAGAGTGACATCACAAACTCTTAACTCATGTGCTTATTCTGTCATTTTGTGCAGCTGTTTATCAGGTGTTTGTCCTATGAACTCCAGCCCACAGAGACCTTGATCTTGTTAACACAGGTGTAACGACTCCCATGAGCAGGAACAGGTGGGAAATCCCGATACCACTGTGCAGTTTAAACACACTCAGTGTCTGACTCATTCGATTCAAATTAAACAGCCGAATTATTTAAGAGTTTGCAAACGGCTCAGATTCAGTTAATGCTAGTATGAATGAGCTCATACATCTGAATACGTCATACTTTTTTAATCCAGGAGGAGCCAATCGGATCAGAACTCTACACATGTTCTATCAGAGAGCTCTTGTCTGATTGGCTGACTGTAAAGTGTACATACAGGTACTTGTCACTGTACAGTTAAAAACAAATGATAACACTTATTGTGATAAAATTGCAATGTACTAATACTAAAAACTTAATCATAACATTATAATATTGATAATATGGATATTAGCACATATCAAAACCTAAAGAGGTCTGTGATCACAATCCTAGAGTGCACAGATTGTTTGAGAAATAAGCGAAGACACGATGTGTGATCTTAAGCAAATATTTCAGTATATTTTTGGTAACCACAAAGCAAATCAAACATTTGCCGTGGGAAAATTCCCATGTTACTGCTGAGTATGGACATTTATCTGAAGCCAACAGCTGCTGAACGAACACCACACTCAGCACAAACTATAAATCTAATAGAGTTACTATTACGCACTCATTTTCTCTTTGAAGCAAACTTTTTTGTTTACACTACTGTTCAATCAGGAATTTTTTTGACGTACTAAATTGGTCAAAAGTCACATTAAAGACTTTTACATCATTACAAAAAAATTCTAATTCAAATAAATGCTGTTTCTTTGGAACTTTCTATCCATCAACAAATCCTTTGCCATGTTTCTTGAGCATCAAATCAGCATATTATATTTTTTTCTGAAGGATCATGTGACGCTGAACACTGAATGATGTTGAAAATTCAGCGTTGCCATCACAGAAATAAATTACATTTTAAAAGATTTTAAATATTGTAATAATATTTCACAAGAGCAAAGTTTTTACTGTATTTTTAGCCAAATAAAAGCAGCCATAGTTAAAAAAAAAAAAAAAAAAAAATTATATATATATATATAAAACTTTTGAATGAAAGTGTATTTTATGGTATTAAGGGGGGAAATATGATGACAAGATCATCGCTCATAGTCACTTATATGATGGAAAATCCACTGTGCCATTGTAATAAATATAACCTTTCAACATAATTTATCAACATTCCCCCTTATTTTAAATGTTGAATATAACTTATGCAGTTAAAGAGATACTTCAGCCCAAAATTAACATTCTATCAAGCTGCTCTATTCAATACAATGAAAGTGGGTGCTGACCAGTGACAGCCGTGGTCACCTTTCACTATATTGAAAAGAGCATCTTGGACATTTTATTAAACAACTCTTTAATTTGACAAACTTTAAATTACATATTACATTAAAATAATAATTCATAAAGCACAATCACTCTCACCTTGGCAGTGGGACACTCTGGCAGTCCGTCTTCCGTTGTCCAAAGATCCTGTTCATAGTAGAACAGTCCATCGTTAATGGCTTTGGCGAGGTCAGTTGTAATTTTGGCACGTGACACATGATTCCCTGTCCGATCGCCCCCAGGGTGTTTCCGCAGGTGAGGGGGGGTCTGAGTAACGATCAGGATCTTGTTAACGTCTCGGTCATCAAGTTCATCATCAGAATCGTCATCTGACCAATCAGTGAAGGTGTTCTTGCGAGGCGCTGCGAGCCGTTCCATTTCTTCATCAAACAGGAAGTCCAGTTCCTCCTGGACTGCTTCAGGTGGCTGATTAGGGCTGGACTGAACCAACTCTGTGTTCTCCTGAAGCAAACACAAAACATGTCTTATTTCCTTGTAACAAATATGGAAAAAGGAATGATGCAAAGTAAGCAGGACAAATACTCAACTGCAGATTGGAACGACTCAATAATAGGAGGAGGAGGAGGAGGTGAAGAAGAACAAGGAGGAGGAGGTGAAGAAGAACGAGGAGGAGGAGGAGGAGGAGAAGGAAGAGGAGGAGGAGGAGGAGAAGAAGGAGAGCTAGGAGGAAGAGGAGTTACTGAGGTCTGCACACCCACAGGATAGGAGTTGGAACAATGGATGGAAAGAGGACATGATGGATGAAGAAATATGGAGGAGGAAAAGGAAAGAGGTGTGTGATCAAACCATGCTAGAAATCCTCTAGCAGAAGCATAAATTATAAATAAACAGTTTTATAAAACGAGAAATACCCAAAAAGCAAGAAAAGCTTTTTTTGTTGTTTTACAATATTCTACAGTTGTGATATAGTTTAAAATGACTTTGCAATGAATGAAGCAAACTAATAGGGATGCACAACACTTTGGTTATTGGACAATATTGAGATTCAACACACTCCTGGGCACAAAAAAATGGGCCAAGCCCAAAATGGCTTTTTAAAAGTTTTTAATTGTCTTAAACTACAAATTATTGGGGGGGAAATTATGTGTTATTGTCAGGAAATTAGCTAAATGTAAGCAAATGCACTACTTAAAAAGCCATTGCTGTCTCCGAAAAACTTGGCAGAATATGGGAAGTTTGATTCAGAGAGGTTCAGCAGAGTTGTGTGGACATGAGTTGCATGGTGTGACTGTTGCAATGTCTTCGAAATTCATCTCTACCACGGTGAAGCATAGAGGAAGAGGTGTCTTTGTGTGGGGAGCCTTTTTAGCTGCTGGTCCTAGGGCTGTGCCGGTAAACTTGACAACCGCACCACCGCGGTGGCTGAGTAGCACCGGCGGTGGTCCGCCAAAACAATTTTTTTTGTATGTGAATACTGTTTTACATGAATATGACACGAGTGAAGCACAAAGCTTTGTTTATAAAAGAAATAGTCGCACCCATGGAAAAGTTTGGATTCGAATGAGAGAGTTGCGCGTGAGCCCATAAATTTAAGCTTTGTCGGCTTTGAATTCTGGTTTGCGATCTGGTCACCCGATTATCAGTGAATTTAACAATATTCCATTAGTTATTCCATATAGAAAGCTTGAATTGTCTACTTTAAACAAAACAATTCAAAATGAAAATAAACCGACTAGCATATGCTTATGAATTCCGTATGAAGTGTGCATTTCTCTCTATAGGCACGTTCACTACAAAGATGAGTCAGCATCGTCAACTTCATCTTTGCAGCCCGACACTGACACAGAAAACACTAGTTTATTAGTAAACACTTCAAATGTCTCCTTGCTATATTTGACACATTCATAATCATTACTTTTGCCAGTTCTTTGTGACAGCTGTTATATGCGTTATTGGCAGCGTCACCCTCTGGTTACATGAATGCGTCATCAGCACCAGAACATGGAGATTTTATTTTAGAGAATAATCGCACAACCCTTTTAGATATTCTATAATTAAATCGATTATTAAAAAATCGTGACTCATTCCTCCATGGAATCTCTTGTTTCTTTACCCATATCTTCACTCGCGTCTCACCCATTTCCGAAGGGGATTATAAACGTTTCTCTTAGCAGCTCTTTCCTGCTCGTGTCCCACATCCCTCTCAAAGCGCAGAGCGGTAGGCTATATCACGCGTGGAAATATTAAACGAAAGTTTCTTTTAATTTTTTTAAAATAGATTCAACTTTATTATATTAAAGTTACCAGTATTTACTGATATTTATTTCAATGCTTTACAGGCTTTAGTGTGTTGTTTCTTTGTTTTTTTTATTTCAAAACAACCCCCCCAACCACCGCACCACCGCCGTTAGTTGGTCCATTACCACTGCGGTGGTAAAAAACTGCCACCGTCACAGCCCTACTGCTGGTATTGGTGAACTGCTTCACTGTGAGAAGTCATTTCCCAGCAAACACATTTACGTTGTGGCGACGTCTGTGGCACGCTGCATTTCTGCTATGGCAACGTCGCTGTCTATGTGCTCGTAACATTGTAACAACGTAGAATTGTTGTAAGACGTGACCGGGCTGTAGCAACGTTGTTGCGTGACATTCAGCAACTGAGAGATGACGTTCTGACAATTTTTTGTTTTTATGCTAAATAGACCTATAGATATCCCCCATTTAGCATTTTATGTTTTGAAGTTTATTTTTAATTATTCAGATGTTAGATAATTATATAGTTTTTTAAAATATTGTTTATCATTATTATTTAATGGGGCTATCAGTAAATTAGCCTAATTATAATCAACACCTGCACATGTACACTTTGAAGAGTAAAAATTACAGAAGGTTAAGTTAATTCAACTTTATTAAAACTAACTGCATACAGTGAGGAAAATAAGTATTTGAAAACCCTGCTATTTTGCAAGTTCTCCCACTTGGAAATCATGGAGGGGTCTGAAATTGTCATCGTAGGTGCATGTCCACTGTGAGAGACAATCTAAATAAAAAAATCCAGAAACTACAATATATGATTTAACTATTTATATTTATGATACAGCTGCAAATAAGTATTTGAACACCTGTCTATCAGCTAGAATTCTGACCCTCAAAGACCTGTTAGGCTATGTTCACACTTAGCGTCTTTTTTCAAACTGCCAGCGTCTGTTCTACATTATAACCCTATGGAGTAAACCGTTTTTTCAAAAAAGTCCTGAGCGCTTTTTTAGACGCCACCGCCGGCGTCTTTTTCTGCAGCTCAGAGCGTCTTTTTAAGTTGAAAAAAATTCAACTTTTCTGAAAAGAACGCCCTACGTCAAGCGCCTTTTTGACAGCTGACCAATGACAAGCGAGTAGCGAGACCTGTCGTTTCCATAACAACAAGAACAACTGTCTGTCGTGCACCCACAAACGTCTTTGTGAACCGACATTCTCCTCCCCGGTAACTTCAAAAGCCAACGCAAGAGCCAACTTTCTCTTTCTCGACATTTTTTGCATCACACAGCACTAGGCTACTGTTGCAGCTCTTGTTATAGCAGCCCGGTCTCACCCCAAAACGTCATATACTTACGCGTCTTGACCATGCGTCAACATACGACGAAAAGGGTAGCTGCTACCCCTTTAACGTCAATATGAGACGCAGACAGAAGCGCACCAGAAGCGCCTCCTAGCGGTACCCTAACGCATACCTAAACCTACCCATAACCCGAATCGTCACATATGGACGTTATGGGGGTACCCTTTTCGTCGTATGTTGACGCATGGTCAAGACGCGTCAGTATATGCGCCAGCCACAAAAGACGCGCTCGGCTGCTATTTGTAACCGAACGCTGCCAGCGTTTTTTTTTGCTAAAAAAACGCCGTTGTCAACTTTTTCTTGTCAAAAAAGACGCTAAGTGTGAACATAGCCTTAGTCTGCCTTTAAAATGTCCACCTCCACTCCATTTATTATCCTAAATTAGATGCACCTGTTTGAGGTCGTTAGCTGCATAAAGACACCTGTCCACCCCATACAATCAGTAAGAATCCAACTACTAACATGGCCAAGACCAAAGAGCTGTCCAAAGACACTAGAGACAAAATTGTACACCTCCACAAGGCTGGAAAGGGCTACGGGGAAATTGCCAAGCAGCTTGGTGAAAAAAGGTCCACTGTTGGAGCAATCATTAGAAAATGGAAGAAGCTAAACATGACTGTCAATCTCCCTCGGACTGGGGCTCCATGCAAGATCTCACCTCGTGGGGTCTCAATGATCCTAAGAAAGGTGAGAAATCAGGCCAGAACTACACGGGAGGAGCTGGTCAATGACCTGAAAAGAGCTGGGACCACCGTTTCCAAGGTTACTGTTGGTAATACACTAAGACGTCATGGTTTGAAATCATGCATGGCACGGAAGGTTCCCCTGCTTAAACCAGCACATGTCAAGGCCCATCTTAAGTTTGCCAATGACCATTTGGATGATCCAGAGGAGTCATGGGAGAAAGTCATGTGGTCAGATTAGACCAAAATAGAACTTTTTGGTCATAATTCCACTAAACGTGTTTGGAGGAAGAAGAATGATGAGTACCATCCCAAGAACACCATCCCTACTGTGAAGCATGGGGGTGGTAGCATCATGCTTTGGGGGTGTTTTTCTGCACATGGGACAGGGCGACTGCACTGTATTAAGGAGAGGATGACCGGGGCCATGTATTGCGAGATTTTGGGGAACAACCTCCTTCCCTCAGTTAGAGCATTGAAGATGGGTCGAGGCTGGGTCTTCCAACATGACAATGACCCGAAGCACACAGCCAGGATAACCAAGGAGTGGCTCTGTAAGAAGCATATCAAGGTTCTGGCGTGGCCTAGCCAGTCTCCAGACCTAAACCCAATAGAGAATCTTTGGAGGGAGCTCAAACTCCGTGTTTCTCAGCGACAGCCCAGAAACCTGACTGATCTAGAGAAGATCTGTGTGGAGGAGTGGGCCAAAATCCCTCCTGCAGTGTGTGCAAACCTGGTGAAAAACTACAGGAAACGTTTGACCTCTGTAATTGCAAACAAAGGCTACTGTACCAAATATTAACATTGATTTTCTCAGGTGTTCAAATACTTATTTGCAGCTGTATCATACAAATAAATAGTTAAAAAATCATACATTGTGATTTCTGGATTTTTTTTTTTTAGATTATGTCTCTCACAGTGGACATGCACCTACGATGACAATTTCAGACCCCTCCATGATTTCTAAGTGGGAGAACTTGCAAAATAGCAGGGTGTTCATTTTCCTCACTGTATATGGTAATCAAATTGCACCAAAAGTCATACATTTGTGAAAAAAGAAAAAAAAGAAATAAATGAATATACAAATTTCTTTTAAGTATATTAAATAAAACATAAAAAGCAAAGATCAGAACATTTAATGAACAAAACCGGTTCTGTACATGGCAGACAGTAGTCGAAAGCCGGACGATAAAGTTCGGTAAACGGAATCAGTCCAGGAAACATCCACAAATCCAGAGGAGCAAAGAAACGAATGAGACCAAATAGCAGACAAATGAAATGAAAAACTAAACAGTGCAAGCGAGGCTACATTAGTCACATTAGAAAATGAAGTTGTAGGTTGTGTTTGAATATTTACGCATTTTATTTAGCGGAGGTAAATAAAACGCAATACTCAGGGATCCTTGCTCGATGAAGAACAAGACAACACAATGAGCCCAACGGGCGGTTGAAATTTAAAAGGCTGATTTTCGCGCTTCAGGGCAGTGACGAGTACATATGTAGTCCAGTGGTTGTCAAGACACCGTTGGCACAACCTTAAGCAATGGCCCTGAACGGTGGTTTAATGTCAACATTGTGACAACGCTGTAACAACCTTCACCACACAATGCATTTATAGCAACCTTTTGGCCACGTTGATAAAACGTTGTTAGAAGGTTAGGTACGTTGTGCCAACGTTCTGTGTTTGCTGGGTTAATGCTTTGGAGTACAGGAGAATATTGCAGGATGGCTTGCTTCCCACAAATGAAAAAAGTTGTTATCGAAACAACTTTTTCAACAAGACAATGCTCCGGCCCAACTTACAAAGACAACCAAGAAGTGGCTTGAGAACAAGTACATCAGGCTCATGTTTAGGACTGGTCAGAGTTGAACCTTATAGTGAATATTTGGTCTCACATTAGACTCAAACGAACTGGGAGACTTTTTCCAACTACCTATGAACTGTTTGAAGCCATTAACATTGAGTGCAATTTTGCTAATTTCTTGACCAGTTATTTGAGATTAAAATGGAGAAGACCATTAAAAGACCACTAAATATTTAGCTATTTTTGGCCCATTTTTTTACCCAGGAGTGGCAATATGAGCAAGGATGCATTAAATTAATCAAAGGTGCCAGTAAAAGTCATTTAAAATGTTACAAAAGATTTGTATTTCAACTAAACACTGTTTTCTATTAAAGCCACACTAAGTAGAAATTGTGTTTTTGTCAAACAGTGACCCCTAGAGTCGCTGTGGAATATTTGCACTGTCGTAAATATATTATAACGTTTTTACATGATTGCAGCTAAATCACAAGTAAATAGTTTATAGTCTAGGCCTACTGTATAATTTAATTTGTGTTGTTTTTATTGGAATGTAAACATTACAAAATGCCAGATAACATCAATTAAGTTAAATGTACGTCGCATTATTTCATAACATTGGCCGTTATGATGTCATTAGACATGATTATTGCAATTTATCATAATAGTTTGCAAATTGTGCTCGTTTACACTATTTACAACCTCTACGTTAGGCGTATTTATGTCCTGATAATTATGTGAGATATTGAAAGCTGTTCTCATGATAATCTCAGGAATCAACAGCGTCGTCGGATATCCCTCAGGACTACGTGATAAATACACCTCACAACACCTGAGTTCAGCTGGCAAACTAATTCGTGAGGCATAGCAATCTGATTTATCAAAACGATTCCATTTACACCTGGTCACATAAATGTATTTTTGCGAAACGGATTTAAATTCGATCTTCAATTCTCGCGCTATATGCAGATTTAATGGAGTGCACGTCACCGAAAGCAACAGATATGAGCTGCATTTTATAGATCATCAGCTAAAATTTCAAAATAAAAGACCGCAATAAGAGAGAGCAGTAACAGCCAAAGATCATTTCGTTTCTTTACTTTTAATGATGAAGATTGTGTGTTAAGCGTCTGCGACTTACTTTCACTTTGATTTGCGATAGTTTGCACGTTGGCTTGATGCAGTTGCTCATCTGCGGTGATGCGTGTTCCAGCGCGTCGTCATATCTGGATATAACATATGCTCTCACACGTTTTTTTTTTTAAGCATTTTTGGGAGGAGTACAATTTACATATGTGGTTTCAACAACCATATGCATTTACACTTGTCCAGTTTCATCTGGAATGCGTCTCAGATCTCCTCCTGAAGTGGTTTGAGGGATCGGATTCAAATCCGTCTCAAATGCGTTTCGGAGGGCATTTAAACCTGGACTTTTCACGATCGGATCTGAGAAAACGCATTAAGTGGCCAGGTGTAAACAACCCCCATGACAAAAACATACGCACGAAAGCCGAAAACAAACGCTGGTTGGCCTCTCACGTCCAAATTTGACGAAGTGGTGGGGGAAGTGACGTATGCCGTAAAGCAATCGAATTTTGTAGTTCTTTTTGTGCTCTGGTTACTACCCGAACCCCGAAGTTACACATAGTGCCAGTAAAAGCGATACAGACCCTGTCAGGCTATGGCAGACGTGTCATTCAGCCTATTGTAAGTCGATGTACCATCACAAGGATCTTGGAAATATATTATGAAGGTTGAAAAGTTACATAGTGTTGCTTTAATCAAAGGACCATGTTTTTAACATTTATAATAAAAACAAATGTTTCTTGAGCACCAAAACAGCACATTAGAATGATTTCTGAAGGATCATGTGACACTGAAGACTGGAGTAATGATGCTGAAAATTCAGCTTGACATCACAGGAATAAATTACATTTTAAAATGTTTTAAAATAGAAACCAATTATTTTAAATTGCAATAATGTTTCAAAATGACTGTTGTATTTTTGATAAAAATGAATGCAGCCTTGGTGAGAATTAGAGACTTTCAAAAACAGTTACAAAAATCTTACCAACCCTAAACTTTTGATCAGTAATGTATATTTAATTGGGAATGCTCATTTCCCATTGTCCATTTATTTTTATATTTTTTTATTTAGATTACCTCTGTTGTCATCTCACACATTTTTTTTTTTTAACACTGTTATAATGTTGTGATGCCTAAATTAACTTTTTAAAACAACTGATTCTAGTTTCTTTGTTTCATTTTTACTTTTAGACAAAATAGTATTGCATTTTAATTTAAAATCAGCCTTTACATAAAAACTAATGTTGGCTTAATGGTATTGGTCATATTTCAGTGCATCCCTACAAAACACTGACATTTATCACTAGTAGAGTCTGAACGGATTCGGAAGTACCTTATTTTTTCCAGAGGAGTTTCTGTGTCGTTTTTCCACCTGTATCCACGGCTGGACATCTGGATCAGAGAGACTGCTGGACCGCTCTTTTGGGGTATTCCCATCTTCACTAGAGCTGCTTTTTGAGTCGGAAGGAAAGGATTCTTTGGACTGAGGTTTGGCTGTGTCGGTGTCATCACTAGTTTGGCCATTCACCAGAGTGGGTTCATCCATGTGCTGACTGACTGGGGAGGACGATACTGTGACACATGTAGAGAGAGAGAGAGAGAGAGAGAGAGAGAGAGAGTGTAAGTGAGTGAGTGTGAATGCTAAAGTCAGAGATACAGTAACAGAATAATTCATAATTGCAAAACAATAAGTACAAGAAAAAGGCTAGAACACATCAGAACCTGTGCTGAGGGAGGTGAATGTCTGTCCTGGGACGAACTCAGGGCAGTGAATGAGCTGGGAGAAATCTGTGCGCGGGGAGTCTAGAGGGGGACCTGGGATGGGCCAATGCTCCGGCTCTTCTTTCCTACGGATCTGCTCATCAACCAGCTCCACGACATCACTGTTCTTCACCGCCTGCTCATACACATAAAAACAGATATAACGCAGACTAACGATAATAATCTCTAATGTACGTGTCCTGAAAAAGAGGTAGGTCAATGTCACCTCTTTTATGAGGTTGATATCGGTGGTGAGGGCCTGGACTCTGTGGAAACTGGCGATCAGAGAGATGGGCAGAAAGCCTTTTGTATCCATCTTTCTCCGCAGGAAGAAGTCACGCTCCAGGTTTGGGAGACTGAAGTAGTATTCACTAAAAATAAACAAAAACAGCCATATGTAAACTCCAAAATAATAATTAAACAGTAAAGTTTCACATCTGCTTCCTCTAATTACTGTGTAATTAAATACTAACCACAAAAATAGCTAGTGCATGTCACATCTGTGTGCAAACAAGATATAATTACTTACAACTTGGATATCATTAATACACATCACATATTTAAAGCTGTGTATTTATTACAAATAAATGAAAATAAAAAGTAAAAGAAAATATATATTACCTCTAAAAAGCATACAAATATATATGAGGTTCCTTTAATAGTTTTGTTAATTTGTTCCATGCACATCTGATAAAATGGCAGTGAAATGTTTATTTTTTCTGCAATTATCCTTTAATGTGTATAAAAAAAACAAAAAAAAAAACATACAAATAAAACAAACGTCTCAGATCACTAGAGCAAATTTTGCATTTTACTAATTTAATAAAAAACCTGTATTAACATTTTTTATTAAAATGTTATCACTATAACAAATCGCTATTTTCAAATCAACAATTGAAACATTAACATTTCAGAAGGTCTTAGTATTTGATCCATCTCTTTTACTTCAATGACATCAGCATGTAAGCTGCATGAATAGAATATTTTGAATTCATTTTTTGCCATATCATTTTTCATTTTTTAAACCCTAAAAACCTAAATTAAAGAAAATCCTTTTTCCAAACAAATCTCAGACCAGACTGTACAACAAAAGCTTGCAAAAAATTACATTTTTTAATTATTTATTATTTGATGCAATATAAAGGCTATTTTCATGGCAGTCTAATATAAGTATTTTCAAGAATAGAACTCAGATCTCAGAGAAGTACAAATTAAAATACTCAAAATATTGTGTTGTATATTGCATATAATTGTATTAACTTATTGTTTTGTTATTATCTTTCAACAATATAAAAAATGTAAGCTCTTTCGGTCTGATTCAATGTAGAGCAAAATACATCTTGGATATGTAGTGCACATATCCAAGAACAGCTTTGTTCAAATTTTCTGTTGGGTATTATAGTCTTGTTCTGTAACTGCTGCAGGCGTTGCACTTACACTAATGGTTAAATGTGCAAACTCAAAGAGAGAACTGAAATGGACATCATGGGAATAAGACAGAAATCTCACATCCCTTTAGCTATCATCCATCTCAATTCCAGCAACAAATGCATTCACAGATCAACACTCTTTCTCTGTCAATCTCTGTCCTCTGGGTTTTGTGTATTGTTTCAGGTGAGGAACGATGCAGTCCCACTGCAGATGGCAGAGCCTCTGGCAGGATTCCAGTGAGACCAGGTGCAGCAAGATCTCCACTATCACTGCTGAATTTCACATTTAAATATTGTACACTAATAATTTAGAGACTCTGTGGACAAGCGGTTTGGAGAAAAGTTGATCAAATTTCTACTAACACATGCAAGTTCCTAAAAAGTACCCTGATGATTCTTAGCATACATGAGGATTTGTTAAAAACCTCCCCTTTCAGCAACAGAAGTGTTCTGGGAGGAACGGTGTGGCCTCCACCCAGAACACACCTTACATTCCAGCAGCTTTAGTCAGCCGAGGTTGCCCCATAAGCCACACTGCAAATGAATCTGGGGAGTTTCAGCCGAGGTGTTATGCAAGTTTCACTCGCTAGTGTGTTTGGGTGTGAGGAAAAACTGTCCTGGGGCAACATCCAGTACAAGTACAACTTAGAAACGTGACAAATTACACAAATAACAAAAAGATATAAAAAATAAATGGATACAAAATTGGGTGGATAAATACGACATTTTAAGGCTGCATTTACACTGCAGGTATTGATGCCCAGTTCCGATTTGTTAACTAGATCCAATTTTTTTTGATGACCAGCTTTCATCTCCTTTTAAAAGTGACCCATATCCGATGTCTGCATTTACACTATAAACTTGACGCACCCACCGCTAGCCTAGCTTAGCACAAATACTGGCGGTAAACAGCTCCAGCTAGCATACTGTTCCCAATAAGTGACAAAATAACGCCAACATTTTCCTATTTACATGTTGTGATTTGTATAATCACAGCGTGTACAAATAACAAGGTCACATGAGACACAGCCATCTTCTAACCGTATACATACTGGGAACTATATTCTCATGAAGGCGAAGCACTGCTACTTGGGCGGAGTGATTTGCTCGCAGCAGCTGAGAAGCCCCGTGGTGAGGAGCAGAGAGTTCGCTCAGAGTTGGAGTAAATCACTCCGCAGAAGTAGCAGTGCTTCGCAGTCTCACGTGTCAAAACAAACACTACGATGCATCATTGTTAGTCTTTCTTTCACCTCTAGAGGACACTCTCTTACTGTGTAATGACAGTGGACCCTTTTCAGACGCTCCAGCAATGGTCGCAACCTGGAAAAACTATCAGTATGGATTTTTGCCGATAACTGATTGTTCCAGCAATTGGTTATAGATCACAAGCAAAACCGATCAATTGGTCAACCTCTAATATATCTAATATATATATCTAATATCTATTTCTTTTTCTCTCTCTCTTCACCCCCTTCTCTTCACTGTTTTTGAAAGACAGGTTTCAGATCAGTGTTAAACAGTCAGTCATCAACCACATATGTTTTTGTGTGTGTGTTTGCTCCCTGTGGACTTTCAGCTCATTACATTCACAGTGTTGAGTGAAGTAAGCTTGGCTGAATTCTGAGAATAAGATCACATGGGCATGAACACACACACACACAAAACAATAAACACATACTGGGTAGGGAAAACATGAACACAGACTTTGACTGTATGCATACAATATACATTTTCATTTCCACATGAAATGCAAAAGTCTTTTTTTGTCTTGTCATTTCTGACTAAGAAACGCACCCACACACACAATGCACCCAGTGTCCTCTGCCCTAATCTTTCTGACCCCTTCCCCATCATCCATAAGGCAGAGGAGCTAAATTAAGGACACGTGCAGACAAGGCAGTGCCAGGCCGCCTGATGCTGCAGCTGCTCCCCCTGCTGGTGGTAATGCATTAAACACTTTTTTAAAAGACAGTGACCATATTTTAATACAACCATGCTCACACTGTTTGGCTTATGTTACTAAACTGAAGATAAACCTTGAATGTACAAAATTCTCTAATGTGTCCAAATATAAATATATATATATATATATATATATATAATAAAAAAAACTATCTGGCACACTGAAAGCCGGAGAGCTGAACAAGCAAATAGTGTGCTGTATTTAGTTTAAATGCAAAGAGAGGAGAGATATAGAACTTACATTTGGCGTTTGATATATTCTTTAAGCAAATTCTCCTCAATCGTATACATCTGCACACGATTACCGTCGTCGTAGTAATAGATCATGTTAGTGCCGAACTCGGCTGGAACCGTGGACTTATCCTGGTAAGAGTCCCGGTAACTGTGGGAGTAATCATAGCGACCTGGAAAGAAAGAGATAAGATATCAAATATTATATGATATCAAATATTACATGATATATATATATATATGCTGCAAATGTGACAAAAAGCATCATGATTGTGGGAAACAGTGTGTCAGGTGTAGGTTTTTGTGCACAGACGGCAGAAAAGACAACTGATTTAAAATTTTAAGGCGACTAGATTTGAGTGTGCATTCCTGCTCAGTTTGCTTAAAATGTACATCCAGCTCCAACTTCACTTTAATTTTACATGACATCAATAATTTGTAACTATAAAACTGAATTACTAGACAGTCTGACTGTGAGAACAATGTTTAGGTTGTTTAGGGATGTTTATTTGTTACCTCGTCCACGACCTCTGCCCCGACCGCGACCTTTGCCCCTGCCCCTCAGGCCTCCACGGACATCGCTGCCCTCACTGCGAACGCTTGCTGTGTCAAAGAAATCTCTCTCTCTTCTCCAGCCTGAGGGACACATGAAAGAAAAGGACAAGATAAGAGCTCAAATTAACAGTGCAATTCAAGGTAAAATATTTCCAGTGGTCTTGAATTAAAAAATGTATACTTATGTTTCAGGCATTAAACATACATTTACAATATTATTACCGTATTACAATCCTGAAACATTTAAAAAACAGAGTTTTCGTTTCAAAAAGCTCCTCATCCACAATATCGTTTTCAAGATTGTAATATGGAGAATCAACAAAGGAACATTTATCTTTAGCAACAATATGAAAGTAAATAGCATGCACAACAATGCTGGTATGACCATAGAAATCAATGGGTGCAGTATGCGTCACATGACTACATTTTTAACTTTTGAATACCTCCGTTTTCATAGTCCACACTACAACGCGAAAATAGTGTTTTCAAATTTGTCCACTTTGGAGACGCTGTCTCAGTGTGGACGGAAGGCCAAAACTGAATGAAAAAGATGTGTTTTCAAACGAGGACGAGGCCTCAGTATTTGGTTTGGTCCCTCTATTGCTTTAATGGCAGAAGCCCTTGAGCTGCATGAACTCAGCAAGTTGGTGTAAAACCTGATGATCATGTTTTCCAGCATGATTTGACAAACTTGAGTTTCAAAGAAAGCAAGAACATCAGACCGTCTGTACAAATGATTGACATTTACTTTTTTGATTAGTGACCTAGAAAAAAAATTATTATAAAAAAAAAAAAGTATTTATGCTGTCTTTTCATATATATATATATATATTTTTTTTATATATATAAATAATTTAATACATTTAAAGTTGACGGTGAGTGCACTGGTTAGGTACACCTGTTCAACTGCCCTTTAACGCAAATATCTATTCAGCCAATCACATGGCAGCAACTCAATGCATTTAGGCATGTAGACATGGTCAAGATGATCTGCTGAAGTTCAAACTGAGCATTAGAATGGGGAAGAAAGGTGACTGGTTGTTGGTGCCAGGCAGGCTGATCTGAGTATTTCACAAACTGCTGATCTACTCTGATTTTCATTCACAACCATCTCTAGGGTTTACAGTGAATGGTCAGGAAAAAAAGGAAAATATCAAGTGAGTGGCAGAAAGGTTCGAGCTGATAGAAAGGTAACAGTAACTCAAATAACAAAACGGCATAAACAACTCGAAAGCATGGACCCATCCTGCCTTGTATCAATGATTCATGCTGGTGCTGGAGGTGTAATGGTGTGGAGGATTTTTCTTGGCACACTTTTGGAGATCAGTTTAGCATCGTTTAAATGCTCAAATCCCCTCAAACTGGTTTATTGAACATGGCAATGAGTTCACTATACTCAAATCCCCTCCACAGTCATCAGATATCAATCCAATCGAGTAACTTTGGGATGTGGCGGAACGGGAGATTCACATCATGGATGTGCAGCCGACAAATCTGCAGCAACTGTGTGATGCTTTCATGTCAATAGACTGACTAAAATCTCTGAGGAAAATGTTTCCAGCACCTTGTTGAATTTATGCCAGAATTAAGAATAAGGTAGTTTTGAATAAGGTAGTTTAACACACATATTATGTAAGAAACAGAAACAGAAAGAAACTTTACTAAAAGCCCTCATTCTGGTTTTGGAATGTCTATATACTCCTGCACATGTCATGCCACAACATTTAGACAATAATTCATAACAAATGATCCCACACTAAAATTTAAAAAGACATAATATGAGATTTATGAAGTAATTAAGGACCCATTTAATTAAGTAATCTGTCGTGTGTAATACTTCAAGGATGTTGAGTGTCTGAATGTGTGTGTGGCTGTGTGCATGTGTTAAGACATGCGTGTGAGATTTAAAGCATTTACGTGTCTGAAATCCGCCCAGGCATCACAAGAATTTCTAAGCTCTCAATCCTTTCAGTGTCTGTCTTTTCTCACTCTTTTTTAGCTGGAGGTTGCTGCAAGTACATGAGATTATGTTCAAGTTAACACATTTCTCGAAGTTTGTTCGAGTGTTTGTAAGGTGTGCCAAGTCATTTTTTTCCACTTCCCATCTAATGAAACTAGAAGTACTTTTGACAAGTTTGCATAACCCTTTGAAACATGACATTCAATGCAGCAGACAGATGTTTAAAAGCAATTTTTAACCACTCAGGGTTTTATGTTACAGTCAAACCAGTGACCATGGGTCATTACCTTTGACCTTAACCCATAATTCTATATGGCTGTCTGCTTCACATGCCATTGTGTTTAGCTTTTTTTTTAAAAACAAAATACATAATTTTGCAAATGAATTTGGGAATGATTATGATCTTCTTTAATGATTTGTATAATGGCTCCGGTAACCACTACCTTTTGCATGATGTTGCATTCATGCCAACAGGTATCAAATAGAGTACCTTCAAGAACTATGAATGGAACATTCAGAATTGCATAAAAACACACTACTCATACTTTTGCAGAAGTATGTAATATGTACTTCTGTACACTATTGTTCAAATGTTAGGGGTCATTTTTTAAGTAATACTTTTCTTTAGCAATGATGCATTAAATTGATCAAAAGTGACAGAAGACATTTAAAATAAAATAGATCGTTAAATATTTCAATGTCAAATAAAAGCGGTTTAAAAAAAATGCATCTAAGTTTTTACTAAAATATTAAGCAGCACAGCTGATTTCAGCATTGATAATAATAAGAAATGTTTGAGCACCAAATCAGCATATTAGAATGATTTCTGAAGGATTGTGTGACACTGAAGACTGGAGTAATGATGCTGAAAATTCAGCTTGACAAAATATAAATTTGTATAAATATGTTAAAATAGAAAATGGCTATTCAAATTGTAATAATATTTTGCAATATTACTGTATATTTGATCAAATAACTGGCACCTTAGACATCTTTCAAAAACATTTTTTAAAAAGCTTACCAATGCTAAACCTATAAACAGTAGTGTATACAGCATATAGTACTGAAAACAGTGTGTATTATTTGATCAGACTGCCAAAACTTTAAGGCATTTATACACTAAATTGGATAACAACTGAGTTGATTTCCAACAAGATAACTGGAATGTATTAACCATGCAATGTGATGAGGTCATATGACAAATGAAGATGTCATATGTCCAAGATGTATCACTACTCTCTGAAATGTTTGTGTAAAACTGTCATCTGTTATTTAAGTTTTTTATAAATAAAAACAACTATATATATAAAAAAAAACAGTAAGCAGAAATCAAATACTGATATGTAGTTGAGCGTGAGTTAATGCTGTCGGTCTGTCTCACCTCCTCTCCTGCGGGGGGCACTGCTGTGTGTTTCCTCTCCATCCTCGGTCTCCTTCTCGTTCGAAAGTCCAGTTATCGGATCCGACTGTGCTTCCCTGTTCTCCTTACTGTCACTCCCATCACTTCCACTCTCCTTCTCTCCCTTCTCTCCCCCAAGATCCTTCTTCCTCTCCCTCCGTCCGGACGTCCCTTTCCTCCCATGTGTGTTTATCACATTCTGTTGCTGCTGAGGAGTGCAACAAAATCAATATCTCAGTTAAATAAATCTGAACTCAGCAGAATAAAGCCAGCAATCCAGTCAGAGAAACCCAAGACAGATACAGTACATGATATGGAGTGAACACGGTTCATCATGACACTGCATAAAAGTTTCTTATAACTCTAAATCTGAACACTGACAGACAGACAAATAGAGAAGCAAAAACGCAGGAATAAGGCAGTCCTTAAAGGCATAGTACATTTACTCTTCCTCATGATGTTTCAAAGATGTATGCTTTATTTCTTCTTCCATGGAACAAAGATGATGTTTAGCTGAATGAACAGGCTGCTGTTTTCCATACAAATATAAAAGTGAATGAGGATCTATACTGTCATGATCAGAAAATTTGATGTTCAAAAATATTTTTATGTGCTAAATTTAAAGTATTTTGAAGAAATACAATATAATATACAAGCAAACACATGCCTTATTATGCATGAATTATGCCTTAAATGCTATCATATGATGTCTAAGTTACTGGAAATATGGTATACGAGTCATATGGGCCACTTTTATGGTATGGCTTTTTTACTCTCTTTGGAGCTTGACTGTAAAAGTCAACTTGACAACTTGGAGCTTGACATCCACTTTTGCTGTATGGAAAACAGCAGCTAAGATGTTCTGCTAAATATCTCCTTTTGCATTCCACAGAAGAGAGAAAAACACACAAATACACACAGAGGATCTGACATAACATTAGTTTGAATGTTGCCAGGATTTATTTCATTTTATAAAGCATATAAATCTATTTTATATTTGTTTTATAAACTATTCCTTTTACACACACAGTTGTTCTCAACCTGTTTGACTCCAAGGCTTCCACTGTCCAAGACCAAATATGATGGCACTCGATTTAGGATATTTCTGCTGTAATGACAAAGCTGCTTGTTTTAAAACTTTTAAATCTAATAATATAATTAGATTTTTTTTTTTTTAAAGATCTAATTAAATAATTAAAATCATTACATTTCCACAATTCCAGACATTTTAAAAACAATGTATTTCAGTGTTCATACTTGTGACCAACGTATTTGCATGATGTTTCCAGTCTTTTGTGATTACGGGATATGGTTTTATATTTTTTTCAGTCTTGATTTTTTAGATGTTTCCATTTTTTTCTTTTTTTCTTTTTTTTTTTATTATTTTAAGCCATTTTGACATCCCCTTGGAAGTGTGATGAGGACCCCTAGTGGGTCCCGGCCCTCTGATTGAGAACCACGAATTTAACATGCAACACACCCTCCAAACATCATTTCATTAATAAGAGAGAATTTGTGACAAAAAAACCCACATACATCATGATGTCCCCTTTTGGGCAAAAAAACACACACACAAAAAAACCACATCAAATATCAAAGAAACAAAAGAATGAGTCACTGTTTTCAAATGTAAATTAAATAATACAGTTCTAAAATTAAACAAAATTCAATATCTATCAAGCTAAAACTACACAAAAGGTTGTGATTCTTCCTCACCTCCTTATTGGCGAGTTCTCCTGGGGTAGGCCAGTTTGTAATGTCACTGAAGTCACTTGACTGCAAATAGGAACGAAAGAAAGAGATAAAAAAAGAAAAAGAAAATTTACATCTGAGTTGAAATTATTCATCAAGTTCCCATCCCCTTCCTGTGCAAGGACATAAGCGCAAAATGCACATAACAAAAAACAACTTTATTTGATTTGAACAAACATAAAACCAACCAAACAACATTATTCCCAAATGATCCTCATTAGAAAGACGACGTGCAGATGCATGCCATGTCAACGTCCAGTTTGAATGATTTATGAACAGCAGCTGCCCCACTCCACTGACATCTAAGCTATGTCTCAAATACCCTTTATTTGAGTTTCCAACGTACATATCAACTTTTTCACTATTTAACATACAAAATATTATTCAGACGCTGTGGGGGAAGTGTGCGTGTTTCTTTTCAGAGATCATTTCACTTTCTATTACCGGAGGAACGTCAATCATTCCTCAAGCCGCGAAGCAACCCAGAATTCCAAGCGGCGTATCGGATTCCACTATCGTCCTGAAATGGGTCCTGGGTGTCCCAGATGCTAAAGCTAGACGGTACAAACTAAATTTGCGAGGGAGTGCCTTGTAGTTAAATGGTGTAACCAACGTGAACTTTTCAAGGCATAAACAAAACGTGTACCATTCCACTCAAAAAACTGTAATGCATGATGGAACACCAAATAACATGCTAGGGGTCATGAACGTACAAGGGAACTTGTCAAGTGTTGAATGTGTTTGTAAGTGGAGACAAACTAACATGCCTTGGAGTCAGCCATGGGGACAACTTTACTGCCCCTGTTAGGACTGAATTTGAGCCCTCTATGTGCTGTCCCTGGAACGTCCCACTGAGGTAAAAGTCAAAAACTCATGTGCTCAAAACTGTTGACTATCGCCCACAAAAAACACAGAACAGAGCGAACAAATATCCACTTAAATACAAACACAAGCCGAGCTGCTCTATAACTGGCTGTTGCTGACCCCTGATCCAGGACATAGAGACGCAAGACTCTCTTACACAAATAGACTGGAGGAAAAAACTCCAGATTTACACAAATAGACAGACTAAAAAAGACATGATCTATCCAAATAGATTAATGTACTATCTATCTATATGTAATAGCTGGTATTAAAGTTTATTCATTTGTCTTTATTAAACAGATAAACGCATGTCACATGGCCTCAGTTGGCGATTCACTTACATAAGAGAGCGCCTTACCTTACTGGTCTTCCTGGATCTAGGTTTGCTGGCACGGACAACTTTGGCAGGACTCTGGGGTTCTGTGGACAAAGAACAAAAACAGGAGATTGTGATTTGATTGTTTGATGTAGTTCATTAGAGGACTTTTACTCAAATAAACTTTTATTTCAGATTGTTGCTGTTATTAATATTTTTGTTATTATTACTACTACCACAATTGCCAAGTTAGAAAACTGCCAAGTTAATAACTCTACATAAATGCAGAACACATCAGTCAACAACTGTGAGGCTATGGCGTCTGTCATAAATACTTAAACCACACTGTTACAAACTACTATATTTAATTCAGCTTTCAAAGGCAGTTAGGACGCTTTCATTGAATTTAACTGACATTGTATGAACAGTAACACATTAGTCATTTATAAATAGTTTGCATTTTTCCAACTGTATTCAGATATAATGACTTTATCGATCATTCATTCAATAACTGAAGACAATCACCCTTGCTGTACACATCTCTTCAGCTAGTTTCGTCTATGCCAGAGGAAACGTGAAGTATGAGCTGAACCTTCTAAATTTAACTTAAGTGATAATGAGCATTTACAGATTAAACCAACTCCTACACATATTATGCAGGCATCTGTACAGTAACCACCTGTTAAAATGACTTGCGCACTGACAAAGCAATGCCTTTTAATGCCTTACTTTCTAAAATAACTTTTCTTTCCAGGCATTTTACAAACTGCATTATTTCAAAACAGCTGCTGAATACAGCACTAGACTATCTATAAAACACCTCCAGGATACAAAAACTTTATAACTTGAGTTAATTAATAGCTCAAAGTATGACCATAAATACTGCATTACTTTATTAAAGTGACTCATGAATGAACACTGAATTTTGGTCCTCTGGATATCACAGATCTGCACTACAAATCTACCAATGTCTCTCTCTGTGCGTCCAGTGTGGCGGGTCAATGCGGACTAAGTGCTGTGGTCAATTATCTGGGAACAGCTTCACTTAGATTGTAAAGCCACACGCCAGCACCTGCACACCAAGGTCACACATCCACACACGTAAAACATTAACTTCCTCTGTGAGACGGAGCAGCAAACAACATTTCTATGAGGGCCAGTGAAAGTGGAGTCATCCGTGGTATTCAAATCCCCCCAACACAATGACATGGCCCCATATGGGTATTTGTGCCACTGTTCACACAACCAACAAAGCGGTTGGCCTTTTCCTGACAAACTGCCCCCGCCAACCCCACCAAAATAACAGATCTACAGAGTCACACAAACTGCTGCTTTTTAAAATAACAAAAGGAATGAGTGCTAAAAGCATTAATCTTGGTGTAGGTTAGCACAATGTATGTGACAACCGTCTGTTTGCATTTTAATGAACATCTATCCATTCATTGCAACATCAGGGAATTCACATTTGCACAGGAGGAGTTTCAAATTCTTTGTAGTTGTGGAGGAACAACCATAAACTATCTAAGTGAAGCATTCTGGCCTTAAATGATCATCAAACCAACTGGGCGAGAAACAAACACTACTTTATGTTATAATTGCCAACAAAACCGGTTTACATTTCTTTACCTTTTTTTTTTTTTGCTGTTGGGATTAAACAGGCAATAGAAAGGGACGCCCATTTCTGGGAGTGTCCGGGGTCCTTTATCATTACTGAAAGGATGGCCTGTATGATAAGGCACTGGGCGCTTGCTGACAGTGTGGGGTGTGACCATACACACTGACTTACTGATACCGTCCCGTCGACACCTTTCTCTCAGTTAGTGCCGCCCGAGGCCGAATAACCTACTTTGATGCAAACTAACATTTAAATCACTAAAATGTCAAGCCAGAAACATTAAGAAAAGCCAGTCGGACTGCTAATCAAATCATAAGCTGCCACTGAATAGAAGCTGAGCAAAAGTTAAGTTGTAACTTGGGTCATTGACATTTAGAATATAAAGATACGATAAAGAAAATGACATTTTCATCTTTTCACTTTCACATTCAAGGTGTATTTGTATGTGCATATATATATATATATATATATATATATGAAGAGTTCAGATGCAAAAGCCTCTAAATGCCATCTGAAATTTTCTTCTAGAATGATCATTTTTATCAAGCTTGTATATTTAAGTTCAGTAATTTCACTTAAATGACAATGAAAATTACCTATTAATTGTCATTTAAGTGAAATTACTGAACTTAAATATCCAAGCTTGATAGAAATGATCATTCTAGAAGAAACTTTCAGATGGCATTTAGAGACTTTTGCATCTGACCTCTTCATTCATTCATATATATATATATATATATAACACACACACACTTCACAATATTACTGTTTTTACTGTATTTATCAAATAAATGCAGCTTAGTGATCTTAATTCTTTCCCCACCAGTGTTTTTATTTTATTTTTATTTTTTTTAAAGGTGCCAGTCAGCGCCAGCATTTTTGATAATTTTCATGGACCTCATAGTACTTTGTTGTATGAATATTGGAACATGTATTATATCAAAAGACAGAACAGAGTCTCTGCTTTAAAAAAAAAAATAAGCTAAGAATTATTGTCTAAGTCTTTTGTCAAAAACGCGCTTTTGTCAAAGATTACATACAGATCGGATTCAGAATGATGATCAAAACATAGATGTAGTAGGTCGCATCCATCAACACCCCCAAAGCTTTCACAATCCTATAGCTCATCCTGGGTCGACATTTCATTCAGTAATATTAGGCAGTTTAGATTTATATGCTGTTTAATGTGTAACGGTCGCGTTATTTTAGATAGCCTATGCATCTGCTTACATATGCTATCGCTTGTTTTTTGCTTCTTCACATGTCTTTTGATCAGGAGATTCTGTACTCTTTCAGAAGATGTGTCATAGCTTATAACAGTGAAAACACAAAAAGCCGGGAAATTTCCGTCAATGGCGGGGAAGAGCTGTCTCATAAATGACGGAATTTTCTATCAATGGCGGGGAAAGTGTTAAGAGGCATCTTTCATCTTAATGTCCCCTAACTTTTAAAAAGGTAGTGTACATAATATAGGCTAAATATTGCATATCCTAAAAGTGGAAAGAGTTTGAAAATGTGACACTCACTCACATTAAGCCAAAGAGGTTTCTAAACTTACAAATGACCGCATGCAGGTATCACTGCTGTCAAAGTAGACAATGCTGCTTACAACAAAGATGCTGTCACAACACAAACACTATGGTTGTTTGACAGGAGAGCAGTCTATACTCAAATGTCAGCCAAGAAGTCATGTGTACAGACTCTAAGAGCAGTGGCATGGTTGTTAAAACACTGCTATCAGTCGATACATCATCTGACAGAATTCTGATCATTCAAGGGATGCACACATTCCAGATTTTCAACACGGATCCCTAAGAGCTTCTTTCATATCATGGTCCCATTCGTAAATACTTGGATTTATGACATGTATCCCACAATGCAAAAAGCACAAAGACCTTTGGCTTGATAAGTTCAGTGAGATCTAACAGCTCTGTTCATTCATCAGAACAATGACATGTGCAATGCATATAGATTGACATAACTCGCACAACAACAGACTGTAATGGTTCGGTCAAACCACAAAGGAGAAATGCTCATTTATGACATCTCCATTCAAACTGGAACACAACTGTTTTTTTTCATAAGGAAAAACAGGAAATTGCTCATGTAGTTCAGATGCCCAGTATTCAACTGAGGGGTTTCATCATTCAAAGACTGAAACTGAGGAATTTAATCACCATTCACAACATTGATTTCCCTGGAGTGGTTTGAAAACATAATCTCTATTTGACAAGATGCCCAATCACCCAATACAGTTTCAACCAATAGTTTTGGATGGCTAAAATCATTGACCGAAACAATGGCGTTTAATTAGCATTTTTCCACTGACGTAAAAGGCTAAAAAAGGTAAACATGTCAGCAGTGTAGATGCACTTCACTGTGCCCAAAAATGATGCCAAAGAAGCAATGTGTAGAATTTGCAAGTATGAAATATTGAGAGGCGGCTCATCTTAGACTGGTTTAATTTATCCCTTCACAACACATCACCCCAAATAGCATAGCAAGTTCAGTTATCCAATTACCCAAAATAAATTACAGAAACTTTGTTTTTGGCTAAATAAAAATGTTAATTTCGGTTTCTTTGAATAATAATAATAATAATAATAAAAAAATAAAAAAATGCATTACTACTTCATAGTACTTTAGGTATCAGAAGGGAACCCATCCAACCAAACTAATGCTATCTGACAGAATCCAGCTGGTAGCGAACAATGCGGTAACATCTAATGTTACTCAACTACATTTTGTGGGCAAAATCTAGTCACTTCAATAGGAAACCAATGCGATTGGGGGTTTCGTGTGAAGCCAAAAAAAGTTCCCTACACAGATTTTACTCGTTTTCAAGTTGGTCACGTGAATTTGAAGGGCTGACCAACAGAGAGATAGTTAGTTTGAAAGTGACTTCAGCATGATCTGTGCTTTACACGTCGCTACACTACTCACAACAGACAAATGACCTTTTTTTTTTTGGTTGCCAAAAGTGACTTCAAAACTCAGTATATATGCTATTTTTGGTAAGTAAACATTGAACGTAAACTGACGACCTAAAGAATATTGTTTCTGAGATGCACAATCTGAAAGTTGTTTTGATCAGACCCTGAAATGAGATCCTCAACAACAAGCTTGTGAACTGCTCTTCTGGTTTGCATTTTTCTTATTACTTTAAGTGACTTTTAGTTATTTAAAAGCAAAGTGCATTCTTTTTCTGCACTCAAATTTCAAACAGGTAGTCGCCAAAATCTACACCACTGTTTAAGCAAATCTACTTTAAAGTGAATACAGTTTTAGTGAGTGGTCTAATATTACTTTAAACCTACACTATACTGTCATAGTCATGTCTACTCAACAGGTGAGCTGCACACTACCACAAACACTATGAAGATCCAAGAACCAAAACACAGTGCGTTTAGCAGTGGGGTTGAAACCAGTGTACAGCAGTGAGGGTGTAAAGGCCTCCCATGAGCTCCTGCTGGAGTTGCAGTGCTCAGCACTACACGTGCTCCCGTGCAACTCGATCAGATGAGATGGGGTGGGGTGGCGAGGGGGGTTGAATCTGCCCACATCAGCAAGTCTGTCCAAATACACCCAAATGATCAAGGCACACAGGAGTCTGTCGGCAGAATGATGTGGGAACGGGCGTTTTGATGGGCGTTTATTCCCATTACCACCATATTTGGTCACATCACTAATGACATAAACGAGCTCCGGGCTTCCTGACAGCAACAGGCAGTGCGTTTAACAAACTAAAACAATCTGAACTGAAGCAAAATCTATTAAGATAACCTTTATAAATAAACATGAGTAAAGTAATATGGTCAGGGTGTGGGTTTTATGTATTCTCTAACTTAAACAACAGCAGTGTTTTTAATCAGGCGAGCCAGGACAGCACAGCATGTTAGCCATACCACAAACGCTCCAACCCTAAAAGCATAAAACACCCTAGTGATAGTCACATCCACGTGAAGACCATTTTAAATGTGTGAATAAAGCAGAACATTTGGATCTCCATTGCTTCACACCGCTTTAGGTGATTACACGAGCTGTGGGTTTAGCGCAATGCTAAATAGTGATGTCAGTCAGATTCGTGAATGAATCGGTCTTTAGAGTGGATCTTTTCAATGCATCGGTTGAAGAGAACAACGCGATCTCGGAAAGATTTGTTTACGACTCGGAATGTTACAAATACTGGAAATATGTTTACAACTTTACCTCAAGTCATAACAGTTTTATGAACAAGCATACGAAGAATAGTTGGTCTCAATAAACAGTGTTTTATTCGATTATAATGAGCAAAAGCTGAATTTATTAAACTGATTCATGAAAATGCTCATTTTGAGTTCCAAATGGGTTAAATAATAATAATAAATAAACAAACTACGTTATTAATAAAAGTACATTAGACAGCAATAAGTGCACACCTTGTAAGTCTTTATTAAAAAGATTTTAGGGGATAATGTCACGCCAGGTTGCCTGGAATGACGTAATAATTTAAAAGTTTGGCTGAATCAGTCTTAATTGTTCGAAAGAACCGACTCGCTGAAAAGAGTCGGACGTCCCATCACTGGTGCTAATGCTAACAGGCCACACCCCCGTCTCTGATTGGCTCGTTTCTCTGACCATGTATGAAAAACACACTTTACGGATATGGGCACAAAGTTTATGAATTGTAATTAATTGAAAGAATAGCCGACGTTATCATATGTTTCAAAGCACTGGTGCACGAGAATGCAAAAAAGGTTATAAAAGTGAACTGAAATGAGTTTAATGGCCGCTCCTGTTTGCAGTAGCACATGCGAGCTAACAGAGCACATGTGTGCATGAGAATAAATGCTGTTGGAGGCATAAATTTGTGTAACGGGCATAAACTCTCTACCTGTTTGTAGCGAGCTGTTGGTGGGATTATTAGGAGGGCATGCGTTCCTCTTCGTCCATGGGTTCACTGTCGGCGGAGGAGCCTCGATCACTTTCTTCTTGGCAGTTTCTGCTTTGTGGCTTGATGCATTCTGCTCGTTCTCCTTGTCGTTCGTGCTGTCCGTGCTTAACCCATCCGCTTTGCTTTCCATGTCCCCCTGTTTTTGATGTTTAGAGTCGACCTGAGGAGGATCCTGCTGCCCCTCCTCGTGGCTCGCTCGATCAGGTTTCTTGGGTCGATCCGCGTCCGACTTGTTTTGGTTCCCTTCGCCCAAACAACTGACTGTCACGTCCAAGTCACTCGCAACTTCAGTGGTCATGGTTCAAAAGCGCAAACGCCCACGCGTTGTTATTTTGTCACTATCCCGCAATATTTGTTTTCCAGCGCAAATGAAGAGAAAGACTCGGTGAAAGCTGTTGCAGCTAGAGCACAAGTTGACAGCAAGCAGCTTGAAACACGAAGGAAAGCTGCATCGGACTTTTTCGTGTTTTTTAATGTCAAAATGCTCGATCCCTTAAAGAAGCCATGTTCTTCGATCACACTAACTGATTATAGTAACCCAAAAGAAGGAAATAAAAACTTTGCAAATGTTTTCAACCCACTTCACGATTTGGCTGATCGGCAACCCACCTAAATAAAAGGAAATACTACGAACGGCCACGAGTCATTGGACGAGTGTGTGTCGCCTCTCTGTCACCCCTCGCGGTCAAACAGCGTTACTGCTGGACAGTAGAACGTGGTTAATTAGAGACAGTGTTGCCATGTCCACTTTTTTTGTTGAACATTCTTGTTTTATTGCTTGCCGATAGGGACAGTCGCCGGATGCAGTTTGTTTGTTTGTTTGCTATTTCCTTAATATTTGGACTGACCATTAAGAGCAGCAGTCAAATATCTGTTTGTTTAACTGTTTGCTTGTTTTGAGAAAAGTTGTATTTTCAATGTTAGGCAATGCAAACTAAAGAACTGCAAAGAAAAAAGAAGACTGTAAGTCGTTTTCCTTTGTATATAAAAAAATACGAGTAAGATCCATGTTTATTATTATGAATCCCTGTAGTTTGTTTTCCCTTTCAATTTTGTCTTATGTAGTGTACGTGTTATGCAAATTCATTGTACAATACATCAGATTAATAGATTATATAATTTTTTCTTGCAGTTCTTGCAAATAGGTTTTATGCTTATTTGGAGCTTGTTTTGTCAGGTTGCTGCTTTTTAAAGCACGATTTGGCAACACAAAGGCAGTCTGACGTGGCCTTTCCCCCACAGACTGTTACACAAAAACCGAAAAAAAAACCATAAAACGTGACATCGCATAGATTTCATCAACTGGTTTTGAGCCTTTGCCAAATTAGAAATATGAACACTCTAACAGAACGTTATAGAAAGCACAGAATAAAATTTGGTTGAGCATCACACCGAGGGCACATTAACAAGGCTTAGCCTAGGCCTACTGTTTATCAATAAGTAGTTGTGCTATTAATGGAAGACCGATGAAAGTAACAATTATTTAAATAAATTATTTAAATCTCGTTTCCTACTCAACATTGGACAAAGAACAAAGTGGTTAGAATAAAGTTTCTTCCTTACATTCGTCAAAGAAAAGCAATTCAGAAAATTATTGTCTAAGAACAGCTTCAGTTCAAATGACTGATGTGCATGAAATGTCGTCAGGTTTTCTCTGCAAATACAGTCTAAAATGTTCTGGCGAAGTGTTGAATTGAATGAACATACGACTGTTAATGCACTGCTTTTCAAATAAATAAGGTGGCAGATGATATGAAAGATTATTTTATTTAAAAGAAAACTGAAACCACCAATATATTACAGTACAATCAAGTATTTAAATAAGCAGTATATTAATGAGCTATAATTAAAAGGTATACACTGGATCTAAAAATAATAATAATAAAAAAAAATTCAAAGTTGTTCAGTGTTTTAATCATGAAAGTTCACATTAAATTAGTTACTAAGATTCTGTCATTTATTGTACACATGGTGGAACAAAAAAAAAAGTCCAAAAAGCTTGAAGAGAGCTTGCAGGTGACGGTTCTTTGGATCTTTTGTATGTAAGAGTGATTATGTACCATGTAGTTCCAGAGCCATTTAGTCTGCTCCTCATGACATTTCACAGTGAAATGAAAAGAATTAGCTGTGAAGAAACTCGTGTACTTTTCCACCCCCAAAGGTGCTGCTGGGTAACACTTAAGATGTTATGACATCAGTTCCAATCTCATACTTTTGAGACTCATAGCAAACCCAAACATTACATTGACAAAAGCTTTTTTTTTTTAAAGCTGAATGTTTGGAAATTTTGGATGAAAAATGTAATGCAATAATCATTATAAAACCCAAGTTTCTTTCTATCACCAACAATGTATATCAGTTAAATGCACATCTTAAATTTCAGGTTCAAATCCAGCACTTCCAGCAGCTAGCATGGGGAGATGAAAAGCAAGTTGCAGTCTAAAGATCAATTTAAAGCACTGCAACAACCTCTTGGTATTTCAAGATAATCCTAATCTGAGGTTGTAAATTTGTAGGTCAGATCCAGGACATAGGACAGACAGAAGATATTGATGCCCTCTGCTGGCCAAAACAGTTTATAGCAGATTATAGCTGGTTTGAAACTTTCCCTGCGTCCCAATGTGCATACTATCCACCCTATCTGCCCTAAATAGTATTGACAATTACTAATGCCACATACTATTTAGGATGGATAGTATGCACATTGGGACGCAGTGTTTAATTCTAGAACCAACCAGGTCACTCAGCTAACTGAAACACACTACAAACAAACCATGATAAACTCCCACACAAACATTCCATTTAAAAGAAGACAGAAAACTTAATTTAAAATGTAATCATTTATTCCCAAAATCATGGAAAAATACATTTAACAATGCATAAAAATAAATAAAATCTGTATTTTTTTCAGAGATTGTTGAGTCTCTGTTGGTTGGTGGTCAGGGGTTACTGATTTCTAGTGTATTGTGGTAAGGGTTTGGATGGCTACTCCTCCAGCAAGATGTCCACCTCCTCCATGGGCACTCTCAGACGCAACTCCTTCTCAGTCAAAAGATCTAAAAACTCTTGCACACGTTCAGGAAACAGCTGCACGGCGTCCATGTACAAGCCCTTACAGACACACACACACGCACTTAAACTGTAACATACACATTGAGAGGCTGAAAATAAACGTGTTAAGTGTGGAGACATTGTCACAGTAACACCTGTGTGTGAGTCTAGTGAACCTTACCTTTACCCAGGGCACTTCCTGCAGAGCCTTGTAGAAGATTCCACTGCCACTCTCTGCAGTCCCATCACATACCTGTAGAAAACACACAGGGCATCAGCTGGTTATTGCTGGGTATTTCTAAACATTTCTAAATTGTAACACGTTCACAACTTTACCATGAAGTTCAGATACATTCTCCACAGCAGAGGACAATGGGCCCCATGTTCTGTTGCTGTAGCAGTTTCAAACAGACAGCGGATACGGTTGCTAAGACCAATCACTGGCTGGCCGGGGAGAGCTTCTCCAGGATGACGAGACCTTTGGATAAAAAAAGAAAACAGCTTGTGCTAATAAACCAGGGGCCAGTGGTATAATCTGAGCCACTATGTTAAGACTGTTTCTTAAGAGCTAGTTTGACCAACAAGCAGTAAGTCAAGGGGTAATCAGGCTTACTTTTTCAAGTTGAAGTAGACCAAACTACCTTTTTTAAGTAACTGATTTAAAAAAGTTAGGACCAGACTTAAAAAAAAAAAAAATATATATATATATATTTGAAAACTAAATGTTTAAAACTAGTCTAAGCAGTTTATGCAACCGGCCACAGATTGTTATTAATCATGTAGCTGGCTAACTAACTTGAACTAATTGGCTCTGCAAGAATCTCTACCAACTGCTCCTCCACCATGGCGGTAGGGTGACCTGAATTAGATCACTGACTGTAGGAAAAAATGTAAAAAAGGCTGCTATAGCGGCCCTTGCTGCAACACTCAGAATGCAACACACTTGTGTCACATTTTGAAATCCATTTCGACACATTAGCTACGATGTGTTAAATTGGGCAGTGCCAGAAGTGTTTGTGTTCACGCACTATCAATGCAACACAACACCAAACAAAATCAAAACCAATCCAAACCAAAATATGAAACCTAAAACGAAATGACAAGAAAACAAAAATGAAAAGCTCACGAGAACTCGTTTTTTCCTCACCTCTGCACAGAGTCCAGAAGCTGTTTGAGTCGTTGTTCTGCAGTGATGGCGAATAGATAAGGCACAACACTGTCAGTTTTCTTTGCCACACTGTGGAAAAACCTTCGGGCACGGCCTGCGCTGTGGAAGCGGTTCTCTGTTTGCAGGTAGAGATGCCATAACAAGGCGCTGGAGGGCAGTAAGGAGATGGCATCTGTAAGTGCCAATCTTAGCCGGGAAAGAGGAAACACATGGGTGTTGGTGTGGTGGCGTAGCAGTGCTGCATGCTGGACAGCAACAGACTCCCAGTCTGCAAAGACCTTGCATCTCCCAGAATCATCTGTCACTTCTGAATTCAAGTTGGTGGGAATCAGTTTTTGGATGGCATGACTGTATACGGCATCAGCTGCATCTATCCCCATTGTCAGGTACTGAAAAAGCCCAAAGCATCCAACCAGGCTGGATGTCCTGCGGAGTTTCTTTGGAGCTCCAGCATCACTGTCTGTGCTCTGCTCAGGTAAAAAGCTCAACAGGGCCTGCTCATAGGCCTTCCTGGCCTTCAATATAGCCACTGGGCTGATCTCGCCAGAGAAAGGCGTGTAAGCAGCACCCTCGGCTAATTTAGTGAGAATGTAGACAGCTTTGGAGGAAGTGGAGACTGTCCCACCACTTAAGGCCTGCTCTACCTCTAACTGGGCATAGAGAAGGCAGAGGTTGCAGAGAACAGGGTCATTAAGACCTCTAGATACACCCATGCCCAAGGCAGTGTCAAATACGTTGCGCGCCTCTTCCAGGTTACCCAGAAGCCACTCTAGATAGGCATACTCTCTCCAAAGTGCCAGACTTCCCCTGTTATCAGGCTGTTTTAGCAGCCGTTTCGCTAGTCGTTTACTACGCTTTCCCTGAGACTTCAGTTGCCTTTTATTTCCACTGCGTAAACATCTCAGCACCTACAACAGAAAAGCAATGAAGAAGGTTACAGAATGATGCAAACATGGAATTAAAGAAGGACAAATTACGTTGAATGTCACAATAATCGTTAAAAAAATGTCAGAGCTGTAAAATGACTATTAATATATTTATATTAGGGCTGTCAAAGTTAAAGTGTTAAAGGTCCCGTTTTATGCCCCTTTTCACAAGATGTAAAATAAGTCTCTGATGTCCCCAGAGTGTGTATGTGAAGTTTGAGCTCAAAATACCCAACAGATCATTTTTTACAGCATGTTTAAATTGACATTTTTTGGGGCTCAGAAAAACGAGCTGTTTCAGTGTGTGCCCTTTAAATGCAAATGAGCTGCTGCTGGACGACACAGGGGGCGGAGCTTCATGAGCTCGCGCTCAGTCTGTCAGGAAAAATTCATCTCACGGAATGATGATAATATCAGAAACTCTCAGTAACGGCGTTCATTTCGAGTCGGACAATAATGCCTACAGAGTCAGAGTGCTGTATAGAGATGAAACAGGTATGGTTTAGTAGTTTAATTACGGTTATTATAACGTATTTGTCATCTGCTTGTAGGCTATGTATCCATTATTTATTAAAAGCCTACAAGTCTGCTGTCTGAATGATGATCAAACATGTACTGATGAGTTTAATAAAGTTTATTGTACATCACACAAAAGATGAAGCGTCAGTTTTACTTCAGAAAATCACCGTAAGAGCTGAGTAAACACAGTAGCCTAAGTTATAAGAAGTGCGCAAGTAGCCAGTAGAGTTGAGGGAGCATTCCTGTGGGCGGAGGTTAGTCAAGAAACGGTTCTAGTGACATCATTAAAGAAGGAAGTAGAGGGATGTAGTCCAATCGAGCCGTTTTTTGTAGTCAACTTCTGTTAAATAAAATATCTCGCTTGGCATTGAACTTTGAGCTTTATAATTTTACAGATATTATTTATGCTCTAACAGCAACATTACACACTAACTAAAGTTTGAAACATGGGATCACGCAGAACGGGACCTTTAACGCATGTGATTCATTTTTTTTAGTTTAATGTGTTAAAAATATTTAACGCAGCATCCGTTTTTATGACCACACTATCATTCATCCAAGTGCTATTAAACCATTCAAACATGATAAAACGCAAAAATCTGCACTGGCTTGTTGTCTGTGAAGCGGTTCTCTGTGAACAAACACCCGAAATGCACGTACAAAATGCAGCTTCAGACAGAGCGCCAGCGCCGCATCGAGTTCCCTTTCATGCTTGAACGGACAAAAACACAAAATTATGTCAAAATTCCCATTTTGTTGAGTATCCTCATAAGCACAGTCTTAAATTAGTTAAAAAGTGTTAAATGAATGTAAAGAGTTGTGAGAAAATGGGATGCGTGTCAGATCCACATCATCTGTGCCTAGGGTTGGTAATCCAATATACTGTTACACATGCATTTTCTTTGTCAACTGTTTACGTTCACTTAAGAAATAGGCATCAGTGTTTGAGGATATTTTGACATATTTTTGTGTGTATTTGTCCGTTCAAGTGCAAAGATACATGGAAGAGAACACGGTTCAGTATCGCACATTATACAGTATGAGAAGCGGCTTTCTGTGCGCTCGTTTTGGATGGGTGTGAAGCACAGAAAATGTCTCCTTGTGCTTGAATGGTTTAAAATCACATTAAAATCACTTTTTAAGCATGCGCTTTGGATCTGTGTGCAGCACAGAAAACAGCATGCAGGTCTTCTTGAGCTTGAATGGTTTTTAAGTCATATACACAAAGGAATCGATAAGAGGAATCAAAATGCGCACGTCTTATCGAATCCCCGGTTTGGGGAATTTTGGAACCGGTTCTCGATAACCAACCCTATCTGCGTCAGGTCTTAAATTGAAAGCAGCCTAATAAACCTGTACGTTTTTTGTGCATTTTAGCAGGTCAGGTCAAATATGAACAGGACTGACTGGGCCAGTAAAAAAAAAAACCTTAGCATTAATCCCTGATAAATTAAAGGCACAGCTAAATATGACATTAATTGGCAAAATGGGTTTATCTGAAGATTTTTCTTAAGTTCACATAAATTAAAAGTATATATATAATTATATTTTTTAAAGCCTATTAAATGTTAAAATTGTTTGCTTTCAATTATACTGTAATGTTGAATGGCAATAATTAATGGCTTTAATTAATAGAGACATCAGTGATACTGGACTTCATTCACAGTGCTTAGTAAAAAGATGCCATTAAACAAATATTTAAAATATACTGTCTTTATGTTGTTATTTTGGAGATTCAATGTGAAACTATTACAATATATTAAAAACTTTAATGTTAGGTGTGATTAATCGCGATTAATTACAGAAAAATGTGCGATTAATTCATTTTTTTTATCAATTGACTAAACTAATTTATATTCATATAATTCAAATGAATCACATGATTATGATAACATATATTATAGGTTTTTTTTAATTGTCATGATTTTTTATAATTATGATAAAAAATTATAATGATAATAATTATTATGAAAATAATGTTAAAATATATTGGGTTTTTTTATTGATTTTGCATGTAATATGACTGTCAATTCTTTCTGAGATTGTATAATGAAAAATATCTATGAATGCAGAAATGATGGTTTATCATTTTTTTCTTTCTCACACACACAGACCTTGAGTTTCTCGTACTGCAGCCAGCAGAGAGTAATAGCAGCTTGATCCCGTGCAGAAACGAGCGGGAGAGTTTGCTGTAGAACGTTCTGGAGAAACTCCTCCCCTGCCTTACACAGCCCTGGCTGCCTCCTGTCGTCACTCAGAAATGTCATGTGACCCACTGCACGGATCCCAGCCATTGGGAGGTCATAAGAGGTCAGAGGTCGCTCCTGGTCTGGGCCCTCTTCAAGGAAGGCGAGATCGTCCAGTAGAATGTTTGAGGAAGAGGTTGTAGAAAACCTTCCTGAAGGTCCAGGCAGACCTAGGAACTGCAGGAATGACAGGATCACCTGCAGCTGGAGATCTGGCCTGTCCACACGAATCAAAGATGGGCCGATATCATCAAACAAAACCTGCATGGACAGAGAGAGTTTATGCACAATTAGAACATTCATAACATCTTGCAAATGTTTTGGCTAATATTAACTGCATTACACAATAAAAAAAAGTGTTGTTGAGCATATAAAATTCATTTTGCAGAAATTTCCCTCAACAAAAATGCAAAAACATCAGCAGATTTAATATGGGCTAACTCATCAGGTTGTCAACAAAAGTCGCACCTGCCTGTCGGGGTCCTCGCAGTCCTCTTCTGAATGGCCCTTGGTTTTATCTGGTCTCCATGGCAACCAGTTGTTTGCCTCACGGGACGTTTCTACATCTAACCAGATCTTCCATTTAGGCCTGGTCTTGTCTTTGATCTCTGAGTCATCCTGCTCTTCTTCATCTTCATCATCTGCAGGCCATAGAGTTCACTGTAATGTTAGCTCTCAGAATCAATAAAAACACTTTGTCTTGTAATTGTGCATCAGTTCTGAAAAAAACTTGTGTTGACAACTACAACTATCTTTATCCCATGATATGACAAGCACTCGCTATTGCTGTCCGTGTAGTCAGAAATACCAAACTTAAAAAATGCCTTTGAACCAAATGCTGAACCAGCAGCTACATTAAATAGTAAACTGGCAATTATCTCCATCTCTGTGTGTGTGTGTGTGTGTGTGTGTGTGTGTGTACACTGTGTTTGGTTAGAACACCTGGCTCAGGTGGAATCACCCATCCTCCTCTCTCCTGCTGAAGCATCCAAGCATTCCATCCCCGAGCCCCCCGCTCCCCTATCCTGGGCTCTCCACTGTCCCAAAATGGCTCAAAAAATTCCACCTGGACACACAAAGAAATAGAAAAGATTATAAATATCCTAAAAAACACAAGTAGAACAACAAATAAAAGCTAACAATCCATCAAATTTCCCACACATTTAGACCAATAGATTTTCATGATTTTTCCATTCATTCATGATTTTTTTTTAAACTTGTTTTGATATAATTTATACTCTTTCTTTATGAAATATTTAGAGCTAAGCATATATAGAAAATCTAAATTAGCCATAATAGGGTTCGTGCCTTTTTCAGTCTTGGGTTTTAAAATACTGATATTTCCTGGTTTTCACTGAGCAATCCATTTGAAGAATCACTAACAGTACGACTCTCATTCACATAAAAGTGTCGTAAAGTGTGTACTCAGCTGAATGGTGAAGTCTCATTTAATTTGCAGTTATCACACTATCCCCCGGTTTCACAGACAAGGCTTAAAGGGTTAGTTCACCCAAAAATGAAATGTCACTAATTACTCACCCTCATCGTTCCAAACCCCTAAGACCTTCGTTCATCTTCGGATATTAAGATATTACTGCCTATGGGTGGTTCAAAAATGTCATCAAAAATATCTTAATTTGTGGTCCAAAGATGAACGAAGTTCTTATGGGTTTGGAAATACATAAGGATGTGCAACTAATGACAGAATTCTCATTTTAGGGTGAACTAACCCTTTAAGCTAGTCCCAGACTAAAATGAATGTTTGAGCTGTTTTAACTGAAAGCAACTTACACTGACATATCTTAAAAAATGCCAGTGCCATTGTTTTGTCTCAAGATGCACACCAGTAATGTATTTTTAAAGGCATGTTTATAAAAGCTACTTAAATGTCCTAATTAAACTAATGCCTAATACTGACTTAATCTGAGCTGTCTGTGAAACCAGGCCTAAGTGCCAAAACTACCTCATACCGCAATACCAAACTCAACCAGGACCAAGAACTTGCTCAGCCAATCAGAGAAAGACACCAGGAGTGGTAAGCCAATCGCAGGATTACAGGATGATTAATGCAACAGTGATGTGCATGCCACTAATTGACATCTCCTAAAGTTTAAGGATAAGAAATTCAAAGAAACAAAAGGTTCACAGTTATTTACCATGAGTAAGAATGTCAGGTGGGTATAATTTGAGCAATCAATCACAGACTGAAATGCATATCACGTTTTTAATAAATCACCAACAATCAGCTTCTGAGCCTATCAAGTTCATGTTGAAAGTGTCTTGGACCGGGCGCGATCGGACTTTCTAGGACTCTTTAGGTCTTGCTCAGCAGAATGTGTATGTGGCTGTAGACAGGAAAGATATTTCTGCTGTTAAAGAAAAAGTTTGTTTTAAAAAGCAACAGTGCATGTGAATATGCCTCTTCAGCAAACCCTGTGACCGAAACGAAGAGGCCAGAACAACCACAGTTTCACATTAACACCTCTTCCTGTATAGTATATATACAAGATAGTATATACAGTTATGCCTCTGTTGTATATACTTTTAAATTGTTAAATATTCAATTTCTTAAATGGACTACAGAGTTACAGTTTCACTGCACAGTAAAAGCGGTTACATATTTTGAGTTGGTGGGTTGCCTGAAAAATTACTTGACTATTCTGTTTTAAGGAAGACCAGTATAATTCCATGGGTTTCGGGCTCGACCTGACCCCAACAGGACACGTTTCTTAGGGGGTGCTGACATAAGATGCGTTCATAAACAATGAGACAGAGCGCAATCGAATGAAACAGAATGCCAAAGACGTTCATCTTAATTTGTATGGCTGTAGCGACAGTGCTTCAAAGGAAATGAATTAAAGGACGCAACTTTTACAACAGGGTTTTAATGCTTTTGTATTTGTTTGTATACCTGCTGTCTAGTGGGCAGATCTTTCACACTGTCTGGCTTGAAGAAAGTGAAGTCCAGCAGGGCTTGGAAGAGACACACAGCTTTCTCTGTGTGACCTGCTTGCCGCAGGAAATGGCACTGCTGTAGGAAGATATCTGCCAGAAAAGAGAGAATACTTTGTTTCACTTGAATTCTGATCATGGATATTAAATATATACCTGAAATAACAACACTGAAATACTTAATACTGCACTGACACTTCTGAACACAAGAGGGAAGCACAGAGTCACAGAGCTGCTACTTTAGAGGAATCATTTCCCCAAACATTATCTTTCACTCACCCTAATGCTGTTCCAAACCTGTATGATTATTTTTATTTTTTAACCAAGAAACTTAGAAAGGATTTCTAATTTCAGAACCTCAGATGTGCTCTTAGTATTCAACATTGGCCCCTCACATTACAATAACAATGTCAGACCTTTATCTGTATTGCACTATAGACATTAGACCTCATAATCAGTCAGGGCCAATCAGTGTAAAATTAATTGCATAGTATGAGTGTAAATTTCAGCTCAGCAAACGTGGGCCCTGGGAGTGCTGATCCAGATAAAGGCTGCACATTGACCCGACCTATCGAGGTAATTGTTTAATTAGGCTAATTGAGAATCCAGTGATGGAGAGCACAGAACAGCAAGGGGTCTGGCTCAAAATCTGATCATCCATCCACACACACACACACACACACACACACACACACACAGTCACATTGATTTTAATGGCTGTTCATTTCGGCGAATCCCAGTGCGGGGAAACCCAGGACAGTGATGTTTGTGTTATGACTCGCTGTCTGTCTCTCTCTAAACAGACCCACACTATACACCCTCTAAACTAGCTGACAAACAACATGCCAGTCCACATCAAAAACACAACATCATCACCTTTTACTGTTGCCCGCCAGTCAATCCCTGCCACACACACACACCAAAATGTACACTTGCACAAATTGTACATGAGCTGCTTAACTCTACAAATATTTATGCACACACACCAAAATGTACACTTGCACAAATTGTACATGAGCTGCTTAACTCTACAAATATTTATGCATGTAATCAAAACAAGTCTACAGTTTTCACCCAACTGCTGTCACAGCAACATGAGGGGAGGGAGAGAAAAAAAACACCACTGATGCAAAAAGAGATAAAACCCAAACTATGACAATGCAAAAATGATCTGAGGACCCTAGGAGACATTAGGAAGACCGTGGTGGAAAATCTGGACAGTCCAAAAATGATACATTTGCCAAGTATCTACAATTGACAAGTAAAAAAAAAAAATCACTGTACCCAAGAGGCCTTCCTGTGTGCCTGGAAGTGGAGGGTGAGACACCATACTGCCATCCTGGACTGCACTGAGCGTGCTCAGACATTTTCCGAATACGCCGTTGACCTTTGACACTGAGAAAGTGCTGAAATGACTCTGTGTGAAGAGGAGGTACTTCCTCCATAAAGGGGCACTGTTTGGATGGACAAACACTAGTTTCTTCCACTCTTTCTGCAGGACGGCAGGCTCCCATAGTTCCTTGCACAAGCAGAGTTTCTCCAGTTTCAGGTCCACGTTGGCAGGGTTACTTTCCACAGCCCTGTCCACTATGGACAGCTTCTTCTCCAGCACAGCACGAAGAGACATCTTTCTCATGTCACTGTCGCCGTCACTTTCAGCAGAGAAAGACCCAGAACCAAAGGCCAGCTCATCCTGATCAGAGACAAAAAGAGAGACTTGTAAGATAGGTAAAAAGGAAACTATTAAAGTGGTCCATTTCATCTCTGGAGGCCTACCTGGAAGTGTAAGAAGTCCAGCCACATCTGGATGTCTGTAGGATTCTCCCGTAGCTTCCTGTTAAACTCCTCCACCCGTGCGCTCAGAAGGGTGCTGCTGCTTCCTTGAACCTTAACGCCCTGCGGATCTCCCTTGACCTCCGGTTGACCCTTGCCCTCCAACCACAGAGAGGTTCCAGGGTCATAGACGCCGAGCGGATTGACCCATGATACAGGTGCCTGGGTGGAAGAGCCCTGCTCTTCAGTGCAGGTTGGGAGCTTGATATAGGAATCAGAGGTGGCGGCACTGCCCTCAGAGAGTCTGGGCAAAGCCGGCAGACTATCTGACCGGAGCTGCTGAAGGGTGGAAGGACAGAAATAGCGCTCGGGTTTCTTGACCACCCGCTTCTTTTCTGGGCCTCTGTCGGCCCAGTTTACATCCTGCATCCTAAAGTCCAAACCTAGGCATGAGTCTCCCTTCCTCTTATACCTGAAAAGCAGAAGTTAACATAAGAAAAGCGACAAGAAAAAGTGACAAGTTTGAATTAAATTGCTCTACGCTCTCCCCCCAAAATCAGTGCTGCAAACATGAAGAAAGATTTAGACTCCATCTGGGCCTGCTGACAGATGAAGGACAAAGTAAAAACAGGAGTTGGCAGGTGACTGAGGGAGTATAAGATAACTTGAGAATGTGAAGGAACGAGATCGAAGACGAGGGATATCCTCTTCGAAGCAGCACTTGACCTTCTCAAGAAAAGAGTGCTGGGGTGCACCTCGGTAAAACACACTCTCTTTGTGCATGATACCGATCAGCTTTAGAGCAGTGTGTATGGGGGCATCTGTATGAGAGGGGGGTGTCGGGAGAGAGGGGCGGTGAGAGAGAATGTGAGTATTGATTGTAGTCTCTTAAGTTACAGATGGCAGCTTTGACACCAGATTAAAGCTGATAGAAGCTGGAGAACTGCCAGGCGTGAGATTTGTTGCCTCTGAGCAGTTAATAAACCCTGCACTAAAGCCAGCAGTGCCAGAACACTGGAGTAAATAATATCCAGAATGACACTTATGAAGAGCAGGGGCGCCGAACTTTAACTACAGCTGCAGTGAGTGCATTTACATTGATAACTATCAAAACCTATAAAAAAATAGCTCATAAAAAATGCAAGAAAATGGCATTTAACTTCTTAAGCCAGTATTATTATAGTTCAATTAGGTCAGGGGTTCCCAAACTTTTCCATGACAAGGCCCCCCAAATAACACTAGGTTCTGGCCAAGGCCCCCCCTTTGCAGGATGTTATTGAACCCATCGACAATACTACGGCAAATGTAAAAATAAATCAATAAAACCTCTATCTGAACATCAGATTATGTGATGGTGTTTGATACCAGCCTATCAGAAAGATTATAGAGATGAACCGATTACAATTTTCTAGGCCGATTCCAATTTTTCATTGAGTTTGACCTGCCGATACAGATTTTAGCCGATTCTGATTTCATTTTTTCTAACCACTTTACAGCACACATAAATATTTATATATTTTTTTTTTATAAATATATAAACTCCATATAGTTTTACCCAAACTGAATAATTAAGACAAGTTTAAATGGGTACATTTTCTATAAATATTTTTGAGTCTTCATTTTCTTTTCTGACATAGCCTAATGTTACTCCAGTTCTTGTTAAAACACACTAGACATGCAAATTATGTGCAGTTTAGGCACTTTTTGTGTGAAATAGACTCGGCGCCGAAACCCTTCGCTTCACTGCTGCTCATGCGACGCTCCTGCTCGCGGTGTGAATGCACTCATTGATAACATGCACGCCGAAAAAATACGCGCCGCTCGCGCTTGCGATCTGAAACGGCCGCGAGGTTTCCTACATGTGCGTTCCGTGTGCACGTGGGATGCTGATGTTGCGCAATGTTAATCATGCGGTGCCCGAGTGCATTTGACCGGCATAAAATCGGCATATGTCAGACTGACCGGCCGGTCGCCGATCACATGAACATCGTCCAATTCCGGTCACCAGCCAATCAATCGGTGCATCTCTAAAAGATTAGCATTACAGGTATAATGTTCAGATAGGCTATGTGACAAATTATTATAATGCTATTTCATAACAATACTCATAATAATATAAATATTTGTACTTTTTGTAACTTTTTTTTTCGCTTTTTTTTTTTTCCAACTCGCTGCGGCCCCCCTGGCGGGCCCCCACTTTGAAAACCCCTGAATTAGGTTATAGCTTTTATAAACGTGCCTTAGAAAAAAACATAACTGATGTGCATCTTCTTGAGACAAAACAATGGCAGTGACATATTTTGCCCCTTTTTACTAAATAAAAAATAAGTCTCTGATGTCCCCACATATCTTTTTTTATAGCATGTTAAAATTGCCACTTTTAGGGTGTGAGCAAAAACTGTTTGTGTGTTAAATGCAAATGAGCTAGTGCTCCCAGCCACCTTTCAAGAAGAGGGCGGGGCTTCAAGAGCTCACGCTCCGGCATACCGGCAACAATAAAACAGGACAATCTCATGCAATGAAAATGTCAGAAACTGTCAGTAGCAGTGTTCAGCCTTATATGTTCGAACCAGCGATTGCGCACGAAGCGTTGGCATTGACCCATCTTTCAGAATCAAATTTTTTTTTTAAACCAGCGTTGAAAAGACCCTCGTTTGTGAAGCAGTCCGGTGCAAAATGATTGGCGCAAATGTATAAGACTTTACCGATTTTCTTCAGGACATTTTATTCGAAAATTAAATTGAACCACAATGTCCTCAGTGATTCAGATGGCGGGTCTATGGAGACTCTTATGTAAGCATTGGTACATCCCAAAACATACTCTTGTAATGCCTCTTTGGCCCAGACATGATGGGAATTATAAAAAAAATTAGTGAGTGGATTTTTTACCATTATAGGCTGGTAGTTCTCAAACACTGCGGACACACATCGGTGTTCAAACACCTTATAAAAGTGAATTTTGCCTAATAGGTTCCCTTTAAGATATGCCAGTGCAAGTTGCTTTCAGTTAAAACAACTCAAACATTTTAGTCTGGGACTAGCTTAAGCCTTGTCTGTGAAACCAGGGGCATATGTTTATTGCCTCTTTAAGATTAATCACTTGTTGAATTCCTTAATTGTAAATCGCTTTTGATAAAAAAGTAAACTAAATGAATAAATGTAAAATATCTAGGTTTTACTCATGCCATTAAAAAAAACTGTTAAAGATGTTTACATAACCTCACACATAGCAAGTTATTAAGCATAATTGGTGTAAGATGTGAATGTAAACACACTCCATGTACTCAAACTTTGATCTTAATTACAAAACAACTTTACAAAAAAATACACAATTCAATTTAGCAGATATTCGCAGGAAAAACCCTTTTGCATGCCATGCACACAAGAAACTTGTGCGTATAAACAAGAAAAGTTTATTGTCCACATGCAGATGGTTTTTTCGGCAAATATCACATTTAAAAAATGTAGACAGAAATGATCTACAGAACAAAGTTAAATTTTTGTTTAAAGTTTGTTAATTGGTGAATTCATTGCAGAGAAAAAAAAGAATAATGCATAATTATAGTGCATTCTTTTTATAGTGCTTCCCTGGACTATGGAGAGTTTGGCACCTGCTGCTGCTGCCAAACAGAAAGAATGAAAGAGGAGAGCATCTATGTGTGAGACAGACAGACACACAGAGATGGTGAGTAAAGTTACCTGGCTATGTCTCCTCTATAAAGGGATTTGTATTCCCAGTTGGCACGGTCAGCTCTCCTGTCGATACAGAAGGGGGAGTCAGTGGGGGTCTGGAGGTCATCCAGCCACATAAAGGTCTCGCTCACCCGAACCTGAGCTTCCTCTCTGCAGCCAAGAGGATGAAAGACAAGGACATTAAAAAAAACACACACAAATAATTACAAATTCAGGGTTAAAAGTGTCTTGAATAGACTGTCTAGAAATGTGGTTGAAGTTTTGTATATTGCAAAGTTCTAAAACAATGCAAACTGAACAACCTTTGAGGGAATTCGCTAATATTTTGCACAAAAATACACACATCCTGCTTCTGTTGTCTAGAAAAGAGCTGCATATTCATTCTGCTAAACATCTACTTTAATGTTTAATGTAAGAAAGTAAGGTGAGCACATGACAGCATTTTGCTCAGGATTTTTCTATGAACACACCTGTCAGCATTGTCCTTTTTTATCAGGTCGCTGGGGTAAATGGTGTCGGATTCAGAACCACTGCTCTCAGAATTATCTCTGCTCCTCTTCTTGTGTTTTTTCTTCTTCTTTTTCTTTCTCTTCTTCGATCTGCCATGGCTATCTTCTCTCTCTTTCCGCTTCTGCTCACTGAATAGACATAAAAAAAGAAAGTTATCCTCTCTGATAAACAGAAACTTTTTAACAAGAAAGTTAATACAATAGTGTGTTTAAATGCGTGTATGTGTAAATTTCAAGCCGGGTCTATAACAGGCATATAGTACTATATTACTGTACATACATGGTTATGAAGCTTAAATACCCATTAAAAGAAACATAATGTATGTACAGATTACTATACTTGTGCATGACATTTTAATGTGGGAAGGACAATGAAATATTTAGCTAAGCTTCAGCTTTGGTTGAAGTTAAATTAAAATTGTATTTTTGTTGAATGCATATTTTATTTTAACAAGATTTACTTTGAAATCAAATAAACTGACATATCCCCTTTTGTAATCTATTATGAGGGTTCTTTAAATCACACATTAAGTTCCACACAGGTGATAAAGTGAATTTATTGAGTCAATAACTGCACTGCGCAAGGATCAGATGACCTTGTGCCTGCTAGTTCCTCTGCTTGCACTCTGTCTGTGGCACGCTGGTGAGTCTTCAAAGCATCTTCTCTGTTGAAGCTCTGATTACTCAGCCATTCCAGATCTGCTGGAGCTGAGAAAAGAAACAAGTCAAACCAAATTAGTTCTGCCGGCCTCTTAAGAACTAAATAAATCAGTCAATCGTGACAGCCTGTCCAAATGAAGCGAAACCTCAGAGGAGTGCATCTGATGTGATTCACACACACATAAAAACTGTCAGTTAAAGAGAGTTGATTCCCTTAAGCAGTGAGAAGGACAGAAGCAAGATGCTATCTGTTACTCTGTGGAAAACCTGGGAAGGAGCCAGATGCATTGCTGACCTGGCTGATATTCTGCACAAATCCCCCACAGCAGCAAAGGTGATCTGCATGCAAGAGCAGTTTGTTCTTTTCTACTGTACTCCATGTGAGAATGGTCCTTTCCCAATAATTTGATATTGATTAGTTGGGATGTTTATCTTCATCTAGCTAACTGCTCAAAGGAACCACTCATACGGAATGGCTGACTGATTACATTGTGTTGAACTATAGCCAAATCCATAAGGTCCAGTTTTTAGCATACAAGATCATTTGTTTGTGCAGAATATGTGTTATATCTAGCGGTGCTTGTAAACATCACTCAATCTATTGCTCACTTTGAACAAACCCTATGCATTAAACTTTGCTGTGTAACTTGTCCAGAATGTTTGTGTATGGATATGAATGACACATTAATCATGCGACTTCTTGATAACAAGTGTGTTTTTGCCTGGAAATCGATAAAACGTGAAATATCCCATACACTTACATTGGTATAATGTACCCTGGCTGCCTGGCCAAATCCGGGCACACGACTATCACTGAGACATGAAGGCTCTTTTGCACAGGCAAAATTGTTTTCAGAAAAAGTACAAACTTAGTTTACTTATTAACTGCTAAAATTAAACAGTAGACAGTTTTATTCTTAAAATGATGCATGTTTTTATGCTTGAAATGATTTACATTTTATAATAATCTAAGTGACACCGTATTGAGGAGTAAAGATGCTTCATAAAGGATTCAGTTCAATGCAGTATATTCCAAAAGATTCACCACAAATCACTGATCTAGAGGTAATAATACTACTATAGATGATTCTATAATTAAAATCTAATATAAAGGCTACTAAATATTATTACTGTTTATCAATTGCAATGCAGTTGCATACTGTTATAACATTATAACATTATTCTACAACTGCTGCTTGATTTACTATAGTAAATCAAGCAGCAGTTGTAGAATAATCAGCACAAATGTAAGGTTTCGTTTACAGGTTATCTTTCAATAATGCACCATCAAATGCACCTGACCTTATCTTGTATGAAGACTTGAAGCAGGTCAGAGAGCTTACCTCTATCCTCAGCAGAGCTGTTAATGCCTGACAGACCAGAGAAGGACGGAAACAGAGCCATGTTGCTTCACTCAGTTCAAAACAGACGCGCGCCGATTGCGTCATCCGTCTGCGACCTAGCAGGAACGCATGCAATGATGAGAAGTCCGACTCATTTATGTGAATCGGTTCTTTCGAACAATACAAATTATTCAGCAATTATTTTGTCATGACATTATTACAACATACTTGCAGCCTTGATTCAGCTCATTTATAGCAAAAAAATTTAATAGAAATTATATATATATATATATCACAATGATTCAATTTGCAAACAATACTAAAAATTTTTTGCATGTTTTAATAAAATGCTATGCTCTATTTCTTGCGCGTGTTGGTAAAAATGTCACAAAATATATGTCATATTTCACATTTCAAGTATAAAGTCGTAAACGTATTTCCAGTTTGATTAATTTGTAACATTTCTGCTATTATAGTAAACTCCTCCTTGTCAGTTAAAATCACCCAAATCCAATAATGTTAATATCATTCATCACATTCATCCAAATTACGAATCGGGTTCGAAAGAAACGGTTCTGGGTTCAATTAATCAGTGAGAAAAAATAAATAAATCGGGTCCCTTTAAAGATTTCTGATAATGAATTTTGGGGGGAAATGTTTTCCATGGCGATTAGGAAATTTAATGCACTTTTGTTTTACTGTTAAATATAAGAACAGAAGTTTGTTCATTATAGTAACAGTTTTTTTGCATTTAGTTAGCAAATGTTTGGTCCTACTAATAAGTGTTAATCTTTCATTCTTATCATAACGGATAGATACATTTATTTCCGTTGTCGCAACCTTAATTTCATCCAGTTTGAAGTGTTATTTATTGTACAAATCGGTTTTTGTACAAAGAGGACAGCAGCAGTCTGTGTTTAACACAGTTTTCTAGGAAAACCTTAACTTTCTTGAAGTAAAGAAGGCTCACGGTGAGTGTATAATATGAGATCTGATCCCGGGAGAGAAATTGAATCAGCCCTGTCTTGTCTAACCGAAGGGTTTGTTGGCCCGCCGGTTCCAGTGCTGCGTGATCCGGGACACACAGAGCGCAATGGCTTGACGCATTGCAGGTCTAACGTAACCAATCAGAGACTCTGTTACAGTCACGAGCGGATTGCGGGTCTCAGCTGGCCAATCATAAAAGCTGTGACATGCTGAGTCGAAATCTCTCTAGCGTCAACTAAGGCACTGAACTTGATGCAATAAGTAATATTCCGACGAAAGAAACTAGTGCCTTTTTGAGAAGTAGTCCCTCAAGATGTAAAGAGTATTAGACCATTTATAGTAATGTGGCCATAATAAATTACTTTTACTGGTTGTCGACACGTCCTTATTTTTTATATATAGAATCTGTGATTTTTAATTAATAAGTGACTTTTTAATTCGTCTCCTATATTCCTAAATGTACTCAAAAACATGCTAATTTAAATTGGTGTGATGAAGAACAGAAATAAAGTTAAAACAATATTATTTATAATATTATATTAATATAACCTATAATTATTTTCATGTTTTATTTACTACTTATCAATGAACATTTCATTTTCAAATGTAGGCTAATTGTTCACTGGGAATTATTTAAATTAATAAATTAATTAAGAGGCCAATTACTTAATTAAGATAATAATTAGAGACTAATTACTTTAGATTTTAGTTAGGTCAATTTCTGTGTTTCTACACAACTTATAGAAAACATTGATTGGTCATTTGTGGGAAGATTTGGGTCTGCTTAGAAATTTAACCAGAATTATCAGCATGTGAGAACGCACGCTGTGAGAAGTATGTTTGTAAATAATCTCTTTTTTTTTTTTTTATCAAAATATCTTTGTGCATTGTTACTACAACAATGAAGTGTATGTGAACCTTTGTGAGTGAGATAAATATCTCTTTCCCGCAGTGTTCATATTACTTATTATAGGCTACTACACAATAACAGTGTTAGGCCTACATGCAGAAGAATGTAAATATGCTGTTTGTTTTCTTGTAACAGTGCTGAAACTCCCACGACATTTTCATATAGACCTACCAGAAAATGTCCTTAAATACCGGTATATATAATACATTTCTCCAAATAGAATTATTGCATTTCACAAGAAGACTTTTTTGTCTTATAACTAAACACTTTCCCTTCTCGGGACTGAGGTGGTTATGATAATTAGATGGGCGGGGCTTGTGACTGCACTATGCGGAAGTGAGTGATAGGGGTCCGTACGGCGGAGGAATACACCGATGTATATAGAACCGGATCACCTTCAATACTCAGCGAGCGACAGTCGCACGGTGGAGCTTTTAACTGAGAGCGGAGCATCGCTGCAGTCTAGTGTAGATTTACAAACCTAGCCTACTCTCCAACCTCAGATATGGTACGTATAGGCTTTTGTCATACACTACTCGTTTATGAAACGGTGTTAATCTTTCATGTATTTAACGCTTTGCGATTAATATGCAGATACGACTAACCACCTGCTTGCTTGCCACTGCTGCGTTTTGCGCTCGTGCAACAGCAAATTTAATTTCATATGCATTAGAATCTGTTCTGTATTTCAATGCACTTCGCAAGAGATGGTTGCGTCCGTTTATTATTTTGAACGTGTTGCAGTGTTATTGATGTCATAGTGCGGCAGGAAATGTGACATATGCGTTTTATTATGGTGTGATGTGCTAGACAGCAGCAGATATATGATCAGTGCTCATCTCCTATTAAATAAAAACACATTGTGTTTGCCTTCATATTCGGCGTGTATGAGACAATATTTGCTTTGCTTTTGCAAATGATTTTTGCTATAATTGACAGCGCCTGGACAAATCAGGCCAGTCTTAATAGAGCGCATGGAAAGACCTTAAAGGATTAATTCTCCTAAAAAAATGTAAATTAAATCATTTACTCGCCCTTATGTCGTTACAATGCAAACTCGTATGACTTTATTTCTTACCTGTAGCACAAAAAAGGAGATGTTAGAATGACTGCCTCCGTGGCCATTCACTTTCATTGTGTTGAAAAAGATGCAATGAAAGTGAACGGTGACTGGGACTGTCAACATCTATTGTGTTCCACAGAAGGAGAGAAGTCGTCATAAATGATTGCAAAAGTTCAATATTTGGTTGAAATATTTCTTTAACTGTGTGTAATGAAATGAATGAGATCTATTTAGCAGTTATCATGCGAGGTGTGTTGGCTGTAGATGGTCATAGTTTCATTTTTGAAGATAAGGCATTATGACATGCATATGTGACCTTGTTATTTATCTCAGCTCCTTTTTTTATTGAGCTTTTTATTATTAAAGTTTGCATAACTTTCAGATCTGTTAAAATAAGCAGGGTTAGAATTGCACATTGGCTTTATTCATTGGTTTAGGTTGGCAGAACTTGGCACAAATATATTTGATTCATTTTGTGCTGTATTAACTTGTTAATGCAACAGGTCTTTTTGTTATCTGTGCTCTGGACTTTTTGTACACTGTTTTTTTTCTTTCTCATAAGAGCTCAAAATGGAGTGCATAAATCATACGGCTGTATACCAAATGAGAAATAAACAAACCTTTGTTCAAATGGTGCATTTTAGCTCAAGAAAGCAAACATTGTTTGTGAAGCATGGAAAGAATGTCCCGAGTGAGTTCAACAAAAGTCAATACTGACTCAATGAGTCCATACAAATGTTTCTGTTTCAGCTTATCCACAGCATCCTGCCAGAAGGCTCATTGTTAATTATTTTTATATTTTTTTTATTTTGGGTGCTATTTAAGCCTGTGCTGTTTGGTGAGAATTATCTCAGTTCTTTGAACTATGATTGGTTAGTTGCTGAGAGGTGTCTGAGGTGTCTGTTTCCTCCCCGGTTGCGTCTTCAGGATCTTTCTGACCCTGTTGCAGCTCTAATTTCATTGTGCTGCCTGCAACTGTGCCATTAGATTCACTGGGTACTTGTGGGGAAAATAATCATGTTTTTTTTCACCCATCATGTAAAACAGTCTAGAAACAGTCTGTGCTTCTTTATATTCTTTGGGGTGTACCTCTGAAATGACAGTCATGCTGAACTGCTTGAATGCTAGAACAATAACTGCAGTCTTTTACTGTGTATATAAGAGCTCACCAGCTGTCCAGTGTTCAGTACTGGATTAAAACACTAACTCGCTTATCCTAAAGAATTTATTGGGAAACCTTGTAACTAAAATTGACAGATTAGCCTTAAAAGTATGGCTAATTCAGGGCTCGCTGTCTTTACGGCACACAGTTGGTGTGGCTCATAAGGAAGCCGCCTTCACAGTTGTGGTCGTGAGTTTATATTAAGCCATCTTCCTGTCTTGGGTGTGAAGTTGTGGAAATATTGGTATTTGTTTTGTGCATAAAGACAGTTACTGGAACTAGGCTCGGTAGAGCATCAGTGTGACGGCGTGATGGTTCAGGGCCTCAGGGACACCCATTTACATGGTGTGAAAGTGGCAATACCACACTCATTATCGTACACTGGGCGTCCTGAGCGCCAGGCCAGCCTTTTCTCAGCTGCTCCTGCCGCTTGGCGGCTCATAAATCAAGGCCAGATTCCAGGCAACGTAGCGCAGCGTTTCAGATCCAGGCCAAATTCCTGGCAGTGGTGTGCAATGTTTGAAGCCTTGCTGGATGGCAAATAGCCTGGAAGGTTTCCAATTGAGGTGCAGGATCTTGTTCTCCCCTCCCATCAGCTTGAGAGAAGAAATTATCCTTTATGGGCAGGGCCAATGGGGAATCTGTGGATATGCATATTCTGGGGAGAAATCTGCATGAGAGTCCTACACTTTTATTGGTAGCTGAAAGCTTCAAGTTGTTGAAATGTTTATTGGATGAACACAAATGTGGATATTGTTACAGATTTCCTTATTAGTTTTGATTAAATTTGATTTGATTCGGATTAATTTGGGTATATTTAATCCTATATTTATATACAAATCCATTCCCTCTCTAATAATGCTATAAATTATACAGAGCTATGTTTCAGAGTGATTCAAACCAGTAACTATTTTTTAACTATTCATTAAAGTAAAAATGTAATTAAAGTTGACAATTACACCTTTTCTTTTGACATTTTTCTTTCGTCTCCTGAGAAAAAATATTAATGCACCGCATTAAATTGTTTATTCAAAGCAATGAAATAATGAATGTCTGTAAAAACAAAAAAAGTGGATAATGTTTAAACTAGCATTTATGAATCAAATATAATTTTGTAAATTGGAAAAACAAACAAAACAGCATGAATTTATGCAGTTTAATGCAAAGAGCCAAAGCATTGATCACAGTGTACTTTTTGCGTTTAAAAACATGAGATGCAGTGGAATGGGGGAAAAAAGCCCACAAAGTCTTGAGACGGATTTTAAAAGTTGAACTTCTTTTAACTTTACATGGCTTTCTAAACATACAGGCCTCTTATGCAAGACCCAAGTGCAACGGTCAAAGATGTCAGTCTAGCGCATGTTTAAATAGAAAACCATGGAAAAGCAGCGCAGAAAAAGAGTTCTGGGTGAACGACTTGTTATGGTTTTGACATAACCAAGATCTTTGCTGCATTGAGCTTCTCTATTTCTGCAATGTTTTGAATGAACAACGCAGCAGTGCCACATTTAGTGGGTACAACTGGGTAGGCTAACAAAAACATTAAAACCACAAAAACAGCTTGCATCATCGCATCTCATGTGCCATTGAGAAGGCTTTCTGACGCACCTAAAATTCGAATGCACTGTTTTTGCATTTGACCGTGGAAACAATCGCAGCAATTACCAAACAAGAAAAGTCCAGTCAATTTCCGATGGACAAAGTTCAACCCTACATTATTTTCTCACTTAACAAGCCATATTACTCTGATAAATACGTTACGATAGGGAATAAAAGACAATTACAATTTTTGCTTCATGTTGACTTTTAAAAGAATTGCCTCATAAGATTAATTAAAGCTAGCAGAGCTTTTCTTGCCAAGCTTTTCGGGAATACTGTTGGTGCAACCAAGGATAGAGAGGAGTCATCACTCTTGTGCATATCACAACTTTTAAAAAAAAAGTTTGTTGATGCTATTTTTTTTTATTCAGAAACTTGATCTTCCTGTAAAAAAATGATAGACTTCTCTGGTGACATGCGGGACTTCTTCAATCAGTTCATCCTCATAAACCCCAGCCCTTCATTACAACTGACCCCAAGCTCACATTCAGATCAACAACCAATGAACCCTGAGCAACATTTTTATTTTTTCGATCATTTTCAACCCTAATGTAAGTCACAATATAGAAGAAAAGATGTGTTACATCCGTTACATTGCGACTTTACTAGCCAAGGTTTTAAGGGTAAAGGATGTATGTTCATATTTAGGTTACATTTCAAGGGAGTTAAGGACAGCACACTAATTGGAACAACATGTGCCGAGATCCCTTGCACAACAGCATAGTCATAATAGGGCAGGAAGAGACCTTTGTAACTCTCCAGGTCATAGTTTGTCCCTACCTGAATTTGAAGGATCCTTAACCCTCAGGCTAACAGGACCCTTAGGGAGAGACGGGGTGAGAAAAATGCATTTGATCAAAAGCACATTGAGACAGGTGAGATAATGTATCCACGCAGGGAAAGGTAAAACCTGCCATTGTGTTCACAGACGAAGAGGTGTTGGCACAATTAGCAGAGATGTGATGCCACTCAGATGGTCAAAGAGATATAAATGTAAACCTACAGCTGGCTGTAAACTGAGATGACCACAGGAGCAGGTAAAGTGACGAGCCGTTTGATTTTGACAGACATGCCTTAATACCCTTCTTTGATTTAGCTGTCACTCTGTGTACCTGCCGGTCTATCTCAGAATACTTTGCTTGAGTTACCCGATGGGACGCCCATTTGACTAATCTCAAATAATGTAAATGATCCCTGACCCTCGGCTTTGTAACCGTAGTGAGCTGCTGACATTAAGCTTCTCAAAAAACGGCCCAATATCTTGCTGTACGATACCCAATGCGGCCCAGGAGGTTGGTACAATAACATCGGCCTCAAGGGTCAGGTGATCTCTCTCTCGGGGTCCGTTGTTCTTCAGCCTGATCAGCCAGAGTCACCGCTAAATGCTTCGGGTAACGTCTGCTCAAAGAGACCAGAATGCCTCCAAAGAGACCCATCCTCTACTCTGAGAAGAACTCTGTGTCGTTATCCATGGTCTACGATCTCCTTGACCAGCAGCAGTTCTTTTATAAAGAGCTGATCGAGCTACAGGAGAGAAACTACAAGTCATTCCTGCAGATGCTGGTGGACTCCACCAACAGCCGCATTGACAGCGTGGTGCGAGATGTACAGGATTTGAAGAACTGTCTGCAGCAGTGCAGGACTGACTTAGGGGATGTCAGACGCCAGGGCACACAAAACGCCAAGCGGGCCGAGTGTCTGGCAGAAGGACTGGTGATGGTTCGAGGAGTGGTGGAAGGCCTGACCTCATTGAAAAGCCCTAACGTTGAGGTCAAACCCAGGAAAGCACCAGTAAAAATGGACAGGCAAGATGTAAAGACCACTGATGGCTGGAAAAACGAACCCAAAGCAAAGAGGCTGGTGGCTGACCTGACCGATATTCAGTTTGATGGCATAAAGGTTGCATTAGCATTAAGACAATTTTTTGTTGTTGTTGTCTCTGAATACATTTAACTGTTTTTGTTGTGGCCTTTAAGGAGATTTATATTCACCATTAGTTTTTGAATTGGTGGTCAAAGTGGTATTTTTGTCTTGTATGCTGGAATTGATTGGTTAATCTGGGACTTTTAGTTTCTAAGTGGAAGCTGTGGGTGTCAATATCAGGAAGTGACGGCAGATGAAGTAGATGTTTATTTTTTTTAAGAAAGCTTTATGAATAGCATTTATGGTGCTGCAGTATTTATCTCTTATCCATATTATGGTCAAGCTCTTCTATTCCTGTTTTTTGATATTTTAGACACTGGGTGTGTGGTTGTGGGTTTCTTGATGACAGGACAAGCCTTTAGTGTTTGCTCAGTTCCACAGTAAAGTGTACAATAAAAATAAAATGAGTTATGTTTATGAAATCCATTATCTAATCACTTTATTTTTTTCTTCTCTATTTCCAGGCTGACCAACTCACAGAGGAGCAAATTGCTGGTAAGCCAATCCGTATGCTTGTGTTGTATACACGCCCTGAAATTACATCAGTGCCGAGGATGAAAGTCACATAATAGCTGCTTACTATCAGCACACCTGCGCTTCATTCAGGAAACTTAGGGAAAATGTATCTTTCTTGTGAAAATAGTTTCAAATGGGCATATATATGAAGTTTAAATCTTGTTTTCATCCATTTCCTTACAGAGTTTAAGGAGGCTTTCTCCTTGTTTGATAAGGATGGTGACGGTACCATCACAACCAAAGAGCTGGGCACAGTGATGCGTTCGCTCGGTCAGAACCCCACGGAGGCCGAACTCCAGGACATGATCAACGAAGTGGACGCTGACGGTGAGTTGAATTCAGTTCAGATTTCAGAAATCATTGATGGATCCGATTGCAACAAACAGTAATGCTATCAGGATGTGCTATCGATTCTATTATAAGGTCTAGATTAGGTTTTAAGTTTGAGTTAGCCTAGTATTTGTATCAGTGTAGTCAATCAGCTGTTTGCGCTTAACTGGTTTGAGGGGGGAAAAAATCACAAAACTTACGTTATTGCCAAAAGAAATTATGTAAATTGATATATTAAGTCTCTAACAGCAATATCAAGTATTCAAGTAAACATCCAGATATTGTAAAAACACAAAAGATTTATTTTGGCTTTATTTTAAATACAGCAGTTCTAGTGTATAGATCTGATATTGACATGCATCACAATTGTTTATATTTCACTTAAGACATTACTTAAGAGTACATTCCCTTTTTATTTTATTTAAAAAAATCAAACATTCTTATCTTCTTTTCATTTTATTATTGACTCACTCATTAAACTCACTTATCCTAATACCTCTGTACAGACAATGTCATCTATCGTTCCTGCTTCGTAATGTTGACCTTTGACCTGTATCGCTCTGTGTGCAAGCAAGCTTTCAAATTGCACCAAATATAATATGTCTGGGATGCCTCTCTTGTTACAGAGCTGATGTAATTAGTGTTCCAGTAGGCTATGGTGTCTTTAAGCGCTAGTATAGCGTTTTGTTAGATCACGCAGAGCACGTTGGGTTTCTGATATACTGATTATTTTCAGATGGTATTGTGCGGTATGGAGTCGTTTTTGTAGGTCAGACAGCAGTAAAGCCCGTTGAATAACAGCAGGTAATAAAGACCTCATGGAATCCTTTACATAATCCACTTTGGCAGTGGCGGCGATGGAATCGAGAGAGTGTTTGTGAAGAGCTCCAGTAAGGAGAACATGCCATGTGAAGAAAAACACACACACATACGCAACCACGTGTGTACACCCACATTGTCAGATTACACACGCAGTGTGAGCCCTCTGGGAATGGCTGTAGTGATAATTTTCACACACGCATGCACACAGGAGGATGTCATATTTGTTCTGTGTAATAGAAATGTCTCATCTCAGCTTGGTTAAACCTCGAGGGTAGCAAAACGCCCATTTCAGCCTGAAAACCCCTGAACTGTTATTTTTCCTGCCTTGTTTAGATTCAAATTTGCAATGCACCAATATTAAAATTCAGGCCAGAAAGATTTTATAAATGGCTGATAGTAAAATTCTGCATTATTTTGTCTAAATAAATTAAACATAAAAGTCTGTTTACTAAATGCTACAAGTGAATTTAAGCATCACATTATAATGTACAGAACGAAAAATGAATGCTCATTTTGAGATTGCTAAAGATTATATTTAACTGTGTAATTATATTTATTAAACTAGTGTTTAAAACATTAACTTTAAATGTGCAGTATGTAATATTGACAGCTAGTGGCTGAAATGGGTACTGCAGTCCAAATTCAAAATATTGGAGAGGGTTGTTTCTTCCGCCTCTCCTCATCAGACTCAACACTCAGGCTGGTTGCCAGATTGAGGACGCGCAACAGGAACGAGCGCAGTTGACAATAGAAAGCGCTGAGCTTTACACTGTAAGTTGATCAGCTAATGTATACGTTTGGAATGTTTTATTGACGATGCTTTTTTAGGTCAGGTAGAATCGGCGAGTTCGCTTGCTGTCTTCCGTGGCTGCAATGCGCTGTGTTTTCCACCATCTGGCAACCTGGGGTGCCGAAATACCATTGGGTAAATTGATGGTGGACGGGATTACACAGACCAAAACAAAAACAGACGTTCTGACACGGAACACACATTTCAAAGTAGAATAACTGGTTGTTGCATTGTTTTCTGGATAAAGAAGTATTTGAACTTAATCCTAAATCTCTGCAAACATATTATGGTATTTTTATGCCTTAGTACAGTCAGAAAAAATTACATACAGCACCTTTAAATGAGCGTAAGATGACAGCAAAGGTAATAGAAGTAAAAGAAAAAGACAGAAGAATGAGCATTAACAATTTAAAAACTCTAATATTGATATGTTGTGCATCAATAATTTAATGTTTTATCTCACAATATAAGAATATAGTTTCCTGATACCGTGCCCGTACGGGGTTTTGTGCATCCAAGAGAGTGTTGGCTGAGGTTCAACTAGACCCAAACTCACTAAATATGTGCTATTAGACCTCATTACTCCTCATTATGCCCTGTTTACTGCCCCACTTTCTTTTCCCGCATTCTGCTTCCTGGATTCTTTATCTGAGTTTTCAAACATCTCGGACCAGATCTGATGATTTTCTCTGTTTCTTTCAGGTAATGGAACCATTGACTTTCCTGAGTTTTTGACAATGATGGCCCGGAAAATGAAAGACACGGACAGCGAGGAGGAGATCCGTGAAGCGTTCCGAGTGTTTGACAAGGTCAGTGCTTGCTGAAAACAGGGAAAGATTATGTTTTTGCTTCCATGGAAAGAGTGAGGAGGCAGGAAAAAACAAAACTTGGAAAACTAAATAACAAGCCCTTGTTCCACATAAAGCTGGTTTCAAGCGATTCATGGTGCAATCATTTCCACAGTCATGCATATTTCCTTATAGCTTTGCAGGGATATTTGATTGTCAAAAGTTTAAGAAAAATCATCATTGGCCTCTTTTGCTTCCATTTGTTGAATGTTACCCTTGTTGCCCGTTTTCCCTCTGCATTACGCCTTCACGATACGTCACTACTGATTTCAAAATCGCCCACTTTGGGTTTAGAGCTTTAATATTTTTAAAAGCATGACATGGCTTACTTATTGATTGTCTATCTCTGTCAGGACGGGAACGGCTACATCAGCGCAGCAGAGCTTCGCCACGTCATGACAAACCTGGGCGAGAAGCTAACGGATGAGGAGGTGGACGAAATGATCAGAGAAGCTGACATCGATGGTGACGGTCAGGTCAATTACGAAGGTACAACGCAGCTGTGTGCTTTCCTGATTATTTGGAAAGGGTCACCGTTTTATGCAGATTAAATATTACTTTTATGAATTGCCAATTCAATTACAATAATGTAGTTTGGATTTGGATAACGCAAGATTATTTGCGTGTATATAAAAAAAAAAAAAAAAGGAGATTAATTTAAAGGAGCAGTCTGGAACCTAGTAGGTTTTGTGCTTTGAGTTGTTGTTGTGGTCTTATGAGTGTCATTTCTGATGTCCACTTCTCTTTCTGTCCACAGAATTTGTACAAATGATGACGGCAAAGTGAAGCTCTTCTGTTCTCTCCTGACCTCTTTAGAAGACAAAAAAAAATCAGTCAAATGTTTTACTTACCTCTTACGCAAAAATATTCATTTATTCATACTGTTTCTGTATAGAAAACTGAATGTTAAAAAACAAAAATGTCCATATATAGAAAAAAATATATGAAAAAAAATAAATAAACCAAAAAAAATGACATAAACAAACATAAATTACCTGCATGTACTGGTTAGTGGTCCTGTTCCCAAAGAACTGCTTAGACATCTACAAAAAGATCAATCAATTAATCCTGATATCAAACCTTCAGAAACTAAAGTAAAAGCATCTGGTGAACTGCTTAACTGGTTCCAGTTGCTAGTGGCGATGTTTGGGCTGGCCAATCGTCTTCTACTTCCTGTTTCTGTTCTACATGCATGCAGCTTGAGTCTGGAGCCGCTATTGGGGCGGAAACCTCAGCGATGTCTGTCGGAGTGTTCAGGGGGTGAATTTAAAAGAGGGTTTAATATTGTTTGGGGGAGGTGGGATTGGGTGGCGGGCGGGTTTTCAGAATCTGCATAGAGGACGAATGAATGGGACCTTTGCAGTTTGCTTCAATAACTAAATAAAGAGATATTTTTAAGAAAAATGAGCAGTTAAGAGATTTTAAACTATGTTTGGCATGTCAAGATATTTGGAGTTTTGTTTCTTTGTGCATTGTGCCCGAATAGTAGGGGCGTTTAGTGGGAGGGAGTGGCTTTGGAGTTTCAGGGCGTGACCTTTCACCTTACGTGGAAGCGTTTTTGGGGTAAGGGCAATGGTGACTGTACCATAAATGTTTTATCTTTAGTTTTTCTCTGGGCTCTGACTGTGAGCGTGTCGATTACTCTGGAGAGTGCAAAAGAGGGCTTTGGCTGCCAGGGGTTTGTTTCGACTGCCCACCTTCAGTTCTGTTTATGTTCATTCCAAGTTGTATATGCTTGTCTTTTGATTTTTTTTTTTCTTTTCTTTTTTTCAATAAAAGAACATGAACTCGAAGCTCTCAACCTTGTTTGTCCTTTTTGTCATCCTCTATTGAAACAAACATTTAGGGAAGCTTTTGCAGCCAGCCTACAGAAATTGCCATGGCAACCGCTCTTTTTCTGTATGTCTCAGTATATATGTGTCATGTTGCATGAGCACTGATCTATCCAAGCGCAGGCTTGAGCGCGTCTGTCTTTGGGGATTTTAGGGGTTGCCTGGCAACCTGGATCTATGGCTCTGGTGGATGAGGGAGATATCAAAAACCATGTGGGAGCTGGAGAAGAGACTCTGGAGAGATGGTGTGTGTGTGAGGCTACAGCTGATTAGATCCACCTCCTGTAGTCAGGCAGAGTTTATCCCTGCTGCAGATCTACAGTATGGTCCTTCATTTTCTGGAATTATTCATTTGCATTTTTCCAATCGAAGCTTTACCCCATAATTCGCATCAGATGTATTGTGAGTGTTTTTTGCACACAATTTTCAGACTCTCTCTTAATTTACAGCTATTTAAAGACTGAGCTCAGTGACAGTGTGCTCGGGGGGTGGGGGGGTGGAGATGATTGTGCGTCTACTATGTGCTCAGCAGTGAGAAACAGGATACAGTGACAGGCGTGTGGGAGGAGAGAGAGAGTGCTAACAGCCCACGTCTCTCTGCCCCTCTGACTTATGAGCTGCACGTGGCTAAGTGTGTGTGTGTGTGTGTGTGTTAAATACATTTCTTAAACCAAGAAGAAGAATCAGAGAATGGCTTAAGACTTCAGAAAATGATCGGCTGATATTATTCAGAAAATGCCCCTGGTCCCTTCGGTGCCTCTCAGATATGGCAGAATGTCTTTTTGTCATTTGGTTACAGGCGCTGGTTGGTCACACTCCCTCTGTCCTCTGCAGGATTTATGGGAAGAATCTCTGAGCAAAAACAGCCAAAATGTCCCACATAAACAGAGAATGTTTAACATAGCTCAGTGCACCACACAACGATAAAACACACACATGTAGGGGGTCCAAAAGTCTGAGACCACATTTAAAAATATGGGATTTTACTTTAGAAACCCTTTAAATAGGTTGTTTTTAATAAAAATAAATATATATATATATATATATATAAAATATTTAACATCTTTTATATTAATATTCTAAAGAATATATTAAATATTCTACACAATCTCACTAATGAAATGTAAATTTTTCTAAAACTTCTTCCAATTGATGCTGATAATATAATTTGTAAGAACAAAGTACTGAGTAATATTAATTAACTGCATGTACTTACTATAGTGTTACAGTTAGGGTTTGGTTTAGGGTTAGTTACTCGTAATTATGCATAATTAACTCTTTTTACTATAGTAAGTACATGTAGTAAAGTGTAACTAAAATGTCACCCTAAAATAAAGTGTTACCGAAATGTTTTTATCTTAAATTAGAAACACTCAAAAGATAAGCTTATTCCCTAGTGGTCTCTGGCTTATTTTGCATTTTCTTATTTTGTATATAATCTAACCAATTTTGGGGGATTTTTGATTGATTTAGTGTAATAGTCAACTCTCAACTCTTGGCATTTCAATTTAATAATGAGCTAAAAATGAGATTGCAGCTGATGTTACTTCTGGTCTATTCATCCATTACATAATAGGAGGTCAAACTGAGTGCACTGCATTGTGGGATACAGTATTAAAGAAATAAAGAAATTTGAATACTGCCTATGCAATCCATGTATGTGCAATTCTGAACACAATTACGGACACAAAACATTTGTAAAGAGCTTTTTGAGTTGTGTAAACATATGAAATGTAATACTCAAACACATTGATTCATTTGCCTAAAGAAACGCTAGTGAGTTTCAGTGCCCTTCTGTGACCTCAACTGAGCACAGACAGCGAGACACAAATACATTGTTTACTGGGACATATAATGCGCTTCTATGTAGATGTAAGATGGCAATCAGAAGGTTATAGATTCAAAATCCACAGTGATGCTGAAATTACACACTGCAGCTTTAACTCATGTTGCTCCAGGGGTTTTGTTGTGTGGCATATCCTATTCAAAACACAGGCTTACTCATGCATGGGTGAACAGATTTCGTCAAATGCTTTTTACCTCTTAGGACCCAGGCTTTCCCCCTTAGCAGTGCTGAATATATAGTCTCTATCTAGTGTGCCACTTTAAACCACATGCATAGACGACACTCTAAAGGCCTGTCATTCACTCATTTACTCTGTATTCACGCAGTGCCAATAAGGTCATCTTATCCCGACGGCTCCCTCTCGACCCCTGAGCTGGCAAATCATCCGGCAGAGTATTTTTAATTTATAACTGACCGAGGGTTCAGCACCTCCTCTGCAACATTAAAGGCACATGCAGTTGTCCAAAAAAACACAAAAAATACGTACTGCAGGCTAACAGCTGTCCAGAGAGATGCATGAGAGAAACCAGACTATGGGTCACACGCAGACTATAACTCACATTGCAACACAGAATGTATGTATCATGTATCAAACGTCATCTGTCAACACCCCACCCTGCTCAGATGGATTCAACCACGGGTACATGGAGGTACCCCATACAAAAGTATGTGGACATTTCAGTCACACTTAAAAATGCATGATTCTGAGACACACCGGTCTCGAGTCCCACGTAGGACAAACACAAATTACAAGGTCAAAACACGTGGATTTTCATTTCATTTCGTCATCTTTAAAGATTAAAAAAAGGTTTTAGATGAAAAAGGATTTTTTTTTCTTTTACATGAAAAATGTATTCTGATTGGTTAATATGCTATTGTGCAGTGATTTATGAATAGGACTAGAAACGTTCCAAGAAATAAACACGATCAAAGATTTTGGCATAACATCATAGGCCTAGAAAACTGGAACAATATCACTTTCAAAGGGTGCTTATTTCTCTAGCGAAACTTGGTAACACTGGTTGGATGATGTACACTACAGTCAATTGTTCATTATCACAAAATAAACGTTTATTTTGTGATAATGAACAATTGACTGTAGTGTACATCAGCTAGAGACATAAGCACATTAATATAAAGCACATAAAGAAATAAGCATATTAATATACACGATGCCTTGTCAGGCTTTATTTTGGAATAATGACCTGCTGACTGCCTTAAACCTTAGTAAAGTGTATCCATGTCACTCATAAAAAGATTTAATGTCAACACAGCGACCTTGTGAATCTCCCAAAACCCATGGTTAATTACAGAGTGTGTTTTTGTGTTCCTTTAGCTGTCACGGCACGCGTGTTGCAGGTTCTGCTCTACGGAGCATCACTAGAGTTGAATAATTACTCAGTGCGCAGTGTGCATGAGTGTTTGGCACAACTCCAGAGTGGTCTGGGAAAGCCATGTGTGCTTGTGGTGGGGAAGCCCATATGGTGGAAGAAAAATGCACAGCGGGGGAAATGAGATATGAGTGTATAGCAAGTGGGCAGTTGAAGAATGCAGCCATCAGCATTTGAACTGTTCCACCTCGGCTCGACTGTGTCTGCCTGTGTTTGTGAGGGAGTCCCTGCCCTGCCGCACCGCCGAACAGAGAGAGTGAGGTCATCCTGCAGATGGGATGGGGCTTATTGATTGACAGGCTGCTCTATGGGGTTAAATGATGCTGAAGTGAAACACTGCATTAATATTTCACACACACATACACATTGCAGGGCAGCAACAGACTGGCCACTGAAAGAATACAGGCTTGCATTACAGTAACATGAGAAACTGAACACAACCACGTAAACACACACTATCAAGCAGGCTTGAAGCAGCACAAAGGATAGTTTGCCGTTCACACTTCACACACATAGCTACATGGAGAGAAAAGGCTGTGTTGTTGATTGATATTGTAAAATGCATCCACATTTAGGACAGGTCACATTGAACAGCATGTTGTGTAGCCTAGGATCTCAAAATAACTTGGACGCTGTGTGAAAGGCTAATGCATTTGCCATCACTGATATATCTTCACTCAATCTTTGAAGGACTGATTTATGTAATATTATTTTAATTTATAATTAACATTCTGTCATAATTTACTCACCGTCACGGCACGCCGTTCCAGATGAAAAGTGAAAGAGGCGGTGACTGTCAAGCTTCAGTAATGATAAAAAAAAAAACACCATAAGACTATCCGAAAACTATTTCTAATTGTTTGTGCACTATAGTTTTAATATTCTGAAGCCAAGAATTTACAAAGTAGTAAAACTGTTCTCTACCATTACATTCAAAATATAATTCGCGCTACATTCAAATGGAGCCTGGCCTAGTTTACCGGTGCTTCGCGCCAGGTTTGTCGGCAGTCACGAGAGAAATCGATGACTTTTCACGTCATTTTTGGACCTCATTCTGCATCTGCATCCAGTTTTCCTAAATATTAATTTAATTTAATTTACAGATATTAGAATTACTCAACTAAGTGCAAATAAAAGCGGTCTTGGGTGAAAAAAAAACAAAAAAAAACTGGTGCATTCAGTGTTAACAGATTGATCGGATGAATTTCTTCTGATGACCAGTTTTCCCAGGAGTCTCACTGTCCCGCAGGACTACAGCTCAGTGTCTCTTTGATCTATTCTCCCCATATTCAGCTCAAGCGGCTCTTGCCAGGATGTATTCTTGTGTCAGTCTAAGTGCATTTCTTTGCTTGGTTGCTCACTTGGGCCTTTATTCCTGCCACTTTGTAAAGCAGCTTGGAGACAATCACCACTGTTATGTGTGCTATAAATAAAGTTAATTAACTTGAATTGAATTTTCATTTTCTTTAAACAGAGTACTGCGAGTCCTTCCCGTAATCCCCCCCCACTCCCCCACCCCTCTCTCACTGGGTGTTCCTGCTATGTCCATCTCTTTCCCCAGTCTCCATCTGTTCCTTCTCCTCCCACGCTTCCAGGCGAGGGATGGATGGATGGATGGGGAGATTGTGAGGCTTTCGATATGTGTATGTTTGTGTTTGTGTAGGAAGGACGTGCTGATAGGACAGTCATCTGCTGTTACAAGTTTGCTAAAGACTGGAGACCCCTGTGGGAAATACATAATTTGTACCACCTTGTGTCAGCAGTCTTGAGTAACTTCAGAGTGGAACAGCAGGAAGAATTAGTGTGTGTGTGTGTGTGTGTGTGTGGTCCTGATAAACCGTTGGGGCAAAATATCACCACAAATATGGCAATATCCGAAATCCTTCTCCTTGTGGGGACATTTTTTGGTTCCCACGAGGAAAGCTTATAAACATAATTATACTAAGTGTATATAATGTACAAATAGTGTATTAAACTATTTTTGGAAAATCTAAAAATGTAGAAAGTTTTCTGTGATGGGTAAAGTGTTAGAGGTTAGAATATGCAGTTTATACAGTATACAAATGATTATGTCTTTGGAATAAAACATGGAAACCTGACTGGTGTGTTTGTGTGTTGATTTGTATTACCGGTAATTAGAGAAGTTACACAATTCTTAGAGGGTAGACGAACTTTTAGACAAGACATCAGATGCACCGATTATTCAAGTTAGCAGTAACAAATTCATGACCCTTTTTTAATACCAAAACTGACCATATTCACCAGCAATTCATTTATCAAAATAAAATGGCATGTGATCCACTGTATCTATCTTCATATGACCCTCTCCTTTCTCCACTCTATAGTCCTGTCAGTTAGACCCACTCCCCACTCACTTGGTCAAAGCATGTATACCTTCATTATCTGGTATAATAACAGACATCATAATATACATTCTTCTCTCACCTCAGGTGTTGTTCCTTCATCTCTTAAGACTGCCGTAATAACTCCAAGGCTTAAGAAATCTGGTGCTGACCCTAATAATTTTGCCAACTTTCATCTAATTTCTAATTGACTATTTCTATAAAAATATTGGAAAATATTGTTGCAGCTCAGGTCCGTCTGTTTGTACATTTTCAGTCTAGTTTCCGTCCATTACATAGCACAGAGACTGCTATGGTAAAAGTTACCAATGATCTGTTGATGGTAGCTGATTTTGGACTCTTAACTATACTTATCTTGCTTCATCTATATGCGGCATTCAGTACCATTTCTCATCAAGTTCTTTGAGATTTCTCCAGTCGCACTCAATTTGTCCAACTTAATTTCATATTCCTCATCTATTACCACTGTCTTTTCTTTATTACTTATCACCTCTTGATCACATTTTTAGGGAATCTGGTATTCATTTCCACTGCTATGTGGATGACCCTCAGCTCTATTTGTCCTCCGAGCCTAATTGTACTTTTCTTTCTTTTTCCCTCTTGGACGGTTTAGATGAGATCAAATCCTGGTTCTCATGCAATTTTCTCAAGCTAAATACTGATAAAACCGATGTTCTTTTTGTTGGCACTAAATCCATTTGGAAAAATCCGACAGCTTTTCACTTATTATTGATAATTCCATAATTTCCCTGTCTACTCAGGTTAAGAGTTTGGGTGTCATCTTTGATAGGAGCTTGTAACGTACGCCATCGAAAATCTCTGAAATGACGCTTGATACCTAAATATGAGGAAGACATTTGGTTATGCCCAGTTAGAACTGCGATACTGATCCAAACGTTAACACAAGACTGCATAGACCTGAGTGAAGGGTCACGACCCCCGAGAATGCTCAACGTGTGACACTGACACCAAGAACTGTCATGCTACAAAACAATGAACAACATTTCTATGTCTCTCTCTCACATATACTGACTAATCTGCTGGTGATAGATGACACATTGCTATCAACACTTTAAGTCTGTGAAACAGCAGGAGTCATGGCTAGAGGTGTCACCTTACACAGTTTCACTGGCTCACAAACTTTCATAAAGACACGCTTTTCCTACATGTCCAAAAGCCAGTGCAAACTATGGGTACATTACATGTGAAGCTAATGTTGTTTGGACAAATGACAGTAAATGTCCTTGTGCAATGTCAACACCCCTCACTGGGATAATCGCCAGCGAACATGTGGATGGGCATGTGAGCGGAGGGCATATGAAACCATGGGCAATCACTATTGCAGATTTTCTGGAGAAATAACTGAATGTGTCAGAAACTTTGCACCAAAATGAGGGGTTGTTCATTAAAAAATAAAGTCTGGTGTTCCACAGAATAAATAAAGTCATATGGGTTTGAAACATGACACAAATTCATTTTCGATTGAACTATCCCTTAAATGCTTCTAATGGTTCTGTATATGCCTTGACAGGACATCATCCTGAATGCCATAGACACATTTTCCCATTGCTGTGTGAGAATGGGAGCTCACCCTATAAAAATCAAACTCTCTGGAGTCTCTCGTATTGATTCAGTGTTCTCTGATGTGAGAATTGAGCTGGGTTGCCAATCAATGACAGGATCAGAGCAGTAATACCAATGAAACACAAGCCACCGTCCAGAGAGAACAGAGAGAGAGACCACTGCAGAGATGAGATTCAAATAAAAGCTTTTTCTATATCACATAAATGAAATGTATTTAAAATCACTAGATATTCACAATTTCTAAATATTTTCACTGAACATTTACATTACATTTTACCTTATATTAAATCATCACAAATGTGACTGATTCTTGCCCATGCAAAACTTGCTGCCACAATGCAAGGGTGTTCTGGGTGGTCACCTAGGTGCTTCTAAGGAGTTGCTAAGGTCTTTTGATAAGTTTTTAGCTAAAGTGTTTGGTATGGGTAAGGGTTATGTTGCAATTGTTTGCTAGAATATTTTGGGTGGTTGCTATAGGGCATATTTTGGGTGGTTTCTATGGCATTACTAAGTGTTAGGGTATTGTGAATGATTGCTAGATCATTGCTATTTAAGTATTTGCTAGGGTATTCTTTGGTTGCTAGGATGATGCTAATTGTTTGTTAGGGTATTTTTGGTGGTTGCCAGGTCGTTGCTAAGTGTTTGCTAGGATTATCTGTGTGGTTGATAGGGCATTGCTAAGTGTTAAGGTATTTTGAATGATTGCTAGGGTGTTGCTAAGGGTTTGTTAGGGTATTGTGGGTGGTTGGTTGCTAGGTGTTGTCAAGTGTTTGTTAAGGTATTTTGAATGATTGCTGGGGTGTTGCAAAGGGTTTGTTAGTGTTATATGTAGGTTATCTGGCATTGCTTGGTGTTTATTGTTGTTTTTTTGGGTGGTTGCTAGGGTGTTGCTAAGTGTATTACTATGGATATTTTGAATGATAGCTAGGATTTTGGAAACGTTTGTTAGGGATAAGTTACACATTGAAGTTTAATATTTAGGGTTAGGGATGTGACAAACCCCTAACCACAAGTATGTGCAGTAATAACAGTGACGGTTGCCTTAGTAAGCACTTCAAATTCAGTGTTTTGTTTGGGGGCCTGATATACAATCAGGTACCACATTGTACAATGGTCAGTGAAATACAGCTCAAACCTCTCAACCATATTTCAGGCCACGTTGATGCTCTGCAACTGAAAATGATCAAAGGAAACCCTTCAGAGATACATTGGTCAGGACTAGTTTTTAGTGTTTACAGAAGCCAGGGGAATAATGCTGTCACTGAGGGCTCATTAGGGTTCAACATGCTCCTGACCCAGATCAAAGATCCAGTATTGGGCTGTTTATGATGTTCGCCACTTTACAGCAGGAATGAAGCAAAGAAGAGGTCCAAGAGGCATAAACACTTGGACAGACACTAAAACACACCTCTTTAATAATGACCAAACTCTTGCTGAAGCTCTTTTTCCGTCCTAGATTGCTCCTGGGAGTGCGGCCTGTCCCGTAAAGCAAGCGGCAAGCACTCATTAGTTTAAGGCAGGCCTGTAAGTGCATTAAATAATTCACCTTCTACATTTCCCACCTCAGATCCTTCTTTCTCCCTCACTCCTTTTTTATTAGGCCACATCATTCATTTGCTAGTTTTCAGAGGCAGCTGCCCTCGTCCTTTCTTTGTATTTTTTTTCTGCTTCTGAGCTTTTGGACCTTCATCAATCTTTGAGAGCTTTTTAAGGTATTCATCCGTACCACAAGTCAGGGGAACAGTGGGTTCATTTAACATGCATGAGATGATGTCAGCAGCGCATGTAAGAAAACGTGAGTGAGTGACACGAAAAGAAATTAAACAGGAAAAGTAGGGGCTGAAACATACTCTTAGCTTTTCATAAGTCAATGCAAAGGCGAGTACGGTTTCACGTGATAACGTTTCGATATGTTTCAGAATGCAAATCATAACGCAATAGAAGCACGGACTACATTCTATGAAATGTTTTATTTAACAAAGTTCGGGAGGAGCACGTTCAGGTAATCAACCAATCAGCGCAAGAAGCCGGTATTTATAGCTTAGACAGTTAGGGATCGGGCCGGATGAAGGGCATCATTTGCATTGCATGATTTATAAACACCCACCAGTTTGAAAACACCCACAAATTTAGAAACGCCCACTTTTGTTCCGCAGAGACCCCATACTCTCTTCAGAGTGAAGAGAAATATGCCCTGTCCTAAAATAAAGGAATAACAAACAAAACCAGAATTTTCACAATCGATCATTTATTGACATCATAAAACAGCTTTTCCAGTTGTGTGTTTGGCCCTGTGATTGACATTGCTAAGACTTCAAGTACACGCATACAATCTTCCCCATTCTCTCTCTTACGTGGCTGAAATCTATTTGACCATTATGAAGATAGTTTGCATATCTGAGAGTTCAACGTGTCTGTCTGTAACAGTCCAACTCCCCTCACGTTCGTTTCTCAGGAACACACACGCACATGGAATACATCTTCACCCGTCTAACACATGGCCACTGAGACACAGATAAATAAACATCTAATATAACACATCTCTGATAAATCAACAATATAAATCTTGACCTCTCAATCATGATAAATGTGAAACCAACAAACAAAACGAAATGTCCAAAACTAGATTTATCTTCTCTTTTAACGAGAACCAAGATAAAATATTTGCTTTTAGAATAGTTGTTCTTTTGGCATCCGTTCCATTTGCTCTAGGTGATTCTTTTGTACATAGAGTATATAAACAATAGAGTGTTTGATCAGAGGGGGACGTAATGTTTCTCTAGGAGTCATAACAAGGTTGACACACCTGCCCTCAGGAACAACAGCATGGAAACACAATCTATTACACGTGTGCGTGTAACAGGGATCCACTGTAACATCGTGTCAAGTATTCCATTCAAAATAAGCATGCGCACACGCCACAGATTCTGGATAGTTACACATATAAAGGACACACATTCTCTCACCGTCCATTTAACTCTGCACAAACACACAGCACACGTATAGACACTTTTAACCGTCTCTGTGTCAGTGTTATTATTGGTTCGTATGACACACAGCTACTAGAATCTCGAGATTGTATGTTTCAGGACATGTTTCGGGCAAAAAGGAAGCACTGTGGTTTGATGAAACCGCTGCATCAATCACCCGCTTCACTGTCACAACAGCTTGTACAGGTTTCTCATTGGTCCAATCATACAGTGGCGTGAAACTGACCAATGAGAGTGCTGAAGGGAGCGGGGATTTAAGATGGGCAGCACCACTACGATGTGCAGAAGCAGGAGGAATTCTAGCAGGGAAAGAAGGAAGGAAGAGAAAAAAAAAAAAAAAAAAACGGGAGTGAAGCACTGTAGAAGAGTTCACACTGATAACCGTGTCAATCGGAGTTTATTTTTCTGCAGATCCACATCTGAGAACAGATAAAAAGTTTAGAGGGGTGGGAAAGACATTCCATAGAAGAGAAGTTTCAGGGTTGGGCGTTTGTGTGCGATTAAGTGCTGTGGTTCATGCACGACTCTCGGACAGAGGTTTTTGTTCGGAGTGTCTTAGAGGGTGCGGGGAATGATGGTGAAAGGTAAGATGGGGCAGCTGGCCTCCAGCTCCAGGGCAGTAAGGAAGCATTCGGTCGCGGCGGTGTCGTTGCCCTGGGCTTGCAGCACCTCACCCAGACTGTTCCACACGTCATGTGCCGTACTGTTCACCTGCACCGCATCACGCAAGAACTTCTCCGCAAGACTGTACCTCTGTAGCTGATGCAATATCAGACCCTGCAAAAAGACAAATCAAAAGAGGAAGAGGGTTTTTAACTATTGCTGGTAAAAAAAATATTCCAGGTTCAATCTGGATAAATGTAAACCCTCCTATTGATTTAAAAACTGCACATACTTTTTAGCCTCAAATTTGACCCACATTAAAAATTCATGAATTAGAGTACAACATGGCCTTTTTAGAAAACAGTTCATTTATTTATATTGTAAAACTGATCTAAAATATTGATAAGTAACAATATATGGGGGAAAAAACGGTTTATTTTGAATCAATTATGTAATATAATACTGTATAATTATATTATTTATATAGTATATTAATAATATATAATTATTTCTTATAGTTTATATAATCTGTGGTTTTTGAAAATGGATAGTGCGAGCAGCTCTGAGAGTTCAGATGCCGTCCACTGTCCTGCTGTTAGAATCGTGTCAGACACAAACAGACACACACACACACACACACAAAAGAAGGTCAGAGAGAGAGAGATTTGACAGAGACGGGCAATACTTCCTCCTGCAGCTGTCTACTACAGAGAGTTCCTTTATGAGACATGACATTTCTGCTTACTATTAAGACACACACAAACACCCCAGGAGACAGCAGCGCACGCACACACACACACACACACACTTTGTCTGACAAGTCTCAACACCCTGGACTCATTGTCTGCTAAATAGTGACACGGGATGAGATCTTGTCTCTCTCCTCGATCTCAGCATGCCAATCTAACACACACTAACATTCCCATTAGAAGAGTAAATCCTGAAATCATTGTGGGGTGTAGCCAATTAATGGCTAAATAAACATACTAAATTATGCCTTAATGAATATGTAAAACCGCACCGGGTTTGTGTTAGCGGGTAGAAAACTTGCTCACCATTCTCTGCATGGTCTTGACGTGGGTGGGGCTGATGGACAGAGCCTCCTCGTACCAGCGTTTGGCCTCGTCCACGTTCCCCCGCAGCTCTGCCACCTGACCCTTCATAAACAACACGTTATGGGACATGGGGAACAGGTTGGCTGCTTCCTGCGTACACGCTGTCGCCTCCGCCGCCTTTCCCATTCCAATATACACCTCCGCTATGGAGATACAGAGAAAGAAAAATAAGATATAAAGAGGAAATAAAGAAAGAAGCATTGTTGGGGGGACTGATCATTTAGTTTATTTATTATCTCGAGTCACACAGGAAATGGGATTTTCTCAGACAGGCTGTCAGCTACATCATCAGCCTCAGCCGTTTAATAGTTCAAAAACGGTGATGAAACAGAGGAACTGATGGGGTGTCCTGGCTTTTCAGCCAACCAACAAACTCAGGGAAAGTGACTACTAAGCATGCTTCACTCTTGACACCTTACTCACCCTGCCAAGTCCTGCTAAGGTTCCCTAACTTGGCTCAGTGACAGCCAAGCTGGTTAAAGAATAATTCGTCTTAGTATCCAAGTTGATTGCTTCTAAGACAACAAATTAAAGGATTTTTATTTGAGAGACGCTTTTCCCTATTTTAGTATCTCAATTCCCCCCAAATTTATCATTATGTACCATTATAGTATTCATATTTTTACTATTTTTATATTCTCAGTTTTCATTTTAATTAAATTAAATATTTATCTTTATTTTTATTTCAGTTTTAGTTTTCAGTAATTTTAATACTTGAATTTTAATTTTAATTTCAATTTCAGTTAGTTGCCAAGGCAACATTTATGCCTTTACCCATTCATAAAGGGTATTTAGAAGTATTCCATGTGTGTGTGTGGTGTGTGTTCCTCAGAAACGAATGTGAGGGGAGTTGGACTATCTTCATAATGGTCAAAATGATTTCAGCCACGTAAGAGAGAGAAAGAGGAAGATTGTATGCGTGTACTTGAAGTCTTAGCAATGTCAATCACAGGGCCATTCATCAAATTTTTTTTCATGAATCAATCTTTTTGAGCTAATTTGAATTTGACGCAGTTTGAATGATTCATTCAATGTCTCACTCACTAAGACACTGATGTCCTGCCACTTACTGGTGGTTTTAATTTCATTTTTAAAGTATCATTTACTTTTTAAAATAGTTTCACAATTAACAATAATTATTACCCCCAAAAATTATAATTTTAACAATAACCTCATAGTATTATTTATGCAAATGTAATTGTAGTGTTTATTCATTTAGGCCACCTCTGAATAAGATTAAACAGTCTGTGTAACTTCATCTAAAATAAATGCCACTTCAGTTTGAGCTGAATGTCACAGAAGTGTCATCGACAGTGCAGAGATGGCTTTTGTTGATCCTAGTTTTATTTGATTGGTAACAGCCCCATAGTGTCTTACTATTTTAATTAAATTAAGTGTTTAAAATATATTGGAATATGGCATAAAAGATGAAAAACCCGTAAGACTTTCGTTCATCTTCGGAACACAAGTGAAGATATTTTTAATGAAATCTGAGAGTTCTCCGTTCCTCCATTGACAGTCTACTACGCAACTACCACTTTGAAGCTTCAAGTTCATAAAGAGTTTGTAAAACTAATCCATATGAATAGAGCAGTTTAGTCCAAATTTTCTGAAGAGACAATCGCTTTATATGATAAACAGATCAAGTACGCTTGCTGCCAGTGAGAGAACCAATGAGGTTCATTCTCATGTGTCACGCAGCACGTTTGAGCTTCTGCAATATTTATATGTGAATAAAAGCCTAAATTCAATCTGCTCATCATATAAATTGATCAAGTCTCTTCAGAAAATGTATACTAAACTGTCCGATTCATATGGATTAGTTGTACAATCTTTTTATGAACTTTTTGAAGCGTCAAAGAAGTAGTTGCATAGGCTGTCAATGGAGGGACAGAAAACTCAGATTTCATTAAAAATTCTTCATTTGTGTTCCGAAGATGAACAAAAGTCTAAACCTTCAATGAAAAACTAAACCTTCAATGAATAAGTTTAGTTTGTTTCACTGCTGTGAAGTAACCAAAGCACAGAATATGAAAACTTCTGGAGTCAGCTGTCCACAATAGGCCTAAAAAGATCCAAGGTATAAAAAAAACTCCCCCTTTTATTAGTACTTGCGTGGCAAGTCGAACCAATGACCTTGGAGTTGCTAGCATCATCTACCATGAAGATGCAGAACTTTCCTAAACTTTATTGCATTTAATTCAGCCAAATTCACAAAAATGCAAAATCTGTAAATGCTGATTGTAGACAGAGAGCAAAAGTATCCAGATGGGTAATTCAATCCTGCTGGATGTGGTTTTCCTAATGTATTTGTTTGGACAAAGGCAGCTATTAATAACAACCCGGGTTCACAAAGCAGTGAAGAATAAGCTTTCTATATTTGAACATGGTGTTCTCTTACAGTTTGTTTATAAATGAAGTAGGTATTTTATTGCAAGACTACAGAATTTGCCATTCTTTAAACCTGGACCTCATACAGTGCAAAAACATGATATGGGTGTGGCTTATCTTAACAAGATGCAAATGAGGGCTGTGTTTATACCTGCATGCAGCCAGATCTGGGCGAGGGTCATCCAAGGGTGGAGCGGTCCCTGTTTTGGAGCGCTGCTCTGGAGGGAGGAGGCCACCTCAGACAGCGCCTGTTCCACACGTGATGCCGCTATAGAGGTGGCATGGACAGAACCTGCAGTGGAGATACAGACAGTCAGCAAAGACATGTACATTGGAGCTTTTCTACATATATGGCCACTGGCCAGCCCATACATGCTAAAAATCCACAACACACCAGCCTTTCGGGGTCATGCCTCTCAGAGTGAAAACATTGATATGAAGGCCAAATAGCAGATGATCATAACTAAACCCTGTTCTCAGCAGTGTTGTTATTGTTAACTTAACTTAAACTAAAATTAAAACTAAAGCTATTAAAAATTGTTAATTGAAACAAATATTAGATTAAATTCTTTAAAAAACTTAAATATATTTTATTTAATTTTTGTTTAAAGGTATAGCGGAGGATGTTTTACTTCCTGGTGGGTAACCTATACTATTGGTCCTCCTAATTGTCAATCATTCTGGTGAATCAATCAAACTTTTCAAAAAGTGGAGAGGGCGGGTCTTATCTAAAATTTGGAAAGATCCTCCGCTATACCTTTAAGTTGAAGTAATAAAATTACTAAAACCGAAATAAAAAAATCAATTAAAGTTAAAAAAACTAATAAAAATGAAAAGCACATAACAAAATTACGCCAAATTTTAAATTAAAACTGAAAACACAAAAATTCTAAATATGAATAAACACTATAACAGTGCAGTAAAATAATAGTAAAATAACACTGGTTCTTATATATTGAACACAAGAGTTCGGGTTTGAAAATATATTGATTCTAATGGGATACATATGAAGAGGATCGTCTTTAACAGTGATTTTTCCATTCTCGCTGAAATACGACAAATAATGAACACCAGTCATCTGAATGAAGGGCCTTTAGGAAACACAAGGGTAAAGAAACAGCATGACAAAGATTGGGCTCAACTCTCAGGGTTCCTAAAAGGTGGACAAAATTTTTAACAAACACATTTAAGGCCTGTTTACACCAAGAACTATAACTATAAAGATAACTGTATTAGGGTTCTTTTTATTATAAGCGCGCACTGCAGTTCGGCCATCTGCCTCTTTAAATGTGTGTGTTTAAAACCAGGATGGATTCTGATTGGCTGTCAATGTTTTTATCATTCATCAGCTGGAAACAATTGTGAAAGTGATATCGTTCCTCTGTGTATCACTATAGTTGTGGTGTGGACAATGCTATTCTTTGAAATTTAGAACAATTTGTAAAACTATATGTTTATTGTTATAGTCCTTGGTGTGAACGTGCCTTTATACACACCACTTAAAACACACTCAAACAGCATAAGATTATCAATAGTAAACAATAAAGCACATTTGCTGCTACTTTCCACACGTTTTCTAAACCCTGCATGTAAAAGTGCTGGCTGCAAGGCTGCAACATACAAATTTCAGCAAAAGATCAACAGAAATGAGGTTGTTTTCCTTTCTGCTCAGTTTGAATACGAGTGCCTTCAATTAAATGGATAGTTCACCCAAATGGACATTTCGGTCATCATTTACAATCACTTTTCATTTGCGAATCCGATCAAATGATTCACTGAAAAGATTAGACTCAAAAGAACAATCCAACCACAAACCAAATATTCAAAATTTTCAGTGAATGATAACTCAATTTCTAGGTTTGTTCCTTACATATAGGTATCAGAAAGAATCAGAAGACTTAAGATACAGTCCATAAGTCATAAAGACCACTTTAAAAGTACCCATACTTTGATAGATTTTCTTAATAAAAGTATTAATTTCTTTAAAAAAAATTAAAAATCTTACTGAACCCAAGTCATTTGGGTTTGTAAATGAACTTTGAGTTCTGGGTGAACTATTCCTTTAACCATTTTATCAATAAATTCCAGATTTGGCCTCAGTTCCTTTTCAATTTGCCTGATTCAGGAGATGAACTGAAGACACTACATCAGTTTTATGAACTGGGTGAACTGAAATGAAATTGCCTCCTGCAGTTCAGCGATCACAGAGTCCCTATTGTCTGGACGTGCAGTGCCCGGGTATCAGTGTGGTCATTAAAGTCTCTGTCGGGGGTTCAGAGGAACATATTAAGATCCTCAAGAGTCTCTATGAGTCACAGGCTGGACTTTATCGACCAGACCAGCAGGACATAAAACACATTCATACTGAAATCGATTCCTGTACATCTCAGTTTTTTATTCAGTTCCTATGTTTAGCTTTTCTATGGCGACAGTGGACAAAGCCATGGATCACTGGACCAAACACTGAGAATCTGACCCCATCTGTACTGAGTTTGAAAGGCTTCCAGGGGATCTCTTCATGAATGTCCCATGGCACAGCCTTAAAAAACAACTCAGAGACCAAAAGAATGAACAAATTTAAACCGTGAAATAGAACATTTAATAAATGAGGAAACGATCATTAATGGCTGTCCTAGGTTGTACTAATACACAAATATACGACCTCTTGTTAAAAGGTAGATAGTTCACCCAAAAATGAAAATTGTCACGTTTCTTACTCTCATGTTGTTCCAAACCTTTGTGACTTTTGTTGATTCAAAATGAGAGTAAAGATATTTATAATGTTACGAAAGATTTCTATTTCAAATATATGCTGTTCTTTTGAATCGTGAAAAAAATGTAACATCGTTTCTAATAACTGTTTTCTACATTGCTAATAATAATTGTTTCTTGAGCAGCAAATCAGCATATTAGAATGATTTGCGGTCACTCTGTAGGGCTGAAGTTGATGACTGACAAGTACTTTCTAGATTAACAGTCAACAACTTCACATCTCTTTTAAGCACATGCGTGTGCACACGCAAACTCAAACAGACACCCATGATGCATCAAACCAGGCTGCAGAAAGAGCGTGACCATGGAGCCACATGCTAAGAGTGAGAAAGCATCATCACACGCAATCACACACATATAAAAAGCAGCTATGTTTTTAAAGAGACAGTACTTTCTTCACCAGAACCTACAGTAAATTACAGCAAGTCTACATTGGTTTGTAATGCAGCTCCTCTTAACGACTGTAAACTGCATATGTCAGCTTTTTTTTGTGGCAAATGGGCACATTCAAATTAATAATTAAGTTAGAATCATTTAACACTATGAATTTATTTCTGTTAAACACAGGCAACATCATTTCCCAAGTTTTTTTACTCCATTAAATTCGGCTAAAAAGTAATCTTCTTAATTCAAAAAATCTTCTCCAGCAATTTGTCAAGTCCCTAAAAAAACAATTAATTCCACTTTTGTGGGACAGAATACCTATCTTAGATTTTTACAGGCTACGATTCTTTCCGGATTTTGTGTCCATCGCAATTGGCTCTAAATGAGCACCTCTCAGCACTATCATGACACCAGTGCTCCCGTCCTCTTAAACGTTTCATCGCTCTGTTAACAGAGCCAGGAGTTTAGAAACAGCTGCTAAATGTGAGACGCTAAAGGAAATTAGAGCTCGTAATCTACGGTCTAGAGACCTGGGTGTTATTCCATCAGATATCGCACACACACTTTATATCAAATGTCCCTAATGACAAATAATCTACATTTAAATAATAACCGTAAAAATAATTAGAGGATCAGTAAAAGTCCCTCTAAATGTTGTTGACTTCACTCAGGTTATAAATAAAATTAAACAATAATCTTAAACTGGGATTAAACTGTGGACTATCAAATGGAATTAAAAGGGCTTAAGTGTAATTTTGGATTAATGGTAAAAAAAAAAAAAAAAGTGAACACATTTCAGACAAGGTCATTCAATGCTCTCCTGAGGCACCAAATCTATTTAGAAAAAAATATTTCACCGTCGCTTCATATTTAAATGAAAGTTTTGTTTCAAAACAAACTAAACTGAAAAACAAATAGTGTCAATGCTGGAAAGCTTTTATAGGGCTATTGTGCTAACAAGAGACAAGCAGTGTGTATATTTACACATACACTAACGTTCAAAAGTTTGGGGTCAGTATGATTCTTTTATGAAAATAATACCTTTATTCATTTTTTTGTCATTTGTAATATTACAAAAGACTTCAAATAAATGCTGTTCTTTTCAACTTTCTATTCATCAAATAATCCAGGGAAAAAAGAATCATGGTTTCTAAAAAATATTTTTTAATACATTTTAAAATATATTAAAATAGAAAAAAGTTATTTCAAGTTGTAATAATATTTCACAATATTACCGTTTTTACAACTTTTTAATCAAAAACAATGCAGCCTTGGTGAGCACGAGACTTCTTTCAAAAACAAATAATTTTTTAAACATTATTATCCCAAACTTTTGAACAGTAGTGTAAATGAAAAAAACATTTTTATATCATAAGCAGGATTAAAGTGTCATTTATCTCTGTAGCATAAATGATGCACAAGTTTCTAAGTAATACTAAGCGCTGTTCATATTACTAACACTAATTATAGTAATAATAATACTTGCCATACCATTAATAATAACAACAACAATTATGGTAATTATATAAAAAAGTTTCATTAAAACTAATAATTCGTACCCATAAGTGTTTGGCTTTAAGCAGCTGTATGTGTTTGAAAGGCCTGGAGGAACACAACTGTCTCTTTAATTATTAAGAACTGAGGCCAAACGAGTGCATTTATGTCTCTCTCCAGCACAAAGAGGCCTGGGACACAAAACGCCAGGAGAGGAAACACAATAAGAGGGCAAAACAAAAGGTAAGACGCAACGCGCCTATTGAACACATTATGGCGGAGTGTGTTGGAGTCTCGTAACAGACAGGTGGTGAGTGCACTCTGCCAAGGAGGAGAAGGCCAGCGAGGCAAAAAAGCAGGTGTGTGTTGAAAAGTGTGTGTAGAGGTAGAGCAGTAACGACAAGAGCTACTTACAAACCCCAATTAAGGAGTCAAAACCATGAAAGAAAGCATCTGGAAGGTTGCCTTGGAAACCAAAAAGAACAACAAAAGGGGGCAATTACTCAAAAACAACAACAAACACAACAACAGAAAGTTTACAGAAACACAGAGAGAAATATAATAGAAAAAAAAAAAAGTTCTGTCTGACTTTCTATATACCACAAACCAAAGTGTCACGAGTCCTGAGCAGGTAATGGCCCTTTAAACCCTGTATCTGTGAGGAACTGGCAGGTGCGTACCACTGTATGTTGGGCTGTACGTGTGTTAATACAATGATTTCGATGCACAAACACGGCGAAAATAGTTGCCACAGATCACATGCACAGCATTACAGAAGGCAGACAGAGAGAAATAAAGACCCTGTTTACACCTGGTATTAATATCGGTCCCGGGTGCTCTAATCATATGTGGACAGTGCTGAATTTTGCCTTTCCATTGCTACAACATTCAAACTTTGCTGGTTACCTTTCACTATAAAATAACCAATTTTAGGCAGTTAAGTTCAAATGTCCGAGTACACTGTTTATTTTTCGAATTTAATTGACTTTTGAGGACAAATTATATTTTCAACATCAATTTGCGTGAAAACACTACTGTTTAAAAGTGTGGGGCTGATAAGATGTAAGTCTCTTATGCTCACCAAGGCAACATTTATTGGATCAAAATACAGTAAAACCATAAATATTGTGAAATATTATTTTAATTTCAAATAGCTCGTTTTCAATTTTATTACATTTTAAAATGTAATTTATTCCTGTGATGGCAAAGCTGAATTTTCAGCATCATTACTTCAGTCTTCAGTGTCACATGATCCTTCAAAAAACATTCTAATATGCTGATTCTGTGCTCAATAAATTATTTATAGAACTCTTTTGTAACATTATATATGTCTTTACTGTCACTTTTGATTATTTTAATGTATCCCTGTTGAATAAAATAATTAATTAATAATAATAAAATAATAATATGAATGTAAATACCAGATGTAAACAACAATCTGTCTCGCCTGACTGTATTACTCCAAACAGATGTTGATATAAAATGTAAACAGGGCCAGAGGAGGAAAGCATATTAGATGAAGAAAAAGAAGACAAAACTGCAGTATGAGTGAGTTTGAGTAACATAGGAAATCTCCTGTTGAACTCTCTCTCTCTCTCTCTCTGATGATACAAGTGTGGATATGATCCCAGGTCTTAAAAAGCTAGCTGATAGCAAGTGTCACTGCTTCCCTGTCTTTCGCTTCCCCAGGAGCAAGTGGAGATTAAGAGCTTAGTGTCAGTCTCACGGGCCACTGGATCCCCGAACCCACACCATCACATCATTCTGCCAGTGGCATTTAGAGTCTTATAACAGCCCTGTACTCAATTAATGTCCTTTTACAGCTGATGCAAGCCATAACTGGACACACCATTTAAATAAGGCTGAGTTACATCTAACTCCTCTGCAGATCTTGAAACAATAGTACAAGTACTTAAAAGCTTATTCACATAATAACTTGAGCATTTGATTCTTCTTCTTGCCATCAGTGCACTGTAAAATTGCTTCTTGGAATGGTTAAAATCACATTAAAAACCCATTAGTTGCCTGATGGTCTTCAGAGACTGAAATCTTCAAAAAGAGGCCTCAAAAAGCCAAACACTACTTCAATACCAATTCAAACCGCAGCAGCAAACAAGTCACCAAACACACTTAACCAAATCCCAAATGAATTGGGCTGGTGAGTGGGGCTATTAAGGCAGTGCAGTTAGTGGTATGGCGATTGGCTAGTGAGGAGAGACTCATGCCAGTCTATTGGTCGAAAAACACACACAAGGTGCACAGTGCATTACTGGCGGAGGAGAAGCGTCGGCGAGGGGCGTGGTCACAGAAAGCATGGCTGCTGGGCCTCTGAGTGGATTCAGTCTTGGGTGGAGGATAGAAGGATGGAAGAGGAAAAATAGGAGATACAGGTTCTGACCCCGAGAGGGAGGAAGAGGCATGAGAGGCTAGGAATAAAAATAAGAAAATGAAAAGGATGTGATATAAAAAAAAAAAAAATTTAATTAAAAGAAGAACACAGAGGAAAAAAGACATTAAATATTTAGGGCTGTCATTGGGAAGCGTTAATTCAGCATGCATCTTGACTACATTAAAGACAATGTTAAAAATAACTCAACATAACTCATACCCTGTATGTAAATTCTGTAATATTTAAATGAAATGAAATTAATTTAAAATGTTTGATTGATTGACAGCCCTAAAAATTATGGAAAAGGTTCAAATAATAAAAAATAAATAACCAGAACTAAACACAGCTGGAGCAGTTCAGATTGTAAAGAAAATAGGTAACTGCTGAATCGCGGAGACGAGATGACATGTTTACTGTCTGCACACACAGCAGAGAAACCCTCCGCCATCACTGCTGTGCAAACGCAGCAAACAAACACCTGCGCTCATCTCAGTCCTCTTTATCTAATTACTCTACTCACTGGACAAGATACTGGGAATATAATTCAATATGACCCATCAACAAGGATTACAGCTTTATATTTTTATTCTACTTTAGCTTTAAATTCTAAAAGTTAAAATGTACATTACAAAATGTATTAACCCATCATCTTATTAAGCCTTTAATTCTAAATCTAAATTGGTGTGTTTGAGAGAGAGAGAGAGAGAGAGAGAGAGAGAGAGAGAAAGAAAGAGAAATATAACACTTTATTAAATCATTTAAAAACAATTAACAAACTTACACTTTACTCAAGACATTTAGCAAAAATGTATTCACCATCTCTAACAAAGCACAACATTTCTTTGTGATTCCATACATTTCTCAAATGCCTCTATATTCTTCATAGTTTTATCAAATAAAAAATCTAATTTAATTCTTACTTTTCTTAAACTCTTAAAAACTTGTACTACATCCCGACCAACTTCACCTTCAATTTTTTCCTTTCTTGTCAGATAAATAGCCATTTTCGCTTTTCCAATAACAAAGTTAACAAGTTGCCCCTTTTTCTCGTTTTTTCCCCAAAACTTGAAACCAAAAATGAAACCAACCTTTGAAAATATTACTTTAAAATCCACAAACATGAAATTAAGCATAAAAAATAAGTTAAGCCAGTCACAATGTACAAAACAGTTTAAAGTAGTTTCCCTCTGATCAGAGAGAGAGAGAGAGAGAGAGAGAGAGAGAGAGAGAGAGAGAGAGAGAGAGAGAGAGAGAGAGAGAGAGAGAGAGAGAGAGAGAGAGATGCAGGAAATACAGATAAAATTACAGCAAAGCTGATGTCTGTTGTCATGGTTATGCAAACTCACCATAAAAGGTGGGGAAAAAAAATCTGTTACCACAATAATTAGAGATATAGATATAGGGATATTAGTGTGTGTGTGTGTGTGTGTGTGTGTGTGTGTGTGTGTGTGTGTGTGTGTGTGTGTGTGTGTGTGTGTGTGTGTGCGCACGCTCACCTGTCTCTGGATCACTGAAGTCAGGTAGTGACATGGCGTTCAGCTGGCGACGGTCAGCAACAGCTCTGTCTAACAGACTGCTCCCCCTCCCAGAATCACTACACACACAGACATACACACAGCATATAAAAAGAGGCAATTAAGACATTCAAATTAGAGACAGAGCTCTAATGCTCAAGCACACAGACAGGCGACGTGATACTTGCACATCAATACACACAGAATGATGAAACCCTCAGAAATTTCACTCAGCATCTCATGGTACACTGCTATAGCACAGACAACCACAATGCTCCTGCAACACTGTTCATCTGAAAAGGAGCATAGAAATAAGAAAGAAAATCAGAAGAAAATGCGAGCGTGAGAAGACTTGGCGCCATGATGGTAGGGTGTTACGGGTGGTTATCAGGACAATGCTAGGTGGTTGCTCGTGTGCTCTGAATGGCTGCAAAGGGAATTGCTAAGTGGTTGCTTTCTGGCCCAAACTCAAGTCATAATGATCCCAAGATATGAGATCATATGGGAATGCAAGTATAATAAAATTTCACCTATTTCATTAACAAAGCAAAAAAAGAAAAAAGAAAAGAAAAACCGCCTAGATAAAAAAAAGAAAAAAGACTGAAAAGTTTATGTTGGGGGAGACCAAGTCAGTTTACTCAGGGACAATCTTGGGAAAAAACAATTCAGACTTACAATTTTTACTTATTTTTTTTATTCATTTAACAAGTTAAGAAGAAGATTCAAAGAAGAAGAAGATTCCAAGAAGCTGATGAAGAAAATGTAAAGTGGATGAAGCAGAATTTTACATAATAGGTATATTAGGCTGCTGTCACTTTAAGAGCGAATGCACTGATCTAATATATTGATTCACTTGTGCTTTCTTTCTCAACCATTTATGTTCACTTAAATGTGTGTATTTGACTGTTCAAGCCCAGTAAGGCGTCAGAAAGTAGTCTAGGCGCTAAGAGCAGTGGCTTTATGTGTGAAATGAAATGAAATGGGGGCAAGCGCTTTACAATCATATCAGGGAATCTCTCCTCAACCACCACCAGTGTGCAGCATCCACTTGGATGAAGAGACGGCAGCCACAGAACGACGGCGCCAGTGCGCTCACCACACACCAGCTATATATGGAGGGGAGAGAGAGTGATTGAGCCAATTCAGTGGATAGGGATTATTAGGAGGCCATGATTGATAAAGGCCAATGGAGGGAATTTGGCCAGGAAACCTACTCTTTACCAGAAGTGCCATGGGATTTTTAATGACCACAGTGAGAGCCAGGACCTCGGTTTCATGTCTCATCCGAAGGACGGATGCACGTGCACGTTTCAGGTGTGCGCGGACATATACCGAAATTAGTCCTCTTACACTGCTTTTTGCGCTTGAACAGTTTAAAACCACTTGTTTTTAAACCGCAAGGTTTAAAGACACATTCAAACGATAAGCTTTCGAGACGGCGCAGAACAGCAACGTCACGTGAGCGTAACCGTGATAGAGACGATAGTTCAAATCGGTTGTCTCTATCGGTTGATAGCTGACATACTGAGCATTATTGTGTGGTCATATTCACTGCTGTTCGGCGAATTTTCACTTAATCCAGTCGATAGGAATCCACATGATCAGCAATGAGTTCAAGTTGGTTATGCAAATTCACAGTGTTGATAAAAAGAAAGCTGTTTGGTTTGAAAGTGACTTCCATGTGAGCTGTGCTTCATACGTCGCTACACTACAGACAATACAGAACGAACCAAGTTTTACTGAAGTTTCACTACACATCTCTTCCTCCTCCTCATCATACAGTCTCTGTAGGGCGCCCAACAACCTCTGATGGAGTAGCAACTGTTTGGTGTTCGAGGATGACTATGAGCATGTATTAGCGGTGAGGTTAAGGGTGGAAGAGCTCAAGTGGTCCTGACACAGTGGCGCTACCCAGGGTTTGGAGGGAGGGCCTCTTAATATGTGGCAGTGGCAGAGTTTGGTTACTGTGTCCGGACACTAATTGGTCTCCAGTGGATTGTCACCAGGTACGGAGTTCAGGACAGTTTGACAGGAAGAGCTGGAGTGTTCTGACAGCAAGGGGTTGGTATTTCAGCCATTAGAATGAGAGAGCGATTGAGAGAAAGAAGGACTGAATCATAGTATGCAGCACTGGTACGAGCTGTGCTTTTATTTATTTTTAATGAAGGAGTGGTTAGCTCCTCACAGTCAGCGATACATGCTGTGCTGTCTTATGTGTGATGGTGATTGCAGACACTTGAGCTTCTAGCATTCATGTGTCAACAGCTGGAGAGAGAGAGAGAGAGAGAGAGAGAGAGAGAGAGAGAGAGAGAGAGAGAGAGAGAGAGAGAGAGAAAGGGTGTGTGTGTACCTGGGGTTGGTGAGGTTGTAACAGGATTTCCAAATCTGCAGCATGCGTTTGCAGGAGAGCAACGCCTCCTCTGGGCCTCTACACAACGTCTCCAACTTCACCTTTGTAAATAAAAGACTACAGAGACAAAAAAAAAAAAAAAAAGTTTATATTCACTCTCCTTCCATCTGAAAGTGTTTAATAAACAGAGAGGAGCTGAGTTTATTGAACATAGATAAAGACTAATCAGCTTAATCTCCTCTGAAAGCCATATTAAATGCAAAACTTTAATCAAGCTCAAAATGATTCTGCCCTTTCTGCTGGGATTACTTAAAAAAAATATCAACAGAGCAGATCAATAGATTTCTCAATGATAAAAAAATCTGAACAATAAGGGAAAAAATCTAGATAATGAATAGTGTGTACAGTATAGAGAAATCAATTCTGATTTGTTAGTCCATAAATAGCCGATTTTAACATTGTACACAATTTTGTCTAAATACATTCAAAATAAAACATTAAAAGATTAAAATCATTTGAAATGCTTAAATTTAATTTAGGCATCACAAAATTAAAAGTACAGTACACTACTGTTCAAATAAGTAAGATTTTTTTTTTTTTTTATAAATACTTTTATTTAGCAAGAATGCATTAAACTGACTGTTTGAAAGATTTCTATTAAAAAATCCTGTTCTTTTGAAGTGTCTATTTATCACAGAGGGATCATGTGACACTGAAGACGGGAGTAATGACTGCTCAAAATTAAACTTTGCCACCACAGGAATAAATTACATTTTAAATTAGAAAACAGTTGGAAGAATTAGATGACAGCTAGATAATCTAAACATAAAAATAGGAGAAATGCAAAATTTTATATCCAATATAAAACAATATATATCCAATAATCCAAATGATGTATTTGTGTTATATTGAGTGCTGTGTTGTATATATTATATATGTGTGTGTGTGTGTATGTATGGGAGTTTGGGGTGTATTGTATCCTGTCTAGAGTTGCAAATCTCTGCTAATGAGTGCACACAGAAACCCCTGGTAACACCTGTATTTCACACACATTTCTGCAGATAGTATTTCTGCTTGCACGGACTGAACATCCCACCATCGAGAGAGCAGAGGGGCATTTCTATAATCAGATATGGCAGCGTGTGAGGAGATCCAGCTGGTGTGTGTGTGTGTGTGTGTGTGAGAGAGTGAAGCAGATACCATATATCGAGGTTGATCTTCAACAGTTCGTTGTCGTTGGAGCCTGAACCGAGATCAGTTTGAGCTTCATACATGTGCTGCGGTCTCTGAAGGCCACGCTGATATGAGTTCAGCCAATTCAAAGCGCTGAAGGCACATTCTCATCAGCCGCTGTTTCATCTCTGCTGTATTTGCACGCTACACCGCTAGGACGCCCACACAAGCACTGAATTAATCTTGTCGCATGTGTCTGTGTGTGTGGAATAAGGTGGGCTGGATGTTCTGGTGCATTTCCATTCAACGCAATGAAGCAAAATGTATGGAAAAACACACACACAAACTGGATAAACACATACACACAACACCAAAACCCTTCAGGGAAAAACAGGTTGAAAAAGAGGGCCATATGATTGGAGGATTTTTTTTTCCCTTTCTATTATGTAAGTGGCTGAAGCACACAGCCGGAAGAATGACAACACACACACACACACACACACACACACACACACACACACACACACACACATAAACTCAGAGATGGAGGGAACTCTGATCAAATCGAATGTGAAGGGAATTTGCGTGGGGACTGCCCAGTGCTCCAAACATCCAGCACACACACGCATGCTTCTAACTCGTCTAATTGAAGATGCCAGCAGCAGATATGTACCCATCTATCCCAGCTGCTACAGCGAACACAAACATTCTCATTAGAGTGGGCATTGTGGCATGCCTCTAAATGTCTAAACACTGCCTGCTGCTGTGTGTTCATGTGTGTGTGTAAGGCTTTACAAATGCTGTGCAAAAAAGCATGGAATAATCTGATTGGTTCTCTTATCCAAGAAGGCCCTTTCTCGGATTGGCTGCTGACAACTGTATCAACTCAGTGCAGTCAAAAAACAAGGCTACATTCAACTATAAGTTTGAGAGGTTAGTAAAAGTGTGACAGTGATTGTGAGTGTGTTGGACTCACATGAAGTTCTCAGGGTATTCACTGAGGGCCATCTCGATGATGTTGAGAGCATCGTGGTAGTGTTTCTGAGCTGACAGCAGCAAGGCCAGCAGGTGCAGTGAATGAACATCATCGCCCTGCAGCTGTAACGCCTGGCGAACATAACCGAGAGCTTCTGGAATCTGACATACACACACAAGAGACGCTTTTATTAGATGATTGTTTAAAACAGGGTGAGAGAGAAATGAGACGAAAAAATTATAGACTGACATTTGAGAGAGAGACTGACAGGGAAATAAGGACAAAACAATCTTCCTAAGGTAAGAACTTGAAGAGTGAGATGTGGCTAGGGTTGGGAGATAAATCAATAATGATATTTATTGAAAAAATAAAACCACAATTTTGATAATAAACTTTGAGTAATTTAGCCTACATGTAGACTAACAGGTCTAAAAAAAAGAAAAAAAAAGAAGATTTAATTGGGGCCCTATATCTTTTTCTTACATTCTTTAATGTTCTAACAAACTTGTGTAGTGTGTGTTCTTCATCATTAATGGATCATTAATGAATATTGTGATAAATATCAATATTGAATGATATAGAAAAAAAACACACATGTAATAATATTTTTGGCTATATTGCCCATGTGTGGCTTGAAGCAGTTGAAATTAGCCATATGGCAAATGCTTAGTCACCAAGGTATCAAAAGCAAACTGGAGGAGAAATGTATCGTGTACCATCATCTGAATGTTGAGATGTTTTAATTCTCACTACCTGTGTGTAAGAAGCAGATGTTGATTCTCCTACCTGTCGAGATACAGCCAGTTGCAGTGCCAGGTAGAAAACAGCCAGATGATCAGTGGGGGACAGACTCTGTGCTCTGAGAGAGAGAGAAACAGAGTGTTTCATCAGTGGGAGAGAGAGAGAGAGTGAGAGAGAAATTTAGGACAGTCTGAAAATCACCTCTGGAAAGCGCTCAGTGCTTTTTTCTGATACTCTTCCTGCATTCCTCGAAGAGATGCTGTAAAGACAGGTGACAGAGATGTGAGAAGATGGCAAGCATAAGATAAAGCAGGAAACTAAGAGAAAACTGTAAGGTTTCAGATTCCTAAATGTAAGAGAAAGGGTATCAAGGGATTATAAAGTGTGTAATAGAGGGAATAGATAATGTGTAGATCATTATGGAGTGATTATAAAGAGAAAATGTCGAGACCATTATAAATTATGTAATTGTCATTACAGAGAGGTACAGAGTGTGTTATATAAGAAAAGAAATGGGTTATAAAGTATAAATGGATTATAGAGAGGGTATAGTGCAGGTAATAGAATGTAGAGAAAGCATAAACCATTACAAAAGGCATTACAGAGAGGTACAGAGTGCTTAAAGAGTGTGTTATATAAGAACAGAGAAAGGGAAAATTATAAATCACTGCAGACAGGGAGCTTAGAAGTTTGTGGCACGGGCACATATTCTAATTATATATATAAAAAAAGAATTAGAGCCTAATTTATAACACATACACACACACAAAATTAAGAACTTTTTTATTTCTTGCCTCAATAATTTATTTTTTATTAAAAAAACATGCAAAATCAGAATCTTAAATCTTACAGAACGACAAACTGAATCTGGTTTCATTCATTTAATATATCAACCCTTATAAAGGATTATAGAAAGTGTATTGTGTTATAGAGAGTATATAGTGTATTACAGAGGGCAGAGAACATTCTAAAAAGATTAAAGAGAAGATACATGTAAAGTATTATAAATGGATTATAAAAAATGTATAGAGTGTGTTATAGAGGATACAGTAAATATTACAGTTGTATAAGGGTATAGAAATGGTATATGCACTGTGTCCTTGTGCAGGTTTGCTCACCATCTGTGGCTTTCAGACTGTAGACGAGACCAATAGCTAGATAGCCTTTGGCCCTGAATTCAGCAGCCTTCTCACCCATATCAATCACTATTTTAGCGAAGCGCTCACCTTCTTCCAGCTAAAACACACAAATACACACCCCATGTCATCACCATCTCACTGTTCATGGCCGGTCTAACAGTAATGGATTTACAGAGTCATAAACAGGTCAGTGTCAGCTCTCCAGTTGAGCCTGTGCATATTTCCCATGATTCCGCTTTCATTACCCAGTGCAGGTTTCCAATACACAGCTTGACGGCCAGCAGAGGGATGGTGGGATCGTCTGGCTTCAGTCTTATACACTCCTTCAGCACCTTCACTGCTCGAGCCGACTACACACACACACAAACACAGAGATTGCACTGATAAAAAGTAATTTCTAGCGAAGTATTAGAAATATTTTATAAATAGTATATAAGGATATGTTCAGACTACTAGCAAAAATATTTTTTTCATATTTTTTGTATATCCAGAATTTATCCAGATGAGTTAAAAAAAAACAACAACCATAAATTCAGTTTTTTTCCCCAAATCTTTTTCAAACCACATTTGGAGGTGGTTTGAAATGCGATTCCAATCAGACCTTTACAGATGTGTCTCAGTCTGGACGCTCTGGCTGCTCAGATTTTAAATAGTCTTTTGCATCACTCTTAACGTGACACACAGAGATAACGTCAACACTGGTGTCGGAAATGCCGGAAGTATATATACGATAAAAAAATATATATATGTCCAAAGATTTCGTCCGTGAGTACAGCATGGATCATCACAATATATACCAGCTCTCCAAATAAGAGCCCTGTCGATATTTTAAATCTATATAAAATAAATGTTCATTCATTTTCATCATTATCAATTTTCATTATTTTTATAGGCCTTGAAATCACAACTTCACAATTGCCTGATATTTCCAGGTTTTTGCATGACCATGGAAACTTTGGGGTACATAGGAGTTGTAAAATGGAACACTAACCTTCCCAGCGGCCATCAGGGAGAGAGCGAGCTGAAACCAGAGATGAAACTCCTCAAAGGCAAACTTCATGGCTCTTTCGAGACACTGTGGAGAGAACACATTAAGATAACCTCAGATAAGAGTTGAGAACAAAAATTATGACCCTACCAGATACACACACAAAGGTCAAACACAGAGCCAGGCCATGTCTCCCGCTGTAGATTACCCAGGGTGCCACAGGCTTTTCAGTGTGTCTCTGAGGCTTTACAGTTAATCACACTAGCAGCTTAGCAGAAAGCAATTCATTGAACAATTAGATCTATATAACAAACATCTACACAAACACACATGACCCTGCAGAGGGCACACAATAAATCTGGCCGGCTCCTGGGGCCCTGCGATTGCACAACCGCGAAATCCTTGAATATAAAAGACACAGCAAAAGTTATGCTGAGTCTAACATTAGCAACAACAGCATGATCAACAGATGGAGATGGAACAGAAAATGATGCCCAGGTACACTAATGAGAACATCACAATACAAAACACACACACACACATACACACCAAAAGTGTTTTTTTTCATCTGCCTGTTCTGTCCTAAATAGGCTAGGCTTCTGAAAACAAACATTTCAGGTTTGTCCATGGTTTAATATGAAACTTAGTAGAAAGTTATAAATAACGCTGAATACTTAAAGATTTGAACAAAACTGTGACATGCAGACTGCATTCTGGCTTGTTATATGCTCACAAACACAAATAAATGTTGTGCATAACCTCTAGACCAGTCACAGACACACACAGAGAGAGTGCAGTCTAGAGTACATGTCTGGTCTCGTTACCACAGCAACCACACCAGGTGGTTTAACTCGTCCCGCTGAGGGAGTATTCCTGAACGTTCCCATAGCGATGAGTGTGGGCAGGACCTCACCTCTGAGAGCATCTCATATTGTCCGCGACGGCCAAGCGCGATGGTCAGCAGGTCGTACACCAGCGAGGCGCTCTGGAGGCTGATGATTCGGTCATTATTGTGTTCAGGGATTCGACTCAATACGGCGTCTCTGTTAGCCTACGATAAATACAGAAGTTAATATACTCATTCACACACCACACTACCGTTCAAATGTTTGGGGTTGGGAAGATTTTTTAAGAGAAGTCTCTTATGCTCACCAAGGCTGCATGTATTTGATCAAAATACAGTAAAACCAGAGATACTGATATATATAAATGACAGTAACGTGATCAATTTTTTCAGGATTTTTTATAGATATTTGAAATCTTCTGTAACGTTATGTCTTTACTGTAACTTTTTATTAATATAATGCTTCCTTAATCAATAAAAACATTAATTTCTTTCTGTCATAAAAAATGATCCCAAACTTTTGAACAGTAGCGTATACCAGAACTATTGATAATAGATGCTACTGATAATATTAGACAGCTTATTTCCTTATAGGTCACTGCAGTAGTTAAGTAAATATTTCTATGAAATAAAACACTGCTTGATCACATTGTGCCTAAGTAAAAACACATTATAACTGAACACAGACACTCCCTGGGCTGTTGGGCAATCAGTTTAAAGAAAATTAAAGAAAAGCCACATGAGCAAGAGAGCTAATGGTTTAAATCTGCTGAGTTAAAGTTAAAGCTAAAGCTCTGATTCTCCAGCTCTGCTTTCAGTGCTATTATGATGGCCATTCTATGCTAAAAAACCTGCAGCGACATGTGCTAGCTCCAATGCTGGTGGTCACAAAACAGCAGTTCAGAAGTTCACAGGAGTTTTACTGCTACTCACCATGGACTCACTGATTAACAACAAAAGTAAGGCCTCCTCTGTGTTCTCCTGCGGACAAAACAAACTAGACAGAGAAATAAAGGCTATATCACAAACTTTTCTATCCATGACATCATGAATACAGTAACAAGAAACAAACTACCAGAATTCTGATCATTTCATTTTTACCATTTTTTATACTACATCATAAAAATAAAAGCAGAAAATTGTCCTAACCTGGCGAGATGCAACAAGAGCAAGATATCTAATGGGTCTGTCCACACTAAACGAGAAAAAGCCGAGCCAAATTGCTGCCAAATCGCAACAAACCCTGTGTTTTTTTTTTAATTATTCAAATAGTATTTTTTAAATTAGCTTTTGTTTTTATGTGTTTTGTGTTGTGTTTTAATGTCAAAATTAGTTGAAGTTTTAGACATTTTGTTGTGTATTTTTGTCATTTTGGCTTTTAAGCTCTGAAAGGTGGTGACGAGACTACTTTTTGTGCGCAAAAACAAACAAAAATAACGACTTTATTCCACTTTTCATTTCCTTCTCTCTGGGCCTTGAGTCTTTTCACGTAGTGTAATAGCATAGCGCGTCTGTGTTGTACGTCACCACGTATCACACACATGACTAGCGTCGCCCAATAGTGAGCCTACATGGTGACGTGCAACACAGACGCGCTACGCTTAAACACTGCGTGAAAAGACTCGAGGCCCAGAGAGAAGGAAATGAAAAGTGGAATAAAGTCGTTATTTTTGTTTGTTTTTGCGCACAAAAAGTATTCTGGTCGCTTTATAAACTTAAGATTGGACTATATTAACAATGTCTTTAATACATTTTCTGGGCCAGCAAGTTATAGTGTCCTTAAGCCTGTGGAGGAGTGATCCAGCACTCAGATTTCATCAAAAATATCTTAATTTGTGTTCCGAAGATGAACGAAAGTCTTACGGGGTTGGAACAACATGAGGGTGAGTAATTACTGACAGAATTTTCATTTTTGGGTGAACTAACCCTTTAAGGCCTGGTTTCTCAGACAAGGCTTAGATTAAGCAAGAACTGGGCTTAATAAATGTGCCTTAGAAAATAACATTACATTACTAGTGTGCATCCTGAGACAAAACAATGGCACTGATATATTTTAAGATACGTCAGTGCACGTTTCTTTCAGTTTAGACAGCTCAAACATCCATTTTAGTCTGGGACTAGGCATTAGCCTTGCCTGTGAAACCGGGCATAAGTGTTTGCGTTACACAACTTAAGTATACTTCGGGCTTTAGACATGCCACTATACAAATGGGAAGAGAGCGGCACGATCTAGGAGAGCTGGAGATATGTCCTACTTCTCTCCTGAGTAGATGCGTGGACGGCGGCTGAGGGCGTAGTCCTTTATGTGTGGGTTGTGTCTGAGCGGATCGTCCAGTGGGGAGTGGTTAGGGGGGTCTTCAAGGGGGTTCCAGTAACTCTGTTCACACATGCCCCTCAGCAGGATCTCTGCAAGCTGCCTGGCAATAGTCTAAACACAAACACACATAAACATATACCTTCAGAGTAGTTCTCAACCAGGGGGTTGGGGGCCCATACGGTGCCGAAGCAAACTTCCAAGATGATGTAGAGGCCACATACAAACTGTAAAGTTTCAGGAGTGACAACTGTATTTAAATACATGAGTGAATCCCCTAAATTATCGTTCTGTGTGTGTAGGGAAACCGACTCGCTCCCAAAATTGTGATGATTGATAGCACGGTAACCACAGCAACATTCTGCCGTGTCGCATGTTTGGTACCCGCTATAATATCTTCGCACACCGCGCACTTGATGTGTTGCCATGTCCACTTATTATGAACATTAACAACCAATTGTTCAGTTCGGTTCTGTACACACTGCATATCATTTCTTGTAAATGCGATTGTCATTACCTGCATATTTCAGGAGTTAATTTGGTTATAGAATGCGGTTGTCACTCCAGTAAATTACTGAACTGTGTGTATTGAGCACTAAAAATTGTATATAGTGTAATAGTGTAATAAAGTGTTTATAACTGTAATTTCTAGACTTTTCTATAATGAATAAATATTTTTTCTAATTTATGTATTATTTATAATATTTATCTAAAATATGTTATTGAGAAGAAATATGTTATTAACATCTTAGTTTTTTTTACTTAAGAAGAAAATGAAAGGTGTTATTTGTTATTAAACTGAAAGGCGGGTAATGCTGAAGACTCGCTGAATGAAAAACACATCAAAGCTTGACTTTTTGCACTACCTGCAGATTACCGTAGTTATGATAAGCGAACTATTTTCGTCACGACTGGCTTGACGGGAGTTAATCATTCTGTGTTGTGTTTTAATTGCGCCACCTCAAGTTAAAAATCATTATTTTAAAAGAGCCCGTCTCAAGATGCAGATGCTCTTTTGGGTGCTTTTTTTATGAATATGAATACTTCTTAAATTTGATCTTAGGAACAATCTTAAGGAAAAAAAGATAAGAACATTCTTAAGAAAAGTTTTTGGGAATACAAAATATTCGTATCTTTTTTCTTAAGTTAGAAAATAAGAAGAATTTGGCAGTTAAGACAACTACTGTTCTAGATAAAGGCAACAAGATGAAGCCATAAACGCACACAACTCACCATTCGCAGGTTCTGAGTGGTTCTGGTCTCAATGGCTCTGAGAATCTCTCGGAAGCGGCCGACACCATGGGTCAGGTTACTGCAGCACCGGGAAATAGAGAGAAAAGCGAAACATTAATCACCCCTAGAGAGCTGAAGAAACCTGACAGCTGACATCACCAAATTTCACATCAACTCAGTACAAAATTCATACACAAACACATGGAAACACACGGACAGACACCCTCAGGGCAAATCAGACCACTGCCATGATTTAATGAGCTCTAACATCAAGTCGTCAGACTAAAGCGGTCACTTATCTGTGGACAGGAATATAACAGGGAGCACATAAATTACAGTAGTTCTTGATACGGTCACAATTAACACCTGTTTGAACTCTGCACAAGCTGTGAATGAGTTAGAGCCTGTCAATGACTGGGGTCAATATCCTCATCAGACTCCTATTCCCACAAACTGACAGCACATGAAAACACACAAACCATGAATGGACGTGTGTGAAAAGAACAGAGAATATAGCTTGCAGAGGTTCACGTGAATACAGGGAGACGCAGTACAGAAGTTGTGTTGAGAGAGACAGAAGTGTCAAAACAGTGATGAGAGTGAGCAGGATACAGAGAAAAAGAATTAACAAATAAAAGTGTCAAACATCAGTTCAAAAACAGTCACCTTTTTATCTGATTTTAAACCTATAGGAGTATTGTATATATATATATATATATATAATGTCTGTGTGATCAAACACATTGTTTGTTTGTTTTTGTCAAAAAGTATAGAATTTTAATATCAGCCATAAAATGAAAACAGATATCAGTTTAATACCTTTACACCGGTCTATAGTGTTTTTATAGCACACAGACTGAGCGCTGAACATTTGTTGTGCTGTAAGAACTGCATGTTGCATGAGATTTAAAGACATTGCTTTCAATCATTTATGAGCCTAACAGATACATTACCCACAATGCACCACTGCAGGGGTCATATTTCACACAGATACATTACAAGCACTGACAGATGCCCCACCTGCATCCATATGGTAGATCCCTCCCCAACCACACACTCACTGCACCAATAATAAAAAAAAAAGATGGACATTCTCATAAACAGTTCAAATTGGCACGTGTAAGGCCAACTCACGTTTCACGCTAGTGCTGAAAATCACTAAAAAGAAAGGTGTACCTCTGGTTAGAATGAAAGATTAGAATATAGGATGAACTTGTCTCCTACTCCTTCAGCTTTCTCATGCCTTCCCTTCCCCTCCTACAACAGGAAGATCCCTGACTAGGTGTGTTACTCTCTGCAATCAGAGGGTCTGTCAGAGTAAACAAAATCAAATCTTTGCTGACAGAGATTAATCAGCTTGTGGGATCATCCATGTTTAGTTAACCTGGGCATCAAAGCACTATCAAGGCTTTTCTTTTCCCTCTCTCTGTTTGATTTGTTTTGCTCCAAAAATAGTAAGCTGCCTTGCTGCCACTGTGTGACTCGATTCCCAATTGATTTCACTGAAGTTTAAAGTTAGCATGTTGCTAAGCTAATGTTAATCAGGCATGTTGCTAAGCTTGATACATTACTACGCAAAAAAATAATAAAATGTTGAGTAACATTTGAAAAATCTACATTCCTGTAGCTCAAACAATAGAACATGGTGCTAGCAACCCCAAGTTCATCAGTTTGAATCCTAGGAAGTGCATGAACTGATAAAATGTGCACCTTGAATGCAATGTAAGTTACATATGCAAATGTAAAGTCATTTAAGTAAAAAAAAAAAATTGTATTTAATCTATTTTATAGGCACACTGCCATTCAAAAGTTTGGGTACAGTAAGAATTTTTTATGTTTTTGAAATAAGTTTATTATGCACACCAAGGCAGCATTTATTTGGTCAAAAATACAGTAAAAACAGTAATATTATGAAATAAGGTTTTACTGTGTAATTTAAATAGTTTTCTATTTTAATATATTTAAAAATGTAATTTATTCCTGTGATAGCAAAGCTGAATTTTCTGCATCATTACATAAGTCTTCAGTGTCATTTTTTTTTTTACTGTCCCTTTAAATAAATACGTTTATTTATAATCAACATCTCTTGCATTGCCCACCATCTTGGACAGTTTTTTTCCATTTGTTTCAATGCACTGTGGGATTTTCTTATCCATGAAGGATAGACACGATGCCATCTTAAAACTGCAGCGTATTCATGCAGCCTTCATGTTGAGAGTGTGCCTATGCTGCCTTAAAATACTGCTTATGTAGGCAGCTCACTAGGTTTTGGCTTTGTGTGAAGCTTCTACAAAAAAGCAAGGCACTACTCTACATGAAGAATGTGTAGAGATACGTACGAGTAGTCGTCAAACACACGGCTCCATGGTGCAGAGGCCGTGGAGCAGGGGGAGATGGTGGCAACAGAACACAAATAAATAACATGAGACGCACAGACACACACAGGCTGAGAACTACAGAGGGTTAATGAAGCATTTAAAAAAAAAAAAAAGCCACAAAGACAGGGGAGTTAGTGGGCAGACAAAAAGCTCAGCAGATTCCTAGACCACTCACTGAAGCACATGTCTGAGGGAAAGAGGGGTGGAGAGAGAAAACAAGGGATGTACGAACTGAAGGAATTATAAATGAATGGACACTGAGGTAGCCTGTATGGGCCATGAATCATAATGTGCTGTGTAACTGACAGGGCTGTGGGATATATTGAATTCTATATACACAATATATACATAACTTATCTGAGATGATTTTACTGGTGATATAAATCTACACTGATTATCACCATGCTTTTCATTTTATTTGACTATTACGTTTCATCAAGAATGTGCCATTGAAATAGTTTCGCAAAACCGTTATAATAATCAGACTGTCAGTTTCAATGATTTAATTCAAAACTCATGTTCACCAAGGCTGAATGTATTTGATCAGAAATACAGTAAAACAGCAATATTGTTTTATTGCAATAATAAAAACACTTTTCTATTTTAATATATTTAAAAAATGCTAAATTCAAAGCAGAATTTTCTGTCATTACTCTAGTCTTCAGTGTCACATGATTCTTAAAAAATTATTCTAATATGCTGATTTGTTTATAAGAAATCTTTTTATTATCATCAATGTTGAAAATGGTTGTTCTGATCAATATTTTTCAGGATTTTTTGATGTATATAAAGTTCAATAGAACAGCATTTTATTTTAAATATATATCTTTTGTAACATTATAAATGTCTTTACTATCACTTTTGATCCATTTAATGCATCCTTGCTGAATATATATATATATATATATATATATATATATATATTGCACGAAAGTGTATACCTCAGTAAATATTGTTGTATATATGTAGAGTGGGTGCCTTTTCCCACAATTTTTTTATTTTTATGGTATTACTTCTTACATTAATCAATCTGAATCTAATTTGCTGTTTGTTCAAAATAGTTATTCTTGAGACCAATTTCAAAATATAGGCTATATTAAATATTGTCAAGAGGCTGAAAATCATTTTCAGTTATATCGCCCAGCCCTAGTTACTGAGAATATACACACACACACTAGAAGCTTTTCTTTTCTTCTAGAAACAAACTTTGTTGTATTATTTTCATGTTATCACTGTGAAGCTGCTTTGATACAATCTGTATTGTAAAAAGCACTATATAAATAAAGGTGACTTGACACACACACACACACACACACACACACACACACACACACACACACACACACACACACACGCACACGCACACAGACACACACACACACGCACACAGACACACACACACACACACACAGACACTCACCCATTTTTGAAATGAATAACATGAGCCCTCTGAAGTCCAGTCTCTAGGAAGTAGCCAAGTTCCTGTTCCTGTGTGACCGGGCCAGGCTTTGGACTGCGGTTCTGAATGCCAGCACTAAGAGCCTGAAGACAGGACACATCATCAAATGTTACTGTCAATCATTACTGAAACAAGCTCAAACTCTTTTCCCCAGAAACTTCCTGTAAGTTATTCAGCTAATTCAGACCATATCTTCAAAAGAAGCACAGAGTCAGATTTGCTATATTTACACGGAGAACACTTTAGAGAGGACGGCGGTTGGGAGGGTACGAGTGCGCCACGCATGAAGGTCAACCGTAAAACTTCGGCTGCACCCAAAAAATGCAGCATCAACACTGCAGCAGAATACAAGCTCTGCCGTTCTCCTCGCCATCATTCACTCTCTCTCCATCTCTCCACTCTCCCTCCCTTCCCCACCAACGCTAAATCACAAGCAGTAAATACTAAACACTGTGCAGGAGGAGGAATCTGTGCGCTACTATTGCAACAGAGAATCTTCCTCTGCAAGAGAATGAACTTTGACCTGTAAAAGGCTTTTATTGTGATTTAAAGTTCACAGGTGGGACAGTAAGAGATCAGCCTCACGGATGGCTGACCCTCTGCAGCAGAACTGTGCAAATCTGTCCTCAGCTACTAAATGTATGTACATTTGACATGCTAAAACAGAAGTGAAAACTGTAGTGAATGAACATTTGGAAATACCTTTTCTACCTCCTGAAGATAGAGCAGGGCAATGTCTCCAGACTTCTCATAACAAGTGATGATCTCCTGGTCTCTGCCTGCAGTATGATTGGACAGTGATGGGGACGCCATGGGCACTTTCTCCAGACAAAGACCTATGAACAAACAGCAGAAGGATGAGATGCCTTACACATGCCAACAGCAAGAAAAGTACACAGAGCTGTCCCAGCGCTCTGCCAGATTGTTCTGTCAGAAGGATGTTTATAACTTATGACAGCTCATTTCAATAAAGATAATTTGATGGGTGAAAAATGGCAATAATTGATGCTAACTTTTGTTCCCTGATAGGGCTATATGGCATAGCAGTTCTATAAATGTATCATTCATTATGCAATACCATCAGGAATTAAATAAATGATTAAACATGATTTCTAACGCATTTACCATATTCAACATAATAACCATGGAGAACTAGGAGGGCCATTTAAAAGTAAAATGAAGGAATGAACTATCAATGAACTAAATCACATTATGCATCTCTGCACTGTTCTGATCGGATTATATATAATCTATTCAGATCAGATAAAAATTTTTTTTTTTAAAGAAAATAGATGTTAAAAATGTTGTATATTGATGTTATAAATAAATGTTATAACTATATTATTATTATTATAAGTATCTTATATATAAGTATATAATATGTTGTTACACATAATATATAGAATTTATACTTTCACTATTTCTGATCCCCCTACACAGCTGTACATTGAACAATAGATGTGATTGGCTGTGATTTTGTTGCTTTGTGCAGAATTTTGCATTCAGTAAACTCAGAAAAAAATACTTGATAGTAGCTAGTGATTTATTTTTTCACTTATTTTCCAATCGCAAATTAAATAAACATTTACAACTGTTTATTGAATTCATTTTTATAATGTTAGATAGATGTAACAATAAATGTCTATATTTCTATTTTATATGCACATCATCCAAATTAACTGTGTTAAGAGAGATTAAGATTAAAGATTACTTTTGAAATTTAATCACAAAATGCTGACATTTGAATGTCCTTAGATTTCATAGGTTGTTTATTTGTTGCTTGAGGTATCGATTTAGTTTTTGATACAGTATGTAGTTACCTCAGGCTGGTAAAATACCAAAGTCAGAGATCTGGCATCAATCCAACCATATTCCTTTCAAAATCCTAGTTCCATTCAATTTCTACTGAGCCACAGTATTCATTTCACTTATGTAGAAGCAAAGCTTGAATTTCACACAGCGCTTATGTCAATTCTAATTCAATTGACTAATGAAATACACTGTTATTGCTTGATCCATACTTTAACTTAAGGATATGATATTCATTCAGAAAAGGTCAAACTGAACGTGATATGTTTCGTTCATGTAAGTGGAGTTTGTTTGTTGCTGCTGGTCAGAGGAAGTAAGACAATGAAATATACATGTGTGAGAAAATCAAAGACCTCAGACAAACCAGAAAAGCTTTAAATGTTTAAGCACGAGCTGATGTCTGTTCCACTGCCGTATCTCCTTGCCTCGTCTGGGTAAGCTGAGAGCCAGGTAAAGATACAAGCACGGTTCTTTAGAGATGTCACACAATCTGTGGCCAATCTCTGTCTACTGGCTTCAACTTCCTAATTCACATCTTAAATCCCTCATAGCATGAGTGAAAACAGGCCGGACCCCGCGCTCAGGTGGCCGGTAAACATGGTGAGAGTTGTTTGTTTGGCTGCCGCTAGTATTGGGTTCTCCATGCAGATAAAGTTTTCATGACAGTTTGGCAATGTGACAGGAAACAGAAACTGTAGCCCTCCAAACTACTTGTCAAACTGCTTCAATAATAGATATCGACTTATAAACGGATATCACAGGATGAAGAAAACGGTCTGGTACTGAGTCACAAAATGATTCCAAAATGAAAACGGAGCCAAATAATCCATCACGAGCGAGAAGGTAATGATGAGATCCTGATTAAAAGTGCACTGACTGTGAAGTCTCAGTAAGACAGGAAGAGAACAAGAGTGGACATAAAATATTAGTTAAAGGTTTAAGGCATCTGCACTACTGTTGAAAAGTTTGGGGTCATTCTTTTTTTTCTTCTTTTTTTATAAATGAATACTGATCAAATGTGACAGTAAAGACTTTCACATTGTTACAGTAACAATGTGTAAGTCTTTACGGTCACATAAAATTATATTTCAAATTAATGCTGTTCTTTACATTTATCAAAAAATCCTGAAAAAAATATCACAGTTTTTAACATTGATAATAATAATAAATGTATCTTGAGTGACATATCCGCATATTAGAATGATTTCTGAAGGATCATGTGACACTGATGACTGGAGTAATGATGCTGAAAATTCAGCTTTGCCATTACAGGAATAAATTACATTTTTCAAAATAGAAAATTATTGTAAATTGTAATATTGTTTCACAATATTACTGTTTTTACTGTATTTTTGTTCAAATAAATGCAGCTTTGATGTGCATAAGAGACTTCTTATTGACCACAAACATTTGATCGGTAGTGTATGTAATCCTAAACATTATTATAATTAATAATGTTTTTGTTTTTTTTGCTGATATATACATTTAAAATGTAAAAATTTTCTCTATCAAGAAAACCAACCAAAAATATTGATTAATCTTGCATTAAATGGCCGCTAAGTGTCCAATTATTATCCAATAAAATGCTCTTTAAAAGTAGTATGTCCCTCTACTAGCAAATAACAAATTATGGCCCATAAAATGAGATTTCTAGACCTGAAAAAGTTATGTCAATTAAAAAAAAAAACATTTTACTAGTTATACCAAGCTCTAAAATATATTATTGTGTAGAAATAGGAATCCTGAAATGTAATTATCTATTGCTAGGAGTGACTATACATTGAAACAAGTTTTGAGAACAAAACTAGGGCTGGGGATTTTTTTATATTGTTATGGACAAAGGGGACCTTGGTGCAATATAGTTGAAGAACCACTATCATGTGGGCACAAAATTACACACTCTAGCTTTAAAGAAAAGTTATATTTCATTACAAATGTGGGCAGAGGGATTTTCTATGGTCTTGTTGTTCCACACTGATGCCCAAAGAGAAAAAGGGGAGAGAAAAAAATTGAATGAGAGAGAGAGAGAGAGAGAGAGAGAGAGAGAGAGAGAGAGAGAGAGAGAGAGAGAGAGAGAGAGAGAGAGAGAAAAATGTGTGTACATGCTGTAAATCCCTTTACCTTATATAGACCTGCTACACTGGAGACCAGACAAGGTCTGGAAAAGGCACATTGACTTCTGTTCTGATACAGATAAAAAAATCATCCGAAATCTATTCCTCTCAATTGCTGTGTTCCTCTAAACACACACATATCGGTCTTCTTAGAGGTTTAAAGGCCCGTTATACTAGCCAGATCCAAGACAAGCCCCATTACCGTGATCAGGCTCTTAACGGCCACAGTAAAAACTGACGCCTCAGGACAGGCTGTGACAAGCAGCTCACGGCGGCAACAGAGAGGTTTTTTTAAATTCAGGATGAGGGTTTAATATACACATGAGACAAGGCAGGAACCGGCAGAAAGATGACACACACGTGTGTTCGTGTGTGGTAGCTGGGGCGTGATGGATGATTAGGGTCAAAGGAGGAAGCTTCCCCCCTGTAAAGGCAGTTGTCAGTCACAGAGACGCTATGAGATGACTGGATGAGACAGGCTCTGTGCCACCCTGCAGTTTTTTCCCCCAGAGCCCCACAGTACCGCCGATCTGTCAGAACTCTAATCAAAGACCTCATGCTGCGGTCTTGGCAAACACATTCACTGTGCTCGGAATTAAAAGTGTGTGTGTGTTCAGTGCAAAGGATTTAGTTGCAAACACTTTTCTCTGCAGAGCACCACATATTAAATCAATGCTGCCACCCAAAGGTCAAAATGTGAACCGCAGGATACCATCTCTACACTGATCTGTCTGCGCAATAAGGCTGAAATTATTTAATCAAAAATACAGTAAAAACATCAATATTGTGAAATATTATTACAATTTAAATGAACTGATTTCTATTTGAATATTTTTCTAAATGTAATTTATCCCTCTGATGGCAAAGCTGAATTTTCAACAGTCATACTGTATTCTTGGTCAAATAAATGCAATCTTGAAGAGCATATGAGACTTATTTTTTAAATATTTCTAAAAATCTTACCGACCCCAAACTTTTGAACGTTAGTGTATGCACTCCTAAACATTGAAAAAAATTTTTTTTTAGCACATATACACAATAAAAATGTAATGCAGCCATTACGCTAGTCTTGACTGTCACATGATCCCTCAGGAATCATTCTAATATGCTAATTTGCTGCTCAAGAAACAGTTATTATTACTATCGTATCAATTTAGAAAACAGCTGTGTAGCTTAATATTTTTGTGGAAACAATGATACATTGTTAATTTTTTTTGTAACATTATAAATGTTACATTTGATCAATTAATTTGTCCTGGCTGAATAAGAGTATTAATTTCTTTTTAAAAGAAATCTTTGAACATCTATAGAATTTATCCTGTATGTATATTGAAATCTCACTGGTCCACTACAAAAAATCCACTTCGTATCAAGTATCTTACTCCTGTGATTGCCTGTGATTTTGTTGTTTTGTTTGTGCAGCAGTTTGCCTTTAGTGAGGACAGAAATATGTACTTGATTGCAGAAAGAGTCGGTTGTGGTTAGACCAAAGCAAGTTACATGTCTGTTTCACAGCGCATACATAAGCAGCGTATGATGCTTTCACACTGATGGAATGTCAGCTATGTAACAGACCCGCAGCTCTAAACAGAAAACACTGTGATTTCTGAGTTTCTACACTGATTATTTACCTTTGGTGGCATAGGCCTCTGCGATCATGGAGAGTCTGTACACTGGAGCTCCCACCAGCTGCATCTCATCCAGATTCACACGGCCGTACTGATTCAGCGCTTCCCTGTAATCAGCCTCCACATAGCACAGCTTAGCCATGATCAGACTGGCCTCCTGCATGTATTCAGGCTGGGAAAGAAAGACAAATACACACACCGCCACATTATAGTACACTCAGTCACTGTAAAAAAAAAATATATGATCAGATTGTTTTTACATTACTTTAACTTTAGTTTAAAATAACAAGATAAGTTCAAAATAACAATTTATTAGTTCTATAACAACCCATTTTTTCAAATTCAGTTGAATATAATTTAAGTTGAAATGACTTATACAGCCAAGTTGATTGCACTTAATTTAAGCTATAGCAGCAGGTTTTTATTTATAATTTCTTTATAATTTTATTTATTTATAATAAAAAAGTAAAATATAGCTCCACAATCACCTCACATTTTTAGATACAGAACAAGAATAAATTAAATACATTGAAATACATTAAATAAATACAAATTTCACTTTGATTTTTGTCATTTCCATTTCCATTTGAATTTAAGTTTTAGTAATTTTATTGTGTTGTCATTTTTATTAGTTTTCGATTTTATTTAAATACATCTATATACAGTAGTCAACATTTGAAGTGGCAAAACCTTGAACAATTTGAACATTACCTGTTCTTGTCTTAGGACAACTTTGATGAACTTTTCTGATCCACTTCAAATGTTGAATACTGTAGTTTTAATTTTTTTTTATATTTCAGTTTGAGTTATTTTAGTACATCACTAAATAAAAAAATGTATTCTTTAACAAACTACCTGAAATATATTTAATTTTATTTCCAAGTAAAAAAAATTGTTCTGACAGTTCAGGCTTACCTTTAAGTTCCCCCGATCAAGAGCAGCCGTCATGTGTTTCCGCACCTCCTGGAGGCGGGGCCGGGGCCCGCGGGGACTGGTTCCCTGCTTAATGGGGTTTTCCTTGAGGTACTGCTGGAGTTTGGCCTCCCCCAGCAGAAGTTCCCCGAGATCATCTACAAGAGAGGCAGAGGTTCAGTCCTGCACCTGAATTCACTCAAATAAGCAAAAAACGGAAGGCCAATGGTCGTCTGGCTGTTCCCTTATAAAGGTCCAGAAAATTCAAGTTTTTCATTAAGTGTGTGATATTCTTTTTTTAATATGATGTCATTACGTTGCTCTCTTACCGCCAGCCAATCGCTGCATTGGTGATCATGGTTTCGAGTATCGATATATCTGCCTTTTCCAATGAACACAGGAATGTGCAGTAATCTCAGACAGCTTAATCCAGATATTTTAATCAAATACGCAAATTCGTTTGAAAAAACAGTTATCACGATTAGAAGATCTGGCATCTGTTAAATCATCTCAGATGTATTAAGCGAGGTATGAAGAACGGATCTCAGGACTATACTGAAGAAATTTGTCACATGACATTGTCCGAACTTTATGGGCTATTTTATCATAAAGACTGTCAGCGAGCTCAAGCGTGGAAGACATTTTATTTTTGGGTGAATTATCCCTTTCATCTTTCTCTTCTGACTGAAACAGTAACCGTGGAGATGTCACCTGCACTATATCAACAGAGTAAGGTCAAAAAACAAACACTGATTGTGAAAATAGCATTACATAAAGCCCAGATATAATCCCGTCTTGGACCTGACCACATTCTTACAAGGCTCTGAGGATAATCACATGTGGTTTAATCTGCTGCCTTACATGCACATCTTGTGCATGTAATAATGCTCATTAATACCTTTTAATGAACAGGGCTAAATGTAAAGATGGCAACAGGCAATTGCTGTGAATAGTATGAATGTAGATTCATTATAGATATTAAACCAACCTTTAGGACAATCTTCATTCATTTCTAAATTTTACCCAGTCCAAAACATCTTACAGATGTTCACAAATGATATTGTAAAATGTTCTTTTTGTGAAACCTTCCCTTAAGCAATCCCTCACTTATTTTAGTCTTGACAACAGATAATGCAAATAAAATAATGATGATGTTTTATAACATATAACATAGTTACAACTATTAACAACAACAACAAAAATTCTTTGTAAAACTGAAGCCACTTTTCAAGTTTTTTTTTAAAGAAACAAAAAATTATACAGTTTATAAGAATCTATCAACACAAAAAGCATTCAAAACTTTTACAATTGTCTATACTTTTAACTGATCTCTGGTGATATTTGTGTACTGCCCCTTTCTATTCATTATTATTTGTATTTATTACTTTGTACTTCTCTTTATCCGAGTGTGAGTCAATGAAATTCAAGTTTGAAAATGCAACATTGAACTATCTGTTTAACAAATAACTGAATCTGTGTTTTCATTTAATGCAAAAGAGACTCCTATAATTTGACAATACACCTTCACAATATAATAAGCCAAATAATGACTCTTCATAACTTCATCAAATATGAATTATAGAAAATTATGAAGATGAATGGACACTGTGTGAGCAATCAGGAAGTGTAACTTACGTTACTGGGCAGATGTGTGGAACACCACCAAAAGGGCAACAATAATATAATATCTTAGACACCCTGAAATCAGAGTATTAATTCAAAGAACCGTTAAATGTGTAGTTAAATGAACGGGAATAAATCAGACACGGATTCTGCCATCAGGCCTGAGGCACACACTGTCAGAGCTAACGCGTTAGCCGTGAGAATATGTACATAAACCACACACACCGTTTGAGATGAGTTTCGCAGACAGCTGTCGCACGAGTTCTGGTATCTTGTCCCATTGTGTCTCTGATCGACAACGCTCTATTTCAGACTCTAATCGCGACCCGGACTTTCTGGCTGTCATCTTTCTACCTCCTCCGAGTACTGACCAAAACACGACCGGAGCCGGAGCACAGACACATCAAAGACATGGAGAGGATTTTAAAAACATGAACCGGATTACTCTTCCGGGCCATGGTACTGAACTCCAATTGGACAGACTTCTAACATGTGACTATTTTTGAGGCTATTTTTGTTTCTCATGTGAAAAAAGCCGGAGTTTGACTGTATTTTAATTTATTTTCTTTTTATTTCATTTTTGAATAATGATGTCCAAGAATCGTGTGCTCTGTGTTCTCTTGTCTAGACTCTACCAATAAGCCAATAACACAATTAAACGTAAATCAATACTATACAAATAAATAAATAAATAAACAAACAAACAAACAAACAAACAAACAAACAAACAAATAAATAAATAAATAAATAAATAAATAAATAAATTATAACATAAATTTAATTAAATTTAAGGGGGAAAACTGTCAGGACTGGATGGGGAAATTAAAAAGAATTCAGTGCTCCTCTACACTCTGCTGTCTTTTTCTTGTCATATATACAATTATTTAAACTCAAATCAAAATGAATTGATTATATTTATTATTATTTATGCAACAAGTCGTGTAATTAGCAGTGTCTGTGGGGTTTTAGGACGACACTGAACTGAACAGCTCTGTCCCAATGATGCCCTTCCAGGTTTTTGTAGTTCATCAGCCAGCAGAGCGCGTTGCACTGCAGCCTCCAGTGCTGTAGGTGGCGGTGCCATAAACTCACCACTGACATTCAGCAGCAAGTGTGTCTGCGGCATGCTGGCCTTGGATTTGGAGAGAAGATCGTGTAAGTTATTAAATGTCTTAATCATTATTGTTGTTTTAAGTAGAGGACTGGTTGTAATATGTAGATGTTTAGATTTATAAGCACATTCGGTTTTCGTCGTTGTTGTACGAACGGTAGTGTTTATTAATCGCCTACAACATGCATGCAAGTCTATGATGTGATGCAAGAAACATTCAAATGAGTTATTGCGAGTGTTTACATATCTAAGATGGATATATGGCTGTAGATGATACATATCTTTTTTTGGGGGCGTTGCTCTTTTCTATTTGAAATGCTGTTGATTTGATTTCAATGGCATTTTAAGTCAAGGTCATACTGGTCTGTTTAGACTTCGGAGTTCAGGAGTAAATTTACATCAGATATTCCTAGCACTTTTTAGTTATTAAAGACATGCATTGTTGTTTACGAGTTAATGATCATAAATTATTTAGATCATATTTGCTGTTTATCAACTCTAACTCAAAATTCAAGTCTCAATATTCTCAAAGAATGTATACATACAGTACAATCATGTATTGTTTACATGTATATGTCACTAATACAGTTTAAAAACTATTTTTGCTTGATCTTTTATAATTAATTATTTTTACTCATATAGGCATAATTATGTGTAAATGTAATGTTTTGATCTGACATTGGATCTGAACTGCTTGGTGATATTTTTTACACAGATTCACACTTGTAACCTGTCACTGGCTGCAGGATGTTCTTGACTCTGGCACTTTTGCGAAAGGGGATCCCAGGAAAGCAGTGGATTGGGAAGTACCGTCGACCCCGAGTAGTCACCTGGCAGATGAAGCGGAATATGATTAAACGCCTGGAACAGGAAGCGGAGAATGAATACTGGATCAGCCGGCCATTCATGACGCTGGAACAGGAGCGAGGCCACGCAGCGCAGAGGCGGGAGTGGATGCGGCTTCAAATCAAAGATACACAACAAGCCAAGTTTCCTGAACACAAATACATTGCAGACCAACTCAACCACCTGAAAATCACCAAGACCTGGTCCAGCTAACCAGAACATCAAAGACTGATGGATCTCAGAGTTTGGAGAGAAAGTGTAAATTTTCATTCATGTAAATGAAATAATAAAAATCATTGTTTGATTTTATAAATTCTGCGTTGTACACCTGGCTGTATGTGATGTGTTAAGTTTATAAATGGTTTCTTTTCTAATCATCATATCTGGCTCTTCTTATTATTTCTGATTCAAGTAGTCTCAGTGGTATAGTTTAAAGGGATAGTTCACCCAAAAATGAAAATTCTGTCATCATTTACTCACCCTCAAGTAGTTCCAACCCTGTATGAATTTCTTTCTTCTGTGCTGAATACAAAAGAAGATAATTTGAAGAATGTCTGTCACCAAACAGTTGATGGGCCCCATTGACTTCCATAGTATTTTTCCCCATACAGACAGAATTTTCATGTTTGCATTATCCCTTTAACTGTAATGTGTTACAGCTAAATTATATTGTAACATGGAGAATTCAATCCAAGTGACTTCTAAACAAATGTGTCAGTAATGAAAAACAGGTGTGAATAGGGTGAAAAAAGTGGTCACCCTTTTGAATCAGATATTCAATTATTACATGCTATTTGTCTCATGAACATGCCACAGAGAGTTAGGGGAGATGTCAAGATTACGGATTGATGACTTAAAATGTCAATGAAATGGTCATGATTATGAATGATTGGCTATGCTGCATTCGAAGCCATTGTAAAACACTATTAAACATTTCTATAGAACTACATTGCACGGCGGAAGAAGTATTATAACTATTATTTGTTATCAATAATTTATTATTATTGCTGTTTGTGTATTTTATTTCATCCTGCCAGGCACGTGTAGTAACCATTTTATAAAAGCAATAGTGATTTTATCATGTTCATGATAGTAACCTAATATACTTAAACTCCCATGCACTAGAGAGCAGTGTACACGTCATGCTAGCGCAAACCACGTTGAAAACTACACATCCCATAAAACATTGAGCTCGAGCACCTTGGTCTCCATGACAGTCTTGTTATTGTTGTTTAGTAGATAATCATGGATGGATGAAGAATACAACTGCTTTTCTTTTCAATAAACCCTTCCTAATAAATCAGTCAACGAAATGGTGGAATAATCAAATTTCCGTTTCATGTTCTCGGACTCTTTTCTCTCATTCACACAAGGGTTTGATTGGTCAGGTTCGGCCCAGCTCAGTGCTGGATACTACACGTTTTCTTTTCTCACATCTCAGTTGTGATCCGGTCTGTGTGGTTCCTGTTTGTGAAGAATGAGAGAGCAGCGGTGGTGCAGCAGCAGCGGTCGGGTCCGGACACAGGAGGCTCGGAGTCGGATCACAGGATTGATGGAGGAGATGCGCCTGTAACAGCATCAGGAGGATGATTTCACGATACAGCCGTCGGCCTGTATCTCACAGCCTAGAGATGTGCGTATAAATCACACAAACGATCTCAAGCTGCCTACTTAGATAGCATTTTCATATCTTAGTCGCATAGATAGCCAGCTAACTAGGTTACTGTGGACTGGCGTTTAAATACATCTGGTTGATTTATTAAGTACAGTGTGTAAATTCTCAAGGAATACTTTAAAAAGCCTTAATTTTTTCTCTAGATGTATGTGTAGAAAGATTTTTGGATGAATAGATTGCTAGATCTTTTAATAGATAGATGAGCAGATTGTCAGATATTTGGATTGATCCATAGATAGACAGACTGACAGATAGTCGGATGGATCGATGGATGGATGGATAAATGGATAGATCTTTGGATTGATGCTTAGATGGATGGACAGACAGAAAGATAATCCGACCGATCGACAGACAGATATAAAGATAGACAGACAGATTAGATGATAGATAGATAGATCGATAGACAGGCAGATTGATAATCAAGCTGGCCTGTCATCATCTAGTAAACCCTTTTCCTCTGTCTCTCTGCTGGTTTTGGTAGTCGTGGTTTGTCCCGCAGCTGTCTGGACCAGCATCCTCTTCCAGAGGAGGCAGATGATGATACTGTGCATCCTCCCAGACTCCTGCATGATCTACAGGAGGACATGTCCTCATACAGCAGGTGAGTGGCAGATTGAATGTGTGTCTGTACAGGTATATATTAAAGGCATTGGCTTTCATCAATGTGTATATTGTTAGATAATGTTTATTCTTGTGTATAATATTCACTCTTTTCAATCTGACATTTGAATTTATGAAATAATGACACTCTTTCTCTCTTTCTAGGTCTGAGGAGTCCTCTGCATCATCCATCAGATCGGGATGTCAGACACTCACCACAGATGACACAGCTCAGTCTTGGTCTGGTATCCATAGTTACACAGGAACTGGCATCTCTACAGAACGCAGCTCTGTGTTTTCGTGGGGCTACGATGTGAGTCGTAGAATGATGACTGATTAGTGTGATTATTCCTGAATTCCACACCAGATGCATTCTTGTTTTTAACTTTACAGAATCTTCAAAACTGGGTGCTCAAGTTCAGGTCTTTTTTCCTTCTCCCCATTTCTTTTTCTCTTTTCCGGTAGGAATTTGATAAAGCCGCTTCCAGGCAGGTCCAGCAGATGTTTGAGGAGATTGAAGAACAGTTGTATGAGAGGAAGTGTGAAACTCAGCTCAAAGGCCTGCAGGAAGAGTGCCAAGAGTGGGCTTCACGATTCCCTCACCTCCGGTTCGCACACGTATACACGCACACACTCAGATCTGTGGACCAGATCTATGCAGTTTCTGGTTTGGGCTGGATGATTAATCGTATTTTAATCCTGATCACGATTTCTGCTTCTCTCGATTAATTGTCTGCGATAGTGATCCACTGAAAATGTTCTCCGATCTCCACTGTGATACTCCGTGCTATGAAAGTATAGCACTTTGTATAGATGAAAGTGCTATACAGCCAGTCCGTGTATGAATCTTGACTATATCGTTTGCTATTGTGGTTGCTGAGTAAATCTACTTGCACAACCTTTTTGCTACAATACAGTCTTTTTTGGTGTTTTAATCGATTTTTTTTTTTTTTACATAATTAAAAATGATTGGGATTAACTGTTTCTTTGCTTTTGATAGAAACTTCTCAAAGTCACCATGAATACACATCTCAATAAGGAAGAAATGACGATCGCAACTTTAGTTTCATTACGAGTTCATAATGTAGAGAGTGTGTTAATGTATATGATAAACTAGAAAACTAAATTAAACCTTGCATATGTGTTGATGCTCTCTTGATATGTGTTTAAAGGGGCTATATGTAGAATTTCAGAAACTCTTGTTATTAGCGACACTGGTGGCTGTTACGTGAACTTCAGCCAGCAACTGAACGTGATTAAATGCCCCGATAAACTCATGGCGAAGTTCGTTTTCATTCTTTGCTTAGAAGTAAAAAAAGGTTGGAAATACCTTTGCGTCGGTATACTGTTAATGAACATCCAGACACCGTCCGCGCTGCTGAGAGCGAGGTTTTGATGAATATGTAAATATGTGCTGAGTGCTCTCAATAACAAGAAAAAAACAAGATGACAGATGAAATGACAGAGCCCTTTCAAATGAGAGTGCAATAATTCTGATGAAATGTAAAAAGAAATTTCTCAAATGAGAACAATCATGATTAATAATTCAGATAATTATTTAGCAAAATAATCGTGATTATCAGTTTAACCATAATCGTGCAGCCCCTATGCCTGGTTATTAAACCTGTTTGGGGATTTTGTGTGTGACAGGATCCTCGGAACGCAGCTGGTGTGTCCCACAGATGAAGGATTCCAGTGGTTCGCCACCCCAGCTCACACTCCCATCCTCTCCAAGGCAGGCCAGAGCAAAGAGATAACCGCCAATGAGTGAGTTCAGTTTGTTGATGTGTGCGTATGAAATTATAAGTGTTCTGTAAAGTCTCATTTCATGGCATTGTGTGCGTGTGGCAGGTTGTGTGTGCAGGGTCGGAGGGCTGTTTTGTGTCGGCCCTCTGTGGAGGTGACCCAGCATGTCACGCCCAGCAGTAACCATGGAGATGAGATGCCCAGGGTGATTGAGGCCGAGGGGCTGATAGAAGAGTATCTCGCCTTCGACTGCAGAGACCTGTGAGTGTGTGTGCGTGCTTGTATGCTTGTGTGTGACAGATGGGAGTTTATTTTAGCATAATTTATCTGATATTTGTCAGAGATTTCTGCAGATAATATGTGTTTATCTAGGGATGAGGAATGGGAACGCGATTATGTGAACAGACGGCGAAGGCGCTGCCTGCCCCCTGTCTCGCCCTATCGCTGTCGTCGGGAGGCGGTGCTTGGTCTGCTGTTTGATGATGTGTGGCGTGAGCTCATTGGCTGGATGGAGGAGCTTGTACGTAGGCATTGGGAGGGTTTTGTGTCAGGTAGGATGAATTTTCAAATACTTGTCTAAATGTGATTTGCTGTGTTTTTTTTTTACTCTATCGTTCAAAGATTTGGGGTGGTCCTTACGATTTTTAAAAATATATATTTTTTTAAAGAAGTCTCTTAAGGCCTCGATATACTTCAAGCTAAATCAAAGAATGAACTGGTGTGAACAAAACACAAGTTCTTTATAATATAAATGAAGTGTAATTCTAATTGAAAGCAACACAGACACTGTTTTTTCATGTTTAATACTGTAGAGCTGTTTGGTTTAAAGCAATCTATTGTATAAAGTGCTATAGAAATTAACATGACTTAACTTTACTGGAGTACCGGATTGCAGAGCTTGTGCAAACATCCACATCGCTATGATCAGATGCTTACTTAACTGCTGTTTTCTCACTGCTGTCATTTTTGAAAGTTTATTTTGTTATTGTGAGGAAAGCACGCAGCACATGTTTACATATATCTAAATGCCACTCTCAGCGGTGTGGGCGATGTTGGGTTGTTCGCTCACAGTATACCGCTGCAAAGGTTTTTCCAACTTCTTTTTACCCCTAAACAAAGAATGAAAAAGAACTTCGCTGTGAGTATAATGGGGCCTTTATGTTAACCAAGGCTGCATTTATTTGATCAAAGATCCAGTAAAACAATAATGTTATGAAATATTACAATGTAAAATTATTTTTTTCTATTTAAATATATTTTAAAATGTAATTTATTCCTGTAATAGCAAACCTGAATTTTCATCATCATTACTCCAGTCTTCAGTGTCACATGATTCTTCAAAAATCATTCAAATATGCTGATTTGGTGCTCAAGAAACATTTCTTATGATTATCAATGTTAAAAGCAATGCTGATTTATATTTTTGTAGAAACTATGATACATTGTTTTCAGGATTCTTTGATGAATGGAAAAGGTCAAAACAACAGTGTTTATTTAAACACTGTTTATTTTGTGTTTTTGTAACTATATAAAAGTCTTTACTTTCTATTTTAATGCATCCTTTAATTTCTTTAAAAAAAAAAAAAATGTTTTACTGACCCCAAACTTTTGTACTGTAGTAGTGTGCATGACCAGGACATCAACCAAGGGGTTTATTTCGTAATAATGATCAGCAAGATTGTACATTATACTATAAATGATATTTCATACTACACAGCTCACCAAATAAATGAATAAATGTACATGAAACATTGAGTTTTTGTAATGTTAGAGGAGACTTAAGTGATGCAAGAAATATACAGTTTAGCATCATTATTCTCTACTATTTGAGAGCAAAGTGTCATGTCCAGTCAGAATCAGAAAGTATTCAAGTATTGAGTCGAGTATTGGTGAAGAATATTATGTCTTTGAACTTCTCTGTCCATCAGATGATGAGAAGAATGCCGTGGCCCTCAGCCCTGCGTGCCCTGATACCCAGAATCCTTTTTTGCTGCTGTCCAATGTCTCATCAGTGCTTCCTCCACTGTCACAGAGCAGAACACAGCAGCTCACGGCCAGCTTGCAGGCCCAGGTTGGTTAACCGCTTCAGAGATTGTAGAATATATTTAGAGCAAATTCTTTTGGGTTGGTCCTTTTCCTTTTTGTGGCAGATGGATGAAACACTGATTTCATCTGAAGTCCTGTCTCACTGATTTGTAACCCTTCCATCCCCTGTTATCTGCTTGATGATAGTGTCCAAATAGATTTAAATAACAGGATTCCCACAGTCATAGAAAACTGATTTCCTGGTTTGGAAAAGATCTTTCAAAATCTTTTTTTTAAAAATCTTAAAATTGCTATAGTGAATGGGTAATGGAAATGAAAAACTTATGGGAAGTTGCTGTACTGCACCCAAAGCAAATTTAAATACCATTTGGCTATTTTTAAAATCTAATTATGCATGCACTTTATGATCTTACATTTTTGTACTTTTAAAAAGTCATGAAGTTATGTTTTGCTTTAAAAATGTTATTTGGCTAGAAATTGCATTATCTCTATAAAATAATTATTAAAAATCTTTACCTGGAAATTTTGAATAACTGGAAAAGTCATAGAAATGAATGTAGCCAAATCTGTGGGAATTCTGTAGATACAAGCGTAGATCTTCACTGCTTTGTGTCCTCTCTGTCTTTGCACATTCACATACCCAAAAATACACACAAATGCTGATTTTCACTGCTGTCAGCATTTGCTTTTGTTTTTCCAGCTTTTTCCCTCAGGCTTGCAATTCATTAACTTTTTACCTCCCTTTTTTCTGTCTTTTCCTCATTGTCTCTGTTTCTGCCTTTCTGTCCAATCATCCATCTGTCATCTGTATTCTTCCTTTCTCTTTCTACACCTTTCTATTTCTATCCTTTCCCTCCATTTTCTTTCCAAAGAGCTCAAAGTCATGGGGTTCAAAGCACAAGTCAAGACGGAAATCCAAAAAGCAGAGAAAGTCATCGACTGTATGTAACTTTACCCTGATAACAACACTTAAATGGAGAGGGCGGACGAGAGTGTTTCTGTCTGTGTACCGGTTCCCCTCTTTTTCTCCTAAACTTCAACGCTCATCTTTGTTTTTTTAACAACCAAATCACTAGCCACTGTTTAAACATCCTTATAAAATGTCTGATTTTAATTTAACCTTGTGTTCATTTTTTTTTTTTTATCTTGTGGAGGTGTTTATAATGCTTGTTCCCACTCTCAGTATTCTTTCTGTTCTGTATGTTTCTATTCAGTGTCTTTTTGTCTGTTTTACACACATTGCATGCTGAACAGATCATGGATGTCAGATGCTGGTTTTTTTTTTAAACACTGAGATATACAGACTTGTGCACTAAAGGGAAAATAAAATTAAAACCTGAACTAGCCTAACGTTTTTTCTTTCCTGCTTCTCTCTCTTTCTCTGTTCCCACAGACCAGTCGAGTGCCAGTAGGGGCGGCGGCTGCTCATCACAATTTCAATGACCTCATCATGATACATGGCATTCCACTTCAGCAAAGGAACCTGGGAACTCTGGACCGAATAGCTCAGTATGAACACCACAGAGGAAATAAACACCAAATAATACAACTTTACTGTGCATATTTAGCACTGTAGTTTAGTCTTTAATTCTGTTGATCCACAATGATTGATCCAAAGTAAAGGTTGCTGATGTAGTATTTTGCCTCTAGTTCCATCCATAGGAAAACATACCCAACAAACAATATACAAGAGTTGATTAATAAGACAATAAATAAATAAAACCTTTTTAATAATAAAAAACACTGAATTGATTGACATCTAAAAGTCTAACAATGTTTTCTTAAAACATGTTTGTGTTTTTTTACATTTTAAAAGAAATACTCTACTGTTCAAAAGTTTGGAGTTGGTAAGATTTTTGAAAATGTTTTTGAAAATCTCACCAAGGCTGCATTTATTTGATCAAAAATATGTTAAACCAGTAATATTGTTACAATTTAAAATAATGTTTTCCATTTAAATATATTATAATAGAAAGTTCAAAAGAACAGCTTTTATTTGAAATAGAAATCTTTTGCAACTTTATAAATATTTTTACTGTCACTTTTGATCAATTTAATGCATCCTTGCTAAATAAAAGCATTCATTTAAAAAATAAAAATGATGCCAAACATTTAGTCTTACTACAAAAAAAAACAGCAATTAGTTTTTAAAATAAATTTTTCAAACTGAGAGCTTCTGAGCATTTATTTTATTTTATTTACCAATTCAAGAACCAGCTCCTATTTGCTTGTGTGTCAGACTACAGTGGTTGCATTGAACCAGTGACAACTGAAAGACGTGCTGTCTATTCATTGTCTTTGTATTGCTTTGCAGTACTTAGTCTTTTTATTCAAACTGAAAATTATTTTCTTTAACACGCTTCCATAGATTAGCTGTGCAGGAAACACTTCTGTATCTCTATGGCTTCTCTAAATGAATCATACTTTCTTTGATTAATCTACTTTCTGTCATTCTGACTGTAGAGACTCTGAGGAGAAAGTGTCTCATCGTCCCGGGTCTAGTGTCATTCCCACCAGTAAACCTCGGCCCCGTCGTGCACTGGAACAAAGCTCCTCCTCCTTGACTCGCCCCCCTCAGTCGGCACGGCGACGGAACCCGCCTCCTCGCACTCTGATGCCATTGACATCCAGTGTAACGCAGGCCATCACAACCGGCTCCATGGAAGAGGTGGTTAGAGGCACAAGATTGTAAGTGCACCTTATATTTGTGTTATATATCCGGTACTCTTCTGTGTCCCAAAAAACAAGTTTATTACAATAGTGTGTGTCTGTACTGTATGTGTTTAAGGACGACCGCCAGCGATCGTTTGGCCTCTCCTCCAATGCCTCTCAGTAGAAACACACTTCTCCCTCCTATCGCCACAGGAGACACAGACCTTACCTACTCCGGACAGCACTCACGGCTTATGCAGGTGCAACCAGACGTTAGTAACAGTTGTTTAGTTGTTTTACAAGATGAGTCACCAAAATGTTTGGTCAGGGTTTTTTTTCGGGAAGAGAAAAACTTAAAGGAATAGTTCACCCAAGAATGAAAATTACTATCATTTACTCACCCTCAAGTTGTTCCAAACCTGTATGTATTTCTGTCATTTGCTTAACACAAAAGAAGATATTTTGAAGAATGTCGGAATCCAAGCGGTTAATGGTCCCCATTGACTTCCATAGTCATTTTTTTCCTATACTATGGAAGTCAATTGGGTCCATCAACTGTTCTGTTACCTATATTCTTCAAAATATATTCTTTTGTGCTCAGCAGAAGGTTTGGAACAAATTGATGGTGAATAAATGATGACAGGATTTTCATTTTTGGGTGAACTACTCCTTTAAATGTAAAATGCAAATGTGATGACAGGATTTTCATTTTTGGGTGAACTAGACGCACAACAGTTCTGTTCTGGCATTATAGGTAATATTTTCATTGGCAAAATTGAACAAAAACAGACAATATTGCATCTAAAATATAACACAACATTAACTTATTTATTTGTTTATTATTTACCATTTAACTGTTGTATAAAATCAATATCACATTTACATTTGTGCTATTCGGGACAAAAACATTACTTGTGTGAAATTGCTGAACTACATCATAATATAAATATCAGGGGCATTTTAAGTGCATTCTATAGGCACCATTACACAGTGAGTTGCTGCCCATCATAATGTTTGTCACCAATCAACTTTATGAAATGTAAGACGAACTACGTAGGTCTGGGGCGGGGCGGGTGCATAATGCGTTAAATCGACAGCCCTAATTTATATATATATATATGTATATTATATGTATGTGTGTGTGTGTGTGTGTAAACGCGTGTTTGCAGAAGCAGAGAGGCTCATCGAGTCGTGCGCATAGTGCAGTGACCGACGAGGGTGTCAGTCTGCAGCCCCGAGACAAAATGCACTTGCTGGACGTGTTTTCCAGACCCAACACCACACACACCTTTAGGGTGAATCTCTCCCACATATTTGTATACATTAACACTTCATTATGACCCTCATCATGTGTTTGTCTTCATTAATGTATTGAGCATGGTAAACCTTGCTTTGCAGTCAGACACCCCTTATCGCCGTTCATTTACTGGAATAGACAACATCGGTCAGGGACGACCTGGCAGAGCATCTGTTGGCATAGGTGGGTGCATACAAACACACACACATCTTATGCTCCTCAAGATGAACACTGTAGTTCTATTAACTGTCCCGTTGACTGTGTTTTGGGTGTGTGAGCGCAGATTCTCTGGGAATTGGTGTGACTGGAATCAGTTTGGGTATCAGCAGCTCCTCCTTTGTAGACTCATTTTCCCATCACCCCCATGGCCACTTCCCCACTGAGCATGAGGAGGAGCCAGATGCAAAAGCTCCGCCCCCAGGTAAGTGGGAATCAGTTTAATCATTTTTTGCCTTAGAAAATAAAGGTAAAACATTTTTTTTTACATACAGTAAAAACATAATAGTATTTTTGGCAGAATAAACTAGATTTGCATAAGTTTCTGATAAACTTATGTTGTAGGTTTTTGTTCTTTGTAAATTAAATTTGTTGGCAATGTACAGTAAATTTGGCAATAAATAGTTTAATAGATACAAGAAAGAAAAGACCAGTCAATTTAATATACAAATACTCAGTTTGGGGTTTGTAAGATTTTTTAAGTCTCTTATGCTCATCAAGGCTGCATTTATTTGAACCAAAATACAGTAAAAACAGTAATATTGTGAAATATTATTACAATTTAAAAGAACTATTTTCTATTATAATGTATTTTAAAATAGTTTTTTCCTGTGTTGGGAAAGCTGAATTTTCAGCATCATTACTACAGTCTTAAGTGTCAGGTGATCCTTCAAAAATCATTATATTTCTAATATGCTTATTTGGTGCTCAAGAAACATTTATAATTATTATACAGTTGCTGCTTAATATTTTGTGGAAAGCGTAAAACATTTTTCAAAAAAATCGGCAAACTTTTGAACAGCAGGTTACGGTAATCATAATTCAGCATGCTAATATTAATTCTTTACTGTCAGTTATATATATAAACAAAATTAGCACACCAAAGGCTGGAATGAAGTTTGTTTGAGCTGAATTAATTACATAAAAATGTGGAACAGAAAATATAATAGGATATAAAAGCAGCCTAGCAAGCACCGTAATAATATTTATATGTTTGGGCACCTCAAATCTGCACTTTCTTACTACTTTATATTTATGAATATTACATAATTTTTTACTTAAAGAATAATGATGAAAGAGTGAAATGTAAAAAGGAAGTCATTTAATATTCTGATTTATCAATTTATTATTTATTATCAATGATTAATCATTAAGTACCATGCTCAGACTCAAGCATCTGAGTGCTAAAAGTCTAAACTTTTTCTTTAGATATAACTTACTAAAGCTTACACAGATCTCACAGGAAATATTCCTTATTACATTTGTACTACAAATACCCTGAGTTTGTATTTAGTAACTCATCTTGGATATATAATAGATACTGACATGATTGGATGATCTTTATACTGATAATGATCTTATGCTATTTATGCTTATACTAAATAGATTTTAGGCTATTCATCTTTAGCATAAAATGCAAGTCAAAATGTAGTGTTAACACTTTGTCTCTCTCTATCACTACTCCCAGTGTCTGTTCCTGCACGTTCCCACAACAGAGGCGGTACGACGGCACGCAGTAGCAGACCAGGGCTTTAACACAAAAAACATGTACACACACACACACACACACACACACACACACACACGCTTACACACAATCTCCCTCACCTTCTTGAACCAAACACACCTCAGCACTGACGCAACTTTTCTTCAGTACTGACAGATGCTTTATACGTCTGCTGGACTTTTGTATGACACGCCATTTGGGCGTGGACTATATTTATGACCACAGTTGTTATTATCAATAGTATTGTTATTCATGTTGTTGTTTGAAATTTTCTAAAACCCTATTTTTGTATATTGGACTATTCAGCTTCATATGGCTGCCAAATACAGGAAACTGTCTATCTATTACATCTGTAGACGTACTGTACATGCTGTACTGTATGGAGTAACAACTTTTGGTTTTCCTTAAAGACGGGTCTATGAGGCCTACATGGAGTTTCTATGCAGGTTCATACAAGCAGGGTGTTTAAATTGCCTGAATGTTGCCCACACCGGATTGTTCAAGACTATTGGATTTTGGAACCTGCTATGGAAGATTATACTGTCTGTATCCTAGACGGATGTTCCAACGTGATGCAATTCCAACAACTTTATCCACAATCATAGAAAATAGGCGTGTAAGAATTCTTATGAAGATTCCAAGGTTATAAGCCTTTTTATCATGTTTCTGTGATCATGGAATGTTCAATAGCATTCAAACAGCAGAGCTTCAGTGTAGAACCTCAGTGACCCCAGTTTTTCAGAGATGCACTGAAATTCCGGAAGTATATCTGCAATACGAGTGCGGGACAGTACAATAGTACAGCCTACATAATGATGGGCGGAAAAAGGATTCAAAGTTTTAAGTTTCTTTTTAAAACATTTTGTTATTGAGAAAATTAGCCTTAAAGTGGTGTCATATTTGCATAATTTAGGTGAAATTTTGCGGGCATTTTTCAATTGTAAATCCTGTAGCGATGTACGAAACAGCTCACACAGAAGTCACTTGCTTTCAAACTAGCCAGTTGTCTGTTGGTTTGCATGGTGAATTTGTGTGAGCAGCTTGAACGTGAGCTAAAACTGCATCGGGAAATTTTCCGCCCTCATGTGAAACTCATAATTGTACGGATTTCTATTGCAATGAATAGAATTCACCCGCAAAAAAAATGCACAGAGCAATGGTAAATGTGACAGCACCTTCAGTCCTGTGAGCCATACGGAGCTTGGAAAGCGATGGACAGGACAGTGTGTATTAATTATTATATATAGAAAGCAGAAACGCACACAAAGGCCGCAGATGTTTCAGGGTTTGTTCAAACATGTGTACTGTAAAAATCTTTTTTGTTTTTGGGGGGTGGGTGGGGGGGAATTTCACAGGAATATTATAGGGAAAGTCTTTAATTTCGTTTTTTAAATGGCCATTTGGTTTCTTTGGTGCCAGGAAATAAAAATAAAAATAAAATCCTTAAATATTTAACACTGACTGGTAAAGCACATTTTGACGTACCGTTTTACTGGCAGATATTGAATGTGGCTCTTACAGGTTTGTAATGTTTATGTGGCAGCTTCACTGTAACAGCATTTATTGAAATTGTACTGACTCTAACTGAACATTTGCATTTCTCAGATTTGATTAACGTGTTGATCTCAGTGAGTGAGTATTGCTTTTAATCGACTTTTTTGTCTATCTGGAGAGTAACCAAGCTCAAAGCATGTATTATGAGTGTACAGGCCATTATAATGTTTGATGATCAGAGAGATGGATTCCTCTACAGCCATACAGAAGGGATGTCACAGAAAGACATCTCTTCATACCCCAGCCTAACGCCTCCGCCTCTAAGACAGATTAAAATATTCTTCGCTCAGCTCGACAAGGACAATCCAGAGTTGAAGATGTTGTAGCCATATTTGACTTGTAGAGTTTCTTTATTCGACAGATTTCTAGAGTTCCAGTAGACATTCTGCTGTCTTGAGTTTCATTTGCTTCTGATTTGAGTGGGCAGATTTTAAGAGCCATGTCACCTGAATCAACAGACCATGCTGGTCTTTTAAATATGGATGCAAGGGGACATGTTTTGTACGTGGAAATAATGGTTTATCTGCTCTGAATCTGGTGATGACAGTGTGTGTGGTTGTGCATGTGGAGGTGACAGCTCCTGGCAGGTGTAGCACTGCTGTATCTAAGATTCCCCTTAAATGTTTACCTCTGTAACATTAATGAGAATGGCAATTGAAAAAATAAAGGCAATTATTTGAATAATACAGTGGGTTTTTTTTGTCTTTGACATTGTAACAGGACTACATTCATGTGTCTGTATCTCAGTTACTATACAGTTTGGAGTCCAAATTTCAATTGCACATTTTCTCTTGCAGTGGTTTTGTATGTTCGTTTCAAACACTTAGTTTAAAACCTTAAACTAGAATAATTTTAGGGATTTTATCATCATTATATTTTACTTACATTTTTTGGTGTAGCTGTTGGGTCAACAAGTGAACAATAAAACCACAATTGCCTATATTATAAACAACTTTTTTGATCATTATTTTTATTTTATTTTTTTGCTGAATTGGTTTAAAAGACTGTAAATTCTGTTGTCGCCACTTATGGTCAGTCTCATTTGCAGCAAGGACAGAAAGGCTGAAGAAGAATTATTAAAGTACAAAATGACTGATGATCATGCAGTTAAAAAGACTAACTAAAGCCAGCTACTGGCGTAACGATCTTACCTGTAGAAATGGCCACTGAACGAATCTCTTTGTGAATCGACTCAAAAGATTCTAATCACTGGATCAAAATCCCCACCTCTTTTTTGGGACATCCAGCAGCAGTCCAGTGTTTTTTCCTAATTTGGACAGCAGAGGGAGCCATCTATCGGACTGCAGCATCCAAACTAAGTTCTTTGTAAATAGTTTTAAGACTTAATAAGAGCTCACAATGTCTGTTGATTATTTATATAATCAATATTACTGCTTGTAAGACTTTCGTATCGTCACAGACTGGTGAACGCCTTTTTACTACTAACACCTCATTGAATTGCATTCATTTGTATAACCTCAATTCAGTTTGTTTTATATTCAGGAATATGAACAGCCGATGCCCTTGAAGAATGTCAAAGTGTGACACATCCACAGATCATTTTCATGTCTGGTTGGTAATTGTGTTTTTATTAGTGCGCAGAAGCGCAGCACAACAATCACATCACAGACAATGAAGCGAACTGCTAACTTGTTTTCCCTGCTGCATGCTTTAGCAGAGCATAATCAACACACTGACTTCACACAGCTCCTTTCGCTCTCTCTCGCCGCTCCCATACTTGGTGTCTTTCTCTGATTCTGGTGGCAGATTGAGAGATCTGATACAGCTCTGCTTAGCACTGGTGCTCAAAGCCCTCCGGCTGTTTCTCTTGCATATTTTGGCACGGTCCTCTTTTGTGTAAGAGACGAGAGAGTTTCTGTTATTCAGACACTCAATACTGTATAATTAACAACAGAGACGGCACCACGGACAGCAACAACACAAACATTAATACGGGAACATCGTAAAGTAAATTAGTTTTTGCTGGTGTGAGCTTGGTCTCACCTCTCTTTGTATTTGTGTGTCTGTGTTGGCATGTTAATGTGTTTATGTCTTTCAGTGGTCACGTTTGACCTCAACCGCACCAGATCTAGGCCCACAACAGTTCCCTCTCTGGCCTTACATTGGCTTCCCTGTGGCATATTGTCTCTCCATTGAGTCCTTCTCCACCGAGAGCAAGATTCCGAGATGCTCACTTAACATTCACTCCTGGTTCTCACAGTCTTGCTGTGGTACTTAATTGGAAGCCCCCAGCGTCTCATAAGATAAACGTCAAACACGTATAACACCCCTGGTTCCAGTTCACCGATCACCGCTGTAGTGACCGCCCGACGTGGGTTTAACTCTTGGAAATACTTACAGAGGACTCTCTCATTGGCTGGACGGGACTCGGGGTCGATGCAGCGATCCGTCAAGATGTGTTTGCTGTCAAGTGGGATCTGCCTCCGATAAACGCAATATAGACTCCGTTCTTCAGTCCCCATCCAGGCGAGAGTGACTGAGTTGCAGGTCCGCAACTTGTTGAAAGACTTAATCTGCAGTGTGGAGGGAAACACCGGCACAGCTCGGCGGTGGTACGCCGATGATGCCTGAATTTTGAGACAGAATTTGGACTTCCCGAAATTGCCTTTAGGGATTGACGATGAGGAACCTGGAGCCAAGGCCTGGAGCTGGATGAGGTATGACGGGGCACCATGCAACCATATTTGGGCCAGCTGGTGTCCCACCTCCTGAGACGTCAAAGTCCGTCCTTTACTAGAGACGGTGACCTTGACTTTACTAGTGCCGTTACAGGTGTGCAAGGTAAGGAGGCCATTTTGTTGCCACCCACGAGGTTTAAATCGGAACTGTTCCCCCTGTAGATTGCTTGCATCCCCGCTCAGGGTGACCCATTTGACCTGGCCTTCCCGTAAGGACGTGACAGCTGGACGAGCCTCCTCGTGTGTGCGGGTGAAAGTGCCGGTGTATGCCGCACTTGTGCCGTTAACCCTGTCCACTACAAACACGTCAAAATAGTACTGTGTATCCGGAAGCAGGTCCGAAACCGTGCACACACTTTCGACATCCCTGCACACACATCCAGGGTCCTCAAACTTGTCAGTTGTCGATGATTCACGATCCTCAAGGGTATCCGGATGCCGCCACCACCAGTCTTTAAGAGTTGCCCACACAATCTCCTTGCTTTGTTTGTCCCTTCTTTGTCGCTTCTGCACACTCTGTATTTCCTTTCGGATTCCCTCACGGGCAGCGCAAAGACTTCGGTAGTTGTGTTTATGGTTGACTAACACGCAATATTCGTGATGTGGCAGGTGACCGTCTTTAACAACTATGGATGAGCTCGGAGCCCAGTTTAAGGTGACACTGGTCATGCCCACCCCCAGTGTGTGCACTCTAGGATCTGAAGGCAGCTCCGGGAAAGCCCCCGAAGGACCAGCACCTTCGTGGAGGTATGCCGACACCTGCGTGTCCTGATCGTTTGATTTCAGCCGCAGGATGTAGATGGACGCTGGAGCGTAGGCAGGACCGGTGTAGGTGTCTACAGCATTGCCGGTGTAGGTGTAAATCCTAACCTCTCTTCCAGAACCTCTCCACCAAACCTCAGGCATGCTCTTCTTCGAGCCCCCTGAAAAAACGAAGTATTTCAGATCAAGATCAAGCATATTCAAAAGCTCTAATCAAAAGAAAGCTAAAAAACATTGGGCCGCATACACGCATAGCATAAGACTGTTTTTCATGCAAACCATCATTACTTTTGTCGGCACACTTTTAGAGGGAACATTTGGTAATCAAAGTGAATAATTTAAAGGTGTAGATGGGGACCCCTGAGTTCACAGTCTAAATGATTTATATGTCACTTTATGACTTTATAATGCTGCTTTGCCTGCCAGACTACCCCTTCATTTCAGTACATGCGCATGATTATGAAAGAAGAGTGCAGAAACGTATCAGGATTATTCTGGTGCTGTTAAAACATGATGCAGATGTGTTCCAAATATAAATTAAGTTCCAAATATGTATTTTGCAACAAAATAGTTTGTTTAGCTAGGATTTAGCATTTAGTTGTCTATGTCTGGCATTATGAATGAATAATAAATATTTATAAAATTATTTTATAATGTTTATAATTTAACTTATGTTAAATTCGTTAACATAAGTTAATGCATTATGTAGTTATTTATCTTGGTTAATGTTCATTTTACATTAAAATGAACATCTAACATGCACAAATATGAATTAACAATGAAAATCAGGATATTTATAATTAACATAAAAACCTGAAAATGAAAATTCTGTGGTCATCGACTTACTCTCATGTTATTCTAAACCTGTATCACTATTCTATTGCTTCTGTGGACAAATAAGTTTTGTAAAGTACCATTAAAATTAGAAACAGATGTTAATGTTTATCCATCCAGACTGTGCTTGCATATGTTGTCTCTTTGTTTCTGTTTGAAAATGTTTTACTTTCTATCAGGAAACAGCCTGGAGATTTGGAGATGGATAAGAGGAGAATCTTCTGTCCACAGAGGCCCTAAAGCAACACAACAGCAGTTTTACACCTACTAATTAAATCAGTGAGCCTCAAGCGACTGCTTCGCTTCTTCATTAGAGCCTCTGAAGGGATGTAACCTGTCCGCCCTTTGGATACAAAATCCCTGAGTTGTCTGTTAGCCCTGGTTAGGCCTATGCCAGTACTCCCCAAACACACAAGTACGTGTTTGCATGCATGCACAAATATACCTTCAAGCAGACACAAGTCCATGAATAAGCATACACACACAAACTCACAGTGTGCTTTTTTAGGTGGTTTATCCTTCAAGGTCCGAACAGCCAAGCTCCATTCGATGGGCACTGCACAGGGGCTCACAGTAACAGACAGCAAATCAGCTTTCTTCTTTAGTGTGAAATACAGTCTGAAACACAGATGCATATCTGTATGTATTAGAAACAGCACATATGATATGGTTTGGTCTAATTGTCCCTAAGACCACTCAAAAAATCTAATTTTATATTCTATAAATTAACCATTATAATAAATTATTTGGTCAAACAATATCGTTTTTTCAACAATTTGTACCAGCCTAATCGTGTCTCATCAAAAAATCTAATCTACTCTGTATTCATTCCTTTTAAAACTTTTAACATAACTGTGACGTATTATCTCACAATTATGACTAATTCTCACAGTTGTGACTTTGTATCTTACAATTAGGCTGAATTTCTTATTTGAAAATGTATCTAAAAAATTGCTGTTTAATTTTTTTACTCTGAAGCAGACACAGGCTTTCATAAAAGACCCCCAATTGAAATTAAGCTGCTTGTTACAAAATCATTGGATTTATGATTTATGACATCAGAAACCCAAAGACTTTAACACATGACTGCCCATATTTATTAGTAAACCCCTATTCAGTTTTCAGAACTCTTGATCTGCTCAGTCATATTATTATTTCTAAACACCAGAGTATTTTGCAAATGTTCACCCAACCCTATGCTGCTCCTGGCTCTGTGTATTATTCAGAAGGATCTCAACATTAGAAATGATATGAAGTTTATTTTAACAAAGTCCCTGATCATTTCAGTCTGACCTTTATACTGTAGTTTGAGCAACATGCCTTTGTATCGTGAACATTTGGCATCTATATTGTACCTGCCAGCAAACCCACATGTGAGTATAAGGCTGATTCATAAAGAAAGTGTTTACATTAAAGACACCAAAAAAGTTCACACAATAATGAAAATGATCTTATATTATACTCGTTGTTCAAAACCTATATGATTTCTTTTTCTTCAAGGCAATATAAAAGGACATATTTTGAAATGTCTGTTTTGAGAATGTTTTTTTTTCCATACAGTGGAAATGCCGATGGTCTGAATGGCCGAATGACATGAGAGTGAGTAAATTAAAACAGAATTTTCATTTTTAATAAGGGTCAGAGAGGGTGAAAAAAAAAGTGGTTATTTAAAACTAAATTATGACTCTTTTGGAGGGGAAAAAATGTAAACATTACTTAAACGGACCTCAAAAAAAAAAAAAAAAAGCTAAAAAGTAGGGACGCTCGAAGGCTACTCATTAAAATTATCTGATACCACGCAGCGTGTACAGTACAGTGCTAGTGACAAAGAAACACAGACAACAGAGCAAACAGAAAGCAGAATGGATATATCAGAGAAGGATGTCTATGAAGTAAATGTATCAAATGAATAGTTAAACAAATGTAAATGTTAAACTAATTAAATATTTACGCTTATATAGCTGCTGTAAGCTTGTCAAGCACACATCCCTTTTTCACAGACATTGCTGGAAAGTTTGGATATGGCAATAGCAAAGAAACGAGGAGCATATTACTAACGTTAACTGACCCAAAAAAGAGAGACCGTGTACTTCTGTTGCATGCTCTTGATTGTTGATCGTTCACTCAGCACACATGCGTCATTTGAATTAAAACTAAATCCTATGTACAGTACAAGTAAAAACATGAACTGTTACATTATTTATGTATAACGAGTGGTTCCCTACATTTTAACAGGAAGGCGGTACAATAATCACATGACGTTTTCAAGAGGTTTTCTGTGCGCAAACACCCGAAGCGTGTTCCCAGAATGCTGCCTCTCAGACAGCGCATAGCCTATTAAATAGTTCTCTTTCATGTCTTCTTGTGCTTTAACGGACAAATTCACACAAAATTATGTTAAAATGCCCATATAGGGAAGTATCCTTGTGAAACATTGTCAGTTATGTCTTAAGTGAACATAAACAGTTTAAAAGGAAACACATGTAACAATATGCTGGATACGTGCAGCTCTTAAAGTGACAGCAGCCTAATAATCCTACAGCTGTCTTTGTCCTCAATGTTAATCTAACAACAAAAGACAGAGAAAATCCCTCACTGCTCTTGAATGGTTGAGCCCTTCTGGAGCAGCTCTAAATATTCCCTGTGCTATTAAATAAAAGATCAAATATGATAGAGCAAGAATAAGAACAGTAAAAGTAACAGTAGCTCCAACAATACATTTTAACAGGCATAATAAAGCATGAAAATAACTTAAAGGAGAACTCCGGTGAATATTTAAGTTAATCTTGATTGTTTTACCTTTGTGAGTACTGTCTATAGAAAAAAAAAACGAACCGGATTGGTGCTTGCAACGCGGAGCTGTTACAGTTAATGCCCAGAGCTCCCATTCAGCTAAAACGGCAGTTATGGGGGCATAAACCTAAAGAGTGTCTTTTTGCCTCTTAACAGACACAAAATGCAATTAAAATGTCTGTCCAACATGAACAGGGCCCTTACATGACAACAAGATGCGTTTAGCAACTTAGCCATTGTTTAAACTCACCTAAATAGTGTTTTAGACGGCTAGCTGTAGTCTCGCGCTGAAGTCTCGTGGGAAACCAGTCACAAGTCGCACGGGTATATTTGTGGCAATTATAGCCAACAATACATTGTATGGGTCAAAATTATCGATTTTTCTTTAACACCAAAAATCATAAGGATATTAAGTAAAGATCATATTCCATGAAGATATGTTGTAAATTTCCAACCGTAAGTATATAAAACATTTATTTTTGTGAGTGAATGCAGCACAATCGCGAACATAAATGGTCAACTTTAAAGGCGATTTTCTCAATGTTTCTATTTTTTGGCACCCCCAGATTGCAGATGTTCTAATAGTTGTATCCCGGCCAAATATTGTCCTATCCTAACAAGCCATACATCAATGGAAAGCTTATTTATTCAATTTCAAAATTGTGACCCATGTGACTGGTTTTGTGGTCCAAGGTCACATATTGGAAAGTAGACGAAAGTAAAAGTGGTATTGGTGCATCCCTACTAAAAAGTGTATGACATGATGCCTTTAAATAACATGCTGCAGAGCTTCCTTGGGGACTGTTTGACTGCTGTTGTTTGCACAGTTTGATCTGCTAATGAAGGTGAGGAGAAACAAAAGCAATGACTTCAGAATGACTGATCTCTGATAAGCTTCTATCGATCCATCCCCACCGTTTAGATATGCATCTCCACAAACCCTAATGTTTACAGATCAAAACTGATGCCAGGTGCACCATCACTGTAGAGCGCTTTCCTCAAGCAGGAAACACATTCACTCCCCCTCCATGAATAACATCACACTGGGCAGAATATGGTGAACCTCCCTCTGTGCATTCTGGTAATACCAGCCATTTGGCAACCGCCACTTCCTCTGACCTTGAAAACAAGCTTGTGTGGCTGCCTTCAGTCAATGGTGTTTGCATCTTCAACTGCTCATTATATTTTTTTCTATGGAAACAGTCAGACATTAGATTTAAGACGCAGCGTTTGTTTAATGCAATTTGGATCTCTTATTTGCATGCCACTGGCTCACCAGCATAGCACATTATCATAATATTGATTTCATTCTTCTGCTAATCAAGTTTAACTTTGACCTTGACTGAAATAAAGGGTCATCGTTTTAGTTTGAGGGATTGCTGGCAGGTACACTTTAGGTATGTCCATCCCTTACCCTTTTAATGCAATTTTTTGTGAGAGTTTTGTGTGGAAGGCACAGTTACAATCTTTTAATAGATTAATTAATTTGATTTATGATCAGCAGCTCCTGCCCTACGGCTGTGCATTGAAACGCACTCTGTTCTTCTCTCTCTTTCTCGCGCTCGGTCTGAAGCCTGACACCACCTCTGTTACGGTTGAGGGAGCAGTTCTCACTGTGATTCTCACTGGCTAGTGTTGCTAATGGAAAAAGAAAGCTGCAGTTTTAGTTTAGTTTTAGCTGCTGGGTTTGGGTTTAGCTATTGGGTTTGATGGAGAGGAAACTGAGAAATCTGTGGCATGATTTTAAGACCATTAACGAGAATTAAACAGATAGGAGATCACTTTTATTTCAATTTCCAAAAATGTTTAACAGTTTTAGTTGAAAAAAATATATAACAACACTGACCCTAAAAATGTAAACTGTGAAAAATGGGAATATTATAAATATGTGTATTATTGTCACGGATTGGCTGTGTTGATAATTCAAAGATGATGCTTGACGCAAGATGAATGAATAATTATAATACTTTTAATGCTAACGAAGAGAATACTACTTATACACAATGTAAAGTTAACGAGAAACAATGAACTGAAGAAGACAGAAGGCTTAAATACACGAGGAAGGTAATCAACAGAACAGGGAACGTGAGGACTAATTAGAAACTACAACTAATGAACGACTAGAACTCAGGCAATGACAAAGACAATAAAAACTAAAGCACTATTCGGGCGGTAAATGTTTCTCATGTGAATGTCCGGAAAAAAATAATTTGCATGGCACTTCAGTGATAAAACTCATGCATTCAGATGGCGATTTATTCATGGTGGAAGAGCGAGTTTTGTGATCCTACAAACCCGGGAATTTGCTCACATGGTCAGTCCCATAATTGTCTGCTGTAAATAAATAAAAAATAAAAAAATTATTATAGATTTATTATTTACTTATTTAAATCTGTTTAAAAATAGGAATATAGACGTGCTATAGTTAAAATGGTTTTATGTCTTGTATTTTACCACAAAATCATGGATGTCATTTTAAAAATGTGGAAATTAGCAGAAATAAGTTATAATAGTAACAGTAAATGTAATAAAAGTGTAGGCTAGATTTTTTAAATTAATCCAAATTACAGCAAAGCACAACAGTTATGGTACTGTGCTTGGCAGTGGTCAAAAAGGATTCAAACAGTTCATTTTTAATTTATCTCTTCTTGTAAACTGAGTGATGTGGATTTTGATGGCAAATTTTGATGGCACAACATTATTTTTACGACGGATTTTTACGGGGGTGGTGGGAGAAAAGCACTGACATTCTGGATTCGGACTGCAATAAAATCACAGACCCTGTAAATGGTGAAAATACCTTACGACCCCATGAGAAACATATTTATTTACATATTTATACAAAATATTTATTTTGTATTAAGTTAATATTGTATAATTTTTTCTACTCACCATTTTCAACCCCATTGCAACCTCCTGGGTTTTTGAAACCCCCTGCTCTAAAGGACAGATATCAGTTTACAGTGATTTTCAGACGAGTCGATTCCCTGCTAAGTGATTATGCAGTATTAGAAATCTCTCTCTCTGGAGAACTACAATGTTGATTTAAACTCTTCCACTCTTCCATTTCTTCTCTACTTGAGTTAGAAGCTTCAAAACATACACAATCCGTGTTTCTCTTTCATTCCTTTCCTGTCTGATTGGTCCACTTGATCAATTTTAGTGTACCTTCCCTTTATTGGAAATTATTTATTGTCTATCTCCCACCAGATCCCCAATGTGTCTTTTACCTACGAGCGCGTCCTTTGGGCAGATGTACTGGTGTGACCCTGTTCTCACTCAGCCATGTTGTGGGGTGTAATGTAACTTCATTTTCAGGTGCCAGGCCACTGATGGTGCCGGGACCAGAAAAGAGGGCCATGGCCAGGCAGAGACACCAGGAGAGAGCCATCCTTGTCCAACACAAACAGCCACTCACTTATCTGGAAAACAAAGAATGCCATATTTAAACAAGTGGTAAGAGCTTTTAAATGCATTTTGTCCACCAGTTTTGTTTTGAACATTTCACAAAAAACCACAAGGGTGACATCAAAGGACAACAATGCTTTTTTTAAGTTTTAACTTTGAAAACTATTACATTAAAAGACTTTTGGTGGAGAAAGATTTTCATTGACAACTTAAAGCACATCGAGTAAGTATTAATTAAATTTTATAGAACTACTGTGCTCAGTTCTCCCTTCATAAATACACTGTCAAAGGAGCATCTGAATGATCATAATAATAAATTTGATTAAGAAGTTTGACTTCTTTTACATACACTACATTCACCATGTTGCACTGTCCTTTGACCTGTCTGACCTTTGACCAATGGCATACTAACAACACTGTTCATTTTACTTTTTTTTTTTACAAATGATACCTTTATACAGCAGCTTGTCACTGGGGGAATAGCTTTTAAATGTAAATGTTTTTTTGGTTAAGCACTTAAAAAAACCATCTGACTCCCAATTATCTGCCATTTTTGTTTCACTGACGTCCTTTCAGCAGTGGCCACACTGGTTACACAGTTCACAATATCCGCAGATGCAGTATGTCATCCAGATATTGTTCGCCTACTACTGTTCTGCTCACTTGACACACTGCTATTTGCATATGTAATAGGATAGTACGCATCGCCTATACTACAGACTGCAGTGAAAAATCGATTTACCATATCCTGTCAGTCAGTCCATCTATTTAGATAACAAACGTCCCGTGCCTTGGCTTATGAAAGCTCTGAGACAAATGAGGACATCTGGAAGTTTCAAAGGAGCTGATAATTCAGCAGAATTTTGACTTTATCTCATTTCAAAAAAGTAAATCCATCATACTTAAAACATCTGCCTTGTCCTTGATGTAAAAGTTGGAGATAAACTGCCGACTTCAAATTAAAATTAAGATTAAAATCTTCTGAAACCTGTCAAAACCCAGCTCTGACGGCTGAAACTCGCATTCTCGGGTAGATCAGCACTCAGGGCTGATGTCCTAGATGACAGTGCTGTTATTTATCTCTCAAGGTGCTGACAAACTCACTGGTGTTTCAACCGACATTCAGCACAAAGGTTATTCATTATGGCTGACAAGCGAAGAACTGAGCTATCAGTCAATCAGTTGATTCTCACACTCCATCTGTTGTGAGGGCAAGATGAGAGAGAGAGAGAGAGAGAGAGAGAGAGAGAGAGAGAGAGAGGGGATGAGGGAGAGAGGGGATGAGGGAGAGAGAGCATGAGGGAGAGAAAGTTAGCCTCATCCCAGCTGATGATTCATTGATAGCAGGAAACATTTGCCTTTATTCAGAGAGAATTATTTATATGAGCAAAGAAAATTTGCTATCTGCTAACACTCGCTGCTCTCTGCTTTGACACTCCACACAGAAACCTTGCGCTGCGAGACGAGAACGGCACTTCAGCGATGCCTGGCAAACACTCACTTGAATGTATGTCTCTATTTTTAACAAGCGACATCAAATTAGTTTACTACGGAAATAGAATTCAACTCTTCTCATTATGTACGAACAGCAGGCTGCTTTGGTACTATAAAAACCCATCGACAAAAAGAACAAAAACCGACCAAAACAGCACCTGGAGGTAATCTGAACACCGCCGGGCGGCGTCTGTGGGGGAGAGTTGAGGAAGTTTGAAACTCTCAGATGTTCAATCTGTGTTTATCTGCAGCTGATGGGCCCAGTGATGTGAGTTCACGTCCCCGGGGAGAGAGAGGCAGCGATCAAAGCCATCGTGCTGAAAAGTGTCCCCATAACAACACGCATGGTTGTCGCTGGGGAAACGTTGCCCCGTAGATCAAATGACAGGCGGTGGAGTGAACGCGCATGAGACGCGACGCGCTCTCTCATCACCCAACCTCTGCTCTGATTATGCCTGCTGAACAGGCCCTCATTAGAAACAGAAGAGAAGGATGGAGGGGGTGGAAAAGAAGGATGCAAGGAAAGTGTGAAGAGAGGAGAGCGAGAGAGAGAGAGAGAGAGAGAGAGAGAGAGAGAGAGAGAGAGAGAGAGAGAGAGAGAGAGAGAGAGATTGGAGCGGGAAAATGTCCAGGAAGATGAAGAGAGGGATTAAGAAAGGTGAAAATAAGACCGTGAAGGTGAGAAAGAGAGGATCGGGAAAAAAAGAGGTAAAGGGAGAGTGAAGGAGGGAGGAGCCAAACAAGGGCGTAGGAGGTGAGAGAGAAAGACAGGAGGAAGGGATAGAAGGAAGTGTAGAAGAAAAATAGAAGACTAAATTGACACGTGCACATACATAAGAGAAAGAGGAAACGAAAAAGAGCTGGATGAATGGTCATAAAACCTCCAGGTGAATCTCATGACAAGTCAAGAACATGTTTGAGTTATATATCATCCCAAAGTTAGAAGTATTTCTTTCTACAATTTTTTTTACATGCTTTTTTCTGCCACATTTCTCATTAATGCAATACACAAATAAAATACTGAAAAAATAATTTATATAATTTATATTTTATTATATATTTTAAATATTTTATGTATATTATTATTTTAAAATGATTAAAATATTTAAATTATTTGAATACCTATTTCAATGCATTTATACACCATTTGCTGTAAGCTATTTCATTTTATATGAATTAAAAAATGTAAATGTAAAACAAAAAAAACTGTAGCCTATTACAGTAATGAGAATTGCCATTGAAAATCAGTGTGGGATGCCTGGACACATTATGGTAATGATAATGGGGGAATTGTAGGGGGAAAATACTTAATTGTAAAAAATAATGGCGTAATGCAAAAACATGATTTCTTTATGCAAAATATAATATCTATAGTTTTTTTTCCCTTTTGATTCCCTCCCCCATGTCTCTGTAGTACTAAGTCTGTCCGTTCATTAAACCTCACACTCATTTTATTTCTCTCTATCTCTCAATCTCTGTGTTTACTGTGTTCTGCGAGCTCTTATTACTGTACACACTCTCTCTCTCTCGCTCTCGATCTGTTAGAGAGCTTGTTGATGGCGTTGGTGGCTGGGGTGTCATGTGACACATGCTCTTTGCAGGGGTCCTGACTGCTCCCAGGGGAGCCAGATATAAAGCGAGAGAGAAAAGAAGGGGGAGAGGTAGAAAAGAGAGAAAGAAAGACAGAAAAGGACTCCAAACTTGAATGGTATAGAATGAAAACTGAGAACTCATGCAAAGATGTGGGCCGTAGGGGGGTAAATAGACAGAGATGTGCTCAGATGGGGAGAAAGAGGGTTTAGTGAAAGATTGGGGAAGAGTATAAATATATTGTGGTCATGAACACAAGATCTAATGGCTGACTTTAACAAGTCAAAAGTAACACTACTAATTGCTCTGTCTCTCTTTCCTTTCAGTCTCTGTCTCTCTCAAAATTTAATTGAGCTGAATTCAGTTCAGAGACGTTTAGTTATGGTCATGCAGTTACAACACTACCACAGCAATATAATGCCTATATGTACAAACTATATGTTATCATAAACAAAATGTAAGTTTTATATTTATTATCATATATATATTTTTTTATATATTTATATCTTTAGATTTTTTTATGTTATATCTATATTAAATATTTATTTAAATTGTTTTCTTATATATATACACACACGCATACACAAACATAATATAAAAATAGGACATAAATAAAATGTTTGAATAAATAATTTTTTATATATTTTTTAAAACCAGAAATAAAAATGAGAAAACATTCCAAAACGTATTCTTTTCTGATATTTTGATTCGTTGTAACTTTCATCTGCGTTGTGAAGAGTTTCTTTTTTCCCCCCCTGTTCTGGATTTCCATGAAACTGAACCCCCATCCCAAACCACACACTATCTCACTGCTGTACTTATGGGCTATTTAGTGGTCAAAGAGACACAAGTAAGAGACACACACAGAGGATGATCGCCATCTCATGTAACAAAATGATATAAATAGAGACTGAAGAAAATGTTTTTTTCAAAATATTAAACATTAATACTTTTATCTAAAGCAACTTGCATTCAAGATTTTCATCACATTGTGTTTTCACTGGAAATCAAGCCCATGACTTTGGCTTTGCAGGCACTATGCTCTACCAGTTGAGTCCCTGACATGTAATCACAGACACACAAACACGCAATCACACGTATTACCTCAGCCAGCGCTCGGGTCTTCCACTCTGAAGAAAGAAAGGAGGAGAGGTGAAGAAGAGCAGAAGTAAACGGGTCTGATGTCTTCTGCACTGGTGCTCAGAGTCACAGAAACTCGCCTGTCCTGCTGGAGTATCCTGAGGATAGAGGGAAATAAAGAAAAAAAGAAAAGCCCTCCCACCCTTCTCCTCTCCTCTTTCTCCCTTATCCTCTCTCTTCTCTCGTTTCCACTCCTTTTCTCTCCTCTTTTCTCTCCCCCCCGACCCAGATCAGTGCAGTCTGATAACTGAGGCACGCTAGTCAAATAGACACATGCGCGTGTGAGCTGTGTCTATGTGAGAGAGAGAGAGAGAGAGAAGAGGAGGAAAAGAGATGGATGTTGGATAGAAGGATGGAGAAAGTCTCTTGGTGAGGACTGTTGTTGCAAGAGGGGTGATAGTGTGTGTGTGTAATTGCAGAGAGAATGGGGGGGGGGGGGTTATTCAGAGACATGTGTTTTTGAAGATTACATAGTGATGTGTTAATTACATTTGGGGAACCACACTATAGACAATTTCCATTAACTCTCATAAACCCAAACCATAAACGTCATTATAAACAGTAAAAAATATATATTCTTCATGTAGGCTATATAAAACTTTTGGTCATATTTCACTGCAAATTATATGTTAATAACTCTTTCATTTATGTTTTATTTTAATTTAATTAAATATTTTATTTAATCTTTAAAAAAAATCATTGTATTACATTACAGATTTCTTTATTTTATTCTTTAAAAATGAGTGTATTAAATTCATGAGAACAGCCTTTGACAATATCTGGAACCGGGCTCCTCGACACATTACAGTGATGCGAATTTAGGGGGGAAATGTGTGAAAATGACATGAAAATTTTGTCTTATCCTAAAAAAGATTTCATAAAAGTAATGTTGCCTTACTGAAACTTACTGTAAAGTTGTTTTATCAGAACTAGCGATATAAATATATAAATATTGGCAAAAATGTATAAATACATCAGCACTGAACTCTCCATAGCACACCTGAAGCGTGGGTGAGCGTGCGTTTGTGTACGTATTGTTCTAAAGGTCAAGTGCTCTTCTCAAAGAGATTGAATATGTACATGTAATTGTGAGTGTTTTTCCAGAACTCGACACTGTGCCTCTTTCCTCCACACAATGGTATCGCTCCATCTTCCACCCCTCCCTCATATTCTGTCCATCCTCCACAGCAGAATGAAAAAGGCTATTTGCATTGTGTTAAGCATGTCTCTTGGGCCTTTTTGAACGTATTCTATGGGTGCTTCAGCAATGCTATTGAAGTAATGAGAACACTCCACCCATCTGGTCATTGTGTACGTGTGTGTATGAATGTTTGTGGCCCCAGATCCAGCATCGCTCAGAAGTAAAACCAGAGCTCATCCAGGATTTGATTTCCCTGACCAATAGATATGTCTGGCCAGTAAGAAGTGATTTCTGTGGCTGGTCGCCACTAGCGGCTTTGGTTCAGATCAGGTCAGCAGTGACGAGAGGAACCTGATATGATTGACAATCAGAGTCCTAATGATCCTACAATGTTCTTGACAGTCACGGTCATACTAAATCCAATGTGGAAAGAGGAAATTCATCCTAAAAACCCTTGAGATTATATTTCATGTCCTTGATCATTGTTTTTTCGCTCCTAGCGTCAGACAGTTCTGGCTCTAAAAAGGAGAATGTTTGCAGGAACGTGGGTTATAATGCTTGGTCATTAGTGGTTGAGATGTGTAAAATGAAACTTTGGCCTTAGTTTCTAACCTTCATTTAGACAAAATGACTCTTTTCAGTAGGTAAATGTGAGAAAATGAGAATAAACAAGTGAGTTGCCATGCTTCTGTCAGCCAAAACAGGCAGCTGCCTATGAAGTGTGGCCCTGTCCCAAATCACACACGTACTGTGTAGTTGCAGACTTGCGATGATTGGTTTACATGTAGTCCACGAAACTGTAGTAGAGTATTCCATTTGTTATTTTAGACCCCTTTTGAGGCCAATATTAGATTCTTTTTTCAGTATCTTTATTGGAACTGGCCAATCTTTAAAAGCACTAATAATATGATAACACTGTTAACTGTAATCTTTTGCAAATCTCAACATGAAAATGAATTTTTCATACTCTAGTATACATTATAATGCTGTGATACCTAAATTCACTTGTAATATTGAATATTATGAATTTTTTTAAAGGTGAATAATCTTAATATAAGCTATTTTGTCGTTGTCAGTTTAGTATTGAATGAAATAGAACTTTAGACTATTCATAATCAACATCTTGACTCATCTGCAATTTTGAAAAAAAAAATTTCAGAGTTTGCATTCTCTGAATAATAGCCTACATACAATGCTGGCCAGAAAAAAAGGTTTCTTAGAAGTTAACAACAGCCTTTGCATGCTTATGATGCTATCTACATATGATGCTATCTCTTTTGTTCACTTTCAACCATGTCTGTCCTGATTTCTTTAATATATGTGCTTTTTCGGATCTTTTGATTTAATGGACAAAATGAGCTCATGCAATTTACATACGAACGTGACAGAAGATTACAGAAAAACAAATGGAGAGCGGCAGCTTTCGTTTCTGCTCTGATAGCAACAGACGGGAGCATGTCTATGTTCCCACAGCCCTATGTTCCCACAGCCTTATGTTCCCACAGCCCTAGCACTAAAACTTACCCTTCATAGGGGACTAGGGCTTAATTAGTTAACATAAACCTACCCCTCACAGGAGGGAGACTTGTCTGGGATGTAATTGGGCTATCCCTGTACCAGCACAAACACTAAAACCTACCCTTCATAGGGGACATAGTTAAATGAGAGAACATAGGACTGTGGGAACATAGGGCTGTGGGAACATATGGTTGTGGGGACATAGGGCTGTGGGAACATAGGGCCTAATTTTCTGAATTTTCAGTAAAAAAAAAAATTCTTAGAAATGTGGGAACATAGGGCTGTGGGAACATAGGGCTGACCCCGCAACGGGACACACTGAACGCTGTGAGTGAGTGTTAGAATGGTGAAAGAACATTGTGCTTGGTACGTTTTCATCTTCAAACCAAACTTGGGTCTTCAACCAACAAAGTTTAAATCTCATCTGGCTAGCGCTTCTCACAATTTTTATGTATTATGTCAGTATAGGTGGAGAGAGAGGAGGTCTTTTGTGTCTGTTTGAACACATTCGACCACGTGAGCATTTACACTACGAAAGCAATCCGGTCGAAAGTTTTTTCGACTACATCTGAAAGTGGTTTGAAATGTTCCAAAGTGGACAAGCTCAAAACATTTTACACTGCGTTTACACCTGTATTTAGCGTCGTCTACTCGTGATCCGATCAACCAAAATGCATCATACCAGGTGTAGACAGGGTCAGAGAAGAGATGCCACTGCAAGGGAGGGGAAGTTATTTTAATTAAAGATTATGAGGGTACATACATAAATAAAAAAATGATGTGCACCAATAAATCATTTATAGTAAATAATGCAATATTTAATAAAAATAAATAAATAAAATGAATAAGAACGGTCAATTTTGATTTCATGGTTACTTCTGATTCAGAAATGAATCTCACCAACTTACCCAAAAGATCTATATTTTAAAGTGTGATGTTTTAATCGGGCCAGTGCTAAATCTTTGGGTGTTTGAAGGTGGGCCCCACACTCCTGCCTCCCCTGGAGAGCTGGGTGAGTGCTTTAAATGGGTCTGGCCCACTTCAAAATCCCTTTGAACTGTCTGAAGTCTGGCTCTCTCTGATACTGCCAGGGTTTTGAAGTTTTGATTTATAACTGATTAATCTTTAGGATTTTGCCAGAAATACTGAAAATGACACACATGTACATGAATGCACACACAAATGGTCCACCAGCTTTCTCTTCCTCTGTGTTTCTGACTGGCGCTCCTCTTACTCGCTCTCGTTCTATTTTGCTGGTTAGCTTTTTTTCCCCCCCACCATGCAGAATGTCTGTTCTCTTGTGTTCTTCTTAATAATTCATTTACCACATTTGCTGGATGCTTCGGTCTCTGTACAGCATGCATTCACACACAAACCTACAACATATCTTTAATTAAGATAATTGAATTTTCAGGTTTGATCAATTATTAATGGCTTGTTAAAGGTTTCTCACAAATGCAGCCCATTAGTCCTGTACAGATTGTAAGTGTATTAAATGCAATATCGTTCCAGTTCAGGGGTTATGACGAGAAGACCTCTGTGGCTCAGAGCAAACTCCTGCATAACACAACAGTGACAGAGAGAGAGAAAAGGGAGATGTGAGAGTGGTCTGTTGATAGTGATCCAAATTTTAACAGCAGATGACAAACAGTTGCCCATCTGCCCATGTAAAACTGGATTCTCTCCAGGGACGGAAAGAGATAGTAAGGGAGTATATGTATATGAAAATAAAATGATGTCACTATTTTGGTTGACTAAATCACTTTAATAAATTAATGTGCATTTTTGACTAAATGAATTAATCTTACCCTTTTAAATGTATTCTAATTTGTATTTGTTAAATGCAAATTTTCTTAGTTTACACTATCAGTGTTCTATTTTATTATTTTTAATATATTCTATATTTTTATTATTAAATTATCCGTCCATTCATTCATTTTACAAACCATTTCTATTATTGCTATATTATTATTTTATTTCAAATGCACTCTTAATTTTTATTTTATTTTTTACAATGCACTACTATTATTTCATCTTTAGTAAAGATTTTAAGGCTCTTTTGAAAGAATATGAAAGAATATACTTCAAAGTGCTTAACAAACTTACATGTTAATGTTACTTATTAATTTGCACTAGTTTTTTTTTACTTTATTTTACATTGAATTTACATTTTTCATTGGCAAACAAAATGAAATAAATAAATCAAATAAAAATTAAGAAAACAACAGAAGAGAGGACGAAACAAAAGCAAAAATGTAAATGATTGAGGGGAAAAAAATAACTCATAAATCTTGAGTGAATCAGCTGTCATGTGCATTGTCTTTTTAACCAATCAACACGTCACTTTTACCCAGAGTTTAGCTTGACCTCCCAGTGCGTGATGTCATGGCTGCGGCAGGTCATGGAGTCACTATGATATCTTGTCCAGTGGGAGTTTAGCGCATGACACATGTACATGATCTCATCCATACAACAATTCCATATGGAACTGTTATTTCTGCATCTGCGTCCATTACAGCACCAGGATATCTGTCTGTGTGGCCTCAGAGAGACACTAGAGATGTGACCAGAGATGGGGTGTAAGGTTCAAACGTGTGTGTGTGTGTGCTGTCACACAGTCTGAAGCAAAGCATATGACAATGGATCTGTTAATGAGATGGTATGTGTGTGTGTCTCCCTGAAACAGTTACAGCCGATCGAGGGGGAGGGTCCCAAGAGAGCTGAGGAGGGCCTTTGATTTGACCCCAGGGGTCGTGTCTCCCCACTAGACCACATTTCATTTCATTTTTAGATAAAAGACTGCCTCTCCTTTTTCTTTCTGACTCAGACACACATTCATTAAAGATCTGCCAAGCTTTCAAACGTTACTGAAAATAGATCTATTATAATGCTTTTTATCTCCTTAAACACAGACAGGACTCATTCCTGAACACATGCACACCCTTTTACATTAATATTCTGGGTTAAATACAAGTTAAGTTCTGTTGACATTAGCACAGAATAATTTCTTCTAATGCACTGGAATGGAAGTGTATGGGGCAAACATACAATTGTTCCATAGACTTCCATAAAAAATGCATTTCTGTCAACAAGTTTATTTTACATAACGTCCAAAGGTTTTGGGGTCAGTATGATTAAAAAAAAATGAATAAGCTACTTTATTGAGGGGGCATTAAATATAATGCTGTTCTTTTGAACTGTCTTCATTAAATAATATATCATATATAAAACAATATATTCAAAATATATCACGGTTTCCACAAAAATATTAAGCAGCAACATGTTTCCAACATTACCCCCTTTCACACATAAGCCCCTTTCACACAGCGCATTGAACCCGGGAAATTGCCGGCAAATTGCCGGAACGCCTTCTGTGTGAACGCAAACATGACCCGGGTTTAATGCCGGGATCGATGCCGGGTTGGGGACCTAGTAACATTGCCGTGTTCAGTCCCGGAACGCGCGCTGTGTGAACAAAAGCCGTAATAATGCCGTGTCGTAGTGATGACGCTGAAGCCGGGATCGTTCGCCAGCTGTGAAACGGTACGAAATGCGCAATTTTATGATCGAATCAGAGAAATAAATGCACAAGCGTGGTTTCGCAGCTCATAAGCAAACTGAAGACGCTGCTGAGACATTACAAGTCACATCGATGTCACGTGTCTTTCCGGGACATACACGGGTTGTGTGTGAACGCGCTCTCTGATTCCGGAAAATCACTGGCAGTGTGAATGAGCCAAAATCAAATGAACCCGGGTCAAATCCCGGGTCACTTTATCCGTGTATTTTCCGGAATCTCTGTGTGAAAGGGGCTATACAGTCTTTACTGGTAAACTACTGGTAAGAGATCAAGACCTTTTCAAAAATACAGGTAAATCAGTTCTGGCAATTTACCAGTAAGGGAAGTTGTAACATTACCAGTAAATTACCGGTAATGTGCCCTGTGTGAACACGGAATGAAGATTACCGGAATGAGGATGTACAAAGTCAAAACGCTGTCTGCTTAAAATCTGCTTCGGACCAATCAAAGTTCTTATGGAGATGATGCGATTACTCAGTGCTGTTTGCAGTGAGCTTTTTAATAGTTTTTCTATTCAAATATGCGCTAGATGGTCATCTTTGACCATTAAGCCTGTTCTCGCAGTGTTTTAAACGCTCGCAGCCTTTTCTATTCATCAGGGTTGCGGGTCTGCAGTTGGAGTGCTGATTTGCTGCTCAAGGAACATTTCTTATTATTATCAATAGCCCCTTTCACACAGCAATCCTGGTAAATAACCGTAAAATGACTAGAATGACTTTACCGGTAAATACAAAAATATGCTGTTCACTCAAGCAACGGCGTTCTGCCTTTTTACCATTAAGAGACCATTCACCCATCAGCACCAAAATACTGGTAAATTCTTTGATGTCAGTCAACGGAAAATAATCTTTAAATGAGCATGAAGAGAAGCATTTAAGTTTACTTAACTTACTTACTTAAAAACTGAATCTTCCATGGCAACTAGAAGTATATGGCCTTTTGAAAAATGAAAATTTGAATTGAATTTTTTTTGTCTCTTACTAGTTTTCATACTCTACCTTGAGCTCCTGGTTATCTATCAACACTTTTATGCTTAAAATAAATGCAGGATATACTAAATATACATTTGCTGCCACTGGCCAATTATTCCACAGAACAGTACATTTCCAAAGACAACACAGGACCAAACTACATTGTGTATTAAGAACACAAAGACACAAGAAAAACACAGCACACATTAAAGACAACATAACCCCAAAATGTCACAACACAGAGTGATCCCACACAATGACATATATCAAACCGCACCATAAACCAAAACAATGCAGAAGAGGCTGCCAGATGAGATGAATCTTGACTGCACTATACAGCTACAGGAAACCAAACCCACTTTAAAAGCTACAAATGTAATGAGATCTGATTATTGTGCTGCACTTCCTGGGGTCATATATACATGGAAAACTCGATATACTTGTTTTCAAATGTTGAGAATCAATTTTTCACACTTGGCAGAAATTATTAGAAGCGTTTAGTGATTGGAAAAGTGGAAGACATCAATGATGTACTGGAAAGGGAAGTTACTTTGTGGTGGGATGCCATTTAGTTACTTTTTTCTCTTTCCATCTAACAATCTCTTCCCACCCTTTATCACACCCTTCTGTAACTCTCTCTCTCTCTATCTTTCTCTCTCTCACACCCCTCCCCCCGTCTCTCTCTTTCTGATCCATTTTTCATGCTTCAATCTATTTTCTCTCCTCCATTTGCAATGGTTTACTGTAACTTGTCCCCCTTCCCCGTCCCATTCTGTGAGTGCATTACGAGATTCTCTCTCTCTCTTTTGGTGTCCTCCCCTTTCTCTGTCTCTCTCTGCCATATTATCTATTCCTCTCATCCCTGCTCACGTAGTCTTTTATCTCTCTCATGGGCCATCCATCTCTCTCCTATTAAACACCACCCCTCAATTAATCTGCTCTCCATCCCTCTGTTTAAGGTTATAGCCCAACCTCTCTCTCTCTCTCTCTTTCCCTCTCTGCAGTAATTGCTTGTGTGATCCATGATACATGCCCGCTGTCCCTCAAAAAGCAGTTTTTTGTTGACTAGATTGCAGCAGTGAGTCACAAAACACAGACAAAACAAAAACATGCATAAAGCAACAAAAAAGTAACAGGAATGTTTAGACTTTTATTATGTTCCAATTCTATCAGCCTTAAACAAGCAAGAGTGGAAAATGATCAGCAAAAAAAAATTTCATGACACTTTTTATATCATCCGGACTTAAGTAAAACATATCCAAAGGAATTTTTTAAATATTTGATATAATTCAGATTTTATGAGACTCCCAGGATACATTGGCCTATGGTATAAAAAAGCCAAAGTCATCAATATTTCTATGATTTATTTGATGCAAAAAATTTAAATACAAATGTAATATGCAAAATATACTGCATGTATGACATGTCTAAGTGTCCTAAAGTTTCGGCATACAAGGGGGACTGTGTACAGGGGGCTCAGAGGCCACGAGGGCCTATAAGGATCTACCCTAAGGGCCCCGGTCCTGGAACGAGATTTCTACTGCCACCCCGGAATGCACAATAATGCTTTAACCGGTACAGGGGCCCCAGTTTACCTTGTGACATCACTCATTGCCAATACTATGGATAATCCTTTTTTCTTACCCCAATCTGACAACATATCTCAGGGGACACTGTGGTAAATAACAGTATGAGCAACATATGACTTAATTTTCTTTTATAAATATAGCAGGGGTGAAGCAACTATTATAACCCATAACCCTATACAAATAAGCAGAATTTTTTGAAATCCTTTATGAATCCTTCGGAAATCATTGTAATATGCCCAATGTGTATATATATATATATATATGCCATCACAGGAATAAATAGAAAACAGTTATTACAATATTACAGTTTTTACTGTATTTTTCATCAAATAAAATGCAGCATTGGAGAACATAGGAATGATAATGGTTAGCTGTTCCCATCATATAACTGCTAGGAGAATGTTATGCCACCTAATTAATTAATATTCATTAGTCAAGCTGATAAGGTTCATAATGTGTTCCCCCACTTATCATATTGTTCCTTCATACCTCCATATAACAAAATGACTACATTTGAATAATACTATAAGGATTTATAATAATTTATATATATATATATAAAAAAAAAAATCAAACAATTACAGATTTTGATAATCAGTAATGGACCGGATCAGGATTCTGTTCCATCAGTACTTTACAATATGATTCCACACAGATAAAACATCTAAATTGAAAGGTTGTTGTCTAGGACAGGACACAGCTTTGGTGAGCCCATCTTCACGGCTGCGGTTGAGAGAGGAAGAACGGACACATTGATGTGTGTGTAAGTGTTTGCACATGCTTACACATGAGAATTTCATATTCAGATGAAACAAATATAGACTTACACATGAAATCCTGAAACCAGCGTTCTGACCGGTTAACCAGACAGGATGTCCACTCCCTCAGGGTCACCTTCTTATTCTTGTTCTTGTCACATGACCTGCACACACACATACCATATTGTTGAATTCTACAAGTGGACTCTCTTTGCCTCTATCTCTCGTTTTTGATTTCTAAATCCCTCTACGTGTCTCTCTGCAGCTATCAGCCGTAAAGGACACCACTCACATTAGAACAGTAGGAAGGCAATAAGCATTCACAGCTCTGAATGAGAGAGAGAGAGATCAAGTGGATGAGTGAGAGAAGAGAGAGATTGAAAGAGGATGAGAGAGAGGGGTGGGTGACATCCTGAAGGCATGTGTACTATAATCAGAAGGATGCTGGGGTGGGTTTGCAGTAATATTATGCAAATACAGAGAAGGTCAGACAGGAGAAAACACCACAAAATCACAGTGGTGAGGTGATTGTGTGTGTCTATAGGCACTGGTGTCATTTTCTTTGTGTGCGTTACTGGAAGAATCTTTGAGCGCAGTGCTCCAGTGGCATCCGCTTATAGTGAAGCTTTCTCAGATCTCTCCTGCTTAGCTTCCCGTCCCCGTTACGATCCAACAGAACAAACCTCCTCTGAAAGAAAAAGGGAGAAAAGAAGAGACCATGTGAGACAAAAGAAAAAAGATCAGGACTTGATGCAAATTTACAACTGAACTGAAAAGAAGATCCCCTATGCACTATTCTATGCTGAGATTTTTTATGTGCTCGATTTGGTGCCTGATTAGAAATGGTAGAAAATCACACTCAAAAGTTTTTATTTGTTCTCAATTAATATTTTCATTAAAGTATATCTCATTTTATTACTGAAGCTTAATAAGCAGTTAGCCTTCGATTAGCAATCCTACAGGCTTAGAATAATTGGTTCAGAAAAGAGCTCCATCCCAAATGATGTAGGCTACTATACACTGCATACTAATACAATACACTATGTACTTCAGACATCCCATCTGGCAAAAACTCTTTTCTGGGAGGTAGTGCACTACTAGTGCACAAAAAATTATAGTATATTATATTATTAATTCGCATAAGCCACATAACAGAGACACAATTGAAACACATGTTAGAACCATGTGTAAATGGTAATGCATCTTTCCTGACCACTTGTGATTAGATCACTGAAAACACATCTGAGTACCAGGTGGAAACAGGGCTTCTCTTTGTTGCTCGCTCGATTTCCAGGATATTGTGAATAATTTGCGGGTGTCGGTAATATGGTTTGTTCATGCGCAGCCGCTCCGCAATATGTGGGGTGAACTTCTGAGAGAGGTGGGATGTCTGGTACTTTGACAAATTCAATTTTAGAAGAGCGGTGTCTCAAACAAACACTTAACGTCAGCATGAAATGGAAATTTATTGTGGACGACGCTAAATACAGCTGTAAATGGGATCTAAAACGTTTTAAGCTTGTCTACTTTTGACCACTTCCAGAGGTAGTCGAAAACGCATTCGACCGGATTGCTTTTTGTAGTGTTCATGGGGTTGAATGCGTTTGAACAGCCGCTCTTCAATTTTAGAAGAGCGGTGTCTCAAACAAACACTTAAAGTCAGCATGAAATGGAAATTTATTTTCTACATGCATATTATTGATCTTTTAGTGTATGATCCAACCATGCATTTCATTTATGCATTTCATAAAAAAAAAAAATAATGTTTTGTACTCATAGATTTAAATCATACATTTATAATCGAGTTTGCTTTGGAGCGGTATTTGAGGTATTTTGATTGTATCCCATCATGTATCATGTTCTGGAACTCACGTGCACCGAAATCATGAGATGTCGAGGAAACCATTCCACTTTAAGGTAATTAGATATTACATTTAGCCTAATTTGGTATTGGTAGTAAAACCAAACCCACTTGAAGGCAAACCTGCAACCTTAGCCTGCTAACGCAAGGAAGTAGACAAGAGGCCATTTTTTTATGGATTTCAATAAAGGCTTCACTACGCTGAATAAACCGCTTTTGTGAGGAAATAGCTTATCATTTAAAAGGTTAGTTCACCCAAAAATGAAATTTCTGTCATTGTTTACTCACCCTTGTGTTGTCCCAAACACGTAAGACATTCATTCATCTTTGGAACACAAAATCTGACCCAGTTCTGTCCTCTCCATTGACAGCTGCGCAACTTCCACTTTGACACTTCAATATTTCTTTTTTAAAGAGATTGTTAAACGAATCCATATGAATTGAGTGGTTTAGTCCAAATTTTCTTAAGAGACACAATCGCTTTACATGATGAACAGACTGAATTTAGGCTATTATTCACATATAAACATTGATCAGCGAACATAAACAGAAGCTTAACCAAACTTGCTTGACGTGCGAGAACAAACCACATTGGTTCTTGTGGAAGCTCAAATGTGCATGCGTAACACACGAGGATGAACCTCACTGATTCTCGCATGTCAAGCAAGCATGCTTGAGCTTCCGCTTATTATAACTGATTTGTGTGTTGATGAAAGTTTATTTGTAAATAAAAGCTTAAATTAAATTGGAGGATCAGATGAACTACTAGCACAGTGCTGCAACAGCTGGCTGAACAAGTAGCCGAAACGGAACAAACGTACCCAGACTCTCTTTTAATCATTCTTGGGGATTTTAATAAAGCAAATCTCTCCGGTGAACTGCCAAAATACAGACAGCACATTACATGTCCCACCAGAGACAGTAATATACTGGATCACTGTTACACCACAATAAAGAATGCATAGCTCTGTCCCACATGCAGCTTTGGGGCTCTCTGATCACTGTCTAGTTCATCTTATACTGACCTACAGGCAGAAACTGAAATCAGCTAACCCTGTAATAAGGAATATTAAAAGATGGTCTAAATGAAGCAGAGCGGGATTTACAAGCCTGCTACGATTGCAGATTGTTTTTTGAAGCTGCAGCCACTGATCTGGACAAGCTCACTGATACTGTTACATTATAAGCTATATCAGTTTCTGTGAGGATACATGCATTCCTACCAGGACATTCTTATCATTCAAAAACGATAAACCATGGTTTACCGGGAAACTCAAACAGCTTTGTCATGCCAAAGAGGATGCTTACAGAAGTGGGGATAAAATCTTGTTTAACCAGACCAGAAAATGAGGTCAGAGTGGCTAAAAGAAGCTACTCTGAAAAGCCAACTACCCGACATCAGCCTGGACGGGTCTGAGGCCCTGTTTACACCTGGTTTTAAGATGCGTTTTCGTTGATCGGTTCCCAAGTAGTCGAGGGAGACACATTCCCGTTTACAGCTGGTGTTTTAATCTGTCTCTTTTGTCCACTTTCAACCACTTCTGTCCTGATTTCTTCAAGAGGAGGGTTTATGGGTGGGTAAATGTATGGGCTTCTTCAGATCTTTCGATCTAATGTACAAAATAAGCTCGTACAATTTACATATGAACGCAACCTGAGACGACAGAAAAAACATACGGAGAGCAGCAGCTTTTGTTTCTGCTCTAATAGCCGCAGGATCACGCCGAAGGCTGTGAGTGAGTGTTAGAAATCAGGAATGTTGAGCGTACATTGTGCTTGCTTGGTACGTTTTTCGTATTCAAACCAAACTTGGGTCTTCAGCCGACAAAGTTTAAATCTCGTCTGGCTAGCGTGCTTCCCATAATGTTTACGCATTAGATCAGTAGGTGGATAGAGGAGGTCTTTTGCGGCTGTTCGAATGCATTCAACCCCATGAACACTACGAAAAGCAATCCGGTCGCAAGCGTTTTCGACTACATCTGGAAGTGTTCAAAAGTAGACAAGCTTAAAATGTTTTAGACACCGTTTACAACTGTATTTAGCGTCGTCCACATGTGATCCGATCGACCAAAACGCATCTTAATACCAGGTATAAACAGAGCCTGAGGAACATCACCAAGCATAAGACACCACACCCACGATCTGTGGAGAATCAACAACTGGCAGAGGATCTGAATGTGTTTTACTTGTAGGTTTGAAAAGCCCAGTCTTACACCCCACACCTGCTCTGATCTGCATTTCACTCATACACCAACCCCTGCAACCCCCCATGTCACCCTCTTGCTATTCAACCTGCGTTTAAGGTCTGCATGGAGGACGTCAGCCTAGTTTTAAAAAAAACAGAAGACCAGGAAAGCGTCAGGCCCAGACGGTGTTTCACCTGCCAGTTTAAAAGTCTTCGCTGACCAACTGGCCCCAATCTTCACGCAGATATTCAACAAATCACTAGACCAGTGTGAAGTTCCCTGTTGCTTCAAACGCTCCACTATCATTCTGGTCCCCCCAAAAAACAGAATCACTGGACTTAATGACTACAGACCTGTTGCTCTCACATCTGTGGTCATGAAGTCATCTGAGAGACTGGTGTTGGTCTACCTGAAGGACATCACTGGACCCTTGATGGATCCTCTTCAGTTTGCCTTCAAAGCAAACAGGTATGTGGAGGATGCAGTCAACATGGGACTGCATTATATCCTGCAACATCTTGACAGACCTGGGACTTATGCAAGGATCTTATTTGTGGACTTCAGTTCGGCTTTCAACACCATCAGACCAGATCTTCTATCATACAATCTGACCCAGCTTTTCGTGCCCACCAGCTTTCTGACAGATAGGCAGCAGCTAGAGAGACTGGAGAAATTCACATCCAGCACTCTCACTATCAGCATTGGTGCTTCTCAGGGTTGCGTCTTCTCCCCTTTGCTCTTCTCACTGTACACAAATGACTGCACCTCTAAAGACCCCTCAGTCGAGCTTCTGAAGTTTGCAAACGACACCACAGTCATTGGCCTCATTCAGGATGGTGAAGAGTCTGCATACAGACAAGAGGTTGAACAACTGGCTGTCTGGTGCAGTCATAACAACCTGGAGCTGAACACACCCAAAACAGTGGAGATGATAGTGGACTTCAGGAGGAACACCCCAGCATTCCCCCCCACTCACCATCATGAACAGCACTGTGAAAGCAGTGGAGTCATTCAGGTTCCCGGGCACCACCACCTCTCAGGACCTGAAGTGGGACACTTATATTGTGAAAAAGGCTCAGAAGAGGTTATACTTCCTTCACCAGCTGAGGAAGTTCAACCTGCCAGAAGAGCTGCTGACACAGTTCTACTCAGCCATTAATGAGTCTGTCCTGTGTTCACCAACAACTGTCTGGTTTGGTTCAGCCACTAAATATCAGACATCAGGAGACTACAACGGACAGTCTGTACTGCGGAGAGGAGTAGTGGTGAACTGTTGCCATCCGGACGGCACCTCAGATCACTTGGCTCAGGAACATCTAGGCACAGGGACAGTTTCTTCCCACAGGCTATTTCCCTCTAGAACAGTTAAATACCTTACAAGTGCAATACCCCACTTTTTTGTGCAAGATCCTAGTAAATTCATTTATTCATTTTATTATTCACAGTACTGTAAATATGTTCATTATCTGTATGTGTATTCTGACTAAACCTATCCGTGTCTTTATACATTTATATTTGTTATTCTTAAATGTTATTATGTGCCTTGTTATATTTATGTGTGCACTAGAAGCTTCAATATAAGTTAAATTCCTTGTTAATAAAGCTCTTTCTGTTCAGTTTTCTGTTATCCCAGGAGACCATTCTACATCCCTTACGGAAATGAACCATGGTTTAACTCCAAATCAAACCAAAAAAACATGGTTATCGTAGTTAAACCATGGTAACCACAAATCACCCATGGTTTTGCTACTAACCATAGTTGACCCATGGTATTTGTGGTGAACTTATAAAAGTGGTAATCAATCCGCCAAAAAACATGGTTACTACACTTTTACTATACCACCATGGTTAATTTTCCTAAGGGATGGACCAAGAGTTACTTTTGACTCTTGACACATTTTTAAAGCATCAACCTTATACACACAATGTTTATGTAGCCTATTAGTGATTGTGTGATGAAGATGTATGAAAAGCAAAAAGCGTGCCTGGTATGCAGTGTGTATAATCAATGGGTGGCATGTGTTTCTTAACCTGTGCGAGCTGGGTTCGCTGTGTGTGTGTGAGACATCTTTGTGAGGGTGCCGGTGGTGTGTATCTCTCTCCCATTCTGCTGAGGAGTAAGAACCAGTCTAGCAGACGGTACGGGAACTGACCGAACTCTTCCTGAGAACACTCTGCCCCGCTCACTGACAGAGAAACCACATCACACAACTCATAAATGTGCTGTAATTTATGTAATTTATTTGATAAAAGCTGTCATAAATGAAACTGTAATGAAAGAAGTTTTTGCGTGTGGCTTTTTACCCAGACAAGCTCCACTATGTGCCTTGCCAATGCGCCGTTTTTTGTGGCAGGCCTCCTTATGAAGCAGACACTCGTTGCTGTACGTCTTCCCCAAAACACTGCACACTGGTGCCCCCTGCCTGTAGCAAACAACACATACACACACACAAATGGACTACAATGCTAAACGCAAATAATACAATATAACTAACCATAATTGTGCAAAAAGAGCTTTTGTAAAAGGAACGGAAACGAAAATGCTCTTCATATCTTTTGTTGTTGACATCACAGGCTTTGCGCCATTTCAACGGTCGGTCACTAAAGGCTATGAAGCAGCCAAATTAAGCAGATGTCAACATGGACATGTTGTGTGATTTTAAAAACAGGAATAAAACTACACAAGATAAAAGAAAATATAGACTGCATTAAATTCACTTACACTGACGATAAAAAAAATGTTGTGACGACTTCAATGTTTTTTGAGCAGTGAATAACTGGCATTAAACCAACAAAAGAAACTTTTAGAAACCAAAAACTTTTGTTTTTAACATGTTAACAATTTTGATTTGACATTTTTTATTACTTTTGGATGATAATTAACTCATTTTTATATTGTGTTAGATCGCCACTTGATGTAGAAAGAAGTAAAGCTAGTTATAAACATTAAAACTGTTTAATTGGTTATTTTAGTCTATTAACCTGTCAAAAAAAAAAAAAATGCTTTTGAAGGAGAATGTTTTAATATAATGTTATAATATTCTTTTAAACTGCATCAGCATCTTTTTTAACTTGTAAAGCAATATTTGTGATTTGTTACAGCCCTAAGCCCATCTTTTATTTTATTTTCCTGCATGTGGCCTTTATCTGCATTGAAGACTGAGTGCACAGAGCGAATATACCAGTAAATGTCTGGGCTGCTGGTTTGATTCCAACGAATCTGTGAGCCGTAAGGATTGTCTTACGTCATTATTCTGTTCTTAATCATGACACTGGGCCTCACTGTTCATGCCGCTGGCTCAGCAGTGAGTAGCTTGGCATTGAAATCAGCTCAAGTGTCTTAGAAAATTGTTATTAATTTGTCAGTGTGTGTTTCTTACCGTGGGCATGTCTTTGGACACACACATTTAGGGGCGAGAACTCCCCCCTCCTTTACTACTTGACACAAGGAACCAATAGGACTGTGACATTTCAACAACTGACACAGTGATTCTGAATAGGAGAGAAAGAAAGAAAAAAAAAATAGGATGAGAATAGAGAGAGAGGGAGTAGTAAAAATAGGAAGCACAATTTTATACTGAATAAATAATGTACAAAACCACTCATAAAATAAGTGCCATTGAATAACTGTCTCACCTGGATCCACTCTGCCCAAATATGGCCTTAACTTTTCTTCAGCCTGCCTCTGTTTACGCTGGGCTCTTCCACCCTTATACACCAAAACACACACAAATAAGGTAATTCACATGGGATGCGTTCTTGTATTTGTCTGTGATATTGTTACATTTCGTGTGTATGTAAAAATAAGCTAGAAGGAAATTTTTTGATACACCAAACTGCTCTAAAATTTTGAAAGAAGTCTCTTATGCTCACCAAGACATGCATGTATTTGATCAAAAATACAGTAAAAACAGTAATATTGTGAAATATTACAACAATTTTAAATAGCTGTTTTCTATTTAAAAAGCTGAATTTTCAGCAGCCATTACTCCAGTCTTCAGTGTCACATGATCCATCAGAAATAATTGTAATATTCTGATTTGGTGCCCACAAAATATTTCTTATTATTATCAATGTTGAAAAAAGTTGTGCTGCTTAATATTTTTGTGGAAACTGCAATACATTTTGCAGTATAATTCTTTGATGAACAGAAAGATCAAAATAACAGCACTATTTGAAATATAGTTTCAAATATAGTAGAATAGTGAAACAACCCTACATCTTTACTAAACTTATAATCAGTTTAAAGAGTACTTTCTGCCTGTGACCCCAAACTTTTAAACATTAGTGATGCATCTCCGTGATATATTTCAGCGTGGCACAGTTTTAAGACTCTGTGTTAAAAAAGTTCTACTTTTTAATTTGGCTTCAAACTTCAAATCTTGAGAACATGTCTTTCCTGAAAGATGTGAACTGTAAAATAACCTCAAATAGTTGAAGAAAATTCAGACTTGACCACTTAATATACTGATCACTGGACTATTAATGAACCATATGACAATATTCCCCTACGGGGGGCCTGGACCACCCAATGGTCTTGTCATCAACCTCTTATTTTTTTATATGCCATCTATTTACTTTCACCGCCTTTGTAGACAACAATGAGCTGTAATTTATTTTTCAATTGTCTTAAGTGCTTTTCTTGATCTTTGAGTTTCAAATATATGAGAGAATTACTGAGCATGTTTAGGACTTGATGGATGAGTGTCATATTGCAACAGCATGTGTGCAGAAATACTCTTTAGAGAGAGAGAGAGAGAGAGATGTAGAGAAGAATGAGAGAGAAAGATTGGAACGTGCACATTTACAGCAGTCTGTTCACCATTATAGCACAGTAAGTGTGAAAGCTTTTAGATTTTTTTACAGACTTAGACTCTTTCGTTCACTCTCTTTTAAACTATGTACCTTTATCTCTTTCACGCTTAACTCTTCAACTTTTAACTCTTTCAAAATTACCTCTTTTGTACTGATATAATAAACTTTATATAAACTTTCAGAATAAAACAAATCCTAGAAAAACAATACCTTTTGTTTGCTTGTTCCAGACTGTGGATTATGTTTTATAGGAGATGATCGAATCGTGCTGTTGTTCTGAATATTCACAATAATGGCACTCTTTCTTGCTTGTGTGATATTGCACAGCATATGTAGGACTATAGTGTCACTTAAAAATTAAAATGATTGATTTGACAATTAATGAACAAGTGATTTTTTAAATGTATAATTAAATACATTTTAATGTAAAATGTAGTTAAATATCACGATAAAATAAATGATTAAATGTACAAATAGACACATTTAAATATTTAACTCATGTTATAAAATGTTAAATAACAATAAAATAATATTTTAATAAATATGAAATGTTTTATATGTAAATTTGAAATTGCATTTATAAATAGCATATAGCATATAGAATAGCAACTATAAACCACTTACCATGACAAAAACAATGTGAAAGGCCATTGTCAAGAACAACAGATGACGGAGCAGGTGCATGGCTCACAGAAGGACGTTTATGGATCTGAAACATGTGTTCAACAGCTGACTTTTAAAGTTCAAGATCTCAAAATCTCACCCAGAATGCACTCAAGACGTATAAAGTTCTAAACTTCTCAGCATGAGTGGGAATGAGGATTGTTTAAAAATTAATCATTCTCTCCCAAAGATTTCTTCTTGAGAACATCCTGAGAGACATACTTCATTTCAAAAAGAAAACAGAACTAATGAACACTGCACACAAGACATACAGTAAAAACAATGTCCATGTATGAAGATCTGCATTATCCCATCAACCTGATATGTAAAAAAACATACGTATAAATGTCGAGACAACAGTCCTCAAGGCATAACTCCTGATCAAAGCTGATTCCATCTGATCGCTCTACTCTTTAAATAACTCACAGTATTGTGTATAAGCCCTGGAGTCCTCATTAGAAGTGTGTGTGTGTAGAATGTAGTGGCCCCATCACTGGGAAGTCATTACTGTATGTTTTACGGCTCAGAGCAGATAGAGTTACACTAACAGAGCTGTTGTACTGACAGAATCACCCTTTCAATCCTTTGCTATTTCTTTAAATTAGTGTAGAAATTCTTACCAGAGTATCCTCTCTTATGGTACTTTTTTCCGGTGCCTTTTTAAATCTCTTTGCCTCCTTCCTCTTTCTCTTCTCTCTCCATATTCCCTCTCACACTATCAAACAGACACATACCTTTATTTTCCCTCTGCCCCTCCTTCTTCTCTCTTCATTTGATAATCTATTTCTACCGTCTCATCTTACCTGGCCCTCCACTCCTCCATTTCCTCTCCTGCTTTTCCTGGCTTCACCTGAGAAGTCCTTAATTAGCAATCCATTAACAGCATGGATGCACACACACACACACACACACACACACACACACACACACACACACACACACACACACACACACACACACACACACACACACACACACACACACACACACACACACACACACACACACACACACACACACACACACACACACACACACACACACACACACACCTCGGTGAAAAACAGCTAAAGTCACTGTGCAAACCTGAACTCTCTCTTTTCTCTCCTCCTACTCTGTACTGCGTTCTTCCATCTGTTTTTTGGCCAGTAAATCTTTTTGTCTGGGGAGTAATGCCAAGCTCAATGAGAACCAGAGCGCTCTTTCTCTCTCTCCCTCTCCCCCCCCCCCCCCCCCCCTCTCTCTCTCTCTCTCTCTCTCTCTCTCACACACACACACACACACACACACACACACACAAACACATATGCACATATGCACATAAACAGATGAAATAGAAGGCACTGGGCCGAATGGCATGATTCTAAAACTATGCTTTGAAATATAAAAACAAAGTTTTTTTTTTTTTTTTTTTTTAAATGGTTGTAAATGGAATGTCATAATAAGCAACAAATCACAAATTCACACTAAAACAAACTAGAGTCACAGGAAACTATGATTGTGTTTTTTCTGAGTAAAGCTTTTGCAGGTGCTGATGTGTCTATTTCAAAGACTTATATATAGTCAAATATACAAATAGTCAAATACATAAATAAGTCCTCTGTGGTCTCCTGCAGTTTTAAGTATCTGACCTCTTTGCCCTTTGACCTCAACATGAATCACTTTGACAGGACAGTTTGTTTTCCATTCATCATTTTTGCTTTTGTTTTTGTCTCATTGGTGGGAGATCTCCAACATGGTGATTCATGTTAATAATTTAGTATAAACAGGAAACAAGTGCTCCCATTATAAATATAGCCTACTGTGGCGACATATGGTTAAAGATGTGACAGAATTCACATACAGTGCTTGTTTCCCCTTTAATAATGTTTTACCTTTAAGGGAGTGACATTTTTCTGAGGTGTTTTGGAGAGGTGTTGATGTAGTGGCTTAATTTATGTTTATTCTATTCTGTGTGAAGATTGAGCTTAACCAGCATCAGTTTGATACATATTAGAACCTTTTTGTGTAAGAAACATGGGGGGAACAGAATCTGACGGCAAACAAACCAGCTCTCGGAATCCGTTCCCCCACTCCCATTATGAGAAGTGTTGATGTAGTGGCTAAAAAAATGGCTGATTCTATTTTGTGTGTATGGAGCTTAACTGGCATCAGTTTAAAGAATAATTTTTGGGAGTTTTTGGATCTTATTATGATAGGACAGAATGGGATCAAGAAAAATCCACAAGACGGGACTTGAACTTGGATCGTTCAAAGCCATTCTTTGTCAAATATCAGTGCACTGACCACTAGGCTATCGGGACAAATTAATCAGACTCAGTTTGATACATATTAGAACCTCACTGTGTAAGAAACATGGGGTGAACAGAATCCGACGGCAAACAATCCAGATGTCGAAATCCGTTCCCCACTCCCATTATGAGAAGTGTTGATGTAGTGGCTTAAAACAATGCTGATTCTATTTTGTGTGTTGATGGAGTTAAACTGGCATTAGTTTAAAGAATATTTTTGGGGAGTTTTTGCAGTTTATTGTGATAGGACACTATGGGATCAAGAAAAATCAACAAGGCAAGACTTGAACTTAGGTCGCCCAAATCTCATCAATGCCAAATGTCAGTGCACTGACCACCTGACTATCAGGGACAAGTAATTAATCTCAGTTTGATAAATATTAGAACCTCAATGTGTAAGAAACATTGGGGAAACAGAAACCAACGGCAAACAAATATATATATACACACAGTATACACATACACATACTTATATTTTTTCTTTACTTTTTTTTTTTCATTTTCTCTCTCTCTCTCTCTCTCTCTCTCTCTCTATTTCTATATATATATAGAGAGAGAGAGAGAGGCTACATATATATTTACACTATAAACAGAAATTCAAGGGGATACAATTCTTTCTTTCTCAAAACACTATAAGTGTTATATAAGTGTTTTCACACATGATCATTGGGTGTAGGTAATCAGTAAATGAGTGTGGCATTTAAATGGCAGTGTTTCCCAAATTTAACAAAAGAGCTCTTTTTTTTAAATGATGTGTCTAATAGAACTGTGTTTAGAGTTTTGCAAAAAGTTTGTTGAAGATAAGGTAGGCTATGTGAATGGTTTCACTGAGTTTGCCTCAGGTTCCACTTTTAGTGTGTAAGTAATTTGAAAAAAACCCCCTGTAAAACACTGTTTGCAAATCTCATGCACTCTTTTTGCAAAACTCTAAACACATTCTCACTCACTAAAACACATTTTGCACTGTGATGCACTTATGTTTTCGAACACAACAGTTAGGCAAAAGTTAAACACAACTACAACACAGTTGTCATCGTGTACACACTACAAGAGCAAGGTGTGGATAATGTTGTCAAAGCTGTATCTGGCTTTAGGGGAGAGATGACATTGTCTGTGATGTGGACACAGTCCTCAAGCCAGACCAACATGAAGACATGATGCTGAAGCAGAATCAATCTCTCTCACCAACCTTGATTTTGCAGTTGCTGTAACATTTAGAGGTTTTTTTTTACTGTAACCTTTTTGGCTTTTGCAGTTGGGTTAATCAAGTGCTGAATATACAGTACAGACATTCAACGGGCCTACTATACAATATTCAGCACAATACCACACTTGCAGTGCATACATACAATTTATTCACCTTACTACTGTAAGTTGTGATTAGGCTACTATACTATTTTACGTAATTGCGAAATTTGTTTACAGTTTTTCTCAATTGCTAAAACACAATTTCTGAAACCTTGCTCCATTTTCTGAAAACATTAAACACAAAACCTCATCTTCAAGCAGTATTCACAAAACCTCTGACTCCTCTTGCAAAATGAAACTTTCGCCTCAAAACAGTTTTACCTGTGTTCAAAATCAAACACTGCTCTCAAATCATAAACAAAGTGATCACAATGTTATACACTATCAAGCAGTCAGTAAACAATACACCAAAAAACAGAAAACACATTGTTCGAAACATATAGTTCTCGAAAGATATCTATGGACTGCTATTCTGTTTAGACTTACCCGTGACACCTTACTGTACCATCAAAAAGTTCAGGGAGAAGTACATTTTTAATCTCAAAACAAATTTCATATGTTTCCGTCATTGTCTTTTGATGAACGAAAACATGTTCTATCATAGTAGCTCAAAATTGATCAGAAATTGCTCTGCTTCGCTCTTTGCAATTTTTTTGTGTTCTTCCTCCTCCTTGTACCCCTATTTTTACAGTACTGTACCCTGCACCTCACAAACTTGTCCTTTGTCTCTGTGATACTCTTGTTCTTTGTTGATATGAACCTGCAACCAATCAAAATCTATTGAGCAGTCAGTGCTGTTACAGTAACAAATGGAAAGCACAATGTTCAGGGTCATATAATTTGTTCATTGTACAGTATACAGCCTACAATGCACTGTACTACAATACTAAAAGGGACAAACATCAAAGGAGTAAACGTGGTCAATGTGCTTCTTCTTGTCTTTGGGCATCATTTGAAACAGGTTAAATTAGTTTTGAGTGGTTGTGTTCAATCAATCAGTGTGTTCTCTATTTGTATTTGATTGTTGCCACTTGTGTTTACCAGTATGGATGACATGTGCATTACAGTGCAGAATGTGTTTTGAGAATGAGAATGTGTTTAGAGTTTTGCTGAAAAGTCTAAGTGATATATGCAAATTGTGTTTTACCATGTGAAATGGTTTAAGGTATTGACAACAGACTGCACAATTAGCTAAATGAGTTCAGGCAACTGAGAACTTTGTTCAGCCAATGGGTTTTAGTGTTTTAGCAATTGAGAAAAACTGTAGTAATTTTTTGACTACAATATACTTTTTTTCTGTAACTACTTGGATTCTGTGTTCTCCATTTTTTTATGTGTCTAATGATCTGTAGTGTTTATAATATTGACTCGCTGTGTATATGATCTGAAAGCACTGTTTGATTTTGAGCAATTGTTTGATTTTGCCAGAAGAGTCAGGTGTTCTCTAAATGTATAGTTTGAAGATTTGGTTTTGAGTTGAACGTTTTGAGAAAGTGGGTGATGGTTTCGAGAAATGTGTTTTAGCAATTCAGAAAAACGTAAGAACGTCAGAAAATGTATACGTTTTCACACATGATCATTGGGTGAAGGTCATCAGTAAAACTATGGATTTCATGTAGGCTAGTCTGCAAGTAGCCTAGATCTGAAACATGACAAGGAATGCAGTTTTTGTAATGGATTGACGGTCATTGCGCTATGATTGACTTGACTATATGTATATTCATGTTGGATAGAAAACGAAGTGTTTTTTTTTCATATAGTTAGTATATGTATAAAAAAGTTTTTAGCGTTTTGAAATGTAGAGTTTGTATTTATATAACAAAATGTGGTTTTGGACAGAACATTAACTATTTAGCTAAATTTGTGATGCATGTGTATTGCTGTGTTAAGAGTTTAGAAAAAGTACTTTAAGTACTGATAAACGCTTGTTAGCAATTGTAATAAAAAACTGTAAAAGGAAAATCTTGAGACATCAGCGTAATGCGTCTTAAAGTCACAAGGGGGCGCTAATGTCTCTGTATATGCATAGCTGGTCTTGTCATCAGTTAGCTAGTATATTTATTTTAAAATGTATCATCAAATTATATCAGTTTATTTCAAAACCTTGACCGCAAATGGGTGTGCAGGTGTGTAGCACTATACATGGCAGCATTTCTTGTTTATTCTTTCACAATTTCAGGCTGTTTAAAAAGGCTGAAATCTGTTAGGTTTTTGAGCAGATGAAATTTTAAATGCTGCAGCTGAGAGTTTTTCCCAGGCTATCAAGGAGGAAGATAAACATGTACTGAACAGTGTTTGCATAGTAGTGGAGAGTAGAGTACCTTGTTGCAATACACGCAAGTACAATGGAATTCTTAATCCTTAGTAGCATAACACACATCACCAGACCCCACAACCATACTGCATACCAGCATATGGCATACAACACGAAGCAGGTAAAAAGTATTAAAGTGGTGATGTAACAGAAGTAGTGATAGATCCTTCATTTCATTTTGTGACGTACATCCAAGTGAAACTTAAAAAGAAAAAAATGTAGAGCGAGGAGGACTTTGTTCTATCCATCAGTTGTTGATTGGATGGAGGCAGATCTGAATGCGAGCTTACAGTCAATTGGGCTGGTGTTTATGCAGACTAACTGGAGAAGTCTGGCATATGTCACCAGAGAGAAGTCCATTGTTTCACCAGAAGATCACTTATGTTATTTTGATTACAGTTTTTTTCAATTGCTTACACACTAAAATTAAAACTTTCCCACAATTAGCAAAACCTTACACTCAAGTAGCAAAACACCGGCTTAGATCTGCACAACTGTAAGCACATTGTCAGCTTCACACATTTGCAAAACACTAAACACACCTGTATGCATTTGACACAGAAATTTATCATGATGTCATTTCCTTGCAATTTCAAAGCAAAGGCTTTCAAATGAACACACGCATGAACCAATTGGTTAAGCATAGCCACCAGGAGTGCACACACACTGGTGCTTAATCACACCAATCAGGTTTACGCACTATAAAAAGGCAACAGGTAAGTTCACCTGTCTTCATCAAAAATGGACGGTGTCAGAGGAAGAGGGAGAGTGCGGATGAGAGGGGGAATCCGGAGAGAACAAGGTGGAGGAAAAGAAAGAGGGAGAGGGAGAGGGAGAGGGAGAGGGAGAGGGAGAGGGAGAGGGAGAGGGAGAGGGAGAGGGAGAGGGAGAGGGAGAGGGAGAGGAAGAGGAAGAGGAAGACAACCACATCCGTGCATGGAATTCGTTTTAGTTTTTGGAAACAATTGTGGTCCATGTAATAAACCACAGACTAATACTGAGGGAGGTGAATTCGTCACTCAAAAAGATTCTTCCCACGTTGCCTTGCAAATGAAAATATAGCCTGTGATGTTGACAAGGCCCTGTGGCCAGATCCATCTAGGCAGAGAGATGTTTAGGTTTTTTTATTTTGTTTATTCGGTACTGAACTGGATTTGTATTTTTATGTAACAGTATTACTGTAAGCTTACAGTTACAAGGGTATGTTCGGTAATACTGTATGAAAACTGGAAAATGTTTTGTTATGAATTTTTTGTTGAAATGTTCAGTATTGACTGACTTGAGTACATGAAATATTTTCATTAGTCTGACTCTGCACAATTGGTGTCATGTGGTGTTGGTGAATATATTTTTACACTCTGTGTAAATGCTAAAAGTGTTTTAGGTTGAGCACAGGAGTGTTTACAGAGTCAGACCATATGATGGTTGTGTTTATGTTATGACAACAAAATAAGGTTTTATAAGAAATTGTATAATTTCGACGAAAGTGTTCCATTTTGCAAATGACCTGAGGTATTGTGCTACTTTGGTGTAGTGTTGTGCTAATTGTGTGAAGGGGTTTGAAAAACCGGGTCCTGTTTTCAAAATTGTGCTTAAGCAATTGAAAAAAACGGTAAGAATTACTTAAGATGTGTGTGATCATATGACAGTAAAAGAGCACACACAAACCTTATTCTAATATGGAATTGTGTTGGAATGGTAAAGAGTGTTGGTCGTGACAGGAGGGCCTCCACTCAAGGATACAATATGATGAACAAGTCTAAGAATGTTCCACATATGGTTGAAATACCATCATTGGCCTAGAAAGATAACATTCTTGGAGTCAAGACTATAAAGGAGAAAGGATGCCCTCCCTTCACTGTCACACTCTGCAGCCACTCTGTGTGACTGTACGACTGCTGGCCTTTTCTTGCAAGAAAATAAACCTCATCAAAGACTATTGGAAATGTTTGTCTCTTATTCAGTGGTAGAATTTTGTTTGCCACCACACCTCCCTGAAGGTTCTCGAGGCGACGGTAAAGCAACTCAAATTTGGCCATACTCGTAGCCCAGCCTCCCTCATAGTCATACCATTGACTAAGACATGGGCAACTAGTGTGGCTTGAATTTCATCTGAGACTGCTTGTCTTCTTGCCCTTGCCCTTCCTCCTTCTTATCCCTCCTCAATCTTTTCCTTCATGTCTTTCTGGATCCATTGTTCCAAAACTCAATAAACTGATTTGGGCCCTTTTTGAAGGATCTGATTGATGTGTGTTAAATTTGGACTCTTAGTGTTTCCACTTGGGTAATTGTGTGCTAACTGAGCAGAAGCTGTGCTGACTTGAGTGAACAATATTGAATGCTAGTGCTTTCTAAATGACAACATGGTCTAGGCAATGAGAAATGAAGGGATGTTTTGCAGTGACAGTTCAACAAATCTGACTCACGTGTCAAAACAGGGAATAGTGTTTCTAGTTTAGGGAAATGGGTGTGCTTTTTGATAAATGGCATTATGGTTTTGAAATTTTAGTTCAAAAGCCTGGTTATAGTGTTGAAGCAATTGAGAAAAACTGTAAAAAGTATAGTAATGACAACTTACAGTAGTAAGGTGAATAAGTTGTATATTGTTTGCACTGCAAGTATGTACTGACTATTGTATAGTATTGAATATCTGTATTCAGCACTTGCATACTGTGAAAATACAGTGACACCTTCTGACACCTTGCTCTTTCTCGTCCTCATCATCTTCCTCCTCTCCCTTTCAGATTGTTTCCATCTATTGTTCATATCATCAGTGCACCTGTGCACTCTGAACTGGCTCATATTTCATACAGTTGGTTTGATCACATCATTAGAAATAAGTGTGAACAATTTTGAATCGTTGTGTGTAAAACTATGACAACTGTCTGTGTTGTAGTTGTGTTTAACTTTTGCCTGCCTGTGTTTAGTGTTTGAAAACATAAGTGCATCACAGTGCGAAATGTGTTTTAGTAAGTGAGAATGTGTTTAGAGTTTTGCAAAAGAGTGCATGAGATTTGCAAAGTGTTTTAACTACCTGAACTTGTTTAATGTTTTACAGGAAGAGTGATTTAATCGACACATTTGTTAGGCTATTGATAATTTGGTTCAGAGAATGGGGGTTAGTGTTTTAGCAATTCAGAAAAACAGTAACATTATGTAGGCCTATGTTTGTCCAAATAAATACATTTTACAAAATTGTTGTGGGCCCATCGATCCTACATTTTACCCTACTAGTTATAGGCTAGCCAACAAATAGGCTATATCACACACATTTGTAATGCGTACAAGATCATTTAAATAAATATAAACTGCAGAATGTGTATAAAAATTCCATGTATTTAGTATACAAAAAGGTTCCCATATATACCACGTCATCATCGCCATTCAACACTCGCGCGCGCTCCCGGCCACAGAGCCAGCGCGCAGCTCGTGCAGCTCTAAGCTCGTGCACTGTGAATCACGTCCTACGTCAGTCAGACAGAGTCACACTTCCGACGCGCATCAGGGTATGGTTAATGGGTGCTCTCGGTTGGGTTGACGGGTTGTTTGTTGCTGAGCGCAAGCTTTTTCAATACATCAGCTCAAGGCAGAGGAATCTTGCTTGCTTTTAGCGTTATAAACAAACTGTTCTTTGATATCGTTCGCGACGCGTTTATTTGGAAGCTCAAGTGAATCGCAAGGTGCAGATGAAGAGGATGCTGGAATGAGTGACGAAACATCGCAAACATCACGAGGGAGTCTCACTTCAGTAGCCTACAGCATCACTGATATTTCGTTATTTATAATCCTGGATCGATCCTAAAATAGGAATACGAGTAATTGTTTTCGGACTGATTATTAGGCGTTAATTTGTGTTTGTACTAGCCTAAACGTTTTTAATCGATAGTCTGGAATAAGCGCTCTGGTTAAGGGGAAGCTTTTTCTCATTTCTTTGGATTATTTTAGTAACATATTTGCTTTGCAGGAGTATAACTTTGCTGTTTTATTGTGTAATATGATGCAATGTCAGCTGAGTACCCAATGCATGAGCTGTGAAGTTAACCGTGAACTCTTGAGCATTGACATCATGGATAGACGCGGATGATTTTCATCGAACAGGTGAGTCACATCTCAACTCTATTTATGTGTGCACTGCACATGATGGGAATTGATTCTCATTCCTATTCGTTTACGATTCATTTTGAGTCAGAAATATTTGAAAAAATATTGCATTTACTGCTCTGAGTAAATATAACTTATCTCTATAACATATTAACTATATATATATATATATATGTATATATATATATATATATATATATATATATATATATATATAAATAAAAGTAACATTCATTATAATTCATTCATTCATTCAAAATGTCAGTGAGTCAGTGACTGCAATTGTGACTAAAAAGTCACAAAAAACCCGTATGAGTCATTTTTGCATCTTAAGGCATTTGGTTTGGAATCGGGCCATACTTAATGTGTATTTACAAAAAGTAATTATTACAACAACAGAAACAAACCTTAAAGAACAAAAGCCAATTAAGTTAAAAATTGTGAATATTGGCAAAAAAGTATTGTCAATCTGGTTATGGTGTTCTGTCCACACCTGCGAAAGAAAGCATGTTTATGGAACTGTAAGTCATACAAGTCCGATATTGTTTAAGAATAAAACTGGTTCTGAATAAGAACCTGTTCTTAATGCTCCCTTAAGTTGATGTGAATGATGGAAAAGCCTATAGCTCAGCTTGCATGGTTTTCCACGCTCACTCAGCTCAGTTCAGACGTTGTTCTTGCTAATGTTGAACTGGACTGCTATTTTGAGAACAGATGACCTTTGCCCCCCAGACTGTAACTGCTCATTCCAGCAGAGTCCAAGCAGAAGACAGAATAAAGATAACATGCTTTACACAACACAGCCTTTAGGGTAGTGTATCTAGATTTTCACATATATTCACTGAACCATATCAAATATGTGTATTCAGAGCAACTTATGTAATTCAAAAATGTATCGAGTTATGTAGTACATCACAAACACATGTTGCATTCATGTTAACTGAACAGTGCATTTAATAGGACTGGGCTTAAGGGTATTTTCACTCATTGAAAGACAATCGTGGGTGTTTTGGTTTCATTTTCTAGAAGTGTGTCATTTATGGATGTCAATGAACACGTGACCCTGTCACCTACGGATTTTAAGTTCCATGTGATGAAATACACAGTGCATCATGGGAAAATGTACTGTGTGGAGGCCTAGAAAGACTTTGATCTCTGACATAATGACTTCAGCTATGATCTTGTCTTTCAGTAACCAGCCCTGGAAATAACCAGAGATTATAGTAATGCTTTCAGAAGTAACATCACCCTTCTTAATACATGCCTATTAGATGTCGACTTGGGATAAGCCTTTATTAAAAATGCTTTACTGTATATTTCAATGCATGCTAGCATACTACTGTATATCAAGAAACAATACAGTGAATATGGCTTAATTTCCACATCTGAATCAACTGAATCATGTTAGTACAAAACATTTATCTGTCATCTTGTCATTTGGCACCAGGTGGGGACACTCCTACACTTGTCATTCTTATTGTGTATAAAGATTGCATAGCTGTCAGTCTGTGCTGATGGTAATGGCCATGAACTCTCAGAGATGCAGACGAGATGGTGTTAAGCCAAAGCATCAACGCCCCTCTCTCAATATTAAAACTCTTCACTTGGCACTTGTGTTGACAGGCTATGTGTGTGTCCTTGACAGGTGCAAGGATCTTTTGTTTATTGCTCTAGTTTGCATGTGTGTTGAATGTTCCAGCAGCTGTCAGTCGTGTGTGTGTGTGTGTGTGTTTGTTCACCAGCTGAACACCAACTAGTACCTGATAACATTCTTCTCATAGCTGCTTTGTCCAAGTGACTGTCCTAGCATCAGATATCTCTGAGGGGTGTGTATTAACAGCAATGGCTGTTAGGTGATCATCCTGAGGCCTGAGCTCCGTTCCATGAGCTAGATTCCCATATTGCATTACAGTCAGTGTAATGTAGTGTAATTTAAATCCAGGCAGCTAAATGTCTGTCCTCGGTGCCAGACAGCTGTTCTGCATGGTAACTTTAGTTGTGTTGAGTTCTACTTGTATTACTGTACACTTACATCATTGATATTGGATAGTAATATTCAGACCCGATAAGCCGATAATTATTTTCATGTTATGGCTTATAACTCATAGATGGCTTATATTAAAATTCTATTTTATTTTGTCAAAATAAACAAAAAATAAAAGGCTAAAACTAGAACCAGTTATTTGAAATAAGACATCGATTAAAAGTGAATTTGGGCATCACAGCATTATAATGTACAGTATGAAAAATGGATATTCATTTTGAGATTGCTAAAGATAATATATTTAATGCTGTTATTCAATAATTAGTGATTTTAAAGATTAACTTTAATGAGTGTCAGATGAGAGCAAAGGAAGTCTATATTTAAAATAGGGAAATTATTTAACAATTTAATTATATCATATTATAAATTATATTGTTATATTACATTATAACAATTAAGTGCCAAATATTGACCAGTGCAATAAATTAAGACAATCTTTGACTCAACGGTGTATGCATGTATGTGTATACCTGTGCATACTGTATACCTGTGTATATAAAAATATAATTTAAAATATATTTGGAGAATGTAATTTATTTTAACCCTGAGACAAGTAATACTTTTATTCAGCAAGAATGCATTAAATTGATAAAAAGACATTTCTAATATTACAAAAGTATCTTTTTCAAATAAATGCTATTCTTTTTAACTTGTTATCCATAAAAGAACCCTAAGAAGTTTCCACTAAAATATATTACATTGATAAAAATAAGAAATGTTTCTTAAACACCAAATCAGCATATTAGAAGCATTTCTGAAGGATCAAGAAGAGAAATTGCTCTCAAAAATTCAGCTTTGCCATCACAGGAATAAAGGACATTTTTAAAATATATTCAAGAGAAACAGGCGTTAAATTGTTAATGTTTCACAATATTACTGTTTTTTTTTCAGATTTAAAAAAAAATATTCTTTCAAAAAACATTTAAAAAAATGTAGTTCCGACCCTAAAGCCTTTGACCGATTGTGTATGTTTAGTACAGTTGTTCATTAGTGGCTGTTATGACAGCAGTTTTGCCTCCCATAGTCTATTTTGCTCGCATTACATCGTAGACCCTCTTATCAATATCAGTGTAGTCTGTATGTGTCTGGCCTTCTTATGAAGCTCATTCATATTTTTCACTTTTTGATAGTTTTGGGTGTCTGTGAAGGGTCAGCCCATCCTCAAGTTTATTTTGTGTCTTACTGACCCCATACTGTACATATTTTTGTGTGTTTCATTTGCATATACCTTTTTGTGGCGGTGTTCATCTATGTAAACACATGTCTCTCTGCAGTGCACCTAGCACGCACCTCTCTGTATGAATAATGGGCCAGATTTACTAAACAGGGCGAATTAGCATGAGAGCGCAATTACAAAAAAGCGTTCTTTTTGTGATCTATTGACAACACACAAATTAAAGAGCACAGACGCAGCCGGATCATTTCTATAATGACCAATGCAATCTACCAAGAGCAGCGCAAATTAGCATCTAGTTTCATCTAGTTTAAGACGTGCTTTTTTTGGGCGATAAATAATGGCGCAAATACCAATAAATTGACTAGCGCAGACTTCAGAATCACCTTCAATGATTTATATCAATTCTCTCTTCCCATAAATTTTGGGTCTGAAAGGGAAACTCCTACAAATGCATTTGCAATAAGGTCAGCCGCAGAACCCTCTCCACACTTTTTCAGTGCTAATTTTTCACTGCATGTCTTTAGTAAATCCTGACGGTTGTTTTTTAATACCAAAAGAGAGTTTGCACTTGCGCAAGCTGTTAGTAAATCTGTCCCTATATCTGTGAACAAACATCATCATTTCATGGTCCTGTGTCCTGGATCCTGGAAAGGTCAGATCCCTGTTTGTGAGTATAATAATCACTCACAATATAATAATCTGATAACGGAGAACTTCAGTGTCTGTTGACATCAAGTTGCATGACTCATTATAGAGTTCCTGTTCAAAAATAAATGAGCCTGTGATTATTCAGCTTGTTTGGATGTCCTCAGTATTCGCTATATTTGCTTGTATGACATCATGGTTGGAGACTCATATTAAAATTTAATCTATGATGGAGCCAAAGGCAACATAGACAGGAAGTCACAGTAGCTCTGAACAGCTTTAATCCCCCCCCCCCCCCCGTTACTATCACAATGTATGTGTATAGAACTGTGTATGTGTTGAGACAGAGAAAGTGACAGAAAGCTCTCTACAGATTTTGAGAAAAATGCTTAGTGTCAAAGTGAGTGTTAGCAGTAGAACGGCTAATCACAGCAGCTTTACGTGACTCTGTGGATGTGTGTTTGGATTTTTAAAAATCTGTTTTTTTAAGCTGTGGATGAGTGGTAATGTTTATTTGGGCTCTCTTTTATACAATAACTACATCAGCGGCAGCGCAGCATCTGTTCTTTTGTTTAGTCAATGGTGATGTCATGTTCACCCTGACTGAAATTCAAATGGACTTGTTTGCATATTAGGTTTGGCCCGTCTGGTGTTTCCACACAAAGCAAACTGAAAGAACTTCACAGACGAGAAATTACTATGGTTTGAAACAATATTGTTTACTTACTGAACCTAGACCCCATCCGACATGATTTAGTTTATCATAATCTTAAATTATTCTTTGTTGAATATTGTCCTCTGTCACATTAAGTTTGATCGCACAGCCATAAGTTGTCACTAAAACTAAAACATATTTTGTATGATTTATAGTATTGTTGTTTTTGTGCAGAGCTGAGTCATTGAACATGGCCGCCGTGAATAATGCATCTCTCTCTGTCTTTATGTGTGTCTTTTTAAGCAGCTCCTTGTCCTTATGGACCAGGTCATGGGGAATAAAACACAGAACATCCTCTGAATTATGAATGGCTTGGAAAGAAAAAGAGACCTGCCAAGTTATCTGACTGAAAACTCTTTATTTTGTTGCTTGCAATAACGGAAAGGACATTTGGCATTATTGTAAGTAGATTAGGTTTATTAGGCTGAAAGATGAGATTGAGAAACAAGAAAAGGAGGTTCAATTCAGAATTGTTCCTTGAGAGGTTTTATATCAGTTTTCACAAAGCCTTGTATTTAGTCTGTTGTCTCTCTTATGCTCCTCCTAGTATTTTCTGTGTGCATTAAAGTGCAGTATAAATGTTGTAGGTTCTTGCTGATCAAATTACTTTAAGCAGGATAAGGTTTTGCTGCTGAAAGGTTTTTTTCCTCTAGTAATCACTGTTAATTACAATGTGCTCATTGTAATGGCTCACGTTACTGTGATTGCTTTTAAGGATCAGCAGTCTGATCCTCTTCTTTGTTGTGTTTAATAAGAAGGTTGAGACTAGAGTATAGTTTTGTCTGCTTATTTCTGAACTAATACTATGACGTCAGATTTAGGGTGGAAATCTTGTTGTATGAAGGTTATTTGAGGTTTAATGATTTGAGGAGCCATATGTTTTGGAAAACTCAGACTTGCATATTTTCCAATATACCTTCAAAATCCATCTTCATTAAAGCGGTTTCTCAAGTTTAATAAGAATTTGCCCTGGCCAGTATATTGGTGAGAATGAGCTCTGTGTACTTTTATGTACAATCAGGCTTCTGATCACTGTCAATCAATTTTCTATATGTGGAGTCTTAGCGCTGCTAACCCCAGGCTTCATGCAGCTGTAGTCTGTTGGATTTCTCATTAGCTGCCTGTGCAAAACAACATTGATTTTAAATGAAGAACATTGCTGAAGGCTACTGTAACTAGCATCACTACGTTCTTTAACAAGAGAGTCTGGCTAAAGAGTTGCTAGCTCACATTAAACTAGCAGATGCGAGGCCCAAAACCAAATCTTTGGAGTGCTAATAAACAAATATTTAGTGTATGGAGACCATTTTACATGTTATTCAGGGCAGTCAGCAGACTTTTCAAAGATTAACCCCTTTTGCACTTAATTAAACTATCCTGGTCTTATTGTGATTGATTTATCAGTCACAAAGAAAAAAATCGTTGGTCTTCCTAATCTTTAATCAAATAGTAGCTGCTCTTTTGAAACAACTTTCTTTTTCTGTTAATGTTACTTAGGAATAATGTCAAGCAAAATCCATATGCATCTATAAGTTGCTTTAGCAAACTCTAATTTGGTCTGGATAAATTCCTGAATCTATTGCCTGCAATGAATAGAATCAATTAATGAACTCATTTTTATATATATTTATATATATATATATATATATATATATATATATATATATATATATATTCTGTTTTAAATGGAAATCAGTGTTAAAACTATTAAATAACTGTTTTTTTTTTGTTAATTAAAATAAAGCTTAAATAAAATATATAAATTAAAGAATATATTATAACATTTATTTTGCCAACTTTTAGGAGTACATTAACTTTACCCTCAAAGCTACAGACATGGACTTGAAGTCACAAAACAGTCCAATTTTGTTTTCATTTTTTCTAATGTTGGCAGACCCTGTTTGATGTGGTAGAAATATATTTCGTATTTACATTTGTTTTGTGAGTGTGTGGCGGATGGTGGTTTTCTTAATTAGTTTAGTTCCTTAGTGCCATATAAATGAGAAACAAGCTTCCGTTTTACTAGTGCCAACTTTGAAATAAAACAATCTTTTTTTGTAGATCACTGTGGCTTGAACAATAAACTCATGCCTGCCAAAATTTGAGAAATCCCTTTTCAAAATGCAAGACGTGGTTATATGCATGAAGATCCTAAATGCAATTCTGGATTTGGATTTGCACCTTCATTTTGTATCAATCAAATATTAACAGACTCTGAGTGCCCACTGCTCTCCTCCAGACATATTTCTGTGTGCGTTTTTCTAGGTGTCTGACCTGAATATGTCTTGGTCTGGAATAAATGCTTGGTGCGTAGGAGAAAATTGGCCTTAGTCTGTACTGATGTTACAGTCACCCAATAGAAAGAAATGCTGTTGAGAAATAATGTCAAATGGAGAGCACACTTGGAAACACCGCAAAGACTGTTAAGGTGGACTGTAATGCATTTAATCCAGCCCTCAAGCAGATCTGCCTTATTTCAATAAGCTGCTCTCTATGACAAATCCCTACCTGTGTACACCTGAGGCCAGCTCAGCTGAAGATAGAAACAAACTAGTGTCAGACTCAAACACCAGCTTATCTCATACAATGTGCTTTGGAGGACTTTTTGCATAACCGACCCGTCAGTAAGGGCAAGCGGATTCAGTACAGAGCTGCAGTCAGACAGAAAGATAACCATGTCTAATTGATTTTAATGTCAGTCCGTCACATGTTGTGCACACATTATGTTAGCTCTCTAGCTGACTGGGATATATCAGAAAAGTGGTCAGCTTGGTAAAATGTATCATTCTGTTCTTCCCCCTGCTCTCAACATTTAACTTTTGCCCAAGTGTAGAAATAATTAACTCCGAAATTGTAAATAAGTTTCACAATTAATTAAAAAGAAACTGCAAATTACACATTGAATTAAACATGGTTTTTTTTTTAAGTATAAGGATGGAATTAGTATATATTTTTGTTTAATCTTTCTCCAGTAATCTTTATTTACGACTTTGAAAGATATTTTTTAGTGTGTAAGGTTGGACTCTTAGAGAGACAAACAATACCCTCTTGTTTTTGCTGGAAATGTGATTAAAGGCAATAGTTTATCTGAAGACACTGGTTGAGGGATTCTTCTGTGGCCTGAGGTCCATTTAAAATCACATTTAGACATCTCATCAAATTCTACTTCGATTAATCTGAAGTGACTCGCCTTGTTTCCTTGGCTCTAGTTACCCATAATAATTCTCATCTAGATGTCTTTTGGAGTCAGAAAGATGTTTGCTGGTGTGTGTGTGTATATATGCGTGGGTGGGTTTGCGTGTGTCTTGAGATGCAGGTATTCTCACTGTCATTTTCAAGGATTGTTTTAGTGTCTTATTTGCTCTAGTTGAGTGATTTTTGTGTGGGAAGGAGCCAGTTGACAGATGGTCTGAAGTGTTGCCATAGTAACCCCATCTATGACATCATCTGACCCCAGGCTTCAGTTATTACCCTCTGTTGCCCTCTAAATGGGTGCTGTATGTTTGTGATTTATGCAGTAGTTTATTCAGTAAAAAAAAAAAAAAAAAAGATAGATCCTTCAGTAAAGAGTTCAAAGCCTAAAAACAAAACAATCTCTGAAATGATTCACAACATTGCAATATTCATTTAAAACAAAAAAAACAAACAAAAAAAAAACAGATACAAAGTACTAGACTGTACTAACATGAAGCATTGCAAATGATATTATTAAGAAAAAACATAACAACATAACACTATACACATTGAAGTTAAGTCATTGATTTTAAGTATAAAATATCAATATTTTTACATTCTACAATATTCAGACAAGCTGCCATTCAAAAACTGGGTCAATATGAGTTTTTTGATGTTTTAAAATTGTTGAAAGTTAAACAAATTAAATATAATAAATTACTGTAATGAAATTATTTCAATTTATATATAATTTTATTACAATATTTTAATATATTTTAAAATGTAAAATATTCCTGTTATGATGACAGCAATATTTTCAGCATTATTATTTCAGTCTTCAGTGTCACATGATCTTTCAGAAATCATCCATATTCTGATCTGCTGCTCAAGAAACACTTCTTCTTATCAATGTTGAAAACAGTTCTGCTTAATATTTTAGTGGAAACCATCCTTTTTTCATGATGAATGGCATTTCACTTCTGAACAGGAAAGATCTGGTGATAGAATCTGCTTGTGTTTTGACTGTTGAAAACATGAAATATAATGGTCGTCAGTGGTGGTGTTGTTGGGTAAAGAGGCTTTGGCAGGGTGTATTTTGGCTGACCTGATTTGGCAGAATGAAGAGGATTATAAAGCATGGCAATCTCTCTCTCTCTGTCCATTCATTTGTGTCGTGTGACTGCTAGTATAATCTCTCGTCACAGAATGTGGGTCAGTGTGTGAATAAAGGTCGCTCTATTCACCCCCTTTTCATCCCTTGCTTTAACACACACTTCCACTGTCATAAACTCGTAAACCAAAAACGTGATCCACAGATACTCAAAACTGGTGCTCTAATGGACCAAAATATGTCATTGTGTATGGATTACTGTTTATCTATATACTTAATACCTTATCTTTTATCTTTGTACTTTTGTGAAAGAATGAACAAGGCTGATTTTTGTGAATAAAACTGAATTAGAACAAAATGAAGTTAGACAAAATAGACTAGAGGCACTATTCATTTGGCTATAGATTTGGCTTTTAGCCCGGAACCTCTCTCTCACACACTCTTGAATTTACTTGTTTTGGTTTCCTTTGAGCCTTTGACATAATTCACTGAAAAATAAATCAATATGGAAGAGAGCGAAATGAAAACTCTCCGCCTTTTTTCCTCTGATACTCTCTCAGCTGCCTCTCCTGGTCTTGCAACCTTGAAAAGTACACTTTCAGTTCCATATTAAAAAAAAAAGTTTTACTTTTACTTTCTTTTAAACTGGTCATTAAACTGTATTTCACTAGCCCATATATCATTTTTATTTTATTTCTTTAATTAAAGCATTTAGATGATGCACAAGTGATACATTTTCTTGAATAGATAATTTTTTAGGTTATGTCTTTGATTTGAATTGATTTAAACCATACATTATTGTTGCAGTTCTTAAAGTCAGCAGCCAACTGCGAGTAACAATGACACTTAATAAGAGTTCATTTTGTTCCCTGCTTGTCAGTCTGTAGAGCAGACTTTTAATTAATTTGTTAATTATGAACTTCAATCTCTAAACATGCTTTAATACATCCTGTATGTGAGTTTTAGTTCTGCTCATCCCTTTAAACAGATCCTGTATCCTCATCCTGATTTAGTTTGCTGTCACGTGCCGTGAAACTTTCCAACCAGATCACCACAAAAAACTGTAGACGAGGGTTATTCCATTCAAAAGTAAAAAAAAAAAAACCCTGACACCTATTTTAATGCCCTAAGTGTTGTAAAACAGGAAGTGTTTTTTTTTATGTACATTTGAAATCCTTTAACCCTAAAACAGAAGCCCAAATGCAATATGTAATTCAAAATACAGGAAAGGAAAGGAAAATTCCTTTATTTAAACATTGGGCTCTATTTTGACAGACTTTTCTTTGAGTGAATTACTAAGCTACTATGATGCTCGACTAGAAAAAATATCATGGACAAAGCTGGAAGTCTACATAAATATGATAATTTACGAGATATGAGCAACTGATTTCTTCTGTTGATATACTGCATTATTTTTGTCTGTTCTGTTCTCTACAAATAAAATGCTTTCAATCCAGTTCTAGGTATTGTCACATGTACTCATTATCATTCATGTTTGTGATTTTTATATTAAAAAAAATGGTTTGTCTCTCAAGCAGAAACACTGTGATTGTTATAAGGGAAGTTGATGCATAATGTGTTTCTGTATGTTTCTAAATCTTAGGTCTAATTCTTATAGATTTGTTAATTTTTTATGAAGGTAATATGATGCCATAAAGAATCGCATGCGCAGGGTAAGATTTGTGAAAGTGTAGGCTACACAAGATTGCAAGCGTAAATTAAATTTGCGTGTGCAAGAGAAGATTTGTAAAGGTGTAAATCGCCTTCCAAGTGTAAGAAAAAAAAAAGTTGCTGCATTTAACTGTTATTCGTAAGTGTAATGAATGTATTGTGAAACTGCAGCTTCATGCTTATAAAAAATAAATAGGACCTGTATTCTTCTGACTTCCATTTTTCCGCGCTTACACTTTTGGCACTTTTTTTTTCTCTCGAACAAACACGGCCAAAAGCAATTTGCAACCGAAAACAACAAAGTCAGGAACTGCAAAACAGATTGATAGCGTAAAATCAACCTTTGTGTAAAAAAAGAACCTGTTGTAAATGTCTGAATGACTTGTTGGGTAAATGCGGCAAAAACGTTCCCGAAATAACCCGATTTGTACAGTTGCATCTTTCTTTTACTGGCAGTTTTGGCACGATTCTCTCACACATTGAGTTTTGCAAGGGCGAAGAGGAGGGCGGGTCCACCTTCTTCATGTAGCCAATCAAATTAGCTTCTCGCTGACTCTCGTTTTACTCTTATCTGGTTGGTTCAATAAAAACGCCTGTCTCCAGAACACATCTTTTTCTTCATTTGGCTCAGCATCATTCTTGTTGCCGAAATTGTACTTTTAATGCACACATACATGTTAAATAGATAAATAAATAATGATTGCCTAATAAGCTGTGCACCATTAGGCTGAGTTGGTGTTAACGTTATTGGATTGAAATTTTATATTATATCTGTTACACCACTGAGCTGATGTTAAACTTTACACACACACACACAAAAAAAACTAAAAAACATTTAATACCCATTTTTAATACCTATGTAATAATACCATTCTGATGCAGTGTTTTTCACATCATGTCTCTGTTCATGGTATTTAACACTCAATTATATATTTTGAAACATTGTCTTAGTCGCACTGTCAATATTGATTCTGATTACTTTCGTGTGACTGATCAAGCTATTATTTGTTGCTAGTATGAATAACAAAATGCTTTCTCTGTGTCCAGATTTGACTGTAGCTAATGAAAAACTGATTCTTCAAATGAACATAAACTCAACTTTAACAAAAAAGTAGTCTTTAATAATGTCTGAATATATACAGTATACATATTCACATGCAAAATCAAATGCAAAGTAACTAATTATGTCCGAATAAAAACCCAGCAACCAGGGAATACACAGCATAGTATATAGGGCTATAAAGCAATCTAGTGGTTACACAATGGATTTACAGGTGATAAATGGTGCATCATTTAGAGATGCCTTTAAAATTGTAGGGAAATGTTGAAGGGAAAAATATATAATTATAACAAATTTTAGTAAAATAATAATAATAATTCTGGAATCGCTTATGATTAATTGACAGGTGAAATTATGGATGCAGTAGTGCAGATACTAGGCCTACATTCAGCAGCATCAAGATTACAAACTAATCTGTTCCTTCTGAGGAGGATGATGAGCAGGATACATGCACTGAATATACAGAAATTTTCTTAACACACCAGCTCGAAATTCAGTATTAACTCATATAGTCAGCCTAAAGGTGCACAGCTTATTAAGCAATCATGATTTATTTATTTATTTTAACATGTATGTGTGCATGAAAGGTAAAATTTCGGCAATGAGAACGATGGTGAGCCGAATTAAGAAAAATCTGTGTTCTGGAGACTGGCGTGTTTATTGAACCAATCAGATAAGAGTAAAACGAGAGTCAGTGTAAAATGGAAGTCAGAAGAATACAGGTCCTATTTATTTTGCGTAAGCATGAAGCTGAAGTTTCACAATACATGCATTACACTTACGAATAACAGTAAAATGCTGCAAATATTTTTTTCTTACACTTGAAAGGCGATTTACACCTTTACAAATCTTCTCTTGCACACGCAAATTTAATTTACGCTTGCAATCTTATGTACACTTTCACAAATCTTACCCTGCGCATGCGATTCTTTATGGCATCATATTACCTTCATACATTTTCCCCTTTGACCAGTTCATTTTAAATGATTCTGTGGTGTCACAAATGTTAAAAAGTAAATAAAACAGTTTAATTAATATTAGGACATAAAATCTTGATGCATAATACGTATTAAAATAAATGTCAAATGCTGCTTGAAATAGTTTTAAGATTTAAGTATTGTACAGCATGTCACTCACACCACAGGACGAAAGGATTTAATTTATAGTGTTAATTGATTTTTTTATTTTCTTTGTCCCTCTCTTTTCTCTTTAGGTGTTCCTTTCATGTTTATCCATGACTCTGTTGTTTGCTGATGGAACAGAAGGTCCGCAGTAAGTCCTCAATGGTTTCCAGACTGCCAAAATTTGGTGCGCGTCCTGTCAATGGTACCCCCTCACCCCTTCCCAATGGTATAACCCAGACTGCGCTCACCCAAGAGAGCAAAAATCCCCCTGCTAGGCCAAATGGAGTGGTCAGAGCCTCCTCCTTTTCCATGAAATGGAGGAAGGACAGTGATGGGTCAGTGGACCCTTCAATCCCAGTCGCAGGCAGTATACCAGAAGAGAAAAAAGAAGTTGGCTCCCAGCATTCTCCAGGAAGTAGGGAGTTAAAAAGCCCTTCTACTCCTGCAACCAAAGTGCGCAGGTCTGCCTCCTCATTGTCCACCGGAAGCCCAAAACCTGTAGCCAAATCCCCTAAATCCATCCCAAGTCCTAAACCAACGCCCAAAAACACTCAGATCACCTCCAAAAGTCAGGACATATCCCAAAAAAACTCAAGCTCCAAGCCAACTCAAAATGGGACTTCATCTCTGGGGTCTTCACCAGGCCAAGCAGCCTCTTCGGGGCTCCAGCGACCAAGGGCGAACTCTAGCTCGACTCGAAGCACCTCTAGAGACAGCTTGTCCCAGTCCAACGACAGCCTCTCACGACAGTCTGCCGTGCCTGACCACATGGTGCGTTCTCAGAGCTTCACCCACTTCAAGCAACTGCCCTCACCAACGTCCGCACCCATGACTCGATCCTTTTCTTTCAACAAGGCTGTGGAGCTAGCCAAGCCGCTAGCTAATACCCAGCTGCGTCCTCCGCGAACACTTGGACTCAAATCTTCCCTGAGCCTCAGCAAGGGCCGGCTAGTGCTCGGTTTAGGGGGCTTGGGGTTTGGAAAGGGGTTAACAGATAGACTATCTACTGGGACTCCTTCTTTAGAGAGCTTGACACCTCCTAATTCTATAAAAAGGCCACTTCTGCCTAACTCTGCGCTGACAAAGCACTCGTTACAGGCCTACAGGCTAAATCGACCAATTGCTGCCAAACCGCAGTGCCCTCTAGTGGTTGGGAGGTACCCTGTGGAGAGTGATGTTATAACCCCGCCTCTCACTCCAGAGCTGCAACACTGTGCCAAAAAGAGTGTGAGTGTCTGACTCTATCATTTATATTAACATGCATAATTTCTTGTATCTTGATTTTTTTTTTTTTTTTGGATGGTTCAAGAAATAGTTCCTTTATGACATTTTCTACTGTGGAACATCAGAGTTTACAATTTCGATTGAAATTGTGAACAAATCAATATTTTCTAATCTTTTCAATCTTTGAATTAAGTCTTACTTTAACCCATATTTTTTTACAGAGATTCACCATTTTTTTAATGTGTTATCGGTTATTTAATTTTAGGACCAACTGTGCATAAAAATAATAGCAATATAATAAAATATATAATTAGCAATGTAGTACAACAATATTAACAAATAAAAACAAATATTATAATCTTTATTATATGTATGGTTTTTATTATCTAATGATTTATTAGTTGTTATTGTGTCTCAAATGATTACGGTATGCCAAATATGAAATTTATAGTTTTGTATTCAGTTAATGTTTCTTTTCCAAATTTGTATAATATTTGCATAGCTATTTGTAGCTCTACTGGAGCTACCACAGAGAAATCAAACATTGAAACAAGACTGAATTTTCCCATTTTATGGCTGTGAAAAGGCATCAGCTTCTACGGTGTCCCCAGAGGAGCATGTGACAGAGCTGGGGTTGGATGGGAACCTCCGCTACTCTGGAGATGGAACAGAGGACATGTCTCTCTCCTCTGCATCTTCTCTTGAGAGGAATGACACCAGTGAGGAGTTCCTAGATGACTTTGACAACATAGGGGACCAATCGCAGAATGGCATTCTGCATAACAAAATTCCTTTAGCCACACCCACCCAGACACGCCTGCAGAGCTTCTTGAATGAGACCATGGAATGGATTGGGCTGGAAGGTACAGTATAGCTAAGTGTTGTGCCTGCCTTTCTTGCATTTATGTGACAAACAGTACAGAGCTGATAATATTTTCCTATTTGTGGCAAGCATGCACTGTTTATTCTGTTATATCATGTCTGCTCTCAGGTGGAAAGGCAGATTTAAGGGGTGGTGTGCTCCGTGGGCGGCCGCCGCCGCTCATGTCCCCTGATGTGGATCGTCATGCGGCCTCCTCTCTGGAGCTCTCCCCCTCTAACAGCTCTGGAGGAACATACATGTGGGATGAGGAGGGCATGGAGCCACTGGGACACAACACACATGTACACCGTTGCAGCAGTTATGAGTCAGACCTCAACAGCATAGTGAGTACAAAGTTATCCTCCCAAAATTAGTTTGTGGTCCCCTTAGAGTGCATTTAAAAAAAAATAAAAAATTCTTTAAAAAAAAATATACAACAACATGTGTATTACTAATATAAAAATAAAGTATTAGTATATAAAGACTAATTAGTGAATAAAGAATAAGTACTACTAACAAGTAGTAACAGTTGTTAATAATAAAATATTTTTTTGTTGTTGTTGCTGATAACATCAATAATAATGCTGCTGATAATAATAATTAGTAATAAACCTTTTTGATGTTTCTGATAATACATTTATTTTTTGTGGTTGCTTATAATAAAATAATAATACAAATAATACAATTAATTAATTGTTGCTGATCATTTTTGTTGTTTCTTATATTAATAATAATAATATTATTATTATATAAAAATAATATATGTAGTACCGTGTGGTTGGGCATTTTATTTGTTAGTTTATTTTTTACATAGATCGCCCTTTTTTGGGATTTGGACCTTCAACTTTTCCGTTACCAGCCCATATATTTAACCACACCCATTCTCGCAACTGTAATGCGACTGTATAAAAACCTTTTTCTCAGATTGTGGCTTCTGCAAGTCCCACATAATGCTGTTCAATTCTTTGTGGGTGTTTGTAATCTTTCCTCTGCGTTGTGTGTTTCGATAAACCTATCGTTCCTGTACTGCTTATTGCTGGTTTCTATATGTGTGCTTGTGCGTGTGACAGGATCTCTCCGTCCCTATCCTGCTAATTATTTCCTTGCTAATTAGGGATTAGTCCCTGTGGCTCTTACTCGTGACTCTGCAGGAGTGTGATTCCGAGTCCCGCCATTCTGAACAGAGGTCCTGTTCTGTCTCGACTGTTTTTCAAAGCCCCTGATCGAGTGGGAATGCGGAACGGTGCCGCTTAACATTCCAGCTTTTGATCCCAGTGAAGCAGGCTGTGACATTGTCCTTCATTTTCTTGTTTGATTGTTTGTTTGTTTGTTTGTTTGTTCTGATTCACAATGTCAGATTGGCTTTGTTGACTACAAAACAAGTTAGGCTGGATTTGAAACCGTAATCAAATGTAAAATGCCAGTGTTCTCTTGTAGTATATACACAAATGCACCCCCACACACAGACATGCTGACTTGACTGTGACTTCAGATATTATGTAATAGCAGCATGTATACATTAGAGCACGGCTAAGTCATTGTTCTTCATACTTGCGTGGGTTGTTCCTCTGATGTAGTTGTGTAGAGAGGAGCAGTTTACGTAATTGACTGCGCTTCAGGTTGAGCTGGGCTTTGAGTGACATCTAGTGGTCTATTAGGTACTAAATAAATTCCAACATTTCGCCAGTATTTGGGATGGTTCCTAAAACAAGCATCATAGTAATTGCTCATACTTAGGGTTAGGGATTTTATCAAACCTCTTCTGAAGTATTCAAGTTAAATGCTTTTCCTGGATCTTTATGGCAGTGTCATTGCTAAAGCCAGTTTTATCCTGTTAAATATAAATCATTGGCTTGCCTCTCACATGCACAGTAATTGAATGATTAACTCTCCCTCCTGACGGCAGTGGATCTCCTCTAGATCCCTGTGTTGTGTCTATCTTTAGTTTGAGACTCCTGTGCTCTCACGGATAATGAAATAGAGGTTTGGCTTTATTTAGATATCATCTGATCTTGCACTTAGCGAGTGATGTAACAAGTTATCTTTAGATCATTAAATACTACTACTTCAAAGTTGTGCTATGCGCTTTATTACAGCCACACAGAACTGTTACATTTACTGATATAAAAATAAATTATATAAAGAACAAGTAGTGTATAAAGGAGTGCTAATAATAAGTAGTAGTAACAGTTGTTAATAATAATAATAATATTTTTGTTGTTGTTGATAACTATAATGACTATATATATATATATATATATATATATATATATATATATATATATATATATATATATATATATATATATATATATATATATAATACTATTATATCTTTAGTGTTACTACTTAGTGTTTTTGGACCTTTTATTTATTAGTCTCTTACATGGAACTTTTCATAATTATTGCACAAATATTATTTAGTACCAAAAAAACCATCATTTTAAGTAAGTATTATTGATCTATAATATATTACATTTATTTAATTGATAAAATGTACACGGTCATCATATTACCTATACATGCTGTCGAATAGGGCACTGCAGAATAACTCGTATGTTTCTGTTAACAGGTGAAGATCCTGCTTTATGCCCATCGTGCCAGAATCCATTATCACAGAAGCATATTTGATGGATTGCGATAGATTAAACTCTTAGAATTTTTTATTTTATGTTGACTCCTTTGTAAAGATTTAGTTAGATCTAGTTACTGTAATAGACTACTGTAATAGTTATCAGCATAGTAATCAATGCTCTTTATGCGTTAATATTTACCAGAAATTGCTGCAAATATAGTGAAACTGTTGTCTATCGTGCTTAAACACATTTGCGAGTTGTTTGGAGCTAATGAGAGCTCCATGAACCACGTGACTGCATGGACCGCGTGAAGTATGTTGCAACTATTTTTCAACGGCTCTGGCTCAAACGTGCAGTGTAACGCATGATAATTAACCTTATTAGTTCTTGCACGTCAATCAAGCATACTTCCGTTTACCATAACTGATGTGTGCATTTATGAATATTTATATGTGAATAAAAGCCTAAATTAAATCTGTTCGTCATATAAAGCGAGCTTGTCTCTTCAGAAAATTTCAGAAAAAACACTCAATTCATAAGGATTAGTTGTACGATCTCTTAATTAACTTTTTGATGCATCAAAGTGGTAGTTGCATAGCTGTCAATGGGGGGACAGAAATCTCTCAAATTTTATTATAAATATCTTAATTTGTGTTCAGAGGATGAATGGGAAGTCTTTGGACTTTCTGGGACCGGTTTTGGAACGACATGAAGGTAATAATGACAGAGTAAATGAAACGTTTTGGGGGGAATTAAATTTTTAAGTGAACTAACCCTTTAAAATATGTACTTTACTTAAGACCACAAGGGGGCAGTATGGATTCAAGAGACAAAAGAAATGTTTTCAACATCTCCCTGTCTCTCTTTCCTTACATTTTGCACTTGTGTGTTTAATCCCTCAGTTGACTTCTGCAGTACCCTGTTAGGCTCATTTAAGAGTTGTTTATTTGTTCTAAATATAGTCTGTCTTGCAGGAGGCATTTACAGGCCAATTCATTAGCTGCCAAATGATCTAGGTGCATAAGCCTTTGTTTTCAACATAGTAAGTGATTCTGAGACGTGCTTTTATCTGCTGCTGTTTCAGTATTAATTAGATGAGAGGTATAGAGCATTGTTTACGCTTTATCATTTGCTGACATTACTAAGACTGTAAACAGGATTTGTTTAATTTTTTATAAATATTTAACATCTCTAATCGGCTCTCAATTTATTAAGCTAACTGGTTTAATGACTCTTTCTTATTTTGCTTAATCTCTTTGAGACCTGCAATTCCTAATGGCTTTTGAGAGCCTTTTCACACATGTACACAACCACCAAAGGCGGCCTTTGCAACAGTCTTGAACGCTCAACGCACACTGAAAACATTTCAACAAGTTTTATATTTGGAAATCAACAAACAACAAATAAAATTAGCAGCTCTATGCACTTTTTTTTTAAAGCACACATTCAATTATATGACCGTCGTCAATAGCAACGCATTATACAGCGCACATCTCTTCTATCACCATGGACACATCTCTCGTTTCATTAAAATGCTTTCATAAATGATGTTAGTGGATAATTCAGCAGCAAATGTTATTATAGTGGTGTAATATTTGGTAACCAGACAGTTGATGTAGGCCTACCAGTTGACTTCCATAGTATTTTTTTCCTACTATGGAAGTCAGCATTAGGTTTAATGATCTACAGCCAAATAACTTTGGTGATAAGTAAACAAATATTTAATTAGTCAATACAATAGTCATTTCACATTATAATAACATAAAAAGTGGAAAAGTTGGTCAAAAACGTACATTTACACAACTTTCAGACGCCATAGATTTTTTAGCTCTGCACTGTTAATAAAATCAATATGCTATCACGTTTCCAAGATGTTCCGGAAAACAGCACTCTATATCCTGAGTTATAACTATATAAATATAGGCTATAATAAATATTAAAACAAGAACTCATACAGGCACATTTTTTGCCCTATATAGTATCTTGAAATTTGGGAGCATTTTATTAATTTCAGAGGAATTTTTGCCGCAAACCCCGAGTTGGGGTTACGGGTTAGATACTAGGGCAGTGGTTCTCAACCTTTTTTGGGCCAGCGCCCCCTATCCATTATCCAGGTCCTGCTGTGCGCTTGCGGCATTCTGAAAAGTTTAGATGTTTTCAACCGACCGCGTCACTTCTATTATGAGTGCGCTTACCGCGTGCCTACATTTGAAATAACGAATTTGCACGCGCATAAAACGCAATATGTGAACGGCCCCTCGAATTCGAACTTTCAAAATTGATTGGAAAATTTGTGTGAGCCCTGTGCTTTATATTTTTCTGCTAGTTTCTTTTCTGCGGGTTGTAGATGCGATAGTTTCAGCCGTAGTGCGCCTGCCCTGAGGCATGCAAATCCAAGCGATTGCGGTACTTAGACTGCATGTAGATGACCTGGCTGAATCCCTGCTCAAGGAGATATGTTGTTGGAAAAGCAAGAATCAGCAGCCTGATCTTGTTTTTATGATAGTGTATGATAGTGTATTTGCCTGCACAAAAGTGGACAAATCTTTTTTTTTTTTTGCACTGTTTGTGGACTGTGATTTTGAACTGATAAGTGACTAAATGTCACAGAGGCTATTATGTATGGAAGACTAGGAATGCAGGATTTGATGTGACACCTTATAAACCGAAAGAATAAGGAATAGCATAAATCAATTTAATTAAAACATAAAAATGTTAATGAATAAATCATTTTAAAATGGACAAATGAGTAGACATTTAAAATTGTTGTGCAATTCTTGTTTGATGTTACATGTCTGATTATTAATGTTAAATGTAAAAATGTTAAATAAAATAGTACAATAAATTAATAAATATTAGGCCTATATTAAAAATAAATGGACATATGAGACTGTTTATTCACATGTTTAAAACATAGTTTAATAAAGCCAACATTTAAAAACATTGTTTATTTTCGAATTGTTAAATTATGTTAGAATTGTAGGCCTAAAATACCTTGGTATATCAGCTTGTTTTCATCAATGGTATAATTAATACAATTACAACATGATTAATTTGTGTTCATGATCAGTAAAAAAAAAAAAAATCTTCTAACAAGAATAAAGCATATGAACAATTAAATTATTATTTTATTATTCATTATTTTTTTACTATCTTGAAACTATCGAAGCAGCGTTTCACGCTCAGATGTGACGGCGGAATTAACACATTACCAAAATGTGATTACAGAATATATTTAAATTATCCATCAAATTGTCATTTTCTCCTTACAGTCTTGCGAGTTAACAATAATGCCAGTAAAATTACTTAAATTACTTTGTCAAAAAAGAAAACATTTTGGCATTAGGCATTGGCATTAGTTAATGCCTAAAAATGTAGGCTAAAAGTTTTTACCTAAATAGATTTTTACCTTAAAATTTGTCGCCGGAGTGAATGGGAACATGATTTATTGAAAATATATAAGTGGTTCTTAAGTCAATACTTTTTAATGGCTTGTCAACTTTCCATTCCTCCGCTGCATGATTCTAGTCAGCGCTGGATTCTAGCCACCACCGGATTGTTGTCTGTGCGAAACACATTTTTGAGCACGTGAATGTTGATTCTTGTCAGCGCTGGATTCTTGTCAGTGCTTGAGCGCTGGTCTATGACTGGAAAAAGAATAGAGTCTGTGCAAAAGAAATGATACATAGCTTACATGTCGCATTAAATGGCAAGTTTTTTTATGTTGTAGACAATTATGGCTCATTTCCACTGAGCGGTACGGTACGCAGTTATTTCCGTTTCCACTGTCAAAAGTTGTGAATGGTACCAAAATGCCGTACCGTACCAATTTTTAGGTACCCTTCCGTTGGGGTACCTAGCACAGTGTTCCGGTACTAAAGGGTGGAGCTAGACTCACTGCAGAACATTGATTGGTTGACAGAGTATCGTCACTTGCGCGTGCTACAAGGGGAATGACAACATTTTAATTACATGTTTAATCTTGTCTTGCCTTGATCTTTGGTGTAAACTTGTGAACGCCCCCCATTAACACCTGAATGCCCCCCTTTTAAAAATCTTGCTTCCTACGCCCCACTATAGCCTACTAGGGACTTTATATTCTAGCTGAGTCCCCAGGATGACCGCTATTTTAGAACATATTATTTTATTGACGATGCATCATGCTGCCATACAGACAGATAGCCTATGTATCACATTTATTTTCTTTTTCCTTTTTTATTCAAAATATTCACAAACTTGTTAACTATATCATGAATTATATGATATATTCCGATTGTCAAATATGTGGAATTGAATTTGTTGTGTCGTTTAAACACCTTTATAATGATCATGTTAGTTGATATAATTTGCGATTAGTTTGCACAGCAATTCAGAGGATCTGTCGGATTTGCATCATGTAAATTCATCAATTTTGCGGCCGGTGAACTGGGACAAGAATAGAGTGAACTTTGCCATATATATATATATATATATATATATATATATATATATATATATATATATATATATATATATGTATGTGTGTGTATATGTAGATAGATATATATAGATATATATATATATGTGTGTATATGTAGATATATATATATATATATATATATATATATATATATATATATATATATATATATATATATATATAAACTTAAGAAAGAAGATAATTGAAATTGAAATATTTGATCCCCATGCATATTGAACTCTTTTCTAAATCGCCACTGAAAGTTTGGCTCTGTTCAAAGAACTTTTGTAGATGTCTGAGTAATTTTGTCCTGGATGTAATATTGTTCAGTAAGTCAAACACATTCCTTTTGATCCCCCAAATATGATGTTTCACTCCTGAGCTCAACGCTCAGATTGTGTGAAATGTGATCAGGATTCTGGGCTTGTCTGATAGGACCTTTCTTAAATGTTCTGCCTGAATCGGTCTGGTTCTGAAGGGATCTTTAATCCGATCTTCCCGGCTGATTCGTGCAGGCCTATGTGAAATGGGGTGCGTTATTCCGGCTCTTTCAGCGCAGGAGGAGAGTGCTGATGGGGCTTGGGCTGCGTGTCTAAGCTGCCGCCCTGCGCAGTGAAATGTCATTTCCTCTGAAGCAACCTGCCGTGACTAAGCCCATAATACATGGAGAGATTCAGAGCGAGGGGAACCTGAGAGACTATGTGTATGTAGGTGAACTAAAGCTTTGAATACACTTTGTAGACACTTGTAAGACGGTATGGTGTGTACAATATGTGTATGAATGTCCAGGAGAGGGGCCTGCCTCTGTTTAAGTGCATAATTATTTGATGGATGGGATTGGAGAACATCTTGTCAACTTTGATGACTTGAAGAGACGTTTTGTTCTGTGAATGTATCACATTTGCATGATTGATAATGTTTTCTAAAGTATGCTGAAAGTATTTGTACTGTGGTTCTTTCCCCAGCTGACTGCTGAATATGAAATATGGAACATTATACAGAAACTTTCATATTGTACCATTTTTTTTTTTTTTGCAAGGCAATAAAGTCCCCCATTTAGAAAAGCCAATGAATTTAACATAGCTTTAAGGGAGAGTTCAGCCAAAATGAAAATTGTCATAATTTACTCTAAACATCATTTATCTCTTCCATGGAACACACATTAATAATTTTTGAAGAATTTCCTGGCTACGTTTTTCTATTTCAGAATTTTCATGTTTAATTCAATGTGTTACTTTTCTCTTTTTTGTAATTGTTTGTGAAATTTACTAGAAATGTCAGGGAAGATAGAGGGAAAATTGCTTCTACAATTTTTTTTTTATTATCAGTCTATGAAAATCTTGACTTCGCTCTAGCCCACTTTAGACAGTTAATGATGGGCAATACTGGTTAAAAGTAATGTTGGGTAAGTTACTCTAAAAAAGTTATTAATTACTAGTTACTAATTACATCTTCAACAGTGTAATTAGACTACTGTACTAATTGCTCTCTCTAAAAAGTATTGGATTACTTATTACTAATTACTTTCTAAATCCCATATTAACCTTGACCAGTTGAACAATAAAAGGACAGATACAAAACTGCACTTCTTGATTCTACAATTGCATAAATTATTCTTGAACTGACCAAAGTGTGTAAAGGGAGAAAGTTACATTGAAAACATGCTTTTTAACATTACAATTTGATGTTAAATCCACTTTTGTTTTATACAGAATTGTTATAAAGTCTAACTAAAGTCTAATTATATAGAATTGTTATAAAGTCAGAAATAACTAATTCAATTACGGAAAAATTAAGAGTAATCCAATACTTTACTTTGTCAAGGAAAAAGTAATTAAATTACAGTAATTAGAATACTTAGTAATTAATTACACTCAGAGCCGCCTTAACCTAATGTTAGGCCCCGGGGCTGAGAGGTTTTGTAGGCCCCCTATCCCCACGATTTATAGAGTCTTATTTTGAAAAAAGTGTAATATCTACTCTAGGTAATCTACATCACAGTTGAGAAATTTCTACTTTATGCACATGTGAAGTAGGGCTGCACGATTAATCGCAATTTACATGTAATCGCACTAAAATCGATTTGGCTTATCGTGATTTTGAAATCGCAAAGGCTGCGATTTATTTGTTATGCACAGCTTCTCAGTTATGTACGGCTCTGTAAACGCTGCTCCATCTGAAAGCACTGTGAGTTTGAGTCACTTATAGTGTGCATTTGAAAAAGCAACATGCGTCAAACATCTTTCCAAACACGAGAATCATTATGAACCTCTTGTCCAACAAAAGACAATATTTAATAACATGCATTTACTCCAAACTCACTTCATAATGACAGTTGAGCATCCTTCTGTGAGATGATGAGCCTTCTTACACAGAAGGCAGTCATGTATTTAAGTCATGTTTAATCAAAGCGTTTCAATCGATAGGGATTTCCTGGAATGATGCGCCGTTATCATACTTCTGCGGCGGGGCATATTTAGCGTGTTTGCGTGAGAGCGCCCTCTGGCGTTCAGATGGAGCAGTATTTACTACCGATCAGCCGCACTCCACTGACAAGCTGCGCATAAGAAATGCCAAATCGCGTGCGGTTTTATTTCGATTAATCGTGCAGCCGAAGCGATTTTCGCGAGTGACAACTAATAGGAAAGAAGCCTTTCAAGTGGAGCTCAGCTCCCGTCACCGTCTCGAGTGCAGTGCAGGCAAGACAGAAGAGTTTGAGGGCGATGACGTTTTAGTAATTTATGACAGTATGAGTGAGTTTAATTTGTAGATTGATCGATCGTTAATCTAGTAAATTATTTAATCCACTGAACACTGCTGTGTGGTAATATAAAAACACTCTCCCAACAGCATACTGTTTCTTTTGAGCCTAATTCCTAGTCAGATTAAAATAATATAGTTGTATCGCTTGTGATGGTGTTTTGTATAGATTTGGCCAGACAAGCAGTCTACCAATAACATTAGAGCGACAGCACTACCAACGCCCACAAGCGACTTCACAGTATAGAGACTAGCGACATACAGCGACAAAATCGCTGACTGTGTGAACGGGGCTTATGGGGCCACGTGGGTCACTCAATCAGCAGACATGTAACGTGCGATTAGAGTGATTGACAGAAAACCTGACAAGTTACAAAACAGTATGACCTTTTCAGCTCATCATGAACCTGAACATGGGAGGCCCCTGAACTTGGGAGGCCCCTGGGCTTCAGCCCAGGTAAGCCCGTGCATTAATGCGGCCTTGATTACACCCAAATCTGGTTGAATGTCTCTTCACAAATTTGATAGCAATCAATAATTAAAGTGGCCTAAATATTTTTTTTAAATAAAGACTTCTGTGGAAGTCTTAGACAATAAATCATTGTCCATCCAATCATTGCATGTGTTCCGAATGCAATAAGATGTTTTAAAAATGTACATCACGGTATAATACCGGTTTTTATATTTTTCATATCAAAAATTATACTGGTTTCACGGTATATGACGTTTTTTTTTTTTTTACCATGACTGGGTGTTAACCACATTTTCTACTGATTGAGAGAGGAAATACTGCAGTAGATTGACTTAGAATGCCCTATTTTACTGTTATGAGTAAATATTGTAGAAAAACTCCACACTAGTATTAATACAGTTTTGCAAGGCCCCACAAAATTATACTGTTTACAACGAGGTGCCAAGCAGGAGGTGCTTTAGGCACGTCAGAAACAGCGGTTTCCCCGGTGACGGCTGTACACAAAGCAGCACAGCGCTCATAAATATTGCTTTATCAGGAAAGATAAAGAAAGATTCAATGAAAATAGCATAGAAACTTTTCTAAACACAGTCAGTTCTCTTCAAAGATACATTCATATAAAAACACCAGCGGCGTGTTTTGACTTTGAAACATACAGTACTATTGTTTATTCCATGATGTCAAAGCCTAAAAAAAAATCTATTTGTGGCGGGCAGTGTTGATATTGTGAACCAATGAATGGGAAACACTGTAATATAATTTGACAGCTATCAATTATAGTTATACCTATACATCTTCACCATCACGCTTAGTAACACATACAGCTGTGCCCTCACCACAGTGCAACAGTGAAAAGGGACCCTCTCAAACAGTGTTCCGAACGTTAAGCGGCATATACCGGTATTGCGGTACATAAAAAATTCATATCATAACAAAAATAAACACCGGTATTCGGTATGAACCGGTATACCGCCCAGCACTAGACACGAAGCAACACAGCTAAAAGTATTCCTAATATGTTAGACTTTTTATTTGAGACATGCCTTCACAAACACATGAAAGAGCTGTGTTTGGGATGTTTGAGTTGGGCGAGGGGCAGCATGCGAAAGGGGCATTTGCCGGCTGTTTAAAAATATGCTTTATTTTTGTAATTATGCTAAGTGCCACTAGTGTTGCAGAAACTACATACTTCACCTTTAAAGGTACACTATGTAACTTTTGGCCCTTTAGCAGCTAAAAAAAACCCTAAACTGCATGCATTTTGCCAAAAAACATTGTTTTGGTGGTGCTTCGGCTCTGCATGACAGTGTGGATGATTATGGTTACTCTACTTCTCATAAAACGTTCACTACTAGGCTTAAAAGATATAACCAGTTTAGATGGAAAGGATCTCAAGCTGACTGAAGAAGTTACTGTAGACCCGCACGGGTGAGTGACGTATGTACGCAATTTCTCTCAAAAACCATCCTAGGTCTAAAATTTTAACGCTTATAATAGGCTTACGGTAGATAAAAACACGTTTTGGAAGAATGTTTGATGAACTATTGATTCATTATTTTGAACATAAAAGTTACATAGTGTACCTTACTACCTTTATGTAGCAGTGTCTTTGTGAATGAATCTGCTGACTGATTTGGTTCTAGAGTTCAACCCAGTGACTCCGTGATCTGCCAGATTAACAGCCCACTGGATTGGAAGATTATCAGTAATTACTTGATTTTAGTCTGTTTGACATCAGAAGACTAGGAATATAGAGAGTAAGTTGTATAGTTGCTGGCAACACAAAGGGCACAAGTATGAACCAAAGTGGGGCATAAACCATTTAACTGAAGTGTTACCAAGATTCATTTACCAGCATTGTGCCCTTCAACGAGACACTTAACACTGCAATGATTTATAGTAAATGTCCCTGCAGTTAATGCAACATTAAGTATTTGTTAAATGTCAAGTAAGTAATTAAAAAACAAAACAATTGTTTTCAAGACGTCCTACTTCCACAAGAGTATGTTTAATTTATGTAAATTTATCACCAAGCAATTTCGCTCTCCATGTTTTACACAAGTGATTAAATGACCATAGACAAATGACAGTAATATGCAGTATTTCAACTAGTAGGCCTATGTTTTGGAAATGATTAATTAAATGAGTGAAATATCCCTTCAATTGGTTCCACCTCTGTAAGATGCTCTCAAATTTTACTCTCAACCTTGAAATCAATTCAGAGCATTTCTTGAGAAAGACTCTTTTAAGATGACTTGCATCAGAGTAATTTCTTTGCTGGGTTCAAATCAAGGCTGAGCCGTGAGGCCTTGTTTTATGGTATTTCTTAACAATATTTTAACACACAGAAATGTGGAGAACAACTTCCTTCAAAGAGCTTATTTTCTTTTGAACTCTCTGCGCCAGACTCAGTGTTCAGAATCTCTTTAAAATGCATTAAAAAGCGCCCCAATAACTGATAACTGCCCACTTTTGCGTCTGCCACACAGACAGAAAATGAAAGAGGACGTTTCAGGCTGAGGACAAATTGAGGTTTTGTTGAGGCGTATTGAATTTCACCTTGTTATGCTTTCGCATTTTCAAATAATCAGGTGGCCCGAGAAGTCTATGGTTTTATATACACTTCATGTTCAGTGAATGTTTTCTATTCATGTTCGCTGCCAGTGTCTGTGTATCCCCTTTCCTTTATGTGATCGTCCTTACATAAACGGTGTGAATGTATTACCACAGTTGTATTATTATTATTTTTTTTTATTAATGTAACGCATGTTTCCATCTCTATTTCTCTCTATTGGTCTTTTCTCATGCACAGGACATTCTGAACAACTTTGATAACACTGGCTCATGTGACCTGGAAGATGATGACCTCATGCTTGATGTTGATCTGCCAGAAGACGGGGCCTTACACAATGGTTAGTACACACACACACACACACACACACACACACACACACACACACACACACACACACACACACACACACACACACACACACACACACACACACACACACACACACACACACACACACACACACACGCACACACACACACAGACAGACTGTAATTGAACACTGTAGCATAACCAGTTATCATTCACTAAGCCAAAATTTGCCTTTTGCCCACTATTTGATGTCTAAAGTGATTACAGAAATGAAAATGATTAATAGAATCATGTCTGCATCACTGTTTTCTCAAAACTTGTAGATATGGCTAATAAATGACTAAATAAATTAAATGAAAGTCTCTCTCATTCTTTTCAACCCCAGCGCATGAAATTACCAACATCTATTTACCTTTATAACCACAATAGTCATTCTGAATTAAATTTGTAATATTTGCTTTGGATTTATCTTGATCTATTAATTCATTTTCAATTTGCATAGATAATGATTGCTGATTAGGTTTAATCATTGTTGATTGATCACATCTTTGAATGTGAATTACTTTTCTAAGGATTAGTTTCCTGCAGCTTAGTATGTGTTTTTAATTCATTCAAATTGATGAAGGGTTGAATACAGTATATCATTTTGTATTTTAATTTATTTGTTTTGAGGAATGTAAATTGTTATAGTGATCTGACAACATGACTTTTGACATGATTTTTTTTAGCAGCTTCTATATCTATATCTATATCTATATATTATTTATTTATTTTTAAGACAGTGAGAGAAGGGCTTTTTTATTATTATTTATTACACGATTGCTGGCGGTTTGGAGCTTTGTTCATGTTTTTTTAGATGTTTGATAGATGAATTATGAGTTAAAAAGCTTTAGAAAGTATGGTTTGTTAAACAATTACAAATCTTTGTTAAAATAACCTAAAATAATGATTTCATATAGATGTGCAAGTATTTGAAGTGTTTCTCCATTTTTATTTACCTTTTGTGCTGTTAATTTAATACCGCTATTACATGAATTTTTAAATGTATAAATATTTCATGTAGTCTCTGAATTTTAGGTCATAAAATGCATGTATAATGATCAAAATGAGAATGTTAAAAATGTCTACAAAGGTTTTAGATTAAGTAGAGCATGTTGCACTGAAAGGGTCATTGCTGTCACTGCTTGACTAGTCATTTCAACTGCCAAATACCGTCAAAATAAAGAATTTATTACATTTGCTAAATTGTATTTGTTATTAGTGCAATTCTTCTTTTTTTTAAATGCTGAATGCTTTCATTCAGCAAGGATATGGGCATTAAATTGTTCACAAGGGACACTTAAGACATTTGTAATGTTACAAAAGATTAAGAATTAATTGAATATTAAGAATTATTAAGCAGCTCTGTTGTTTTCAACATTAGTAATTATGATAATTTTTTTGAGCACTATATCAGCATATTATAATTATTTGTGAAGGATCACATGACACTGAAGACTGGAGTAAGGGCTGCTGAAAATTCTGCTTTACCATCACATAAATTAATTACATTTTAAAAATAGAAAATAATTATTTTAAATTGTAATAATAATATGTCACAATATTACTGTTTTACTGTTTTGTTGTTGTTTTTTTATAATCAAATAAATGCAGCCATTGGTGAGCATAATAGACTTACCAAAAACACACAAAAAAAAAAAACGTAAACATTTGACTAGTGTATATATCTTTAAATACTTGTATATTACATATAGTAGTGTTTATGTTACTAGCCTATCGTGAATTAGTAGCTATTGGAGACAACCCCTGCCAAAAACACAGAATAAATGTCCTCAATCTTCCGTCTCATGAATTCTCAGTTTTGGAAGAGATCGTCCTTTTGTTGAGCTCACTTCCTTTTCCCTTCAGTCTCAGTGTGTGTTAGTGAGGTCATAGGGTGGTTATGGGTTCTGCAGATTCTTGTATACGTATTCAAATTCCATACTAGAGATGGCAAACAACAGGCTTCATACATACACTTTATAGGTGACATTCAAATGTATGATTGCATCCTCTGTGTACAGGAATGACACGCACAAGCCCTTCCTGTAACAGCACCATTCTGTCAGATGTTTGTCTGATGTTAAAAGATACTTCTTTTGAGCATCTTTTTTAAAACTTTTTTTGTGTGTTTTTGTCATGTTTTATATTCAGTATTTTGACCTGTGCCATCAGCAGGAATCAGTTTTACACCGCTGTGTGTGTGTGTGTGTGCTGTATTTATAGCCTCGGGCATCATGCCCTGCAGTCATGTGAGGAGGGTTACAGAGCCAGAGGAGGGAATAGATGACTTCAGGCCCCCTCCCCCTTTCTCTCCCCTCCCTGTCTTTCTGTCTCCTTCATTCCTTCCATGGTCGATCTGTCTGCTTGGCAGGCAGGAAGGCCTGCTGTTTTGACACTGCTTCCCGAGACCAGAGGGAAGGCTCTGCCCGAGGGCTGTGTTTCGTCCTGGCTGAAAACGCCACCGCCAGTTCTTCTTCTCTTCAGAAGGCCCCTCGGCTCAGGGAATTACAGCTGTGTGTCTGTTTCTGGTCAAAGCTCCTAGGGAGTTCCCAGAACTCACAAACTCATACACACAACCTCGTTCCAACAGGGCGGAAAAGTTATTGGATTTGCAGATTCTCGGGTGGCCACTGAGAAATTCGTAGGTAGTTTGACACTTTTTCAAAGTTTTATACATACTTTAGTTATACATCAAACAACTTTGGAATTTTTAACCTTGGGAACCTTGTCCAACAATATTTCAACCTTTTTCTTTTCTTTTGGACGTGTTAGTCAAAACAGACCATCTCTGCTCTTAGTTCTAAGGTTATTTGTATTCGTGTGAGTGAGTTTGGACTGTTTTTTTTAGTCTGTTTTTGAGGCTCTGGCAGTGAACCGGACAGCAAGGACAAGAGGAATGTAGCAGGTCTGTTTTGGAGCTTAGTTTTCTGTCTGTTCTGCTTGCTGTCTTACTCTGTGCTGTGTGAGAAGTGTATTGAAAGATTGAAGGAGTGCATGTGTGAGAGACAGATTTTGTATGCGAGTGTTTTAGTTTGAGTTTGCCCTGATATCTCGCCTCAGGCAGTGTGAGTGCTGTGTATCGAAACTCTAAAGAGCTCTGCGTTCGGAAGGACCCTGCTCAACTTCCCAAAGAAAGATGATCTTCTTTTTTCAAGAAGTGTGTGTTTGTTTCGGAGTATGTCTAGGAGACTAACTGAATGTATAAGTGTGTTTAAAAGTGAGTTGGGTTTGTTCAATGTGTTTGTTTATTTGTCATTGACTGCTATTGACCCTTCTGTGCATGCAGATGGGATGGCCCACTTTGAGCGCTCTGAGAGGGGGGGCCGGCCGGCTCAATGGAGGAGGAGACAGCAGAGATGGAGTGGAATGGATCATGCTCATAATGACAACAGGTGAATGCAGGTGTTTCACATCAGAGGCTATTATACAAATATATGTTATATATGTGTATATTATAAAAGTTTATATTTATTATTTTGTAATTTATTATAAATTTATATTTTTATCAAAACTGGAATAATATATTCAGCATTCAGGAATAGAGCTGTACATTTTATAATACGAGGGTTGTATTAACACCCGCCAAATGCGGGTAAAAATGAACTTTGTCAAACTTTGTAACACTGTCAAATCACTAGCCAATTTGGCGTGTTATGTTTACTCACTTTCCTGAGGAAGTTTGTGTAAACCAAATCTGTGCGGATTTAGCGCAAATACTCAACTCGTGAGTCATCGTGATCTATTAATTACTGCCTATTCTGGCTTACTTGAACACACACGTTACTAAGCAACAAATAACGGCGCGCTTGTTCACTTGCATTAAAGCAATAGCGAATATTAAAAAACATTTGGTAAACATAAAATACTATTTTCCAACATCCTACATGTTCTTTACATCATCCTACATGTTTCTCCACCTAAAACACATGTTTGGTAAAAAATAAATAAAAAAATGAGGAAAGTAGGAGATTGCTGGATGACATGATTTTGTTTAAATAAGTAATAAATGTATGAAATCCAAATTTTTATATATATATATATATATATATATATACACACACACACACACACATACACACATGCATACATACATACATACATACAGTGGGTACGGAAAGTATTCAGACCCCCTTAAAAATTTTTTTCCTCATTATTGTACACACAGCACCCCATTGACAGAAAAACACAGAATTGTTGACATTTTTGCACATTTATTAAAAAAGAAAAACTGAAACATGGTCCTAAGTATTTAGACCCTTTGCTCAGTATTTAGTAGAAGCACCCTTTTGATCTTATACAGCCATGAGTCTTTTTGGGAAAGATGCAACAAGTTTTTCACACCTGGATTTGGGTATCCTCTGCCATTCCTCCTTGCAGATCCTCTCCAGTTCTGTCAGGTTGGATGGTAAACATTGGTGGACAGCCATTTTCAGGTCTCTCCAGAGATGCTCAATTGGGTTTAAGTCAGGGCTCTGGCTGGGCCATTCAAGAACAGTCACGGAGTTGTTGTGAAGCCACTCCTTCGTTATTTTAGCTGTGTGCTTAGGGTCATTGTCTTGTTGGATGGTGAACCTTCGGCCCAGTCTGAGGTCCAGAGCACTCTGGAGAAGGTTTTCGTCCAGGATATCCCTGTACTTGGCCGCATTCATCTTTCCCTCGATTGCAACCAGTCGTCCTGTCCCTGCAGCTGAAAAACACCCCCACAGCATGATGCTGCCACCACCATAATTCACTGTTGAGACTGTATTGGACAAGTGATGAGCAGTGACTGGTTTTCTCCACACATACCGCTTAGAATTAAGGCCAAAAAGTTCTATCTTGGTCTCATCAGACCAGAGAATCTTATTTATCACCATCTTGGAGTCCTTCAGGTGTGCTTTCATGTGTCTTGCACTGAGGAGAGGCTTCCGTCTGGCCACTCTGCCATAAAGCCCCGACTGGTGGATGGCTGCAGTGATGGTTGACTTACTACAACTTTCTCCCATCTCCCGACTGCATCTCTGGAGCTCAGCCACAGTGATCTTTGGGTTCTTCTTTACCTCTCTCACCCAGGCTCTTCTCCCCCGATAGCTCAGTTTGGCCGGACGGCCAGCTCTAGGAAGGGTTCTGGTCGTCCCAAACGTCTTCCATTTAAGGATTATGGAGGCCACTGTGCTCTTAGGAACCTTAAGTGCAGCAGAATTTTTTTTGTAACCTTGGCCAGATCTGTGCCTTGCCACAATTCTGTCTCTGAGCTCTTCAGGCAGTTCCTTTGACCTCATGATTCTCATTTGCTTTGACATGCACTGTGAGCTGTAAGGTCTTATATAGACAGGTGTGTGGCTTTCCTAATCAAGTCCAATCAGTATCAAACACAGCTGGACTCAAATGAAGGTGTAAAACCATCTCAAGGATGTTCAGAAGAAATGGACAGCACCTGAGTTAAATATATGAGTGTCACAGCAAAGGGTCTGAATACTTAGGACCATGTGATATTTCAGTTTTTCTTTTTTTATAAATGTGCAAAAATGTCAACAATTCTGTGTTTTTCTGTCAATATGGGGTGCTGTGTGTACAATAATGAGGAAAAAAAATGAACTTGAACTAGCAAATGGCTGCAATATAACAAAGAGTGAAAAATGTAAGGGGGTATAAGAAATTATGGTCTGTTCCCATTCCCAACAACTTCCACTCCAATATATATATATCAAAATGTTCCTTCACTTAAAAGAGTTTAATTATCATATAGAGACAATTACATTCAATCTCAGTAATATGTAAATAGTATCACAGAGGGCAACAAACAACCATCTTGATTACAGGGACTTCAAATAGCTCGTCACCTTAAACATTTTAACAGAAGATCCACTTCAGATAGATTTTAACACCTTAACCTTTTGCTGTTCCGATTTCACAGAACATCAAAGATGTGGGCACAGAGGAAAGATCCTCATTCATGTTGAGAGGGAAGACGAATCTGTTATTCTTAAATTACACTTAAAAACAGAGCTTCATTTACATGTAGAGGGGGAAGACAAACGAAATAGGGGATAAATGTTTGAGCTGAAAGGATGAGGTTCATTCTGACGCCGGTGAACCCAAGGTGCTTTGTGTACCTTGCCACTGCTATGCTGTAATAAACTTCATTTTTTTACATCTTCGACGTCCACATCATTTTTTCTTACAGGGGTTTGAATACTTTCCGTACCCACTGTGTATATATATATAAAATAATAAAACATACATTTGTTAGGAATGTCATGTAAAACTAAAAAATGTTTGGTTAATTCTAGCATGAACTGGAATGCAGTGCTTGGTCAACATTAATGCATTTCTGTGTAAATTTGCCAGAGGGTTAAAGACTTTAGCTTGAGCCCGCATACATTTAAATGAAAACATACATTTGTCTTCTTCTTCTTCTTCTTCTTCTTCTTCTTATTTTATTTATATATAATAACTATATATTTGGATTTCATACATTCATTTTCTTATATATATATGTGTGTATTCATGTCACGTCAAACATGACTGACTGAATGGGAAATGGCTAGGTTACAAATGTAACCCCAGGGAACATAGATGTTATGTCCCTCCTGCCAGAGCCCTGAACCACCACTGAAGGGTCGGATCCCTGTCTCGGCTCCTCAGCAAAACATAAATGAGAAGTGAGTGCCGGCCATGTTTATACCCATATGTCTGGGTAGGAGTGCCTGGGTATGCAAATATTGTTGGCCAATTTCCATTGGCTCACTTGAAGGTGATTGTGCTCCCAGACGAGACCCCAATACGTCAGTATCGACGTAATGTCTCCGTTCCCTCCTTCAGAGAGCGGGGGTTACATTAGTAACCTAGATGTCTGTTTTCATCACTTTTGATTTCAAAGATCATGAGAAATGTTTATTTTTTTACATTTTATTTCATGACCGCTTTAATACTGATGTTGTGTTTCTTTCTATAAATTATATTAAATCTGAACTCTTTCTTTTAGGCTGGCCGGGTTTCATTACGATGCCTGTCGTACAGGCCATCGACCCCTCCATCCCACAGTTCAGCATGACAGTCACACGGTGGTGCTAGATGAGCTCACTTTCAAGCACGTGGCAGAAGATTGTTCGTCTGTCAAATCACAGCTGCTCAAACTCAAGAGTCTGCTGCAGGTACCACACACACACACACAGCTGGATGAGTCATATTTGCACTTAGCTATGCAAACACATCTGTTAGCCTCTGAGTAGCTTTTAGTATATGTGTAGTTGTAAAAAAAAAAAAAGGAGTCAAAGAAAGGGATGAGTTGTAAACTTGAGAGATGCATCTTCTGAATAAATTGCCATTTTATGTAGATGGATGATGGTGAGATTACTCCAGAGAGTTTGGATTCCAGTGAAGATGACAGCAGAGCCAAGCAGGTCCATAACATCCCATAAACACCTACCTGAATAAAGCTATTCAACTTGCAGTCCTAAAACCTGAAAAAGAAAATCAGCATTTTCAAGCCATGTGCTCCCTCAGGAATTTCTAATGTGTTTGTTCCGCTGTTTGTTCAACTGCATAAATAGTATAGTCATATCTTAACAACAGCTTCAAAGTTCATTTAAGCAAGTTGCTACATAAAGACTAAAACTGTAAGTACATGAGAATCCTCATATAGCAGCTTGTGTTTTTAAAGTTTCAGAAGTAGAACAAAACCTTAATCTCAATATCTCAAGTAATGTTTACCACAGAACTACGTATACTCAATTGCAAACTGCTATTCTAAAAAGCCATTAGTAATTCCTGAGGGAACATGTGGTGAATTAGCATTCTGTTTTGGCCTACAAATTGACATCAACAGCTCTGTGCCCCCTTTTTCAATTCCGTACACATGCATTATTTATGTGTAGACAATATAGTTTCATATTATTTGTGTGTGCATTTATTATTTGTTTTGTATTTGTGTGTCAGATGGAGGAACTGATGAAGGAGGTCGCGCATCTCAGGGAAGAGCTGAAAAATAAAGATAAAATCATCACGCGGCTCACTCATCAACAGCATCAAGAATCTGTGAGCCATCACCATTCCTGACACATTCAAACTGGCGCTCATTTTGACCATTTTGTATTGATTGAATTATACATAATACATGAGTGGCTAATCAGAGCCTGCAGCATCTGCTTGAAGATACTAAAGCCATGCTAACTCCATGTCTGAATGAATGAGATGAAATCAGGACGGGATGTTCTCAGAACAAACCCACATCTCATACTGTTCATTAGCTTCACTGCTCCAAGCCAAAAAAACAACAACAAAAAAACCGCAGCAATTGGCGCATCAACACATGCACTTTAACCTTTAATCCCAATTACTGTCACCTTCGGTGAGCAATTATATCATTAGCGCTAATAAACTCACCTCTTTTGCATTACGCTGATTGCAAAGCAAAGATGAAAGCAAATGAGATTTCTTTACATTAGAACAAGAGTACGTGCTTATATATTGGTTAGGGAATTTAACAAACTCTTCTTGTGCTACTGGCATAAATGATACCTCAAATTGTGCAGCTTGTTGAGGAGATGTGCGGTTACTAGCAACCTGATTTTCACCTAGTGAACAATGAAACAGTCAAAAAGAAATCCTCTTTATATAATCAAAATATCGTAGAGTCTTGAGGGTGCTTTTTTTTCAGAGTTTTCTATTTAAATGTTTTTTAAATGGTTCTAGAAAATCAGTTCTACAAAAAATAGATTACAAAAATACATACATTTAACAAAATAATAATTTAGTATGAATAATGTATTAAATAAAAGTATTAATAATAGTCATTTGCAATGCATTGTTTTTATTGTAGTTTAATGGTTTTGTTTTTTGTCATGGTGTGTATGAAAAATTAGCGATAATTTGTAATAAGTTCTATATATTGGTTATAAAGCCAGCAATGACCAGCAAAAACCAGCAATGCCCTAGAAAATACTTCGAGCATTCTAGCATTGGAAGTTTTCTATTTAAATGTTTTTTAAAATGGTTATCGATTCTAAGAAAATTTAGATTGCATAAATATGACATTAAAATATATTTTTAATGAATTTTATTTAATATTTATTATTCATATTTAGCTTAATTTATTATGACTATTAATAAAAAATAATAAGCCATGCGTTTATTGTAGTTTTTATGATTTCTTTAGTTATGTCACTTGTCAAAAATAAAACAATAATTAATAATCAGTTCTTAATATTGGCTACCGCTTTAAAATTATGAGCTAACATGAACATTTGGTGTAGTTGTTGGTCATAAAAACGGATCAGTTTCTCTCCACTAGTAATGCCCTGTACCCTGGATGCCAGCCGAACTTAGCCCCACCCACAACATTTGAGGTCGGGAAGTTCGGTCTGGACTTGATCCGTTGTGGAGCAACTATGCTCGAACCAGAGCTGTTCGGACCAATCAAATTGTCAGGGCGGGCTTTATACAATGATGGACAGATGATCAACAGTAACGTAATCATCCACGCCACCAAAGAGCGCTTGGGTTGAATTCGTTTACAACAAAGATGGCTGCCGCTGGAGAATTGAGATGTGTAGATTCCGCCATCGCGTCTATTAATTTTAAAAGAGGAACAGAGAACCTCGATCAAGGCATTTGTCGATCGGAAAGATGAATGAAGAACATACGTCACTTACTCCGTTGCTCTGATTGGTTGTTGGTCTATCCAATTGAGTGCAGAGGCATTTTCTTTCCTGGTTCGGTTTAAACACGCCCCTTAATCACAGCCCAATGGAGCAGTATCAGACTCATATTCTGACTAGAATCTGAGTATGACGACGTCAGGCTAAATGCCCTGGGAACTACTACAAACAATCTAGCATTGTGGGAGCAAGTTTTGAATGGCCAAGACACTCAAACCACTCATGTTTTTTTTAGAAAGTGTCTTTTTAAAAAATCTCTCTCTCTTTCAGCCGGTGAGATGTCAGTGTCATCAGCTGAAGTCAGGGGCCAAAGGTGAGAGAAGAACACATCATGATAAATCCACTCAGACGGTGTGGCGACCGCCCCATCATCACCCCGCTGTGAGTTATTTCTCACTCTCTGTCTAGAAACATGCATGTCAACTTGATCGCATCATGGAGGCACCCTGAACTCTCCCAAAATGTCAGTGTATTGTGACTGGTGTATCTGTGTGTGTCCTTGGTGAGCCGTCTGCCTCGTTTTTATTTCCTGTTTCCTTAAAACTCTGTAGGCTTTATAGGTGGCAAGTTGTTTACAAAAGGGGGAAGCAAATGTGTTGTCAGGGTGACAAATAAGACAACACATTCCTTCTGTTCTTTTCCTTTCCTCCAGCCTTACCTCCCTCTTGTTCGTTTTTCGTGGTGAAATAGCCCGGTGGTCTCGCGGGACGCCCTGAGCTGAGGCTCGTTTGCCGAGGTGCCGATTTGGCCAATTTGCAGCTGCTACAGGAAAACGGGCATCAACTACAGAGTGCAGAATGATTGTCATCTCCTATTTAAGTGAAGCCGCGCAGCACCCACTCTGGTGGTTTAGCTTTCAGAGCCCTAGCCTGGGATGTTCACCAGGGGACATGTTCTTATTGAAGACCGGCACACAATCAGTAAAGCCAACAGCACACAGAGAAAGACTGGAGTCAGGAAAGATTACAGGGAGGAGAGAGAGATGGAGGAAGTAACAAGAGATGGATGAGAATTTGAAAGTGGAAATAAGGAAGAGAGAGAAACAGTTATTGGGGATTGGGAACAATAGGACTGGTGTTCAGTTTGCATGTTAGTGTTTGAAAAATAGGGATACTTCACAGTTTTGTTTTCCATACCTGTATGAATTCCTTTATTCTGTGGGATATTAAAGATATTTAGCAGAATGTCCTGCTGCTCTTTTCCATATAATGAAAGTTAAGTGACCACGTCTGTCAAGCAAGATTAACTGTCATTAGCAATTAAAATTTCTGTTCTTCACACTAAGCTGTCATATGGATTTAGAAGACTTGGTATGTAGGGACCTTTGCAGCTTAGACATTCAAATAATCTTCTTTTGTGTTTTTAATGAACGAAAGTTATACAGGTTTGGAACGAAGTAAGGGTGAATAAATGACAGAATTTTCATTTTGTAGGTTTACCATCCCTGATGTTAAAAGTTACATTTGCATGACTTCATCATAAAAATAAGTTATCAGTGATCCATTATTAATGTCACAAAGCTGCAAACAATGTAAATAAATGTATTGCATGTTAATCATGACTCAAACACTAAAATATTTGTTCTCCTTAACACAAGTGTGACACGGTCATGGATGATTCACTGGGTTCATGGACTTCCTTTGTTGTTCTTGGAACAACATTCCTCTTATCCATTCATAGACCTAACTCTAACCCTAATGCTAAACGGATAACTAAAATTAGCAGGCAGTGACTGTTTGATGGGATTTGTTCCTGTACCAGGAACAGCAAAGCAGGATGAATCTGAAATTAGTTATACTGGAATAAATTGTAAATTCAAAATAATGCCACAGATTTTTTTCTACAAATGGTTCTGTCAGTCCAAAAGTACAATTAGTCTCAGAGACATAAGTTCGCATTTACTTGCTGCTAAACTCTTCAAACCAATATTGTTCAATTTCAGTCAAACTAAAACATTAATTCATCAGGTTTTTGCGAAATCGGTTTAACAGACCTAGACATAAAGCAAATATAGCTTGATTTTTGCCAGCATGTACACTACGGCGCAAACATTTAGGGTCGGTAAGATTTGTTAATATTTTTTAAGTCTCATGCTCGCAATGGCTGCAATTATTTGATAAAAAATATAATAAAAACAGTAACATTCTAAAATATTAAAATAACCGTTTTCTGTTTCATTATATTTTAAAATGCAGTTTATTCCTGTGATGGCAAAGCTAAATTAATGTTTTTTAATTGGAATGTACACACGTTAATTGGATTGCAGTTGGCCTTAGTGTTGTGCACTTGCTCCAAATGATCCTTCATATATATTTTTGCGCATTTACAGTATTTGGACAGACAGATGAACACTAGCTCGACTAGGCAGAAAAAAAGAAAAGTGTAGCTCAAATATAACTGTATACTGTTATATAAAAAATATAACAAATATAAGCATACTCTCTGAGTTATAAAGGTAAACAAGTCTAGTTTTCTGTCCATAATGAAAAGAGAGACTAGAGTCGTAGAGCAGCAAAGACCATGCACACTTTCTGGGTATCAGATTGTGTGATTTTTGTTTGCCTTTATATCTTAAAAAAAATCCCAAAGGTACCTCTAAATGGTATGTAATCAGTTTTCAAGATAAGGTTTGTATGTTTACGAACATTACGGTTGAGCGTGACAAAATAGTAGAGGTAAATGTACATATAACCTAAGAACATTTGATTTCCTTATCTCAGAAATTTCCCCAGTGCATGTGCCGTTCAACAGGAAAAGAAAATATTATCTGTGAGATCCGCATGTGTTGGCTAGGAATATTGCATGCACGTATTGTATTGTGACTCATGCATTCACGGCTTGTTCCTCGCTGGTGTTTTAGTCTGATGTTCAGACATTGATGGTAGTTTGTCTTCTCAGAGGAAATGTGCGCCGTTTCTCTGTGCGATGTGCTTGCAAAACAGTTTTTCTTTCTAAACTGTGTGTTTGTCTAGATTCACTGGGGTTTGTCTCTCTCCGCAGCTGTGCGGGTGCCGTGTGTGCGTCACGGTTTTTCTATGTGTGTTGCAGGCTGTACCCACTCCTCTCCTCTCTCCCTGGCAGTGCCAGTACCAGGCTACACCTCGTGCCAGCATGCCTCAACGCCGACAAAGTGAGTCATTAACCCCCTGACCTCTGACCCCGTTCCTTTGGCAATATGTTCAGCTTTCTTTCCTCCCACTGACTCTGCTTCCTTCTCTTTCATATGCTGTCTCCCTGTTGGTTTATAAATATACAGTATATGCACAGTATAGTTACATCATGGAGTGAGTCAGGGATGAGTAAGTAGGATATCAGTCTGAGAGAGAGGAGGAGATGTGGTGTTAGAGAGATGAAAGAGAAAGCGGTTTAAGAGGTTAGACAAAGTCAGCTGTTCCCCCGCTGGGCAGTTTTGAACTGTCTCTCAGGTCTGGGTGGGTCACTGCACTGGTTGGACCACATGGGGTGTAACACTGTGTTTTTGCGTAGATGGCCATGCTTCGAGCCCTGTCTTCAGGTGTTTTTGTGCACGGATTTTGGAATTTTGCAGTTAAATTCATTAAATTAATTTGCTTTGGCAAAATTACATTTTCTGAATATTTTTCTGAATATATTTAATAAATAATCAAACTGGTATCCCTGCCTCAAACTCATGCCATTGACTGAGCTAGAAGCTGACATGTCAGACCAAACAAACAGAGTTCAAAAGCCTCAGGGAAATCAACCTTTTTAGGAAAGTCAACTTACAAATTACATTTTTTATAGTTGTCTCTGCGCATTAACCTGGGATGGGCATGGAAGCCTATTTTGGTCTCTGAGTAAAAAAAAAAAAAAGGGTAAATGTGATAATTTTTTAAAATAAGATAATAAAATAATAAATCTGATGTTGTGAGGAATGAAATTAATTTGCAACAAACTCAAAATAATCAGAAATAAATATAAGTTATTTACTCCTGTTCAAAAGTTTGGAGTTGGTATGATTTACATTTTTAAAGAAATGAATACTTTTATTGAGCAAGGATGCATTACATTTTTTGAAAGTGACAGTAAAGATATTTACAATGTTACAAAATATTTTTATTTCAAATAAATTGAATCTTGGAAAACATGCATCTTGGTTTCCAAAAAAATATTAAGCAGCACAACTGTTTTCAACATTGATAATAATAGGAAATGTCTCCTGAACAGCAGATCAGCATATTAGAATGATTTCTGAAGGCTCGTGTGACACTGATGACTGGAGTAATGATGCTGAAAATTCAGCTGTCATCACAGGAATAAATTACATTTTAAAATGATGTTAGATTTAAAATTAAATTACAAAATACATTATAAAATTGAAGTTTTAGATTGTAATGATATTTTTAAAAATTGCTGTTTTTATAGTATAAATTATAGTAAAAATTCAGTTTGCAGTTGTAACATCAGGCAGTCAGGGAGCAAAACAAGAAACCAGAATCAAGGAACAAACAGAGGTTACAATAACAAAAACTGACAAAACACAAAGGAAAACAGGTATTTATACACAAGGGCTACCATTAAAACTAGAAACACCTGGGAACGATAATGGGCTAAAAATCAACAGCAAAACTACAAGCCGACTACAAAATGGCAACAGGAAATAACCAAATACAATTGAACATAAAAGTCCACATTGAAGACATGACAGCAGTAATTGTTTGCAGTAAATTACAGTGTGCACACAGTCATATAATTTAGCAAGAATGGAGCTGTGATCATCTGAGAGAATGTGTGTTTTACATGATTGTAAACATGGCTGTAGTTATAGAGCAGATGTCAGACTATTTTTCAGTCTCTTCCTCAACAGATCTTCCTTCCTCTACTCTTCCTTTCTTCTCTTTCGGTTTTACTCCACTGCTTTGTCAGTTCTATCTTCTTTTTTCCTTGTCCTCCTGTCTTTTCCCTTTCTCTTTCCTCTTCCTGTTTCCTGATTGGATGAACTTGTGCTCTGTGTTATTTCTCCCCCTCTGCCTATCCGATAATACCTCGGGACAGGGGTGGAGCATCTTGTGCATTACTTCCGCGACACAGCGTGGTACAGTAACCTCTACTAAAAGCTTCACCCTTTGCATGGTCACGTGACGTGAATGACCAATGCATGCTTGTTTGAGTTTTATTTTTAAAGCATGGATTCCAATTTTTTCACACATACATGAGACTTGGCATGAGACTTTTTTTTCCCTTTAATTTTTGGCCCCAAGTTACCACCTGTCTGAAATCCTAATGTTTCTGCTCATCTCTTCCTCCATGGGCTGTGATTGCTGTGTGTTGTGTGTCAGATCTGTCTTTGCTGTAATGGAGCTACAGTGTATACTGGTGTGTTCTGGGAGACTCACCGCTTCTCTCAGCCCGCTCCCAGAGACTTTATCCAAACAGACATCAGTCTGCACAGGTGGACCAGGGTTTAAACATCTCAAACACACGCACACAAGCAGGGAATTAGCCCATGGTGCAATTGTTCTTGGTCTTGTGACTGCACAGGGAGATGCTGAACAGTTTTAGAGGACAATTAAAATAAAACGATCCAATAACTCCTTCGGGATTCACATTATAACCTCCACTTCTACAAACTCAGGATATTAAAAACCTTCTCTATTATCAAAATGGCCACATTTCATCAGCCAAATCTTATAGTAAGATAAATGACTGAATTAGAGCCAGACTTTATTACAGTTCTTTCTGTTGTAATATCTAGCAATCGTGTTACGAATGTTATCTTGAGAAACGTTTCAGAGGCAGTTGATTCTCCCTGCGCTTCTTTGAAATCTAGGTGCTTATTACACGGTGCGGAACACACTGAGGAAACTTAGTCGGCCGACGCACAAAAACTGCCCGACAGTGTGTGTTCTTGGTGTGTAAAGCCTGGAACACACCAAGCTGACGCCGACGAACTAGCGCTGATGAAAGCCGACTGTGTCGTCGCCTCGCGTCGGGGTAAAAAGCTGCACTTGAACACACCGAGAGAACTACTGCCGACCGTTAGCTGAAATACGCGTTCTGCGCCTGCGTGTAAATGAGACAACTGTCTATTTCTGCAGATATATTCGTGACTTCGTCTATATTCGTCATTCAAAAAGGAAAACCGACGCTGCCGGCTGCAGATACACAAACTATAAACAAAGCAGTGCGTGCTTACCGTTTTGAATATCAATCCTGCTAAACACTTTCTTTATTCCACTCCTCTCGTGTTAATATTGAAATATTCGGTAAGGTAAGATGAAGTAACATTTGAACAGCCTTCTATCTGTACTGTTTTGACTTCTTTGCTCGCTGTTTTGCTCTTATTCTCGTGCACTGACTCGTTCACTAAGCTGAACAGCCAGCTGAACAGCCGACGGCCTGACGCCGATTCAGCAAGCATGTCGAATCGCCCGAAAAAAGGCAGACGAGGACCAATTTCTGCCGACGGTGCGGAACACACTGAGAGAACTTAGTCGGCCGAGTCCGACGCGCAAAAACTGCCCGACGGCCGACCGTCGGCTTGGTGTGTTCCATGGGATAGTTCACTTTGAAATACAATTTTGGTATGTTTTAGCTTACCTCAAGGGCATCCAAGATGTAGGTGTCTTTGTTTCCGCAGTAGTTTCAATTTTGATATTTTTAGGTCAGTCTAATAAGCACCTAGATTTCAAAGAAGCACAGGGAGAATCAACTGCCTAAAATCAACTAAAAATATCAAAATTGAAACTACTGCGGAAACAAAGACACCTACATCTTGGATGCCCTTGAGGTAAGCTAAAACATACCAACATTTTATTTCAAAGTGAACTATCCCTTTAACTAAGGGCTCAATAATAAGGATTGTTTTCTTCTAGGCCACAAGTTCAGATTTTCTTGGACCCCACCACAAAAGATGATACACTTTTCTTTAAAATCCTTTTATTTGGTTCAGAAAAATACGTTTCCATGTTTCATTCAATCAGGAAAGTTTTCTTTACAAGAAAAAGCTATTATTGCAACAATAGTTGTAATTTCCAGCTATTATTGCAATAATAGCTGGAAATTATGCAATATAATGAAACGACATGAAAGCTATGAATTCTAATTCTTTTTTTAGAAAACAGTGGCATACAGTGCAAAAATGACTCATATATGATAGTCTTGCAAGCATTCTACAAACCATTTTTGCAATTTTGACTATTTAAGGGCTAATAATAAAGATTTATTTTTCTAGGCCTTTAGGGCAAAACGTTCAGATTTTCATTTACCCCACCACAACAAAAATGCATTTTACTTTCAGAAACGTTTTAATTGCCTTAGAAAAAGGCATTTTTCTTTCATTCCATTAAACAATAAAAAAATAAAATAAAAAATTCACTAGGTTTCATAATTTAGTAGGATTTATGATTTTATGATAGGATTTGTGCAATTTAAGCACATCCTCATCTGTAGCGGTGTTATAAAACCCCTATAAAAGACTTAGGTTTTACAAAGATTTTGAACCAGTCCACAATGTCAGAGCAGCATAGAGTCTGTTCAATGTCTTTGTTTTTCATTTTACTGTCTTGTTGTTGTTTGTTTGGTGCTGCATGATTGGATTCCTTTGTTTTTATGATGTTAATATTGTATTATAAAACCGATATTTTCAACTTTAATTTGTAATTAGATGTCATGAGCCTTGTTCAAAGCCGATAAAAACACACCTGTGATGAATTATGTAGTTTCTAAGTTTCTATGTTGCTTGGCAACCCCAAAACTGCCTAGAGTCAGTAAAATGAACTATGTCACTTGGCAGAAGAATTGTTTATCGTGTGCAAATTGTTAATTAAAGATGTCATTTATCATAATGCTGTTGCTGTTGTTTAATAAAAGTAATAAGGTTGTGAGGCTGTTCATTACAGTAATTTTACCACAGTTAAGGGGGCTTTAGGTACTCATCCTTGCATTATGCTTAAGAACATACCTTAACCATAGTAAAATGACTGTAAAAGTGGCATTGGGTGGCTTATTGCTTTTATGACATCGCAAAAACACCAGTATGACCAGTAAACAGCACGATGAGATAACAATACATCACTGTTCAATTAATATTTTATACATTATAAACAATTAATCTGGCAAGTAATATTGATCTTTCTTTTTCTTTTCTTTTTAATGTGAGAGTGATCCTCTGGAACTGGGGGTTTCAACATTAAAGCAAGACATTAAAGAAATTGGATGTGTAGCTTTTAACTGAGACAAATCAATTATTGGTATAAACAGCTCATTAATATCTGTTTTAAACATTTAATTCCTTTCTGAAAGCATGAAAAGAGTAATGGAGTTGAGAAGTTTAGCATATATGCAAGCGAGATGGGATGTGATGCGACAACTACAAAAAGGAGTGAAGACCGTGAAGCTCACGTGAAAAGAAAAAATGCATGGAAAATAATGTCAGAAATTATCTGCATTTTGAGTGACAAACTCGTGATTAAAAATGCTGTCAGTGTGAGCGGAGATTTATGTTGTCTCAGGGTTTAAAAGGTTACAGTCTCTGAGATTCGTCTGTTCTCACTAAGAGACAGAGATGAATGCATTATGGATGTTATCTGCAGGTGTCCGCTGACGTCTCTCCGCCCCAGAGATTTTGTGACGTCACGTAGAGGATGTGACTGTCTGTGCGGTCTCACGCCACTGACAACTCTCCTGCACACATGCACAAACCCTCACTCACACTTTTACTCCCTTGTTCCCACACTGCACTCTTATTCTGTATTCTTAAAGTGAGGAAAGATCATGTTGTTTTTCAGCTGTTGTTTTTTTGCACTCTCTAGTGGTGTTTTAAATTGTAATGCTTTACCTCTCTTCAATCTGACATTTTCTCAACCCTGTGTGGTTGGACATGTGATAAAATTGTTTTGTGATAGTATCTGGAGATAATACACACCTTACAAATGGTCTCTGGCTGAATAGAAATGTGACAGACTGCATGAAACCACTGTTAGCCAGTAGGGGGTGGTGTGGTTTCAGTAGAGCTGTGCTATTCAGCAGAAGCAGCCCATGAGAGACAGAGAATGCGAATGAGAACATGGACTTATGCCTCTCTCATGGTGCACAGTTCAGTTGTGTATACTGAAACTCACCTGTATACATGCTCATCCATTCAAATCCACCCTGTTAGAGTCACACTCTGTTTGGAACTGAACAGTCGACAGGACGACTGACTGCTAATGTCTCATCAACCTGGCGATGTTCACAGAGCAACAGAATACAGTTTTCTTTGAATTACAGGAGGAGGAATTTACTTAAATGTAATAGTGCAATATTCGGGTTCCAGAAGTAAAATTCCCATTAATTTTCTCGATATGTGAATATTTTGGGGAATTGATATGCTTTTGTTGAAGCTCACCAGTATTTAAATTTTTTTTAACAATTGTGTTTAACATTTGAATTCCTGGTGAAAAACTACTTAATCTATTATTCTGCAAAGAAATCTACTCTGATCAGAGAATCACTACAAGTAAACTTCCAAAGTATCTCTCAGCGACAACTCACTCCTGTGAAGCACTGCGAATGATGACTCGCAACAAAGAGTGAAATTTGACTTACTGTTGCTGTGTGAATGCAAGTAGTGAACAGCAGTTGCTGCCAGTTAAAAATAAAACCCGTGATGCTGCTGTCGCTTAATTAAGATTTGATGGATGAATCTCGGTAGGAGTTTTTTCTCTCAAATTTGTGAATACTTCCGATGTTATAGAAGTCTCTATCTTTGACACTTTTGTTATTCACAGCTATCACATTAGTTATCCCTTCGTACAGTGTTTCTGTAACTGCTCCTGTAAGCTGTTCTATGAATGTGACAATTCGAGAGTCAAACCTGTTTTCAATCACAAACACCACAAATTTCAGTCCCAAACTATCATATCCACTGATCGCAGTTCTGTTCTAGTTTATTGTGTTAAATACTGTTCTATTTTGTCCTCCACAGCCTCAAATACTTCAGCCCATCAGTCACATCCCCAACGAGCCCCTCATCCAGGGAAAACTAGCAAGAACAGTCCCCACCGGGGGCCACAGTGATGCCTGTACCGAAGGAGAACAGCCTTCTACGTCCTGTCCTCCAGTCCCATCCACCGACCCAATTCTTCCTCCTGCTGGAGATCCTCACGTGGAGTCTAAATCTCTTCCTGACCCAGAGGAGCTGAGTTGGTTGCTTAGCACCCACCTTCGCATACAAGACAATAATGAGAGTGACTCACAGTGGGCTGGAGAACAGATTGTGAGACCGACCCCAGAAAGCCATCTAAACAAACTCCTGCAAACACCTCATACCCTGTCCTTCAGCCCGCGTGTCCTGCAGCCTCCACGCCTACATAAACGGGTAACTCTCCCTGCTCTGCCTATAGTGGGTAGTAGTGGGTCAAACCCAAAATCAGGACCCTCAATGAACCACAAGGCCCATCAGCTTCTTCTGCCTCCTCCGTCCAGAGGTTTGCCATGTTACAGTGCAGGGAACGACGCCGTGACTCGCGGCCGGCTATCCCAGCCTTGGCCAGCAGTGGTCAGGAGAGAGGCTGACCCAGAACACAACGCTTCGGTACTACTCGGTACCTCCACAAGACTTGAAAAGCCAAAGATCCACTGAGCGTCAGCTGCAGCCATAAACACTGATAAGGCTACCTCCCTGAACGCATGATCACACATGCGGCTTGCACTAGATGGTGGTGTTAGTGGCTAGACAACCTTTTAAGCTAAACAAAGAAGCTAAGCTATCGCATCTAACTATGCAACAAAAAAGTAGTGTCACAATCAGCGCTTCTGTCGCACAAAACCACTCTTTTGATTCAGACTAAAAGTCACTGATCATCATTCCATAACCACTGAGAAACCTTTACCACTCACAATTACATCATTCATACATAACCATGTTAATACAGTTGAGCTTCTCATGGATTGACAAACTGGAAAAACGGATGACTGACAGAAATTCAGACTGAAAGAAAGGGCAAAATCTGAGAAAACAAGCAATGGAAAGCACTAGAGAGCTCATTTTTTTACCGTAACTCAACAAACGTCAAAGAAGACAACGTGCCATAGACTGCCTGCGGAGCTTTTTCAAGGCCCTCAGTGTTTGAATATTTTCCCATGCGGCATGCCCTCTGGACGCCCACTTATTTAGTGGGTGAATCTGACATTTGCATCACCAACCTCCCGAGGCTTAACTGCGAAAACACATATTATTGTCTACGCAACCTCCCAGAGCTTGTCGTACAGACAGAGAAGTCAGTGTCTCATGACCCAAGTCTCATCTTCAGTTTCCACCGAGAAAACCTGTCAGTCTGCTGTGATTTGATCTGTATGTATATTACTTCATGCCTCATTTCATATCCTCTTCTGTTCACCACATAAACACGTCCAAGCTACAATTTCTTTCTTTTTTTTCATCCTTGTTCCTATGTCTTGTTTCTCAGTGCTAAACACTTGCTTTGACATGCCACTGTCAGTGCTTCCTTTATTTTCACCTTGGCTTCAGTCATGATCAGCAGTTTTTCATTTTAATTAGGCTCATGCCTCCTGTATTAATAAGGTTATTTTTCTTGATTATGGATTATGGCATGCTCAAAGCATAAACTTGCCTTTTCACCCCCCATTAGTTGCATATAAAATTGTTATAATGCTTTTTAATTATTTATACATTATAAAGATGTTTACAGTTAAAATGGCTTTATTAAGCTGTTCAGTCTGCTCCAATGCTGCAGGATTAAAATTTTTGCTTTGTTTTTGGCACAGAAATACTCTTGCAGAGACTTGAGTGAGTTCTTAATTTTTGGAAAAGACTTTCATCTTAATTTTGCACTAACTTAGTTTTGGCTTTGCAAGCAATGATAAATAAAAAAACAAAGCAAAAACAAAGTTCCATTTATGGCAAAATGTTGAAGACCGAGATAAATTGGACTGTTTGTCTAGTGCTGTAAGTTGCTTTTGACCACTGTAGGGTTTTTAAAGGACATTCAGGACGGTTTTTTGTTTTTTTCTTAAAGAAAGGTTTACTGTTCTTGAGATGATGTTTTTTGTTCTTGAGATTACATAAGTATGTCTCAGAAGGTTGATGAGGTTGTCAGTAATTTGCTTTTGGCATGCCTTGATACATAATACACACTGTAATACATAAATGTACAGCAGTATCCACTGCATGGAAGCATGTGGGCTTATCCGTAATATGATTTTAAATATGCAAGAACCTCCCTCCCATGTTTATGTGCAATATATCAGTGTATACATATTAGTATATACAGATACTTTACCCTAAACTTTTACGGTGGATGTTTAATCCAAAGCGAAAGTGATTTTACTGCCATACTGGCTTTGGGTATTACAACACTCTTATGTGGGCCGTACACTTCTAGACCCTAAGCAGTGATGGGCAGCCATGTCTAAAACCAACTAAAGAAAATCAATAGGAGGAGGATATTTGTGTGTATGTTTCTCTCTCACCCAACTCTGTGGTTATACTAAGCAGAAAATCAATGGAGGGCTTGTTTTGTAATGCTCTGGAGACACTTTGTTTGTATTTCTTTCTCTACATCTGTCTCTCGTTGTGTCGTATACGTGTGCAGAAGGACATTAATTCCATTTGCTTGTGTCAGTGAGGTGCCCTTTTAAAGCTGGGGACATCTTTTCTTTCATTTGACTGTTAGCAAGGCAACATTATGACCCATAATTAAAGGGACAATTCAATCAAAAATGAAAATGTTGCCATGAATTGTTCACCCTCATTTCGTTCCAAAGAATGAATTACTTTCTTCTGTGGAGCATAAAAGAAGATATTTTGCTAAATGTCTAAGTCCATACAATGAAAATCAATGGGGTCCAAGATAGAAATGACAAAAAGTTCTCAAAAGTACAACAACGTGTCTTGGACCATTGACTTTCACAGAATTGACAAAAACAGTTAGCATATTCTTTAAAACATCTTTGTGTTCCACAAAAGAAAGTCATACAGTTTTGGAGTGACAAGGGGTGACGACATTTTTTTGATGAACTATGCCTTTAAACTGAGATAAATCAGAGTAAAGCAGCATTAAGTTTTATTAAAAAATTATTGTAAACCATGCATCCAGGCATTTCTTACTTTAATAGATGCTTTAAAGGTGAGGCTTTCTACATCTCTTTTCATGCTGTAAAAACAGTTTCATGAGTATCTGCAACTCAAAGATGCTGTTTCCTTTAACAAATCATCATTGAGGTTCTGCAGCGAGAGAAAAAAAGATAATCAAAAAAGTTAACTAAGTGTAGTTTTTAGATTTCTAAATTGCTCAAATAAATGCACTCATACAAAGACCTCTTACTGTTGTGTAAAATACATTTATGACTTGCTGCCCATGTGTGTATGCCTTCCTCTGGGTTCTTTTCACCTGGATGATTCTTTGATAGCATGAAAATGTCTGAAACAATAAACACTTGCCATGAATTCCTTATAAAAAAATCTTCCATTTTTCCTTCCATATATAGTTCATGTCTTGCCGTGTTTTTCACCTATAGTGACGAGAGTATGCAGCATTGTCAGAACACTACCATTGCTCCATTATAGCTTCATGAAAACAACATCTGCCAACCTGTTGGTCTGGACAGAAAATATGTTTACTAACAGAGGAATGAATTCAAGCACTTTAAATGACCCGTTTCAACCTCCACGATGGAGAGACTGTGGTCTTTTTGACCTGATCTGTTTGATTTGCTGTGCAACTTCTTTTATTTGGCTGTTTGTGTGTTGATGTTCTGTCCCTGGTCCAGTGGAAGGTGTGAGACTTCAATAAAGTGAAGGAATAAGATTCACTCTCTCTGTTGCTTTTTGTGTCAGAGCCATTCATTTGTGTAGCTTCCTGCAGCTGTTCCTATATTTTACTCTCTGCAGTGATGCACTGCAGATCCTAATACATTATGTTTAGGGCTGCTTTATGCCACCATATTCATTATTCTGTAAATCCACACATTCTGGAAGAATTGTCTAATATTCTCAATCTGCCCCAAACAACACTGTATATAAACGGCAGTGACAATATGAAGCTAAATAAGAATTGAACTTTAGCACTTTCTAAAGAAAAGTTTCAGCTTTGTTTTTTTGTTTTTCAAACAGTACATGTATACACAGAAATGAAATGATATTCCTCCAGTTTCATGGTGCAATTATATTCAAGATTAATATTTTGACCTCAATGATTTCATTTCTAACAAGTCAAGAAAAATGTGTCATTGTTGGCATCTGGATGGATGGATAAATGGGTAGATAGAGAGAGATCTGCTTTTGTCTTTCTCAAATGTCTTGTTGCTGTCAGCCTATATCCACTTTCAGGGTGTTGATGATTGTGTGAAGATTGTTTGAAGGGCAGAGATCCAGGCATGCCCGGCTGCTGCCAATGAGTCATTCTCGTTTCTCAGAGCACTGAACTGAAGATGCTGCGTCCTCCAATTCCCTGCAGCGGTTCAGGGCTCAATGCAAGTGGTTTTGACGTACAGCCTGAATGAGTGTTCTGCAGGGAACTGACTCCGAATTCCCTACTTAGAACGTTAGAGGCTTTTATTTATTTTTATTTTTTATGGGACTTTTTTCAGTAACTTTTTCAAAAAGTCAAGTTTTTTACTTTTGATCTACTGTGAAGTGTCGGAGGGACCTGCTCAGGTGAGATTGGGCTGCTCGGTCAGCCAGTAGGAGCGTGTATATGTGCGTTTGAAGTGTATTTGGCTTTGAAGTTCAGTGTAGGAGTGTTAACTCCAACCAGGACAGTGATCGCTATTGTAGCACAGAGGGAATTGAATGTACGCCTTATCTGACCTCATCTGCCCCACCAATCATGTTTTCTAGCTGTAAACTGGAGGTCAAGAAAGTAGATGAGTACCTTTGCAGTCAGTGCTGAGTGTGTCTAATGGTCTCTTGACTGGGTAAATTGTGTGTGTGTGTGAGAGAGAGACAAAAGGAGAGAAGCGATAATGGAGAATGCAGTGTGAAAGAAATTAATTACATAATTGTTGTCTGTAATTATCCAGACCTCCAGAGCGTGTTTGTTTTTCTGCTGTTCATTTGTTTATTTCAGTCCAAAACAAAGGCACTGACAATCTTTTAATTTCTCTATAATAAACCTCAAAAGAAAGGACGGTTTGGAAGAGCAGATTGAAGAAAAGGAAACAACACTGTCCACTGCCCCTCCTATTCTCTCTAAGATTTTTTTTTCCACGGAGAGTCGGATCAAAGGACCACGGAGGTCCATAACGGCATGTCAAGGTTAGTATCTTAATACGAATCATACTTATATAAAACCTATTACTTTTTAATTTAATTTTATTACACACACACACACACACACACACACACACACACACACACACACACACACACACACACACACTTATATTTATATATATATTTATATATATATATATATATATATATATATATAATGTGAGAAAGACAAATAACAAATCATATATTAATATATTATATAAAATATATATTTAGGGGTTTTTAAGGTTAGGGGTGAATTCAGGTTGAGTGGGACACTTTTTGCCATTGAGATGACTGGGGAAAAGTGTCCCAATCAACCTGAATTCACCTATATGTTTGTTATTTGAAACTAATAACTAGCAGAGAGTAACCCTCTGGGGTTGACGAATGTGCCGGTGCGTTCACTTGGATTTTTTTCCTCATAACAGTGGAAAGAACTTAACTTAAAGTACTCATTTAAAGTACTGTCATTTTTTGGTCATATACAGATAAAAACTTGCATTTACAGTACAAGCAGTAAAACGAACTGAAGTAAAATTATAATCAACCAAATTTTTATATTTTAGTAGTCATTGAGATCAAGCAAAATCACATGGAATAATCTGACCTGTGGGGGAAGACATCTGCAGATGGTGTGTGGTGATAACACAAATGAAATTGCAATGACTATTCGGTAACATTAAGTTGACTGCTTCGGGCCCCTGGGAGACTGCGGCCCTGGGACATGTACCCTGTCTTGCCCTGCTTGAATTCAGTCACTCATTGTCCACAGAAGGTGCAGAGCTGTTCACAGATGCAAAAATTAAAAATGAGTTAGAAAATACAAGTTAGTTGTGTCAGGCTAATGTAATTGGCTCTCTCTGGGTTTTTAAGATGAGGCAAGTTATTAAGTTGAATGCAAAAAAAATTCCAGCAGTGATAAATGAACAAAAATATAACGTGTATCAGCTTGCTTAAATAGGCTATCCTTATAGTCTTAGAGAAGAGGAACACAAGAATGGTATCAAGCACTCAGACATGCCACACTTGAACCTCTGCTCTTCATCACCATGCAATCAATGAGCACTTAAACCCATGTAAACTGCAAAGTTTAACAATTATCATTGGCTGTTATTAAATAAATTGGTCAGTGTAGTAACCCAGATATCACTTTACTTGCTATTTAGAGCCGCAGCTCTAATGCTGTCTGCATGAAAGCACAAGACTACTGTCGCAGTGCTGCAGATGCAGGATGTGTGAAACAGCAAACTGGACACTACTATGGTACGTATAAAGCAATATCCATTATTCTTCAGGATCTTTGCTATTTTCTAGAGATCATCTCTGAGATCATGAACAATCCTATTTATAACATTTTTGTTTATTTTACTACAGTATACAGTTCATCTAGCAATATTCTGTTTACCAGCCCTTGGCTTAAACAACTAGTTCCAAATCGGTCTCTTTGATCTCATCTCTAACCCTGTTGCATGTATTCAGCGAAGTGCAATGCCATCCTTTAAAAAGCACACACAGTGTCTGCATTTTTTACAGGATGGCAGTTTGCCAGATGCCTTTGTTTTGTGGATTAGTGACCTGTGAAATTCTAGACAGATCAGCATACTTGATATATGTCACACGCAGTACACTTCGTGCTTTTGTTCATTATGAATTCAGTGTTTTTAGGAATTCATGACTGATACATTTTAGAATGCTAGTTCTCAACATAAGAAAAAACACAAATATGCTAATAATAATAATATTCAAGGAATCATATAGTTAGGAAGGCAAAGTAAATGGGTTAAATAAAGGGAAAATTAAGATTAATTAAAAAATGTATTCAAATGTATTGTACATTTTTGGTACACAAGAGCATGAATCTATCAAAATTCAAGAGACATTTAGAAATTCAATTAGTCGATTTTGCTTTTTTAGCTATGTTATGTTAAAAGTTTGGTATATTGTAAACAGTTCATTATTATATTGATGAATTTAGGTGTTTGAGAATTTAGGGACATTTTTGTTCACAGCTGTATGATAAACAGTTTTGGCTCTTGTTGAGACACTTAATGTTCAATGTAAACCTGTCTTGAAGCAAAACCAGTTGAGAAATACTAATCTAGAACACCGACCAGTCAGAAATCTGTTAGAATCAGCCATAGACCTCCACAGTACACAATCCAACGTTACTTATGCTTGAAAAATACATATTTGAATGAGTTAAACATTTATATAGCAAATTAATGTTTGAAATAGACACAAACAACCTCCTCTGCCTGCCATGCCTCATACTTTATTGATAATTCGTTATTAATGATTATCTCTATATTTCTGTTGCATGATCTATTTTTAATGGCTGTTTTGTCAGATTAATCCTTGATGAATCTACCGTCATTGTTAAAGCCTATGTTTGCATCAGTGTTTGATGAAACATTAATGCACTTTTGTCCATCAGTAACCATTGAATTAATATTAAATTCTGGATGAATAACAATGATTGATGATTGTCTGCTTCACACTTTTTCCTTTACAAGGACTTGTTTGGGATATATTTGTTCATATAGTTTTTGTAATATCTTCTAGGAATACATAAATGAATATTTAAGTCTGATGAGGATGTTTTTTTTCTTTAAACAAAGATAGATAGAAACTATGAAAAGCTTTAAGACAAACAATTTTGCACAAGACAATATCAGTCATGCACAGCTTGTCCAATCAGACAAGCTTATCTCTCTACATGAGAAACAGGTTTTCCCTTCAAAAAGAACAGGTGTAATATTTATACTGCTCTAGGTATCAGTTGAATTTAAAATGTCCTGCAGAAATCTAGTGAGAGTTGAAATGGTACAAGCACAACTGCAAAGCCACAAGAAAATAAATTTAAGAATAGATAAATCTGATTCAGTGACACTATAATAACATACACAAAGGTTATGTGAGACATAATTTACCATTCATCACTTAAACTCATAGTTATTGAGAAGAAAAATAATATAATCTTATTATTCTTGCTGGAATGAGATTATTGGCTGCACAGATGATGTTTATCCGTGTTTCCTGTGTTTGAGGGCTCTGTCACTTTAAGAGACAGACTGTCTCCCTCCAGCAGTTCGCTTAGGGACGGATTCTGCTGTAGGCCAAATGAATTAAAGAAAAAATAAAATCAGAAAAGCAACCAAGCACAGGTATAATCCACTACCTCGACAGAACTGAATTGCTTTCATTCAGTAACCGAGCAAGTGGAGAAAATGGTATAGCGTGAAAGAGTCATTTTAATCAAATTTGACACCTATGTTTCTTAACAATCCCCTGAAAACAATTTCTGATATTCATTCATGGTAAATACAGCAACAAAAATATGAAGGGGAGCTGAACAGGATGATGAAACCAATGAAAACAATGATGAAAAAAAACCACCAAACAAACCATAACGTCAACCAAACTGCTCAGTCTAGACTAGAGTTTATGTGAAGCTTATATTGAAATGTATTTGAAATGAAATCGTTTGTCTTCTACTTGACAGTCAGTAAGTCACTGATTATTTGTGATGCAAAGGGGTATCAACATCTGAAATGAAGCACAGAGAGGGACATGAGTCAAATCAACAGTATTTAATCAACATCTGTTACTTTTACAGTGTTTAACTATAGGAGCCCAGTAACTTATTTTACTGTGAATGAAAAATGAGCTGTTTTCCTCTGCAGAAAACCTCATGAAATTAGTTTCAACTCGAGAGATTTTATTAAATTGGTGGTTGCATGGTGTATAAATATTTGGGAATGGGTTATTTATTTAAAATCCCAGTTGCCGGAAGCCTGTGGGGATTTGCAATGGTGTAAATATTTGAAAAGGTCTTGTTTATACACTGTCCAACATTTTTCTTTTGCAGTTCAAAACACAAAACTTTTTCTATTTCCTTACTACATATTTATCGGAAGAAATGGAAATCTCCCTGTAAACATTAAACCCTGTACATGCAGCATTTATTTATCACAGAAATGGTCTGTTCGATGATGTTAGGAAATTCAGGAGCGCTGCATACCAGAGGTGAGAAGGGAACTGCAGATGTGTTCACCTAAAACAATCACAATTCTGTCATAATTTTACTATCCTCACTTTCTTCCACAAAACAAAAAATGGTGAAGACAATCAATGGAGACTGGGACTTTCAAGCTTAAAATTATCATAAAAGTTATCATTTTGTTGTATTTCAACTGAAGTCATGTGATATCTTTGTGTGAGAAACAGACCAAAAAATTAAGTGATTACTGATTGAAAGTCGTGACATAAACTTTCAATGTTCCTTGGCATATTCATGAGAGAGGTATAGTGTCTGATTAATAAACACATTTTTTTATTATATTTTTTTTTTTGGTGAGTCAGATCTTTACAATGAATTGGTCGATTTGGTTCACAAAAAAGGCCTGATTGATTAAAAAATCTGAAAGGTAAACGTTTTGGGAGGGTTCAAGTATCCTGTTTTAGGATTACATAATATTTTGTAGATCTGTGAAGGTATAAATACGATCCACTTTCATCAAAGGCCCTCGTTGGAAAATCAGGATATTTGAGTCTCTACAACATCTTAAATGTTTGTTCTGTCCTCAGGAGCTCTTTCTTTCCCATAGTTTACCAAAGCTATTCTTTACTTATAATTGGTTTCCACTGTCTTTAGTTCCCTTTCTTTCTGCTTCAGACGTGCACAGTGAGCTTCTGTTTAATCACAGCTTCCCTGCACTTGCCAAAGGCAGATTACAAAGCCTGTAGCAAAAGCCCCAACAGACAAAACTTTTGCCTATTTATGTTTCAATTTTTCCTTAGCCACTTAGTTCTTTTTCTTCCAAAGCACCTACAAGCACATAATCATTCACTGTTTCTATATAAACGATGTTTTTTTAAACAAGAGCTGCAGGCTTTGTGCATGCTTTGATGGCTTCATACAGGGAGGTCTGCAATACCTGGAGAGAGCCATCCATTAGCATTCAAAGCTAAAATAACTGGCTTAAAGTGGAGAAACAAACTTTTTTAAATCCATCAATAAGGTTTTATATCAGGTCGGTCATGTATGGATTGTAGATTTGCTTGCTAGTTTAATCCGATCATAGGTTTTTGGATAATCAATGGCAGTAACCGGTAACCAGGTTCCTCTTGAGCACACTTGGCTCTCATGCTTCAGAACTGGTCAATCTCTATATACGCTCTGCTGCATCTGAGTCTATAGTCCAATAATTGGAAGTTATACTTTTCATTGTGGGTCATAAGAGAGGCTGATTCAGTGCTGATGATTTTAGTTTGTTTGCTTCAAAGGTGCTATCCTCTTTCTTTATGGATATACAGTATCATGTACATTTTGGAAGTTTTACCCCGTCCATTCAGATATGCTGCAGTGAACAACATAAACACAGGCTCTTTGTGCAGGCTGTGCAAAGAGTTCTCTGTCTTCTAATGTAGGTTATAAGTTCATCAATAAGTTCAGAACTGCAGCATTAATGTAACTTATGAATCTGCCCCCTAGGTAATAAATACTCACAGATAGAGAGAAACTACAGGTTCTAAAAACTGTGGAGAACCTAGCGCAAGATATTATCTTATTTTTATTTATTTTTTATTTTTATTTTTCCCTTCCACAGCCAGTGCTATAGTGCAGCTATATTGACAGCTTTTATGACACTTTCGTATTAATTTAGGATTAGTCTTTTTTTCTTGTTCAGCGGTTAGGGGTAGGCTTAGGGTTTTGGGTATGAAAAATATCCACATGAAATAAAGGCGACAGCCACAGAGCTCGTAATAAAACGAGACTCAACTTTGACTTGGTTTTTTGGAGATGGTGAAAACTGAGGGATTTGAAATGTTGTAAATGTGACGCGGAGATGGTATTTTTATTACTCAACAGGGTAATAATATGGTATTTTATTGAACAGATAAATTGCTATAGAGTATGTACTGTAGCTCTATTAATTGTAAAGCATCATCTATTGTTAAGAATAATGGGTTGTTGTAGCGCTGTGCTGGAAGTACCGTGTCGTATAGTTACAGTAACGTCTTCAGCTAGTCAGCTTGAGATCATATCCATCAGAACTGGTTATATCTCTGAAGCCTAATAGTGAATGTTTTATGAGCAGCAGGATATTCTCTCTCTTTTTTAGTTAGGCCTATGAGAAAGAACCATATTCATCCGCACAGTCAAGCAGAGGAAAAGCATAACCAAAACAATGTTATTTCGCAAAATGCAGTTTTGTTTTTAAAAGGGTCTTATTATGCTTTTTCACTTTTTCAATTTTAGCTAGTGTGTAATGTTGCTGTTTGAGCATAAATAAGATCTGCAAGGTTATAAAGCTCAAAGGGAGATATTTTATCAAACATAATTCACTTTCCAAGAACTACACTTGCTTTATGAAGTCACAATGTTACTCATTTAAATAATCCCGCCCCCGGAATATGCAAAAAAGGGGACGAGGCCTGGTTGAGCTGCTGCTATGTCAAAGAGATGCTGTTTTTTTCCAAAACTCATTTGTTTGATCTTCCTAAGGCTGACGAACTTAGAGAGGTTAAAATTTATTTTAAACATTGTTCCTGAAGATTATAACCCCAACGTTTATCTGTGTGAAGCACATTTTACGGAAAATAGCTTCCAGAAACTAAGATGAGAACAATGTAGGATACGCACAAAAGCTTCTCCTGAAATGGAGCAGTTCCCACTTTGATGGGACACTCTGTTGTTTGTGGATCACAACTTGTAAGTATGTCTTATTTTTTGTTGTTGCGTTTTCTATTAAGTTCCAATTATACGTTTTATGTTTTTGCTATGATGTAAACAAAGGGCAAAGCTGTTTGCCTCCTACCTACTAGCCAACATTAATGTTGACACAGTGTTTCTGTAGATTTTGTAAGCTCTCGCTTTTGTAAGACTGTTCACCGCCCCTTAGGAAAATGTATCATGGTTTTGTGATTGATTACTGTTTGCATATAGTTCTCTGACAAATATCATGAATAAATGGTGTATAACATTGTATCTAAAATGTATAAGAAAACCACTCTGAAACGTCCTGTGAAATCCGTGCTTGCAAAGTCTGTGCATTAAATCCGTTCTTGGCGATCCTCTTGTTTGTTATATTCTTATGTCGGAATCAGGCTTGAGTTGGTTTGAAATTGACGCCATCCTTAATATTTACACCTACGGTGACCGGGAGGGGACGTGTTTGGTTCACTTAGTTTTGTTGTGGCCACAACATATAAACTTGTGGGAACGTCATAATATCTCATGAGCACGAGATCGTATGTTGAGCGAACGACATCCGTTTCTCGTGGCCACGACTTAATATGTTGAGGGAACGACATCCGTTTCTCATGGCTACCAGTTTTATAACATGTGGGAACCGAATCTTCACACGCGTTACGGGCTCCTCCTTTTACCCCGGTCATAATTTACTTTGTTATTTGTTCATTTAAGTTTCTCATAATTTGTTTTTGTTTAATGCCTTAAACGGGACTTTATTCGTGACCTGAGTATTTCATATAGTGTTTCCGGTGGCTGGAATTTTGTTTCTTTCTTTTTAGTAAACTTTGTGTACACAAACAATGTAGTCAGTGCTCAAGTTCATGTGTAGAGCCTCTGGTGATACTTCGAGCACAGTTTTATGTCGAGCCTCCTTAGTGTTTTAAAAATAGCGATTTTGATGCTATCATAGAAGTGCCCCATGCATTCCCATTCAAAAGGCATTTTGACCTAAAACGAAAATACGGTCAATCTTAAAAGTGGCGTTTCCATTCTAATTATGCTTTTACACGAAAGTTTGACTCGAGTAGACAAAAATAGCCTAGGTTCAATTTTGGCGAAAGTTACCCTTTAAAACCCCAGACCCTCTCATCTCCCCAATATAAGACAATCTCTGGGGCTTCATCGAGCCAGACTGGGGGAGAGGTGCTGTAATTATGGAAAATATGTGAAAAAATAATGTGTTTTTTGAATGATCAAGTATGAAAGCATGTTTTAGTACACCCCAAAAACAAAATCAAGACTTCGTAAAAGGGCATAATAGGACCCCTTTAACCTTTTAAATGCTGTTTATTTATTTTTATTTGTTTACTATTAGTATTAATTATTTCACTCATTATTTGTTACATTTCTAAAAATTATTTTATATTATTATTTTGGTGTGTTTTTTCCATGAAGGTCATAAACCTCTGTATGGCTTTGATGAATTGCCAATGTTTGGCTTAGTGAGTTTGGCTCTATTAAAGATATACAGTAGATTTCCTCCTCCTCTTCATGGAGGCTGTGATAAATGCATATTTTTACCATTTCAGAGGCTTCTAATCTGTAGATTTTATAGCTACTATTGACCTAAAGCAGTGGATGCTCAAGGGCGTCTTCAGAGGAAATCTTCAAACAGTGTTAGTACCTTCAGTGAATTGAAAGCCAGACAAACACCATCACCCAGGAAACACACTTGGTTTTCCATAAGAAGACCTCCGTTATAAACAGCTAAACAATCAAGGGAACACAAGCTGAGCCAATAAAGTGAATAGAAGTAATAGAGATAAAGACAATGATACCCTCCAAACACACAGTTCTCTTCTGAGCCCTTCCTAATCGAATGCTTGGCCCCCAATTAGCAGCTTTAGCAGGAGGATTCAAAGTGAGAGTTCAAACGGCTGGCAGGGCATTCTGAAGTGCGACAGAAACGGGTCCCAGCAACTGAAAAAAGTCTATGTCCCTGAGTGCTTCTGAAGAGATCAATAAGAGTTTATAAAAGACTCTACACACATCCAGGGTGTGTGATAATGACAGGCTTCTGAAACTCTTCTGATTTTTTTTTATATCACTGCTGTAAAGCTTTGCTCTGTACAAGTGTGCAGTGTAATCCACATCACAGGAATATCTCCCCGCACTTAGCGATGGATGGACATTCCTTTGTGTGTGCTACCATTAAACGTTATGTCAGGATAGCAGCAATATGCAGTAAAACATTCACTGCGTTTGGAAGTAAAGTTTTCTGTTCATAGTCAAAATAGTCAAAGCTCATCTATCCATCTGTCTGTCTGTCTGTCTGTCTGTCTATCTATCTATCTATCTATCTATCTATCTCTATCTCTATCTCTCTCTCTCTCTCTCTCTCTCTCTCTCTCTCTCTCTCTCTCTCTCTCTCTCTCTCTCTCTCTCTCTCTCTATCTCTATCTCTATCTCTCTCTCTCTCTATCTCTCTATCTATCTCTCTCTCTATCTCTCTCTCTATCTGCCTGCCTGACTGTCACTTCATCTGTCTATCTGCCTGTCTAAAATACCAGTGATTATTTTTATTTTTTTTGGGACTGAATTCTGAAAACTCTCTTTTTGTCCCTCTCAGATCTTTTACTTTTATTTTGCTGATGCAGAGAACTTGGGGAATTCAACAGCAAGCCTCAGAGTATGACATTTAGTGCATCCAGCTTTTTCCACATATCTGAAATCTCTTCTTACTCTCAGAGGGTGTTCGTGAATCGTGGCAGTTATTTGAGCCAGCGAGAGACAGACAGCGCAGCTGCTCTCAGGCTCCCTGTGAAGTGATTCAGCCTTCTGATAAACACCAAAAATAACCAACCGCTGAGCTCCTCTCCTGTCTGATCATTTAACACACCCCAAACCTGTGACAGACTGTGAACTCGCCGGTGAGACCGAGCCCTGTCGCCCATTCATGTGTCAGAGTCCCCGAACCCCGCGCAGTGATGGAGAAACATCCACTTCCTCCAACCCTCAGGACCAGAAAGTCTCAGGTGTTGACTGAACCCCCATGACAGAAGATCATTTTGGGCATTGCTGAGCGAAAGCAGACAGCTGCAGAATCATATACGCTTCCCGAATACCCCACGCTAAGACATGACTAATCGATATCTCACTCTGCATGCGGCTGTTCCTGCCTTCTGTAATGGGTGTTTATAGGTGATGGGACCCATCACTAAATCCAGATGGCCTCTGGAGCAGACTGACTGCCAGTACACAGCCTGCACAGTAAATGTGGCCTTAATGGTGTGGCTGTATGCTGCTGTGATGGTCATATTTAGAAATGAGAGCTGCATGGAACTGCCACAACAACAACAACAAAAAATGAAACCTGTCATGGCTCAGTCCCATTATAATGAAAGAATCACATTGTAAGTAAAATTATATCAGGTTACAGTAGTTGCTGAATGAACACTTCTCTATCAGTTTATCAGATCTTTGTCGGTGCTGATATTTTTTTCTTTAGTTTTCTGTCATTTAGAAACTGTATGACTGGGTTATAGGAAGTCAACAGCCTTTTACATTTTTTTTTTTTTTGACATAGTTTGTTTTTGGCAAAAAATAGGCAGAAATTACCGTCCATCCTGCATAATTTTAGACACTAGATAATGGAGAAAAAGGATTGGATTGTTTAAAATGCTTAATTAGTCTTAGAAAACTCTTTTAATATTACAACAGCCACTAGAAATCCCTTACATAAAAAAAATAAAAAAAATAAAAAACTTCATAATTCTCAATGTATTTGTTATAATACTATGTTTGTTATTTGTTATTGTTGTCTTTCTCTTGTCATTCCATTTTTAGTAATGCTGTTGCTTCATTATATGAAAGAATTGTTATGGAGGAATGGTAAGGAAGGAAAAAAGGAAGGAAGGATGGATGGAAGGAAGGAAGGAAGGAAGCAAGGAAGGAAAGGTTAGGAGGAAAAGAAAAATAAATTATAAGGAAAAAAAGCAAACACAGTTACAGCTCACATTTGCAATTCTCTGGCTGATTTTGTGTGTAATTTTGTGAACGTAGGCTATTTGGCCAGAACACTGGCTCTCTAACAACAGTCCCAGTAAGCATTTTTAATCATTAATGATTTTGAACGCTCCTCGAAAGTGGATAAACCCTTTAATGCAGCAAATGTTCAGCATGGCCAGCTCTGAATACTTATTTCAATAAAGAGGCACTGACCAACATATTAAGAGCCACAGGAAGGTTCACTCACCAAAGTGTCTCATATACCTGTGTTTCCTGATAGGCCCATGAAATCATGCAAAACCCATGCACAAGCACCCCCCCAATCCCAGCGGGATGGATGAGAGTAAATGAATGTGGTCTGAAGTCTGTGTGTCAGATATGAATAAGCGCAGTCCTCCCAGGTGTCATCTCCTCCATCATCACAGCGGAGGGCTCCCCTATCTGGGGCAGTTCTGCTCCAGGACTTGCCCACCCCTAGGTAAGACTGAGAGGATGTGAGGAGATGCCCTGCTGTGCTACGCTGGCGCTCTGACAGTATTCAGATGAAATCCTCTTGGACAAACCCAACTTACTGAGGAGGAGTATACTGAATAGGACAAGTTAATAATAATAATTTGTTACATTTATATAGCCTTTTTCTAGGTGCTCAAAGCGCTTTACATATGGAAGGGGGAATCTCCTCAACCACCACCTGGATGATGCGACGGCAGCCATACTGCGCCAGAACACCCACCACACACCAGCTTACTAGTGGAGAGGAGAGAGTGATGAAGCCAATCAGTATATGGGGATGATTAGGAGGCCATGATGGACAGAGGCCAATGGGCAAGTTTGGCCAGGATGCCTGGGTTACACCCCTACTCTTTTTCCGAAGGACATCCTGGGAATTTTAATGACCACAGAGAGTCAGGACCTCGGTTTAACGTCTCATCCGAAGGACGGTGCTTTTTGACAGTATAGTGTCCCCGTCACTACACTGGGGTGTTGGGACCCACACAGACCACAGGGTAAGCACCCCCTACTGGCCTCACTAACACCTCTTCCATCAGCAACCTGGTTTTTCTCAGGAGTCTCCCATCCAGGTACTAACCAGGCTCAGCCCTGCTTAGCTTCAGTGGGCAACCAGTCTTGGGCTACAGGGTGACATGGCTGCTGGCCATAGTCAGATAGATGCGCTTTGACTCTAACATTATTTTTCACTACTTATTTTAATAAATTTGACCACATAGGCCTACTGTATTCATAGTCATGTATTAGAAGCATATGTCGTTATTTTATTTTTTCACTTTATTTTAATTTATGTCTACACTGAGTGTAAGCATTCAGTGAAAAAACAAAGGATAAAAGGCTAAAGGATAACATTTGCAATTTGTGTGTATTTTTATTTTGGAAATGGGAAAGGGCAAAATCTTATAGCAAAACAAGTTATGGGAGGTTAGTAGGACTGTAGTTATAAATATGCATGCAGTTGCCAAGGGATGAATATGCATATTTTATCTTGTTGATGAATATGCATATTTTAGACCTCTCAGTCACTTTTTCTGAAAGCAGTGGGGTCTTCTTCAGAAGAACAGGTGCTCCCGGGGTGAGTCTGATAGGAAAGCTGAGCAAGCTTCTGCCACCTGTGGGGTTCGAAGAGCTCGATAAAATCTCTCTAACCTTGGTTTACAGCAACAGGCGCAAGATTCTCCACTCTCAGTGCCTCTCTCTTTTTAACTAGTTACTTCCCTTACAAAAAGTTCATTTTATTACATTGACATTTAATCATTTAGCAGATGCTTTTAGCAACTTACAAATGAGAAGAACAATAGAAGCAATCAAACCAACAACAGGACAACAATATGCAAGTGCTGTGACTAGTCCCAGTTAGTCTAGCACAGTACACGTAGCAGTACACATGCAAACGGTACACGTAACAGTAAGTTAAAACATGTAAGGTTTTTTTAAATAAATAAAAATTAAATAGATATACAGAATAGAATAGTGAGTGTTAGTATTAATGGGTCAAGTGTAAAAATGCTTCTTTAGCCTTTTCTTGAAAATGGCCAAACAGTCAACTGCTCTGGTTAAGTTAGGCAGGTCATTCCACCAGCAAGGAACAGTCATGGTTAAGATCTGTGAAAGTGATTTTGTGCCTCTTTGGGATGGCACCACAAGGCACCGTTCACCTGCAGAACGGGCGTCTGAAGTATTGTGAGTTTATGTATAGGGGTTCAGAGCCAGTGTTTGTTCTAGATCATGTCCATCAACACCCCCAAAGCATCACAGTTGTTCCTCATCCTGGGTCTACATTTCATTCGGTAACATTTGGCAGTTTTGATTTATATGACCACTTTAAATTACATGCACGTAAGCACTGACTCTATAGCATGTTTCTAAGGAGATTAAGTAGATTTTTAGTGAATTCCCATGTAGGCTACCGGTGGACACAAAAATTACTTCTTTAAAAAGCAATCATTTTAAACAAATTTACTGAATTGGATGGCAAAACATGTAAGTTTATAAGACTATGTGAACTATGTGAAAAACTATGTGAAAAAAAGAGTAAACACAACTACAAGCCAAGTATACTTTTAAGTATATACCAAATACAATTTAAGTATATTTAGATCAAAAGATTGAGTTCAAGTATAGGCCAAAAATAGTTTAAGTCAAGTAGCTATACTCGAGTGTAATGTTAAGTATATTTCTGAGAAGTACATCAAATTTATTTCTGAGAAGTACATAAAAAGTAGACAAAGTATACTTAGTTTTTTAGTGTAAAAGAAGTACAGTATACTAATAGCACACTTGAATAAACTTATTTTTGTAAGGGTTCACCTGGATGGGGACATTTGCACTGATACATTTAATTTAAATAGTTTGCTTTTGGCTAGTATTTGGCATTTCTTTGATAATACAGAATGCATTGTGAAGTATGTAATGCATTTAAGTGTGCAAAATGCTTTTTTTTTTGTTGCATATATAGCACAAATATTAATATAATGTTATTATTTTATTTTATTTTATTGTTTTATATTATTATATTTTAAATATGGTATAATCAAATATATATTAATTTTATATATTTACCCAGTAAGCAAGTCAAGTAGGTCTTTCCCCCGTTATTGCTCTGCAGATAAGTTCAAAAGACAGGCATTACTTTGGGCACCTACACCCACATTTCGGGTCCTTTACCTATCCAGAATCATCTCAATAGAGTTCTGCAGGGATGACATATCTTTGAGGCCAAATTCAGCAACGAGGTAGCATTTTAGCACTTGTTTTTTTATGTCGATGTTTTTTGTGTGTGTGTGTTAAAATCCTGAAATAAGGTCTGTGGTTAACACAAACTAATGATATTTTCAAGTAAAAACTTCTTCTTTTTTTTATCATAAACTTTTTTTGGACCCAGAGCTTATTTTCTGCAGTACTCCAAAGGCCAGTGAAGCCAATGTTTTGTCGAGGGAACCAGGGGGGTGCTAACTTCCTGGTTGAATTATAAAAATATGTCATCATCACTGCAGCATTTCCTGTGCTTGCAATCTGCAGTCTTCTCTCGAGGTGCTCAGTACTGCCATCAGGTTGTTTTGAGGTTCTTGCTAATCACCACAATCAAAAAAGCAATGTAACTAATTACTTATAGGCAAACATAGACATAGACAAATTACGTCATAACAATGCTGATTGACTGATGTCACCACAATAACTCACAAGTAAACTTTAAAAAGAGTAAAAAGTTACAAAAAAGATAATACTGTCACAAGATGAGGATGAGGATGAGGATGAAGGACTGAAGACAGGATCAAAGTATCAACATAGTTTAATAAAACAAAAGGGTGAAAAGGTGTAACAGTATAGCAAAACACACGCAAACAACAACCAACACAGAAGACTAAAAACAGAGGATAACAAACTAAATGATGAGCAGCGGTATTGGAGGATTAGTGTTCATGGTGACTGATGAGTGGCGGGAAAATAGAAGGAAACGTGTCTGAAGACAAACAAACTAAAAGGCCATGAAGGTGACACTAACTGAACATATGTGACAAATACAGTAAAAGAAAATAATGCATTTCTTATACAACAAGGCATAATTGGCATAAATTAAAGGTGAAATCTTTCCTATATTGGTTGCTTTAACTTTAAATGAGGTGTGGGATATTTAAAAATGTGGTGACACATTCTATCCAGCCTTCATGCGAAAGAAATAGAAACATTTAGCTTCCCATCATTTCGCAGCTTCCCACACACCAGAAGATGTGTCAAGATCTTTTGTCCTCGCATTAAATTCCTGGCACTGTGTGATAGAGTGACTGAATGTTTGTATAGTCTATATCTGTGTGCCTCTGCAGCATAATGGCTTGTACAATATTGTCAAGTATTCAGTCATGTTTGCAGTGTCCAGCTCGTATTGATTGGCTGCTATTACCACAGGCACTAAAGGAAAACAAAATCCATGCACAGCCACAAAGACTTGCCAAATCTCACAAAGCAACATACTTTTGACCTCGTTTGAAATGTTATTATAGAATGTTTAAAAAAAAATGTTTTAACCCTACCGAGTTATTGGAAGGCTCTATATGAGGCTGCTTTCCTATATTATTAATATATTTTAAAAAGTTGTATTCAGCACAATTTTTATATGAAAATTAAACCACCGAATACACAAGACAATATACAAAGAAAGAAAGCAGAGAAGACAATCATTGGCGATGGGTGTTATCTGAGAATATGTGACGCGCTCTATCGTTTTAAGTAGGAAGACACAATCAGCCGTTTGTGGAGAAACACAACTTAAATTTTGTGTTTTATGTTGTTTATTGATAAAAAAAGTCTTAACTTTAAAATGATGTACGTTTTACTACCGAATTCAAACAATAAATGCCGTTTTGATGCTAGGATTGCTATAGTCCTCGGTGCGTGTGTGCGTAAATCTCTTCCTTAAGATATGTAGAAAGATACAGTAAAACTTACAGAGACGTATAGCTTATAAAAACTTGAATTATTGTTACATATTTGCATTATTATAAAAATGTTAATTTAAAATTAAGCCTGTTTCTGGGCACTTAAAAGCCAAGAGCCAAGAAGGCCTTGTTTGGCCTATCCTCAGGGGCCATTTTTTCTTTCACTTGTTTATCTTAGAGTGAAGCTGTTCTCCCTGAAGTCTTATCTGTCGAATTCAAGCAATAATGTCAAACAACGCTGACCAAAGAGTTGCCCTGTGTTTGAAAGAATAAGTATTCTAGTCCACAGTGAAGCAATAGATCAGGAGGAGCAGCAGCGACAGATATGACTCTGGTGATCAGCTTCCACTGCGGCTCCAGCTCAGTCCAATTAGAGCACTTGGTAAAGGTGTTATCTTTCAATCCCGCTTTCATCTTGCTGAATGAGGTGATGAAGAGGGGACAGAGAGAAAGGCACAATGTGATAAAGGTTGATGGAAGTTTAATGAGACAGAAAGTTCACATTCAGCAAAGAACTAAAAAGCAAAAATCTGTGAATGCGAAGACATGGCCATTTTAAAGGGAAGGGGAATTGTTACATGAAAATGTGAGTGTTTTCACTGTATTCAAAAAGAGATGAATTGATTTTTGTGAGACCATCCTTAAACCGTCTTGGAGGAAAAACTGTTTATTAACCATTACAGACTACTGCATCTGGTCTGCCTGAATTAGCTGGCTCAAATATAGTTCTCATGGTTCCCATGGTGGCATCTCCTGGCCAATGGCTATAGGGACAGATGTTTTCGGATAGGTTCTGGTTGACCATGCCTTCAGTGTCCTCTAAATGAGTGTATTTACTTATCTCATTTGACTTTCTAAAATGTGACTTTAAGTAGAAAATGGAGGAGAGGTTTATGAAGTGGAAAGCTGTTATCTACTAGACAGAGTGGTGCTGTGGTTTTTGGATAAATTAATTAAGGTTGGTACAGCCTAAATTTTAAAAGATCAAAGCTATTATAAACCACAGAATGTGAAATCATGGAATACATGAAATACATATCTAATTCACAGAAGGAACATTTCATGGCTGAAGTGCATTTTGTGACATGCTAAATCATGAAATGTAATTTATTTCAAAGTACATTTTGTGATCTAGACAGCCCCTTGAGTGGAAATGAAAAGTGCACAAGTGGAACAGCATTTTGTCATGAAGTGCTGCATTTTGTGTTCCATATTCATTCCCCATCATTTTAATCACAGAAAAAAAAGAAAAAAAAAAGAATAAGTGCATACTTGATTATGATTATCACAGGCCATCTAGAGTATACAGTTTACATTTTCATATCTTTGTGAAGTTAGCCTCCCATGGACATGGAGATCCTGTAAATTTATAGTTTATGAAACCCAATGCAACATATCCAGCACACTCCCATGACATCATCTGAGGGCTGATAAGCAAGTATTGATATCAACAGTTGTGTTCAGCCAATAATCGAGCAGCTGTCCATTAAAACCTTGAAAATGGTTTATGCTAATAATTAGTTTGGCAAAGCCAACTTTATTTCAACTAAACCCTCATGTGGTGTAACTGCAGAAATTCTGATTAGTGTGTACAGGATTTGACACAGGAAATGAGTATGAACAGCACAAGCCGCAAATCCTGGAAATCTCCCCGGCTGTTTGTTGTATTCTCAATGAAACAGAATGGCAAACGTTTATGCTTCATATCCAGCAAGGCCTATCGTTCCCAGTGGAGCTAGAGTGTCACTAATGGAATATCTCACAGCCTGACGCTCTTCTGACGAGCCAGGCTCAGCTGAGAGAATAACTGATGGGGTAAGGCCAGTCCCCCCGCACGTCCCGCTCACTGACAGCTAACTCACTGCGCTGTGCTTGCTCACTTTGTTTTCCTCCACCGGGAGATGAATGTTTTGTGATGGGGAGAGGAAATAATCTGTGCTGAATATTACAACATTGCATGTTCCAGAAGAGTGGACAATGCAGAAAAGATAGCAACAATATGTGAACATGGAACTGCTGGTTTCAGTGTTTAGTTTCATGATGATAATAAAAAAATGCTCTTCATGCACCAATACTAAAAGTCTGGCCAATACAGATAAGTTAATAATTATTTTCATGCTATAGCTGATAACCAGTAAATGGCTGAAAAAATCTAAAAATAAATTCTAATTAAATTAAAACGAGACTAAAATCGGTCATTTTACAAGCAATTTTGGGCATCATAACATTATAGTGTGCAGTATGAAAAATGCATATTTTGAGATTTGGTAATGATTACATATAAAAGTGTTACTAAATTATTAGTGTTTTTAAAGATGAACTTATTGTGATTGTTAAGTGACAGCAAAGATAATCTAAATGTAAACAACTAAATATTCTTAAAAAGAAATCTGCTGGAGTGTGACTGAAGTCTAGGGGACAAGATATCTAAAAGAGCTGCCACCCATCGAGCACAGCAAAAAATTTGGTACAGTCAGTAAATTAGCTCCGGAGGACCGTGGTGTGTCTCCAGTGGAGTTTTGTGGTGTAAGGCTGGGACAAGATTTAAAACTTATCATTAATATTTAATTCTGCATGCATGGCTTCAATGCAATTTCCGGCAGTCCGGGTGCACCAGTCCACCTGGAAACAAAGTTGTGTTTACAAGACTGTTACAACGAGCTCTAATGAGGAAGATTTGATGTGGAACTAATAACAAGATGTGGCAAAATTGGGCAGATCTAGTATCAAATCTTTGAACGATATTCAGAGTTTTTCAACCTGCAACCCAATATCATGGAATCTGTATGAAATGGTACGCTGTGAATCATAGAAAAAACAACTATTACTGGGGCATAAGCAGATTTTATGAAAATCTACAAATGAGATTGTACAAATTTGTACAAATGTTTTCCACCAGTTTGCCTAAACATAAAATAGTTATTGCTATGAGATTAGTGTTGGAGTTTTGATTTGAAGCAACTAGAATATAAAGTAGACGATGTTCCATGAGCATAACTGGCAACCTATTACTTGAACAGAATACATTTTCTCTCATTTTCATGTTCCTCCTCATGTCTGTCTCATCATTAGTCTTTTTCCCCCCGACTGGTCAGGCATTCAAAGTCAAGTTGGACTGCATAAGTAACCCTGCAGCATTAGGGGCTGGGTGACATTTTCATGTAAACGTGTTTTGTTCGTGCTGTTCAGACTTTAAATTTGGCATGAAAATCCACCCTAAGAATTTTTAAAATCCATTTTATCGATCTAATGTTTAACCAAAATGTCATAACTCAGTATTCTAGTGAAATGACAGACTTCTCTCGACATATGCCAGACTTCTCTAATCATTTAGTCCACATAAATCCATCCCTTTCTTACAATGGACCACAAGCTCACATTCAGATCTGCATTTATCTAATCAACAACCAATGGATAGAAACAATTCCTTTTTTCATCTGTTTTACTCAGATGAAACGAATCTGTCACTGCCTCGGTTTCATTAAATGTAGGATTTTTAGAGTTGCTAATTGAAATCCAGTCTATTTAGAAGCTGAAGTTGTATTGCGATGAATGGCAGTTTGAAAACAGCTTCCTATTCACTTTAGACTTTTTAGTCTTTTGTATTTTTTGTTAGTATATGTTGGCTTTGTATCCATTTATTGATTAAAGTTAAAACATGACAACTATATTATATATAGAAGTCAATATATAGCTTGTTTTATTTCCATTTAAGTGATCATAAGCCTATCACTGGCCTCTAGTCCACAACAATACATTTGGCAAAAGTGTTTGTCAATAAGGGCAATATTAAAGACATCAGCTATACTATTGAGATTAGATTATACATTTTATACACAGATTATACATTGCTAGCACTACTGACTTTTATATCATCAGCCTCTTAACTAAACACACAATGACTCAGCACCCCATTTTTTTTTCTCTTCTCATATAATATTTCTCTCACACACCTCACCATTTCATAGCTAAAGACAAGCCAGGTCAGGACCTGACACTCCTAAAATGACACTATGTGTCCATGGTGAGAACTGAGGCACGGCTGTGGTGAGGGCAGGAAGCTCTGTCAGGTGCAGAGAGATGCACCAAAAGAGCGAACATGAAATATTCATTATTCTAAACCATGTGCCAAACCTGGTCTACTCTTCCATGCTCTCCAACAAAACAAGTTTCACAGTGAGTAGTAAAAAGCCATCTTCTCACCCTCTTTAATATTTATAAAACTGGCCTGCTAGCTATTCTCAGGAGGGTTGTGGTTGGTCTGGCGGGGAGAACAGTTTTCAAACAGGACCCCTCCAAAATGGTAGACAGTTAATAAAATGAGTTCCTCATATATTTCTATATATCTATTGGTTAACTAATGGACAGCAAGCCTTCATTTTCCTCCTTTTTTGACAGTTTTTCATCTTTTATAATATATTTCCCTTTCCCTCCCTCATGCTCTCGTATCTCTCGCTTTCTTTCTCTCTCTGGTCTTCATTAATGATGTTTTTGTCTGGCTCTTTTCTGTCTTCTCTCTGAAGGTTCCTCATTGGTTCTTGGACTCGTTTCTTTGTGCTGGGCCCCTTTCTCTCGGTCGTTACGGTTGGAAACAGTTTGTGACAGAGCATAGATAGATAGTCAGTGTGACTAGAGGTCCCTGTTTTCCAGAGAAAACAAGTTTTCTCACCTTTGTGTTTATTCCAAAATAATAACTATAAGAATTCATAACAAATTTTATATTTAATGTATAGGTATTGTTTTCGTTAATGTTCAGCTCTTCTTTTTAATAGTAATTTTCTTTGGATAACCAGTCATCAAAGCTTGATGATGGTCACAAACAAGGAGAATACCTTTAATTTCAACTGATTGCTCTCTAAAATCACAGATCACGTTTTCAAGTCATTTCAAGTTTGAATGTGACATGGCAAAGCAGTGATATCAAGTGGGTGAATTGTTTACTTTTGAATTAGTCTTCCAATTAACACCATTATTTATTCATTCAAAGAAGTCTGCTGCGGGCTCGGCAAAAGTGCGCATCGAAGTCGCATATCGACTACAAAGGGGGCGCTCGCGAGCACCCTTCTGAGGCCTAAAATGACAAATGGGACACCCTACGCCTACGATCTCACAGACTTAACGGACACGCGCACGCGGCAGCCATTGTAAGCAGGGGGGCAGTGTTTCGGAAAACATTGAAGCTTCCCCGGGCGCGATATTTTTTTTCCCAGGATGGTTGGGGAAGACTCATGAATATTCATTAGGGAAGTCATCCCTGATTGGTCTGATGACCTACCCCTAACCCCGCCCCTAAACCTACCCGTCACTGGGGTCTATGTGATGACCTACCCCAACCCCGCCCCTAAACCTACCCGTCACTGGGGTTAAGACCAATCAGGGATGACTTCCCTAATGAATATTCATGAGACTTCCCCAACCATCCTGGGAAAAAAAATTTCGCTCCCCGGGCGCCGCCATATATTAGCAGACCATCACCTGCTGTTAGCATTCCATTGACTCCCATTCATTTTGGTGTCACTTTGACAGCGAATAACTTTACATCTGAGGCGATTAATGACTCCATTTGTCCATTATTTATTTCTAAAGAAACACGAAAATGTATAAAAGGCTCCATTACCTTGTATCTTACGTTATGGCCCAGTAGAAACAGTTTTTGTAAAAATAGTCCACAAGACCGAAAGTGCATATGAAGTGTGCCATTTGGGACAGGGCCTTGCTCTTCAACGACTGCGCTGATCAAAAGCACGATGGGAAACGACTTGCTGATGACACAGCTTAATGCTCATTGGTTTAAACAACCGTGATGTATTGTTCTCTTTTAAAATGTTTGATTTTAAAACTCTGATATCATGTTTTATGTGTATAAATTATGTGTGAATATTCCCAAACTCTCTGACAGTGCGATCTCTATATGGGTAAGGCCTATTTGATTTTTGTCATATTTATAATCTAATGGAAATAAATAACAGCAGCCTACTTTGGGTGTCTTGTTCATTATATTTATTTTCAATTGAAAGCAACAGAACTTAAATTACATCCAGTTATCATCAACATGGTGCATGAGCGTGAATCCTGCAATCTCTGATCTACTGCGAGAAGAGAGAACTGTCCGTCTTGCCTGAGCTTTTTCACTCCTCCCCTCACTCCAGCCGCCTAGTCTCGCATCCATTTCAGGCGAGGCGCATCTCAAACAAGCCTATTGCTGCGATCTAATGTGAGTGGGATCTCGCACCAGTAAACACGTCATCAGAAGAGAAAATATGTCCTTCCAAGAGAGGCAGGGCTAAGTGATTTTGATTAAAGATTAGCCTACGAGGGCACATGAGTTTAAACAAATAAATAAAATAATGATGTGCTCGGATAAATCACAAATATTAAACACTGCAATATTCCATAAAAATAAGAATTGTCAAATTGTCAATGTTATGATGACTTTAAAAACTCTGTTGGCTCAGGGGAGGCAAGAGAGATGTTGCTCACACCCTACTCCCCCCTGTATTCTTTTATATAAAACCAGTTTCAAGTTTATAGGCAATTTATCGGTGCTGTAAATAATAAAAACCATTATATACAAAATGCAAAATGCTAAATCAGGAGTGAGTTCTCCAGAGTATCTAGAGCATTCACCCCAGGAGGTTAGCGCTTACTCTGTAAGTGGATTGAAATGAAGGCTGAATCAGTCTGTATGGTAGGCCTACATGATGGTACCTATAATTACCTCTGCTGGATTTTCTGCTCCTGATTCTGTGAATGTGGAATTGCAAGAGGTCAGTCTTGAATGTTTTTCTGAACGAATGACAGGTCAGAACGTTGTTTTTGTGCCACTGTTCTCTTGTCACAAAAGATAATGTGTTTATTCAAATCTGTATTCTGTGATTGCTGGAGTATTTTAATAGTGTTGTTGGTGGCTTTAGACAGCATTTTCTTAAGATTGCTCCAAGTTTAATGAAGCATCAGAAAGGCACCGTTTCCCTGAACAGGAACATTTGCATTACAATTTCTAAGCAGGAACAAAACACAATCACCCCTTCCACAGATGGACAGCACAGTGGTTCATGATGATAAATGGCTTTACTGTCAGACTGAATAACTGAAGTTGTTGCCTTTAGCCCAATCACTTGTGTCCCAATTCAGAGGCTGCATCCTTCGAAGGATGTGGACTTAGAAGGCGTGGCTTAAACGGGACAGTCTAGGCTTCTACATTTCTCTCGTCGCCTAGCAACTGTTACAGCTGCCGTTGACGAGCGGCAATAATGTTTGCACTGGACTTTAAAAAAAAGTTATATTCAACTATCTGAAAACAAAACGGTTCACAACCCATCTTAATATGTTCACCTTGGTCTTTTTATGTAAATAATAAAGAGTATAAAATATATAAAATCGTGTCTTAGTAAGATATAAGTCAACATTTGAACTGCTGTTATTTTTACATTTGTATCATTAGATATTCCAGTAAGAAACCCAATACTTGCAATTAAAAATGTGTAATCCGGCAATTTTTCCCAAAAAATAAGCTAGGTTGTGAAGGATCCATCTGTTGTATCCTTCATTGTCCGGGAAATGAGGATGCATTTTGGAGGCCGCATTTGAAGGAGCTTCTGAATTGGGACAGCCTTAGTCGCACTGCTGTGACACAATCAGCATTCGAATGCGGCTTTTGAAGGATGCAGCCTCTGAATTGGGACGCAGCTATTGTCATCAATGGAACTATCATGACCGTCACACTATAATAATGGAAACCTGCAAAAATCACTCACCACTCTATTGTCTGACAACAAAGTCATACGTAAAGGCCATACTTGAAGGGATAGTTCACCCCCGCCCCTTATGTTTTACAAATTTTATATTAGCATATGGGTTTAGAACGTAACAGTGAGTAAATGGTCCCGTTAAAATACAAAACTATTTACTTTAAATGGCAGATTTACTACCCTGAAACTACCCTGAGCTGTATTGCAATAAGGCCTCGAAAATATCATTTAAAGTTTTGATGTGAAAAGTTGAAGGTGATGATTACAGCGAATGTACAAATTATAGGCTTATGCCAGCGTTACACTCCAAAAAAGTAATGACACAATTCATTTTATATTTTTAGTTTCAGCCGAGGTCCTTCACGGCCAGCTAAAGCATTCTTATGGGCTTTGAGATGTCTGAGGTCTGAGATTGAATGGGAAATTTGGTGAGACTTTTCCTTCCTCTCCAGCAGATGCTGACAGACCAGACCCCTGAAGTAACAGGCCTTTAACTGCTAGTGACATTTTAATATAAACAAGCACTGCTAGAAATCCACAGGGAATTATATTTTTTAGGCAGTCTTTCCCTGCCCAAAGTCGATGTCTTTGGAGATTTAAGGAAGTGTTTGACAGATGTGCTCGATCTGCAGTGTCCTTGGAGTTTGGACAGATCTGACGAAGAGATTGTTAAATGCATCACTGACATTTAGAAATGTCTGCACAGTAAAAGTGGTAGTTCTGTTTGTTTGACATCTACTGTATGGCCTGGCACTTTTTTAACCTAAGAACACATTGTTTAACTGGATAAAGCATGGCCTTTGCATTCCCACACAACTTACCAAATGTTTTCCTTACCCACACTGATGACAGAAGCTTCATGGAGGATTTGTCTGGTCAATCTGCCAATAGCAAATCTCACAGTGTGGATTTTATTTCAGATTGCGTCTCTGTCAGCAATGTCTGTCAGCACATTATCTTCATCTGAGTTAATTAGTGAAAGAGTAAACACTGGAAATCTAATTTGCAGTTATTCATTTTATTAGGAGAAGCATTAGTGCAATTAATACATTTTCAACTTGTATTATGATTAAAATGATTGAGATTGTCATGCATAAATTGTTTGCTTTAACAGTTATAGGGTGTTTGGGGAGCATGCGAATAAAACATCTAAAAAAGAAGGGTGTGTGGTTAGTCTTAACAGCATATCCCTTAGATTAATAAAAGCTTCTCTGAGCTTGTTTATAAAGAGATTTTTGCAATGGCCATTGAAAAACTGCTCTAATACTGTGATTGCATAATGAAGTTCTGGTTAAGTTTGTGATGATTGGCTGAGAGTTTTTTTTTTTCTTTTTTTTTCTGGAAGTAGTAGTTTTCATTATGAAAAGAGTAAATTAGTATATTATGTAAGAAAAGATTGGTGCACACTCATTTTGTCTCACACTCACAGTTTTTGCTTGCTTCTGTTGCTCCGTGGTTGGTTTTTATGGAATTTAATGAATCAAGAGCTCTCAAGTAAATGAACTAAACTTCTGGCATGTGATGAATAATTTTTTTCTTGATGTAAAAAAAGAGTAGATATTCTGTTTATTTTTATTTTTTTACAAAAATACTGGCAGGGAAAGAGCTTTAACTTTATTTAACTGTTGTTAGAAGTCTTCTTAAATGTGTATTTTTTTAGGTATTTTATTATCTAAAATCAATATTTTTATTCATAAATATGTCCTCAATGGTGTACAAATACCTCTGCCAATGATCTGACTTATCCTCGTAAACGAAGAATTTATTATCTTTATATACATGGGACGGGTAGGTCCACGGAGGCTTCCATGTAGTTCCGCCATCTTGAAAAACTATAATAGCAAAGAGGGACAAAAAGTACTAGGCCAACACGTTTCCACAACGTGTTTTCGTTCAGAGCCAGCGTCACGTGACTGAAGCCAGCAGAAGCGGAGGAGCAGAGCAGTGAGAGGCGCTTGTCACTGCCCCGGCTAGTTTAAAAGGCTGCACTGCACGGTTATTTATAATGGAGGACCATACAAATGCTGAGTCACATGATAAGGAGTCCTCGTCGTCGGAAAAGTCCAAAATAGACCGTAAAAGGAAACGTGACCGGAGATTACAAATAACAAGGGTTAATGTCGGGATAGCTAACGCAGGAGAAAGCTTTCAAAAGAGGCGCTGAAGTTTCCTGCTTTCTTCTCGACAGGTAAGTCAATGTTACGGTTTTAATTACAAGCTTTTTTTCATTGCTTGGTTGTGTACTTTATTATATAGTCAGTAGAACATTTATAGTTAAAAGTTAAACAGGCTTTTTGATGAATAGCAGCTATTGAGTAAAGTAGAGAAGGCCCTAAAAACAAGGTTGTAAGTTTTGTTTGTTCAAAACTGTAACATTCGTTTGTTCGTTGTGTCAAGTTGCAGTTTGTTTGAAATAACAATCCCAGTTCACCCGAAGGAAAACTTGATGAAGTGCTATTATAAGATAGCCTGGTTAAAACCAGACCATCTCAGTAGTAACTGAGTTATGGTCTGGCAAAGCTTCATTAATAACTCATTTCCAAAGGGGCGTCACCAACGGACGTCGCTCAAATGCCTCTGGGCGCAACTGGATAGACCTAAAACCAATCAGAGCGATGTCATCGTGTAAAGCCATATGCTGCGTCCCAATTCGCCTTAGTTACACTACGCTATAAAAGTATGTACTCTTTTTGTGAAGAAAAGGTATTTACTTTTGAATGTGTAGCAAAAAAGTAGGCAAGCTTTGGGAAATTGGGACATACTACTTCGTCATCTTTATCAGACGGATCTGTCGCGTGCATTCTGTCACGTAAACTGCCCTGTCAATCATCTTGTCACAGTTAAAATCCTCTATTAAATCTAATGTCATTTCCTACCGTTTCGGAGAGAAATGTAGTAGCACGTTCATCTACCAGTGTCTTTCATGGAGACTGTCCTTATGTGTTTGCAATTTGAATATAATAATGCATTTAAAAGTTGCTGCGCTTCACCCTCAAATGCCTCTGGGCGCAATTGGATAGACCTTAAACCAATCAGAGCGATCGTCATTGTGTAAAGCCCGCCCCAACATTTCTGATTGGTGCCACGATTTCGACGGATTAGAAATGGGCTTGAATGAGCTCTTTGCCAGACTACTTGCAGAGCAAATCTAAATTTGTCGGAAGTTGTCTGGGTTTTCCCAGGCTAATTATAAGACATCCTGTCATAGCTTTTTGGTACATAACGGCTACCGTAGATGCCACACACATTTGAAAAAGCGAGGCGCTGGAAAGCACTATTCGTTTGAATGCAAAATACAATTTCACCGCTAGATGGGAGAAAATCCTACACAATGTCCCTTTAATTAAGCAACATCAGAGCTGTTTGTCAAAACATTGGCTTACTGATCATTTTTGCTCTGAGACAGTTTACAGTCAATTATGAGTTGTTGTTGTTTTTTCAGATAAAGGTGGATTTTGACAGTATTTTTGTGCATGCTACAGTATGAGTTATATATGAGTTTGGATGATTTAACTGCCATCTTCCTTCTCACTTAACCTCCTTGTAGTCATGGCAACCTGATTAATCATCACATGATTTCTACAGATATGAAGAGGTATAAGAGCATTAATGAGGGCACAACATGAAATGAAGAACCACAGATTTTACCACTCACTTATGAAAGTCTAAGAAATACTGCAAGGGTCACAAACATTTTAAGAATGACAGATGATCTGGAAGTATGATTAGAGTTATTAAGAGTTATTATGAGGGCAGAGGTCATGGCACACCCACCCACCAAAGATCATTAAGAAGGTCACAGCTCCAGTCAGGCCAGATGACCGTGCTGAGAGAGATTGAAAAGGTGGAGATTTCAGTTGAAAGCATTTGCACCATTTTATGAGCATAATGGTGCACAAATTCAAACATTATTAGTTCATTAGTTCTCATGCAATTAAAAGACAACAAAGCAATTAAGTAAGAACTGATAACCAATAAAAACTGAGGAAGATTGTTGGTCTTAATTAACTGTAATAAATCTGCAATTTGCTTTGTTTGATGTGTCATTGCTGAAATACAAGCTTCAAATGCAAATGTTGTTCTGGCAGGAATTTTAAAGCATTGTTTCAAATATACCATATACAGTAGGATGAGTTTATTTTAGACCTCATACAAACATGCCCTTCACCTACTCTTCAGACCACCATCAGTGTTGGAGAAACTGTTGCTACTGTAACTACATTGAAGCTAATGACAGAAATGGGCTGCAATAAATCTGTAGTTTACAAAGTCTATATTTTGTGGGTTTCAGAAAGTCAACCGCAGATTAGCTATGGAGATTTAACATTTTGTCTAGCCAGTAAAAATTCACTGCTTGTTTACACTTAATATTATTCAGTAATATTATTGACATGAAAACTTGAACTAAATTGAGCTGAAAATTGACAATTGTCTTCTGTAGAGCTGCTTTATCTGAATCTAATTTGTTTAATAATTGATGAACTGCTACATTGACACTGTTATTGAACTGAATCAGACTTGAGATTAATAAAGACACATTGCCTTCTGTAAAGCTAAGCTGCTTATAGCTGAATTGTTTCATATTTGAGGAACTTTGCACTTTTGAATCTAGTATCTGACATGAGCTAAATTTTGACACGATTATCTTGTGCAGAGCTGCTTTTAGTTTAAATGAGTTAGCTTCATAACTAATTAATTTTGCAACATTAACATTGATATTGAACCAAATTAAATCAACATCAATCAACAACTTAATTGAGCTGAATGATAACACTCCGTCTGTCATTTTAAGAGCTGCTATACAGCTGAAATTATGTTTCATAATTGAAGAACTTTGTATCATTAAAGGTAGGGTAGGTGATCATTTTTCTAAAAAAAAAACATTCCAAATTTGTTTAAACTGTCTTTATATACCAATACATAATTAAAATGTAAGTACTCTGAAAAAGAAAATTTAAAAATCGAGTGACTGTAGACCTTTTAATCTGCAATAAACACAGCTCATTATTTCCATTCACTCCACCCCCTCCCTTCTGAGCTCCTTCCAAAGCCACGCCCCCAAAACACATGAACGCGCGACGCCAAACGCTCAGGCTGGAACAAGACGCATTTATTACCTGAGACGAGTGGAGAGGAAGGAGCGCAGTACATACAGTGACATCATGTCAGAATCACATGTAATAAAATACCTAACTTTATCACTATGAATATAAACAAATAAGATTTATTTTAGTACTCACTATCAAGCTAGCATATCGATAATGGTAAAGTTTCATTCGGTAACGAGCTATATTTATAAGGCAAAGCTAAAAACAGGTTGCATTGATACACGTTTTCCATTACCATCAGTTACACTGTGATGAAGATGAATTTCGTGTAAGATTCATAACATATACGGTGTTTTGCATGTAAGAGTTTCCATGATGAAAACATTGTTGACTCTAATGAAGACTAACGTACACTCCGAGTCCGGAGAAAAGTACCGCATCGTCGGCTCGAGGACAGGTCCGGGGTTGAGGGCGAAGCAGAGGAGGTCGTTCAAGAGTGCGGGCAGGGTCCGAGGAAGTAGTTTTTGCCTTGTTTGCCTTCGCTGACTGCATATGCAGGTGCTTTGAGCTGAATATTTCCGGGAACGGTGACATGTGATGAGTGCACGCAGGGCAGCGCGCGCAGTGGGGCTCGGGGCGGGCACGAGACATGAAGGCATCTGATTGGTTCTTTACATTCGCACCGAATGGCAGTGATTGGTCAGAGTTTTTACTGTCCTGCAGCTGCTACAGAGGTCTGATTTTTTTCATTCCTTTTTCTAAACACATAATGTATTGACTACTATCAGGATGGAAGGACCATTTCACCCAGTATAAAAAAAAGTGTTTCTGAACAGGATTACCTACCCTACCTTTAAGGGCCAGATTTACTAACAGCTTGTGCCAGCGCAAACCCTCTTTTGGCATTAAAAACTACTGTCAGGATTTACTAAAGACATGAAGTGAAACATTAGGGCTGAAAAGGCGTGGAAAGTAATTTTTTTGCGGCTGACCTTATTGCATATGCATTTGAAGGAGTTTGCCTTTCAGACGCAACATTTATGGGAGGAGAGTATTTAAATGAATCATGCAAGGTGATTTACTAAGGTTTGCCCTAGTCAATTCACTGGTATTTGCGCCATTATTTACTGCCTAAAAAAGCACGTCTTAAGCCAGATGCTAATTTGGTAATTTGGCCGCTCTTGGTAGATTGTATTGGTCATTTTGGAAATGATCCGGCTGCGTCTGTGTTCTTTAATTTGCGCATTGTCAGTAGATCACATGCAGAACTTTGCACTCCCATTGGCTCTTTTTATTTTACTCTCATGCTAATTTGCCCTGTTTAGTAAATCTGGCCCTAATCCTGTTATTTTCTTATTTATTATTATGAAGCTGCTTTGAAACCATTTGTATTGTATAAAGTACTATATAAATAAATGTGATGAGTTGACAACAATATAACAATATTTAGAATATATTTAAGTTATTCCACTACTCGTTGGAAAACGTTGTTTGTTTTACTGAAAAATGGAGTTAGTAGTTTCCACTGTATGTGGTCCCTATGGCAGTATCCGACCACTACAGGTTCAACAGGCATGTAAAATGTTGTAAGTGTGAAGAAGGTCATTGCCTCTGGGTGCATACAGGACTAAATGAGGATCTGTAACAAAAAAAATCCATAAATTCAGTTCTTACCTGCCATTCTCATCCATATAACATGAGGTGGCACATCTGTTTCTGTATTAGAGCCTTGACAGATGGCATTGCATAGAAATGTACACACACATAGATCCGTTCCAATGTTCTCGTCTGTTTTTGAAAGCAACAGGAATCCAGATGGAGGTCCTTTCACCACCTTTGGGTACAGGACAGCACGCCCACTCTACCAGAATGACACATTAGGTAGAAGCAGATTAAATTAAAGGCTTTGACACTATTCGCTGCTGTTAGAGGCTCTTCACGCTGCTTTCATAGGCTATTTTTTGTGACAATTTTCTGTGATGGAACCAGAGGGGTCATTTGAAAGTTTGATGCATGTAATCAACTGTTCTTTATTCAGGTCATCCATTATGATCTCCTGTTACAACAGAGGACAGTTCAGCATGCATGCAGTTTTGGAACAAGCCGGCGGCTAGATTTCTTTTTCTCGGGCAGAGAGAAATGGTTCTTTTATTATACAAATGTACAGTGCAAAATGCCTTCCCTTACGAAAAATAAGTTTATTCAAGTGTTCTATTAGTAACCTATACTTCTTTTAATAGGCTACTCGATGAAAAGAGTACAAGAGTATATTTTTAAGTATATCTCGATCAAAAGATTGAGTACAAGTACAGGCCAAATATACATGGACTTTTCTCTCAGTATAAGTAAAGTACACTTAAGTGTAATTTTAAGTATATTTCTCAGAAGTACATAAAGTATATTTTTGAAAGTATACTTTCTTATTTTTAGTTTAACCCCTTATATATATATATTACCAGTCAGCCCCAAAGAAGGCTTAAAGAAGGCTAATACGATTCTTATCAAATATTTTATTGCCCTGTAAACACCCATTTACAGTCTTTGACTAATGTCTGGCGAGGAGAACTGGCCCCATTCATGTTCTTTTCATTTAAATCGACCAACCTTTCACACCTCTGCCGGTATGAGACTTAATCTTCATTATTCTTTTATCCTTATTCTTTTGTTTGAATTCAGCCATTATAGCCTGCCTTCTGGCATAATGCTTGGCCACTATACATGAATAATCCACCTATTATTTTAAGTCTGGTTAGAAAACAAACAACAAAAAACTATTCTTGGAACTTTAAATGCGAATTCTTTAAAAAAAATATATATTATGGAATAGAAAGCTCCTGCAGCAGGTGCATTAGCACAACAAGTAGCCTCAAACTACATGACACAATTTAATTTGTTAATATTACACTTTTACGTAAAGCTCACTTTAAAACACCATCGAGTATTTGTATTCCGATCGCGGTTTAAAATGGTTTCAAGTCAAAAAAAGATTTTGAAATATGTTATATTTAGCATTTTATATGAAGCTACAGTATGGGCTATGCTTACCTTTACCTTTATTCTTTATTCATATAAAAATACCCCAAATCGCACGAAAATCACACACAAAACACATTTCTTCGGTGAAGAAATGTCACTTTCGCTTAGTTATCACGGATGTCCAGAATGAGGAAGTGTACATTACACAAGACGCGTCATGCAGAAGAGGCAGGATTATGGTCACGTTGAACCACGTGAGATGATTGACAGCTGTACAGCAAATGATAGAGCTCTGAGGTCAAATCTGACGCAAATCAGGAAGAGGAGACACACATCTAGCTCCGCTCGCTGTTTGAGCTCTTCAGATCGCATAATTCATTGGAAAATGAATAGAAATGTTATTCTGTATGACGAATATATTTTACTAACGTGATAATTAATCATTATTTCTCCAAATATGCGCACCATTGGACTAATAGCCCTGGCGGATGCTATATATTGTATGTATTTGAACACAAATAGATCGGAGAAGACGAGAATGAATGTTTTATGAGTGATGATTTCTATTCAAAGTAACGAACGTTACAGATTAATTATTTTGCACTCCTGGCATAAATTAAGAAATGAATGTCACTGCAAACCAGTTTAATCATAAACAGTGGTCAAATATATAAGCTGTAGTCTTTAACCTTTCTTATGATGCTGAGTTTGTCCAGATCAAGTAAGAGTGTGATGTTTTGACGAGTAATGCATTTTGAACAACAATAATCCAGGATCACCAGTGATCCTATACTTTTTTTTTTTTCTTTTTTTTTTTACATAGTTTTTCATATACAGTCTTATGAAACTTACATTGTTTGAAAAAATTGATTAGAATATTGATATAAAACAGATATGTTTCTAATTCTGCGTATCTGAATTTTGTGTAGGCTTGTCCACTGGTAGTGTACATAGTAATTTACTTTAATTCTACTTTACTCTTTCCCACCATTGACTGAATTTTCCAACTATCCATGTTTTCACTGTTATACGGTGGGGGGCGCTATGACATCTTCTAGTACAGAATCTCCGGATCAAAACACAGGAGAAGAAGAAGCTGAAGATAGAAGATTGCTCACTCAAATGTAAAATAACGTGATCATCAAACATTAAACAGCATGTAAATCAAAACTGCTTAATGTTACCAAATGAAGTGTCGAACCCATGAAGATAAAATGACTGTGAAGCTTTGGGGGTGTTGGACTCGATCTACTCCAACTGTGTTTGATCATCGTTCTGAATCTGATCAAGGCTTTGGCAAGAAAATCGATTTTTCTCAACTTTTTTGTTTAAAATGTTGCCTTTCTTTATGAAACTTATCGACATTCAAGTGTTGATAAAAAAGGATGCATGAAGCTAATACATTTAAAAAAAAAATTAAAGTACAGTTAAAGGTATTTTTCAAGTATAAAAAAATAATATCTACATTTGAACATACTGTAGTAGTACACTGCAAGTGCAAAAATAATATACAGAAAGTATTCAGACCCCCTTACATTTTTCACTCTGTTATATTGCAGCCATTTGCTAAAATCATTTAAGTTCTTTTTTTTCCCTCATTATTGTACACACAGCACCCCATATTGACAGAAAAACACAGAATTGTTGACATTTTTGCACATTTGTTAAAAAAGAAAAACTGAAATATCACATGGTCCTCCTAAGTATTCAGACCCTTTGCTATGACACTCATATTTTTAACTCAGGTGCTGTCCATTTCTTCTGAACATCCTTGAGATGGTTCTACACCTTCATTTGAGTCCAGCTGTGTTTGATACTGATTGGACTTGATTAGGAAAACCACACACCTGTCTATATAAGACCTTACAGCTCACAGTGCATGTCAGAGCAAATGAGAATCATGAGGTCAAAGGAACTGCCTGAAGAGCTCAGAGACAGAATTGTGGCAAGGCACAGATCTGGCCAAGGTTACAAAAAAAATTCTGCTGCACTTAAGGTTCCTAAGAGCACAGTGGCCTCCATAATCCTTAAATGGAAGACGCTTGGGACGACCAGAACCCTTCCTAGAGCTGGCCGTCCGGCCAAACTGAGCTATCGGGGGAGAAGAGCCTGGGTGAGAGAGGTATAGAAGAACCCAAAGATCACTGTGGCTGAGCTCCAGAGATGCAGTCGGGAGATGGGAGAAAGTTGTAGTAAGTCAACCATCACTGCAGCCATCCACCAGTCGGGGCTTTATGGCAGAGTGGCCCGACGGAAGCAAGACACATGAAAGCACACCTGAAGGACTACAAGATGGTGATGAATAAGATTCTCTGGTCTGATGAGACCAAGATAGAACTTTTTGGCCCTAATTCTAAGCGGTATGTGTGGAGAAAACCAGGCACTGCTCATCACCTGTCCAATACAGTCTCAGCAGTGAAGCATGGTGGTGGCAGCATCATGCTGTGGGGGTGTTTTTCAGCTGCAGGGGTGTTTTTCAGCTGCAGGGACAGGACGACTGGTTGCAATCGAGGGAAAGATGAATGTGGCCAAGTACAGGGATATCCTGGATGAAAACCTTCTCCAGAGTGCTCTGGGCCTCAGACTGGGCCGAAGGTTCACCATCCAACAAGACAATGACCCTAAGCACACAGCTAAAATAACGAAGGAGTGGCTTCACAACAACTCCGTGACTGTTCTTGAATGGCCCAGCCAGAGCCCTGACTTAAACCCAATTGAGCATCTCTGGAGAGACCTGAAAATGGCTGTCCACCAACGTTTACCATCCAACCTGACAGAACTGGAGAGGATCTGCAAAGAGGAATGGCAGAAGATACCCAAATCCAGGTGTGAAAAACTTGTTGCATCTTTCCCAAAAAGACTCATGGCTGTATTAGATCAAAAGGGTGCTTCTACTAAATACTGAGCAAAGGGTCTGAATACTTAGGACCATGTGATATTTCAGTTTTTCTTTTTTAATAAATGTGCAAAAATGTCAACAATTCTGTGTTTTTCTGTCAATATGGGGTGCTGTGTGTACAATAATGAGGGGAAAAAATGAACTTAAATTATTTTAGCAAATGGCTGCAATATAACAAAGAGTGAAAAATGTAAGGGGGTCTGAATACTTTCCGTACCCACTGTATAAATAGTAAACTATAAGTATAATGTTAGGTTCACTTAAAGAAAACTTACAAGTATACATGCAGTATAAACTAAACTAGTAGTTTACTGAGAGTACACTTCAGTGTGTATTTTAATACACTAAAACATGTAAACTACTAGTATACTTATAAGTTCACTTGTAGTACAAATGCATTACAAATGAGAAACCTAGTTGTGTACTTAAAGTTTACTACTTTTACACTTATAGTACACTTAAACGTATACGTTTATATACTAAATGTGGGCCAATTTAGTCCAAAGCAATATTGAAATAGTACACTTACAAGTTTACTACAAGTACACATTGATATTAGTATACTTATTACATTAAGTATACTTAAAATATACTTGAATATTACTTAAGTATACTTCATAAAATGAACTTGAAGTATTTTCCGTAAGGGTTGTCTGAGAAGCTTCGAAATCCATTTCAATGACCTTTAATGCAGTTATTTTGAAAGGGCTGTTTGGACGACGAAGACTTGACAGAGCAGCCATCAAGTGTTAGACAGTATTCTAGATTTGTCCAATAATTAGAATCTCTGTTTTTTTCAGAATTAAGTAGTAGGAAGTTGCTAGTCATCCAGTTTTTTATATCAGCTATACATTCCGTCAATTTTGTGAATTGGTAAGTTTCGTCTGGGTATGAAGAAATATAGAGCTGCTCATCATCAGCATAACAGTGAAAACTAATGCCATGCTTCCTAATTATATCTCCCAAGGGTAGCATGTACAGAGTGAACAGCAACGGTCCTAGTACTGAGCCTTGTGGTACACCATACTGAAATTGTGATCGATAAGACATCTCTTCATTTACTGCTACAAACTGATAACAGTCAGATAAGTATGATTTAAACCATGCTAATGCAATTCCACTAATGCCAACATTATTTTCGAGTTTATTTAAAAGAATGTTGTGGTCGATAGTGTCAAATGCAGCACTAAGATCGAGTAACACAAATAGAGAGATACAACCACAATCGGATGATAAGAGCAAATCATTTGTGACTCTAATGAGAGGAGTCTCAGTACTATATGGTACAGTCTAAATCCTGATTGAAAATCCTCGCAGATATCATTTCTTTCTAAAAAGGAACATAGTTGTGAAGATACTGCCTTTTCTAGTAGGCTATCTTTGACAGAAAAGGTTAGAGATCGGCCTGTAATTGACTAATTATGTAGGATCAAGTTGTGTTTTTTTAACAGCCGGTTTAATCATAGCCAGCTTAAACGTTTTTGGTACGTATCGTAATGACAAAGATGAATCAATGATATTAAGAAGAGGATCTATGACCTCTGGAAGCATCTCTTTCAGTTGCCAGTTCATAGGGTCTAACATACATATTGTCGATTTAGATGATTTAACGAGTTCAGAAAATTCTTCCTCTCCTATAGTAATGAATGAATCAAATTTTGGGAGACTACAGTGCACTCCCTGATGCAATACTGAGTAGACGGTTGCATAGTTATCATTTTCTCCCTGATATTATCAATCTTATAGGTGAAGAAGTTCATAAAGTCATTACTGCTGTGCTGCTTGGAAATTTCTGGGCTTGAAGCTTTATTTTTCGTTAGTTTAGCCACTGTTTCAAATAAATATGCCTCTCTGTATGCAATCGAGCTCTCTTTCCATGAAATGCAAAATACCTCTAGTTTTGTTTTCTTCCAGTTGTGCTCCATTTTTATGGCTGCTCTCTTAAGGGCCCGAGTGTGCTCGTTGTACCACGGCGTTGGACTATTTTCTTTAATCTTCTTTAAGCGCAACGGAGCAACTGTGTCTAAAGTACTGGAAAAGAGAGAGTTAAAAGTTTCTGTCGCAATATCAAGTTCTTCTAAGCTATCTGGGATGCTGAGATGATGAAACTGATCAGGAGGATTAATAATAAAGCAATCTTTAGTGGCAGAAGTGATAGGTCTAACATATTTGTAACACAGAGTCAGCTTTGCAGCCTTGGCTAAATTAAGTTTACACGAGACAAGATAATGATCTGAGATGTCATCGCTCTGCTGCAGAATTTCAACGGCATCAACATTGATTCCGTGTGATAATATTAGTCTAGAGTATAATTACGACAATGAGTAGGTCCTGACACGTGTTGTCTAACTCCAATAGAGTTAAGAATGTCTTTAAATGCCAATCCCAATGCATCTTTTTCGTTATCTACATGTATATTAAAATCACCAACAATTAGGACTTTATCTGCAGCCAGTACTAACTCTGATAGAAAGTCAGCAAATTCTTTGATAAAGTCTGTATGGTGCCCTGGTGGCCTGTATACAGTAGCCAGCACAAATCTCAAACGTGATTTATCATTTACACTATATATTGTTACATTAAGCACCAACACTTCAAAATAATTATTTTTGAAACTAGACTTCTTAGTAATTCAGAAAATATTACTATAAATTACAGCAACACCTCCCGCTTTGCCTTTCAGACAAGGTTCATGTTTATGTTCTTGGGGTGTGGAACCATTTAAAGTCATGTAATTGTTTGGATTAAACCAGGTTTCTGTCAAACACAGCACATCTAGGCCTGCATATATTTGACTTGAAGTTTGTTAACTACTACTGCTTCACATCTTTTCTCTTACTGATTTTCTCTATCATTCCTTTTCATCTATGTAACATTCTTTTGTTCCTTCACATCCATATAACATTCTTGGATTCAATTGCATTGGTGGTTTGAGTCAGTACGCTGCTGTCTGCTGCATTGCTCTGTGACCAGACTGCTGTGAGTTTTCTCCTCGCTGTGTGTCGGCTGTGACCACCGTGTGCTTGTGCTTGATGCAATGGTGTTTATCCTTGATCTATGTCCTGTTAGCCACAGGTTGTCGTGGTTTGTTTTATCTCTCCAGCAGGGACTGATTGTTTGATTTAGATTTTTTCACTCATACTCATTCAGTTTGAATAGGTGGATCAGCATGTGCAATATACCATTATTCTGGACTATGCTTGAGCTCTGTTATGGTGTGTGTGTAGTATGTATATTTTTTGCTTGGTTTCCTTGTTTTGTTTAAATGTACTTTTATATTTGTGCTTGCCGACAGCAAAGTAAACATATTGTTATTATATTTCAGTAACACCTTGGTTATTAGATGACACAGTTGGTTGTGTGACACCAGCATTGAAAGCAAGCCTCTCCAAGCTTTTTTAGAGAACATATCTAATGTAAATGTAAATCATTTTAATGATATTTCTCAAAACTACTAAGGCATCCATGGAAAAAAGCATCTTGAGGCATTCATGATCTTAATCAGAACAGGCTAATATCTTTGTTTTGTAAACAAAACAATAGTAGGCACTGTCAATCAAAAGAACACTTTGAACATTATAACAAAACATCTTAAAAATAAAAATAAATCAACGTGTTAACAACAACTAGATAAAAAACATACATACTCATTTGTAGAAGTTCACTTTACAAAATGTTTTCTTTTGAAAAGCAATGTTAAACCAAGAAAACACTTTACTCAGATAGGGTTTATGCATGATGACATAACATTCTTGTGTAAAAGAATCCTGTTTCATCCTGTGCACAGCTGCCAGGTAATATCTACTGAAGTAAATTAAAGTCATTAAAGCCCCTCTGAAGTATCTTGAAACGTGTAGTATTATTCAATGTGTTCAATGTGTTTCCAATGAAACAAGAAGACATGGGTGCGACATATCGTACAACTCCTCCCCCTTTTTAAAAAGCCAATAGAGTTTAGTTTATATCCGCTCCCAGAGCCGTTGAGCTAAACAAAGTCACAGTTTCTCCTTCTTTTCTTCTAATCTCTAACCGTTTCTCCTCCTAATCTCCTTCACATCGCTTTAAAATATGGCATTCTGTGCAGAATTTAAATGGGTCCGATACATTTTCTGCCCTGCTCTGACTCGCGTATATGATTCGCTCTGTGCAATTGTGTCTCCAGACCGCGTGGCACTACTCGCTGCGTCGGTTTGCGTGAAACCAGACTTCATCGCCCCAATGGGAAGCATATTTACACTGTCTGAATCATTCCCTATCTCCTATATAGTGCACTATGTGCCATTCATGTAGAAAATAGTAAATGTGTGAACAAGTGACTGATTTTAGCCGCAGCTTTAGCGTCTATTTATAATGTGGGGGGCGGGATGCTTTAGATTCTAGAGAGCATTTGATTGGGCAGAAAATCTGATGAGAAGCTGAAGTGCAGAGGGATGTCATCAAAATCATTGATCCATATTGGCAGAAGTGAAAGACTGTAAGTTTTAAATGCTTATATCTTCTAAATGTGAATTTTGTCATTGTTTTGGAGCACACTAGCTTATAGACAACAGTGAGGCTAATATATAAAAGTAAAAAAATTCAATTCTGACTTCATGGGGACTTTAAATAAAAATTTTCCATATCTATTTTCTGAATGCATGTTAATGATCTGATTGTGAACGATTCATTCATCCATATTTATTGTATTATTTTATTTTTTGACCTTTATATATACATTCACTATACAATTTCTTTTCTAGGTAGCGGAATGTCCTGTAAAGTTCACGTTGCAGGACATGAGCGGGCTATTGAACCGTCTCAGGCAACAGAATTTTTTCAAGATTTTCTTGCCACTCATTAAAACAGTTTCATCATCTCCCTCATCAAAACTTCAGTCCAATGTGTTGAGATATTTAAAAAAATAAAATCTTGATTGATTAGACCTTCCTGTCTCTCTTGATTTCTTTACAGTTCAGGCAGCAGCGCCTCGCCTCAATCAGGCGGCTGCTGAGAGTAAGTTTAGTCTTCATTAGAGGACACAGATGAGGCATCTGTGGGGAGATTAGGCCTGGTGTGAGATGGCACTTATTCAAACACCCTGCTGCTCTCTTCATCAGCTCCTGTTTATGGAAGGAGAGAGTGATGACGGAAGGTTCTCTTCTGGCTTCAGGCACTGCTAATTGTCCAATAGGCTGGCGGCATATCAAGGGACAATGTGAAGATGTAACACTCCATCTTCATATGGACTACTACAGCCTCCCAGCTGGAGCTAGTCATGCATTCAGAGTGATGCTCTCTTTTGGCCAGTGTTTATAAAACTTGGGAGTTTCATTTGGGCAAGTTAAGGCAACAGCATTACATGAAGAATGAATTAGGCTAAATCCTTAAAAGGTAAATGGCTGTGTTATTTTTATTTGCCAAAGCAGAGTTCTTCTCACGTAGCTCTCAAAGAATCTCTACACTCTCTTGCAGCCTATATATCCTACCATGGTGATTCAGTTCAAAGTGTCAAAGTTCTTTCAATTCAAGGGTTATCTGATAATTAGTAAAAAAAAAAGTGTGCCAATGTAAGGGTCAGACAGGTCAATTTAGCTCAAAAGTAATTATTAATTAATTTATAGGGAATTTGAATCACTTATTACGGCCTAGCAAATTATTCGTCCAGCGTTCATTTGAACGGGCTGTAACTATCAGCTCTGCAGCGGATATAAATAGCCAAACTAGTGAAAACACTATTTATTAGCAAGGTAACTTAGATCAGCAGTTTAAGACATTAAATTTGTAAGCACATAACACAAGAACACTTATCTTTAAAATACAAACAAGACTTTATTGATTTTTCTAACACACAAAACTAATATCTAACACAAAAACCGCCAGGGCGGCCTCAGGTCCTGGAGCCTTTTTGCAAGAGCAAAACACCTCCTTATATGGGCCCAGCACAATCTGTGCTCGTTGAGAGCAGCGCATGTTCCGGGCATCCTGAACGTGGGCCCAGACATGCTGTCCAGGGCCAAGCTTCCCCCAGGGGAATGGTCCCTGCATCCCCTGGTGGTACAAAACATCTGGGACATCTTCGGCAGAGCGGAGGTAGACCTATTCGCGTCACAGGCCAACGCTCATTGCCCAATGTTCTTTTCAAAAGAAAGGGTCGCGCTGGCCCTAGACTGGCCCAGACGCCCTCTCTATGCACTTCCCCCGGTCGCCTTGTTGCCACAGGTAATCAAGCGAATCAGGGAGTGCAAATGCTCAATAGTTTTGGTAGCCCTGCTCTGGGAGAATCAAGTTTGGTTCCCAGAGTTAATGGAACTGGGGAGCACAGCTCCATGGCCGATTCCGCTGAGGAAGGACCTGTTGTCCCAGGCCGAGGGCGCAATTTGGCACCCATACCCCGAGCTGTGGGCCCTACATGTGTGGGTGATCAATTACTACCATTTCACCTCCCAGAGGGAGTGATGAACACGATCACACAGGCTAGAGCTCCGTCTACTAGACGTGTTCTAGACACATTGTGAGGTAATGGTGGTGCTTTCTTTCTTGCAAGAGCTGTTGGACAGCGGGAGAACCCCATCCACGCTCAAGGTGTATGTGGCGGCCATAGCAGCATTTACGAAACCTGTAAATGGCCAGTCGCTGGGAAAGAATGACCTCATAATCCGTTTTCTCAGGGGTGCTAGGAGGCTGAATACTCCTCGACCCCCCTCGGTTCCAGTTTGGGACCTTTCTATGGTCCTAGAGGCCATGAAAGGTGGCCCATTTGAACCTTTACATGCGGTGGAGCTAAAATAGCTGGCAATGGCCTCAGTAAAACGGATTGGCGACCTACACGCGCTCTTAGTGAGTGTTACGTGTCTGGAATTTGGGCCTAATGACTCTAAGGTCATCCTCAAACCAAGGCATGGTTATGTCCCGAAGGTGCTTGCGACTCCGTTTAGAGCGCAAGTTATTTCCCTGTCAGCCCTCCCTGTACCCGACAGTGAGGATGGGGTTAATTTCCTTTGCCCAGTTAGGGCCTTGAGGATTTACACTCACCTAAAGGATTATTAGGAACACCATACTAATACTGTGTTTGACCCCCTTTCGCCTTCAGAACTGCCTTAATTCTACGTGGCATTGATTCAACAAGGTGCTGAAAGCATTCTTTAGAAATGTTGGCCCATATTGATAGGATAGCATCTTGCAGTTGATGGAGATTTGTGGGATGCACATCCAGGGCACGAAGCTCCCGTTCCACCACTGGTGACTGTGGGGGCCATTTTAGTACAGTGAACTCATTGTCATGTTCAAGAAACCAATTTGAAATGAATCGAGCTTTGTGACATGGTGCATTATCCTGCTGGAAGTAGCCATCAGAGGATGGGTACATGGTAGTCATAAAGGGATGGACATGGTCAGAAACAATGCCGTGGCATTTAAACGATGCCCAATTGGCACTAAGGGGCCTTAAAGTGTGCCAAGAAAACATACCCCTCACCATTACACCACCACCACCACCAGCCTGAACAATCCATGTTCTCATTCTGTTTACACCAAATTCTGACTCTACCATCTGAATGTCTCAACAGAAATCGAGACTCATCAGACCAGGCAACATTTTTCCAGTCTTCAACTGTCTAATTTTGGTGAGCTCGTGCAAATTGTAGCCTCTTTTTCCTATTTGTAGTGGAGATGAGTGGTACCCGGTGGGGTCTTCTGCTGTTGTAGCCCATCCGCCTCAAGGTTGTGCGTGTTGTGGCTTCACAAATGCTTTGCTGCATACCTCGGTTGAAACGAGTGGTTATTTCAGTCAAAGTTGCTCTTCTATCAGCTTGAATCAGTCGGCCCATTCTCCTCTGACCTCTAGCATCAACCAGGCATTTTCACCCACAGGACTGCCGCATACTGGATGTTTTTCCCTTATCACACCATTCTTTGTAAACCCTAGAAATGGTTGTGCGTGAAAATCCCAGTAACTGAGCAGATTGTGAAATACTCAGACCGGCCCGTCTGGCAACAACAACCATGCCACGCTCAAAATTGCTTAAATCACCTTTCTTTCCCATTCTGACATTCAGTTTGGAGTTCAGGAGATTGTCTTGATCAGGACCACACCCCTAAATGCATTGAAGCAACTGCCATGTGATTGGTTGATTAGATAATTGCATTAATGAGAAATTGAACAGGTGTTCCTAATAATCCTTTAGGTAAGTGTATATTGTCTTAACTGTATATATGTGTAAGCATCTATCTTCATATTAACGAGTCGTCCCGCCCCGTTTTGCCGCTATGCGTATATTCCACTTATACATGAGCCCCGGGCAAACTGCCCTTGGGAGATTGGTGTTGGAATCTTAGCACGCACAGCGTTTTACATTGGTTTCCCGTAGCGTAAGCTAAACTTACACAACACGAGAGTACTCACGTAAGAGAATGACACTCGGTTACTAACGTGTTGGTTACTAATGTTGGCGGGCCATGACGTGGCGCAGGGAAAGCTTCCCATTGGCGCTGAAGTCATGGCAGACGCACTGATAGGTTGCAGCAGTTGCCGCAGAGCAGCCTCGCCTAGGTCTGCTGCTGTAGCAAATGCGTTTTAAATTATAAAAAATTAATGATAATTTTCTGCTTCAGTATTCTTGAGAAAAATTAGTTTTTCCCGTAGCGTAAGCTAAACTTACGCAACACTTGTTCCCTCTCTAGAGAGAACCGAGGTTACGTTAGTAACCGAGTGTCGTTTCTATGCACTTATAAGACATGATCTGAACGAATCATCAATCATTAATTAACCCTTGTCGTTTCTTAGGCGGGGTTATTACATTTTATATCAAAGCACCAGTTCAGTTAAGAGTCTAGACTAGGCTACTTACTTTGCTTGTCTTTGCGTTCCTTTGAGGATTCTTTTGTCAGCTTAAAAGGGGGTTTCCCGGGTTCCTTGATTGGCTGGTGGTTTCCTTGTGTCTGGATAGATGTCTTGGGCGGCCAATCACGTGGTGTGTTGACGGATGAATAAAAAGTCTTCGAAGTTGGAAGCGGGCTTTGCAGTCGAATTGTTTAACCGAAACTTTGCAGCAAAACGTAACTTAGAACCGAGACTCTCAACGGAAAAGAAAACTAAGTAAGAGAAAGAAAATTGAGACGGGAGTAGTTAGATGGCTTGAATGAAGCTGTTTAACCCATGTTCTTCTGATCTTGATTTGGTTTCTTTCGTCTGCTCGTCTACATGGTCACTCGTCTGTCTGGTTACTCCGTCATGGCTACTCCATGACTACTCAATGTCCTTCTTGCTTTGTTCGTGTCCTAAGACTTTAAACTCAGATGTTTGTCCAGCCTCCTGGATGAGTTCTGACCAATTAGGCATTTTCTTCACCTCTCATCTTAAATCATGCCTTATCTGTGTAGCAACAATGACATCCGGTCAGCTGCTTTTCAAATTAAGTGAATCATGAGGGTGTCGAACACATCTTCTTTGTCCTTAGGAAGACGAGCTCTGGTTATTATTACTCCCTACGGGGCAATTCACCAGCGCCAGTGTGACTGGGATCCCCCCAGTTCAGCGTGAACTCCCCGTGACTTTATAGACTCGTGACATTCCAGATACTCCACCCACACACACACACACACACACACACACACACATACACACACACGTGTGGACTTTGAAACGGACATTTCCACACATGTGATCCAATAGCAATGTTTTTGATATGTATTTTTATGTGTGTATAATTGGCCAGATAATGTCTGAGGTATCTATGCAACGTTATTATGATAATCAAAATCACTATGCTAGTGATTGAGGAAATTGTGTAACCCTGTATTTCTTTCATGCAAAAAACGTCATTCGAGTTGTCAATGTAATGGGAAAAACATGTCGGAGTCGAATCTTGACTGCAAAGTACAATAATATGCATTTATTCCAGGAAATACCATATTTCTAAATATGAATGTTATTTTCGATCTCTCACATGACAGTCAAAGTAGGCGTTTCTTCACAAACAAAGAAACCTCTTCCCGCTTCAGATCAGAAGATCCGATTCGCTGTTGCCACGAAAAAGGGGACGTGGGACACTGCTCACGGGACACTGATAAAAGTCCAAACTTTCAGTTTGCTCTCTCTCTCAACTCTCATCCTCTCTTCTCCCTCCTTCGGAAACTCTGGAATCCCAAGTCCGGACCGGCTTCGGCCTGCTTCTCTTCTCTTTTATTTCTTTGTATGTTTTTCTATAAGTCTAGTTTCGTTTTCCTATTCGCCTCTGTTCATTCACGAGCTGAATGAACTTAGCCTGAATCATTCTCGGTAACGTACGCTCAAGTGAACCTTCAAATCTTCCCGCTACACAACTCCGGAAGAAGACCAGGACACGCATTTCAGCCCTAAAAGGAACACACATATTCCTTTTTCTCAGCTCCACAAAAGAGTGCATCAAACTGCAAGTATATAATCTGACATATTTTAAAGCTGAATCGATGGTGTCTCTCAAGAGGGTTCTTTGTTTGTAATAAGTTGCCAGGCTCTTCTTCAATTCTCTGACTCTCTCACTTTACTTTCTCTCACTTTACTTTTCTTTCTCTCTCTCTCTCTCTCTCTCTCTCTCTCTCTCTCTCTCTCTCTCTCTCTCTCTCTCTCTCTCTCTCTCTCTCTCTCTCTCTCTCTCTCTCTCTCTCTCTCTCTCTCTCTCTCTCTCTCTCTCTCTCTCTCTCTCTCTCTCTCTCTCTCTCTCTCTCTCTCTCTCTCTCTCTCTCTCTCTCTCTCTCTCACTTTATTTTCTCCCTTTCATTTCATTCACTCTGATCACATTATGTTTTTGTTTGGTTAAATGTTTGTTTTATTGTTTGCATTTTTACGTACGTTTATATTTGTAGCTCATATAATCTCTCTAGTTTACATCAAATCCATTTATACTTTAACTGTCTCTGTGTGTGAAAACCCACTTTATAAGGTCAATGAAATTAAAGATCTAATTAAGCTACAAGCTCGATATTATAGACTACCTTGAGTAGTTTTAATTCATAAACTCAGAAAGTTTTATGTTCGTGGCCAGAAGATAAACTTTCTTGGAGTTTGTAAACGGGATACCCCTTCTTAACTGTGATAATCTTACATTTATTCGCTGGACGAATGACTGATGACCAAACCAGTTACAGAACAAGGTAATCTCGAAAATTAATAAAGTAAATATATATGCGATTTATTAATTATGACCATGAGTTTTGATTAGTAATATTTCCAAAATTCCCTATATTCTTGAGCTAATTCATATTGACCCAGAGTCAGATGTATTTATGTGACATCTGTTATCTCTTTACTCTCCAGCTCTAGCAGAGAGTGCTTAGACATGATTCATATAAGAATACGAAACATTTTACACAGACTTCAATCAAGCCATCTTCTGAATTAAGAACGTACGATCGTACTGATAGGAAACAAGACACTTTCATTTAAACATCTAATAGTTATAACAATTAGATAACACATATGTTATCTAAGCATAATAGTATATATGTTGTAGACATAATATAGAATTATGTAGTTGAAAGATGTTTGATAAGTCAGTCAGGAATTGTTTTGGGATAAATTTATGTATTTTGATATGTAAAGTCTCAGTCTCTGTGGTTTTAAGAGATTTCAACCCTGGGGTCGTTCAGAGGTCCTTAAGGAGGAGGTCTGTTTTAAATCCTTTGTCTTGGGATCAAATAAGCTCTGCCGTTATCTTGGTGGGTCCTCAGTTGTGCCATCTCTGAACCAATCAGTCTCTTCCAAACTATCTAACACTGACACGTTCTTCCTTTAGCTGGGTTCATCTATTTGAAGCTTGCATGGCCGTAAAGTTCTTACCTGGGGTTTTTCGTTGCTTAGCGTAGACTGGCTGGAGCCTGGATTTTATGGTTCTGGATTGGTGATTTGGGGTCTGAGGTGTTGAGTTTTATGTGAAATTATGCTTGAACAAATCATCTGGAAGATTAATTTGTGTTTGGTTCACCCTCAAATCCTACACCTAGTTCTAGGAAAAGTTCAAGATTTTTAAATATTATATCTTATACAAATATAAATAATGCAAATAAATGCATGTTACATAAATATATTCACATGAATAAATAAAAAATAAATAAAAGATGTTTAGGAAATGGTGGCTTTGTGGTGTCCCACATCAATAAAAAAAATTGAACAGTCACTTTTAAATTCTACTGAGATAAACTCAAAACCACAGTCACTGACTTTCTTTTTCTAACAAAATGTACTTTTACTGCTGTAGACAGACATTAAAGGATTACATATGAACTTTACATAGTCGATCAAGAAATAATAGCAGGATTGTGTTTTATTTGAATACATAACAATCTTACAATAACCGCACAGAGGCCTCATGAAATGTCTGATCAATCTTGTAAAAAGCCTATTACTGTATTTCTCAAATAAAACAGTTACCAAGTCTGCAAAAAGACAAGGATGTTTGAATTAGTGTATAATTGGTTCTTTGAAACCATAACAGGAAAGGACCTTCGGCTTTTATGTACTCTGATTTAATCATCCTACGCAATGGAGATGAGTTATAATGCAAGCTTTGAAATTGCTAAACCATTTCACCCTTTAGAATCCTTATTTTTAAATCTGTTTTTGAAAGGCCACTTTTAAAATTATACTGATAAGAAACAGGTTTATTGAAACAAGTAGCGGTGAGCACTAGTGGGTGACAATAATGGAGAATATCTTTGAATAATGATGGTGAGATATACTGACAGTCTGTGGTTCTTTTGCAGATGATGGAGGTCGTGGATGCTGTGGTGAGAGATCGCTGGAGTACACACAGTGGAACAGAGAGAGGTAAGTAGCTGAGTGATGACAGGAACCAGGAAGACAATGGAGACTTTGGAGAAACAGGACGGTAGACGATCACACTAAACGTCAATCGTAGGCAGGTAAGAATAACAGGGAAGTGAGTCCTTACTCAAACAAGACCAGACAATGTGACTGTGTGAGGTGAGTGCTGACTGTGCTGATGATCAGATGACGTGCAGGTGCGGATGATTAGTACTCAGGTGACAGCGATCTCTGTGATTGTGTGGTGGTGGAGCCTGGCTGATCCATGACAACATCAGTGCTAAAGACAAATGTTTTAAAAATGTCAAAAAGTGTTGTTGAAATAAGTGCTTTAACAGCTTTTCAAAATGTTGTTGTCATTTTCCAGAGTTAATGTGGGCAAGATATGGTATGAAATATCTGTCTATTCCTTAAAAAATAAATAAAATAAAAAACTATATTTTAGGTCCATGATTGAATCACAGACACATTGTATAGACCTTATTTATCCCTGCCCCTTTTCAACTCATTTTGTTCTGTCTTCCAGTTTATATTTCCACAGCATGAAGGTAAGATCTTACACAGGGTCTATGGTTGTAAAAACACAAGTTTGATGAGAGCGAGTAGACTGCTTAGCTGCTCTTGTAGTGAACCATTCTTGTAGAATGTAGAAGTGACCTGTTTTACTTACATTTTGCACATCGTCATTTATTATTCATGACCTGTGAAATTCATCAGCTGGGAGTAGCCTACAAGTGCACCTATACAACATCAGTATCCTATGAAATGATAATAATAGATTTAAAAGATCACTTAAAAAAAACATGAAAGGTTTTCCATTTCAGTTGTAAGTACCTTTCTGTTTCCACAAATGCTGGTGATTATTGTGATGTGTATCCAATCATTTGATAAACTATTCGGTTACACACCAAAGGTAGATCTATTTGGTTTCAATCTCATCTTGTTTCATATTTCCTGTCTACAGATTCCCCTCTCCAATTGGTCTTTATCATATTGTTCCAGACACCCAGTGTGAAATCTTGATGGTGCAGCTGTATCTGATAGTGTAGCACTCACTTGATCTGCAAGCTTGTGGCTTCTACCTGCTGCGCTGCTCTGCCTTTTTCTAATTCCCTTGAAAAAATCAGTTTTGCATAAGAATGCAACAAGAAACAAGGTGCAAGAATACAATGACAACAAAGCCCTGAGTATAATACATTTGTTGAAAAACTTTTCAGGACATTTAGTGTGAAGAAAATCTTAATGTTTGCTGAATAGCGGGTGAGACATATAAAGCAAGGAAAAAACAGCTGCTGATATTCTTGTTGCTATGGTCAGGACTGGATTATCCATAGACGGGATTGGACGAGTGTCCTGGGGCACCAGCCAATAGGGGGGCACCCAAGGCCGGATTATCCAATTGGCATTATTGGGCCCAAGCGAGTGAAAGGAAAAAAATCCTTTTTTTTTTTTTACATTTCCTATAACGGAGCGTATATTTGCACTAAGTGCCTGTCTTTTTGGCAAAAAGACGCCCACCACTAAATATCTAGTGACATATGTCATATGATGCTTGAAATTAGCTTTTGACGCATTCGACCCGAGTTTGAATCCGCCTTTTGCCGAACACGCTCTTCTCTCTTTTCCCAACACATGAGATGTAAAACTTATAAGCCTAACATAAATGTCTCTAGCGTTATATTTTGCCAACAAACTAAAATCAAAACCGTGATATGACTTTGTGCCTTTATAAAACAGCAAAATACTTTAATTAAGTATAGGCAGTCTGTTTGTGCTGCGTGATTTAAAGGGATAGTTCACTTTGAAATTAATTTTTGGTATGTTTTAGCTTACCTCAAGGGCATCCAAGATGTAGGTGTCTTTTTTTCCGCAGTAGTTAAAATTTTGATATTTTTAGGTCAAACCGTTCTTGTCTGTCAGTCATATAATGCAGGTCTATGGTCATTATCTCAAAGAGCATGCACAGAGTCCAAATTAAAACAATTCCCCGTCGTCCAAATTAAACAATTCCCCATCGTAAGTACACATTGATGGCCTAAGACACGAAACGAGCGGTTTGTGTGAGAAAACGAACAGTATTTATATCGTTTTTACGTCTTATACACAGCCATGTCCGAGTGATCTGATCTGACGTGTACGCAGACTGGTGCATAGATATACACTAGATGTCGCCTTAAAGACATTCGTTCCAATGAACTGCCGTAGACAAGGCGACGTCTAGACTAGTGTGTATATATCTATGCACCAGTCTGCGCACACGTCAGATCAGATCACTCGGACATGGCTGTGTATAAGTGGTAAAAACGATATAAATACTGTTCGTTTTCTCACACAAACCGCTCGTTTCGTGTCTTAGGCCATCAATGTGTACTTACGATGGGGAATTGTTTAATTTGGATGACGGGGAATGGTTTTAATTTGGACTCTGTGCATGCTCTTTGAGATAATGACCATAGACCTGCATTATATGACTGACAGACAAGAACGGTTTGACCTAAAAATATCAAAATTGAAACTACTGCGGAAAAAAAGACACCTACATCTTGGATGCCCTTGAGGTAAGCTAAAACATACCAAAAATTAATTTCAAAGTGAACTATCCCTTTAAAGAGAAGTGAGCACTTGGTGATCTGGTGTTTTCTCTAAAATAAAAGCTCAAGGGTTTATTTCTTGCAAGTGAAGAAATTAGGGCAAAACTATTGTAATTTTCCTATACTATAGTGTAATGTAAAATATACTTATGAAATATTCATTTTCATTTATACAGTAGGCTACGTTTGTTTTAAAATAGGCTATTTGGATGTTACTTCATAGGAATAATTATATAAATCATTATTATATTATTACAATAATTGTTTGGCATTCTAAAACACCAGTGATAATGTAATGTAGACTGAGACTATATCATAACTAAAAATATGTTCGAGCCCTCTTTAATGTCCAGATACAAGTCAATGCTTTGTCTTTGTGCAATGTGCACAGTTCATGGGTTGAAGCCGGTTGAAGCCCTTAATTTTGAGCTCTCAAAGTGCGCCAGATTGATGCATTTAACCTTAAAATGTAAAAAAAATTATTGCGGGGGACCATGCCCCCTCAACCCCCCTAGAGGAGCAGTGGTCCACCCAATATACTTTTACAAAATCCTATGGGAAACGCCGATCATTTATGAACTTTACTCCAGCATAGTACAACAAAAGTTCCTTTTAAGTCAGTAAAACTGTTAATGCCAAATGTCCTTGGACAAACTACATTTGGCCTGCCTACAAGGGGGGGCCTACAAGACATTGTGCCCAGGGGCCTCTGAATTCTTAATCCGGCCCTGGCTATGGTGACTGGAATAATCAAGAGCATCTGTGCATTTTCTTTCAAGAACATTCCTCAGATGGACAAAAAATGTGCTTAAGAAAAAGTGCATATATAGAGCTTCTGAGGATGCACAAATGCTGAGATATGATTGAGCAGCTGAAACAGGGAAAGTGCTGAATCAAATGGAATGAACCGTAATTTTTAATTTCTACAGAAACTAAAATAACACAAAGCTATAGTGGCAGGCTTCACAAGTTTATTTTTTTAAAGTTAGGGTTAGGGCATAGCAAATCATTATGTCTATGGAAAGTTCCCATAAAACAACGTGTGTGTGTGTGTGTGTGTGTGTGTGTGTTTGTGTGTGTGTGTGTGTGTGTGTGTGTGTGTGTGTGTTTTGAACTTGTCATTATCACTTTGCCTCTTTGTCAGAACTTAAATAGGTTCAGTTGATTTTAAAAAGCATCATATAAGTCATTTGAATAATGACAAGAGCATATCTTCATCAAGTTCTCAAACCATTCCCCACCACATACAGAAGCAGCCAAAAGAAGCAGCCTGTTTTGAAAGTTTAATTATCTTTGTGTGGCTGCGAGTAGTAATTAATTGCTTAACCCCATATCCTTTAATATAAAACAATTCTATCTGTTATAATTTTGATTAAAAGTAACAAGCTGGCATGATAAAGCCTAAATTGCAATTTAGAAAGAGGGGAAAATAACTGTTAAACATTTATCAGAAACTCTCAACATCTAAATTAAAAGTGGGAGAGGGAGCCGATATTGCCATATATTTTTTTATTATTTATTCCATGAATATTGTTACAGGCCACATTTAATAGTTCAGTTTTGAGTAGTCTGTGAACAGGTATGAAAGCAATGCCTTGGCTTTAATGTTTTGGCGACATTGGAATCATTTAGTTCCTGGATTTGCCTCAGCACTGTTTGAGCCAACATCACATGGAGTTCCTCTAATTAGTGCAGCTTATTATAATCATACTACAATGGGTGGCACAGAGAATGTACATGATTAATTGAGTAATTAAGTTTGAGTCTCTGGGAGGTTTCACTTTGAAAATGAAATTCCCTTTTGTGGTGATGGCCTTAGAAGGATTTCATTTTTTTGTGTTGTGCATTTTCCTTCTCTGTACTTTGATCTTAGTTTAAGCAAATTCCCTTGTTGAAAAATATTTAATTTCAAGTACAGTCGTGCCCTTAATAAACAATCAGAGCTCTGAATGGTTCAAAGAGTTAAAAACTAGGCAATTAATTTTTTATATAAACACTTTTTGTTATACTGTTTGAAACACTCTTCACATCCTGATAGCAATCAATAATAGGAGTGGTCTAAATATTAAAACATATATAGTACACATACAGTATATAGACATATAGTACATATATCTTCTGTGGAAGTCTTGGGACTAAAAATGTTTGTCCAATCATTGCACTCAGTCCGATGTCAACATGTATTTCCAAACCTCCGCGCACCTGCTCGCGCAGATATCACACGTCATCAGCGTGTTCCGTAAGGCTATGCATGCAGAGTTGTAAACAGATAGTCACTGAGTGCCGAAAACAAACAGCAGCCACATTTACAGTCCCTCCTGAACCAAAACATTGAGCTTATATGCTGAGTTCACGCCGTGGCATAACTGAATTATGAGAGGCAACCCGTGACGTTCTACCCGGAGCTGTTCACTTCCTCAGACTCGGATTTATATGTTTTTATGTCAACACTATCAATGGCGAAATTAATCAGCAATCATATAATCAGCTCTCTCAGCAATCACGATAGACAAATTAAAGTCTATTGCCTATTGTATTTTTATGAGGGTGAGTGAATAATGACAGAATTTTCATTTTTGCAGTGTCCTTTTTGTATACAATTTAAAGTTGAGAATTTCAAATGAAATACCAAGGCTGAGAAGTAGTGCACAAATCCCCCTCAAACAACAAAGCAACATTCCCATCCTTTGCTTTGGTGATTCTGTCCACATTTATTTAAACACACAGCTATTTCCTGGGTGTCCAGTGATGTGGCTTCTGCAATTACGGTTGGCACGGTAACCTGTAATCTACTGAAAATAGGGAACACTGACACATTTGAAATGTCTCCAACTTTTGTATGAATGCATAACACATCATTTCTGTTGATGTGTGCCACACTCTCTGAAACCACTTTCTGGCTGTTATGTCATTTTTTTTAAGCAAACCTGACCCTTTCTCATATATCAGCACCCATATATAAGCAAATGCTGAAATTGGAGGCTTGTTCTGCAAATGTTATTGTCTAACATGCAATTAATGTCTAACATCACATCAGTTGAATTATATTTTTTGCCATTTTCATCTTTTTTTCCATGCGATTTGGGAAAAAAAGCTATTCATTGTAAACATGAGACGTAAATAAGAGGATGTGGCTGTTGATGTATTTTATGACTTCCTTGCCCTTTCCTGTATTTTAAAATGTCTTTTGTGGTGCAGGGAAAAACAAATACTCTGTAATCTAATGTGACGTACAGACAGAAGCACACACATTCACACAGACATTGTCAGCTGTTAGGAAATTTCTGGAGAGAGACAGCCAAGAGCTCTGTTCTAGAACCCTGTTTTGATAGTACCACCACAGCAATGTAGGCACTTTTCCCTCCAAAACAGCCTATTTGACAGATCCACGGAGATTTCCTCAGCCATCTGTGTTATATGTAGTGACTGTGTGTAGGATTCCCTGAAGAGTTTTCTTGCTTTCATGAGCTCAGTTTTCACAGTGGAAGTAAAAAAAATCAATTCGAGAGGCAGGATTAAGAGCGTATGTTACCATAGAGATTACAGTTCTATTCTAATTATGCCAAAGCTGGTTTAATATTTTCCAAGAATCAAAAGTTACCGAACCATGTCTCATTTGTCTTACAGGTGTTTAATTACTGTATGGGTGGTAAATATTCAAATATAACCTTTTTGATTCAAAGGTTTAATTTTTTTCCTGCACTTTTTTTGTGCGACCCTTACAGGCAAGATTATAAAATTGGGGCTTTGTGCTGGTGTACATTTAGATTGTGGTGTTAGTTTTTACCCAGAATTTTTGGACATCAAGTGGCAACCCTATGGTGCCAAACTTGTCATAGAAAAATAACAAAAATATCTTCAAAATCAAAATATAAAAAAACTGAATACTATTAGAACTGCACACAACAAAATGCTAAATTATTTAGATGGCATATACACTGAATGGGAAAATTTACAATTTTGTAAGTTCATAAACTGAAGTGTGTTTTTTTGTATAGAAGTATTTGTTTTTTTCTACACAAAATTGTATAGAAGTATTAGAAGTATACCAGCCACTTTTATTGCATTTAGAAAAGACACCTACTTGCATAAAGACTGAACATGTATTGCTTATTTAATACAATAGTTTCTCTTTATGGCGTTTACAGTGCTGAAACCTTTACCATGGTAATTAAAGTAGCAGTACTTACACTACTGTTAAAATGTTTGGGGATCAGTACGATTTTTTAAATATATATATAAAAAACTTTTATGCTCACCAACACTGCATTTATCCGATCAAAAATACTGTAAAAAAAAAAGCAATATTGTGATGTAAAAATACCAAGTTCTGTCATGAAACTCTAGTTGGTGCAGGCTGATGGGTCCTTAACAGAACCTGATAATATTTAAATTGTTAACTAAATGGCACAAGCTGATTGGTTCATGTTGCATCTGCAGCCAATGAGCTTGCTGCTCAACATTTAAATAGATAGTTATCGTTCACAAAAGAAGTTTACAGCCTGCTTTAGAGTTCCTCTGAAACCCTACACCTTCCCCAGCTCCACCCGTGTAGATCTGCTATGGGTAATCCTATTTATGATGTTTGTGCTTAGGCATTATATCTTACATGCTCACAGCAGTGTATTGGTGTATGTATTGGCAGTAGCAAGTTCCTGTACTTGCTCTGCAGCAGCAGCAGCAGCAGCAGCAATCACCTACAACAGCAATAATCAACAGCAGCAGCGTAGCAGGTCTATTTCACCAAGAACAAATACATTAACATTGTCATATCCATTATATCCCGTGTTGTAGAGAATAAACAACATGAACAAACTATACAAACAGTCTTTAATGATAAACACTGGAGTACACAACTCCTTACTTAAGACCAAACCGACAAAAGAATGAACAGAAGGTAAATGAGGGTACTTAACAGGAACAGCTGGACAAAATGTTTAACTAATGAGTAACCAAGGAAACAATGAACTCAGGCAGTCACAAAAGGATCTAAATACAGATCTGACTGTAGTGTGACATATTACCATGCTAAAAATCTTCCGAGAGTTGTCATGATAGAAATGTAATTTATGTATTTATGTATTATTATGTATTGTGTATTTAATGTTTATTTATTCGGATGGCAAAGCTGAATTTTCAGCGGCTATTATTCCAGTATTCAATGTCACATGATCCTTTAGAAATCATTCTAATATGCTAATTTGGTCATCAAGAAACAATTTTGGTTAATTGAATGCATCCTTGCTGAATAAATAAAAAACATACTGACCATAAACTTTTTAACAGTGGGTATTGTAAAAATGAAATGCATTAGACATTTGAAAGGTGCTACTGTACAGCACATACAAACTCTAGCTCCAGTCTTATTAATCTTTCTTTCTCAGACTTTCACAGCGGCACCTGGCTTTCAAAGATACTTTTTTTTATATATATATATTTTTATATTCATGTTAATTTAAAACATAGGAGGGCTAACTTGAAAAACAATTCTTAACTTCCTTCCTGCCAACTCAATCAATGACAGGGGTCGTGTCCGGCCTTTATATAGTTCAGTTTTATAACAAAGGAAATAGAGTACATGAGCATAAATTCAAGTCAAGGGGAGCGAAAAGGCCAAGTGCAGGAGCAGGTATAGAGGGTGACCTTGAAGCATAGTCATTAAAAGTCCCATTAAGTGGCCTTGGCTGGATTTGTTCATGGTGCAGAGGTCTGAACACATCCCTCATGAGACTATACCTGGAAAGAACTATGTGTTAGCATCCTCATTCATATCAAAGATACTTGCTCTTCCCCTCCATATATTTGCAGCTATCTATCTGTCAGTAGATTAGCAGGTGTGCTCTCCATCGCCCTCCATCTCTCTGAGGGGGTAAGCACACCAGCATCACACCATTAACTGCTTATTGAGGCATCATTTCTATCAATTACAGTACCTCTGCCTAAATCCCTCTATGCAAATCTGTCCTCAAGGACATGCTCAGCTGTCACTCTCCACCAGCCAATCAGTTTGTGCCATTGATTAGCATGGAAATCATCTTAGGAAGGGGGTGGCTTAGAGGTGGAGCTGCTTATGAGAAACTCAATTTTTAGCTCTATGAAACTTGTCATTTGTCTCCATTTTCTGTATCAGGCCTCACCTTAATGGCAGGGTGCTGTAGGGAGATTAGCATGTCACATTGCTTCTTTATTTAGAATCACAAGACATGTAAGGAAAATTAAAAGGTCATTTTTTTTCTTTAAGCATTTCTGGAGAATGTCAGAAGCCTGATGACAGATCCACATTTTTACTCCCAAAAAGATCAATACTTAGATTATTATAATAATTGTTGTTTTAAATATTTAATATATGTGAAGAAGACATAACTTTTGTCTTTTATAATCTCAGAAAAGTAAGACTTTTTTTAAAAGAAATTAATACTTCATCAAGGATACATTAAATTGATTAAAGGTGACAGTAAAGACATTTACAATGTTACACGTTTTCGATTTCAAATAAATGCAGTTCTTTTAAAACTTTCTATTCATTAAAGAATACTGAAAAAATAGCATGGTTTCCACAACAAAAATACGTAGCGCAACTGTTTTCAACACTGATAATAATAATAAGAAATGTTTCTTGAGCAGCAAATCAGTATATTAGAATGATTTCTGAAGGATCATGTGACACTGGAGACCTGAGTAATGATGCTGAAAATCCAGCTTTGCCATTACATGAATAAATAAATATTTTATTATATATTAAATTGTAATAATATTTCAATGTTAATAATATTACTGTATTATTATTTTTATTAAATAAACGCAGCCTTGAGCAAGAGACTTTTGAATGGTTAACAACATATTCTTTCATTTTCAGACATATTAAAAAATATGAAATGTGGGAAAAGACAAAAGAAAATGGATTTAGAGTGCATGCGGTCAAAAAGTCATGATCAGAAGCTGGTTTAGTCTATCCTGTGAAATAGTCAAGATTTCCATGTATATCTCAAAGTCTCTGTTTAGGAAACCACTTGCTGATTTGTTCGCTTCCTGTGACAGTAAAGAGAGGCTTTTAAGTGTTTACGGAGCATTCACCCTGCACAAAGAAACGAATTACTCTTACAAGGTCTGCAGAGCACATTGCCATGCCCACTGTTTTATTAGGCTCCCAACTTAGAGGTGATTTTGTGTTTCACTGAACACCATCTGAAGGGAGGATTTCATTCACTGGAACTAAGGACTAGTACAACCCACATTAAATGAAAAGGAGGCCTGTGAGCCATCTGTTTCTGTAAGCAGGATTTAAACCTGAATGTGAACTTTCAATTCAGAGGTCCTGACTTCTTAAATTAAGATTTAATTGGGGGAAATTGGCCCTCTCTTTTAAGTTACTTTTAAAAGTAATGCATTACAATATTGCGTTACTCCCTAAAAAGTAACCAATTGCATTACCTAGTTACTTTGTATGTACCTTTTTCAAGTAATGTGTTACATTACTTTTGCATTACTTGTTCTCATCTGGGCTGGCCTGGGAGCAGCTCAAACAAACCTTTCAGCTTGCTGCCATTCTAGATTGCAGAAGAATAGAACGCAGTAGAAGAAAGTTCAACACTCTTACTTCAGCAATATATATATTATTTTTTTTTTTAAATGGAAAAACAATGTTTATCTAAAGTAATTTTTGTTTATTAGTATGGTTGAATTGGATCATTGAACATCAGCAGCAAATACATTGCTTAATGTAATGGGATAAAAGGCATATGACTACAAATTAGTTGAACTACAAACCCCATGAGTGAAGACACTATAAATTGAAATCTTTTTCAGCTTCCTCTTTGTGGTACCATGTGCTAAGCAGGAGAAGATGTGTGGTGTTTTTCAAGGCTTTGCAATAGCAGATGAAAAGACCAGTTAATTAATGAGCAGCATAGAACTGAATTGTGAAGATATGGATTGTGATTTATGATGATAGTGAGTTTGATCTTAATTTAATTATTGAACTATGTGAGATTTGTTTAAGCTTTTTATAATGTAATCCATTTATGTTTGATGGTTTTAAGTGTTTTTAATTATTGTATAAAATGTATAAGGCAAACATGAATTGTCTGCATACTGTATGTGCAGTATTACATTTTTTTTTAAAGATGATGCATGATTGTCTTTTACTTTTATTTAAAGCATTTGTGGCTTAATGTGTGTCTTAAGAGATTACTTTAATGTTAAATGTCTTGGATGTTAAAGTGGCAAAGTGGTTTAATTTATTGTAAGTATTTTCTGTTAGTTTTTGAGCTACAAATGAGTTTGTAGTGTTGTGAATTTTGCTTTATTTGTAATTGAGTGTGCACTTATTTGCAGAGAAATTGCCATTTAATATGATTGGAGAACCCTGTTTTCTGTAGTGGTTACGTTTCTTTTGCCATTTGATTACCCACTGTGCTACTTTTAAATATTGTCTAAAACTGTTATGTTTGAAAACAGGGGCATAACACACAAGGCCTATTTTAGGAGGGCTTTAGCACTTCACACCCATGAAGGCATACTTTAGAAAACGATCATGCTAATTTCATTTGAAAATTATATATTTTTAAAATGTACAATTTAATTAAAGAAAATACGCTTTTTAGAGGACCTTCGAGACTTTGTGACTTTTTCTACTTTTGCTATACTTCATGCTGAAGTACAATAAAATTGTTAAAATTTGTCATAATATTCATTTTATAATAAAATCCAAAAGCAAAACCCTTTATATATATATATATATATATATATATATTATCAACTATATAAATGTACCGTATTTTCCGGACTATAAGTCGGCTGGTCCTGGCTGGTATTGGCTGGTCCTGCGACTTATAGTCAGGTGCGACAAATATATCAAAATTAATTCATACTGACTGACATGAACCAAGAGAAAACATTACCGTATACAGCCCCGAGAGGGCGCTCTGTGCGACACCGAGGATACAGAATTCAATGGATTCAGTGGTGTGGAATGAGATCGGGAGCTTGGTGAACTTGCTTACCGATAACTTGCTTGTTTGACTCGTTGGCTTGTTATGTTAATTTAGTCTATTCAGCCTCCCAGGTATGTTCTTTATGCTATTGTGTAGCTGAAAAACTCTTATGGTGCATTCACACCGGACGCGAATAGCGCATCAGGCGCGAGTGATTTCAATGTTAAGTCAATGCAAAGACGCGTTACGCGCGTCAAAAATGTCTGCGGCGCGAATGAGGCGTAGAGTGCGGCGCGGTAGACGCGAATACGCCTCGTTCGCGCGAATAGCGCGAATTGAGCGTCTGGCGCGTTAAGCGCGAATGATTTTATTAGTGCTATTTGTGCATTCACGCGTTTGACGCGAATTCGCGTCTGCCGCCCGAGTTGAAAAATCTGAACTTCTGCGTCAATTCGCGCCGCGTTAACCAATCAGGAGCCTGCTTGCTGCTGTCACGTGGTGAAGTGACAGTTTATAATGTTATTTTATGTTTGGCCTCAATCAATTATTTTGTAATATGACTAAAATGCACAACAAAGCAAATCTTTCACATAAAAACTAGATTTCAATATATGAGAGATACTCATTTTGTATTGAATGCTATTTATTCCATATCTATTCTAGATTATATGAAACATAATTATTCTAATGTAAAGACAACAAACACAATTTAGTGTATAAAAACAAAAATCACAGGACAGGTTTCACTTTTGGAGGCTGGCTCCATTTATTATCAAAACAAAAATAAATGACAGATTAGGTGGGTGCGGGCGAGGGTGAACCTCGCGCCGGGCTGTAGAGCGCGGGCTCGTCAGGCAGCGACCACTCGAGGCCGAGGCCTTACGGCCTACGCTGTCCTCGTCAGCGTCCTCACCGTTAGGTCCACCAAACCTAGCTCCTGGAGCAAATTGTGAAACTCCTGAAACCCTCTGGAGGGTCTGGTGGACCCGAGTACAGCGACGATGTCCCCTACGCAGCTGTTTCTGCTCTCCAGAGCATATACGAGCGGTGACTCTCTCGATTAATGCTAATGCTAATGCTCGATAAACATCTAAAAAAGATGGCCGCCAACGGGTTTCGAAACTTTCGCCTCTGACGCGCGTAAATTTCGCTTCAAACTTTTGTTTTTACGCGCGTCAATTTCGCTCTTGACACGCGAATTAACACAAGTGGTCAAGCGTCAAACTAGACGCGGCAGGCGCGAATTTGACGCGCTATTCGCGTCCGGTGTGAACGCACAGTAAATCAGTGGATTAATGTACTTCATATTCTTCAATTTAATCTCACTGATTCTCTTATGTGAAGTGAATCGCACTTTCTTTATGGCTGCATCTGAAATCACATACTTCCATACTGTATAGTAGGTGAAAAACAGTGACAAAAGAAGTATGTCTGAATTCACTGCAAGGGTGGATTTCCTGCAGTGGTTCAAGCTGCAAGACTGCCGAATGACTAAAGAAACGTTATTAGCAAGATGGTAGAAAACTGTACTTTTCTTGTCTATTCCACCCACTGCCACTTATACCAACGACGGAAATAAGCGCAGTTACAATAGCTTAATATGTTGGAGAGCGTTGCTATAGAGAGTGACAATATTGTATTGCAATTTGTAGCACTTCAAAGTCAATACCAAATCAAAACTAGTTAGCACATTAGTTGTAATTGAAAAGGATTAATGACAAAATATGGTTATGGTTACACTTAAAATAGTTACAAATTAGATGTATGAGATGATGATAACTTGTATTATTAATTGTACCCAGCATATATGAAAAATGTTGAGAGAGAAAGAGAGAGAGAGAGAGAGAGAGAGAGAGAGAGAGGAGGTAAAGAGAGAGAGCCCCAAGAAAGGGACCCAGAGCATCAAAAGAGGTAGAGCAACAGTTTCAATCTTCTTTTATCCTTTCCTGACCATGTGACTAAAACTCAGATATGAGACATTCAAACTGACCAATCAGATAATTACACTTCCCCCACCGTACTAAAGTTGTGACAATTCATCGACCCCCAAAGTACAAACATATTGGCCTACAGGCCTAGATCACTATCAGAAACCTCTGTGCTTTTAGGAACTCCACATGGTCTTTGTGGTAGAAAGAGAAAGTGCAGACCTCGAGTCCACAAGGGCAAGCGAGAGTGTATTTTGGGACAGGCTTGATGACATCATGCCACCGAAAGTCAAACAGCCACGAAACTCCTCCCCTCATTTATCTGATTGGGCGTTCACAATGATTCCTGGGTAGGTAACTCGTGTGGAGGGTGCGAAAGTGCGGGCTTCGCCGAAGTCCGCATCGAGGGCACAAAGGCAGCGCTCGCGAGCACACTTCTGAGCGCTGAAATGCCGAATGGGACACCCTACGGACTCGTACACTTGGCAAGCACATGCAATTTAAGGCAAGGAGACCTTGAGTCCACATGAAGTGTGCCATTTGGGATCCAGCCATACTATATAGAACATACTTTTTTTAGCGATCGTGAAGTAATTACTTATTCAAAATAAGTACCTACTCAAGAGAGTTGACAATTTTGGATGCAGCCTATGTAAGCATGTAAGCCTATGTGATTGGCTGTTTGCTACTGATGTCACACTTTCATGTGCATGCGTTCCATAAACTCAGGATCAAAGCCTGAATTGACAGAGAAAGTTGATGATCAGCGTCATGGTACCAACAACGCCTGATTGAATAGGTTTGGTTTTATCAACTTTTGTAACTAATCCTGTAACCCTGAGTTCTCTTACGAGAGGTCTCTCGTACTGCGTAAGATATCCTGCTTGGGGGATGATACCTGCTCTCCCTCTGTTCGAGCCGCGCAAACCGCGCCGTTCACAGGGGATGTCAGGAGCGGACGGTCACGGGGCTAGCTTTCTCTCTCCCTCTGTTCGAGCTGCGCAAACTGCGCCGTTCACAAGGGAGGCTGGAAGCGGACGGTCGGGGTTAGTTTTTTCTTTACGTACAAGAAAGCTACCCTGCCCCTGCGCCCCATTCACGCGTCACTCACCGGCGAAAAGAGAAAAGAGTGTTTATAGTCCCGCCGAGGCTGGACTGACCTGAATTTCTCAAACATTTCTCAGTTCCCTGATCAGGCGACTGGAAATATCATATTGCAGCAAACGAGCCTGTTATATACGCGCACGCCTGCAAGCAAACGCCGAAGAAAACATGTTGACGCTCTTATATGCTCGTGCATCTGACAGCCTTTGTGTTCCCCTCTGTGGCTCAGTGGCAGAATCTTTGGTGTTTTGCACGAGAGACCGGTGTTCGAATCCCGGTCTAAAGGCAGATAAATTATGCCTCCAATGCTTCGCTCTGTCAGTTCCCTGAAAGGCGACTGCAGATGTGCATTTTGCAGCCAATGAGCGCGTTGTACAACCCGCTCGCCTGCACCCAAACACCGTTTCTATGGTTTCCGTGCGTCACTGGCGTAAGGAGAAAAGAGAGTGTTTCTGGTCCCGCTGCGGACGGACCGACCTCCATTTTCTCATACATTTCTCATTCCCCTCTGAAGTTTGGGCGACTGGAAATGTCAGTATTGCAGTGAGCAAGCCTGTTGTAATACACGCATGCCTGCAAACAAACGCCAGCACGTTGATGCTCTCTGATAATAGTCGCGCTAACTGAGTTACAATGTGTCTCCCCCTGTGGCCCAGTGGCAGACTCTCAGGTTTTTGCGCGCGAGAGACCCGTGTTCAATCCCGGGTCTACCGGCAGATAAAATTATGCCGTCAATGCTCGCTCTGTCAGTTCCCTGAAAAGGCGACTGCAGATGTGTATTTTGCAGCCAACGAGCGCGTTGTACAACCCGCTCGCCTGCACCCAAACACCATTTCTATGGTTTTCCGTGCGTCACTGGCATAAGGAGAAAAGAGAGTGTTTCTGGTCCCGCTGCGGGCGGACCGACCTCCATTTTCTCATACATTTCTCATTCCCCTCTGAAATTCAGGCGACTGGAAATGTCAATATTGCAGTGAACGAGCCTGTTGTAATGCACGCAGGCCTGCAATAAACGCCAGCATGTTGACGCTCTGTTTCTATGGCAACTTCTCGCTCGTTCAGTTCCAGTAAATGTGACTGTTCCAGTGTATTCTGCAGTAAACAAGTCGGCGACGCAGCACGCTTGCCTGCACACAAACACCGCTTTTACGGCTACCCAGATAAATCCCATAAGAGTGAATTTTCTGGTGTCCCGGCCACGGCCGATGGTGTTTTATGTGTAGAAAGAATGCCCACTGCCCAGTGCCCATCTCTACACACAAGCACAGCCCGTCATACAGGGCTCGCGCACATAAATCGACTCAGATCGATTGCGCATCAAACGTGGTAAATGTGCCCACTACCCAGTGCCCACAAACACTACGTTATGCATGTCTCACGTTTTCTGTAAAAACGAAACCAACGTGCATTCGCTTCACTCAAGCGAACAATGCTTTCGGTGTGATAAATGTGCCCGCTATCCCGCGCCCACATCCACGCACAGACATGACAGTTCCTACGGGACTCGCCCAGCCCTCCCCCTCTCGGTTGGATGCCGCAGAGGAGTCGAGCGCGGGCAATCTGCCCGCTGTTATCAGCGCGCCCCTGCCTCAAATGTCAGGAGCGCGACGCTTGTGTTACAGCACACCGAAGCCTCTCCATCGCTGAGCGAACGGAGCATGCTTCGTATTCAACCCCTAGCTATTCATGCAGATGCATGGGCAAAGCTGCCTGGGGTTTTCGAAGTGGGTGCTAAACATTATAAAAAGAGGCTATTCGCTGCAGTTTCGCCGACGCCCTCGCCGCTATACGGCGCGCGTCGAGACCACGGTAAAACAGAATTAGCACATTTACTTCGAGCCGAAGTGGCGAAACTATTGAGCAAAGGGGCCATAGAGCCTCTCTCTCTCAAGTTCAGAGCGAAGGAGGGCTATACAGCAGATACTTCCTGGTACCGAAAAAAGACGGGGGTCTCAGACCCATACTAGATCTAAGGCAACTGAACAGAGTGCTTGTGAAGCAACAGTTCAGGATGCTCACGACCAGAAAAATCCTCGCGCAGATTCGCCGAGGAGATTGGTTCGTGTCAATAGATCTGAAAGACGCGTACTTTCAAATACAGATAGCGTCACGTCACAGGCGATTTTTGGGATTCACCTTCGAAGGCCAGGCATATCAGTACATAGTCCTGCCGTTCGGTTTATCCCTGGCACCCCGTACATTTACGAAGTGCATGGATGCGGCGCTCGCACCCCTCAGAATGAGGGGCGTGCGAGTACTGAACTATTTGGACGATTGGCTGATTCTAGCGCAATCTCGCTCAGTGCTCATAGAGCACACGGCCATTTTACTCGATCACCTCGAGAATTTTGGTCTCAGAGTCAATTGGGCGAAGAGCTCTCTGTCCCCCAGTCAGACGATATCTTTCCTGGGCACAGAGCTGGACTCGCTGTCCATGATAGCGCGACTATCACCACAGCGCGCGGTAGACATTCAGCGTGCAGCGAACTCTTTCCGCTGCGGCGCATCTGTCCCGCTCAAGAAATTTCAGAAGATGCTGGGTCTCATGGCCTCAGCATCATCAGTGCTCCAGCTGGGCCTGCTCCGCATGCGCCCACTGCAGTTCTGGCTGAAAGCGCGAGTCCCACGCCGAGCGTGGACATCCGGTCTGCTTCGTCTCAAGGTCAATCAGAAGTGCGTCACAGCTCTGAAACCTTGGAAAGCGGACGACTGGTACCAATCAGGTGTAAGCCTGGGGACTTCCTCGAGGGTGAGAGTGGTGTCTACGGACGCATCCACCTCGGGATGGGTAGCGCTGCTCGAGGGCAGACCGTTCTTCGGCCAGTGGTCAGAACGGGAGAAGCTTCTGCACATAAACTGCCTCGAAATGTTGGCAGTAGACAACGCGCTGACGCGTTTTTGTCCCCAAATAAAAGGACGCCACGCCCTGGTCCGCTCGGACAACATGTCTGTGGTGTCCTACATAAATCGCCACGGCGGCCTCAGGTCCAGGAACCTGCACAGGCTGGCAGAACGCCTCCTGGAATGGGCTCAGCGCAACCTGCGCTCGCTGAGAGCAGCGCACGTGCCAGGGCTCCTAAACATAGGACCAGACAGACTGTCCAGGAACAATGTTCCGGCAGGTGAATGGTCTCTGCACCCACAGACAGTCCAACTGCTGTGGAAGAAATTCGGCAGAGCGGAAGTAGACCTGTTCGCGTCTCAAGAAAACGCTCACTGTCCGGAATTTTTCTCCAAGAGCAGGGACGCGCTGGCTCATGTATGGCCCCGCCGCCCGCTCTATGCTTTTCCCCCCGTCTCTCTCCTGCCTCAGGTGATAGAGCGGATCAGGGAAGAAGGATGCTCAGTACTGCTTGTAGCACCGTTCTGGGAAAACCAACCTTGGTTCCCAGTTGTGATGCAGCTAGCGAGCACTGCCAGTGCCAGTGAGGAGAGACCTCCTCTCTCAGGCCCACGGCTCGATCTGGCATCCTCACCCGGAATTGTGGTCCCTTCATGTCTGGGCCATCAACGGGTATATGTTGAACTCCCTAAAGGAGTGTTAAACACGATCACGCAGGCTAGGGCTCCGTCTACGAGACGTCTCTACTCCTCGAAATGGTCAGTGTTTTCGGGCTGGTGCACAGCCCGTGGCGTGTCACCCACAGACTGTGGAGTGACGGAGGTGCTTTTCCTTCCTACAAGAGCTGTTGGATAAGGGCAGGACCCCTTCCACGCTCAAAGTTTATGTGGCGGCTATAGCAGCGTTCTCGAGAACAACGCTTGGTCAGTCAATAGGAAGGAACGAGTTAGTCATCCGCTTCCTTAGAGGGGCTAAGAGACTGAATCCTCCCAGACCTTCCTCAGTCCCCGTATGGGACCTTTCTACGGTGCTGGAAGCCATGAAAGGTGGACCATTCGAGCCTTTACAGACGATTGATCTGAAACATCTGTCTTTCAAGACTGTGTTTCTGCTGGCTCTCGCTTCAGTGAAGCGCATAGGGGACTTACACGCGCTCTCTGTGAGTGCTCCATGCTCTCTGCATGGAATTTGGGCCTAACGACTCAAAGGTTATACTCAAACCTAAGCACGGTTATGTTCCAAAATCCCTCAACACACCGTTTAGGGCGCAGGTCATCTCCCTGTCAGCCCTACCGGTCCCTGATGAGGAAAGAGACGCGAGCCTCCTTTGCCCAGTCAGGGCATTACGAGCTTATGTGTCTCGCTCGTCTGTTTTCAGACAGACAGAGCAGCTCTTTGTTTCATTCAGCGGGCATTCTAAGGGACTAGCCGTGTCGAAACAGAGCCTATCCAGATGGATAGTTGATGCTATAGCGCTAGCATACGCCTCCAAGGGCATGCAGTGCCCGTTGGGTGTCAGAGCGCACTCCACGAGAGGCATGGCCTCTTCGTGGGCCTGGTCGAGTGGGATTGCCTTGCAAGATATTTGTACGGCGGCGGGCTGGGCCTCCCCGTCTACATTTATACGTTTTTACAACCTAGAGGTTCCCGCCCTGCAGGCCAGGCTGCTGTCGGTCTAGTTAACCAGTATTATCTGACCTGATGCTATCAGCTCAGAATGCTGCGTCTACTGAGCACAACTCGATGATCGACAGTGAAAAGCAGTAGCACAAAGATGTGCCTGGGCAAACTGTGTAAGACCCACATTTCCCCATCAGTTCAGGCCCTGTCTGTATGATGAAATTCGCGTCTAAGCGACGCTGCCATATGTGGAAGAGTGCGGCTTCGCCCCTCCCTCTTCCCGGACTCCCTGTGAGTTCCCTGGGTGATTGTGTACTATATGAACCCCGGGCTTTCGCCCTTGGGTCTTTGGTGTTAGATCCCAGCATGCACGGCGTTTTGCATTGGGTCCCCTAGCGTAAGATATCTTACGCAGTACGAGAGACCTCTCGTAAGAGAACGTACTCGGTTACTAACGTAACCTTGGTTCTCTCTAGAAGAGGGAACGAGTACTGCGTATCTTGCCGTGCATGCACACGCTCTGGTTGCTTCGATGATGAAAAACCAGATAATAGCTGCCTGCGAGCGGTATTTATAGGCCTAGACCACGCCCATTTCGGCGGGACGTGACGCAGCGGGCGCGAAGCACCCTCATTGGGTCTGGCGTCACGCCAGGCCTCGCTCGATAGGCTGCTGCAGTTGCCGCAGAACAGCCAATAGGCGCGCGAGCTGCCTCGCCTATGTCTGTATGCTGCCGCAACGCGTTTTGCATTATTACAAAATTAAGGATAATTTTTGGCTTCAATATCTCGCGGAAAAAGGATTTTCCCCTAGCGTAAGATATCTTACGCAGTACTCGTTCCCTCTTCTAGAGAGAACCGAGGTTACGTTAGTAACCGAGTACGTTTACCCTGAGAAATAAAGCATGGCATATTTTCCATGCTATCTTCATGAACAAATGAAAAGTAAAAAAAAAAAAGTGTTAAACACATTACATGTGTTGATAAAAATATTTGACCCTTTTCACCTCTGGTGCGTTTGCATTTCTGCGGGAGGAGCACGATCAGATAATTAACCTGATTAACACGAGAGGAGCGCATTCAGCCAATCAAGGCAAGGCAAGTTTCTTTATATAGCACATTTCATTGAGACAAATTTATTAGCATTAGAGTAAAGGCATTTGTGGTTTTGATGCGACTTTGCATAGATCCATGTGCTGTTATTATTTTTTTTAATAGAAAACAAAAAGGGAATGATTTAATATTGGACAGATTATTTGACAGACCGTCTATTCTAAATGAGTATTAATGAATATTAGTTATTTCAAATTATTTGAAATAAATTAAATATTCAGGGATTGACTTGATATGTAGTGTATAACCTACTGTATTATTCATGCCTACCCTAGTCTACAAACAATATACTAAATTAACTTTTTAAATCCTCATTGGGGGGTCTGATTCTGATAATCCCACAGTTTCTTTTCAAACATGGGGGGATTCTATGATCTCAGTGATTCAAGGATTATCAGAATCAAACAAATGCGAACATTGCAATCTCAATACACAAGATGATTACTTTCATGCCATCTGGTCTTGCCCCCCAGTTACCAAATTTTGGAAAGAAATGACAGGAAAATTAACTGTTTACCTTAAACATAATATCCCGGCAAACCCATCATTATGTTTTCTAGGAGACATATTACAAATAAACCCTCCACTGGAACATACATCACGCTTACTTCTGTCTGTAGTTATCACCAAGAAAATAATTTGGATCAATTGGGGGAAAAAAGGGGAAAAAATTCTGTATTACACATTGGCAACAGCTATTAATAGACCATATTATCAAAGAAAAACAGACGGCTATCCTCAAACTCAAAATAACTAAATTTAAACAAATATTTGGCACCATTACAGAATTCCTAAACATTACTGTGCCCTGAGAGGTGAATTCTCCCCGTTGGATTGCAACCTTGTAGTGATCGGGGAGCTTGTGTGTCTCAGTGACCCCTAGAGCTATACCAGCGGGAGATTTAAATCATGGTAGGGCCCCCCATGCTGGACAGGTCAAAGGGTAGAGGCCAGACAAAGAGCAATCCACTGGTCCTCCAGGTTGGGGGTTTAGCACAGGGCTAACAACTCTGTCTTGTAAAAAAAAAACAAGCATGTTACGGAAACAGCAACAGAAGGAATCGACACTACTGGGCGTGATGGACTTCCAGGGCTATCGTCAGATGCTAGGATGAATGCCATTGGTGAAAGCCGAAAGGAAACCAGTGGCAGGAAGCTGGAAATCCTGAACGCCAAACTTAAGACTAGGATAGGATTTTGGAATGTAAGAACAATGTACGATACAGGAAAATTAGCACAAGTGACATCAGAGATGAAAAGATACAACATAGATATCCTAGAAGTAAGTGAAAGCAGATGGACAGGATCAGGGAGACTCAGAACAAGCACAGGGGAAACAGTACTCAGGAAGAGATGACCACCAACATAGGGAAGGAGTAGCCATCATTCTGAAGAAAGGAGTAGAGAAGAGCTTGATTGAGTGGAAACCTGTCAACAGTGAAGCTCCTGTCTGCTCATGAAGATTAGGCTGAAGGGGAAGCAAATCAACACAACTATCATCCAGTGCTATGCTCCAACAAATGACAGCGATGACACCTTGAAGGATGAATTCTACGAACAACTGCAGGCTGTATTGGAAACTACACCCAGACACAACATGAGGATAGTGATGGGGGACCTAAACGCCAAGGTGGGAAACAGCAACACAGAACACGACAGGGCGATGGGAAGGGAAGGTTGCAGTGTCATGAATGAGAATGGGGACAGGTTAGCAGAGTTTTGCACCATGCATGACCTCGTCATTGGGGGAACCCAGTTCCAACACAAGGCCATTCATAAGCTAACATGGTACTCTCCAAATTGAAAGGATCAAAATCAAATAGATCATCTCATGATAAATGACACCTGGAGACACTCTTTACTTGATCTCAAGGTCAAACGAGGAGCTGATGTTGGGACAGGGAGCAGAAAGACAGCCAGAAAGCAATTCGATGTCAGAAAGCTACATGACACCAAGGTCAGAGGTTATTTTGCGCTACAACTAAAGAACAGATTTCAGGCATTCGCAGATATGTTGGATCATACAGAGCCAAAATCAGACGATATCAACACTATGTGGGAACAGACCAAAGCAGCCTATGTGAAGACCAGTGAAGCCTGTCTTGGATTCAAGTACAAGGAAAATAAGGAATGGTTAAATGATGACAAATGGTAAACTGTAGAAAATAGAAGGGCCTTAAAGAAGAAAGTAAATGAGACAAAGTCTGAACGGCTTAAGGAAAAATACAGGAAACAGTACCAAGAAACAATCAAAGCAGTGCGAAGGAAAGCCAGAGCAGACAAGCGGGCATATCTAGAAGGTCTTGTAAGTCAAGCAGAAGAGGCAGATAGGAAAGGGGAGCAAGGGAAATCTGAAGTGATGGCGCTAAACATCTCAGATCCATTACCAATACATGTGAATGGAGATGCTCTACTAACAACAAATGAGTTCACCTATCTTGGGAGTACTGTAAGATATGATGGGGATGCACACAATGACATTAAAAACTGAATCAACAAAGCCGGAAATGCATTCAGACTGCAAAACATATGGAAGTCTCAGCAGTATAGAACCAAGACAAAACTCAAATTATATCAGAGCTGCGTTCTATCCACCCTACTGTATGGCGCAGAATTCTGGAGAAGGACAGCAAGTGACATTATGCCAACTGTCAGTCTTCCACACAAGGAGTCTGAGAACAATCTGTTGGATTTTTCTGCCCAGCAAGATATCAAATGAGGATCCATTAACAAGATGTCAACAAGACAGCATGGATAGCATTGTAACAAAGCGGCGCTGGAACTGGATTGGGCATGTTTTGAGAAGAGAGCAAGACAGCATCCCAAGAGTAGCCCTTCACTGGACACCCAAAGGTAGAAGAAAGAGAGGATGACCCAAGACCAACTGGCATCGCACAGTAGAGGAAGAAATGAAATCTATGAGCATGGGGAGATGTCCAGAAAACAGCCCAGTGGAGGACCTTCGTTGCTGCCCTACATGCCAGAGGCATAATTTGCAGTAAGTAAGTAAGTAAGTAAGTAAGAGAGGTGAATTAATGTCTCACCAATTACCTATATTACGTAAAACACGCATATCATGCATGTATCAATATTATTGAATACCCTCCGAATATAATTATAACCTGAATTAATATATCAGGAAATGTAAAGGATAAAGACATCTGATATATTCGCGGTATTGTTTTGCATTTTACTAGTTAGTAAGCGTACGTATATGAATAAGACATTTTATTATTATTATTGTTATTAATATTTCTATTATTAGGTATATGGGTATACTATGAATGAATGAATGAATGAATGAGGTATTTATATAGTGCTTTCATATGTACTACTGTACACCCAAAGCGCTTTACAATCATATCAGGGAATCTCTCCTCAACCACCACCACTACTATATGAAGGTGTATGTTGGTGTGTGTGAGTGTCTATATGTATGTATGGGTGTGTATGTTTGTAGGTGTATATGTATATATCTGTAAATGTATGTATTCCGCAATTACTTTGAATTACCTTTAACTGTTGCAATGATTTGCGTGAAGGGCTTTAAAGGCACGAACTACAAATATATATGTAACGGTCACCAGCTGGAGTGCCCTTGAGAGCCACCAGAGGGCACTCCACATAAGACTATCATATTCACTCACAGACTACATTTCCCATCCTGCATCTACCTGGACTGATTACTTCATACACCTGCACTGCATTATTCACCTGCACTGTTCCTGATTACAGTCACACCTGATCCTCATTCTATGGACTATTTATGTCTCACACATTCTCACCCTCACTGCGAAGTCTTGTTTTACTGTTGTGAACTCTACTGAGCGTTTAGTCCTGTGACTGCCTGTTTGTATTTTTGACCTTGCCCGTTTCTGGATTTCTCCCTGTCTGCTGCCTGCCTACGTTACCTCTGCTTGAATCTCTGACTTTGATTGTTTGCTGCCTGCCCTGATCTTCTGCCTGGTTTTGTACTACGATTAAGCCTTGTCTTCACTGCTGTATCTGCTGGTTCTGACCTTTGCCTGTTTGATTACTCTTATTAATAAATCACGCTGCGAATGGATCCCCCAGACTCTGATGCTTCATAACAATATATAAGTACCATTATTATTTTTTCTCCCCTTTCTTTTTTTACAAACCCATCATTGATGCCACTACCACAACTATATCACAATCATAATTACATATTTAGATTTTTTTTCTATTTTATTTTCCTTTCTTCCTTTCCTCCGTTCTATTCTTCTTTTTATCACCCTTCCTTGGTCTCCTGTCCCCCCCTCTACTTCAGAAAAGCAGAACTTAATATTTGGTACAGAAACCTTTGTTTGCAATTACAGAGATCATACATTTCCTGTAGTTCTTGACCAGGTTTGCACACACTGCAGCAGGGATTTTGGCCCACTCCTCCATACAGACCTTCTCCAGATCCTTCAGGTTTCGGGGCTGTCACTGGGCAATACGGATTTTCAGCTCCCTCCAAAGATTTTCTATTGGGTTCAGGTCTGGAGACTGGCTAGGCCACTCCAGGACCTTGAGATGCTACTTACAAGCCACTCTTTAGTTGCCATGGCTGTGTGTTTCGGGTCGTTGTCATGCTGGAAGACCCAACCACGACACATCTTCAATGCTCTTACTGAGGGAAGGAGGTTGTTGGCCAAGATCTCGTGATACATAGCCCCATCCATCCTCCCCTCAATACGATGCATTCTTCCTGTCCCCTTTGCAGAAAAGCATCCCCAAAGAATGATGTTTCCACCTCCATGCTTCACGGTTGGGATGGTGTTCTTGGGGTTGTACTCATCCTTCTTCTTCCTCCAAACACAGCGAGTGGAGTTTAGACCAAAAAGCTCTATTTTTGTCTCATCAGACCACATGACCTTCTCCCATTCCTCCTCTGGATCATCCAGATGGTCATTGGCAAACTTCAGACGGGCCTGGAAATGCGCTGGCTTGAGCAGGGGGACCTTGCGTGCGCTGCAGGATTTTAATCCATGACGGCGTAGTGTGTTACTAATGGTTTTCTTTGAGACTGTGGTCCCAGCTCTCTTCAGGTCATTGACCAGGTCATTGACCAGGTCCTGCCGTGTAGTTCTGGGCTGATCCCTCACCTTCCTCATGATCATTGATGCCCCACGAGGTGAGATCTTGCATGGTGCCCCAGACCAAGGGAGATTGACCGTCATCTTGAACTTCTTCCATTTTCTAATAATTGCGCCAACAGTTGTTGCCTTCTCACCAAGCTGCTTGCCTATATTGTCCTGTAGCCCATCCCAGCCTTGTGCAGGTCTACAATTTTATCCCTGATGTCCTTACACAGCTCTCTGGTCTTGGCCATTGTGGAGAGGTTGGAGTCTGTTTGATTGAGTGTGTGGACAGGTGTCTTTTATACAGTAACGTGCGGTGAAATCTTGTCATGGGTAGGCTGTGACCTTATCAATGTGGCATATATGTTCATATATTCTTTCAGTTAATGTAGCAACCCAAGTTCATATCAGGCATCATCACATCGCTGCCTGCATACAGCAAAGTCAGTCATATGTGAGGCCAATGCACAATCAAATCAATGGACAAATTAATGGACACATCTATCTTATGACTTATACAACAAACAAATGTTTTGTGCGGGACACAGTAAGAGAAGGAGGCGGCGCGATTTCACGCAATTCTGACTTTATATCTCGCAATTCTGAGAAATAATGACAGAATTGCGAGATGTAAACTCGCAATTGTGAGATAAAAAGTCGCAATTATCTTTTTAAAATGTTTTATTCTGTGGCGGAAACAAGCTTCCATACCTCCTGGCCTCTTCCTCCCATCCATCCTCCCTGACTCGTACCATTACGGTAGGGCCAGCCCAGCTATCGGTAGGCGCCGGCGGTGCCGCGGTAACCTACCTGAGAAAACGTTTTGGAAAAGACGGGCTATGGACCCAACCAACTCTATAGGAGGGGAGGGGAGAACTCCCTCACATGGTACAACCCATGCAGAGGCTGCGCGCTGCGGTGTCAGAATGCGGAACGTGTGTAATGCAATGTAATGTAACTAACGTGACAAATGTAAAAAAAAAAAAAAAAAAATCCTCGACCGGCCCAAAAGTGAAGCGGCCCACCGGGAATTCTCCCGATTCTCCCGATTACCCACCCCGGGCCTGTTGACAGCCAACGCTAGGCGCCGCTAGATGCTAAGTATTGGGAAGCGCGGATTGAGTGAGAGCGAGTGGATCACGTGACATGAAGCAAGCTCGGTCTCTGCCTCAATGTTGATCATTCAAGACAGCATGAGAACTGACTGCGCATGCGCAAATCTACGTAAACTACGTTCTATGGACCAAAGAGGCACTGCTAACCTCTGCCTCAATGGCCATGGCCTTGAATTTCCTGCATGAAACAATGGTTTTAGGAGCAAACAATGGCAAAATGAGTATATTATATGTGTATTCCTGAAAATTTTTGTTACAAAAATTTATATTTGGAATAAAATAAATGCAATTAATAATGCGGTGAATTAATAAAGCTCTTGGAATTAATAAATGTAATGTCAACATTTCCTTTGGTGAGGCACTGCCTACCCTGACCGCACGTCCCTGCTTTTATACAGGTAACGAGTTCAAACAGGTGCAGTTACAGTTTTTCTCGATTGTTTACACACATTTTCTGAAAGCATGCCTCATATTCTCAGAACTCTACACACAAATAAAAAAACACACACACAATGGGCAAAACCCCTCAATTCTCCTGCAAAATGAAGCTTTACATTCAAAACAATGTTATTTCTTCTCAAAATGGTATTTTGTTTTCAAATGACACACATAAACCATCATATGAATAGACATTTATAAGAACCAGTTGAACACTGATGTGCTCAATGTAAAACACTATGATGAATGGAAAACACTTCTTCTCCATTCATCATAATGACTTAGGCCTTTTTTTTGTTCAGTGTTACACTTACTACAGACAGTACATACATAAATGTGCTGTAAAATATTTGAGAATATTGTTTTTATACTCAGAACACACAAATACACGGTAACAAATATATTTAATTTTCCCCACAAAAACAATGTACACAGTGTACATCCCAACCAACACAAAGTTGTACATACAGTGGTCTACATACAAAACAACAGAAGAATTGACTGTATACAGTTACAGTAAAAAAAAAAAATCCAATGTTGGCATCCATTGCTCCGTTGAAGAGCTCACCTGTTGCCCTTTTATGCTAAAGCTCTGATTGCTAATTGTAAAACTGTGTGATGGGTGTTTGCCCATGTGATGAGTCAGTGTGCATATTTGAATGGCAGTGTGTTCCTTAGGTAACAATTACCTCAGAGTTTGACTGTTTTGCCATTGCTGGAGATTTTAACATTCACCTAGATAATGCAGAAAACAATATGGCAAAAGAAATCAAAACTGTTTTAAAAACTTTTGATCTGACTCAGCATGTACATGGACCCACACACAATCATGGACACACTCTAGATTTACTTATCAGTAAGGGTCTAAACATTTCATCGATTGTTATTAAGGATGTAGCACTGTCTGATCATTTCTGTATTTTCTTTGATATATTGATCTCTCCTGCCACTGAAGCTAGATCTGTGTCTGTCAAGAAGAGATGCTTAAATGAGAACACTAGTGTACTATTTATGAAGGCTATATCCTTAACACCAAGCATATCTGCTGACTCTGTTGATTTTCTCCTTGATTCTTTTAACTCAAAAGTTAAAAATATAATTGATGATATTGCTCCTGTTAAAGTCAGGAAGAAGAGTGGCAGACAAAAAGCACCTTGGAGAAACTCAACAGCAGTGCAAAATATGAAAAGACACTGCAGAAAAGCAGAGCGCATGTGGCGGAAGACAAAACTAGTAGTCCATTATAACATCTACAAAGACAGCCTGCATGCTTTCAATATGGAACTAGGCAAAGCTAGACAGACTTTCTTCTCAAATATTATAAACAGCAATTTAAACAACACACGCACTCTTTTTGCTACTGTAGAGAGACTGACAAACCCCCCAAGCCAGATTCCCAGTGAAATGCTCTCAGACAACAAGTGCAGTGAGTTTGCTTCTTTCTTCTCTGAGAAAATCAATAATATCAGAAAGGTGATCAGCACATCCTTGAGTTGCGCTGGGGTCAGACAGATCAGACCACCTGAGAAAGTAGTTACTATGTCTGACTTCAAAGAAATTGATGGCAAAATTTTGGAAGAAACCGTACAACACCTTAAAACATCAACATGCGCCCTTGACACACTTCCCACATCTTTTTTCAAAAGTGTGCTAAACAGTTTAGAAGCAGATCTTCTAGAAGTGGTAAATGCCTCACTTCTCTCTGGGAGTTTTCCAAACTCCCTGAAAACTGCAGTTGTCAAGCCCCTCCTGAAAAAGAGCAATCTGGATAAGACCATATTAAGCAACTATAGACCGATCTCAAATCTTCCTTTCATAGGCAAGATCATTGAAAAAGTTGTCTTCAATCAGCTGAACAAATTCTTAAGCTCGAATGGATACTTTGATCATTTTCAATCTGGTTTCCGACCGCACCACAGCACAGAGACAGCGCTCATAAAGATAATAAACGATATTCGCTTAAATACTGATTCAGGAAAATTATCAGTGCTGGTACTACTCGACCTCAGTGCTGCATTTGACACTGTCGATCATAACATACTTCTTGACAGGCTGGAAAACTGGGTGGGGCTTTCTGGGATAGTCCTAAAATGGTTCAGGTCATACTTAGATGGGAGAGGTTATTATGTTAGTATAGGAGACCATAAGTCTGAGTGGACATCCATGACATGCGGAGTCCCTCAAGGCTCAATTCTTGCGCCACTCCTGTTCAACCTGTATATGCTCCCAATGAGCCAAATAATGAGAAATAACCAAATTGCTTACCACAGCTATGCAGACGACACACAGCTGTACTTAGCCCTATCGCCCAATGATTACAGCCCCATTGACTCCTTGTGCCGATGCATTGACGAAGTCAACAGTTGGATGTGTCAAAACTTTCTTCAATTAAACAAAGACAAAACTGAAGTTATTGCGTTTGGAAACAAAGATGAAGTTCTCAAGGTGAACGCATACCTTCACTCTAGGGGTCAAACAACTAAACATCAAGTCAGGAATCTTGGTGTGACACTAGAGTCAGACCTTAGTTTCAGTAGTCATGTCAAAGCAATAACTAAATCAGCATACTATCATCTGAAAAATATTGCAAGAATTAGATGCTTTGTTTCCAGACAAGACTTAGAGAAACATGTGCATGCTTTCATCACCAGCAGGGTGGATTATTGTAATGGACTCCTCACTGGCCTTCCCAAAAAGACCATCCGTCCTTCGGATGAGACGTAAAACCGAGGTCCTGACTCTCTGTGGTCATTAAAAATCCCAGGATGTCTTTCGAAAGAGTAGGGGTGTAACCCCGGCATCCTGGCCAAATTTGCCCCTTGGCCTCTGTCGATCATGGCCTCCTAATCATCCCCATATACTGATTGGCTTCATCACTGTCTCCTCTCCACCAGTAAGCTGGTGTGTGGTGGGCGTTCTGGCGCAATATGGCTGCCGTCGCATCATCCAAGTGGATGCTGCACATTGGTGGTGGTTGAGGAGATTCCCCCTTCTATGTAAAGTGCTTTGAGTGCCGAGAAAAGCGCTATATAAATGTAATGAATTATTATTATTATTATAAGACAGTTGCAGCTCATACAGAACGCTGCCGCTAGGATTCTGAGCAGAACCAGAAAATATGAACATATCACACCAGTCCTCAGGTCTTTACACTGGCTCCCAGTTAGATTTAGGATTGATTTTAAAGTATTACTACTGGTATATAAATCATTCAATGGCCTAGGACCTCAATACATTGCAGATATGCTCACTGCATATAAACCCAACAGATCACTCAGATCATTAGGATCATATCAGCTAGAAATACCAAGGGTTCACTCTAAACATGGCGAGTCTGCTTTTAGCTATTATGCCAGCCGCAGCTGGAACCAGCTTCCAGAAGAGATCAGATGTGCTCCTACAGTGGTCACATTCAAATCCAGACTCAAAACACTCCTGTTTAGCTGTGCATTTACTGAATGAGCACTGTGCCGCTGTTCGTCCGACTGTTTGTACTGTACTGTATTTTATTTTATTTTTCTAAACTATTTTAATTATTCTCATTTCTTTTAATTATTTTAATTTCTCCTATGTCAGCAGGGCATTTAGCCCGTAACTGTAAATGCCCACTCAGAAGGTGTAAAAGAAAGTGATAATGTGAAAGTGACGTGTATTAATGTGGGTTTGAAAGTAGAACAGTATTTAAATGACGATATTAAAGTTTTCGTCTGAGAAAGAATGTGAACGCAGTGCTAAAGAAAGTGAAAAGAACGTGTGAGTAAATGAGGGAGAAAAGAAAGTTAAAGGAAAGTTGATAGATGAAAGTCGTAAGAAGATTGAAGGTTAAAAGAAGGTTGAAAGATTTAAGTCTTAAGGGAATCCTTTGAAGGAAAGATCTATAATAACATTCTTTTTTTATTTTTAAAAGTACTGTATTTTATTTTATTTTTCTAAACTGTTTTAATTATTCTTATTTCTTTTTATTATTTTAATTTCTTCTATGTAAAGCACTTTGAATTGCCATTGTGTATGAAATGTGCTATATAAATAAACTTGCCTTGCCTTGCCTTGTGAAAACAAGAGATTTTCTGCATGAAAATTGTGCCAAAAGCAGAATTGGTTCAGGGGGTTGGTGAATGAGTGAATGTTGTGGTCATTGTGTCTCAAGTACCAGTATTTGTGTGTAAACAATTGAGAAAAACTGTAATACAGGTAATGAGTGGACAACAGGAGGGCTTTTTAAAGAAAAACTAACAGGTCTGTGAGAGCCGGAATTCTTACTGGTTGGTAGGTGATCAAATACTTATGTCATGCAATAAAATGCAAATTAATTATTTAAAAATCATACACTGTGATTTTCTGGATTTTTGTTTTAGACTCCGTCTCTCACAGTTGAAGTGTACCTATGATAAAAATTACAGACCTCTACATGCTCTGTAAGTAGGAAAACCTGCAAACTCGGCAGTGTATCAAATACTTGTTCTCCTCACTGTACATATGTGTGAATATATATATATATATATATAGATGTGTGTGTGTGTGTGTGTGTGTGTGTGTGTGTGTGTGTGTGTGTGTGTGTGTGTGTGTGTGTGTGTGTAGAGATATGCATGTTCATCTATATTGCTTTCTGTTTTATGTTGTTTGTTTGCTCATTTGTTTCCTCTCGTATTATGCATTCTTTTCTTGTTTGTTGTCAACAAGCTCATAGTATGGAAGGCATTTTCTGCCAAATTTAAATAAATTAATTAAATGATTAAAATTAAAATTAAAACCAGATTAACGATTTCATTACAGAAAACTGTATGCAAAAAATGTGACAAAATTGAGAATGAAATTAAATGATTTCATTTTCACAGCATTATCCCTGTCAAATTGAAAAATAAAATGCAATTGGTGATTTCACATTTCATTTTCACTACAGTCTCGAGGCAAGACTGCCAATATTAAAATGAAAAGCCAAACGTGAAAAAGAAACTACAAATACAGTTTTTACAATGCTCTTTAGTAACGCTCACGCAATAATAGTGACACAATTCAAATACAAATGTAAATTTTCGTTTTCATTTTAATTCCTCTTTTATTTCACAGTTTTCATTTTCGTTTTCATTTTCAAAGACAACCTGCATGCAAATTCTATGTTAATGAATGGGTGTGGCTTATTCTAGTAACGGCGCTAGAGACACGCCTTCTGTAAAGCGAAGTCGTCGACTAACCTGCCGTGTGCATGATTTGAATGTGTGAAACGAAATTATTTAAATGTGATTATATTGTAATCGAGACGACGAGATATGGCGAAATCTGTTAGTGAGCTTTTGCGGGAAGCTGCCGCAACATTAGAACAGGGAAACAACCAGCCTGACCATGTTAGTTATGATGTTAGACTCAGACTAGACCATAATCGACGATGAGGTTCATTCATGTATTAGGCTGTTTTGGAAATTCAACTATTTGGGTGTACAGAAGTCTTAGTAACACAATTTCTACAACAATTATAGCCAGACATTAATTCCCACTGGCTTTAACCGAGAACCTCGGCCAATGTTTCATATTCGCGTCGTGCCTAACAACGCCCTTCAGCCGTGACTTATTCAGATACAGCACTAGCCTAGAGTACCTTATTGGTTTTATAAAACGGTTACCACGCAATACAAATATTAATCCCGAAACATATGTATCTATGCAACTATCATGAAGTAAAATGAATCACTAAAAGCCAATTCCTTCCGCTGGAGAAAAAAAAAAAAAGTCCCTGACCATAAAGCAACAGAAGAAGTTACATTATTTCTCCATTAGATGGAGACAAAAGACTGTCTTAATGAGTGAGTCAGTCAGTCAGTAGAGAAGACTTTTGAAATGACTCAAACTTGTGATCACGGAGAAGAAAGACGCAACTGACATGACTATAGGCACGGACAACCCCTATAAAAGTACAAGATATCACACCGGACATTCAAACGGATTTTTTATTATGAATATAGCACTGACCTGAAGGAAAATGCTATATCTAGCCTACTGTAAATGCAGGTACACTCGCTTTCTTGATCTCATCCAGAAGTTGTTACTGGAAATGAAAATCAGCATTGTGATTCTTTTTGTACACAAACTTAAAATAACCAAAAGACACGTAACAGTTAAACAGCGGACAGATACAGGCTAAGTTAGTGCTGTATCTGAATAAGTCACGGCTGAAGGGCGTTGTTAGGCACGACGTGAATATGAAACACTGGCCGAGGTCCTCGGTTAAAGCTAGCGGGTAAGTTATTAATGTCTGGCTATAATTGTTGTAGAAATTGTGTTACTAAGACCTTTGTACACCCAAATAGTTGAATTTCCAAAACAGCCTAATACATGAATGAACCTCATCGTCGATATGGTCTAGTCTGAGTCTAACATCATAACATGGTCAGGATGGTTGTTTCCCTGTTCTAATGTTGCGGCAGCTTCCCGCAAAAGCTCACTAACAGATTTCGCCATATCTCGTCGTCTCGATTACAATATAATCACATTTAAATAATTTCGTTTCACACATTCAAATCATGCACACGGCAGGTTAGTCGACGACTTCGCTTTACAGAAGGCGTGTCTCTAGCGCCGTTACTAGAATAAGCCACACCCACTCATTAACATAGAATTTGCATGCAGGTTGTCTTTGAAAATGAAAACGAAAATGAAAACTGTGAAATAAAAGAGGAATTAAAATGAAAACGAACATTTACATTTGTATTTGAATTGTGTCACTATTATTGCGTGAGCGTTACTAAAGAGCATTGTAAAAACTGTATTTGTATATTGTATATATTTATTTATTTAAATTTGGCAGAAAATGCCTTCCATATATTTGTCTGATACTTGCTATTTCAACATCTATGTTTGTCTATATTTGTTTTTTGCTGTTGTTCTCTTTATGTACTTATCTGTATTGCATTGTTTGCTTAAAAAAAGGGGGGAAAAAAGAAAAGAAACTGTTGGTTGCCCTCTTGAGTTCTCATCTCTTGAGAGAAGATGGGGATACATTAATAAAAGTGAGAAGGTATATTTGTGTAATTTAACATTAATTACATGTTTGCGTAATATTCCGAGTTTGCATTTCACTGTTTTTATTCATTTTGAGGAATACTGAATCTGATTCTGTGCAAGTGAGAAGAGTAAATGCATGCTCCCATTTAGTCCAGAACCACAATAACCTCAATTTACACCGCACACAACGCCTTTGCATCTCTTTCCCGATTTCTCTCAAAATGGGGACAGGAAAGGAGTCAGTCAATAAATGGAAAAACAAAGTAACTTGCGTTGTCCTGATGCGTGGCCACATCTCAGAGCCTTTCAACATTGTGACAGTTGTTTGTTCTCACAGAGCTTTTATAGGCCAAACTACAGCTGTGTAGTCTGGCCCATAAAAGCTTTCTGAGAACAGAAAACGTCACAACACTGAATGATACCGCGGACCAGAAATGAGGGGCTGAGTGCGACTCTTCATGCTCCTCACTCAAACCCACTCTCAAACGAACTGACATTTACTGTCAAAATACAGTAATATGATCCCTATCTTCATCTGAGAGTGACTCTGCTCTGAGAAATCCATAATGATCACAGATTTAAAAATGTAAAAGCCTATTAGGATGAGATTCACTGATATCTGACACAAACATGGACAAGATGAATGATAACACAGAACATACAGTAATACTCACCGCCGTGCTTGTGGGATTACGTTTCCATTCTCCTTAGGAGCTTTATTAGATTAATTTGTGTTTAATTCAATATTCTGATTACATTACTGCCTATTAGTCACACACAATTTATATCACCACTGAAAATAAAAAGGAGACAGTGAGATGCTCATCTTGATCTCGCTCGTCATATGCAGACAGACATTTGAGTGAATACCATTAGGTCTGGTCCACATCTTATATTGGTGGAGATCTGCATGCTTGGTCAGGATGATAACATTTGACCAATAAGTGATTAAACAAAGTTTAATTTGTCCATGTGCTATTTAGTGGTGAATTAATCTGAAACCGAAAAGAAAAAAACCCAGCATGGAATGTTGTGCCTTTATCATGTTATTTTAACATGGCCCCCTGAATATTTTGTTGTATGAATATCGGAACATGCAATATGTCAAAAGAAAGAACAGACCTTCTGCTTTTATATAAAAAACTGCTTTATTCTAAAACATGAATAAATGTGTCTTCTTTTTTTTATCAACACATGAATGTGTGTAAGTTTAATTAAAAATACAACATTTTGAGCAAAAAGCTGAGAAAAAAGTTTTCTCAAAGACTACGTCCAGGCCAGATTCAGAACAATGATCAAAACAGAGATGGAGTAGATAGAGTCTATCAACACCCCTAAGGATTGCACAGTCAGATAGCTCGTCCTAGGTCGACATTTCATTCAGTATCATTAGGCAGTTTTGATTTATAGCCTATGCTGTTTAATGTTGATGATCACGTTATTTTACTTAAGATTACATATGATATCGCTTGTTTCTGTGTCGTCTTTGCATGTGTTTTGATCAGGAGATTCAATACTCTTCCAGGAGATGTGTCAAAGCGCTCCCTACTGTAGCCTAACAGTGAAAACACGGAAAGCCTGACATTCCTATGTCAATGCAGGGAAGCGTTTTCTCACAAATTATGGAAATTTCCGTCAACGGCGGGGAAAGAGGTAACTCTTTCGTTTAAAAAACAAAACAAAAAGTTTGCTAGCCACCGCCAGCGTTTTTGGTAATTTTCACAAAAAATGTCATGGCCCCCAGAATATTTTGTTGAATGAATATTTGAATATGCAATATATCAAAATAAATACTTTATTCTAGCTTCTAGTTTTTTCAACACTTGAATGCGGGTACGTTTTTTATTTATTTAATTTTTTAAAGCAACATTTTGAGCAAAAAGCTGAGAAAATCGCATTTTTGTCAAAGACTACGTCTGGATCAGATTCATAATGATGAGAGAACATAGATGGAGTAACGTTAGATCGAGTCCATCAACACCGGTAACATTAGGCCGTTTTGGTTTATGTTATTTATTGGTGATGATCGCATTATTTTTCATATGCATGAGATTGCTCGTTTCTGCTTCTTCTTTGCCTGTGTTTTGATTAGGAGGTACTGTACTCGTTCAGGAGATGTGTAATAGTGCCCCCTGCCTTACAACAGTGATAACACGGAAGCCGTAAAAACTCGTCAATGACAGGGAAGCGTTTTCTCATTAAAGACGAGATAACTCGTCAGTGGCGGGGAAAGTTTGCTATTTTTGTTTTGGACATCTCCTAAGTTTAGTGATATGAACATTAACGATGACCATACCATATCAATTCTAGCCAAAGTTATCATCCCATGGCAGTGAATGCAAAGTGAATTTGCTCTTGCAGTGCAGAAAACGTGTTAATACGGTGCAATATATGCTTCATATAAGTGCATCAAACAATTTCTCTCTCCTGGACAAGGACAACGTTGGCAAATCCAATGAATATTTCATCAGATTGACAACATAGTTTCCAGTTTTGTATGCAAAATGCATTAGATGGCCAGTGAACTATGCTGGCTGAGGCTGGTATTATACAGAGTTACACTTGTATTGCACTGAAAACTCGTACAAGAACACTTCTTTAAATTCATTCTACTATGGTTTTTCACAATTCACAATAAATTAGATCTTCTTCAGTTCCCATACATTTGTCAGTCACATAAATTAACACCATTAAAGCACCACATGCCTTTTATATGTAGAGTAAGCAAATGGCATGGCACAAACAAAAGGTTCTGACATGAGTCATGACTCATGAGTGCACATCATGCATTTTATATTTTATATACATATTTTCCAAAAGTGCTATTCATTTATTTATATGTAAAACCTTTTTAAGGAGGAAGAACTCACTCTTTCATTTTGCTCTGAGTTACATTTCATCTGTATTCTAGGGAGAGGTAAAAAAAAGAAAAAATTCTGGATGTGCTGACTGTTCAGAGGCACGGAGCCCTTTAAGAAGATTCACAGTTTTGAGTTTTAGGGGACAGCAGGGCTTATTCTACATCACAATGTCTTACTTCTGCTTTGTTGCCAGCTCTTGCGTGCCAACGAGGTGCTGATGCAACTTTCAGGGGACGTATGACAGCATGTGTGTGTGTGTGTGTGTGTGTGTGTGTGTGTGTGAGAGAGAGAGAGAGAGAGAGAGAGAGAGAGAGGCTGTGCCAGCACTCACTGTGTTGAGTACCCCCCTGAGCCCGCTGGAGTATGTGTCAGATACAAAGACATCAATGCCTTCACACTACATACAGGACAGATAGAGAGATGTGACATAAATTAACAATGATTAACAATATCGGTAACACTTTAGTTTAAGGTCCAGTTATCACTTTTAACTAGTTGCTTATTAGCATGCATATTACTGGACATTGGCTGTTTATTACTTATGAAGCACATATTAATGACTTATTCTGCATGACCATACATCCCTTAATCCTATATTCCCAATACCTAAACTTAACTACCCAGAAAGATAGATAGATAGATAAAGCATTCTTTGCCAAAAAATGTGCTTTTTTTTCATTTTTTTTAATGTACTTAAATGGAAAGAAAGACTGGGTCACTTAATTAGTGGAAGTGATCTGAGAGTGATAAGTGAAGATGGAGCAATCAGAAGCCCCAGTTCAGAGACTGAAGAGCCCATCACGACAGCTGTGGTGCTTTTAATCTCACAGACAGAGGCAGACATCCTCGCATAGGAACTAATGAGTCGGAATTCAGTATCAAAGGGTCATGGAGGGTAAAGCTTTATTCAAGTATGCCTTTAATGTTTGACTACAGACAGATCCAAGAGTAAACAAGGAGCACTGAAGAGTCAGAATGACTGCTTTTTGTAACTGCACTACTGGGCCAAATATTACCTTTAACATCGCACCAGGTTTCCTTTGGATGCTGTTTGATGTTACACAATGACTAATGATGCCAGCTGACCCTTTGCTTTAGAAACATTAGAAAACCTTAGAAACATTACTGTCCTATCTTTAAGCTTCTGTTTCTATCTGATTGTTTGCTTGTTTTTAAAATGTTTTCTCCTTGGATGATCTGTTTGGATAAATCTTCACTGAAATTATCCCAAAATATGGTAAAAAAGTATTTTTTACTTCATTCCAGTATATGTAAAAAAAAATATTTTTGAATATCAATAATATTTCAATATAATTACATATTCACTGTTTTTTATTTATTTAATTAAGTTGCTAAAAAACAAACAGTTATTTGATTCGTTTTTTTAATTGTTAACTTCCTTTGGTCCAATCTGTAATCACATTTTTTTTAGAGTAATCAACTCTAAACACAATAACACAACATCCGTCTGTTGTGACCACACCATTAACACAATTAATGTTGTTTTCACACAATGTATACAGTCAATTAACACATTTCTAAAATGCTTCTTTCCACACATGCTTACCCAGTAGGCTACTAAAATCATGGACCTTTCTGGCCTTATTTACAAATGTTTAAACACAGCATGTCAGAATTGAAGACCTAATGTTCCGAACCTTAAATAGAGTATAAAGCCTCTACTTCTGCAACAACAGCAGCTCAAAAGTACTGAAAAGAATATTGAAACAACTGATAAGCATTTTTAGGTAACAGATCAGTCAAATATTGAGAAAAAGTTGGTTCTAATCTAAATTGGAGGCCTAGTCAGGTGTTGAAGTTCTTTCCATTTCTTGGACATACACAGTAAAAAAGGGACTCTTTGAATTTGTTTTGTTTACAGTTTCTCTCGATTGCTAACACACTATAACTGGTTCAGTTGGCCCAATTCACGGCTGTGAAAACAGGTTAAATGTGTTAAATGTTTCTAGAACTGATGAATGGTTTGGGATTCATTCAGTTCTAGAAACCAAGACACATTTCTCAAAACATTTAACACATTTAACCTGTTTTCACACCCGTTCCAATTTTCTCAATGTTTTCTGCAAAACTCTACACAAAAATGCCCTTATTTTGCACAGGTTTAACCATATTCTCATCCAGAAAACACAAACACTTAATAGAATTACCTCAGGTGTCACACTGTGAACTCAAATAGCACACATTTATCCATGCGTAAACATTACAGTTTTTTTCAACTGCTTACAAACATCGTCAATACTGAGGCTACATTTTCAAAACTCTTCACACATTCAGTGAAACAGTTTATATGGTTTATACGGACCAAACTGTGAATCATGTTTCATTGCTTTCACACAAAATGCATTAAATGAGCACGTTTCCCAAAATCCATGAACACTTTTGTCATTCATTCTTCACCATCTGCAAAACACTATATTTTCAAAAGCTAACACACTGATTTTAAAACTGATAAATTCACATTCAAATCAGAATGATGGCGAACTCTGTGCATTTCTGCAGTAATTATTTTGAAATAATTGATATTTGCAATTTCAGCTGAAAGCCAACCCAGGTGTCCTGTTTTTAGTCTCTATTACAGTAGTATTTTTTTTTTTTTTTTTTTATCTTTTGGAAAAATTGGGATGGCTTCAGATTGATTTTGTTTGGAAACATAGATCAAGGAAGGTACATTGGTGTGGAAAGAAGAGTGGCGGAGAGAGGGAGGAACCCTCACAGTACTGTACATTCATCCATCCATCCATCCCACACATTTTCCAAACCGCTTGTCCTGTAGGGTTGTGGGGAGGCTGGAGTCATTCCCAGTGTCTCAGGTCGTAGGCAGGAAACACCCTGGAACGATGGCCGCTCCATCACAGGATGAGACAAATATACGAGCAAACTTACAGTCTCCAATTCACCTGTCCTGTATGTCTTTGGATTGTGTGGTAAACCAATGTAAACACGGAGAGAACATAAAAACTCCAGACAGAAAGGCCTCCTGACACAGCTTTTTTCAAAATGTTTTTGTTTTTGTTTTTGTTTTGGTTGATTTGTAATTATTATTGCTTCAGGATTTTGTTGTTGTTTCAACTTTTTATTTTTTTGCATGTCAATTTCTAAATGTAAAGACATAAGAAAAAACATTTCTCATTCATCTTTATGCTGTTACACAGACAGTAAAAATGAAAAGATCTTATTCTTATCATATAATGAATATTTATGTGAAATTAAAAATATTCAAATGTTAAAAATACAAGTTCAACATTTATGTAATGCTCCCTGTTGTTAGTGTTTTTTAGGTCAGTGTTTTATGAATGAAATGTGTGTTTTCTAAATGAGAATTGTTGCCAGTTTTATGGTGAAACAACCTTATTTTGAGACGTACAGTGGGCCTATATTACATTTTTTCTCGATTGTTTACACACATTTTCTGGTACTTGAGACACAATGACCACAACATGTAACTCATTCACCAACCCCCTGAATCAATTCTGCTAAACTACAAGCACAATTCCTGCTTTACACTCAAATTGCACTTCTAAAACACACTTTTTTCAAAACACTACACACAATTCTCTGCTTTTGGCACAATTTTCATGCAGAAAATCTCTTGTTTTCACAAGGAACACACTGCCATTCAAATATGCACACTGACTCATAGCATAACATTTAGCATAAAAGGGCAACAGGTCAGCTCTTCAATGGTGCAATGGATGCCAACAGTGGATTTTTTTTTTTTTTTTTACTGTAACTGTATACAGTAAATTCTTCTGTTGTTTTGTATGTAGACCACTGTATGTACAACTTTGTGTTGGTTGGGATGTACACTGTGTACATTGTTTTTGTGGGAAAAATAAAATATATTTGTTACCATGTATTTGTGTGTTGAGTATAAAAACAATATTCTCAAATATTTTACAGCACACTTATGTATGTACTGTCTGTAGTAAGTGTAACACTGAACAAAAAAAGGCCTAAGTCATTATGATGAATGGAGAAGAAGTGTTTTCCATTCATCATAGTGTTTTACATTGAGCACATCAGTGTTCAACTGGTTCTTATAAATGTCTATTCATATGATGGTTTGTGTGTGTCATTTGAAAACAAAATACCATTTTGAGAAGAAATAACATTGTTTTGAATGTAAAGTTTCATTTTGCAGGAGAATTGAGAATGGATTTTGCCCATTGTGTGTGGTTTTTTTTGGATTTGTGTGTAGAGTTCTGAGAATATGAGGCATGCTTTCAGAAAATGTGTGTAAACAATCGAGAAAAACTGTAAGTGTTTTGTTGGTCTGAGTGAGTTTTGGAGGTGATTTTAACTGTTTGGTCAAGATTCATATTGGTAATGCAGACTGTATGAAGCGTTTTGAAAATGTGGCTTATTGAACAATGCTAGTTAGCAAATGAAAAAAGCTAATTGAAAAATAGCAAAACAGATGACACCAATCAGAATCTCAGGATAATATAAATAGGGCCACGGATGTGCTTTGGAAAATTAATCCTAGTGATGGGTTAGAGGAAGAGGAGAGGAAAATAAAAATAAAGGGGACGGGATCAAAGGATATTTTTTTCCTGATGAAATACAAAGCACTTACAGGTGACCATGTTCTTGTGCATGGAATGAACATGTGGGAAGTTGGTTTAAAGGCTCATTTTACTACAGAACAGAACTTTCACTATTCTGTGTACAGCATATTCTGTAGCCCATCTTATACACCCTCAAACTTGTAATTGTCAGACTGATTTGTAGCAAGTACTTCTTACATTTCATATTTTTGCAGAACTGAGAGACGACTGCCTTGGGGAGGGAGAGAAAGTCTGTTGTCAGAAGACTAAGAAACTGCTTTAGTATGGCAAAATATAGTCATTATCAGTACTGCAATGCAGTTTGGCCGAGGATGCTTCATTTAAATCTTTATTTTTACTGTACTGTAATTGACAGTATACTGTATTGTATTGCTATTCCAAGTTCATATTCAATTCTTTGGTATTTCAACATTTCTTTTCTAGTGCTTTTCATACTGCAAGATCTCTTTACAGTATTGTAATGAAAATAAACTTTTCTTAAAGCTCACTGTTGAATTTCACTGTATCTGCACCCCTCTATTTATGTTGTATACTATAATAGACATTGAGCAGTAAAATGATACCTGATTGCCAAAAGGAGGTTTTTGAAAGGTTTTGAATTGATCTCACAAGTGTGTGAGGCCAAAGTTTGTTTTTTCAGCAAGATTGAATGGTTTTGAATGGAGAGCTTCATTTCGACCTGAAAATAGGAAGTATGGGAAACTGGGTGAGAAGTTATGGATTTGTGTTTAGAGTTTCGAGAAAAGGAGGCATAATTTCAAGAAATGTGTTTAAGTAATCAATAAAAACTGTAATGTGGATGCCAAACAACTCAGAGAAGCAGAGAGATAAAAAAAAATGTCTGGGCGAGGGCGAGGAATAGTTGAAGGAGGAGAGGAGTAGTTGGATGCAGGGCAAGGGAGAAGAAGAAGTAGAGTAGGGGGAAGTTTTTTTTCTACTGTACATTTTATAAAGTAATGCCTCATTCACTTTTAGATAGTATGTTGGCAAGAATGCACACATTCAACACTCAACCAAAAATATAGAATGGCTTACAGTAAAAGGAAACTGAATTATAAAAACAATGGATTTCATATTGTCTGCAGGTAGAACTGAAACGTGACAAGTAATGCAATCAACTGTTAGTATTTTGACAGTCATTGTGCTATGATTGACTATGTTCATGTTGGATAGAAAACTAGTGCTAGTGTTTTGACAGAATTACTCAATTTTGAGTCGGGTTTGCTGTGTTTTGATAGAGTTAGTATACAGTATATAGAAAAAGGGTTTTAGCATTTTGAAATGTAGAGTTTGTATTTATTTTTATTTTTTGAAATGTGGTTTTGGCCAGAAAATTTACTATTTGGCCAACTGCGGGATGTTAGTGTGTTGCTGTTAGTTTAGAAAAAGTACTTTAAGTATTGATAAACGCTTGTCCAAAAAAAAAAAAAAAAAAAAAAAAAACAACACGCAATGAAAGGGATAGTTAACCCAAAAGTTAAAATCCTGTCATCCTTTACTCGCACTCAATTTTTTCTAAACCTGCAGAATATTCTTTCTTCTGTTGAACATAAAGAAATATATTTTGAAGAATGTTGGTAACCAAATGGTTGCTGGTCCCCATTGACTTCCACAGTATAGAAAATAATAATAATACAGAAGTCAATGGGGACCAGAAACTGTTTGGTTACCAACATTCTTCAAAATATCTTCTTTTGTGTTGAGCAGAAGTGATAACTTCATGCAGGTTTAGAACAACTTCAGGGTGAGTAAATGATGACAGGATTTTACTTTTTGGGTGAACTATCCCTTTAAGGATACAAACTCTCACCCTGTGGTAGTCCACACAGTATGATAATTATTTATTAAATGCAAATTCTGTTCTTGGTTTTAGGACTACAAACTAAAAAGGTCTATTGCATCTCTAAATGCAATGTTATAAGGATCGACTGACATATATAGTGGGATGTGTTTGTTATTCAATCAACTCCAGAATGACGAGAAGACCAAAAACAGCACTGGATACAGTATGTTACCGGAGGAAGCGATAGCAGTCACAGTCATGGCAAATTATACTCTAAAAACTTTTCTGGTAAGAGATTTTTAATTTATCTTTGCAAAGTGCAAAAGACAAATGGGTTTTATTTTAAATGTTAATCACATGTTTTCAGCATGGTGATGTGATGGGGTGAGACAGACAGAGAGAGAGAGTTGAAATTCTGCAGGTGTCTGGCACTGTCTTGTTTTTCCGAAGGCTTTCACAATTCAGAGCATAAAAGTTTCATTGCTCTCACTCAATGCAGTGTTTCTCATGGATTATTTATTAAATGGGGAGTGGCTGTTTATCATACGTCTAATCCGGCTCAGCACAGGTACAGGCTAACTGCTGTCTGCATGCTCATGGCCCGTGAGCCACAGCAGGAAAGATGTGTCTCATTCGTTTGACTCATCCTGGGGGTTCCTGAGAGCAGTGCGATGCAGTGGAGTGCTCTATTTATTTAGCTAAATCAAGATCTCAAGAAGGGAAGTTGCATTGAGAGCTGAATTTTTTTTTTTTGTTGTTGCAGCAATTGCAATTATTACAGTAACAGTAATACAGGAATATTAATACTGAAGTCCCCTGAGGTCATTACTTGGTATGATAATCGGCGAGACTGACCAATAAGAATTGAGTTTTCCAGAGAGCCGTGTAATAGAGTGCCTTGGTTCTGTACATATTTTGCCATACATTTTTTTTTAAAAGTGTTTGTTTAAGCATTATAAGCCAAGTAACCAAACATTACAAACTTTAATTTAAAGCAAGAAGGTTGTTTAAAATCGGTCTAAAATCTAAAAAGTATGTTCTATTGGCTGTATGGAAAATGCTGCTTCCGAAAGCAGCATACAGAGCTAGGAAGGCAACAAGGCATGTGTCCTTTAAACATGTCAAATCCTTACTGGTAATTCTTTGTTAAATTGTGAACTCTTTTCTTCTCTTCCTCTCGCTTTTAAGTATTGTAATAAAACTGAAAAACATCTTTGGAATTCCTTTTCATACTGTAATATTTAACTCATGATATGTTTTTTTTAAAGTTAGAAACTTTCATCATAATGTTTGGGACAGATCATCATCTCGTCCTCTTTCCTCCATGTTTTCCTATTCTGTGCAGTGTAGCTGTTAATGTAGCTGCATGCCCGAACCTAAATCTGGATATTATGGTCTCTTCTCTTTTATGTCTTCCAATTGATCTCTGGTACCCTAAATTCCTTTAATCAAAAAAAAAAAAAAAACATCTACCTGTTCTATCCTCCTCCAATTGTTATCTCGTTTCCTTTTCTCCCACACGTGCTGGTACTCATGTGTAACACCTGATCTCATTATCTGAATCCTATATAACTTTTGTGACATTTCAATCAAGATGACTGCTCTACTTTCAGTCTGTTCCCACATAGGACCCTGGGAACATGGGAATGACCCCAAGCTGAAGGTCCACAGCGACTCCACACGACCTTAATACGGTTTTATATGGCTCGAAATGATTCTGGGTTTTCTGTTTTATTTTATTACCTCCATGCCGTGTTCTGTTGGTAATTCCTCTCTGCTTCATAGTGACGCTTTACCACTTTTAACAACAACCAGCCTCTCATTTTAGGTATAAGGTTTGGTCCTTCCGTTGGGGAGAATAAATGCATTATTTCCGTCCAGTTTAAATACACCATTTTCATGGTCAACCTTCCATTTCTTCCAATCTGACAATTTGATGAGGCCATTGACATAGCTTTTCCAACACTTATTTTGCTAATGGCACTTGGCAGAACAAATGAGCTACCTGAGATATGTCAACATCACTAAGCTAGGACCAGAAAGTGTTGTCATAGAGATGCCGTCACGCTGCTCTGATTGGTTGTCATATGCCAACAGTTAATAACAGAAGGGGAGTAAAATTACTGGCTTTTGTTTTTGTATGATTCTGTTAGACATTTAACACGCAAGTAGCTAGTGTTTTAAAAGGCCGTTCACACCAACCTTGGATACACATATACTTACAGAATCACTTAGTCTCTGTCCAGATTGAAATGTCCTTCAGTCAGAATCCAGACCGGAATCCGCCTACTAAGTATCTCTGGGTTAGTGAAGAATGGTTGTATTGGACTAAAATAAAATAAAAAACCTGAGAAACTTCACAAGTCTCTAGGCCTTTTTTTCCTCCACATGGTTTGTTCTAAACATTCATTAAAAACACACTTCTGTATTATGTAGGCTATTCTGTTCATGGGATGTGTATCAGTGCATGCTGACCAGTGCAAATGCTTTAAATAATGCCTCCAAAAAGTTATTTGCAGTTTACAAAACACACACTTGCAAGATTTTCCAGCAGCACTTGAGACTTGATGGAGTTTTAAAAAAATGTGATCTGACAGCCGCTATATTTCTTGCTTTCTCCACCTCTCACCTGTGGGCATTGATATTCCCTCCATCTCTTCTAAGCCACAGTATTCCGCCTGCCTCTCAATCTCTCTGCCTGGCAAATATTGATCTAGCAAAATGACTTCTCAAGGTTAGGGTGCTAGTTTGTGTGCTACAGTAGATAAGGCGAGGGGCTTGTCATTTGCCGTCTGCACTACTGAAGCCCGCTGTGTCACGGGTGGAAGTCTGAGGTTCGCCAAAATCAGGTGTAAAATATTTTTCATCCCGACTTGTTTACTGATTCAGGGTTTCTTTTATTCTTTTGTCTTGGTTTTGATGTCTACCGGCATCTACCGCTACTGAATCTTGAATGATTTGTGTGAGGGTAGCTCTGTGTTTTTCCCCCTATTTCTGCAGCTTGTCTTGCACTCATTTATATGACTAATAGCTTCATTTTAACGAGACTCAAAAGGATCAGTATCATCTTTAACCGCTGTGTTGTGTTCATACTTTGCTACTATAATTAGGACTCACTGTTTTGCATATCAGAGCCACACTGCTTATAAAATTACCAATTTGTTTTTTTCTCAGACAAATGTGCCAATAATTTCTTCAGAAAATGGGATATTAATAAAACATTTGCAGTCTATTTATGAATGCGTTAATGATGCAAAGGCATTCTCAATCTGAAAGTGTCTTCAGAGCAATTACGTTCTATTCACCGTTGAGCCTTGGACATGAGCTTTCATAATTCAGTTGAGATAGATATGATTAACATTTGCATTCAAAACAGATGCCTTGCGCTTGTCTTTTTGTTCCTGCTTATTAGTCCATCCATACATATATTTTTAACCTTCCTCACACTGATAGAAATTAACCACTATTTGTATGTTGTAAGACTCAATTTAACATATTCAATATGACATACATTATCATTGAAATTAAACTAACGAAATAAGGAACATCTTAAGTGTGGCTAGTTTACAAATGATGGCTTTATGTGTGTGCGTGCATGTGTATATATATATATATATATATACATTTATATTTAAAACTATGGCTTTATATGTGTGTGTGTGTGTGCGCACGCGTGTATTTATATACATTTATATTTAAAACTATAGCTTTATATATGTGTGTGTGTGTGTTATATTTATATATAAGATATATATATAAAAAGACATAATTTGAAAATTAGCCACACTTAAGATGTTCCTTATTTCTATGATAATGCATGTCATGTTGAATATGTTTATTTGAGTCTGAGTTGGTTGAGAGTTCACACCTGTTGCTCACATCAATATACTGATCTGCAGTGAGCTGCAATATAAGCATGCTTTTAGCAATGCCTACCAAATGAGGCCTTATGATCAAATGTAAATATGACAGGTTTACATTTTTTATATCATATTAAGCTAAAGTCAGCCAAACACTTCAGAAACATGCTGTGAAAAGGCATCTTCTCACAAATTATGCATAGCATAAAAATGTTGTCTGCATTTTGTTCAGGGCTTTTAGTATTTCATGGATGCTTGAACTCTTATTTCAATACATCCTCTTATGATTTAAAAGCCTGAGATTACACAGACATGGACAAATATGTCAGTGAAACCACAAGCTAAACAATACAGCATGTATTAATCTTTATAGTCTTAAAAAAAATCTTCCTATAGCGATAGGAAGAATTTAGAGAGCGGGTTTATAGTGTTATTGTGTGTTGAGGTGTATAACGTTTGACACAACATGTTTTTAATGTCTCTTGCCCTTGCAGGGTCAGTTATGGCATCCACATGGTGCCCTAGATCTTATTGACACAGCAGGCAGGAGGGACGGAGAGGGCACTGCCAGTCTGTTCACCTGACAAACAACTCAGTACTCCAAATCCGGTGTGTTCATGTAGCCTCAGGGACTATGGGCACTACCGTGACCTTTTTATTTCGCTTGACTTTGGAGAATGGGGTGTAAAATTGTCAAGTGTCATCCCTGCAACATACTGAGAGACCTGCAAAAGTGTGAATGTAAACCCTGCGGTGATATGATAGTTCGTTTTGGTGACAAAGAGAGGAGTACAAACCAGTTTGTTAAAAAAATAAATAAAAAAAAGACTGCTGATGTGTTCAGAGCTGCTGATTGGTTATGTTCATTAGTGGAAATAAGAAGCAACACTTGGTTTTGACTAGTAAGCACACACTAAGGAGATTCTAAAAATCAATAGTCATGTAGAGTTTATCTGAAAACAAACTGTATAATTAATGCTTTCATTGATTTGCTCTGCCGGGGAATGTCAGTTGTTGATCATTATGAGTATCTGAGATGAAGCCTGGGGGCACTGCTCAACACCTCAAGAAAACACTTCATCTTTTATGACTATCCCCTAAATATACAGGATATAGCTAAGAACTGCACTCTGTGGTACAAATATATCATTCTTTATTGATAAGGCTTTGGGTATCATGAAATAATATCCCAGGTTAATGTTAATTTCTACATACACTTATGTTTAAGAGTTTGGTGTCTGTAAGATGTTTAAATGTTTTCGAAAGAAGTTACTTTTTTCTCACCAAGGCTGCATTTATTTGATAAAAAAACAAAAACAAAACAAAAACCAGGAAAACTGTGAAATGTTATTAAAAATCTAAATAACTATTTTGTATTTTAATATGGTTTTATATGTAATTTATTCCTGTGATGGAAAATCTGATAAAGAAACAATTAGACATTTACTGTCAAAGTTTTCAACATTGTTGGTTAATGTTTTTGTTGAAACTGTGATACATTTTTAAAAATCAGGATTCTTTGATGAATATAAAGTTAATAACTGCGATTATTTTGAAACCGTAATCTTTTTTAACATTATAAATGTATTTACTGTCACTTTTGTTCAATGCATTCTTATGAATAAGTTTTTATTTCTTTCAATTATAAAAAAAATATCTTACTGACCTCATACTTTTGAACAGTACAGCAATACATTTTTAACATAAAAAAATGCTAATGCAAACATTAAGCTAATGTATTATGATCAAATATTAATTAATCATCTACTGTGTATAAATGAACCTTTATTAATAAATGTAGATCTCTCATGACAACTCTTGGAGTGATTGGCATGGTAATGAGCAGAGCCGATCCTGACCTCCCTGGGGCCCTAAGCAAAATTCTGTTTAGGGGCCCTCATACCTGACCCGTGAGCCATGAACTATTTGCCATTGCCACACAGTCACACCTGACACCCCAGTGTTCCCATTACAATCCCTCCTTTAACTAGTTCTAGTGAAAATGTAATTCCTGATATCAGAAGACATTGTTACTAGTAAAAAGTTCATTCTTAATATCATGAATTCACATTTTAAATAGTACAAATTGAATTATTGATATAAAAAATGCATATACTGTGAATGAATAAAAGCTAAAATGGCACCATAGCATGTCACTGTGTTTTTAAATGATAAAAGTAATTCTGGATACTCTTGATTCTTGATGGTTATTATTTACTGAGGGATGTGCATCCATATTGACCAGAATCTCCAGCCAATCAACATTTTAAATTCAATGGAGCCTATCAATAGTCAATGTCAATACATTGCTTTCCATATTGCATTAGTGCAGAGTTGTAACTAAACCTTGACTTAGCGACTAGATAATCATCGTCTTGTTTTAAAACTATAATGAGGAGTGCCATCACGCCCGTATTGTACTGGTCCCGACTCACAACAGATGTTTCTGCTGGAAAGTGCGCGTTTCATTTCATGCACGTTCATATCGCATGTTAACGCGCGACGCGGTTATCTTTTCCGAGCTGCAGTTTATAAACAAACACCGTTGTCCTTTGTCGTTTATTAAACATAATAAATCATCGCACATCAACTTAACTTTAGCCTACTGTTCTTTGCTGACATCCAACTTTGAGAGGAGAGCACACAAGTCTACCTGATAACTGTTGCCGCAATTAACTCTCATGGTGTTTTTTTCTCTCTCTTTTCGTGACCAGAAAGATAGTTCCGCTTCATTTTCTCATCGATATTATAAACATTGATTGACGCGCTTTGACACGAGGGGAGGCGGGGCCTTGAGTAATTTGCGGGGCCCTACGCACCTTGCGTAGTGTGCGTATAGGGCTGATCGGCTCTGGTAATGAGTAAGACAATGTTGTACGTTTGGTCTTGGCGGAATAGATCTGCTACGCTGATGCTGCTGCTGCTTCAGAGCAAGTACAGGACTTGCTACTGCCAATACATACACAACACGCTGCTGTGAGCAAGTAAGACATGCTGCTGCTGTACAATATAGTGAACATGAATTACCTGTAGCAGATCTATACAGGTGGAGCTGGGGAAGGTGAAGGGTTTCTGAATGCGCGCTGCACTGCTAAGGCAAATATTACCCAAGTATTTGAAGGTTGAGCAGCGAGCTCATTGGCTACTGATACGGCAGGAACCAATCAGAACAGGTGAGTAAAAGGACCTATTAGCCTGCACCATCTAGAGTTTCATGCCAGAACTTTGTATTTCAATGTTAGTTGAACTGAACCTTATTCAATTTTAAGAGATAATCATACCAAAAGTGGTTTTAACCAAAAGAATCTCTAAACACCACTGTGATTTCCATCAACATGTTAAGATCATTACCATACTGGTTTCAGGAACAGAATAAAGAAAGATTTGTGTATTCTTACATAGTTGATATTGATATGTTCTTTCTCTCTCAGTTGTGTATTTAGAGTACACTTTAAAAAGACTTGAATGTAGCCATTACAAATGAGTATGCAGAATTTCAGGTACATATAATGTACATATGTCTCCCTTGTAGAACGTATCTGTTATAAAGGCGAGCGTCTCGTACACTGTAGTCTACAGATGATATCGTACACCTGGCTGTCAAAGGCTAAGACAGCTTCAGTCTCTATACAGTAAATACTCTAAGAGTATGAAGAGATTCTACAAAACCTTTGTTCCCTAGGATCTAACGTCACGCGGACGATGCCTCCACAAACATGCAGTTTCCCTGATTCATTTCTCTTTAAAGCTTCTTTTATAGTAAACAAAAAGTTACGAGATCAAAAGATTTACAGATTGTTTTTCTTTCAGTTGTTTTCAACCTATCTTTTCTACTTCAAATAATAAATAAATCAACTTTAAACATGGCACTTAGAAAACATCCACAAGGAATTCTCAATTTTATTTTAGAACAAAATTTACAAAGCCATTCAAACAGTCTGTATTTTATGTAATTACGTCTTTTAAACTCAACTTCAAAAAAATCATGAATATTCAAAATACACTTTGACTTCACTGCTGTCTCTCATTATATACAAATATGTACAGGCAAGGAAATTCAGCGTCTCACAGTCGTATATATCTGTACTGAAAAAAAAAAAGAGATCTCCATATCTGTTTGTATGTATGTAACTGTATAAATGCAACCAGACCTGGTCCAAACTTAGTTTTTGTGATTGGCTGGTTGGCAGTCTTTAGAATGCTCTGAAAGGGTTGGCTCAAATAGAGGTCCCATGGCTTGGATCAATGGCTTCTGGGATGGGTCCCCCGGGCACTGCCTGGTAAGAGATGGGCATAGGTGTCTTTACGGGGCTCTGGCGGAAAAGGCCTCCGTTGGGCGCCCGGTGTTTGCAGCGCATGGAGGGCGGCAGAGTGGAACTGCTGAGAGGGAGGGGGAGGCTCCGTCCGGGCACGCGGCCGACCCCAGGACCCTCTTGGAGGAACGAAGTCACGGACAGGCCCCCACGGGGGAAATCTCTCATGGCTTCCTGGGAGCTCTGCTGTGGACGCATGCTGCCCATGTCCAGGGCAGAGATCTCCAGAGACTGACCTGGCAGCTGCTTGTGCGCCAGATCGTCCTCCATCAGCCCACTCAAACGCTGGTGAACCTGCTCCAGATCCATTTCTTTGTCCTGGGAATGACAAAGAAACAGGGCGACTGAGACAGAGTCTAAGGTGAAGGAAAGATGAAAAGGTGGGAATTGATTTGTGGGGTGGAAGGCGGAAAGAAAATGAGACATGACAAGCAAAAATTTAACAGACACAGAAGCAAAAACAGACGTGAATGAAAGGAACATGGAAGTGCATGCAATCTTTCAGAAAATAGCAGAAGGTGTTTTCCAAGGGCTCCAACAATCACATCAGCTCTGATTAATGATACCAATTACAAAACGTACTACTGACAGCACGGAATAATCTCATAAAAATAAAATAAAATCCATCTCGTCTCCCACCCGCTCCAACAAGCAAAAGGTCTGAATGCTAAAACAGCTTCATATCTGAAAAGTAAAAAAAAAAAAAAAAAAAAAATCAATGATGCAAATGAGAGTATGTGCTGGGAAACATGGGCCATAAATTGAATTGCAAACACAAGCCCCCGCGCTTCAATGTTTCAGGCTTATTTCGGAGGAGCCATGAAAAAGGTATTTCTTCATTCTTTGATATGCACTGCCGTGAAATAGCTTCGGTCATGCGCCAGTGATGCCGTGGCGTGCCACTTAATGAAAGAATCAAGCCAACATTAACAGGCTGCTAACTGCTTACATTTTTTCCACACAGTTCTGATAGTCATTTAATTCTCCTGCCACGCATCCTCCGTAAGAGAGTGAGGAGGGCGGACTCGATACTATGAAACTTTCAGTAAACGCTGATAACCGTTACATCCAGGACTACTCTGTTAATCACTGTTCTTCTTCTCTGTTTAGTACAAGTCAGCTCAGTAATGCATCCTTTCCATTTCAATGGGATTGTTCGCTCCAAAATGAAAATTGTCATCATTCCCTCACCATCTTGTCATTCCAAACCTGTATCACTTTCCTCCTTCTTTGGAACACAAAAGAAGTTCATTGGGGTCCAAAATGTTCTTTTGGACCCCATTGACTTTTTAAAATATGGACAAAAACAGGTTATAAATGTTTCTAAGAAAGAAATTCATACTGGTTCAGAACGACATGACAGAGTAATCGAATTTTCACTTTTGGGTGAATCAGCTCTTTAACTCAATTGCAGAGGTCTTCGGGGTCGATGCCAGCGGATCAGCTGTAGAGTCTACAGTTTTGTACCATTTATGGGTAATTAGAGGTGTCACATTATGAGACTATGTTTCTGAGTCATAAGATCAATGAAGAGATAATTACTGTAGAGCTCATGAAGCTGTACTAGAAAGTCTGAATGTGCCTCTAATTAAAAATGCATTAATTTGCCATTAAAATACGCCCAATTTGGGGCACTTACAGCTGTGACAAACAACACAACTGGAGGCCAATCTCTTTTTGGATTCCAGATTGCAATATTTTGGGACATCGGTGTGGCCACTGAATGGGTGATCTGATGGATGACAAACAGATGATGAATTTGATGAAAATGCCGAGCGAAATGGAGAGGCGCACACAGTGGGATTCCTGTTAGTGCTGCTTTGGCAAAGAGATTCCATGAATAAAATAATCAGTCTCTAAACAGAAAGTACTTATTAATCCACACAATATGGATGAATTAATCTCTCTGACTCTGCCTGGGTGTCTGTCATCAGTTAGTTCTTTATGCATGAGGGAGTCATAATTACCTCACCACCCACATCCACATATGTAATCTGATTTATCTAGAGTCCTAACCCGCTCCAGGAGAACGCATGTCCTTCCTCTAAATGACTTCATATTCTCAAGCCCTGTTCACCCCACTGACAGGTATCCCTGCTCAGGTCTCGGCTGACCTGTGTAAAAAGCCTGCGTGTCTTCCCAGTCTCTTTCTCTCTCTGGCCAAACGTCCCGTGCGCATCCTGCAGCAGTTGCAATTTCATTATATGCCAATGAGCCAGATGCCATCTCCAGAGTGCAGCCCTTAGTGTCCTGTATGAGACCAATGAGAACCTGTGACTACCTGGACATTGGCATATAATTGCAATAAGAAGACACAGAGAAGGATATAAAACGTAAAATGTGTAAAGATGGTTATTGTGTGGTTCTTATTGCTTGCCAGAGCTCCAATCACTCCCTTCTTACAGTGTATATCATAACTAAAAACAAAACCATACATAAAAGAAACACTCAAATTGTACAGGCACATGGCAGACTGAACACCTTAAAGCGAGAACAAGAAGTCGGTGAAAGCAATATAGTCTGAAAGCCAGTAAACGTTTTTATCTCTTTTATGTGGTACTAATTCAAATCCAGTCAAATTTCAAGCAGTTGACAAATGATAGTCATAATACAGAAGTCTGATCGCTATTATTCAACAATGTCTGCAAAATTTAATATTATGTTATTGATAATCAACATTCCTGAGCTATAATATGTAGTTTATGAGCTGTTGCTCTCGCCAACGTGCTTGCCTCAACTCAAGATATCACCAAAGGGAAAGGAGAGAAGGAGAGGAGACAAGGACGGAAGAGTAACTGCAGAACACTTGAACAAAAGTCAATCAGTCACTGGCTTTCTCATTGCACACACTTTAGTTTAGGGATCCAGGAACAACCTTTGCCTAACAACTTAGCTGAAGCAGCAGAAGACATAGAATTGACTGATATTTGCAAATTGGGGATGTTTGTATGCAGAAAGTTACTTGGAAACATCATTTTAAATAATAGAACTAAATAAGTAGTTGCCCATAACAAAGAGCTAATGGATTTGAATACAAAAGCTTTCATATACACTTAAAGGGACAGTGTACATCCCCAAAAATTCTGTGATCATTTTCTGTGGTTCCAAGCTCGTATGATTTTTGTGGAACACAAAAGAAAATATTTTGAAGGATGTTTTAGCAGTTTAATCCATTATAAAGTCATCGGGACCCCAAAATTCAAAGCTCCAAAATGGACATGGACAAGTAGCGCGAAATTATAATTATTTATTATTATTTTTGCACATCTTGTGATCAAAACAGTATGATATTTGTAGTTGAATCATATGGATTAATTTCACGCTATTTTAATGTAGTCTGTGAAGGTTGAAAGTTTTAAGTCCCGTTGACTTTTACAATAGAGACAACTGGCTTTTGAGATGTAGATGTAGTTGTAGTAGTATAGATTTTTTTTAATACCCTGTCAACACCTGAGGCTATCTTCATGGCAAAATATACAAGAGTTGTATAAATACAATAAAAAAATTAAAACCAAACAAAAAGAAAAGTACAGTTAAGATTATATTGGATGTTTTACAGTTACATAAGATAAAAAAAAAAATCTAAAACCTTTCCTGGTAAAATCTTACTAACTCCTTAAGGGAACTTACAGCATACAAATGTTGTCTACTTGCATTAAAAGAGGGGCAGTCCAATAAAATATGTTTAATGGAAAGGGGGGGAGGGGGGTCTTGTAGAACATACATAGAGTTGGGTCTTCAACTTAAAGACATTGAAAAAAAATCAACAACATGCATTTAACTCTTTCCTCGCCATTGACGGAAATTTCCATAATTTGTGTGAAAACGCATTGACAGAATTTTCCGGCTTGCCGTGTTTTCACTGTTATACGGTAGGGGGGCACTATGACATCTTCTGAAAAAGTACTGAATCTCATGATCAAAACACGTGCGAGGAAGATGCAGAAACAAGTAATCTCATGTTATCATATGCATATGTAAAATAACGCGATCATCAACATTAAACAGCATTTAAATCAAAACTGCCTAATGTTAAAGAATGAAATGTCGACCCAGGAAGTTGTATAGGACTGTGAAGCTTTGTTGTGAAGGTGTTGATGGATTCAATCTACACTATCTATGTTTTAATCATCGTTCTGAATCGGATCCAGGCTTTGACAAAAACACGATTTTCTCTGCTTTTTGCTCAAAATGTGTTGATAAAAAATAATGATTTTTTTTGTTTAAAAGCAGAGGGTCTGATCTTTCTTTTGTTATATTGCATGTTCAGATATTCATTCAACAAATTATTCTGGGGGCCATGAAATTTGATAAAAAACGGCACGTTTGTGGCTGGCAACTTTTTAAAAACACACTGGCAGAGAAAGAGTTAAAAATAAATGTTTAGACTTTAAAAATTCTCCACAGTATCTTTTGTGTTCCATGGAAGAAAGTAATTCATACGGGTTTGGAATGACATTAGGGTGAGTAAATGTTGACTGAGTTTTCATATTTGGCTGAACTATCCCTGTAAATAATCAATGATTTGATCTGTTTTTTTTCTTCTTAGGTGTTTTGTGCTTTTTTGAGTGACTCCCTCCCCCTTCACCCTTCCCTCTTGCCTTCTCTTTGGCAACACTTCAGCAAATGGGAGGCAGTAAGTTCTTGATGATCACACCTATAGCTGGGTGTACTGGAGCTCGACTAAATCAGGGCTTGCATCAGTGGCGTCTGGATCCATAAAGTAGAGTGTGGCAGTGGCTGTACAGTCCTGGGCGCGGTGGGCAGGGGTTGGCCGTAGTTTGGCCGCCTGTGGGGTCACCTCTTTTGGCTGTGCCCGTTGGCAGCGTGGCCCGTTCCACCAAGACTCCAGAGCGGCCACCAGGCAGGCCAGCAGCAGCCCTGCTGCTAGGATGCAGAAGACCCCGGCGAAGCTGTGCAGTCTCAGGGCACGACCCTCCGGCTGAGGCTCCGCGTGCTTGTCCAGGTCACAGCGACCTTTCCGAGGCCACCACTTCTGCTTTAGAATGTCAAGGTCTCCTTTCTCCTGTAGGTCAAGAATCCTGAAGAGAAGAGGAAAGTATCTTGTTATGAGAATCGTGGCATGAATCTGTCATTGCTTTAATTTTGCCTTATATATTGCTTTGCTGAACACTTTATTAGCAAGAGGACAAAGAAAATGAAGCATTCAGTGGTCAAGAAAAAATGACAAAGCAACAATTGATGGAAACATAGTACTTCTGGTTTCAGACAACAATTGTCTCTTCAAATAAAAGGCAGAGATACAGGGTCCTCAGATAGTGTTAAAGGGATACTCCACCGAAAAATGAAAATTCTGTCATCATATACTCACCCTCATGTTGTTTCAAACCTGTATGAATTTCTTTCTTCTGCTGAACAGAAAGGAAGATATCTAGAAGAATGTGAGTAACCAGACCGTTTTAGATACCATTGACTTCCATAGTAGGAAAAAAATATACTATGGAAGTCAATGGTATCTAAAACTGTCTGGTTACTCACATTCTGTTCAGCAGAAGAAAGAAATTCATACAGGTTTGAAACAACATGAGGGTGAGTATATGAAGAGTTCAGATGCAAAAGCCTCTAAGTGCCATCTGAAATTTTCTTCTAGAATGATCATTTTTATAAAGCTTGTATATTAAGGTTAAGTGATTTCACTTAAATGACAATTAATAGGTCATTTGCATTGCCATTTAAGTGAAATTATTGAACTTAAATATACGAGCCTGATAAAAATGATCATTCTGGAAGAAAATTTCAGATGGCACTTAGCGGCTTTTGCATCTGAACTCTTCATATTATGACAGAATTTTCATTTTTCGGTGGAGTATCCCTTTAACAAAACACTGAAAAAAATTACTTCAGTTACAGTCTTATAAGTTAGCTTTATCTTTATTCATTGACACGTTTTCTTCCTAGTTATTCATTTAAATGCAGGAGACGTTCAGATAGAGAAAGTATTTGTAAAGAATCCAGAGCAAAAGGCCAATAACTATTCATAGAAAGGAAAATGTCAAAGGTTGAAAAATAAAGTCTGTTCAACTGCAATCGTCCTGGGTATTAATTTAAAATGTGCTTGATTCTAATTCCCCATAACAGACCGGCTGGTGATTGTAGAGGATCCTTCATAAAAAAACATTTCAAGGCCTTGATGTTCCTGATATGTGCATTATTAATTGCCGGCGAGCTTACCTCCCTAAAGCTAATTAGTATGTGAGCAGAGCGTCGGTACGAGCTGAAAATATGAATGCAAATGATAGTCAAACAAATGAAGGGCTGCAGGGTGAGGTGCTTTAAAGCCAGTGGAGAGAAGAAAGGATGGGTGGGAATGAAGATAAATGCAACGAAGAGCAGTAACTGGTGAATCAACACGATTCATCCATCGGTTCTCCGGCAAGACTGCGTCTGCCAAGGAAATAAATGTAATGTAAATGAGAGAAAGGACAGATGATGAAAGAAAAGGGGAAACAATCCATCACAGTCAGGCACTGTGATGTTTGCGAAGCTTTGGAGCTTGATATTGACTTGCAATGATTGAAACGATGGTGTCTATCCTTCAGCTAGTTTAACGACTTGTATCGTTCTTTGTGATCATATTGAACATATACACTGAAAGGAAGTGCTCACTTCTGCGAGAAGAGATCTCTGTAGGGGCTGCCGTGCTGCAGAGCCAGGCCATATCCTTTGCTGCTCATGCTGTTTCCTGTGACCACCAGCGTACAATCATCATCTGTCAGAGCTGCATACTCTAACACCGCCAAGTCCCACAGGAAGGCGTATGGATCCCGCTTCACCTGAGAAACCAAACACATGCATGGTACAGTGTTTCATTTGCCCATTTATGGCAGAACATCATGCCATAAATACTTGTGGTTTTGATAATAGTAACGTAAACACAGCCTGAGGTTTTCCTGAGATGGAGAGCTTCTTCTTTTAGTCGCTCAGTTCTTGTCAGACAGGTCACAGACATCATTCAAAATGAAAGATGTTTATTTTTCACTGAAAGTCATGAGATGGCTTTGAACTTGTTTCTTCTCTGGAAACTAGCCACCCCCGCTTTCTTTTTCAAGAGATTAACTCTCACTCTCTCCCTCTCTCCCTCTCTCTCTCTCTCTCTCCCTCTCTCTCTATGGAAAATGGCTTTCCCCCACCACACTAAATAAAGCAGCACAAGCGTCCGCTTTCCTTTTATGTCTCTTTTAAACTCAGGCTCTATCGCAGCCACACAGTTATGGCAACTTTCATATGACAAGTACACAGAAAAAAATGGATGTCAAAGAAGAAATGACAAAGAAGCTATCGTCCCCTGGCTCTTCCATATAAATATGAAATTTTCCCTATACCTTTGTAAAGTACTACAAATACCTGTCACTGCCTGAAATGATATTTACTGTTTGGCTTTCAAGTGTACATCTATTAGTAGGATTTTCGTACTCTCAACCTATTAAAGCATTGATTAAATAACAAATCAAAGGTATACAAGTTTCCGGTTTGCAGAATGTGCATCAGTTAAACAAAGACAATGACCTCTAAAAGACAGGATGAAGGGACACAGACATGCAGTAGGAATAACTAAACCAGTTGTTTATCGGGTTTATATGAGATTCAATGGGTACATTCATTATATGGTCACATTAAAACTCTCTTTGAACTCCAACACCCCTCCCCGACCACCACCATGATACAAACCATGACACATTTTTTCCAGGGTTCTGATGAATAAAAAGTTTTTAAAAAAAAAGAAAAAAAAAGAACAGCATTTATTTAAAACAGAAATCTTTTGTAACATGAAATGTCTTTACTGTCAATTTTAATCAATTGAATGAATCCTTGCTGAATAAAAGCTTGTTCACACCAAGGATGTTAATGAAAACGATAAAGGCTAGGGAAACAATATTGTTGGAATCCCTTTCGAAACATTTTATTTTATTATTTTTACCAGCTGATGCATGATAAAAAACATTGACAGCCAATCAGAATCCATCTTGCTTTAAAGATGACATACTATTTTTTAATTAGTACTAATGAAAATGTTTTCTTGAGCACCAAATCAAATTGAATGGGTGGGGAAGATATATATAAAGTATATATGGAAAATTTCTAATGTGATACATGTGTATTTACTCCTGGACATTGTTAACAAATTAATTATAATTAATAATAATTCATTACATTTATATAGCGCTTTTCTCTGCACTCAAAGCGCTTTACATAGAAGGGGGGAATCTCCTCAACCACCACCAATGTGCAGCATCCACTTGGATGATGCGACGGCAGCCATATTGCGCCAGAACGCCCACCACACACCAGCTTACTGGTGGAGAGGAGACTGTGATGAAGCCAATCAGTATATGAGGATGATTAGGAGGCCATGATGGACAGAGGCCACTGGGCAAATTTGGCCAGGATGCCAGGGTTACACCCCTACTCTTTCGAAAGACATCCAGGGATTTTTAATGACCACAGAGAGTCAGGACCTCGGTTTAATGTCTCATCCGAAGGACGGTGCTCTTTGACAGTATAGTGTCCCCATCACTATACTGGGGCGTTAGGACCCACACAGACCACAGGGTGAGCACCCCCTACTGGCCTCACTAACACCTCTTCCAGCAGCAACCTGGTTTTCTCAGGAGTCTCCCATCCAGGTACTAACCAGGCTCAGCCCTGCTTAGCTTCAGTGGGCAACCGGTCTTGGGCTACAGGGTGACATGGCTGCTGACAATTTAACAAACACATTAAACTAGTGAAGGTGAAATGTGTAGCTGTTAGATAATTATCTTTTTTAGTCCACAGGGACCAAAGTGGCCATAGTTGAATAAACTCTTGTACTGTATATGTGAATCTTTTGGGCAATTACTGGCAGTTAAATACTTCAGCATGGATGGCCTGACAATAGCATTATTCAACACCATCCAAAGTGCTGGGTTGCAGACATACAGGCCTCTATTTCTCTGTGTCTTATCGCTTTTCATTATTCTACTTAATAAATCAGTTCTGAGCCTACTGAATGGTTAGCTTAATAGCCAGTTATGAAAAAGATTCATGGTTTTGGTTATGTCTCCTGTAAAAAGTATGCCAGTGGATATGTGCTATCTGTAACAATAAGATGAGCTGTGAAATTTAATAGCTGCAATTTTGTGAAGTTTTATCAAAGGGTTTGATGTGGATTTCAAGTTTCTTAAAGATTATCTTGGCATCAGCCACAGTTTATATACAAAGTGACTTTGAAAGTTTTACCAAACAAGCATAAATACATGAATGGATTCAGCAGCATATGAATTGTAATTTTTATGGCTCACACAATATGGAGGGATATTACATTATCTGAGCCATGAATATTTATCTTGATAGTCTAAAGCTGTTTTCTGTCATACTTGTATGCGAGATGCCAGAATCATCCTGTTACGAACCTAAACAGACTGCATTTTACTGATTGCTCTTTCTGTGCTCTGTGATACATGCTTTGGATTACAAAGAGCCACCGATAACCAGCCAGCATCAGGCACATGGTAGTGCACAGAAAAGCTTGTGCCAGCACAAAACTTCAGCACCACTGACAGCTCTTACCAATCACTACACAGCTAAATTCAGCACCACGGACAGCTCTTCACTCTGTCTAACAGGGCTGGTGCTGATTTGAAAGGATCGAGCTGTACTTTTTCCCCACAAACAATACACAATACAGTTCAAAAGTCTGGGGTCAGTAAGATTTTCTAAATGTTTTTGAAAGAAGTCTCTCATGTTTGCCAAGGCTGGTTTATTTTATCAAAAATAGAGTGAACACAGTTATGTTGTGGAATATGCTGTCTATTTGAATATTAAAATGTAGTTTACTCCTTTTCAGCATCAATACTCCAGTCTTCAGAGTCACATGATCCTTCAGAAACCATTCTCATATGCTGATTTGGTGCTCAAGAAACATTTCTTCCTTTTATCAATGAAAACATTTATTGAAAACATATGTGCTGCTTAATATTTTTGTGGAAACTGTGATACATATTTTTTACATACATAAATTTCAAAAGAACATAAATTATTTGAAATATAAATCTTTTGCAACATTATAAATGTCTTTCTATTGGGTCTGTACATATGAAAATACATAGATGCCTTGATATTTAGGGGTTTGTTGGCATCATAAAGTTTGAAAACACTTGGATTAGGCAACATATGTGGAATCTTTACATCATCTGTAAGTAACATGACTGTGTGTGTCTGATACCTTGCGGATGCCTTCAGCAGGAGAGATCACAGAGTTGTCCTGTCCCTGATTTTTATTGATAGTTCTCCACAGCTCAGAGAAAGTGCTGTCTTGCTCCAGGGGGTTCGTGCCCTTCACCCTGAAATACTCGAACACAGCAGACTCTCTCACCGTTCCGTAGCTCAGTTCTGTCTGCTTGGAAAGGTCTTGAAATGTTCTGAATGAGAAGAAAATGTATAAAATATATAACAAGCACATGTTCCTCAAAATGCATTAAATAAAAAATAAAACCAGATTTTAACCAGATAACGCGCTGCGTTAAAACACTACGTGAAATAACTCGAGGCCCAGAGAGAAGGAAATTAATAGTGGAATAAAATCGTTATTTTTTTTTGCACAAAAAGTATTCTCGTCGCTTTATAAACTTAAGATTGAGCCACTGTAGTCACTTGGACTATATTAATAACGATGTCTTTAATAACTTTTCTGGGCCAGCAAGTTTCAGTCCCTTAAGAAGCCTATGGAGGAATGAGAAGCTCTCAGATTTAATAAAAAATATCTTAATTTGTGTTCCGAAGATAAACGAAGGTCTTACGGGGTTGGAACAACATGAGGGTGAGTAATTACTGACAGAATTTTCATTTTTGGGTGAACTAACCCTTTAATAAAATGCAGAAGAATACAATTTTAGAAGGATACAAATTTAAATATTTACAATATTTATTAATGTGCTGTATGTCTTGAATTATTGATGCCTGATGTTCAGAATGTGCTTGATAAATTGCCACTGTGTTCACAGGTGCCGGATGATTTTAGTGTTTAAACAATCTGGAGGTCTATAATATGCCTCAAACAACAACATAAAAAGCTGTGAATGGTACATTTCACAACCTGCCGAAACAGTGTGAAAGGAGCATCAAACCATTAAAATCACACTCTCGTTGGAACCAAACATTTGAGCATATCATATGGTGCTTTGCAGTCAACTGAATAACATGGAAGTAATATTGTACACGTACAGATACTTTTATTTCACTTTATACTTTCTTGCTGTCTAAGAATTAAAGCAAAGCTTTATTGGCATGAGCGTAAAGATTTAAACATTTCCAAACATACCTCATACTAGTTTAGAAAGTAAATTAAATTATATGAAACAAATCACAATTAATGGAATGGAATAGTCAAATGAAAAGTCCTACTATTAGCTGCTACAGAGGCAGTTTATTCCAAAATGATTTTTTGATTGCATCATTGTCTAGTTTAAGGAAGTTTTACGATATATCTGAAGTGTGTCTACTGAATACATTCAAAATATGCAAAAATTCTCTGAAAACCCCTCCAAAAACATGTAAGTAAGTGGATTATAAACCGGTTGACATGTCCTTCACCTATGATACTATTTCTCTCAAATGCGCTCATGAATCACAGAGGTGTGAGGTCGAGCTACTGACACGCTGCATTTCAATTGGGTAATATGGGGGTTAATGAAAGACCCATATCTAACACTACCATTACCGCTTGAACTGGCCCTCTATGTACCCATCTACAGCATGAAGATCTTTGGCTGGTTTACATCTGCAACAATGCTCTTTACTCCAGATTACAACAATGAAAGAGCTCATGCAACAATAAATCCCTAATGTAAAAACAGACAAGCCACAACACTTAAACTGTCACACGTAATGAATGAATGCATAAACATGATGTATTCATTAATTATTTGAATTATTTGGAGGAAAATAATACCCCATGACAAAATACAGTTCTAAATGAGTTTGCAGTTCACAGCTGCTGCCTTCCATCTGCAACTTCCGATGTCATGCAGTCCATGTGTGCTGTTTTTAGGGCAGCCGGCTGCTCTTCCCTCTTGTGTAATGATGACACTGTGTTGCTTCTCCTTCTGGTTTTAGTGGGGAGCGATTTCATGTTGAGATAAGCATCTTCCATAACCCTTGACAAGCCTATTTAACAGGACTCATACAATTTTCTTGCAGATTCAATGAGTCGGATTGTTCATCTTGAGAAGATAAATCAGAACAATTAATCAGTTTAATTATAGTGGTGGTACTGCCACATCTGGAGGGGAGAAAAAAAACAACTACGGAAATATGTTACGCATTGAGTCATCTCATTATTTATGATATAGTCATATATACTCCAAACCCAGCTGAGCAGCTTTTGTAATGAAAAATATAGCAGTTCTGAAATTGATATTTCTTTGTGAAAGCTGTGACAAAGCGTTTTATTGAATTTTTTATTTTTCATATTGTCTTTGAAAAAAATGAATACTCAGCAAGGACACATTAAACTGATCAAAAGTGACAGTAAAGACATTTATAATGTTACAGACGATTTCTATTTTATTCAAATATATATTATATTCAAATATAGATATACATATTTCACAATATTACTGTTTTTTTTAAACAAATAAATGCAGTATTGGTGAGCAGAAGAGACTTATTTTAAAAACATTTAAAAAATCTTACCAACCTCAAACTTTTAACAGAAGTGTCTGTTACATCAAGTCTTTAGAAATTATGTTTAATTTCTGGATTTTTTTTTACATTTATTTTATTTAAAAACAATGTGCTTGTGTCATGCCATGCTTGTGTCTGTATCATTGAGCCAGGTTTGGTCTCGGACCTAATTTGACCCACATGTGGACAGATGAACCATCATTATACCGAGATGAGATACTGTTTGCTCTTGATTCACATTTTGGGGTTAAGTTGACTAAAACATGGACTGATCATCATTATTAATCACTATATTTAACAAAGTTGTTTAAATAAACCACCTTGGTGCCATCATTATTTTCATAACTGGTTTACTCAGTTACCTCAGTTTCTGTAATCCATTTCTATTTCAGTTTACCTGTCAGGGATCACTGGTGATCCCGGATTATTGTAGTTCAAAATATGTTTGAGCTTATATATCTCAATATTAATAACAGTCTGGTTAATTTTGAGTCTTGAACTATAAACTCTCAAGGGTTGGCTTTCTAAATGTATGTGTGTTATGTTTCTATTCAGAATTACTTATGAGCAGTAACCTTTTTATTTTGGGTATGTCATGTATGCAGCACTTGCCAAAATTGGGGGTGATGAGGAAGGGGTTAAGTTCCTGTTTTCCATTGGTTCTTGCTCAAGCAGAATTAAATGTATGGTCTGCCTACTGTGAAAATGGCCACAGAGTCACAGTCTCCATTGTGCTAATATGATTTGTGGATGTTCTAAAAAGAAAAAAAACTGCTTTTATAAAAGTCCGGGTAATGAACAAATGACCTGAACGAAACTTGAAAGAATTACTTCTAAAAATAGAAAAAATTATACAAAGTAAAAACCACACATGCAATTATGACTCATGATCCATGTGCTACTATAGACAACACACTTCCCATCACACTTAGTGAGAGCAGGCAGCAAAGAATGACAAATAAGCTGTTAACACAAGATGTGGTCTTGCATTCAAAAACAGCTAGACAGAGTGCAAATGAAAACAACAGAATGAACGCAGGGGTCTCCAGATGTGTGATTTTAACTTGACACACTGTTGTAAAAATGTGCTCGTGGTGTGAGATGCTGAAAAAAACATAACCAGATGTCCAAAAAAGATGGCCTGAGATGTCCATCTGACACGTTTATGCAATGGGAGATTTAAAAAAAAAATATTCAATCAATTGAATAAACTTTTATTTGATATTGATATGTGTATAATATAAAATAAATGAATAAAAAAAAAGATCCTAAAAATAACCACATGTATAAATAATACATGTAGTGTTTTAAAAAATGATTTTGTTTAAGCAGATATTGATATGTATGATTAATTGCAATCAATTTGATCAATTAATTAGCATATTATGTAAAATGTTGAATTGACTGACAGTCCTAAAATGTAATGAAATTTCCAAGGGTACCTAGCAGGTAAATACAAACTCCATGCCTCTGAGTTTCTTCCAGCAGGCCTCTGCAGGACATCAATAGAGGTGCTCTAAAAAGCTATTATTAGCTGTAATGGGGAAAATAATTTTATGAGATCAATTATCTTGTTTTTGTTGTGTATGAGGATGTTCTAGATGCCCTACATCCAACGAAGCATGGAAAAATTGAACTGTATTAAACTCCACTCAGACAGGCTTATGTTTTGAAGGCCCCCAAAATTCCAATTTAACTGCATCATTAATCATGCAAATTAAAAGGGTGACTAAATGCTCACAAAATAGTTTACAAACAATTTACAAACACACTGCAAAAGAGTAGACCTACATTTTCTACACAAAATGACATATTCAATGATCTGTTTTATAGCAAACAGATTCAACACAGCAGAGTCAAGTGACTCAAATAGTCTCATAACCGGCCAATCAGCAGCCATTCCACCAGTCAATCACAGCCCACTGACAGAGTGAAGCCTAGCATTTGGGGACCTCAGGACTGAACACAACATTTGTCAAGCTTGAATCCCATTTTACATCTAAGGCTGATGAGAGATATGAAAGACTCCCAGTGGACTCCCAGCGTGCTAACGATAGCGTATCATGCACCAGCAGGGCTGTCTGATTTTAATAACAGTCACAAACAAGGTGATTAGCACAACCATAGCAGCTGTGGATGCTGCCACTGAGAGACGAAGGGAATAATCCCCCAGAGCCTCACACATACTCACAAGAGCTTGAATGAGAAATGTGACGGCAGCAAACTCTCCATTAATGCTCCAAAGCAGAACCTTTGGGTAAACGGTTTTGAGGCATTTTGCCACTGAACTAACAGGTCCGCCAGGAGTATGAAGTCAGAATTCAGAGGGACAGAATGCATTAAGCTTCTCCCACCTTGGATTTTCAGCTGGGCTGAGAGGGCTGAATTCAATGAGCAGGCAGATAACATTTACAGAGGCAGGAGAAAACTATTTGCACATCAGGTATAGGGCATTACCAGTTCATATAAGACAACTCTCACAGTCAAATAAGAGGGAGGTTTTAAAGCAGAAAGAGCATTTATTTCTGCTCTGACAACGCAATTATCCTTCTGTAGCGAGGGAATGAAAGGAATCACTCCAGCTCTTTTGTGACAGATTTTGTGTGTGTGTATGTATATATAATATATAATATATAATATATATATATATATATATAATTAATTTTTTTGTGCTTTTTTTTTCTTTCCTTTTTTCTATACAGTATAAATAAATAAAAAAGACCTGTGTGTTTATAACAAGTGCATTAGAATTCTCTGAATTGAGAGTAGCCAGCATTGACAAAACCTGCAAAACATGAAAGGAGAAGAAAAAGGTTCTGGCATCTACAGAAAGAGAAAAAAATTTATAAAAAAATAAAAGAAAGGATTTTAATATGAGGCGACCTTTCGTGGAATTTATGGAGAATGTCAGGAACTGTGAGCTCCCTGCTGGGAAGTGAAGGGCCAACGTGATCTCTAAGAGACAGCCGGCATGCTGAGATTTCAGATTTAATTTGAAGAAATAGGATGCATTTAGCAGACTCACAGTATTTCTTCTATCAATTTTAGACCTACTTCCTAAACACCTCAAAAACAGAGGTTCACTGTTTTGCACCAACTGCCAAAGTGCGTCAGTATCAACTAGTTGTTTCCCCTTCAAATGCATAAATTGTTGATGACAACATAACTGTCATTATGCAAAGGTAAATACAAAATGACACTAGAGAGCTTTGTATTCAAAAAGCATGTATTAAGTAAACCACACTGCAGACACCTGAGATGAGCATATTCACATACAAGCCTACATTTTCATGGATCACAGCCCCAAAAATATTATAGCTGTAATGCACTAAACAACTTTTGCCTAAATGTTTACAGTCTGAACGATTCAACGCTAGTTGCCAAAAGTCAGAGCCAGTCTGCAGATTTGAGTAGACAGATTTCACAGAGAATCTCACATTGTATCATGGGCTTCGGACTATGATTCCGTCCACAGGATGTCAAACATGTTTGATATTTTGAGCTGATTTCAGAACAAATATTGTTCCCTTTCGAGAATGGTTCACTCGTATTGCATAGCTATACGCTATGGGAAAACTCCTTTTATCGAGAATATTGAAGCCTTTTTTTAAAACGCAGTGCAACTGCAGAGCAAGTACAGTGCAGGCTGTCTAAGCACGCTGATTGGCTGGGCTGTGGCAACTGCACAAGCCTATAGCGAAGCAGCGAGGACACGCAAACCTATCAGTGCGCTTCCCGCCTCGCGTGCACCAAAGTGCGTCAGAATGGGCGTGGCTGCTGACTATATAAGCGGCCTATTTCGCCATAGGAATCAGATTTAATCTCCTTCAGTGAACGACGCATCTCTTCGCTGACTCCTCCAGACAAGAAGCCTCTCTTCTCACCTGCAGCAGCAGCTCAGCGACCACTGTCCTCCTGCTCAGCTCCCTGAACTCGACGCAGTCAATGCTGTTCGCCGTTTCCCTGTGGCCATCCGGCAGAGTATCCTTTCTAAAAAGCCTTTTCACAAAAAGAGCACAGTGTTGTTTCAAATGTCGCGCCCGGTCCCCCCCTGCATATCACTGACGGGCACAGTGAGTGTGCTTCCTGCCTCTGCGCTGAACATGCCGAAGCTGCACAGGGCGGCTGTTCTCATTGCGAAAACATGCCGTTCTCTGCTTTGTGCTCGCGGCTAGCTCTCTTTACGTCAGAGAGTGACCCCGCCCCTCGCACCCTCCCGTTTCCAGCCCTCCTCCAGAGGATGAATGAGCGCTCGGAGGCGAGCTAGCTCATGCCGGGTCCGTCCCTGCGTGCCTCACTAACTCCAGAAAACGAGTCACCGGTTCTCTTCACGAAGACGGACCAGCGCCCCTCCCTCGAAGTGGCCGGCCTCGTCTCGCTCGGCGGATCGGTGGAGGACATGGACACCGGTGGAGGACACCGACCTGGCAGTGCGTGCCACCATGACCACCGCCCAGGCTATTGGACGGAGCATGGCCAGCCTGATGGTGTTAGGGCGCCACCTGTGGCTTAACCTCACAGAGATTAAGGACGCAGATAGAACTGCTTTCCTGGACTCCCCGGTTTCGACCTTTGGTCTCTTCGGCCCATTGGTAAAGGGTTTTGCTGAGCGCTTCACTGAAGCACAGAAGTCTTCGCAGGCCATAGGACACTTCCTTCCCAAGCGCTCCAGCTTGGCTTCAGGTCGCCCCAAGAACGCGCCGACCCAACAGCCAGTCAAACCAGCGCCACCGGTCTCTCAGCCCCGCCCAGCGACTGAAACCAGCCAAGCGCTTCCCCTGTCCAAAGCACCAGGGCCCCTGAAAATAGCCCCGTTTAAATTTACGTACCCCGTGCTTTCAGGCTGTGGTCGAAACATCCGTAAGGAACAACGTGGCTCACGTCCTCCACATCGAAGTGTCAAATTTACTAGCAAAAGGGGCTGTCGAGACAGTTCCCCGATCACTGAGCGAGTCAGACTTTTACAGCCATTATTTCCTCGTTCCGAAAAAGGATGGCGGCCTCAGACCTATTCTAGATCTCTGAACAAGGCCCTCATGGAACGGCCGTTCAGGATGCTGACGACCAAACAAATCCTTGCGCAAATTCGCCCAAGGGATTGGTTTTTCTCAGTGGATCTGAAAGATGCTTACTTTCACATCCAAATAGCCCCCCATCACAGGCCATTCTTGAGATTCGCCTTAGAGGGGCGGGCCTATCAATACACAGTCCTGCCATTCGGACTGTCACTGGCACCCCGTTCATGTACGAAATGCATGGATGCAGCTCCCTCCCCCCTGAGACAGCGGGGAATGCGCATTCTGAACTACCTCGACGACTGGCTCATTCTGGCCCAGTCAGAGGCAGAGTCACAGACTCACAAAACCTGGCTCCTCCGCTATCTAGAATGCCCTGGGCTCAGAATAAACTTTTCCAAGAGTGTACTGTCCCCCAGCCAGCGTATAACGTACCTGGGAACAGTTATCAACTGTTCAGATGAGAGCTTGGCTCACGCCAGACTGCGCTCTCTCGATTCAGCAGCTAGCTGCTTCATTCAAAGCAGGCTCCCTCACGCCCCTCAGAATGTTCAAAGGGCACTGGGCCTTATGGCCTCTGCATCGTCAGTACTCCAGTTAGGCCTACTGCGTATGCAGTTCAGCACTGGCTGAAATCCCAAGTCCCAGCTCATGCATGGGGACCAGTGATGCGCGGGTTGATCCGAAATGAGCGGGTGCCTGCGGTCACCCGCGGTTACCCGCGGTTACGAGTCATCCAAAAATATTTTTAATGATATTCGGGTCGCGGTCGGTCGGGTCGTTTGAAATAAAGATGCCAATTAAACCTTTGTAATTTATATAGTAGTATAGAGAGCATAAGCGGAGTGGAGCGGTGAGAATCTTCGCTCATCGCTCACGGAACTGTCCACCCCTCCGCTCCCCCGCTCAAAGCTACATCAGGCCGCTCCGCTCATTATCGCTCGATCAGCGCTCAACGCAGTTTGATCCGCGCTCCACTCAAATCGCCCCCCGCTCGCTCCAAAAAGGGGAAAAAAAATCTACATGTAGCCTATATCACTGTAGCTTAGACCACAGCCTTACCTCCTAAAGAACTAATGAGCAACAACAACATTTTTCAAATAGAAATGTTTTATTTCAAATGACAAATTAGGCCTATGTAAGAAGGAATATAGCCTACACAAAGTCCTGTAAAATTAAACGAATAAATGGGCCTAATAATATGAATAACAATTATATAAACAAAAATATAGCCTACATAAAAAATTTAAAAGTAAATTTACTATTAGGCCAGAATTTTGATAAGTTAACTTTTGTGCAACGCGCACGATTAAAATTTAAATGGGCTTATATCCATTGTACACACAAACTGCTGTAAAATAAAACGAATAAATGGGCCTAATAATATAAATAAAATTTATATAAACAAAAATATAAAATAAATATACATAAACGTTTTAAAAGTAGGCCTAGGCTAAATTAACTATTAGGACAACATTCTTATAACTGAACTTGTGCGCAGCGCGCAGGATTAAAACAGAGATGTGTCTTTTTAGATTCCAAAATTAATCTTTAGGCCTACTGACTGAAACGATGTCGTTTTCTTCTACCACATAGTTAGTTTTACACCTGTATGACTTCTTATTTTCCTTTTTGAAGTAGCCTACTTTTTGAACTCCATTATTGAGCCGAGTTTTAACTGAAAATAGAATCCATCTTGCAGTCATCAACAGTAGACTGAGTCAGGCTTGACTGAGTATGCTTCAGAATCTTGGTGTGCGCGGAGCGAAATTGGAGCGGGAAATAGGGCGACGCTCCATCCTTTTAAAAATGCCGCTCTGCGTTCTGTCCAAGATCCGCCCGCTTGCTCCCGCTCCACTCCGCTCACATGCAATTTTCTATGAAATACATAGGCCTACACTTTATTGGCTGAATAACTGGCGCGAAGATGACGCACGAGCTCAGTCTGCAGGTAGAGATGGAGGCGGCAAGAGAAAAGGTGAAGACTGGGGAGTGGAAGCTCCGCAAATACACAAACAGAAAGAGCAAAGTTGCCGAAATAATGAAAGATAATGACCAAAGTGCTGGCTTTGTCATGTGTATTTCTTGCTATGCATTTACTAGCCTACTTTTAAAAAATGCGGGTCAGGAAGCGGGTCGGGTACAATATTTTCTTTCTTTTTTTTTGCGGTCCGAGTTGCGGGCGGGTTAGTTGAAAACGTCGGTCGGGTCCGGGTTGTTTATACATTGACCCGCGCATCACTGATGGGGACCTATCTACGGTCCTCAGGGCTCTTAAGGGACCCCCTTTCAAGCCGCTTCAGTCGGCTGACTTAAAGCCACTTTCGCTCAAGACCGCACTCCTGCTAGCCCTAGCATCGGTCAAGCGAGTAGGCGATTTACAAGCGCTCTCCATGAACGCTTCCTGCCGTGAGTTTGGTCCCAACGACTCCAGAGTCGTCTTTAAACCGAGACATGGTTATGTACCCAAGGTGCTCTCGACTCGTCTCGTTCAGAGCAGAGGTTATTTCACTATCGGCTCTTCCCCCGTCGGAAGACGATAGAAACTTGAATCTACTCTGCCCTGTCAGGGCTCTCAGAGTCTATTTAGAGCGTTCTGCCCCGTTCAGGCAGTCGGAACAGCTCTTTGTATGCTTCGGTGACCGCACCAAAGGGTCTCCTTTGGATAGTAGATGCTATCTCTTTAGCCTGCGCTTCAATGGGCCTTCAATGACCCATAGGCATCAGGGCACATTCTACAAGGGGCATGGCCTCTTCATGGGCATGGTCCAGTGGTGTACCAGTTGATGACATTTATATGGTAGCCGGCTGGTCTTCGCAATCCACATTTGTAAGATTTTACAACTTGGAATTGCCGGCCCTGCAGGCATAAGTCCTTTCTATATAGGTGGTCTTGGCCCCTATTGGGCCCAAGCCTCTACATATTCCTTCGAGGGCCCCGACTCATTCGGTCCCCGTTGGTTCCCTGAGAAATAAGGGAACGAGTATTGCGTAGCCGGCCGTGCTATTACGCTGCACGTCTAGGTGCTGTCGCTTCAGTCGATTTAACCTGATTCCTATGGCGAAATGGGCCGCTTATATAATCAGCAGCCACGCCCATTCTGGCTCGCTTCGGCGCGCGCGAGGCGGGAAGTGCCCTGATCGGTTTGCGCGTCCTCGCTGCTTCGCCATAGGCTCGAGCAGTTGTCGGAGCTCAGCCAATCAGCGCGCTTAGACAGCCTGCACTGTGCTTGCTGTGCAGCTGCACTGCGTTTTAAAATAAAGGCTTCAATATTCTCGAGTTTTCCCACAGCGTATAGCTACGCAATACTCATTCCCTTATCTCTCAGGGAACCGAGGTTTCGTTAGGAACCGAGGTTACGTTAGGAACCGAGAACGTTTTCATTTATCATGCATCTCCTAGGAACGAGGTGCATGTTTCTGTGTGAGCTAGTTTGTTCGGAATAACTTGAATGTCTGGTAGTGTGTGATCCACAGTTGTTTAGAGTATGATGACCAGTTGTACCTCTGTATTTGTAACCATTTACAAAGTCTGCAAGTATATGATGTCTAGTGTTTTAAAATCTATTCAGATTTTAAAAGTTGTGAATAGTTATTCCAGCCTTTAGTCAGATCATGTGACTTTAAATGGCCATGGATGGAGAAACATACCATTTTCAGAACAGAATTTGGCTAAATTGCTCATGCCAACCAGATAAAACTTGGCCTCTTGTCTGTATCACTAAACCCCACAGTGATTTTATCTCATTTCATCCTCTGTTATGTTCCTTGCTGTTTCTTTTTGGCAGTGACTCAGCACTGCAGCCATGTAATAAGACTCATTCACCCATCATCCATTTTTTCAATACCTGAAACGAATGAAGTCGCCAAAAGGCTGACACAACTATAAGTGAAAGGGACATAGCTTTTTTTTTTTTTTTTTTACAGTTTTTCTCAACACAAGCTGTGTGAACCTTGCAATGAAGATACACACTCACAACCATTTTCATGTTGATTTTCCCCATTAACATGCATACATTTTCTCCCCTAACTCAACCTAGCGTTGAACTTTTCTGAAACGGCACAGTGCATAGTGAGTCATTTACATAAGGTAAACACTGACCGACACACTAATCGACTAATTTTCTGGATGACTAGTCAACTAGTAAAAATGAGAAGTCTGATCTGATCTAATCTGATGCTAATGAAGGCAATCCAGTGACGTGATATCCTAACCGGGAGCTACGTTTAGAGATGTGACAGGTCTAATAAAGCTCTATGACACACCATGTGGTCAACAGCGTGATGAGCAGTTATCAAGCCTGCATATGGACAAGCATCTGCAGATATGTGGAGTTCTGGCACTGAGATGCAGAGCTGGACTAGCTAGCTTACCGAATAGCGTTATCCATGCGGGACACGGTGAGGTAGGCTGCCAGGTTGGCTGTGTAAGATGAACAGACAATAAGGGTGAATAGCCACCAGCTTCCCATTGCAATCCTGAGAGCCAATGAACTCATGAGGGATTCACCACCTGCAAACACAAGAAAGGTTGAATCATTGTTTTCACCATTTCAACTATATGCAAAAAGACACAAAGAATAGCCAGAATACAATGAGTCAATAGAGAAACATGCTTATGGAGAGACAGCAGGTCCTAACAGGTTCAGGCTAAACCTTGACCCTTGTCTATTTCACTGAACCCCTCTGTGATTTTATCTCATTTCAGCCTTTCATTATTTCCTGGCACTTTTTGGCAGTGACACAACACTGCAGCCATGTAATAAGATTCATTCTCCAATCACCCGTTTTCTCAGAAAAGCTCAACACCTTATAAGCCTGCTGAAATGTCAACACAATATTCCTCTCCAGCACACACAGCTTTGGAAATGTCATCACTGACACAGAGATGGTGAGAATAAAACGGGAAGGGAAAAGATCTGGAGCTATCAAGCTCAATTGAGCTCGTTAGGGGCTATAAGTTTTCTTTTTGGTCTCGGAGCCAAATTATCTGGGCAAATTATCTGAGATCTGAGATGTTCTTTTAGGCCTAAAAGGATATCCACTGAGTCTGTAATTGGAAAGGTCAAGGGTTAATGCTCATTACAGGGCCGAGAGTACACTGGAAAAAGAAACTCTCCCAAGAAAAGAAGTGATTGTGTTTTTAAATGCCCAGACATAAAATGTGAATCTTTAAACCACTTTCATTTGGAAAGTTCTAAACATGTAAAACCAAATCAACATGCAAGTTCAGTTTGCGGATTTCACAATAAAATTACAAATCTTCTTTTAGCTGCATTCACAACATACCAGCAGGTATTTAGGGCAAAGTAAAAAATGGCAAAATTTAAAAGTAAGGGGTCTGTATGATTTTTTTCATGTTTTTGAAATTGTATCATGCTCATCAAGGCAGAAATCATTCTAATATGCAGATTTGGTGCTCAAACTTAAAAAAAAAAATTATTATCAATGTTGAAAACCGCTTTGCTGCCTAATATTTTTGAGGAAACCATGATAATTTTATTCAGGATTCTTTAACAAATATAAATTTCAAAAGAACTGATGGTGCACAACAATAAGAAAATGGAAAGTGAGCACACTTCATAAAGGAACAATTCACACAAAAATGACAATTATATCATCATTTTCTCACCCTTTTGCCATTCCAAACCTGTATAATATTTCCCCCCTTTTTTTTCTCTGGTACGTATCTGCAGGATTCTGTCCTGCCTGTTCTTGCAAAAATATGTTACCTTCTCCCACTCCCCCCTGCAACATGTTTTGTCCCACTCCCACCCGCAAAAGTCCACAGGGAAACATATATACATCGATTTTTTTCAGTATGTCAGTGAAATTTCCATGAAATAGTTTTAAGTTATTTGTCGCCTAGCCACAACCCACACATCCCAGCATAAACGCTTCCGATAAATTATTTGCAATTAAAGAATCTACATTCACAAACCACTGTTCATTTGAACAGAAAAGCAAGCATAGGCTACTGCATGCATTCAAGCGTTCATGCGTTTGTGCATGCGTACTGCATGGCACAAACTACAAAGAGTGCTCCCTTGTTGCTTTTGTGCAATAGATAAATAGCAATTTATTTGTTTATACATGTAGATATTTCGATTTCGCTCATCAAATCTTGTGCCGCGCCACACTCTGTTCCGTTGGGTCCCGTGGTAGTCCCTTGGGAGTGCAGTTCTCTAGTTGGGGACCCTCTAAGAGTGCTGACACAATTTGGACACTGTAGCGCACTATCATTTATGGCTGTCCTTCATGAGCGGCAGTAAATGTTTATTTAAGAAGGTGAGACAAATACAAGCCTATTTTCATAATCACTCGCCATGTGCGTTTCATTATTAAATTATGGGTCCAGGGATTATAATCAGAAATTGGCAAAACAGCTGTTGAAAAAACTGTAAATGTCATTTAACAGCTGTTGTCAATTGCTTGCATCTTGGCCTGAGTTGCTACATCTGAAAGTGCAGAGACAACTTAGAGTCAGGCTGGTGTTGACAAGATACCCAGAGTATCCGGAATAGAAAAGTGCAGCCATTTTTTGAAACCTCAACCAAACACAATTGGCACCTTTAGACGTATACAGCTTTCAAAAGTGAGTTGCAGAACTCCTATGGAATAATATATTTTGTCAAACAGTCAAAATGTGTGACTCTAGGGATTGTCTCTGGTGCTGTAAGTTGTACTTAAACATTTGAAGAATTATATATTCTGCTGAAAATATATTTTTCTTTAAATAAATATATTAAATCGCTGTACAAGCTGTATTCGAGAATGTCAAGACGAGAATGTCAGCAACTGATTGAAAAATCCAGGTAAGGTGACTATTCAGCAATACCTCATCCCTCATGTTCATTTGAAATGACCCAGCTCACCTTGCTGTACAAAGGCTCCGTAGACGATCCAGATGGCACTTTGGAAGGACGTCGTGACAGAAGTAGGCTGGTGGGGCCCAGGAGGATTCTGGGAGCGGACAGACTGGACGCGTCGGAGCAGAAAGACCATGACACCAACCACAGGAATGGCAGCAGCAATGCAGGCCCACACTGCCAGGTCAAACGGTGCCAGCAAGGAGAAGATATTGAGTCTCTCTTCTGTTTTAGTCATCAGGATTCCCACAGAATAATCCAGATAGCGTTTACTGAAGTCCACCACGTTCTCTCGTTCCGGAGTGATGGTGATGGCTGAAATAGCCACATCTGCCCTCTAAAAAATAATGCATTGAGAGTATGTTAAATTTGTCTGAGATGAGATGGCAATAACATAAATCTGGCTGTTTAAAGTACAAATAAATATGAATAAAGTGCAATGCCTTCACAACTATTAGCACTGACTAATATAAATATGCAGTTGTGCATAAAATAAATAAATAAATAAATAAATAAAAACACTATATATGAATATAACTTGAAACAGTCTTTATGTATGTGAATCTCACCTTTCCAATTAGCTCTCCAATCATTCCGTTCCAAGACCCGTTGGCCTGAGGAGATCCATATTTCCCATCAGCCACCTGATACATTTCATACTTAAAGCCCAGAATTTTGGCCAGGGCATCCAGAACATCTATGGAAAATCCCTTATATCTTTTGGGCTGACCTAGAATGTTTTCTGCCACCATTATGAAGGGCTCCTCCTGAAAAAAACAGAGAAAACGTATTTTTTTTATTTGACACTTTGGTAATCTGATTCAGAACACAATTAAGCAGATATGAGAGGACACATATGCTTGTACTGTATTCACATTCACTAATGTTCAAAAGTTTGGGGTTGGTAAGAATGTTTTGTTTTTTTTAAGTCTTGTATGCTCACCAAGGCTGTATTTATTTGATCAATAATACAGTTAAAAGCCTTAGTTTTAGAATTGTTTTCTATTTTAATATGATTTTATTCCTGTAATGCAAAGCTGTATTTTTAAGCATCATTTCAGTCTTCAGTGTCAAATGATCATCCAGAAATCATTCAAATATGCTGATTTGGTGGTTCTTGTTATTATGCTGTGCTGCTTAATATTTTCTTCAAGAGTCTTTGGTGCATAGAAAGTTCAAAAGAACAGCATTATTTTAAATATAAATCTTTTGTAGAATTACAAATGTCTTTACTGTCACTTTTGATCAATTTAATGAATTCTTGCTGAATAAAAGTATTGCTGAATAAAAGTATATACTTTTATTCAGCAAGAATTCATTAAATTGATGAAAAGTGACAAAAAAAATCAAAAAAAAATCATACTAACCCCAAATTTTTGAACAGTCTCTGATCTTATTCTCAGTATATACAAGAGGATTAATTTGTAGAGGTTTTCAAACAATGGCATTTCCGAGTCTTATTTGCTCACAATTCACATATCACTATCACAGCATCTTGACAGTAATGGACGGGTCTAAAAGCTGACCTGGCATTATTTGACGTTAGTGTCAGACAGATTTAGATTGAATCTTATCATTTATTCATTTGAAGGGGAAGCCAGAGAACAGTCTGACTAATAGGTTTGGACATATTTCTACAAATAAAGATTTAATATTGACTGCGAACCTTATTTCTGTAGTGAATCCGTCTGTTCATGTCGTGACTTGTGGTCAGATTGGCTCTCGGTCACATTCAAAGCATAGGCTGAGGTGACACTTTTACCAGTGACAGATGGGACCCTTTGGTCTCAGGTTAATCTAAATGAAGTGTTTCAGCTGACCTATTACACCATGGCAAGGGAAGCGTGCAATGCCTCATCAGACAGAAATTACCTCTCTAAATTCACCTGGGCAATTTGCAGTAAGTCATATAGCCACCAAAAAAGACTCACTGTTTGTGAAACTGGCCCTGTGCACTCAAATGCAGATGGATGAAATATCTGAGGCTCAGGCTAGTGAACTGTAATTGTATTTAGGGAAAGCACAACAGTGATAGACTGGAGAATAAATAAAGATCAAACACCAAAGGAATCCCTGGCAAAAAAACCTTCTCTGCATGACTAAAGTACTGATGTCTGATGAGACAAAAAGACAAAAACCACACAACACAACTGTGTTGAAACATATACTGTTTATGACAGCCATAAAAAAAATGTATGTGATTGTGATCCATGATATCTTACAGCAATACATTTCCTGACTTGAGTTCTCAATTGCATTTTATTAGATTTTTTTTTCATACATTTGGGCATATTTTAAAATTGCATTTCTTGTAATTATAACAATGTGTAAAAAATTATAAACTCAAGTATACTGTGATATAATCTTTCATAAAAGTATAGAAAGTTTCATTAAAATATTCAGATCATAAGAATCATGCGTTTATGAATGGAACTACTCTTGTTGCAGTATATGTTTTTAATTCTCTAAAAATAACCAATTTAAAAGTTGTTTGTTCATGAATTGGACTACTCTGGTCCTGGTGTATGTTATTGCATGCAGCCTGTGATGGCAACTCCGGAAAAAAATACTTGTTTTCTTTCACACAGTTGTGCTGTGTGGTTTTTGTCTTTTTGTCTCATCATATATCATGAAATAAAATATTTATTTCTGTTCATGAATTGGACTACTCTGGTCCTGGTGTATGTTATTTCATGCAGCCTGTGATGGCAACTCAGAAAAAAAAAAAAGGAGAAATGTTTTCTTTCATGATACTCGCTGGCCCTGGAATTACTTTCCTATCTAACAATCAGATGTAATCATAGGAATGGGGTTAGTGCCTTAAACAACATTCTTTCATTAATTATTCATTTTAGGTGGAGGGAAAATTACTGCTTGAAAGGAATGTTATTCCAGGAACTAGTCCTACTTACTGAATAAAAATTATGTCATTCTTTTTATTTTACAGTGATTGTACAGTAACCTGACATCAGCGAGGCATTGACTGGACCTACAGGGAGCTGAATCAGATGCATTGGAATACGCACCAGTAAGGTCACCACTTTCAGAGTAACTCCCTGCATGCCATGCTCGGCCCGGTTCTCTCTCAGACTGCCGTTCAGCCCACGGTCAGAGTCCCACGTCGCCAGCTGGAAGACAGCGAGAGATTGTGATTGAGCTTTGATCAAGTTTGAGATGGCAGAAATGATTGCAAAGAAAAGGGAGATAGAGAGAAAAAACTGGACAGTTGCTGAAAGCCAGGGATGACCTTACATGAGTTATTGTCCCCAAACACTTATTTGTCTATGATAGACCCCTCAACCACTGAGCAGAAATCAGCAGCTCTTTCAGGATTCATCACAGGGGTTTGGCTATTTGTGCTTTTGTTACGCGTCCAGGTGAAAATGGTCATATAAGTGTGAGAGGTGGTCGCCTAGGCAACAGCTGTCACATTTTCCACTTCTCTTTTAAAACTAATATGGAACACAGACCCAAGCGCACACATAAACATATCTGCTCTTTGTTGATATGCTTTTAACAGGCTGTTGATTAGATCCAATATCAGCACAGAAATCACTCTAAAGCTGAAAACAATACTAAAAGGAACAATGATTCTTAATTTCAGAAGGCTTTGAAGCTGAACTGTGGATGCTACTGCTAAATCATCATCGAACACAATAAAAATCTTAATTTGAGATGTAAATGTACTGTAATCTTCCTGAAGGATTTACAAATGCTTAAAATAATAGCGGTAAAGTTTTAGGTAAGATTACATTTTAGGTTTTTGTTGCTGAAATGCACATCATCTTGCTTTAAAGCAACACTAAATAACTTTTCCTCTTCGGTCGCCCTACAGGTTGGAAGCGGAATTGTCCATTACCGCTGTCGAAAATAATAACGCCGCCCGCATCCTACCGTCGCACGCACGCTCGCTTTTTATCCAGCACCGGCTTTGGAATTAACGATGTCCACAGACAAGGTAGAGTATGTTGCATGATTTTATGAAAGTATGATGTATTGCGACATCAGAAACTAAGAAAAACAAAATAATGACTATTGTAATGCTTGCCGTAAAGCAAGTCAAATTTGTAGTTTCTTATGTCTCATTCGAACTACCCGCTACCCGATCTGGCAAACTTGCATAGTGCGGTTATAGCACGTATAGGGCTGCAAAGCGAATGCAGAAGTGCCTTTCACCCTGTTATACCTTGATGAACCACTGAAACGATTTTGGAGACATTAATTTAAGGTAAAAAAAAGTTCTTTAGTGTTGCTTTAAGTCACAAAGTATTCAAATAGATATAAAAATTAATTAATTAATCAATATGATGACATTATGATGATGTTGTTGGAGCCATAGCCTTGTGGGCAGCTATTTGACATGTGGCACACTTTCTCCTCTCCTATGTTTCCACCTCTCTTAATGAAATCCACTTACTATAAGTTAATTACTGAATATGCACATAGGCTAAATACAATACAGAACATGTACAACAATCTTTTTTATCATACATTTCTGTAAGAATTCTATTTCAGTATCTCTATATTAATCCACGAACAAACACTATTTACAGCTTTGTAGGTATTATCTCTCCAGATTTCTTCAAGGGGAGGGTATAAGGGCGTGTAGATGTATGGGCTTTTTCAGATCTTTCAATCTAATGGATGAAATAGGCTTGTGCAATTTACATACGGAGAGCAGCAGCTTTCATTTCTGCTCTGACAGCTGGAAGACCACTCTGAACGCTGTGAGTGCATGTTAGAAATCAGGTGTGGTGAGAGAACATTGTGCTTAGTATGATTTTCGTCTTCAAACCAAACTTGGGTCTTCAGTCGACAAAGTTTAAATCTCGCCTGGCTAGCGCACTTCCCATTATGTTTATGCATTATGTCAGTAGGCGGAGAGTAGGTGGTCTTATGTGGCTGACGCTTTCAAACGCATTCAACCAGATGAGCATCAACACCACGAAAGCAATCCGGTCGAAAGCTTTTTCGACTACCTCTGCAAGTGGTTGAAAGTGGACAGGCTCAAAATGTTTTAGACACCGTTTACACCTGTATTTAGCGTTGTCCACATGTGATCTGATCGACAGAAACGCATCTTAATACCAGGTATAACAGGGCCTGAGTGTGGAAATGACAATAGGAAACTGCTTATATTCTCCCTCCACAAGCAATGACAGCGCTTCTGAAAAACACAGTGCCTCACTTCAAGATGAAAGCCGTGATGTATCTATCTTCATCATATTTTGAGCCATTCATCATAATCCCAATATCCCACCAGATCCGTTCCGCTGTGACGGATTGGGCAGGATTGGGAAAAGAAGAATCTCTGACTCTGAAATCATCCTTGGCACTTGTCTGGCCAGCATTTGACCCCCGAAACCCCCCCTCTGTGAGTGACAGGATGACAGAGGCTTTAGCATCTGCCCTAATGACACGTGTCATTTGTCTCCACTGTAGCGCCCAATACACAATCCCTCTCACAATAATAGCACCTACCTCATCCGTGAAAGGATTCAGTTCAGAAAACTTTATGAGCAAGATTTATCTATTTAATATGATCAAAAAAAAAAAAAAAGAAAGAAAGAAAGAAAGAAAAACAAAGATATGATAACATGCTAGGATTTTGAAATCACGCAGTGCTTATTTTATTAAATAATTTTAGCATTTTCTCTTTGTTTAGTGCATTAGCAGTGGGGATTTTTCAGTGTCTCTTACTGCAGGTTACACCCATAGGTCGTGATAAGAGGCAAATGTCTTTATGAGAGGTTAATTTGAATCATTTACACAAAACGCTTTGTTTATTCAGGAACAAACCAAGCGAATATCTTTACGAGTGAGCCATTGAATCACTCACTCAAGCGATTCATTGAAAAATGTCACTGAGTCATTGAATCATTCATTTAGGGGATTCGTTCAAACACTTTCAGGAATGACACTGCTATAATACATGCAACTGTGGTTCAACTTTGGATCTCTTTCTTATTGATGGAGCAAAAATAGACAAAGTAATTGGTAATATTGTGTCTAAAATGTAAGTCACTTAATGTTAACTTCTTGTCTATTGAACTGTTGTGAAAAAACAATATCATATTCGCAATCGTGTGTCTGGGCTCACTGGCCTCAACTCTGCCAATTTGGCTCCACGGCGTGGGATTATGACAGTGTTCATTGTTTTTTTTAAATTGAAGATATTTTGCCAGACTATGTTTAGATTGATTTGTGAATTGAGTAAGTTGTAGTCTTACTTTGGACTGAAGTTGAATCAGAACCATAGTTGTTCAGCTGCCTTCAGAGAGCTGTACGTATGAGATCTCTTCTGCCATACACACTTCAGTAAGCTGAAAGAATTCCTCCATCTTCTCTGTCTGCTCTGTTTTCCCAGGTGAAGCTGACCGTGTTTTTTCTTCTTTATTTCTAATGTTTCCCACAAAAAACTCTTTTAGTTTTTGCCTGTGCTTCTAAATAGTTAATCATGTAGGTGGGTGTTGACAGAAATGAGAGAGCAATGTGGCTTGTCCACTGGAGATGTTCTGTCAGTGAACACATGAAAGCCAGATCTATCCCACAGCACAAAAGAGGTCCCTATCATCTGCAAGTGTGTGTAGAATCAAATTCAGTGTCATGTCTCTCTTAATGGAACATTTACCCCCAAAATGAAGTTTCTGTCATTATTTACTCACTCTCATGTTGTTTAAAACCTGCATGACATGATGTGAGACATTTTTTAGAATTTTGGCTAATATAGGAATGACACGAAGGTGAGAAAACAAAATAACTGTCATTATAAAGTTAACTATTAACTTAATCAGAGCAGCAAATAATCAAAATAGATGAGTAGTGACATAGTACCCAGTATTTACTTTGACAGAAAGCCCATTAACAGTTTAAAAACCCCTCCTATAGTAGTGATTCACCAATATGAATGAAGCTTCCTGTTTACAGACGCCAATCGGAAGTCAGGGCTTCAGTAGTCCTTTTTTCAGCATTTACATAATACATTTCTGACTGTATTTTGTCTTTGCTGTGTGTTGTGTCAGCCTCTTTGTACTGGCAGACGCTCAGCTGGTTTGTGCCGTTTTCTAGCCTCTCGTTCTTTTCATCTCTTGTTCCTGATATTAGTGCTACAAGCCAACAAGAGTCTCGCCTGTGAAGACATGAACATTTTTGTCAAGACTAAAGGTCTTTGCGGCAGGAGTTCACAGCCTTTATTGTTTGTAACTTGGATAGCTGATGTCTCTACTTGAGAGCACATAGGGAAAAGAGGCAGAGGAACAAAGAGCCAGAGAGAGAGGATTGCACACAAACAATACCGTAAGAAACAGTATGAGAGACAGAGTCGTGCAGAGCAATGGAGAGGGAGAGAGAGAAAAAGAGAGAGGTGTTCTTAAGGTGCAAAGATGAAGCTGACATTTCTTTTCGTATTGTGAAGCAATTGACTTTTTATGATTCTGTAAGCTACTGTTTCTGTGATTGGTAAGTGAAAGAGAGAGCGGGATGTCTTTTGGCCTCTTTATTGAGTCTGTGAGAGAAACTCATTACTATTCATCAAATCAAATGAGACTCTCATGAGTGATAAATTCACCTCTTCTCTGCATTATCACACTTTCACACTATCAAAATACATCTGTCACAAATGTGATGCTTTTTTTATACAACTCACTGAGCCAATTTGAACAGATTATGATGTATATATATATATACAGTATATATATATATATATATATATATATGTAAAATTTCTATATTTTAAACAACAATAATAATTATAATAAATAATTATATATATATATATATATATATATATTATGTTTAAAATATAAAAATTCTTGATATTCTTCACTATTTACTATGAGATCTATTTAAACTGAAACTGTATCAGCAGCTTTTTTTCAATATAGATATAAAGAACTAAAACTATGTTACTACTATCACTTATACAGATCTGATTATCTGATTTAGTTTTGATCAAAAATATTATTACAATTTAAAATAACTGTTTTATTCTTTAATATACTTTAAAATGCTATTTATTTCTGATCAATTTAATGCATCCTTGCTGAAAAAATAAAAATATAAAAAAATCGATCTCTTAAAAAAAAATCTTACTGACCACAAGCTTTTGAACAGTAGTGTATGCCTGAACTGGATTTCATTAGGGCAGGAAAGACAAAGGAAGTCAAATCTGATCGGCTGAGGAAAGATATATTAGGTATAACCTATTCATATATATGTTTGAACCCTATTATTAAATGTCTATCAAGACTAGCCATTAGTTTCTGTTTCTGTCAAAAGCCTGTGAATCAATCTGCATTACATGTGCTCAGGGCCTAAAACTAACTTTGTGCCATTCCTGCCAATGGCCTGTGACTTAAGAAAATGTACTGGCCATAAATATTTTTTTTTACCAGCCATGAAAATTATGACACCAACATTTCAGATACCAGTGAAAATTTTCAGGCACAGAAATGTAATAAAGAAATCAAATGTAAAATAACACTGCATAGTCTTCACTGTATAAATTAAACAGATTAATCCTTATAAAAGTAAAAAAAATTATTCAGTCAAGAGCAGTGAGTGATTTTTCTTTGTGTTTTGTTGTTTGATTAACATTAAGGACACAGACGGCAGCAGGTATGTACTAGGCTGATGTCACTTTAAGAGATAATGCATGGATCCAATATACTGATAAACATGCGTTTTCTTTCTTAACTGTTTATGTTCACTTGAGACACAACTGACCATATTTACGTGGATACTCGTCAGTAAGATTTGATGCTGTTGAGATGCAGATTTCTGGGTATGCGCTTTGGACGTTTGTGCACAGAAAACTCCCCACACAGCGAGTAACGGATTGAGTTCCCTTCCACGTCATCTTGCGCTTAAATATTTTAATTGCCAAGGCTAAAACTCTTGTTACGATGCAGCACTAGCCTGTCAACTGTCACAAGCGTCGTTCACATTTGTTTACGTTTATGTTCTCACAACAATGCATTGATAGAATTCATAAAAACTTTACCGGCCAACAGGCGATTAATATATTCCGTTTCATATATTCGCCAACACCAATTTTTACTCGCATTCAGGCGCTTAGCGAGTGTTACTTTTAGTTGTAGGCCCTGCATGAGCTATTTCAGGTAAACTATGAACAGTATATCGCAAGCTTTTAAATATGGTATTGTGGAGCTGTACTTCTGTCAGTAAATGATGAACAGACTGAACAATAAAAAAAATAAAAAATAAAAAAACACTCCTGGGAAGGCCATTGAGCAGACAGTTTGAAAAGAGAGAAAAATAATGATTATACTGCACATATGCACATGTTAGAAAAATAAAGAGAATTTCAGGTTTTGCCCTGCTTTTTCTCACAATAAAGTATGAGCATTCTCAGAGACCTGTGAGGTCAGCTGTATGCCTCTTTTCACAAGATGCTCACAGAGGTGGACAGAGACTCATTCAGGCTCCCCCTATCCCCTCCCCCCCTCCCAGATTCACCTGCAACCCCTGGTCAACCCATTGCCATGGGAACTGCTCAGGTAATTGTGCAGAGGTCACCCACGGTTGGCTCGGCCAGACTCAAACACAATACCCGTGTTCCTCGAGAGACCCAATTTTACCCTGATGTCACTCACAAAGATCAGGTGTGAGATCAAGTGTGTCGCTTTTACTTTGGCCTTATCTTTTAGCAGCATGTGCAGGACAAAGTGACAGTGCCTGCCAAGTCTGACTTGCTATTTGTTTGATCTTTCCTTCTCTTACTCCCTTCACTTACTTGTTTATTAAGATCAAGATATTATTATTATTATTATATATTAATATTGAATTAATCTAGTTCACTAAAATGACCTGCTCACAGGTGTCTCTCACTGTCAATCTGAATAATGCATCAGAACTGAACTAATCCATCTCACATTACTGCCAATATGACACCACTAAACTATTAATTTAGATGTATTCATTCAGTTGCTTGTCAAGTTTGTCAACCATTAAGAGGTTTCTCTTCTCATCACCTGCTCCTCACATGGAGGTGTTGGGCTGATCTGCTCTGAGCTGGACTGGGAGCAGAATCATCTTGTATAAGATGCTAGGTTTCCCATTCTGGATTACACCGTATGAGACAATTTAATGAAAAGAGAAGATTAAAAGAAAGTGAGCGGGGGAGACGGGGAATGACAGATGGAATTGGTGAGAATGAGAGAGAGAGAGAGAGAGAGAGAGAGAGAGAGAGAGAGAGAATAGCATCTCCATCTTCATTATGGAGGTAGATTCCTCTCGACATCTGGCTGAAAAATAACCTCCTCATTCCAAACATCCAGTATACTAGACACATTTCCTTGCTCTATAAAGCAGGGCTGTAACCACCATAGGCATGCTCAGAAAATACAAACGGCTTGATTATTGAGAGTGTTTAGGCTTTTTGAGGATTAAAAAAAGGAGTGAATGGAATTTTTTTTTGTATGGTGGTTGTGTCCACACACTGCAAAGACACATTTATATGAATTTTGCATCCGATGACCCCTTTAACGTTCACTGAAGATGAGTGTGAATTCCAACACAACGCTTTTAGTTTTTACAGTGAAAGAGTGCATGCGTGATAAGATATATAATTAGCTAAACATATAATATGAACTGTTTTACGATGGATGTTTAACGACAGTAAACAGTAACATACAGTGATGCAAACTACTCAACTTTTTTAATGTCATTTCACCATTTTGAATTGAAAATATGCTATCATTTAAATGATGTCATTCATAACTGAATGTGAAAACAAGAAACGTTTTTTACATGTTTGACATATTAGACATACAAACAAGAGTTAAATATTATTTGCAAAGAGTTTAAATGGATTACTTCACAATAATCCACAATAATTAGATCTGGAACTTCTTTTACCATTCTTATTTCTTCTTTTTTCCCCTTAAATCCCTTTTAATCCTTTAATTATTACATTTATTTAAATAACCCACAGCTCAGTTTATACTGATTATTATTATATATATATATATATATATATATATATATATATATATATATATATAATTTTTTTAATTTTTTTTGGTCTGCATGGAAATCAGAAATGCCAGCACTGTTTTTTTATTTTTTTATGATCTCATACTATTTATTAATTTACATCAGTAATTATACAGAGTTACTGTTTAAAATGTCAGAATTTTATCATTTTTGTTTTTCAACAAATTCGTTGTTGTTGTTTTTTACTTTAAACAATTTCAAGTGAAAATTTGATGTCAAGTATACTGGACATTTATATATAGACACAATAAAAATACTGTAAATATACTGTAAACTAACTAACTAACTAACTAACTAAATAAATAGAGGCATGGAGAGGAGAGAGTGGAAAGATTAAACAGCAGGAAGAGTATCATGTGATGTGCAGAGCCTCTATGCGGCTTCAGAGAGCCTTGAGGAGGAGACATCATTTTAAGAAAAGATCAGAGCACAAGGATGCATATTCATGCTGATGGGCAGCAGGACATGTATGTTTATTAGCTGTCAATGTAACGGACAGTAGGGGTGCTACAGTGTATGTGTGTGTGTGTGTGTGTGTGCGTGTGAAGTCATTAGCTCTCTGTGTTTCTTGCCAGAGGGAATGGTCGAGTTCAACTCACACACTCACTAATATTCAGGCAACAAGATTGAGATTGTTTTGTGTGTGATAGACCCGGCAGCCTTGCTAATGACCACAGCCATGTTGTAAAGCACTTCCTCTGCCCAGAGAGCATGTGCGTATGAGTGCTTGTGCATCAGATAGAGAGATGAAAGAGAACTAGAGACAGAGAGAGAGGAAAGCGACAGATTCATCAGCTCTGATGGGTACATTTTGATTGTGTGTGTTGATGTTTGTGTGTTATTATGAGATTTAATGAACTCTGAGCTATTTGTCTGTGTTTGTGTAAAAGTATCTTGGCCATGTTCCATATCGGTGTCTTCAGTTCCAAAACACAGCAGGACCCATCATTCTGTCGCTCTTATTCTCTGTCCATCTGTCTCGCTCATCTCGCGTTCAGTCCACTTAGCTTCTCCTCTCATATATTTTCAGTTTCAGTTGTCTTTGTTCTTTCCCAGACATGTTTGACCTCTCTAAGAAAGAATTTGTCTTGCTATTTTTTCTTTCATCTCCAAGAATATGTTCAGGGTTTTGGTGGGCTACCTTATCCCCATTTGATAAATGCCATAACAAATAAGCATTCACAATTAATATTAATGCTGTCAATTGATTAACAATTAATCAATTAATTTCTGCAATTAATCGTGATTAATTGCACCAAACATCAACATTTATTTTATATATTTGTTATAGTGTATTAATTTCACAACAAATCTCCAAATGAATGTAGACACAACACAAAGACAGTCGCCTATATTTTAAATATTTGTTTAATGGCATCTTTTTTTGAAAGAAAGTCAGTATCACTGATACCAATACCGCTACTGATGTCTCTATGAAATAGATTTTTTTCAAAATTTTAGCCATTAATTATAGCCGTTCAGCATAACAGTATAATTGAAAGCTATCAATTGTGTAACATTTATAAGTGTTAAAAAAATACAATTTAAGTGAACTTAAAACAACCTTCTCATAAACCCATTGTAATAAATGTCATATTTACCTATGCCCTTCAAAATATCAGGGCTCAATTTTTTTTACTACAGGCCCAGTTAGATCAGTTCGGATTTTTACTACCGTAGTTAAAATGCACAAAAAGTTATCGTTTTTGACCCATGTTACCTTGTAAATAGTGTTTTAAAGGGATAGTTCACTTTGAAATACATTTTTGGTATGTTTTAGCTTACCTCAAGGGCATCCAAGATGTAGGTGTCTTTTTTTCCGCAGTAGTTTCAATTTTGAAACTAAAACATACCAAAAATTAATTTCAAAGTGAACTATCCCTTTAAGATTTTTATGTAGGTCTAACAGGTAGGATATACATGTATACAGAAATTGAATAAAGTTATCAAACACTTCACAGTCTTCACTGCATAAATTATAAATTAAAATGATTAATCCGTATTAAAGCTACAAATGTTATTCAGTCAAGAGCAGTGAGTGATTCTCTCTTTTTCTTTTGTTCTTTGATTATCCTTAATGACATAGCAGCAGTTTATTAGTTTGCTGTCACTTTAAGACCTGGAGCACATGATGCGGATCTGACACACATTTTCTCTTTTACAAATTCGGTAACACTTTACAATAAGGTTTCGTTAGTTAACTAAACTTCTTTTAACTCATTTGACTGTGCTTGTGAGGATACTCAACAAAACAAATTTGTCCTTTCAATATACGTACAGTATATCACAAATAATATAACAAATATATATCAAATAATAAATAAATAAATTAAGTTATAAGTTATTTTGTAGTGGATGTATATTTTAACAGTGACCAATTTATATGCTGGTGGAGGCGGGGTGCTTTATCTAAATACATCAACATCCTATCCTACCTTTGGGAATTAGATCAATGGTTCTAATATAGAGATCAAGCAACTGGTTAAAACGTTTTTTTTTCCAGAATGGAACCCAAACTGAACACCACAAAACAAAGATATCAGCATCTCTATAAATAAATAAATGAGCAACTGCAATTTAGTGAATAGCTTGCTCCAGGTATATTAGACCACTTTGTTGCCATGAAACAGTGAAAACAGAACAGTCAGTTCTATTAAATAAATAAATAAATAGATAGATAGATAGATAGATAGATAGAATAAAGAATTACAATGCATGTCCAACAGATTAACTGAGCAAGAGTAATAAATAATTTTGTGCATTTCCGGACAGATAAAAAAAAAAAAAAAAAGGGTAAAATATACAGCTAATAAATAAGTCAGTGGGAATAGCAACAACAAAATCTTACAGAATACATTTCTGCCAAAAATGGTGCAAAATCCTATGCATGTCTATCTAGCTATCTGTAGAATCACACCTCTGAAACAGGTCTCCAGAGGAGGGTTTAAAAATAAAGGACAGCATCCAGCATACCATATAGTGCGCCAGTGTTGGTTATATGTCGTTTTAACTGTTGTGCTATTTGGGGGTACTTATTTTATGCCTTAAATTTCCCAAGCACTAGTATAAAACACATATATTGCCATTTTCTGAATAAGATGACAACCAAGATGAGAAAGCTTTGGAAAATCACTGCATTACAGGCAGAGTTTCCCCATAACATGCCAAATAGTGCTGTTAAAATAATCTGAACTTAAGTCATTCATTATTTATAACTTCCACTCACCCATTCACAAGATTTGCACTCACCCGCTTTACATCTTTTCCAAACGTCTCACTGTAACTGGTCCCCAGGACCTCAAACTGGACATGAGAGTTCGCTCCATTGCTTCGGAAGTCCATTAAACCAGTGAGCCCAGAAATCCGTCCCTGAAGAGAACGACAAATAAGACTTCTGTTCAGAAAGAAATTCATCATTCAAACCAGACCAGTTTTATTGAACACTATTGAACTTTACTAGGCTGAACTGAAGAGAACTGAACCAGATCAAATTAAGTGTAATTGAGATTAATTGTAAGGTGACTTTAGACCTTTTGGATGGTGTCCAGCATGGACCAGCCTCCATTCCAGGGCTTGGTTGACTTCCTCATGCAGTTCAGACTGGCCATGCTATGCCACTTCCTGTCCTCTAACTTCCGGTAGAAGGCATTGGCCAACATCAGCACACTGTCATACAGGTACAGACTAGACACCTAGAGACACATAGACCAAACAAATGTGTGAACATATTTGTATTTTAATTTTTTTTACATGCGCATCTCACAAAAGTTACACTTACTAACCTGACAATGCATAACGTCATGTAGATATCTTAAAGGGATAGTTCTCCTAAAAATGAAAATTCTGTCATCATTCACTCACCCTCATTTATGACTTTCTTCACCCTCAAGTCCAGTAAGCGGTGGACATGTTAACCTGCTTCTTCATAGTGATGTCCAGTTCACAAATGAATCGTTCGTTTGAACCGGTTCTTTTTAGTGAACTGGTTCTTTTTAGTGAACTGGTTCAACCAGTTCACCAAATCGGACTGAACCGTCTGAAACAGTTTGTGGCTTGAGTAAGTACAGATCTACAAGTTATTCAATCAAAACTCACTTTGAAACATGTCTGACAGTCACAATATCCAGGAGTATATGATCCTATGCTGCCGATTTTTGCCAACTCATTCAGCGTTCCAGTTAGTCCAACTATAAACTGAACTGAGAACAGTACAGATATGTCCGACATGCTGAGAACTGTCTGGCAAGGGTTTCATAAAGGGGGCAAAATTTATGTTTCTGATGTCTTTTGCTGAAAAGCATAAAGTTTAACAAATAAAACGTACTAGTGATCCGATGGCAGTAGTTCTCAAGTCAACAGCAGTATACTGATAGCAGTTCAATGTTTACAACAGCTCTTGAGTCACCAGTACGCTGAACCGAGGAACCAGTTCAGACTCGGACATGTCCACGAAGGACGGATGAGCTGCTGATACAAGCAAGTGTAAATTGAGCAGTTGACTTTAATTAGGGGCTGAAATTAAAGTTTTTTTCATGGTTTATGTAAAAAGGTGAGTTGATTTTCACAATAGATGTAAAACATCTGCGATTCACATCATTATTGGATGCTTTAACAATATTATTGCATGATTACGTAAACAAACTGGTGAATCGTTTTTTTTAACCGGTTCATTTAAACAAACTCTCCGAAAGAACCAGTTTGCGGAAAAGTCTTCCCATCACTACTACTTCTGGTGTTTTAATGGCACACCAACTTAAAAAAAGTGAATTTACGCCACCTACTGGACTGGAGTGTGATCGCTGGATGGCACAAATGAATGCAACAGTAAAGACAGCAATTTTACAATGCAATTGCTTAAATTTCAGGTTGTTTTCATCAAAACCAATCCAATAAATATTAAGCTTTTACATTTTCTCCTTCTGAGTTCTGTAAAAGATAGAAGTACAGTCATACAGGCTTAGAACAACATAAGGATGAGTAAATGATAACAGAGGTTATATTTTGTGGTGAAACTTCCCTTTAAGCTGTATTCATTTATCGGGTAAAGATGATAAATGGTTTAAGCACAACCAAATCGGCACACATATTTTAAAAATATATATTTTTTACAGTTACAGCTTATTCAATGTGCGTATGTCTTGTGTGGATATCTGTTTAGTAATTTCAAAATATCATGTAAACATGGCTTTTATAATGATAGTTATCAGTGTTTTATTGTATGTCAATGCACTCAGTCCCTAACAAGGGTGCCTACACGATAAAGTTTACGTCAGAGAACAATTCAAATCCTTTGACTTCAATGGGAATGATGCGTTAGGTATCGTGAAAGTGAAGTTCTTCATAATGCAACCAAAAGTACAATCATCCATTGACCAATGAAAGGTCCTGTTGTAATTTCCTGTTGTACTAAATTCAGTTCAGACGTCTGCTTGATTGCAGATTGACTCGGCTGTTTTCACACCCTCAAAACCACTTGTGCATTGCTATCTGTCAAATGTTCTGTCAGTTTCTCCAGTGTGTAGGCGGCCTTAGTCTAAAAACATCTAAAAATGTAGCTGAATAGGGCTAAACACCAAACCACATACTAAAATTGGTCTCTAACTTTGTGAAAGACAGTGTGTGAATGTGTCTGCTGACTCTGTTTGAGACAGAGAGCAAGAGGAAAATAAAGAGGGCTGCAGGAGATTTGGCATGACTCTGCTCCTGCAGAGAACAGCTGTCGTGCTGAGAGACACCTGGAGAGAGAAAAGACACCCTCAACGACAGCGCTGTTATCGTCAAGGAGACGAGAGTATGGGGGCCGCACAGCAAAACTCAATGTCCCCTCAGACATGTGATCCTGACAAAACAACACACTTATGAGCAGATCAATGCATAGATAGAGGGAATGACGGCGTGATTGAGAGAGGAAAGAGTGCAAGTGAGTGAAGCTGGAAGGTATAAAAAATTTAATTTTACAAGCCCTGTCCTAAAAACATTTCTCGTTCAAAAATATATGTCACAGCAGGAAATCGCAATTCCCTTTTCAAAGCTAACTTCAAAGAACTTTCGCTTTTGTATCACCATCTGTGATTGAAAACATCTCAAGTTACTCATGTAACCATAGTTCCCTGAGAATAGGAAACGAGACGCTGTGTTCCCTGGGGGTCGCTATGGGGGAATGGCAAAGGCAAAACTATGGGAAACATGGCAAAGGAACGCATCTCGTTCCCTATTCTCAGGGAACCATAGTTACCTGAAACGTTCCCTTTCGAAAGGGAACTCGCGCTGCGTCCCCTAGGGGTCACTAGGAGGGATGGTATACCCACACCGACATGCTGAAGGGATGAGTGCCCTATTGGCTGAGCTAAGTCAAAGGACTCAAAAGAATTCTCATTCCTATGGTGAACACCCGCCGCGATCATAGGTTGGAGCTTCTCAAGAATGGAGGCCTCAACAGGATGACTCTAAGAGAGGAAGCCTAACTACGTTCATATCCAAGCCAGGGTCCAAGGAGGCTCCCAGAGAGCCTAACGACCTAGGATACTATTTTATCGCCTAGCCAAGCTCTAGGGCATGTGCTTCTCGCGTTTCCACGGCAGATCTAAACTCTCCACGGCACGAGACATAACGTCCAACAGCTTGCAAATGCGGAGCAGGCGGGCTGAGAGCGCTCAGAAACATTGTCGTCCTCATCAGCCTCCTCCTGCTCAACTGAGAAAACGCTGACACGGATGAACACACATTCTAAAACTCGCAGTGCTGGCGCTGGCCATAATAAACTTGCCTGTTCAGATCGCACGTTCAAACAAACAGTCTCCTGAAGACAATAAGAGGATGATGTTTGGCACAGGTGCACTCTCTGTCTCACCTGTAGGCTGCTGCCTGCCAATGTCAAGTTCATTGTCGTGTTTAGATTCCCACTTAAGACACCGGTCACGCCGAAGGCATTCCCCCATAGCGAGCCCTAGGGGACACAGCGTGAGTTCCCTTTTGAAAGGGAAATACAATTTCCCATTTCAAATATTGTTTTGTGAATCTGGCTAAAACTGACTTTTTTTAATGTACACACACAATAATGTTAACTTGTGTAAAATATTGTGTAAATAGGCCTTTATCGCATCACAATAGAATGCCGGAAGTGGCCGCGAAAAAATTGCTGAAGCAGTGTACTGCGTCTTCCAGTTATTGTGAAATGTAATGATTTAAGCAAAACTTTCTTCAAAGGTTAAACCAAACTTTTATTTTGACGGGTTGCAGTGTAGACCTTTGAGTCTCTCTGTGTTTTATGATATGATGATAGTTTTTCTCAAATTAAGCTAAAATGCTGCTGAAGTGACTCTCAGAGCGGCTGTGTTGATGAAGTGCATTAATGTCCTCATATAGGCTGAAAACATCGTGAGTGTCATGCGTGCTTCAGTGTATGTGTGGTAAATGAAACAGCGCGTCTGTGCCATCCATTCACAGAGACATGCAGAACATGCATGATACCTATTTAAATAGTCTTTATGCGGTTTAATATTGACAGACACTGGTCTATATCGCAATTTTATTCTTTTCATCTAAAGGTAACTAAGTAACCACCGGAAGTGCGAGTACACTGCTTGGCGATTTCGAACGTTCCGAAACCAGGAAATGAGATAAAGGCCTATACAAAGTAGTTCACTATGTTCATTTTGAGATATTTATGTAGAGTCTCTTATGGTTGTTATACTGTATTCTCTAAGTGTTAATTTGCCTAGGCAGAGGCTAAACAGATATACATGTAATGGTACGGAAAAACTGTTTAGTTTTACAACAGATGCAATGAAGTCATATGCCAGTAAACCAAAATCAAAGTGATTGCATTTCAAATGCATTTTTTGCACTTAATTCAGTCAAGCATAACTGTATACATGCATATAGCTGCAGGCGTACAGCTGTGACTGTGTTTAATTTCAGTTTACTACACGGTCAACTTGCCACGAATGGTTTACTAAAATCTTAAGTGCCATATGTGGTATAAAGTAATGGAGAGTGATCCTTATTTGCTCTGCTGAAGTTGGCAACCCTGTCCACAACCCTACTCGTGTTCATGTTCGTATGGGTTTGCAGTCAAGGCACAATCTGTTTGCTCATGTAAGAGTTACGTGAATGCAGAAACTGCTAATGTTCCCGTGACATAAAGTCACATGCTTTTGATCGCTGATGCTCTTCATCCGTGCCCTAAGAAGTGTTGAAGAGACTTCAGAACGCCCTGCCAGCTGTCCGATTAGTCAGACATATCCTTGACATGGATTTAAGGCTTCGAAAGCCCTGTGAAACTGTGGAATTATGAGTCAAGGCACACAAGTGAGACAAAACATGTTATCTGTTTTAACAGCTTACCACCGATGTAGAGTGAAGACTCACACAGTTACTAAGAAACAAATAACATGAATCGGTGACTTAACTTCTCTGTGTGCTTCTGTGTGACTGCGAGCAAGCCGGCATGATTCCTAACAATGTTGAATGACTTGTTTTAAAACCAGCATGTTTCTCACTGAGAATTGATGATACCACAATGCATCCAATGCATTGAAAAGTGACTATCAAAGAGGTCTATAAGATAGCTATCTGTTAGCATTCACATTCATATCAATGTCAGTTGCTGAGATGGTGCTGGCACAAGAAAGTACATGATTTTAAATCTGATCGTTTTGGGCTGGAGGGGGGTGCTTATCTTGAGGGAGAACATGTCTCCCCTTTCACCGCGCCTCCACGGACCTCCTCCTCCACTGCAACTGCTGGGGCCGGCTCTACTCTGTACAACTCACTTTTTAATGCTCCTCATGCTAGATGGCCAACATTCACATTCCTATTCAAGAATTAAGGTGTGCTGTGTGGGGGGCCTGAAGAGGTCCTGCACTGTTGCCCTCCACCTCTTTTTAATGCATCTCATATCACACATTCAATCACACAATCAATCAATAGGTAGGGAAATGGGTGGTGCTTGAGGTGGTTCTGAATAAGTTCTACCCCCTGCGCCGCACCTCTTTTAATGCACTTAGACTTCATTTAGACCCTAGAAGACATAACACAGGGATAGTGGGGTGTGTAGATGAGCTGGCCCATCAGTAGGACAATAACTGACGGCGGGGGCAGGGGAGGGCAGAAGTGGAGAGGGGTTCTGGCACAGAGTGCTTCTGGATTAAGTTCCCCACTCCCCCATGTCCGATGCTCCACTCCCCCTACATCCTAGGATTAATATGCTTCTCAGCCCCGGTGAGGGCTGGAGCAGTCAGAGGAAGGATCCGTTGAGCCTGACCCAACCCAGCCCAACCCATCCCATCCCACCCCCCCCTTATAACTAGGGCACAGTACTTACATCAATTCATACTATACCAATCCTGCTGATTTCAACATTCAAACACAAAACACTCAATCATACACAAACTTATACGCACGATAATGTTTATTCTAGCACGCGCACGCACGCACACGCACACACACACACACACACACACACACACACACACACACACACACACACACACACACACACACACACACACACACACACACACACACACACACACACACACACACACACACACACACAACCTTCCTTCTCCACCCTCATGGTAATCTATCCCCAAATTTATTTATATATATATATATATATATATATATATATTTTTGTTTTTTTTGTTTTTTTTTTGTGTCTTGTCAATTACTGTTCTTATTTGTTTCATGTTGAATGTGTGATACAGGCTTTCTCTATATATATTTTTTTATAACATCAAATAATCATTGTATGCTGTACGCTTTGTCTTTTACACTTTGTTTGGGTTTTGTATCATGTGTGTGGTGTTGCCAATATTTGTATAACACTTATTGAAAATAATATAAAAAAAAAAATATTGGTCGAAATTTCAAAGACATTCAGTTATCATGCTTTCAAATTTTATGCCATCTATGGCATCTTCCTGAAAAAACAGAAAAGAAAAAAAAAACCTCGTTTTGAATAGAGGTTGATGATTTGTAATATCTGTTGTTGTAGCTAAAAAATTGGTAAAATTCAACAATTTGAACATGGAGCCACATTATATCTATGAAATTGAACCATATAGTTTGAACCATTGAACCATGTGGTTGATTTCACAGGGAATGACCCAAAAGTGCCTGAGAACATTTTATACACCTTTTATACACATGCTTACCTGCAGACACTGAAACGACATACACTGTGTGGTGCAGTACACATATTTTGAGTGTCCCTTATTCTGTTCCTTATAAAGAACCACGATTGTCCCTTATTTTCCTTTCCAGAAGTTGGCAACCCATAGTAGCCGGCAATGCATTCTCTTAGGTCCTGGAAGCTACTCTCCATAAAATATGCAGCACACAGATAAACATTGGGGTTATAATGTTCAGGAACAGTGTTAAAAATAAATTTTAACCACTGTTTTCTAAGTTCGTCCACTTTAGGAAAGCCAAACAAAGGGGTTTTGAAACCGGGGTGGAAAAAACAGTGTCTCTTCGACACGGCAACAGCACGCTACTAAAGCAGGTCTTCGTCTTCTCTAGTGCAGCTCAACCAGGTCTCACCCCCTTTATTTGCATATTTTGTGGGCGGGGATTATTTAAATGAGTGACATTGTGACTTCACAAGATCCGGAAGAAGTGCATTCTAGTCCCAAATGGGCCGTTTGTTGTAGTTTTTGAAAAGTGTTTTCTGTTGAAGAGGAGATATCTACCTTTGGAGTGGACTTTGAGCTTTGTAACCTTGCAGATCTTTTTTACGCTCAAACAGCAACATTACACACTATCTAAAGTTGAAAAAGTGAAAAAGCATAATAGGACCTCTTTAAAATACTATGGTAAGAAATACAAGTTTAGTAGTAAGTAACAGATCCGCACACCGAATAAGCTCCCATTCAGAAACTTTATTAGTGACGTTTCGGGCAAGGGCATGTGAGGCCCGAAACGTCACTAATAAAGTTTCTGAATGGGAGCTTATTCAGTGTGCGGATCTGTTACTTACTACTACATGGATTATACTTATGATCCAGCACCCGTAATGAAAATAAGATGTGCGTGATTTACTCCTGAAGAAATACAAGTTTGCAATATCAAGCAGCATAACAAGCTGTTTTGTACAGCTAAAAATAACAAGAAGCAGATGACACCAGAAGCCAGACATAAATTTACAAATGACCTTGCCTTATCTTACTGTACGTTAACAAATAAGGTGGAAATGCGACATATTCAGAAGTGGAAATTGCAGAAGGAAAGCTAGTTTGGAGAAGCCCGGGGAATTGTGTAACCACAGAACAAGAACATGCTACATTTATGTGTACAAGCTTATTTGAGGCATTTGAGTTGAAACAAGATATAAATCATTTATTTTCCTTAAATTGTTTTTACCAGTTTGAATTGGAATGGCATCCCCAACTCTAAATTTAATTCCTACACTCCATCTTGCACGTTTATAACATTTCTTAGTGCTGTATTTACTAGAAATCCTTAGTATTTTGTCCTAATATCTTGTCACCTTTGCTGCCTATTGTTAACTCCTTCTCCAACCATCTATGCACTGCCAATGCAAAAAACCCAACCATCCATAACAAAACAAAGGACACTATATGATCGAATGCAGCCAGTCAATGTGTTAAACGTCTAGATGTAAACATTTTGAGAATGTAACAATTTCAAGGACTCCAGCTTTAAATCTGAATGAATGAAGTTTAAATTAAGACATCAATGAGATGGATAAAAGCATGGCACCCACAGAGCTTTTATTCAGCGTTGCGTGAACTGTCAGCATGGCGCATGGAGACCCGTGGCCCGAGGGAATCACAATGCTGACTGCAACCTCTCGAGTTAATTAAAACAGCCATTCTGCCACAGCAAAGATTCAATCTCTTACTCTTTTCAACCTGCACTGTATCGTTAGCACCAATCGAGGGGTGAGAGGCATCCCAGCGGCTCCTAACATCTCCCATATCTCCTCCTCTTTTCTGTAAAGGACTTATTTGTCCTTTTGTGGTGCTGCTTCGGCATTAGCTGGTATGTAACCCTCTTTCTTCATGAATTATTGAGACACTGAGCCCCAGAGAACAGACACATGGATTTGCCATCTGCTCTAAAAGAGGGAAAATGGATTCTAAGACCAAAACAATGTTTTCATACTGTTTCAGCCAGAAACAGATACAGTGTTTTAATGTTGCGTAAACGGGAGGGGAATGTTTTCACAATTACAGCGTACCGTCTGTGACTTAACAAGATAATATTTGTTAACGGGTAAAATCATCAGGTCACAGGCGGCTAATCTGGATCAGTCATGCATAACCTTGTTTTGAATTAAGATTCTAGAGAAATTAAAGGATACAACTAAGAAAACAAACATGACAGTTAATACAGTCATTATGCAGCGTTACAGATACTTCTAAACTGCAAATGCAAAGCTGTAATGAAAAGACAATTATAGATAAATTCAGACTTGAGCTACTGGAGTAAATCAATGCACTGAACTCCTTTTCTGCAAGTAAGCAGCTGCCAAGTATCTTAAATGCACTATGAATACAATATAACCTTTTGAAAAAGGCCACAGATTTGAAATTTCTTGTAAATCATGCTGCTTTCAGCAGCTCAATGAAAAAAGAAAGAAGCTTTGCTGAGGATAGCCTTGTAGCCAGAACTTCTGGTCAACTCTTATAGAAAGAGACTGTCTGAATAGGCCAGCTGCGGTATTTGTTTTGTTTTTATGTGCTGTTTAGGTTGCGGATTTATCGGAAATAGATTATACTACAAAAATATGCCATCTGTGGCTGAGACTACATTGAAGATGACCTAATTTGACCTTGACCTATAGACCTCTTTCTGATGAATAAATATGCATTCACTGCACTCTTGAAAAGATACGCACCTCTAGAGACTGCAGGTACCCTTCCTGTGGGTCGCAAAGCAACGAGGAGATCCGATGATTGTTCCTCATGCAGCGGATGTTGGAGTCCCTCCACAGGGGGAAGATCTGCCGGATCACTGTCATCCGGCCCAGAGCGCTGTGGACAAGCTCCATGATCTCTGTGTCACTAACCTCCTACACTCAGATAGAGAGAGAGAGAGACAGACACACACACACTTTTACAATGGTGTAGTGTGAAGACAGGCATATTAAAATCTACTGGCAAAAAAAAAAAAAAAAGAAAAAAAAAAAGCCACCAAACATACATATTAAACCCCTGGCTGCACTGAGGACTGTCCCAGCAAACAGAGAACATTGCTTTGGTCCAAAAGCATAAAACATCCCTACTGAAAAAAGAATTTTAAACCAAGCCAAGCTGGTTTTTAGCTGACCTACAAGTGCCTAAAAACTTGGACTGCTTTATTTTTTTTCGTAACACTTTATTTTGATGGTTCCTTTTGAAGATTCTGTTGACTATAAGTAACTTTGCAACTACATGTCAGCTAACTCTCATTAGATTATTAGTAGACTGTGCTTAATATCTGCTAACTTTTTATTGTGATGGTCCTCCAACAGACATTCTACTGACTTTGCACATGTAAAGTAACTTTGCAACTACATGTCAACTTATTCTAATCATAACCCAACCAGTCTACTAATACTCTACTAACACTCTAATGAGAGCTATAGGTGCAACGTTACTTACAGTCAACATAATGTGTTAAAGGGACAATCAAAATAAAGTGAAACCATTTTTTCTTCATTAAATAATGAATTAAGTACCTCCAAATTTCATTAATACTACCCATATTCACACTACAGTATCTAGAACACACACTTTTTTAAAGTCAAATTCAAATGTAGTACCTACTCAGTATGCGATTTCGGACGCAGCTACAATCCCAAATCCAAAAATGTTGGGAGATTTTGTAAATGGCAATAAAATCAAGAATCTGTGATTTGTTCATTCTCTTTACCTTTATTTAACTGACAAAATTACAAAGAAAAGATTCCAAAAAAGTTGGGACGGTTCAGGGGCATGTTTGCCACTGTCTCACATCACCTTTCCTTTTAATTATACTTTTTGCATTTTGGGGAATCGAGGATACTAATCGTTGAAGTTCTGCAAGTGGAATTTTTGCCTGTGCTTATCATACATTATGCAAATTTCTGTGAAACCTGTTGACTTTGACAGCACAGAATCTGCAGACTGGCTCAGACTTCCGGCAACTAGTGTCAATCAGGGCAAAAGCTGTGTAGTGTATTCCAGCCTTTAGAGTGTGTAAACATGCTAAAGTGTGTAAACTAAATAGCCATTTAAAACAAGTACTGGCAAGTGATTGCAATGTGAATATTTCTCTGTTGAAAAAACTGCTTTAACCACTTACATTGCTTTGCTGGTCTCAACCTAGTCAGGCTGGTCTTTTGGCTGGTTTTAGGTTGTTGTTTTTTTTGCAGCTGGTCAGGCTAGGAGGCTTGCTGTCCTTCCAGCTACAGCTAGGCCAGATTAAACCAGCCAAGACCAGTAAACCACAGGGTTCGTACACATTTTAACCATTACATTTCCATGACTTTTCCATGACTTAAAGGTAAATATTCATGACTTAATGTTCCATAAAACGTCTGTGTATACATGTGAAATAAGAATAAAAATCCATGTTCAAATTTATCACAGCATATCTTGAATAAAATAAATGAACAAGCAATGCGGTTTAATACAAAATAAATATTTATTTAAATAATGCTATTTTGGTTTGCCGTAACAGCCACAAAAAACAAAACAAAAAAAAGGTCGGTAGGTCAGACAATTTTTTTTTCAAGATTCAATGTAAAAAAAAAAAAAAAGAAAAAAAGTGTTTTCTGTGTCAAAGATGAAGTTGACGATGCTGACTCGCGATCTTCGCAACAGTGAACGCGCCAGAGAGAAATGCACATTTCATACGGATTACGGCAAGACGCCCCGACCTTAAAAAAACGATTTTAGTTTCATATTCATGTTTAAATAATTTTTTTTTAAAAAATTTTTTTTTATTTTACATGTATGTTGATTAGGCCTATATGAAAAGTGAAAAGCATGAATAAGATAAGATGATCCCGAAAATATCGGGAGACATGGAGTGGGCAGACATGATTTTGACCACTTCATTTAAGTTTGTTTTTGTAGAAAACCTTTCTTTAAAGTGAATTTCGTTTTTTATTAATTGTATCTTAATTTTAATCAATGTTTCATCAACCAATTGCCTGGATTTAATAAATAAAAAGGACACGGAGGCGCTGGCGCGTGAACTGCTCGTTCACAGAGAGGTCACGTCCGTAACATTGTTTCTTCCTCATAAATGCGAACACGAAAAATAAAATAAAATGAATATATTATGTTCTATCTATGGAGAGCCAACCCTTCTTCATCCAGTGGGTATATTACTTTTGGTTTGCGCAGTGCAACTCATAGAATTACTAAAACATATTTTACCACCTAAAAGTTAAAGATTTTTTCTGTCATGTCCGGACCGTAACGCAAGTGTATAGACCTACTGATATTTTTCTAACGTCTGGACTCCTTTATTAAGGGAGTATGGATGTATAAACAGACGTTTCAATATATTAGTATTAAACACATTTTCTGATAATTTATATTTCAAAGTTTTGACTTCAAATGTCACGTCCATAACACTGGAACTGCCCAATAGTAATGTAAAGATGTGGTAGCATTAGATCTGCCTTCTCAAACCGCGACACAGGTTCGTGGATCTGAGTGTCGCGATTTTGGTTTCATTTCGCATATAGCCTACAGCCCTTGTAATCATAGATGACGCTATGGGTTTTTATTTAAAAGAAAGAGCGTAGCCTACGTTTGTACTGTATGTAGGCCTATGGGCAATTTATATTCACAATACTTACTAAAACATAATCCATATCATTTTATTGCATTTGTATTAGTTGTTTGAAGAGTAAAAAAAAAAATCGGTCGGTCTTTACGCAAGTTTACAACCGGCAAGTCGGTCGGACTAAAAGGGAAGACATTTTGTTTAATTTGTCCTAAATTGACAGGGTCGGTCGGGTTACGGCAAACACGAATATTTTTAAGGATGGCCTCAAACCCTGAAAACTCCTTAGACATTTATTAACATAAATCCATAGGACTGGTGCTTTGCACCTTTAGCATGGCTAGCTAGCGCTGATTCTCCCATATTAGAGATGTCAATTATCTTAGAACATAGTCCACATCTCGCTTACCTCGGGTCCTGGGCCTTCTCGAGCCATGTCTTGTATGTTTCCAAGTGAAGTCAGACATTGTTAAATCGACACTTTCCTGGCATTTCAATACAATTTCTGTCAGCACCGACTTCGCCTCAGGCAACATCGCAACAAGTGAGTGAAAAGGAAGTGAACTGAACGTTATGCCGCCCGAATATAAGGACGTTAAGACAACGCAAAATATTTTTTTTATTAAACAGTTTTTGTATTAATCACATATTATGCTGTGTTAAAAAAAATTCCATGACTTTTCCAAAACTTTCTGAGTCTTTTTATTTTTTCAAAACCTTTCCAGGCCTGGAATTTGCATTTTTCAAATTCCATCACTTTTCCAGGTTTTTTTAAAACGTACGAACCCTGAAACCAGTAAAGGCTGGTTTAAGCAGTTTTCTTCAACAGGGCTGGTGATAAATTTGGACCTTGATGTCGAGATAACATTTGTGGTCTAAAAAAAAATTTTAAAAAATTAAATAATCAGAAAGCAATAAATAAAATATCAGTTTAATTTAATAAATATATGTCTGCTGAAATAAGGGATGAAAATACAGCCAAAGTAAAGAACAAGAAAATGCTGAAATAAATGCTTGAAAAGTTTTTGACACATGCATAAATCTCTTGCTGGTCAGAGTAGCAGAACTGGGTTTCTGTCAGGACCACTATCGTCAAATACGATTGACAATTAGCAGTTAGGATTGGCGGTATGGTTCTGTTCTGGGCAAGAACTCCCTGCGCATCCATGCAGCCTAGCATGGATAAGAGCAGGGAGAGCAGCAATACATGCAATTCATAAAATCACACTGGAATAGATAAAGCCTCAGGGAGTTAAGAATTAATCCTATTAATCCTATTCTCTTAACTACTTTCAGGAATATAAAGTACAACATATGAAGGAAAAATAATGACAGGAATGACGGATTGGCCCCTCTGAGAATACGCTAAGTCAAAACACTTCTAAAGATCTGCAATATACTATAAGCTACAAACTGAAATTGGTAAAATAAATGTTCTCCAGTTTTAAAGTCTATAAATCAGTGAAAGATCTGAAGTTTTCTCCACAACATTCTCACGGCCTTGCATATCTGATGTCACACCAAGGCAGAAAAAATAATTAGCTGAATTTCATAAATATATGTATGCAGAAGGCAGAAGCAAAATGTCTTAGGAAAGCTATTTGATTGTATTTTAGTGATTAAGAAATAATTGTAGTGTTCGAGTTAACCGCAACAAAGTTATTGTTGCTATTGAGTTAGAATCGGTGAATGCAATTTACAGGTTTCACAGAAACAAAATGATCCGTTGCTGTTGGAATATTTGATGATTGCAGTACAAAAGAGCTCAATTGGAGAGACAATGTAAACGCAGAGACGTGAAAAAAAATTAACGTTTTTTAAAGAATATAGGCTTGTAATAATGGATATTTTAAAATCAAAAAAAAAAATGGTCAATTTGCTTTCATATTATTATAGGACCATATTATATACAGTAGAATCAAACTGTTCTGCATTACTTTTTGAGAGAGGTTTTGTTCAGCAAGAAAACAATTAGAGGGAACATTGATTCTCTGTGTTGAATTTAAGCACATTTATTCTCTCGAGACCCACCATGTGTGTTAGGCTGTGGCTGTGGCTGTGTGACAGTCTTTGGTTATCTAGGGCTAGAAAGCGATCTGTTATGTTATCGATCTGTTACGATCTGTTATGCTATCTGTTATGATGTTCAATGTGGTTCTCATCCTATTTACACGGAAGAATCTTTGCTGTGGAACTAGGGACCACTAATTTATCCACTCATCCTGTCTTATTAGGTCAGGGGTTCCTCAAGGTTAATGTCTTGGCCCTGTCTGGTTTTCCTTATATATGCTCCTACTGGGATTAATCTGTCAAAAACACAATGTGCTTCACTGTTATGCCGATGACACCCAGCTGTATCTACCTCTGAAATGTGATGATGACTCCAAACTTAAATATCTGATTGATTGCCTGGATGAAATAAAGGTGAAAGCTTGCACTTCACCTTGGCCCTTTAGCCACCAATGTCGACACTCAAGCAAGGAACCTTGGGGTGATTTTTGACTCAGAACTTAAATTTGATAAACAAATCAATGGCGTGGTTAAATGTAGTTTTTTCCAACTGAGGGGCATTGCTAAATTGTAGAACTTCTTGACTTTTAAAGATATGGAGTCTGTGATTCATCCTTTTATTTAATCCAGCCTGGATTATTGCAATTCTTTATATCTGGAACTGTCTTGCTTTCTCAGTTGCAGTTGGTGGAAAATGCTGCGGCCAGACTTCTGACTGGCACGAGGAAATGTTCTAGTATCTCTCCCGTGCTGGCTTCTCTGCACTGGCTTCCTGTTGATTTTAGAGTGCAATACAAGATTTTGTTAATGGTTTTTAAAGGTTTACATGGTGTTGCTCTAGAGTATATTTCAAGCCTGTTACAACATCACTGTGCTGCTAGACCCCTACGATCATCGCAGAGTTTCCTCCTTAATGTTCCTAAATCACGGTTGAAAACTAAAGGAGATTGTGCTTAGTGGCAGCGCCACACCTGCATATTAGATCTTGTGACTCGTTTGAATGTTTTAAATCTTTGTTGAAAACGCATCTCTACTCTGTAGCTTACAATTGCCCTTAGGCGTTTGGAGTCTGAATAGTGATGGTCAATGTGTATTTGTCTTTGGTAATTTTGAGAGTGTAAAGCACTTTGGTCAACTTGTGTTGTTTTTAAATGTGCTAAAGAAATAAATGTTGATTGATAAAAATAAAAATAAAAGTTTGCTATGACGCTGAACATTATTTAGTCCTATGTATTTATTGTTCTCATTAAAAATTGTTGTATCGTTCAAAAGTTTGTCGTAAGTAAGTCTTGCTAAATAAAAGTATTCATTCAACCTTACTGACCCCATTTTTTAACGGTAATGTGTCTTACATATTGAATATAGAATTGTGGTATGGCCATTGAATGGCACATGTCAAAAGATACAATTACAAAAAAAAACTCATGCTCGCACAACACTGTTCTGCACTACAGTAGATTTAAATAGTTCTCTAAAAAACAACAGGATATATAAATTAGCTTGTGACTCACTGACCTTTAAATGCAGTCTAACAGTTGGCTTTTTGACAAAAAATTGTACAGTAGCAGGAGAATACGCAGAGATCCTACGCACACATTAATCAAAACAGCCCGGCCCAAAATATAAATGATCTCTGATACAAGTCCCAGGTGAAGGTATTAATTATTCATTTATTCGTGACAATAAAAATTTTTACTGATCAAGGTGACATCAGAAGAGTCAGGTCTTCTGATGTCACTGTCTGTAATTAAATCACCACAGATGTTTGAATCCCTGAACATGCAACATGAAATATGTCATTTAATTAAACTTCAAGCGTTTGTGACAGTAAGAGAACGTTCTGACATCTAATAAAGGTCAGATCCCCTGAATATAGCTTAAGACACATCTGTGCCTGAGCTTGGCTTAATGAAACGATGTCACAATGACATCACAGGGAAAACAGAGTTAATATTTTCCCCCTCAATATTTCATTTAAATTATTTCCAGTAAAAAGAAAAAAATTACTTGGCATCATTTGTATGAAACTTGACTCTGTGTTTCAAACACTGATAAACCAAATCCAGGTTAAAATGAATGAACTTACACCAGACAATCTGCCATGAGTCATGACCTTGATGAACGACAACCGTGGAGGCTTCATTTGTGTTCATAGTTTTTGTGTTGACCTTCATTTCTGCTTTGTGTTGAGGCACAAGCAAATTACTTAAATGAATTCAATTCAGGATAAGAGACAAAACAGAAGCATCACAGCGATGTGACTCAGTGAACATCTAAACCTCTCTAGTTCAACCCTTAAGGTAATGAATCATGAATTGCTTTGTTTGATCATTTCTAGGTTTAATGTGACTGTGCTTTAATTTGTTTATTGAAACGAGCTGAAAATAGGATTGAAGATGCATAAAAAAACCCTAAAAAAAAAGGTACAGTAAAAGAGTGGTAAATGATTTACGTACATTTACATTTCCTTTCTAGCTACTATCTAAGTGTGCATACTGTAATGTAACTTGGTGGTAAAAGTGTTACTGTAATCAGTGAGGTCTAATAATTAACAGAGAAGTGCACTCATAGTGAGAAAATTTACTTTAAAAACAAATATAAATCTAAAAATAACAATATCTTGTGCATGCTTTCACAGATTGAAGTGGAGCGTGACACTGCCCCGTTAAGTAGGCAGCTCCTATGATTTAATGTCTCATAAAGCTTAGTCAGTCTGATTCAAGGACATATACTGGAGAGAGAGAGAGAGAGAGAGAGAGAGAGAGAGAGAGAGAGAGAGAGATGCACTACATGGCCTGAAAAAGAATGTGGGAAAACCCCTGAATTACAGGCCATTTTATTTAAGCTATACATTTCACAAGCCATGTTCCTTGGTGACTTTTCTTCATAGGAAAAGTTCACCAAAAATTAAACATCATTTGGTCACTCTCATGTTGTTCTAAACCTGTATGTATGACGTAAGTGAATCCTGAGCACATGATTTTCAAAGCTATGAATTATGACTTTCGTACACCGAGGTATGGGTTCAGAAGACTAGAAATATATCATCCTAGTCCTAATTTTACTACGCTTGTATGGTGCATTTTGTCCTTTTTGGTGCTTAACAGCTCTTAGCCCCCATCCACTTTCAATGTATAGAAGAGGGTGTTTTGGTTGAACAACCCTAAAATACAACAACTGCCATTTTTTTAAATGTGTCGGAATGGGATCAAATACCCACATCCATGTTCTTCTGGAAAGAGATGACTCCTACTTCATGTGAATGCTTTTGAAATCACATTTTTGTTTGGTCAGAAGTGTATAGAGATACAGAGAGATAGACAGAGTGCTTTTGGATAAGCTTGTAGTGTGCTGAAAAAAAAAAAAAAACCTCAAGTATGACTTTGTCATATTGTCAGGTACTCCCAGAGAACCAAACTAAAAGCAAAGTTTTCTTTCTCCCTCTCACTCACTCTGTATAAAGACATTGTCTGATTCTTTTTCATTTTATTATGTATAATGTTGATGTTGGTGTCAACACATCAAACAGAATCAGAGTTTTCATGCCATCCACTGCACTCCGCTCTTATTGGGCCAGACTCTTCGCGCTCAGCTCTTATTGGCTTATAGGGCCAGACTCTAATGAGGTCTTGCTTCCATCCAACTCTCAGTCAACAGAGTGAGGGAGAGAGAGGAATAAGGAGAGCAAAACTGTGGCTCTGAGTTGTGCCAGTGCAATAATCCACTGTCAGCTTTGCTCTAGCATGGTGACAGCATATTACATACTGAATGAGAGATGTGCCATATATCAAACACTGGAAGCTGAAATTGGATATGACGACAGCAGACTGAATTTGGGCTGTTTTCTGAATCTGATTGCAAACAGCTTTGAGGTTGATGTCTCTTTTAAAAAATAGATAAGAATGAGTTATGTTCTTACCTCATTGGCGTACACCCAGTGACTATCTTTGGATGCTAGATTAGTTTCCACTGCCTGCAGAAAATAAAAAGACAAAAGAATGCAAAAAAATTACTTAGATGGAAATAAACAACTATCCTCTTGGTCTGCATACCAAAATTAGAAGCTCAAGCATGATGCAAAGAGAACCAAGGACACTCTTGACATTTTTTTTACTTTCAAACATTCAAAGAAACATTGCTATATGTGCTTTATTTCAACTTTTCAGAACACATTCTGTGCACTTCTCATAAATTAGAATGCCTGCTTCCTGTAACAATCTGAAAAGCAAACTTTACTTTTAATGTTTTGAATCTATGGGAAAAAAGCTGTCAAAAGTTCAAATCTTACATATGTGCAGACATAATATTCATAATAATGAATTAATTAAAGATAAACTCAAAAGTAATTAGTGCATATTTTAAGTGTCTAATTAATGCAGTGTAAACCACACTGCACTTGATGTCTGTCAGTCACAATTCTTTGGCACAAAATGGGGTTGATGGAAACGATTTACATTACAAAGCCATAGAATGGCACAATCTTAAAGGGTTAGTTCACCCAAAAATGAAAATTTAGTCATTAATTACTCACCCTCACGTCGTTCCAAACCTGTAAGACTCCCGTTCCTCTTCAGAATACAAATGAAGATCTTTTTGATGAAATCTGAGAGCTTTCTGTCCCTCCATTGACAATCTACACATCTACCACTTTCAAGGCCCAGAAAGGTTTTAAAGACATCATAAAAGTAATCTATGTGACTCCAGTGGTTTAACCTCAATTTTATGAAGAAATGCGAGTGCTTTGTTTGCGAAAAAATAACATAATTTACCACTTTATTTACAAAATATGAATCTCCAACGTGCGTTTTCGAGAGCAAAACGAGGCATGTGTGTTATGTTGACATGAGAGCAGACGTTGTTACATGAACGCGTTGGAAATTAATATTTTGTAAATAAAAAATAAATGTAAAAAAAAATAAAAGAAAAAATTATTTGTTTGCACAAAGCACTCACATCTCTTCATTCAATTAAGGTTAAACCACTACAGTCAGATTAATTACTTTAAAGATGTCTTTACTTTTCTGGGGCTTGAAAGTGGTAGTTGCGTAGCTGTCAATGGAGGGACAGAAAACTCTCAGATTACATCAAAAAGGACTTCATTTCTGTTCTGAAGATAAACAAAAGTCTTATGGGTTTGGAACGACATCAAGGTGAGTAATTAATGACAGAGTTTTCATTTTTGAGTGAACTAACCTATTAAAGGGATAGTTCACCCACAAATGACAATTTTGCCACTATTTAACTGCCCTGCATGCATTTCTATCTGTGGAACACAAAATATAATATTTTTAAGAATGCTGCTAACTCATTCAAAAAGTTTAGGCTACCATTGACTTTCAATGTATGGACGAGAAAAAGAAAGAAAAAAAAGAAAAGAAAGAAAGATCTCAGAATATATTATTTTATGTTCCACAGAAAAAAAGAAAGTAGTACAGGTTTAGAACAAAATTAGGATGAGTAAATCATTAAACATTTTTGAGAATTTTCAATTTTGGGGTGAACTATACCTTTATGTTACAGTGACAGTACATGGTACAGAATTCCAGATGGTACATAAATGCAGACCAGTGGGTAGAAATGCAATGCAGTCACAACCTGTCAAAGAAATGGAATAGCGATTGTTGGATATCTTGGTGTGAATCTTGACAGTGGACACAGTAAAGATAGGAACACCTCCAGAGGGACAGTCTGGCTTTCATGTTTAGGGAATATATTGGACTAACTGCAGGCAGTAATGAGACGATAAGACCACATTGCAGGAGACTGATCAAAAATGTTCCTTATCAAACATCCTGACCGAGTTCAATATATGTGTATTCTACACAGAACAAGATAGTGGGAGTGTATTTCTATGTCAGACACAGACAGCGGAAAAAAAAAGTAATTTTCCTGCTCAAGCTGCATTTCTAAGTGCACATTGGATGCTGGAAAATATAAAAAAACAGCTAGGGGCTGGAACGCCGCTTGCATGGACGCTTCAAAACAATGAAGAGTGTCTTGGGTTTTATTATTTTATTTTTTCAACTTGAAAATATTGATCTGGATTCTTCTACTGAATTGCACAATAGATCAGATCAACAAGAGTATCCATGATTGCAAACATGTTCCAGGAAAAGTGAGTCTCCCTGGCTTATTCAACTGAAACTCTTGATTTCAGGAAGAAGATCCCTTTTGATCCCTTCTTTCTTCATCTCAACCTTCAAAGAACCTTTATGCCTTTTTGTACTGTGACATCTTCTACAGCAATCAAATAGAGAACATACAGTAGCACATGATCCAACTTTAATGGCAAATGAAATTAAAAACTAGGTTAGAAAAAGCAGGTTTACACATGGTTCCACAGCAGCTTTTGAATATTACAACTGTGTACAGTTTTTATGTACAGTAGCTTCATTAAGCAGCATGTTAACAAACAAACTCGATGAAAAGCAGAGAACTGCTGAAGTTTGGTGCTTTGTTTTTGAGGAAACGAGCGCGTTTGTGTGACGCGTGGACAATTTGCATGTCAATCTCTTTTGCACACGTGGGCGTGGTCAAATTAAAACTAATGAGCAAGGGTTTGAGAAACTGGACATCTTGTTGGTTTTATACAAATTACTTAAACAGAGAATATTTGTTTTCAATTTGAATCCGATCATTTAAAAGTACACACTTAAATGTTTATAAAGATATATGGCTCATAAATGTGTGACAAGTATTCGCTGAGTTTTGTTTCAGTTTATAGACGTGCTCAAGAAAAAAAAAGTTCACTGAGAAGGAGAGGCAGAAAGCACACCCTGTTTATTTTCTTTATTTTACAAAAGCACAATGTTTTGATTTGATTGCAAGTGGACACATACAAAAGTAGACATCTCACAGATTCTTTTGTCATATTTCTTTTTTCTGTATGACCATAAATGACGGAGTAATTTAAGTTTATTGTGCTACAATGTGAAGAAAATCCAGCAAAACGCGCCGGCGCGTTTGCCGACCTCAGAGGATTAATGTATTTGCATTGTACTAAAATGCATTCATTTTCAATGGGCATATATGCAGCTGAAACGGGTAACCTAGTGCGCGGCGGCCTAAGCTTTTGTCCTTAATGGCATTTTTTTCCTTACATTACTTTTACTTTTATACTTTAAGTAGTTTTGAAACTAGTACTTTTACTTGAGTAAAAAGCTTGAGTTGATACTTTAACTTCTACAGAAGTCTTTTTAAACCCTAGTATCTATACTTCTACCTGAGTAATGAATGTGAATACTTTTGACACCTCTGGAAATTGTTAGTTGAAAGCATTTGTATTTCTTTCGGTTCTTGAGCACTGATTGCAGTGTCCCGGCTCCAGCTGTGGTGAACCTTGAATGAGACCAGCTGCAGTACTTTCTGAGCTGTGATTTTCCTTCTATCATTTCATCACACATGTGTCACACATGAGTCCTCTTAAAATATATATATATTTAAAATAAATCTATTGAATGGATACATGGCCATGATAGGGAAAAACACAGTGCCCCATAACTATTTAACAATTCATGTACTGTAGCTCAGCTAACAAAGTGTTGCCAAGGTCATGGGTTTGATTGCCAAAACTGCATCTATGCATCTTATAAATGCACAAATATTTAACAAAATATAAAATAGTCTGTCATAACTGACAGGGTTTCCCTCTAATCTGTTGTCTGTAGACTTTTTGCACAGTTGTTTTCACTCATGTAGAATACAAGAACAGATCTGACTCCAGCATTCCCAGCATGCTACTCTGTACCTGTTTGACTCAATAATATGAATCCGCTGCACAGGTGAGCGATCCTGGCACACCAATGCCTTGAGGACTGAGCTGAGGTTTGAGCTGACCACATCAAAATGTGGATGTGTGTGTGTGAGTTAGGGGTGCGCCGATCCGATATTCGGTATCGGTATTAGTCCGATACTGGCCAAAATCACTGGATCGGATATTGCATGAATCGCGGGAGTATAACCCGATCCGATACGATCACGTCCCTTAGTCCTAAATTGTCATACAAATGCTTAACAACACCTGAGAGACATGCCATAAAGAGAGATGAGCAACACGCGTCACGCAGGGTTACCAGATTTTCACATACAAATCCCGTCCAATTGCTTCTTAAAAATAGCCAATCGCGTTTCGGGGTGGGAGAGACCGCGGACTTGGCAACACTGGCATCACGTGAACGGTAGCTAGAGGTGAGTGAGGCAAGCCCTCTCAGCAATTAAGTTATCATGTCAGCTGTGTGGAGTTATTTCAAATAAGACGCGATATGTTCATAATTAATAAACTACAGAACAGCGCGAGCAGGAAGCGGCGCGCCTCACGCGGGCACGGCTTATGCTCCGAAAACGGATTACTGCACTAGTTATATAAAACGCATCTTCCCCATGAACAACACAAAGCAAATACACTCGCACGTAACACACACACACACGTCTGTTAACTTAAGCAATACTTAATAAGGTAGTCTAATATTTTTCTGACTAACAAATTACTGACACAGTAAAGGGTAGATTTAAATAAATAAAAACGAAATTTAAATAAAGAAAAACGAAATTTAAATAAAGAAGAAACGAAATTTAAATAAAGAAAAACGAAATTTAATTAAAGAAAAACGAAATTTAAATAAAGAATAATACGAAATTTAATTAAAGAAAAACGAAATTTAAATAAAGAAAAACGAAATTTAAATAAAGAAAAACGAAATTTAAATAAAGAATAATACGAAATTTAATTAAAGAAAAACGAAATTTAAATAAAGAAAAACGAAATTTAAATAAAGAAAAACGAAATTTAATTAAAGAAAAAAAAACGAATTTAAATAAAGAAAAACTAAATTAAATTAAAAACGAGATTAATTTAGATTGATAATAAGGGGTAAAAAGTCTAATACATTTTGTTTCTATTATTCTATTTTCCTCAATGTCAAAGCAACGCAGCTTAACCCAAAATACAAGCTCGCAGGCATGCACTTCTGTCCTTACAAACTCCACTGTTCTGCGCTCTAGCCAGAGAATACTCCCGTTGCAGGAACACTTTAGGCCAACTGGCCAAGAAGCATCAAATAACGAGGTTGGGTTCCTTCAACTGTCCATCCTATTAAAAATGGCTAGGCTTTATAAGATAGTTGTAAAAAAGAGTTATCGGAGCATATAAGCCCTGCCCGCGTGAGGCGCGCCGCTTCCCACTCCCGCTGTTCTGTAGTTTATTAAAAGTTTATTCATTCTGAACGTGTCTCGTCTTGTGTGTCTATCTATATTTCGTCAGATTTTATAGTGTTGAACATATGCAAGCGCGAATGAGAACCATTTCGAGGGAGATGCCAGGTGTGCAAAAAAAAAAACGAATATTCGAATGTCAAATTCTCAAATCGAATACCAACCCACCGAACGAATATTCGAATAGTCGGGTACAGCCCTATTATTATGACTACATAAGAGGCACTGGAATTATAATTTTTGTTTTATTTGCACAGTTGCACTTTAAATTTCATTAATTGAATGGTGCTGAATAATTAAAAATGCTGCTACAAGTTCTGTTTAAAAATTGTTTTCCTAAAAATTAAGCAGCAGTATTGCACAACTGAGTCATGTTGTGGCCTACTTATTTCATCCTTTAGGAAAGTAGAACATTTATTGCACTGTTTGAGCATGATGATGCTTTTAAGCTGGCTAGGTTAAGCACAGTGCATCCTCCTGACAAATGTGTTATTAACAGCTTAATTAAGAAAAAAACATATGGTATTGTATCGGTATCGGTATCGACAGATACTCAATTGTGTGGTATCGGTATCGGTATCGGACATGAAAAAGTGGTATCGAGCCACCCCTAGTGTGAGTGAGAGAATAAAGATCTGTGGTAAAGGAAAAGTAAACATGTTCTTGGTGAGTGGAAGCATGTATATATATTGCTCTCAGATGGCAATAACAAAACATTTCAAAACACCTCCATAATTCAATTCTCTCTGGCAGAAGAAACATAAAAGAATAAATGCACCAGCTGAAGTGGATGTACACTTTGAAATGAAATCCAGTCTGCTATCTGCAGTGTTCCTCTCCTGATTCTCATCACATAACCTACCTGTTTCTTAAAGAAAAAATGTTTCACTTCCACACTGATTTCACCTTCGTTGTTCTTTGCTTTGGCTTTACTTTTATACAACTGCAGCTTGCAAGAAAGTGCAAATATTATGAGCTGCTAAAAATCTGAACAAACTCTAAAAAGGACAAATATAAACCTAAACATGACAGTTGCACCGGCGATGTTCTCCCTCAGCTGTTTCATAATTAAGTTGTTGAAGTTGAGAAATAAACAGCTTGTGAAAAAGACTAGGCTGTGTCCTTGAAAGATGCTCTGCTAAGATTATTTCTCACTTTTCAGAAATACAAAAACAAGCGCAGAAATAAATTGACATGGGAAAACCTGTGGATTTCCAGAGAAGAAAATCTCATGGTCAATCCGAGGAGGAATATTTCTAATGAAAATTTGATGTCTAAACTCACATTCACTCAGGGTCAACAGCCTTACACAGGAGAAAGATGCTCCACTTGAGACATGCTTCATCTCAAAAGAAAGGTTTGGCTTGACCAATCCAGGGACGCCAAATGAGAAGATTTTTTTTTTCCATTATTTCTCAACCAGAAAAACCAGACAAAAACGTGTATGAGTTGAAACAAGAGTGCTAGGGACGGAACTTAGAATCATTTGGGATGAGATATTGCTCCACATAGTGAGACTCTCAGTGATTGGTCAATGGGGAGCAATACTGAGCTCTGATTGTGATTGGCCCCTTCATTGGTTTACTGGAAAGAAATGTGAACAAACACGTCTTCTTTATAGCTGTGAGAGCAAGGTGAATGCATTAACATCAGTTCCCCCGCAACTGCCCCATGACTCAAAAACATTTGTCTTCACAATAATGCCTGAAAAGATTCCACAACTGAAATCAAATCAATATTCGCTACTCACAAAAACACATTTGCCAATTTTCGGCCAGGAGGAATGCTTGCACCGGTCATGTTCACCTCAGAGATGCATGGTAAGAAACAAAGCAAAACACGATGGGTGTCAATATTCATTAGGTCTGTCAACAACACTTGAATAGGAGCCACTTGCTGTGTAGCCTGCTCACACATATCTCCCTGTGGGTTTGTTTATATATCTACTTGCATTTCATACGCATGACAGCATTCTGACAAAAACAAAGTTCACTGGCAAACCCCCAATAATCCTTGGAGACAAACACAGAGAAAGTGCAGCAAGGCTTTTCCATTACTGACAGACCAAGTAAATTGCTTTCCATACTAATAGCCACAGTTTCACTTTTAAATTAAACTAGGCAATAAACAAAACACGAAGATACTATAAATGTACACAATAGAATTAAAATAAGAACATTGTCTAATTTGCGTCTCTTTTTAATGACTACAGGGTGTTCCATTAAAGGCAAACATTTGAATAATGTTTGTTTTTGAAAGAAAATGTTTTTATTCCTCAGGGAAGGAATATTCAATGAAAGTAGAAACCACATGCGGTTACTATGTGTCATGGCATGAAATATCACTGCCAGAGAAAACAAATAAACAGAAATCTGCAGAGAAATGATACGCCACTCGTGCTGAACTGTCAAGAGCTGTTTAAGCAGGTGGAGGAGAGATGGGAGGACAGATAAGAGAGATGGAAATAACCCTGTTATGGGTGAAATGTTGAAATAGACGTAACAATGAAAGACTGCTAAATGGTTTTGATCAAATGGATTGAACCGGGCGCAGTCTTAAAGCACTAACTAGGTTATAAACAGTCCGTCTGGGCATCTTGCCCTTATACCTTTGGGATCTACACTTATCTATAATTTTGTTCTGTACTATTTCAAGTCTGTCACACACTCTAACAGTGTGAATGATCTCTTCTGAACAGTCCTAAACATACTCTCTCTCTCTCTCTCTCTGACTTTCCCCCCTCTATGTCTACCCATCAATATGTGCAACAAACAATCAGCTGAAAGCCAACGAGAATTGATTCCCTGACACTTAGATTTGTGGGAGAGCAGGAAGTCTTTGATAGTCGAGGATTGAGTTCAGACTCTTGAATCAAACACCTACTGATTGCTGTCAATCCACACCAGCATAAACAACAGCAAAACAGACAGGGATCCACTTTAAATGAGTCATCTATAAACTGTCGACCATTATGAAAAACAACAGGACAACTCATTTTGGAAATCAATTCTCCCCTAGGGATGTGCAAAACTACATATTGTAGCTGCACAATTGACTAGTAGAACACAAAAGATGATCATTTGAAGAATCTTTCTATTGGTTTTGTCCAAACAATGAATGTCAATGGCGTACAAACAGCACTGAACCTCACTGACTTTAATCATATGGATAAAATATACAGTATATAATATATATATTATGTTCCACAGAAGAAAGAAAATAATACAGGTTTAGAACAAAACGGAGATGAGTAAATGGTGACAGATTGTCAAGGTAAACTTGAACTTGAAGGAACTTTTTGCTGCCAAATACCACAAAATATGATGCTCTCCACAATAGAGACCCCCTTCTGAAAATATAAATTTAGATATATACAGTATATAGTGTTTTTATATTTACAGTACAGCATATTATATATAAATATTTATAGTACAGTCTATGAGCCATTTATATCGTGCAAGAAAAAAACCTGACATTACCCAAAATTAAATAAATAGCTTTTATTTTTATACTGTACTAAAACCAAAATCAAGCATCGCGTTAGTTCAGGCAGGCCACGTCAGCCAAGCTCGCATCAGCTGATAGCCAGCTGTTCTGACGTGTACCAATCCAATGTCGACTTCTATCACAGCGGCACATATTAATTCCCATTCCTTCAGCATTTCCTCCATAGCATCGCTGCTCGCATTCAAACTCCCTCCTCCAACCCCAACACCACCCAACCGAACCTTAAATCATTCTGACATATTTTTGTTAGTTTTTTCCGTATAGTTCAATACATTGCACGTTTTTCTATCATGTATTTGTTTTTTTTTACAACTCATGTTATTCAGAATTGTAATTATGTATGCATATATTCCCGTCCTTCGGATGAGACGTTAAACCGAGGTCCTGACTCTCTGTGGTCATTAAAAATCCTTCGATGTACTTCGAAAAAGAGTAGGGGTGTAACCCCGGCATCCTGGCCAAATTTGCCCCTTGGCCCCTGTCCATCATGGCCTCCTAATCATCCCCATATACTGATTGGCTTCATCACTCTCTCCTCTCCACCAGTAAGCTGGTGTGTGGTGGGCGTTCTGGCGCAATATGGCTGCCGTCGCATTATCCAGGAGGATGCTGCACATTGGTGGTTGAGGAGATTCCCCCTTCCATGTAAAGCGCTTTGAGTACCTAGAAAAGCGCTATATAAATGTAACGAATTATTATTATTACTATTATATACTGTTTCTGTTCTGTACCCCAGGGGGGTTTGACTTGCTGCTCTCCCCGCTCTGTCCAGGCATAGCTGCATGGACAGGCGTGGGAGTTTTGCCCAGAACAGAACCATACCGCCAACACTAACTGTATGCTATAATTGTAATACATTGATATAGTTGGCGAAGTGGTTCTGACTGAACTAAATATTATCTGAAAAATACCTACTTTTTATTGAATGTACCTACAATTCAAAAGTTTGTGGCCAGGAAGTGAATTGTTTGAGCGATACTCTTCATTTTATTTGTCTGAAATGGTGTTTTCGTGATTCGCCATTCACTGCCATTATAAAGCTTGGAAGAGCCAGGACATTTTTTAATGCAACTCCGATTTTATTCGTCTGAAAGAAGAATGTCACATACACCTAGGAAGGGATAATGATATACTCACCCTGAAATCATCCTAGGTGTATATGACATTCTTATTTCAGACGAATACAATCAGAGTTATATTAAAACATGTCCTGGCTCTTCCAAGCTTTATAAATGGAGTGATGGGTGTCTGTCTTTGGAAGTCCATCAAAGCGCATCTATTCATGATTAAAGTGCTTGACACAGCTCTCCGGGGGTTAATAAAGGCCTTCTGAAGTGAAGCGATGCGTTCGTGTAAATAAAATATCCATATTTAAAACTTTATCGACTAAAATAACTAGCTTCCGGCAGACGGCCAAACGCATCGATTTACGCCCTTGAACGTAACCCTCGAGTAAAGGCCCTTGCACACTGAGTCCGAAATTTTCGTATGTGTTTTTTCGTATTCGTGATTTGGTGGCTCTGAACTGTCAAAACACCATTCAAAATGTTTGCTACGGATGCGAAAAACGCAGAAAATCAAACCCAATCCGAAAAAAAATTTTTAACCCTTGAACTTCACGCAAAACGTAATGATGCATCGCTACATCCAACATCCTACACTACATCCTTATGCATCGCTTTCTGCCAGGACTTTTACGTGCTTTTCCCAAATCACGGAAGTGACCTCGACGTCCGGGTTAGCAGTAGCATGAGCCATCAGGCAAGTGTTATTTTAAAAAAACTCCTGATGTACTTACAAACTTTCCAATGCCTCGTTTTATGAGTACCAAACCTATTTGTATTACTGTAGGAGTTTGGTACCATTCTGGGCATTATTAGTGGGATAAATTACGAGATACATCCTTGGATCCGTTAGTGCCTGCACTAAGCCATTCGGCTGATATCTCTAAATAAGCTCTAACTTTAATAATGTTCGACCAAGGGAAAAAAGGCTTCAGGTCATGGTGCTGGTGTTTGCATGGTGTTTGGCTCGAGGTCATGGTGCAAAGGACCCTAGGTTGATTTTACTCCGAACCATCCCTTTAATATAACTCCGATTGTATTTGTCTGAAAGAAGAATGTCATATACACCTAGAATGGCTTCAGGGTGAGTAAATCATGGGCTAATTTAAATATTTGGGTGAACTATCCCTTTAAGGTACTCGTATTCACAATGTTGTTTCAGCTTTGTCTAATTCTAAGCTGGACCTTGTTAAATTTGATAACATGTTGCTATGGTAACTCTGATCTAGGCTTGTCTCCCAGAAAAAGTGTTTAATTTAAGATGGAAGACTTTAGACAGGGGCTGCTCTGCTCAAGGAAGCAACAGGTATTCATGAGACTGAAAATGAGCAATAAATAGGGCTTACTATCCATCTAACACATGAATTAAGAATGTGAGATCAATGTATTCAATGCTTCACAAAGAAAAACAGACATCCTCAGGGAACAGTGATGATATATATTCCTTTATTTGTTTATTTTTATTACCTTGTAATGTGTTGACATGTTTGGCTTCCTTTTTGCCCCTGGATATCAACATTTGCATACATGAACATGCATAAGATACTGGGTGCTCGACCTCACGGTCAGACGTGAATTAGATCCATGAATCTAGCACAAAACATCCTTCTACTAAGAGGGCCTTCATTGAATATTTTATCACACACAAACCCTGCATTAACTCACTCTGATACCTGTTGCCATGACAAAGACACTTAGCATCCCTCCTTTACTGAATCTCCATACAGTAGCACATGCACCGCCCTGATCTTATGGCGTTGAATGTATACAAGCTGGAACAAACCAACAACTCAACCTCCATGTGTGCATTGCAAATCCAGTGTTAAAAGAGACAAATACTTTTTTATTCTTATGTAATGTCATTAACTATCTGACTTTGTATTTCTGGCTTAACAATACACAACCCTATTTTTCCTTCCACTTTTCTGCCAAGTCATTTCTAAAGCAGTGGTTCTCAACCTTTTTGACTCAAAGGCCCATCATTGCACAACATTTTTTTCAAAGGTTGTCCTTCATATAAGGGAAGATTTTTCTGCCAGAATTTCTGCTAAAATGACAAAGCACTATCTTAAAAAAAAAAAGAAAAAAAAGAAAGAAACTGGAAAACTGACAGAAACAACTGTTACTGATGGTTATTATTTATTTATAGTTTCTATATTTATTTATAGCATTTTAATTAAGTTAGATTATTTAATTTATTAATGATATTAATATAAATTGTATTATTATTATTAATAAAAATATATACTTTTTAATCATTTTCAGTCATCCTGAGGCCCCTGGAAGTTTGCTAAGGCCCCCTAGTGGGTCATGGCCCCCTGGTTGGTCTATAGCATTTGCAAACCATTTTACTTCTATAGCATAAATATTTATTGTGCCCATTAGGGGAAACATTTTAAATCAGAATGGAGCCTGGTTGTTAAAGGGAAGTTGTAGAAAAGTAAAAAGACATAGTGACATTACCTGAAAAGAAAAATTGTTTCAGAAGCAGAGGAAGGTTTTGATGAAATACTACAATTACTTTAGATCATTTTATAATAACATGTAAACTGCAAAATAAGACCAGTAGCCAGTTGCATAAACTGCTTAGACTGTAGGCGCAATTTTCGGGTGGGACATCTCCCTACCACTTTTTGAAACATCTCACGGCACTGATACCTAATACAAAAGAAACATCTCCATTTGATTAGCAATTTGTTTGTTTGTGTTAAATGAGAGGCGATCTTTGAACACATTTGGTTTTAATGAAAAAAAAATATATATATATTAACTATACAAGGGCAGATTAGAACCCAGAACCTCTGACAATCTTAAAAAAAGTTTTACCAGACCATTAAGGCACACAAGCAGTCCAAGCGAATCTATGCATTTATTCACTGAAATGTAAGCTTTAGCGTAAGTTCTGCCAGGAAGACTCAATTGTTACATCACTTATTACCTTCACAACCAATCGTGTTCTAATACTTGCAGTATAAAAGATCGGTTCTGAGTCGGTATAAAAGTCTGAGTTTGCAGATGCTGACGCCATCAATTACCTCCATCCTCCCCACCATCACCAGGATGGTCCCTGTCCATACCTCCCAGGGGGTCGGCTGCGCCCCTGCCTTCGTCTTCAGGCAGGAAATGCAGATTCCGTTACCCTTGGATTGCGAGCTACGGATGGGGCCTACACCAAAGAACTTTATAAATGCTTGCTGGGCTGTTAATCAATTTATGCTTTGTTACATTATTTTGCCTCCCGAGTCTTTCTGGTAGAACTTAAGAATCTCAGGACTAACAATATTGTATTATATAGCAGATGTAAGGATGAAATTATCACGTTAAACATGACTTTTGTGTCGATAAATTAAACTCAATGTAGCCTACTATTGAAACAGATTTCTGGACATTGTTATGTTTTTTTAATGCAATTGTTATTGTATATATCATTGTATTAGCAACTCAGGCATCAGTCAGTTCACAGCTGTTGGATACTCAAGGGGAAGTGTTTCATAAAACACCCTACATTACAGCAGCACTCAAGCAATAAAAAATTACTCTTGATAATGTACATAAATAACTGTAAATTTAACCCAAATCCTCAAACAGATGGAGGAGTTTCCCCTTAAGACGACACCAGATGTAAAACTTTAAGAAAGGTGAGACAGCACTTAACCTTGAGGGATGTGCAAAGCTTTTTTTTTTATTGGAGGTCTGCTCTCCCGCAGGACTACCACAAAATCTGCAGGGCCGATGCAACAAAGTTTTGAACTGCTGATTGTGGATGACCAAGGGAAGATATTTATGTGTGTGCAAGAAACAGGAGAAAGAAATTAATCCTACAAATTATAGATATCTAAAGACAAAATAACGTTTTTTAAGGTACAGAATGTTATTTGTGTTATTCCTTTACGGTTTACCGGCATAGGGTTGCATTTTCTCAATGTTGTTCGATTGTAGAATCAGTGAGGGAAAGTAGATTCCTTTTGCCTACTGTGACAAATGCAACAAGGTGAGGTCTGAAGCATTTTGCATGTGGGGGAAATGGAAAGCAGGCACCAGAGCAAGACAGAGTCTTATGGGAAACGAACAGAAAATTTGCATAGATCTCTACCCGTTGGACAAAATGTGAAAGTTGCAGGCAGAAGCGGGAATGCCATCCCTGATGTATATGACTTTCTTTATTCAGATAAACACAAAGATTTTTTTTTAGATCTCTTTGAGTCCATACCACTGAATGGCTGCCACACACAGCGACCGTGACTGTAATCCACACGGATTGCAATGGATGAATCACTATCTTCTGAAGCCAAACAATAAACAATAAATGCATATAAGAAAAATACTAATATTTTTAACTTCTTGTGGCATGTGATGTTTGCTTGTGGCTACTTTGATGTGTGTATGGTGTGAGAGTGGCACAGGTTTTTTGTCATAAGGAGAGATAAAGTTTGACATGGAGCACGCTACATCTTGAACCTCCAGGGGAATCATCCATTTTAAAGGTGACAGCCACAGAACGCGTAATAGAATGAGAATCAACATTGGCTTCGCTTTTCGGAGATGACGACAACAGAGGGATTTGAAATATTGTAAAAGAGATGCAGAGATATAATTTTTATTACTATTAAGTTAGGTATTTTATTGAACAGATAAATTTCCATAGTTTTTAAAACACAGGACAAGATGTAAACATCCATTATGTGCAAGCACGTACCAATTAAAGCCATGATCTTGACATTTGCAGGTTTTTTGATGTTGCAGGATAGGATTGGAGTTATGGGAGACAGGTATGTCAAAAATATGGGAGGGTAGGTACTGTATGTCATCGGGGTCATCAGGTGGGCACCCACTTTCACTGATGTTTCATTGATGAGCCCACAACATCTCCAGAGGGCTCAACGGTGATACCTGGCGTCCCAGGAACACCCCCCTCCGCTCCACACAGAACTATATTAGGCCTGAGGGTAGTGATTGTGATCTCTGATGGAAAATCAAGCTGCCGACCAATATCCACTAGCATCTTCCAGTCGCAGGCTATCCGAAGCTGGTCATCCTCCAGTCATGTAGGCCTGTTCCTGGTTACTTTTGCCCCTTCATGGACATTGATCCACCTCTTCTCCACCCTATCCCACCGTGTCCACTGTCCCAGTTTACCAAGGGAGACTGCCTTGGCTCACCTTGCTGCATCCTTCTGTCTACATGTTTCCTCTACCACCATCTTCCTCCGCTCTGGTGCTATGTCTTTGTTCCATTCTGGATGTCTCATTGTTAATTCAAGGCCTCCTCTCCCTTGCTGAACATGGCCCACGATGTCCGCATGTTTGATTGCTGCTATCGCCTCCTCCACTGTACTGGCTGGCCTCCATTTGTGGCTAGCTGCCAAGACTGGTGCATTGTTACCCAGCACTATGTCTCGTGATTCGTTCAGAGTCATCTGAAGTCTTACTTTAGCAGACTTGAACTCTTATGTGAGACTAGTGAAGGGCAATTCGTAGCACAAGATCCCGGGCCCTATGCATAGGCAGTCCTGATGGGCCCCCATGTTCCTCAACAAGCTAATTTTAGATATTATAGCCTATTAATTTAAAATTAAACATGTTTCAAATTAGGCTATTATAATGGTGTGTTGTATGCAAACAGCATTGTTAGTGTACAGTTTATTTATTTAGCCTTTACCTCAGATTACATGTATAACCAAATTATCATCTGAAAGTGTATGTTCTGCTCAATGGGTTGTCTCAGTTCATTTTTAGCACTAACGATCGCGGAGATATTCAAGCAGTTTAGCACTATAGATTTCGTGTTCTAGTTTGTGCTCACCTTTCTTTGAAAATAAGTCAGTTACCAATTGTTTCCCCTCATTTTGTTTTCTTTCCTTCTCCTGTCTTTCCTTTCTTTTTTGGTGGCCTGATTTGGCTTTCTTTGAGAAAGAAATTTCAGCAGAAGTTTGCGCTCCACCAGATGCTCAGCTAACTAACATAAACAAAATCCGTGCAGATGGACTAAACCATTTGGCGCATTAGCAAGGGGTGGGACCGTGAGACCTTAGATAGTCTTTACTTTATTGTATACAAAATCAATGATTGTCAGTCAATCAACCAAGTTATTCAGGCAATACACTAACTTTACATTTCATCTGACATTCATTAGGAAATTTAATTAGGAAATTAAAAATATCCAGGTAAAATAAAATATATTCCAGACTTTTCAAGGGCCCTCTCTCCCCTTGGGGCCCTGGTAATCAGTACTGGTTTTACCCCCAGTGCGATATAGCATTACTATACAGCTTGAGATCCACACTGGTTATATATCTTAAGCCTAGTAGTGAATGTTTTATGAGCATAAGGATAACTGCTACTCATATTCATCAGCACAGTCAACCACAGCCAAAGCACACACAAAAAAAATGTTCTTCAGCAAAATGCATGCTAAATATTTTTAACTGCTAGAGGGCCAAAAGTTACATAGTGGGCCTTTAACTATAACTATAATGCCTCATAATGCCATGAGAGAGTTATGGGGGTGACAAGATTGCCAGTGCTCGTCATACATCAAAATGTGAAAGAATTATATAATATATTTATCTGTTTTCTTACACTCAAAGTCAGAAAGAGAGGAGCAATACTTTAAGCCACTCTCTACTAGACCCACTGAAGATCACATCTGATGGCCCTATTTTAATGATCTAAGCACATGGTCTAAAGCGCACGGCGCAAGTTCACTTAGGGCGTGTCCAAATCGTCTTTTTCTGTTGCCTCCAAATAGCAACGCCCATGGGCGCAAATGCATTTGCTATTTAAACAACTTGGCGCAGTACGTAAAAATGATAACTGCGTCAGACTGAAACAGATCAGAGCTAATGTATCTAATGCAGGAGTTTTCAACTGGTTCTGTGCCAGGGACCACCATTCTGACTAACAAGTAATCGGCGGCCCACTATTGTGTGTGTAGTGTCAAGTCAAGTCAAGTCAAGTTTATTTGTATAGCGCTTTTCACAATACAGATTGTATCAAAGCAGCTTCACAGTATCAAATTAAAATAATAGCCTACAACAAGGTTTGTTTCTAGTAGAATTTATTTTTAAAAGACCGTCCGTAACAGTAGATTACAGATTTTTTGATTATCTGGTTTAGGTTATATCAGTAATCATGGCCTTTCAATATTAGAATAGTAGAAAATTACATATTCTGAAGATAAATATGAAAATAAGTGTGGTTGATTATAACCATTAAGGCTATGTTCACACTTAGCGTCTTTTTTCAAACTGCCAGCGTCTGTTCTACATTATAACCCTATGGAGTAAACCGTTTTTTCAAAAAAGTCCTGAGCGCTTTTTTAGACGCCACCGCCGGCGTCTTTTTCTGCAGCTCAGAGCGTCTTTTTAAGTTGAAAAAAGTTCAACTTTTCTGAAAAGAACGCCCTACGTCAAGCGCCTTTTTGACAGCTGACCAATGACAAGCGAGTAGCGAGACCTGTCGTTTCCATAACAACAAGAACAACTGTCTGTCGTGCACCCACAAACGTCTTTGTGAACCGACATTCTCCTCCCCGGTAACTTCAAAAGCCAACGCAAGAGCCAACTTTCTCTTTCTCGACATTTTTTGCATCACACAGCACTAGGCTACTGTTCCAGCTCTTGTTATAGCAGCCCGGTCTCACCCCAAAACGTCATATACTGACGCGTCTTGACCATGCGTCAACATACGACGAAAAGGGTACCCCTTTAACGTCAATATGAGACGCAGACAGAAGCGCACCAGCAGCGCCTCCTAGCGGTACCCTAACGCATACCTAAACCTACCCATAACCCGAATCGTCACATATGGACGTTATGGGGGTACCCTTTTCGTCGTATGTTGACGCATGGTCAAGACGCGTCAGTATATGCGGCAGCCACAAAAGACGCGCTCGGCTGCTATTTGTAACCGAACGCTGCCAGCGTTTTTTTTTGCTAAAAAAACGCCGTTGTCAACTTTTTCTTGTCAAAAAAGACGCTAAGTGTGAACATAGCCTAACAGAGTACCAACTCACTCTCTTTAAAAAATAAAATGTTTTAATCACTGCTTTAAAATGAACAGAACTAAATCAGTTTAAACTGTGAAAAACTTTAAAGGTGCCATGTGGATTGTCTGGCAAAAAAATCAAGTCATACTCCACATTCCATAACAGATGGGGGCAGTATACCTCCATAAAGTGAATTGGTCTACTCTAGAGTAACAGACGAGAAACGGCATAGTCTCTATGCTCCGCCCCTATCTTCACAACAACCCTAGAGCCATAGCCGAAGCCTAATAGAGGACGTTTTGCCTCCAGAGGAACGTTGGGTGATGTCAAGTGATTTTGAAACATGACATCTTCAAGCTACTCCCCTTCACCTTTACCAGTGAATATGTTCATATTCGTTTTGTTCATATTACATTTTGAGTTGTATATACACATTGTTTGAATTAAATTAATTTGACAGACAGCATTCTGTCAACATCATTGGTCAACATCAGACAGCGCACGTGAACCGATCATCTCTACTATAGTAAAAAAAACACGAACACTGTTGAAAGATACAGTAGGCTACAAATGACCTGTTCGCGCCACAAATTGTTCTCCGTCCTTAGCGACCGAGTCATTGAATGTGAAACAGCCGGCTGCTGTCGTCAGCGAGCAGCAATATTCAGACAACGAGGGCGCGCGCGCCGCGTTGATACCTCCGTTTCAGTTTCTCGAACCCGCGCAGTGCGGCGGTCAGAACACGGAGACCATTCTGCCCCTAGCTATGCGTGTGCGAAAGCATGGGAAGTGATCCCGGGCGTGTCAGAATGGGTGCTGAACGTTGTAAAACAGGGCTATGCGCTGCAGTTCGCTCGCCGTCCCCCGCGCTTTCGAGCCCGGACTGTGACGAGCGGTCCTTTTCTTATCTGATTTGATTTGTGCTTCAGAGCGCGGTTTTTTCCCTGCAGCGGGTGGTGGTGGTAGGGGTCTCTTGCCAAGGGCTTCAGCCATCCTTCCGCTCTCTTCCCTGAATTGAAATGAAGTAGTGGGCTGTACTTTCCACACGATTGACATCAGGTTCAAGTACGCCCACAAGCCGTGCGAGTTATTCGTGTATTGCAGGTTGGCTGGTGGTTATGTTGCCCGCATACCGCCTCCCATGGCCGAAACTGGTATTACGACACCTATCGGGCCATGGCTAGTAATGCTAATGCTAATTAAGGTTGATATCTCTGCAGCACTATAACTTGACATTTTTTTAATGACATCATCGCCCTTATTTCTTCTCATTCTTTTGATGCGTGTAGCTCATTTTTTGGATATTTTTACCTCAATTTTTACACATGGCACCTTTAAGCTGCACAGAACTTTTATGTTGCAATAGTTAAAATAATAAATAATAATAATAAAAAAAAATTGTTTATCAGTCTCCTTAGGGTTACAGGGACCAAGGACCATGGCAACACATTGTTTTTGCCTTTGAAATAATAATAATACTTAGATCATCTATTAATAATCACAGTGAGCAATACACTATAAACACTAAATTGAATCAGTACAATAATAAAATCACATTTTCCTAACAGTAAGATAATGTAGAACACAGTATCCACATCACAATTTTCCTCAAATGATCTTTGCTCACCCAGAAAATATATTGAGCGTTAGTTCTGAACAAGACATTAAAATGCACGAAGTAGACGGTGAACTCTAAACCTCTGAGCACCATCGCAAAATCTAAATAGACAGCGGGTATGTGAAGCTAATTTGTAGATTCGGCAATAGTTCTCTGTATAATTTCACTAGCTTGCTCTATCTCCTTAGCTTGAAGGTAATAACAGACTTCAGAGAGGAGAATAAAAACAAAATAAAAACAGTGGTTTTAAAAATTGCTTAAATAGATACTCTTGACTGACCAATTTGTGGCTTGAAATATTGGACCCAGCTGTCGTGATGAATAAAGAAAGCTCTTTATTATTGTAATTGCAAGTCACACTGACACATTCTCCCAGTGGGTTGGATAGATATTCATGCAAACACTTCACATCAGTTAGAAATAAATGTTGAATCTCAAACTCAACCACTGAAACTCAAACATATCTCATTTAGACTTTGAAAGACTATTTTAAAATGTTTCTGATAAAAAATGTAATAAAACTATTGTTGTTTTGCAGTTTGTCAAAATTTTTGCATCATTTTTAGCAAACAAAAGGACATTTACAAGTTTTCATGTGACTGTAACAGTTTCAGGGGACTTCAAGCTAAATATAATCAAAGAAACACCACAATATTCATTTTTTTTTATTTGATTACTTAGGATGTCATGTGCTGGTGTGTTTGAGAGGATTGACAGGTCTTATTTTCTATGAAAGTTGGGTTAAAATGATCAACCCTCTTTACCACATACACATACAACTTTAGCTCAATTTAATGCAGCAGGTGTTACTAGCATTAAATTCAGGTGTGAACAGTGTTGTGTAGACTGCACACTCCATAAGTAAGAAGAATTGAACATGTGTTCTAGTAATTCTGTGTGTAGCTCTCTGCCCACCTGCTGTGATAACTAATTAAATCACCTGTTTCTCAATCAATAAACATCCTCTAAACCACAGCCTGAGCCATATAATGTTTCAAAATAGCAATTTGAGCTTTAAAAGCTGTTTTTTTTTAGCTGTTTGCCTAGACAGAACCTTTCAAGTCTTATTGTCAAAGAGGCCTTTGTTGGTGTATATGTGGTAAAGTGTGGGGCCTTTGTTTGTCTCTATACATACACATATGATGGGAAATATATATATTCTTTCCAGCAAAAATGTACTTCAAATATACACTAAGCATGCTATATGTTGTAAACAGCACAGCTTAAGAAAATATATTTTTTAAATTGAAACTATATTGCCCTTAAACCTTCAAATGTCAAAGTATACAACAAAACATACATCAAGGAGCAAGAAAATCCATTTAGAATATAAAAATGCATTTTGGATAAATGCAAAATAAGACCGCAAAGAACTGATGTTTGTGTGAACAGCCTTGAACTCTGCTTAGCATCACAAACTTCAAAATCAACCACTCCTGACAGCTACTGTAAGAATCGGCACTGTTACAGGTTCACTGTATTACTGAGAACTGAAACTAGAGATCTACTGAGCCTGTTTTCCCCATGAGGTTGCCACTTAGTCCATTCAATTACTGTAAATTATTTCGGATTGGAAAGTGTCATCCACTGGAAAGTTACTAAACAACCTTGGCTCAGCCATTAAATGACATGTAAATGACACACATCAATGCTAAATGAATCTGATTATGTGTGTTTACATACATGGCATGCTGGAGAGTGATGGTAAAAAGAAGACAACACCATGATCAAAGCCTGTATTTTCCAATCACTCCTGCCTCCATTAGTTTGATATATGAGGCGAATCCACCTCCCAGACAGGGCCAAAGTCCTGAAAAATGATGCAATTACATGTCTTTGAATAGAGGGGGAGAGTGAGAGAGAGGGAAAAAAGAATAAGAGAGAGAGGATGTGTCATTGTGGATATTCACAAAGAAATGAGAATTGAACATTCACTCGTTTTCTTTCTCCATTAAACCCAGCTATGTTGGAATCTGTCATATGATTGTATGGGGGAACTGACCTGTACAGAGCTGTTACATCACAATAGAACAACAAATTATTCTCTCTCTCAGGAGTCAAAAAATATCTTCCTTTAGATGCAATGTGCATGTACCAATATTTCATTTGACTTTCAACCATATGGAAGTTAATATTCAGTTACTTTAAATGAAAATGGTTGCTTTGATCAGATTTGCTGGGCTAAAGCACCTACACGTGAGCAGCTCACTTCAGACGTAGACAAGCTGACTACAATGGATACTCTTTCTTTTTGGTAAGACTTGCTGAATGTTCTTGTTCTTGACATTGATTTTTAGAGCTTGCATGAGTACAGCATCCTTTGTCTGAAAATGTGCTTTGGGGATGAAGTAAAAACTTCACAGCATTTTCTTTGATTTTGTATGGTTTTGTTTAGTGATGCTCCGATCAGCATTTTTGGGGCCGATCACCGATTACCGATCACCAAAATCATGATCTGCCGATTGCCGATCACAGAATGGAAATATGCTAGAGTCAAGAAAATCTTGAAGAACCACCAATATTTATTTAATTGTAGTTAGAAAACAAGATAACATAAGGCTACTGTATGCCACCTTTTCCAAATAAGGCACGGTATAATTTTTCAAAACAAAGAGGGGTCAGGCAGACTACAATGGATGTAGTTGAGGAACTAACTACATCAGATCCAAAAATAAAATAATGACAATGACATTTGAGGTTATTAAAACAGTAAGTCCCGCCCCTCGACTGCCAAAAATAAAAGTGTTCGAGCGAGCAAAATCAGCAGGCGAGAGGAGATCAAGCGCGAGAGTGCTGGGAATGATCATGCGCGCGCGCGAGGGCAGAGATGTCATGCGCCCGCGCAGGGTTTGAATGAGCTCGCGAGTTCCCGTTTCCTCGCGCGTAGATCTGTTATCCTCTCGCGAATGTCATTTACCCCGCGCGCCAGCATCAGTTGTGCGCTCGTTTATAATTGCCATTGAATTGCCGTCATAGGAGAACTCATTTTGCCACTGTTAAGCAAGCTCTGCTCTGCTGTTGTGTTGCCGCGCATGCGGAAAAGTTGCGCGAGTTATTTACGTCACGTGATCGGCTTTTTTGATCGGCGCTTTTGGGGGTTGCCGATCAAGCTATTTTTTGCCAATATCGGCCGATCATGATCGGCGGCCGATCAATCGGAGCATCACTAGTTTTGTTTACTCTATACTTTAAGCATGGCCACCTTAAACAACCTTAAATGGGCATAAAAAGCATAAGATACTGATTTATAGTATTTAAGTATAAAATATTTAAAGGTCTGAAGAACTCATATAACAAAATGTTTTATTAAATTAATAATCTAACCATGGTCTGAACAATAAAAAAGTGCTATGATTTCTTATAAGCATCCTAGAGCACAGGAACCTCCCCTTCAGTAAAGGTCCTTGCACACTGAGTGCGAAATTTTCGTATGCGTTTTTTCGTATTCGTCATTTGGTGGCTCTGAATTGTCAAAACACTTCTCAAAATGCTTGCTACAGATGCGAAAAACGCAGAAAATCGAACCAGATCCGAATTTTTTTATGACGGACGAAAGGCAGTGTGTAAACGTGATTGACACAACGTGAGGTTGTATTTATTTTTTTTACGTGCAAACATTTCGGACGAGAATTTCGGACTGTGCAAGGACCTTAACTAACTCTTTAAATTTCCAGCTGGAAGTGATTGTATTGTGCCACTCAAAATAATTAACATACACTGGTTTCCTTTTAGTGCCAAGAAAACAAAGAAAGTTCTTACGAACAGCACACAAGAGAACTCTTCTTGATGTTATTCAAAAACATCTCCTGCAGGTTTAGCAGTTTTGCTATGGTTTCAATGAAAATTATATCACACCAATGCTGATGTTGGCTTCAATTATTACTATAATTAGTAACAATTGTGAAGAAGCTGGTATTGAAAAGAAATGTCAGTGTTCAGATGGACATTGAAATACTCAATTAGATAATCCTTCTTGGTTTGGTATGTGTTAGCTTTTACTGAATAAGAGTAATGGGATGTAATAGAATGGAGGAAAAAGCACAGACAAGTATTTTAATTGCACTGCAAACCATGTTTTCATTTGCCATTCATAAAAAAATTATGAACAAATTTATACATTTCACCTATAAACTTACATAAAACTAAAGTTTTACCTGAACAAAATGGAAATTTTGCAGTGAACCTGAGGCTTCAAAGACCTTGGTGTAATTTATAATCCACATCTTTTGTTGAGTCACAGCAAAAGACACATTCTTTTACCTACAGCACATCAAAATATCTAAGATTTTCTTATATGAACTCTCTATAGAAAAAAACAAGGTCTTTTGCAAGGTCTCCAGGATGCTGTTTACTACACGTTTCTACATCTGATGTCCTTGCTCATCTAATGGAACTAACAACGCCAAGGTCATGGGTTCAGTTCCTAGGGAACGAACATACTGAAAAGAATGTGTACCTTGAAATGCATTAATGTCATTTTGGATAAAAACTGGCAAAAATGCTGACATAACGTGTTAAATAAGAGAAAAAAATTCAGTGTATCCAGTTCTACAGTGACTTGTAAATCTTTTTGTGATTGTGCTCCCCATCTCTTCCAGAACTACCTGTTTAGGATTCAGATCCTTCGTTTCTGCATGTACCATGCATTAATCGAAGAACAGAGGCCATAGGCCACCCCCATTATAGTCTACAGTAGACTGGGCCTTCTGTGTGGCAGCTCGCTCATTGTTTGGCAAAGCTTGTTTTGGATGGCTTGCTGTGGAATAGCAGAGACTACGACCCACATCCTGCCCTCATGCTAGTCCTGGCTATAAGTCTGCAGTTACAGGTATCTCTCTCTGCACTGCCCTCAGCGTGTGCCAATACAATTCTTCGCTAATGATGCTTTTTATTCCACCTCGTTTCTGCTCCAGAGCACCTTCAGGTTCACCGCAGATTAATTAGTCCTGTCAATCCACTCCCTTCCCACCATAAACACTACCTTTCTTCATCCTATGTTCACGTTTATGCCTGCCTTCACCCGCTCTTGCATTCAGTCTGATTACAACCCTTCTTCCTTTGCAAATTATATTCTTGTTCTTGTATCTTACAAATAAAATCAAAGTGAACTGGAATGAAATTGATTTAATTGAGTAACCAGCTCAAGCAACCAGCAAGCCGAATGTACAACACTACTTCACATAAGCAAGCACACAGTAATATTAGCTTACAAATTACAGCAATTTGCTTCAGAATGAATTCATGTACATATTGATCCGACAGCTACCTTTGTCTAAAATCCTTGGTAAAATATTTATTCTGATTCTTTTCCAGGATAGCATTTGATGGAAAATGCCACATTTACATACCAAAGCACTTCAGATCTCTTAGCTCTCCAGCTCCATGGAAGCTGATCTTGACTGGAATTATATCTCATCTTACTCGGAAACACATCATGACCTTAGTGGCTCAATCTCTGTGGTAATGACTTTAGACATAGACTAGGGTGACCATATTCCAGGACATGTCCGGCCGGGATTTCGAGATCGCCCAAAATATCCGGGATACGGCTTTTGCTTTCTCGTCGCCATTCTTTTTGTTTACATGCACACCTTTTGATTCAGTAGGACTGAATTAATTCCGATTGGTGAATCTAAATGTAGTGTTTACATGAACGCTAAACAAGTGATCGGTTGATGTGCGTTATAGCATTGCTAAGAAAATTCCTGTGTTTTCGTCTCGATCGGGATCCGTGTGAAGCAGAATGCATGACCTGCAAAGCTGGCACGTACGTGTCAGTGTCAAATAATGTAATAATGTAAACATAATGAATGGTGACTGTAGAAAGCAAAAGCCGAATCCCGGGCATTTTGGGCGATCTCGAAAGCCTGGCCAGATATGTCCTGGTTAAACAGGACATATGGTCACCCTAACAGACTAATTATATCACTCTCTCTCTTAACATATAAATCTACATATTTCTTAAAGCAAAGGAACAGATATCTAAATTTGTGCACTTGTATAGCATATCAAACACGCATCTTCATATGAACTGAAACATTCATATGATAGTTTTGTGAATGTATAGTTTGTTGGATTTCACAGAAAACATCTTCCTGCTATTACCATTATTCAAATGAAAACCAATGCTGACATCTCACAAAATATATCATATTTGTTCTGAGAAGCAGATTGAAGGAGAAATACAAGTTTTTCTATTTCTTTGTGTACATGGTCAAGTTTAGAGGTCAGTGTAAAATAGTTTTCTGATTGCTCCCATTATGTCTGTCAGTGTGTTCCCTCAGCCATGGTGATACAAAAGAGAGACACATACAGAAGAATGAAAGAGGCAAAGAATAGAGCAATAGGACAGTCTGGGAAATGATACACATCCCTCATGTCTAATCAATTCATGTCAGACCACAGGTCTAGAGGTTTCAAACCATCCTACACCAGAGACACAAATGAGATTTACCAGAAGTGCACCAACAATGTGCTGCCAGCTCTCATTGAGTGAATTAAAAAGCCCCCCTCTCTCTCGATCGAGCAAAATTACACTAAAGAGGAATGACAGCTTTTATGGATCAGCTTTTCACTAGGGTTGTTTATCGTACGAGTTGCACAGTGACACCCATGTTGTATGAACCAGAACAAAGGGTCTTATTTACTAATAATTGCATAAGTGTTATTACTTGAAGGGATAGATCACCAAAAAATGAAAACGCTGTTGCTCACTTTTATGTTGCTCCAAACCTGTTTGACTTACTTTTTATTCTTTGGAACACAAAATAATATATTTTGAAGAACATTGGTGTCCAAACAACATCCCAGAGGAAAGAAAAACCAAAAATGAGATCTCTTTAATATCTCAAATGTTTCTACAAGGCAAAAATTAAGGTTATCATCAAATGGAAACTTTTGCTTGTGTGTCTCCTGCTTCTCACACTTGTCTCATGAGACAAAAACTCTAACACTCTCACAACAGTCTCCTTTAAAGTTTTAGAAGAGATCATACAACATCACACACGTGCCCAGATTTTTCTCCTTAGCTAGAGACTCTGGTAGTTTCACATTAGTCTCCTTAAAAAGATTCAGAAGAGATCTCCACCTCGCACGAACTTGCACCGCGGTTCATCTCAAATCTGACTACGCATAAGCATCTATAATATGGTTTGTTGAAAATAACGTGCAATACAGACAGACAAAGTAAGGATAATGTGCGTTTCTGTCGATGGATACAAATTCTGCCTTCCCCTAAACTTTGCTCAATACAAGTGTCGTATGTTCTAAAATGACATCACCCGGGTGTTGATAGCGTGGGAGCGCAGGTGAGACCTGAACAGCACACGTTGCTTACTGTGTAAAACTAAAACTAATTTAAGCATTGCCGATTTAAACATTCAAGTGCAAGAAGACGCGAAAGAGAACTCTCGCGCGCTGTGAGAAGATTGGTGTGTGCACTCATCCGAAGCGTGCACACGGAAAGCCGCATCTCAGACATCTTTCAAGTCTTGTGCTTGAATGGACAAATTTACACAGAGCTTATGTGAACATGCCCATCTTGACGAGTTTCTGACCTAGCAAACATGGTAGGTTATGTTTTAAGTGAACGTAAACAGCTGAGAAAGACAACACATGTGTATCAGTAACAGTATTTTGGTTACGTGCATTAGTCTAAAAGTGACAGCAGCCTTCCTGCTGTCTGTATATGTTTTTAATGTTAATCAAACAACACTGTAAAAAAAAATTACATCCCCAAGTCAAAAATTTCTAGTGACTGATAACATCTACATTTTTCAATTAGTCTGACGTATTATTTCTCATTGAGCCAATGTTAACAGACTATTGCAACAAGAATTGCACTTGGGCCAATTTAAAAATTTAGATGTGACCAGTCACTAGAAAATTTTGACTTGGAGAGGTTAGAAATGTTTTACAGTGAAGGAAATCACTCACTGCTCTTGACTGAATAGCTTTTATAACTTTAATAATGATTAATCTTTATTTAATTTATACAGTAAAGATTATAAGCAACGTTGTTTTACATTTGATTATTTCTGTCCCTGAGAACTACTGTTAGATACCTGAAAAACCTGAAAAGCACTATTTGTTTGTATTTTTGCTTTATTGTATTTAGTTGTGCTGTTGTTTTTAGTTTTATTATTTGTTCTTATTTTCTTTATTTTAATTTGACAGTAGTCCTTTTTCCCCTGAATATACTGTAGCAGTAGCACATACCCAACCATACTGAAACCGTGACCCTAAAACCCTGATAAAAACCGAACCGTGAGTAATTTTAACCATTACACCTCTAGCGCACATGTACGTGGTCATCTATGTGATGTAAAAGAAAACGGGAATCATCAGAGCAGGCGACCTTCTTCCACTGCTCCAATTGTGGACAGGGGTCATCACAGGCAGGTCTGCAGCTACGCAGCCCCATACACAGCAGAGTGAGATGCACTGTGTGTTTTGAACATTTTGTGTGACTTATGCCACAGTAGACTTTCTGTTGGCTTAGGCCAGACGGGATAGCCTTCACTGCCCACATGCATCGATGAGCCTAGCCATAACAATAACGCCCTTGTCAAAGTCACTCAGTTCTTTATTAAGGCTCATTTCTACTGTATCCAACACAATGATTTTCAAGAGCTGATTGTTTGCTCACAAAGTGTTATGCACAAATATATAGTATTTGTATACATGCATTTATAAATGAGACCAAATCAGAGCATGTGAGCGGAGTGAAGCGGGAGCGAGCGGGGAGCGGGAGGATCTTGGACAGAGCGCAGAGCGGCATTTTTAAAAGGACGGAGCGTTGCCTTTTTTCCCGCTCCAATTTCGCTCCACTTTCGCTCAGTTCACACCACGAGTCTGAAGCATGCTCAGTCAAACCTAAACCAGGATCCATCTGTCTTGCACAGTCATCAACAGTAGACTATTTTCAGTCAAAACTCGGCTCAATAGCCTAATGGAGTTCAAAAAGTAGGCTACTTCAAAAGGGAAAATGAGAAGTCATACAGGTGAAGGCTACTATTAATATAAAACTAACTAACAATGATAATGTGGTACAAGAAAACAAATGTGGAGACATCGTTTCAGTCAGCAAAGATTCATTTTGGAATCTCAAAAGACACATCTCTCGAAAACATGAACGTGACCTACGCGAACACGCAACAAAAGGTTAGCAAATTGAATACGGTAACTTGTAACAAAGTGTAAATTAAATATAGCGTAATATTCAAACAAATTAGTTTTTTCATTCAAGTAGACCTAATGGTTCGTTTTATTTAGCCGAATTTGTGTCGTCCGTAATAATATTTATATAATTAGGTCCATTTATTCGTTTAATTTTACAGCAGTTTGTGTGTATGGAAGCCAATTTTAATCGTGTGCGTTGCGCAAAAGTTCACTTATCAAAATTCTGGCCTTTTAGTTAATTTACTTTTAAAAAATGTATATGTATATTTTTGTTTATATTATTTTTATTTTTATTATTAGGCCCATTTATTCGTTTAATTTTACAGGACTTTTTGTTTAGGCTATATTCCTTCTTACATAGGCCTGTAATTTGAAATAAAATATTTCAATTTGAAAAATGTTGTTGTTTCTCATTAGTTGTTTAGGAGGTAAGGCTGTGGTGGTCTAAACTAAAAGTGATATACATGTAGATTTTTTTTCCTTTTTCGGAGCGAGCGGGGGGCGATTTGAGTGGAGCGCGAAGCAAACCTCGTTGAGCGCTGAGCGATAATGAGCGGAGCGGCCTGATGTAGCTCAGAGCGGGGGAGCGGAGGGGTGAACAGTTCCGTGAGCGATGAGCGGAGATTCTCAACGCTCCACTCCGCTCACATGCTCTGGACCAAATAAGTGAGACCCAATGAGTTTTGAGAAAACATAATTATGACCGCCGCCGCTAGCGTAGCTAGCGAAAGCGGTCATATAGGGATTGTCAAAGTGTTTTTTTTTTTTTTTTTTATCATCTACTGAATTTTTCGTCAACGATACCAGGGACACCGAAACACCGGGGAACATGAAATTTGGTGGGCATGTAGCCCCACTAGACTTTTACGGAAAAATTTAGTTTGTTCCCCGGGGGCCACTCCCCCCCCGCGCTGGGCCCCCCCAAACCCAAAAAATGCAGTTTTTCATAAATAACTACCTGAACCGTGGCACCGAGGATGAAGAAATTTTTATGGTATGTTGGTCTTAAGGGCCCACATCAACCTAGCCCATAATCACTCATTTGTGATTTGCGCCCCTCCCATAAAAAATGAAAATGCAATATTATTCTGCTTTAATCGCCCCTATCTTCAGTTGAGATGTTCAGAACTGCACCATATTTCATGTGTATGATTAACTTGACATCCTCTGGGGGTATCCTCTGCTAAGTTTCGTAGAATTTCATCCATGGGGGGGTATAAAATAAATTCATTTATGTGCACATTTAGTGACTGTACACTCATCGGCCTGTAGATAGTGGTGTTGAGCGAAGGGTTGCTGGTTTAGGATGATACTGTCACACACACACACACATGCAGGAATACAAACAAACGCAAGCATGCACACACACTGACATCCACACGCACAGACACACACCCATACACACACATACAAATCCACATGCACAGACACACACACACAAACACACACGCGCACACACATGTACGCACGCATACATACACGCACAGACACACACACACACACAGACACACACATACACAAACACACATACACACACACACAGACAGACATGCACATACTACTACTTTTTTTAGGTATATACATAAACACACAATACAGCCAAATTGCTCCACGTCATTTATTTTTGTGGAAAGCCAGTGCAGGCCTGAGTGGCAGTCATATTTTGTACCGCCATGCGGTACATCTAGTTAATTTATATAATGACAAACACTAAGCAAACACTTCAAGATGAAGTAGTAGTTCCCCACAGTTAACAAACAATCAACCTGTAAATCAGTTATAATACTGCCTGATTTAGCATGTCTGAAATAGTATTAAATCCCTAGCTATTATATCATGCTAAATCAGGCTATAAATAAACACACTGATGGCTAGTTCAAAATGTAATCCTATGAACTATGATATTCATGACTGAATTGATTAATAACAATTTATTAAGAGTTAAAGTAATTTTTAAAAAATTTGCGCTCACACTTTTAGATTATGCCTCTAAATAAAAAGAAAAATTACAGGATTCCACTGAGTTTCATTGTAATTTACTGAAATGGATTCTCGGGAAACAATTTATTTCTGAAGGGCTCTTAAATGTCCCCTGACGTTAAGCACTAACATAAGTAATAATCATCCATCACGTCGACGAGCTGCCAGATGTAACCTTTGCTGATTTTAATCTAACATCCTGCCACTTTCCATAACAATTTTTTCAACTTAGAGAAAGGTGTAAAACAATTGAAACTCTGGCTGTAAGTTAGTTAGTGGTTACAGTGCTGTTGATTGACAGTTTGAATGAAAACAGTCACATGAGACAGTTTTGTAATGAAGAGTGTGAACCCTGTCCTCAGGCGTTTGATTAATTGGGTATGTGATTGCCTTCAGAGGTGTATTCTAAGACATCTTCTATGAGTTCAGAAAGAGCTTCCTGAGAGGTTGAGAGTCTTTTAAAGACTTTTTATCATGTTTATGACTTAACTTGACCTAGCTGTGACTTAGCACCTTAAGATTTGCTGACTCACTCGTGCACCACATCAAAGACGTTCCCTTTAGATTCTTCTAACAAGAGCTTCTGACACAACAGAGTGGAAATCTGTACCGTAATCACGTCCTTCCTTAATCATTCAGGCGTTCTCTGCACAGACATCATGTAAAACCTTGAATAGGCCTAGAAATTCAGTGTGAACGTTCAGAGCAGCATTCAGTAGACCCCTATCCGTATAGGTTAAGAGTAATGCTAAGCACACCAGAGTGCTGTCAGTGCTTTAGCGGTGATGCTGAGAGCAGCAGAGTTTTCAAAGTGATTTTGAAAGCTTCTTGAGTGTGTGAGGCAGCCTTCGGGTCAGGTGTTTCACAGTCACACTTTAGAACTATCACCTAACCACAGGAAACAGAGAATAGACGAGGAACTCTGTCTTTGATGTTCTTATTGGGGCTTGAGAGAAATCAAGGGCAAGGTGGAGGATTGATTAAAAAAATGCAAGGAGAAACAGAAAAAAAAAAAGACAGACAGAAAAAGGGATAGAGAATATCCTACATCAGATTTGACGAGAAGTCAAGTAGAGGTAGAAAAGATGTAGAGAAACAGTGAGAAAGTAAAGGAGTATTTTTCAAATATGAATGAGGATACAGACAGTGATGGATAACACACTGACAAGCTTAATTTGTTGCTGCGGTGGGGGGTCAGAGGCTCTGGAATGCAGGTTGTGTGTGTGTGTGTGTGTGTTTGCAGGGTATGTGAGCTAAATACATAATCTATTGATGTTTCAGCTCCTGGTTTATGCTGTGTTGATAAAGTGGAGGAGCAAAAGCAGATAGGGCTGGAACTTACTATTTTTTATTGTGATGTGGACAGAAAAACGTCTCGGGTTACGACTGTAACCCTTGTTCCCTGAGAAGGGAACGAGACACTGCATCTACTACCACACTTTGGGGAACGCCCTTAGCGTAACGCATCTGCAGTATGAATTAAACTAATCCAATCCTGACTGGTGCTGTGTCATGACGTAACGTGACGGCATACACGGAAGCTACAAAGGGACACCGGTACACAAGCTTCTGCGATGAAGCAAGTCGCTCCCAGGCAGGGGAAGGCATGGCGGAGGGACGCAGTGTCTCGTTCCCTTCTCAGAGCACTAGAGTGCCTGGCGTAGAAGGAATGTCCAGGCTATAGAATCTGATAAAAGTATGAGGGGTGGCCCATCCTGCTGCATCGCACAGTTCTTGGATCGGGGCCCCTGAAAGGAGGGATCTAGAGGACGCCATGGTCAGGTCTATGAATTCATCTACATGCTCTCTTGATCCCATACCTACTGAGATTTTAAAAAAGTGTCTAACACTATTGTGCCCCTCTATCACTGGTATTATTAATCACTCTTTATTAACTGGTCAGGTCCCTTCGGCCCTTAAGTTAGCTGCCATCACACCAGTCCCTAAAAAGACTGGTTGTGGTATGGAGGATTAGTCTAACTATTGGCCTATTGCCCATCTACCTTTTCTAGCTAAGGTCTTTGAACGAGTTGTAGCTGGCCAGCTACAGCAATACCTGTCCATCAACAATCTCCTAGAACCATTTCAGTCCGGATTTAGATCAGGCCATAGTACTGAGATTGCTCTCATCCGGGTCACAAATGATCTTCTCTTTTCTGCTGATATGGGTGCCTGTAGTATTTTAGTATTGTTGGACATCACTGCTGCTTTTGATACAATATCTCATGCTGTCCTTCTTGAAAGATGGTCTGTATGGTTAGGAATCTCTGGTACTGCTTTTGAATGGTTTACATCTTATCTCACAAATCGTTTCCAGTTTGTGTCTTTGGGGGAAATCAAATCTTTACCAACACTAGTTCAGCAGGGTGTTCCACAAGGGTCTGTGCTTGGTCCCATCTTATTTAGCATCTATATGTTGCCTCTGGGTAACATCATTCATAAGTTGGGGTTAGGTTTTCATTGTTATGCTGACGATACGCAGATCTATATCAGCATGCACCCTAATCCAAACCTTGCGGTTACAGCCCTTAGCACCTGCTTGGATGAGATAAAAGCCTGGATGCATGACAATTTTCTTAAGCTCAACCAGGCAAAAACAGAACTTCTTTTCGTCGATACACCAACATCTTTACTTAAACGTAACATTTCAGAGTTGATTACTGTCAATTACTTTGTTACTCCGTCCCTTCAAGTGCGCAATCTTGGCGTTATTTTCGACCCTGAACTTATGTTCGATGCACATATTAAAAAGGTATCAAAAACTGAATTTTTCCATCTTAGAAATATCGCTAGACTACGACCATTTCTATCGCTGCCAGATGCAGAAAGGCTTATTCACGCCTTTATTATGTCGAGGCTTGATTACTGCAATACGCTCTATTCTGGTCTCCCAAATAAATCCATCAAAAAATTATAATATATTCAAAATTCAGCCGCCCGGTTATTGACACATACAACTACTCATCAACATATTTCCCCGGTACTCTTTGATTTGCATTGGCTGCCGATACAAGCACGTATCGAATTCAAAACATTGATTTTAACGTATAAAGCTATTCATGGGACGGCCCCTGCTTATCTCTGCAGTTTAGTCACCGCTTATACTCCATCTCGCTCTCTGCGCTCTTCCAGGTCATGCATCCTCCAGCAGCCTCGATATAAATTAAAGTCTATGGGTGGTCGAGCATTCTCGGTCTCAGCACCACGTCTATGGAATGCTCTACCACCGGAAATTAGAGACTCTCCAACATTGGATTGTTTTAAGAATTCTTTAAAGACACACCTTTTTAGAGCTGCTTACTGTAACTGAATGTGACTATTTTATTGTATTTTATTGTTGTTATTCTCTTTGTATATTGTAGCGCTTTGAGTCTAAGAAAAGCGCGTTAGAAATAAAATGTATTATTATTATTATTATGCCTCTGGTTGAATGAGCCCTCACGGCCAAAGGTGAAGGCAAGCTGCGCACCTGATAGGCCATAGAGATAGCCTGAACGACACAGTTACTGATGGTCTGTTTGGATGCGGGAAGCTACTTCTTGGGCGACCCGAAGCACACCAGCAACTGATCTGACTTCCGCCATGAAGAAGACCTCTGGACATAAATCTTGAGAGCTCTGACAGGGCAGAGCAAATTAAGTCTTTCTTCATCCGGCGTCACGTGAGGTGGAGGATAAAAAGCCTGCAGAACCGTAGGCCGTGCCAAATTAAATGGCACTTTAGGCACATAGCTCGGCCTGGGATGGAAGATAGCCTTAATGTCGCCTGGAGCAAACTCTAGGCACCCATGAGATATAGAGAGCACCTGAAGATCTCCTACTCTCCTCAGAGAAGTAATGGCTATTAAAAAAGCTACCTTGAGGGAAGGTTCTTGGCCTCAGCCGACTCCAGAGGTTCGAAGGGGGCCTCGACCAGCCCTTCGAGAACCACTGCCAGGTCCCATGCGGGAACTCATCCTACGAGCCCCACAGAGGAAACGTATGACCAGCTGATGTCTTCCCAGAGGCCCATCACCCAAAGGAGCGTGGAAAGCCGCAATGGGAGCCACATACAACTTGAGTGTGGACGGGGTAAGACCAGCCGAGAGGCGATCTTGGAGCTCTAGCACTGAAGCCAACGGTCAGTTAACTGGGTCCACCTCACGCTCTCTACACCAAGTGGAAACACATTCCACTTTAGGCCGTACAATCTCCTTGTGGAAGGAGCTCTGGAACTAAGTATGGTCTCAACCACTCCACCCAACAGGCCAGCCTCTAGGTACTGAACCCCCTCAGGGGCCAGGCCCAAAGTTTCCACAGGTCTGGTCGAGGGTGAATATTGAGGGAGGATCTGATGTGCCAATCTGGATAGAGGGCGCAATCTCAGAACCCCCTGATGAATCAAGTAGGAGACAACCGACACATTGTCTGCATGGTGACCCCTGAGGTCTGGGAGGCAGCTCCTCAGAGCCCTGCCATCCATGACCGTGCCCCAGCCCGTGAGGGAGGCGTCTGTCAAAGCGGCTTTCCGGCGACATGACGCTCCCAGCATGCGGCCTTGGGACAGAAACCAAGCTTTTTTCCACATAGATTGGGAGCGAAGACATCTGCGCGTAACCCTGATCATGCGGAATGGGTTCCCCCTTGGGGAAAAACCCTTGGTTTTCAACCACCACTGCAGGGCCCTCATGTGCCGCAGGCCGAATGGAATGACGTTGGACGCTGGTGCCATGAGCCCTAACACTCTCTGAAAATGTTTTACAGTGATGGCTTGGCCTAGCTTTATACTGATCACCGTGGCCAGGATGGACTCGATCCGTGCAGGAGACAATTGTGCCCGCATTGTGACCGAGTCCCACACTATTCCCAGGAATGTGGTTCTCTGGGCTGGTGCCAACACGCTTTTTTCCGTGTTGAGTCTCAACCCCAGGCTCTGGATGTGGGCAAGGATGACATCTAGATTTCGAACTGCCAGCTCTTGTGACTGAGCCATAATAAGCCAGTCGTCGATATAATTTAGCACCCTGATACCCTGAAGCCTCAGCGGAGCTAGAGCTGCATCCATGCATTTCTGCTAGGCCGAACGGAAGAACCTAATATTGGAACATTTCACCCCCAAAAGCGAACCTCAGGAACTTCCTGTGAGATGGAAGGATGGACATGTGGAAGTATGCGTCCCTTAGATCTATCATGACAAACCAATTCTCAGATTTGATCTGACTCACGATGAAGGGAATAGTGAGCATCTTGAACCTGAATCTCCTCAGATTAAAATGCCTTAGATCTAAAATTGGCGCAACCCTCCATCCTTCTCTGGAACTATGAAGTAGTGGCTGCAGAACCCGGACTCTCTGTCCGGCGGAGGAACACGCTCTATGGCCTCCTTTACCAGTAGGGAGTTTACTTCCTGTTCCAATACCCAACCCTGCACTGGGTCGACTGCAGTCTACACAAACCCATTTCGGTGGGCGGAATCGAACTGCAGCCTGTAACCCTTCTCTATTGTGCGCAGGACCCAAGGAGAAATATTTGGCAGGTCTTTGGCCAGCCTCTCGAGACTGATTTCGGGTATTATTCGTTCTCGATCCCCTGAAGCGGCTCTCTGGCAGGGTTTGGTCGAAACGATTCTTGATGTGCGGACATGAGCGCTGCCTGGCCGCAAGCCTGTGGCTGGGGCACGGTCGATCCGTGCACCAGATTAGGGCTGGGGCACGGTCATGGATGGCAGGGCTCTGAGGAGCTGCCTCCCAGACCTCAGGGGTCACCATGCAGACAATGTGTCGGTTGTCTCCTACTTGATTCCAGCGTTTGCTGGAAACCGATGTGTCCCGAAGCGTACTTAATACAAACATCGATTTCCTGAGGGCTCCGCAGCCCTGCTATTTTCGTCTCGTTTTCGATACCCTGAAGCGGAGGACCGGCAGGGAAAAAAATCAAAAACGATTTTCGATGTGCAGACAGAACACTGCATGGCGATCTCAATGAACACAGCCAGCACCTCAGGAGCTGACTGTGCATGCCTTGCACCCACACAGAATCTTTATTGCAGAGTAGACCCGTAATCTACGCGCTGCCTCGGCAAACGCGAGATCCAAGCCACTATAGATTCTGTATTGCAATGCAGACCTTTAATATACGCGCTGCTTCTGCAAACGTGAGATCCCAGCCACAGAATCTTTATTGCAGAGTAGACCAGTTGTTGTGCCGAATTTCGACCCTCGCCAAATGATTACCCCCCTAGCATTGGTAGGTTTAGGATTAGTTGTGGGGGAGGGAATAGGATTAGGGGTGGTGTTAGGATTAGGCAATCAGGTACTGACTTCAACAAGGGGGGTAATAATTTGGCAGGTTGTCGAAATTCGGCACAACACCGGCATCCCTTTGTAGCTTCCGTGTATGCCGTCACATGTTACGCCATGACGCAGCACCAATCAGGATTGGATTAGTTTCATTCATACTTCAGATGCGTTAAGCTAAGGGTTCCCCAAAGTGTTGTAGTAGACGCAGTTCGAGTTCCCTCGAAAGGGAACTGACTATACTAAACCACTCTGATAAATAATAATAAGACAATAAATGAACAACACATATTCCAAATGTGATGCCTGCACTGGTCGTATGTAACAACAGACACAGCATGATCAGTGTAGACTGATCAAATGACTGTTATTAGTACATTTACATTTATGCATTTTGGCAGACGCTTTTATCCAAAGCGACTTACATTGCATTATCCTATACATAGGCATGTGCAATCCCCTGGGATCGAACCCACAACCTTGCGTTGTTAACGCAATGCTCTTACCACTGAGCTACAGGAAAGCTCAGTAGATTGTTTTCACACAAAAAAATGTATTCTATAAAAATTAACCTAAAAATAAGATTAAAAAAAACCAAAAAAAAACATGTACTATAAATCTCTAACGAACTGTCCTACTGGCATTAACAGCAGAAGTGTTCTAAAAGAAATATGACGCACTCGCTGTGTGAAAAGTTTGGTTTTGGTTTGGTTTTTTTGTTCGTATAACAATGTGTAATTAAAGACATACTGAAAACAGAATAATGTAGTAATAAATTCAGCTTTTAAATAAAAACAACTGAAATATGTTACCAAAAAGTAGTGTTTGTGTTTAGTACATTTGTTTTGGATTTAAATTGTTAAGTACATGTATTTATTAATTGGCACCAAGCACTAAAATAATTGGAAATAATTAATGGAATCGTTAACCTAAACGTTAAGTGAAATCTGAATCAGAACTATAATTGTTAAATTCCTTATGTTTCCCATTCCTAGTCCTAGCATCTTTGAAAAGGTCACAGTAAAGACCAAATATTTACAGTGTTGTCTGTGAAATCCCAAAGCGTTTAGCTGAATATACAAGGAATCTGTCAGGGTTTAGATGGATGCAATCATCAGGACAAGGACATTTCAGGGTATGGGTGGCTGAACTGTCATGGCAGCTATAATCACTACTAGCAATATCAAACCATGCAGAGCTGCAAAATATAGATTCATATGATACAACACTTTCAAACATATTACCTGCTTGATTTTAAACAATTCGGAAATGTCACTGCTTATAAACAAACTGCCAAGCTATGTTATGCAAAGCCTTGTCTATGAAATTGGAATGATGCACTCTTGTATTTGAATAGTGTTGCAGCAGAATGCAGAATTAAATCACCACAGATGTCATCTTGTAGTGAAGAAAAAAGAAACAAAAAAGAAACAATGAAAAATATCATTAGGTTTCCTGAATACCCATGCTGAATCTAGTCAAGGTCCAGTAAACTGTGAGTTGAAATTTCATTTCACTGTTTGTTTGTGTATGTTTTCATTAATAAAACACACACACACACACACACACACACACACACACACACACACACACACACACACACACACACACACACACACACACACACACAAACACACACTGGGAGAGAAATTATGAAAATATGAGTTTAGGGGAATATTACTTTCATTTAAGCGATTTTATTTCCGGCCTCATTATGGCATCAACAAAGTATGAAATTTAGTTTGCGAATATTATTTCTGCTGAGACTTCCTTACCACTTGATGCAAAAGAATTTGCATGTTTAGATAAACAAAATAATAAAATCAAAAGCTCCCATCCCAGGAGTCCCCTAATACTCCTGACAAAAACAATGACTTGGAGACTAAAACAATTGATGAGCCTGAGACTCATTGGCATTCTGTGAGCATTTAACAGGTCTAACTCCAACCTCCTTTTTTTAATCAGCACGTTGGGAGTGTTCATTGGTGTTTTAATAATTAAATCTTTAAAATACAACTGGATGTGGGTAATTATCTATGAAGTCTCATTAGGGCTGCTTTTGATGGATATGAAGAGGGTAGGTGTACACAGTATGTGTATCTGTTCATGTGTTGCAGACAGGGGAGGGTAAAGCACTCATATCATAATGAGAACAAAATGATATGCTAGGTGTCTAATTGTGCTGTCCACAATTATCTTTATGTCTGGTAGTAAATATAATGATTTCATTAAGACAGACATCCCAACACAACTCTACAACAGTTGACTTATCAAAATGAGTTATAAGAAATGTGACAAGTGTTTTTCTGTGCAAAACTCATTATGCAATGATGCAAGGGTGTCAAAATCACTACGAGCTTATTAGCAACACAAGCTAAAAATCAGCCAGCACTCTTTGAATTGCTCACCTTGGCAAAAACATATTATGCAGGTATATAATGCAGTCTAGACCCTGTTCAGCAGCACAAAAGAAATTAAATATAAGGCAGACGTGTGCGTGACCCCTTGGGGCCACTGGAAGCATTTGTTTCGGATGAAACTCTCAAATAGCTACATATTTTTCTGCATTTTTCATCTAGTTACCAGCTCATTACATTGATAACCTCCATCAAGCTTTACTAACGCCCTAAAAAACAAGGCAACTTATTTAAACAATAACTGTTGTTATTGTTGTAAATAAAAAAATTGTATTACTAGAAACAAAATTAATGCTACAATAATGTGTTTGTTAGACTTGGAGATCTAAAAACATATAAGGTGCAGATTCACCGTCCATTTAGCAGCTTACACTGTCTACCACAACAGGGAGACTTCAGATTGAGCCAGAGTCATCTGGCTAACGGGCTTGTGGCTCTCGGGAATGAATGGATTTTTGGAGATCAGATGCATCTCTTGCTATATTTTTTATCCGTTCATTCTTGGATAGTTTGTGCTTGGGCTCAGTACCATGTGTCCACATGCACGAGTGGACAGATATTAAATGACAGACTATATGTACTGGATGGATGTACCTTGTGTCCTTGGCTATTTTCCACCTCTCTCTGCAAGTCCTGACAGGCCGACACGCTCGGCCTAATGCACAGCGGTGGTTATGGCTGTGTGAATCGCATAGAGAGCCATGGAAGAATCAGAGCATGGAGAACCTCCCTAAAACACTGATAGCAGCTCTCTGAACCCAGCTGTTTATCTGACCGTGTCTCAGAGCAGCAAATCACCATGGAAATACACACATATAAAAGACTTCCTCAAACAGACAAGGTTATTCAGATAAGAGTGAATTACTGCCCACAGGGCTAGAGCAGGAGGAAGATGGCATGGTAAACTCATTCCCTCGACTACTCAGAGTTCAATTTAGACTTTTTAAACTATTGCAGAGAACTCCCAGGATGTTTTTCTGCTCTAAAGAACTCTATCTCTCAGCTGTCACACTGCTAACCAGTGGAAGAACCATGTTGTTCAAACTGGCCCCAGGTTCAATCTCAGCACACACATGTTGGTTCCACCAACACAACATTAACCCTCACACAAACCTGTTGATATCAGTAGATTTAAAGCAAAACCTGATTTAGCTGATGATTTAAGATACTTTCAAATTGTGATGACCACAATGCTATTGCTATTGTATTCATATAAATCTTCTTATACACTACTGTTCATAAGTTTGGGGATGGTAAGATATGTTTTGGAAAGAAGTCTCTTATGCACACCAAGGCTGTATTCATATATCTAATACAGAAGAAACTGTTATACTGTGAAATATTTTAGTATGTTTTAAAATGTAATTTATTACTGTGATTGCAAAGCTGAATTTTCAGCATCATTACTCCAGTCTTCAGTGTTACATGATCCTTTAGAATGTTTTGTAACAAATGTAAAAGTCTTTAATGTCAGTTTTGATCAATTTAATGCTGACAAAATTTTTTTATTTCTTTAAAAAAAAAAATCTTAATGGCCCCAAACTTTTGAACGGTAGTGGAACTACTACATAACTTTATGCGCACTTTAAGACAACTTGCTTTTTGCTAAACAGAATGTTTCATTTTAAATAACGTAATACTATTTGATCTAATAACACACACAGATATACTCAGATGTCCCTAAGCGAGATTTTATTGAACTTCGGGGTACAATTCTGTTCCCAAAATATAGCTATGCATTGCAAACCCAAACACAAATACACAAATGTTCAGAAAAGACACTCTCAGTACACATTTCTAATTAGCTGAGCTGGAAAGCAAAGATTTGTGAGAGGTGTAAAATTAATCAGCACTGCACTTTATGATTCGCAAGCAGCTCAAATTACGAATAAATAATATTTCTTTTAAATTCTGCAATAGATATGCTGCAAAAATATGGTTTGATCAAAGATTATGTATAATAATACAGCAATTATAATAATTAACATATTTAAAAATGTTCTCCGAGACACTGGAGTGCTCGCTTTTTCATAAATATAAATTAGTTATGTATTTACGTATGTATATGGATGTATGCAATTCTCACTTTCACAAGGTGGCTGTCTGATAAAATTATTAGTTTTTAACCCTCATATCACATTTACATTAATACATTTAAATAAATAAGTGTGTATATATATCGGCAAAGTTGTCCTGTAAAGGCTCCAGAAATTTGGGACTGGTTAACACTTTATTTCAAGGGTCCCCTTTAGACATTCTACTAACTACAAGTAACTTGCAACTACATGTCAACTAACTCTTATTCGAGTGTTAGTAGACTGTCTGCTTAATATCTGCTAACACTTTATTTTGATGCTCCCTTAAAGAGGTGGTATAATGCCCTTTTCATAAGATGTAAAATAAGTCTCTGATGTCCCCAGAGTGTGTATGTGAAGTTTTAGCTCAAAATGCCCCACAGATATTTTTATATAGCATGTTAAAATGGTCACTTTTTGAGGGTGAGCAAAAACGCCCTGTTTTGTGTCTGTTCCTTTAAATGCAAATGAGCTGCTGCTCGCGGCACAAAGGGCAGAGCTTCAAGAGGTCGTGTCCTTTTACCTCACACAGACATGCACTGTTGGTTAACATAACTAGTTGATGAATTTGTGTAGCTTATGTGTAGTTATCTTCTAGTCATTGATTAGCATATTCTGTCTTGATAATCTATAAATTGTGTTCCGGGGGCGGGGTTTATGTAAATACAAGGGTTGGTGATGTCACTAACCCGGGAGGAATGTTGTGTAGTCTCTACCAGCCGTTTGTTGTAGTCCTTAAAAAGGAATTTATTTTAAAGCAAATATCTCCCTTTGCTTTGAACTTTGAGCATTGTAACTTTGCAGATGTTGTTTATGCTCAAACAGCAACATTACACACTAACTAAAGTTAGAAAAGTGAAATCATAATCAACCACCCATTTAAGAGACATTCTACTGACTACAAGTATCTTTGCAAGTACATGTCAACTTATTCTACTAGTACTCTAATGAGAGTTACTGTAGTTGACATGTAGTTGCTTTATATCTAAGTTATATCTAAAGTGGACTATGGAAATAAAGTGTAAACTGTGACTATAATAGTTGGAAGAGTCATTTGGTTAGGTCTCTTTTTTGAGGGCCCTGCGGCAGTGACCACAGCAGAGTGCATGATTTAGATATAAACAGCCTCCTGACACTCAGTAGTAATCCCTCACACATCCCTATATCAGGATTCAAACCAACAACTTCTATATGTGATCGCAATCGCTGCATTCCCAAATAGCGCCCACTAATTTAAACACAATTCTCTCCTCCTTCAATCGTAAAGGGTTCAGATAATTTTGCTGAGATTACAGCTAAACAGAATGCAATGCACAGGATGAGCCACTTTAGTTATTTTCCAACCCATTTGGCACAACAGTCCATGTGCCTCTCCAGCAAAAGCTTAATTCAAAAATGACTTATTAGCGGACAACAAACAACACAATGCCATAGACCACACAAACACATACAGCCTATTCAAACTAAATCTTAATCTAAATCAGGACTTTCTGTAGATGTCTGCAGACTTCTACTGGTTGATTATGATTTCACTTTTCTAACTTTAGTTAGTGTGTAATGTTGCTGTTTGAGCATAAACAACATCTGCAAAGTTACAATACTCAAAGTTCAAAGCAAAGGGAGATATTTGCTTTTAAAGAATTCACTTTTTAAGGACTACAACAAACGGCTGGTAGGGACTACACAACATTCCTTCAGGGTTAGTGACATCACCAACCCTAAAATTTACATAAACCCGCCCCCGGGACAACGATTTATAGATTATCAATATGCTAATATATGACTAGAAGATAACTACACATAAGCTACATAAATTTGTCAACTTACCATTCAGAAACGTCCTGTTGCATTCTACATGTTGTCACTTCTTCTTGAGTCTCTCCATCATTGTCTGAATCCAGTGGCGTAACTTAAAGTGGGTGGGACAGGTGGGGTGGGGGTTGCTAATACAATGCTAAATCAGATATAATTTATGTGTACAATAAAATTACGATATCCAGCAATCGATTTAAATAGTAGGCTACATGGGGTTTAATTTGTCGTTGAATGAGATGTAGCCTAAAATATGTTGTCAGTGCCGAGAATTTTCGTGTGAATAAATACATAGATCCGCCTATTTGAACAACGTGTACCTTAATGGTCCAGTGGTAGAACTTTCGCCAACCGTGTCGGAAGTTCTGGGTTCTAATCCGCACTCAGATGTTTTAAAAAGTGGTGGGGACAATATCGACCCTGGCAAAAAGTGGTGGGGACATGTCCCACCCGCAAATTACGCCTATGTCTGAATCCGATTTGAACATAAAAGGCTAAAAGTTTTAGACATTTTCAGTGCATGTATGTGTGAGTGCATGCTGTTGAAGCTCCACCCTCTGTAAGGGGAGCAGCAGCTCATTTGCATTTAAAGGGACAGACACATAATGATGTTTTTTGCTCACCCTCAAAAATTTACAATATTAGCATGCTATATAAAAATATCTGTGGGGTATTTTGAGCTAAAACTTCACATACACACTCTGGGGACATCAAAGACTTATTTTACATCTTGTGGGAAGGGCATTATACCACTCCTTTAATATAATATTACATTATTATTAATATATGTATATTGTCTTGTGTATAAAATTGATGTATATTATGATGTATATATTATATAGCCTAATACATATTATACTATTTCAAATATATAGACATTGCTGCATAACAGCATCATTGCATCTTCCCACCTATATGCGTATCACTTCTGAACTGCTTTCACAATGGCTCCTACCTGGTGTATGAAGACCTGGGCAGTGCGAGGACTGAGCAGCAGGATGGCCCGTCTGAGCGTGTCCCGGTAACGGTTCAGCTCCTCCATCCTCATCGTGCTGAACAGGGTAGAAAAGACCTTTGTCACATTCCGGTCAACCTGCTGTAGAGACACATCCAAACCCATCCGAGACGCCTGGTCCAGGAATCCACGCATCCCCCGAACATCTGAAACAGGTAGAGCATGAGAAAAAGCAAAAGACGGTGGTTAAAAACCATGGCATCACGGATGTCATGTCACGTTGTGCTCAGTCTAGTGAAGTGGCTTTTTGATGGCTTAATCGTCCATCACTGAGCTTTCGAACCATCTACTCACAGAAAGGACACTAGAACCGTCTTCTAAAAGGGTCAAAATGTGAGAATGAAGGTCTGGAAAATGAGGACTAATTAGAGCTATATAGACCAGTCATAAAAATGCACGAATACTTCAGCCTAACTGTGCACATTTATGGTCTTCACTTCGAGCTGTAATTAAATTTTCATAGCATGACACTGAGGCAGTCAAAATGTTGTGACGAGCTTAACTTGTCTGCATCTTCTACACTTTCCCTTTCGTCTTTTATTCACTGCTTGAAAAAAAGAAGAAAAAAAACAAAGCAGAGGAAAACAGAATACCTTCAAGAACCTGTCAACGTAAGGAAGCAAAACAGAGGAGCAGAAAATATTTAGCCCATCTTTAGATTTCAGGGTGCTGACAGCAGCTTCGTCTCCCCTACAAACAAATCTGAAACCGACTTTTTGTATAAGCTAGTTTTTAAGATATAAGATTTTTGCAGTGGCCAGACCAGACCAAAATTATCATAAAAATAAAATAAAATAAACACAAATTTCTTTTAAAAAAAGGAGATGTATTGATATTACCATTTCCTACTTGACAAAGGCTGACAATGAAAATGGAAGATTTCCTAAATGCACAAACAACAACAACAGGAGTACAACTGATTAGCGAATACATATTTATAATATTCTGGGTTATATTTTCTTTTATCCTGTGTTAGTTTGTTCACATTTTTTAAGCATGAGGGCATGTCACACAACCTTTGCTGTTGACATCTGTCTAATTTTACTAGCATACCAAGTGAATTTGTGGCAAAATACTGTAGTTTGTTTGGATGTGTTGGGCATCAACAACAAAAAGATATTTCAAAAGATATTTTTCTCTTCTGTCTTAAAAGTTTATATTTACGGGCTTTTATTTAAATTTTTTAAGTAGCTAAGTAGCTTATTTTGCAATCCTAATTATCAACAATTGCAACTATTGTTGTCAAAAAGTGTTGTTTTTGAAATTCTGACACAAAAAGAATGACTGATATATATCCTTTTCTGTTTATCTTATTTAATCACAACTTTTTTAATTTCCTGTCACATATCTGCGTTGTATGACATTTTTTTGTTTGTTAACAATAATTATCAAACATATCATCAGATATGATCAAACTTATAAATTGATATTGCCTGTCCTTTCTTCCATGTCTGACATCAAGTCTATCTTTACATTTATTCAGACGACCACGCAGTCCAGTTTTCAGGGTTATATTGCAACACAGGGTTATAATCAGACATCAAGAATGATCAAACATCATATTATTTTGTACTTGGTATACTTGATCATAACTCCCCCTCTGTGAACTGTGGTATACTACAAGCTGTTTCCATGACAACTTACCATCAAAGCACTCCCTTCAAAGCAGACTACACGCCCCACACCAGCCTCATGTGCTCTCAGAACAATAACCAAGAAGAAATTCTAATCATTTGAGCACTTGAGCAAAGAAGCTGGACTAAATACACTAATGAAAACCCTTTCAGCATAACTGGCAATAATCTTAGTAAGCTAGTATTATTTATTTATTTATTTATTGCATTTAAATTGTTATTAGTCTCATTCCAAATGCCTGCAGGTCATCTTGATGTATATTAGCATTTAAATACATGCAAAAAGGACAATGAAAACATGAAAACTGAAAAACTCATAAAAAAATGTATCTATAATATATGTATAATAATAAGAAGAAAATGAACAATAACAATACTTTTATAAGTATAATAATTTTTTTCATTTTTATATTATGATATAACTACTAGCATTATATACAATTTATAATAAAAGAATTGACGCGTAGTTGACGTGTCGACTGATTGGGATCACGCTTAGGGAGCCTGTCATCTTCGAATATTGATAAAACGAGCCAATGCACATTGGCGTGCGAGATTTGCATCTCGTGCTCCACCCCGCTCCAGGGAATTTTATTGGAAAATCCAGAATCGTAGTCATGCCAGGCAAAGAGTCAAAATCGTCTTTACACCGCAATAGTCCTGTTCCCGCAATGAGAACATGAACTTATCCACAAAAGCTGCTTCAGCGTGCTGTAAGCCCAAACACGTGATACAACTATTGTGACCGTCAGAGGGGGACAGGGAACGACCACATCCAGAAACGCACAGGTGGAATGACATCTTTTTTCAAGACGCAAACGCACCCGTGTTGCTCTTTCAGGAAGTTTGGACTCTCGCCAGTGCCGGAGCACACAGGGGAATGATTGCGGCAACACTGAACGGAACGGTGCAGCCTGTACCAGTGAAACACTCACTTTCTTCGCCCTCAACTGACCGTCAGACAAACAAACACAAAAAGGAATGCTACAGCAGTTGAGAGCTCAGAAGGCTTGCGACCACCGCTGCACTCGCGCTGTAGAAACACCAGCACCGGGAGAGACTTCTGGAAGAAGCACCGACACACTTGCTCGTTGAATATATCAACACTCTTCAGAGACATCGACATGAAGATCGATTGGCCTCGAAGCGAAAGAAAAGTTGGTGCGTGCATCTGCTTCCGTGTTTATACCCTTGCAGCGGGACGGAGCGTGAGATGCAAATCTCGCACACCAATGTGCATTGGCTCGTTTTATCAATACTCGAAGATGACAGCGTGATCCCAATCGACTATGTCGAACGTGAGCGACTGAAAGGGAACACCACCTTTTCTTCCATGACTCAAGACCATTAACATTTAGAAAATGAATTAGTGAATGGATGAATTAATATTTCCTCAGCCAACAGAGACAAAGTGTTATGAAGCATACATTTGAACAAAGAAACAAGTGAGAGAAAGTTGAAGGAAACGGTGAGGACATCTTGAGCAGCTCCATGATAACAGGTAATTTTACCCTAGTAAGTAGCACTAGATTGAGTAGCACTAGATTAAGTGGCATTAGCAGTGCTTCCGTAGACTTTCGATAAGCAAAGAGTATTCACAATAATTTCCAGCAGCTGTTATTTCTGTAGAAGAGTTAGAAATAAATTTGACAGTTTAAGAGCAAGACTAAAGCATGCTTGCTACATTAACAGAGCGCGGTGGAGAACGCAAGTCCAGGTAATGGTAAATGTCACTTCACACTGCTATAAGCTGATGAATTAACTTTAGCTAATACTATACATCAGGATGAACTGAATTTGAATATTTTGTATTTGGATACACTGAACATATTTAATTAATCTCCACCAGCAAACACACCAGACACAACAGCTCAATTTCTCCAAACTCTTGCAGAGATTAGTTTCAGAATACCATTGTAATTCAATTATCACAGCTGTAGCTACAAACTGAAAAGAAAATTCAGTCTCTTGAGGATACGGTCGCAGAAATATATAAAAAAAAAGTTGTGTAGAAAGAAAGAGCTGAGAGAAGTCTTTTGAGAAACAAATTGGATTTGCTTGAAGAGTGTAATTATATATCTAAAGGCATATACAAGCTGCCGACTCACTGGGTGAGACACGGGGGAAGGAGGTGTGCAGGGAATCAATGGAGCTCTAACAATCAACAGTTTGATGTTCCCCTGTTCCTTCATTTGTAATGAAATTATTGGGTTGAAAAACAATAAATAACAATACAAGGCTTGTTCTTGGATTTAGAGCTGCATCTTAAGTAAAACAGCATGATGTTGTGTAACAAATCTACACTAAAAAAATCCGTAAAAACAGGGCACAATGTACTGTATTGAATTTACTAAATTTTCTGTATACATTTTTTTACAGGTGTTTTACCTGTATTTTGAACTTTGAACTTCATTGCGTTGTGTTTAACGGAAATGTCCGTAAAATTTCTGGATAATGTCTGGGTAATAAGCTGCCAGTACCTTTTCTATTTTCCGGATTTATTTTTCGCTTCTGTGTTGTACACACGCATCACACACATGACCAGCGTCGGCCAATAGTGAGCCTACGTGTGACGTACAACACAGACGCGCTACGCATTTATACTACGTGAAAAAACGCGAGGCCCAGAGAGAAGGAAATGAATAGTGGAATAAAGTCGTTATTTTTGTTGTTTTTTGCGCACAAAAAGTATTCTCGTCGCTTTATAAACTTAAGATTGAGCCACTGTAGTCACTTGGACTACTTTGATGATGTCTGTATTACCTTTTCTGGACATGGACAGTATACCGTACATACATTTTCAATGGAGGGACAGAAAGCTCTCGGACCAGTGATGCGCGGGTCAATGTATAAACAACCCGCACCCGACCGACGTTTTCAACTAACCCGCCCGCAACTCGGACCGCAAAAAAAAAAAGAAGAAAATATTGTACCCGCCCTGCTTCCTGACCCGCATTTTTTAAAAGTAGTAAATGCATAGCAAGAAGTACACATGACAAAGCCAGCACTTTGGTCATCATCTTTCATTATTTCGGCAAATGTCTCCCACATTTTGCTCTTTCTGTTTTTTGTATTTGCGGAGCTTCCACTCCCCAGTCTTCACCTTTTCTCTTGCCGCCTCCATCTCTACCTGCAGACTGAGCTCGTGCCTTCGCGCCAGTTATTCAGCCAATAAAGTGTAGCAGGCCTATGTATTTCATAGAAAATTGCATGTGAGCGGAGTGGAGCGGGAGCGAGCGGGCGGATCTTGGACAGAGCGCAGAGCGGCATTTTTAAAAGGATGGAGCGTCGCCCTATTTCCCGCTCCAATTTCGCTCCGCGCACACCACGATTCTGAAGCATGCTCAGCCTGACTCAGTTGATGACTGCAAGATGGATTCTATTTTCAGTCAAAACTCGGCTCAATAATGGAGTTCAAAAAGTAGGCTACTTCAAAAAGGAAAATAAGAAGTCATACAGGTAGGCTACACTATAATATAAAACTAACTATAATGTGGTAGAAGAAAACGAATGTGGAGACATCGTTTCAGTCAGTAAAGATTCATTTTGGAATCTAAAAAGACACATCTCTCGAAAACATGCAGTGTGCTATCTGAACACGCTGGGAAGAAAGCAAAAGGTTAGCAAATTGAATGGCCTACGGTAACTTGTAACAAAGTGTAAATTAAATATAGCGTAATATTCAAACAATTGATACAAGCCCATTTCAATTTTAATCCTGCGCGCTGCGCAAAAGTTCAGTTATAAGAATGTTGGCCTAATAGTTAATTTAGCCAACTTTTAAAACGTTTATGTATATTTTTTTATATTTTTGTTTATATAAATTTTATTTATATTATTAGGCCCATTTATTCGTTTTATTTTACAGCAGTTTATGTGTACAATGGATATAAGCCCATTTAAATTTTAATCGTGGGCGTTGCGCAAAAGTTAACTTATCAAAATTCTGGCCTAATAGTAAATTTATTTAAAAGAAATGTATGTAGGCTATATTTTTGTTTATATAATTGTTATTTATATTATTAGGCCCATTTATTCGTTAAATTTTACAGGACTTTGTGTAGGCTATATTCCTTATAGCCTAGGCCTAATTTGAAATAAAACATTTCTATTTGAAAAATGTTGTTGTTGCTCATTAGTTCTTTAGGAGGTAAGGCTGTGGTCTAAGCTAACAGTGATATACATGTAGATTTTTTTTCCTTTTTTGGAGCGAGCGGGGGGCGATTTTGGTGGAGCGCGGAGCAAACTGCGTTGAGCGCTGAGCGATAATGAGCGGAGCGGCCTGATGTTTGAGCGGGGGAGCGGAGGGGTGAACAGTTCCGTGAGCGATGAGCGGAGATTCTCACCGCTCCACTCCGCTCATATGCTCTCTAGTACTATATAAATTACAAAGGTTTAATTGGCATCTTTATTTCAAACGACCCGACCGACCGCGACCCGAATATCATTAAAAATATTTTTGGATGACTCGTAACCGCGGGTAACCGCGGGTGACCGCAGGCACCCGCTCATTTCGGATCAACCCGCGCATCACTGTCTCGGACTAAATCTAAAATATCTTAAACTGTGTTCCGAAGATGAACGGAGGTCTTACGGGCTTGGAACGACATGAGGGTGAGTCATTAATGACATCATTTTCATTTTTGGGTGAACTAACCCTTTAAAATCACAACAACAAAGTCTGTACTAGACCTATATTGTTTCAGCATTTCATTATAACCATACATTAGTTCAGTTTTTTATAAATGCATCTTCACAAGATGACGTACATTGTGATAAATGGACTGCAGGATGCTTGATCTTTGCATTAAAGGTCATCGACCACAACCTTTCAAAAGATATGTTTAATTGGTTCTGCATAGGGTTAGGAGTTATGAAACCTCATCATTTGATCCTCTACAAAGGCATCTAGACAGTTGCTAGGAGATGGTAAAATCATTTCGTCTATAGTTTCTTTTCATGATTCTGTTTGTGTCTCAATCCACTGGCCTGTTGTACAGCGATCCGGGGGCTGGGGTGTGAGTATTACTCATGAAGGCCATGGGGAGCACATTTCCTAGAAAGACTTGGAATACTTATGTCCTAATAAATGAGAGAGGGTTTGGTTGACACACTGTTGATTGAGTCCACGTGACAGCGTTGCAGAATCTACAGTCCTGGACACAGTTGCTCATTTAACTGTCTGTGATATGAACTGCCCAGAGACGTACCCAGAATGTAAAAACAAAGCTTCTGTGTTTCTCTCTTCCTCTCTATCTCACGATGGGTTCTCCATGTCTTGAACAGGGAGCCAATTAAAAAGAGGGTCAACGTCCTCTTGTTCAAAAGCAGGACACAATGACACAAACTCCATTATTACCCCAATGTTCTAACATAAGAGAGAGACTTCAGCATTAACCATTGCATTTTCACAAAGTTGACCAGAAGACCACAAGAGCGCATCCAGAACATTACAAATAAATGGCAAAAATACAAAACATATGCTTTTAAAATCTTACTGTGGTGAATTAAAAACAGGTTTTATAATTTAAAAAAGCATCCAAACAAAACAATAACAACTGACACAAAAAGTGGGGGTGGTTGCAATGAGCGCACGACGAATGAAGTACAACAAACAAAGTCTTCAGTCAAAATCCAACTAGGAAACATGAAGGAGAATAACAAGGAGTAAAGATACACAACCATGTATAACACAAACGATACTGAAAACAGAAATAAGGGCTTAAAAACACAAGGAGGCTAATCAACAGAACTCGAAACAGGTACATAACATAATCAGTGTCCCTAGAGAGCCAAACTAAAACACAAAGAAACTAATGTAACCGTGACATACACAGGGGCTGTGTCCAAAATCGCATACTCTCTTGAGTAGGTACTTATTTTGAATAAGAGTGATATAGTGTGTGTGTGTGTGTAGATGAATACTTTTTGCCTACTCTTTTATGAGTACAGTGAATTCAGACATACTCCTTTTGTCACATACAGTTTTTCGCCAACTATATAGTACGGAAGTATGAAATTTCGGATGCAGCCATGGCCTATGAATATACTCGTATTTATTTGCCCATATTTTTTAGATAAAGATATGTTATAATAGCAACATTATGAATCGAAATGGAATGATTTCACTCAATTAGCCAATAGTTTTTATAATAAGTAAATAAAATGTCTGAAATGTATCTAGCTCTTGGAAATTTTTAATAACAACCCAATGAATTATATGAAGTATTAAAAAATATATAATAATAACACTAGCAACAACTTGTCACTCGGGTCCCTCTAGGCCAACTTACGGCCTCATCTTACCTTTTCACTTAAAAAAAACCTTAAATTAAATAACAATATTTTTGACTCCACAAATCTAAAAACATTAATGTGTCCACAAAATGCCTTATTAAATAAATAGACCCAAAACGTTTGATATTTTGATAATGGAGTGCCACAGATCACTGCTTTTCAGAAACACAAAATAAAATTAAAATTACCTCAAATCTGACTAAATATAACAAATATTGACATTTGGGTGAAATGACAAAATAATTATTAATTACAATAATATTCAATAGTACTTATAACATTTACATTTTTAAAACTGTCAACTATTAAAACTCTCAGGCAAAAGTCATCATCAGACATCATCATCATCACAACAATTTGTGTGTGTGCAAGAAAGAGAGCAAAAGAAATCACTTCTCAGAACAGGTGGTGCGGTGATGAAAGATATTATCCGTTCTAAACTAGTGAATAAAGCAAAAGGACACACTACTCAGCGGCACGCTTAAAAAAGGGACACTCGTAAACTCTGGGACTGCTCAGCTAAATCCAAAACATCAATTAAACTGAGAACTCGCTTGCAAAAACCAACTTTCGCAGGTCTATGGGCCAGCTTAGTGTTGTTAATAAATTACATAACACAAAAAGATCTCAACATTAAGACGTTTTAATAGACTCACTTTATGGAGGCTGAACGTACACAAAAATACTGTAAATACAGCTCAAGAGAGAATCAGTTGCCAAGAAACTGACAGTCCCACTATAAAAATCTCCACCTTCAGGCATTACTTGTTCTTATTGCTTAACCGTTCCATTCCGTGCTGATCCGGTCCAGCCGGTACGGATATGGTTTCATTTTCTACTGTGGAGCTGATAACAGAACTCTTGGATGATCAGATATCAGATATTGATCAGATGATCAGATATTTCTTTTAATTTTATTATCAACTTGTGGTTAACTTCGCTCAAATAGTGCGCTTAGCCAGTTACAGAGAAATTGGTAGCAAGGCAACAGACAAGCGACCAATCCTGAGTGGCGACATCAGTAGGCCCTACATACATTCTACCAGCACGGTTCAGCACGTTTGGCTTTCGGTGCCGAGAACGGAGAACGGCATGAGTGCCATGCCGAACCAAGCTCAAGTGAAAATATAAACGGCACCTTTCCTTGTAGCTCTTAGAAAGCCGAGAAGTTTACTGAGGCCATCAAAACATTTATAAAAAAAAAAAACGCATAGTCTTTTATTAGATCTTGAACATTATTCATTTAGAACAGCATAAACAGATAAAATAGCAAAATCAATTTTGTCTGAAAAGTTACTACAGAAGTGTCTTGAATTTTAGAGACAAATAATTAACTTCAAACGCTATATGAAAGCCTTTCACACAGCGATTCCTCAAGGCTGTTTACTTCTCCTTCTAAAAATAATAGCAACAAAATAAGTTGGTTAGAGTAAATTAATGCAAATAATGAGATGAGTTTCTGCAATGCTATTTAAACAGACATAATTAGTGATAAAAAAAGATGAAATTAAAAGAAAAGAAAAAAAGTCCACAGCATTTAACAAGCTTATTTAGAGTAAAAGCATGCAGCACTAAACTATATATTAAAGGTGTGTGTGTGTGTGTGTGTGTGTGTGTGTGTGTGTGTGTGTGTGTGTGTGTGTGTGTTCGCAGGGTATGTGAGCTAAATACATGATTGATATATCAGCTCCTGGGTTATGCTGTGTTGATTAAGTGGAGGAGCAAAAGCAGATAGGGCTGGAACTTACAATTATTTTTTCAATTGATTAATCTTTCTTTTTTCTTTTCTTTTTTTGATCAATCAAATAATTAAACAATAATTTTTTCCGGTTAATCTATTGTTTATTTTCTGAATAGTCGATCAATCCTTTGGTTAATTTGCCAATAAATAATAACAAACTAATCATAGCTAATCTGAACGTTTACCTAAAGGTACTATTTAAGAAAAAATATAAATTGTATGTAGTGTAGGTGTTTACTATGCCTGTGTTCACCGTCACTTCTTGGGATTTTTTCAGCAGCAATTGATGCAAGTGTGAATCCTGAAATGTTTTGTTCCTTCAGGAGATTAATTGTAGCTGCTTGAATATGTTCATTCAGCTGTGTGATCAAACACTGAAGTCACAACCACATTCTAACGAACCATAGCGGTAACTGTAGCAACAGTAACAAAAATGTCGGTATTCATAAAACTGCAAACGACTGACGGTGCATAATTAAATAAATGAGTCCAAATGAGGCATGAGTTCATCTATTAGATATTTTATTTATTTTTTTACTTTTGATCATTAAGCAAACAATGCAATACAGATAAGTACTTAAATAAAACAACAGCAAAAAACTAATTTAGACAAATATAGATGTTGAAAAAGCAAGTATCAGACAGATAAGCTTGTTGACGACAAACAAGAAAGGAATGCATAATACGAGAGGAAACAAATGAGCAAACAAATAAACAAACAAACATATAAACAACATAAAACAGAAAGCAATATGGATGAACACACACACACACACACACACACACACACACACACACACACACACACACACACACACACACACACATATATATACACACATACATACAGACACATTGTATATCTCCCCATCCAGAATGTGTAGTATTGTAAAGTAGCAAATGTATGATGTTATTGCTATCATTTATTATTTACTGTAAAATAAATAAATAATAAATAAATAAGAGGCATATACAGAGAAGAAGGGATATAGATGGGGATAGATAGAAGAGAAAAGCAGAAAAGAAAAGATGGAATTGAATAGATGGCTATTGTCTGGTTTAACCGATTTCCTGCTGTATTATGCACATTCCAGTGGAATATGGACATGCACCCTCCACTCCAAGATATCTTGCAAGGGCTCACCAAAACACATTTGCCGGACCTTCCGGATCATTGGCGCATGACCCGGTCGCGTCTCTGCCTGCGCTTGGATATAAAACTTTTAAAAGTGACCATCAGTTGTAGTCGTAAGGTATGTGCTTTAAGCCAGGTATCATATATTATCCAGTCCTTCTTGGTCTACAGACTTCTTGGTCTTTCTTGGTGATAACTAGAGACAGAGGTAAGGGTGATGTATGTTCCAGTGGAGGGTTTATTTGTAATATGTCTCCTAGAAGACATAATGACGGGTTTGCCGGGATATTACGTTTAAGGTAAACAGATAATTTTCCTGTGATTATTTTTCCAAAATGTGGTAACAGGGGGGCAAGACCAGATGACATGAAAGTAATCATCTTGTGTGAGATTGCAGTGTTTGCATTTGTTTGATTCTGATAATCCCATTTTAAACAGTTTATGTTGGGTTAAGTGTGTTCTGTGTATTACTTTAAATTGGATTAGTTGTACGTTGGTATTTCTGCTTAAACCAAATGTATTTAAGCAGACTTGTTTCTAGAAATTGACATCTGTGACTATGTTAAGGTAATTTTCCCATTGTTTAATAGGTATTGAATATGTTGTATCTGTATTTATTAATATAGTGTATAATTTGTATACAATAATAACAATATTATTGATCTGCCTTACTTAAGGTGGACGATGACGCAATTTTCTTCTAGAAACAAACTGTGTTGTATTATTTTCATGTTATCAATGTGAAGCTGCTTGTAAAAAGCGCTATATAAATAAAGGTGACTTGACTTGACTATAAGAGATAATGGCAAATTCATCCAACGTTATAAATTACCTTGAGTGCCAGGTTTTCATCTGATTTGAAGCATTAGATTTGTCTAATATTGGATTAATAATTGTGTTGAAGTCACCCCCTATGATTACAGCTGATTGTGAAAAATATGATAATATTGAGAAAAACGTGTGGAATAAGTTTTCATCATCAATGTTTGGTCCATAAATGTTGGCAATAGTAATATTGTTATTATTAATGGTAGAATTAATGATGATATATCTGCCCTCTGTGTCAGCTATTGTTTTATTGATGGTAAATTTTAGGTTCCTTCGTATGAGAGTGGCTACTCCTCTCTTTTTTGAGCTATAAGATGAAAAGAAGATGAGAAAATTGTGAGGTTTGAAGTTTCTTGTGTTCAGATTCTAGCAGATGGGTTTCTTGCAATAGACAAATGTCTGCGTTCATTTTTTTTAAGTGATTTAATATTTTGGATCTTTTAGTCAGTGAATTAATGCCTCGCACATTCCAGCAAACAAATTGCATACCCTTTTTTCTCTCCTTTTCTTTTAGGATAGACGGTACAGCACATTATCAACGTGATATTGTATTGTAGATTGTATATTCCAGATAGTTTGGTATAATCCAGATATTTTTGCAGATATCCTGGATGTGATATGTTCAGTAAATGGTAATATGACAACATATAACATTTAACATAAAACAAACACATTTTAGAAAGTGAATGGCATACATTGAAGTTGGTAAAAAACATGTTTATAAAGTGCGAGTTTCGGACATTACATTTTTATGCATAGCTGATCGGCGACCTGATGATCTAATGTTGTCTGATATTAAATAATTTAAGTCCAAGTGGTATCAGAGTCTCTATAGAGTTGTCCAAATTATGTATAATTTGTCGACGTTGAGATTTGCTCGTTTTTCTTGTTTTCGATGTTGTTTCATTATTGGGATCAGTTTTTTTCGGCGTTCTTGAATTTCTTTCGGGAACTGATCATTCAGACCAAAATGTGTTCCTCTTAGCTCTCTAGCTTTGCTCTTCAGAAGTTCTTTGTGTTTATAATGTTCGAATTTTGCTACAATTGGTCTGGGTCGTTTATCATCAGTCTGCCTTTGACCAATTCGGTGAACGCGATGGAAGTTGATCGTATTTACGGTTATCATGGGGAGTTTAAAAGAGAAGTGCATCAATTCTTTGATGGCTTCTTCGGGATTATCTTGTGCTGCTTCAGGTATACCTGCGAATATTAAATATTAAGTTACACTACATCCTTATGCATCGCTTTCTGCCAGGACTTTTACATGCTTTTCTCAACTCAGTGAAGTGAAGTCAGTGTCCAGGTTAGCAGTAGCATGAGCCGTCAGGCAAGTGTTATTTAAATAAACTCCTGATGTACTTACATACTTTCCAATGCCTCATTTTATGAGTACAGAACCTATTTGTATTACTGTAGAAGTTTGGTACCATTCTGGCCATTATTAGTGGGGTCATTTACGAGATACAAATTTGGAGCCAATAGCGCCTGCACTAAGCCATTCGGCTGATATCTCTAAATAAGCTTAACTTTAAAAATGTTCAACCAAGGGAAAAAAGGCTTCTGGGGGGGTGTTTGGCTCGATGTCATGGTGCAAAGGACCCTAGGTTGATTTTACTCCGAACCATCCCTTTAATAATCCAAATACTTATGCTGCCGCATCATCGTTTTGAGGTAGGAGAGCCCTGGGATGTTTTCTTTTCAGATGCTTCTGCATAGAAGTTGTGCTGCTGTGGTTTTACAGACTGTGTAATGCACCATTTAATTTGGTCTCTGTTTAAAAAAACACATACTTTAGCCACCATCATTGGGGATGACCATAAACAGTGCAACGAATCGACGCATTCCATGCAAATCGACTCATTTACGTAATCAACGTAATCGATTACAGTGCTTGAAAAAGTGCTTGAAAATGAGAAATGATAGTAAGAGAGTGAGAAAGACCTACTTACTCAACTCCGATTGAGCCCTAGATGCATTAAGAGTTAGTTATAAAGTCGATGCTGTAGTTTTCTCACTTGATTCACATATAAGCAATTAGGTTGTAATACAAAGCGGGAAACAGTGAGTATAAATTAAAGATCCATAAATTAACTGTATATGAAGTCAAGGCGCATGCAGACACTATATCTCTCACATCAAACACTCTCAAACTGTTGAGCCACTTTTTTGATATTTCATCCACCTGAATCGGAGTAACAGCTCTTTCAGATCAGCTTTCCCTGCTTTCAGATTCTGGGTATATTTTTAACACACCCACAGCCTGCATGATTTTCAATTTGTACTGCCAGTGTTCCTGCACTAGTGTGACAGAAGTGACGAGAGCAGAACTGAGACTGAGATCTCGGATAAATGATTTTTCTCTTTTTCAAGCAGATTCTTAATGTAAGATCATTTACGCACTGCTCCTCAAATGTCACTGCGTTTTTGCTGGTCTAAAACCAGTTCTCAGTGTATCTATTTTTAATACAGAATGAGCTTGTGAACATTAGCATATTTTATGACATGATGGTTTTGTTGAAAAGTTTAAAGGCAAAGGTGTAGATTTGTAAAAAATGAAAAAGAAAAGTTGTGAGACAAGTGATTAATCTATGCCTATTTTTTTCAAGCCATCACAGTTTTGAGTGATTATAATAGAAGCACTGAGTGTTATGTTTTCATCCGTATAATGAAAGTATAGATCTCGAGAATCGCTTCAACGATTTAACGTTGTCCTTTACATTGTCTAAAACACCAGAAAACAATGCAGAAAAACATCAATTTAATAAAAAATATTCTCTTTATTATTCATTTGTACAAAAGTAGACAAATATAGACAGACTAAACGACAGGCAGACAGATGGACAGACAGATACACAGAAATATAGAATGACAGATAGAACAAAAGATGGATATACGGACAGACAGACAGATAAATATTCTAAATAAACCCAAATGGTAACACTTTATTTTGATGGTCCCTTTTGAAGATTGGTCCTCCAACAGACATTCTACTGACTGTAAGTAACTTTGCAACTACATGTCAACTTATTCTAACCATAACCCAACCAGTCTACTAATACTCTACTAACACTCTAATGAGAGCTATAGGTGCAATGTTACTTATAGTCAACAGAATGTGTTAAAGGGTCCATCAAAATGAAGTGAAACCAAACAAATGAACAACAACATGTCCCTACCAACCTATGCCCTTGCCAAGAAGCCTGTTATCAATGCGTCTAGTATTTCACATCCAGAGTGACTGGAGGGTGTCATGTTCAGTGCTAAGAGCTCTGCACCACCATCAATCATGTTATACGTCTTGATTGGGGCTTTTCCTCTGACCTCTGTGATACGGTTTGAATGATGTTACCTGCTCCAGGGTGCTTGGCGCTCTGACTCATCTCAGCCCACTGTCTGAACCTGCCTGAAGCCGAATTTAGTAGCAGTTGTAGCCCTAGCATACATGCTGAGCTATTTACAGCACAGTTTAGCTGAATCTATTCTGAAATACTGTAGATGTGGACCACAAGGGAGCTCTGCTTTGACTGAGGGGATCAAAATGCCCCATAGTGGTTGTGAGATGCTTTTCATCAAGACCTTTGAATCCGAGATGGCATACTGTTAGCACAGCAAACCACCCAACCCCAAAGCAAAGAAAGAGCTATGGGCTACAGAGACTTGCTTGGGATAATGGGGATTTTAAGAAGATAAGATGGGAACAAAAGGAGATTTGGCCTGCATGCTGGTTCTAGTTCACTCAAAAATGATTCTGTCATCATTTGTTTGTCCACGCAATAACGAGCTTCAAAAAGCACCATACAAGTAGTCCATCTCATTTGTGAGCTATATTCCAAGTATTATAAAGCACAATGGCAGCCTTGTGAGGAATAAACCATAATTTAAGTTGTTTTTCACTGATAATCTTCCCTTCCAGCAAGCTGTTATATACTGATCATTGAGTCTGTGAGCTGAATTAGAGAATCACATCAGACCATGAACAAATCACTCAAATCTCAAAGGACTGATTCATTCATAAATCAAACATTGTTATTTTTTCTCATGAAGCTACAGGGTGGATGTCATGTAAAAATTTTTTTGATCCTCAAACAAATATATCATATGGCTTCAGAAGACTTGAAATAAACAGCAGTGCAGTTGTATATCAATGCTTTTATGGTGTTTTGTCTCAAAAAGAGCAACAAATACAAAGTTCTGTCATGAAACTCTAGGGGCCCTATCTTGCACCCAGCACAATTGACTTTGTACACCGACGCATGTATCATTCCTATTTTGCACCCGCGCACAGCGGACTTTTGCCTCCACAGACGCACGTCGGTAAACTAGCAAATGCATTTGCGCTCCCGGGGGCGGTTCAGCACAAAGAGTTCCGGTGCAAACGTATTTTGCAGGTTTCGAAAAAAATTCTAAATTCGCGTTGCGAATGTTATTCATATGCTATTTTAAGGGCACATGCTTGGCCATAACCAATGTAGCGTGTGCACAACGCGCATACACTTTGTTTATCTCATCTACACACAGACGCAGCAGTTCTCATTTTTAGAAAACCATACATTATTACAAGGAAAAATATTAACACATGAGGGAAATCATTGTTGTGTCCATGAAGATGTGAAAAAATAGGCATAAATCTAGCTTACACATTTAGACAAATTATTATACAACTGTTTAACCGAAGCTAATTTGGGTGGGTTTCTCCCATCCCCAATGTCACTTCTCTGTTTTACGGTCCTGACGAGAACGTCGGTCTCCTCGGCTGTGAACCGCTCCTGGCGCGCGCCTGGCAAATCCGCCGTTATAATATCAATCCGCCATGGAACAAGCATGACTGCTCTTAAAGGGAATGTGAGATGTCGCTCTGATTGGTTTATTTCACGTTACGCCCAAACCACACCTATGAATAATGAACCTACTTCAGACCAACCCATTTTAGATTTAGTCATTTATCCCGCCGGTATAATAGCAACAGCACCCAAGACCACAAAGTTACTTGCGTTTCGCGCTTGATACTTGCGTTTCAGATCGTTAAAATAGGGCCCTAGATGGCACAGGCTTATAGGTCCTTAACTCAACCAGCTTGCAATCACATAATTCTCTATAGGGCACAGCTAATTGGTTCCTGCTGTATCAGTAGCCAATTAGCTCACGTGTTCAATAGGGGTGGGAATCTTTAGGCACCTCACAATCCGAAAAAAAACTAAGCTCATAATCGATTCTGAAATTCTCAAAATTGATCCAGAATCGTTGGAGAGAGAATCACGAAGCATCAATTATTTCTCCCACCCCTAGTGTTCAACCGTCAAATATTTGGTTAGCATTTGCTGTAACAGTGCAGCACACTTTCAGAAACCCTCCACCTTCCCCAGTTGCACTTGTATAGATCTGCTACGGGTAATTAATAAAAACATTTTTTGCATAGTTTGTACAAGAGAAAATAATCGCAGGTTTGGGGAAAAAAAAATTAAGGGTGAGTATATTTCAATTTTGGGTGAACTATCCCTTTAAAAAGCAAGCTAAATAAACCCAAAAATTATTTGTTAAAATTCATAATTTCAGAGCCAGCAGCACTGCAGAGGAGACTGTTACAGTTTAAGTGTTAATTTGTGTCAATAGTAAGTACAAAGAATTTTTATGAGGGAGCTTTATGCTTGATCTTCTCCAACAAACCCTTTTTGTGTTTGTTGTGTTGTTTTCAGGAAACAATATACTCCACATAAGACCCGACAATGAACAACAAACTTACAGTTAAAGCTGCAGAACTAAAGACCTTATTAATGTAAACTGCAAATGCTATAGCATTGCTTGTAAGCATATTCTAGGAAAACCTGAAACCCATAAATACATTTTACAGTCAGACACTGTAGGACTAAAAAACAGGGAAGAACAATCATCAGCGAATGTGTTTTGAGCCTGGTATTATCTTAAGGGCGGGTAAGGATTCAGGCACAAAACCAGGGTTGAGGCTAGGAAGTGTTGTAACAAAAGGTAGGTTGTATCACCCTCAGTTTACCCAATCAGAAATGAGCTAGAAGGCTGAAATCATGTTCATATATGTCTACCACCTTCCTGACATGACAATATTAATTAATACAAATATTAATATTTCCAGTGTTTATTTGCTGGTTTAAATTAAAATGTTTCCTATCTGTTTATTATTTACATTAGTGTTCCAAAGTTTGGGGTTTTATTATTTTTTTAAATAAGTCTCTTATGCCCACCAAGGCTGCATTTATTTGATCAAGAATACAGTAAGTACTGTTAGGGTAAACGGTAAAGAGCAATCCTCATTCTTGGGCTTGATTACATTTTGATAGAGGTCAGGTTAAAAGTTTTTTGTTAAAGATGTCCGACATAGAGACAATTCTGGTTTGACAGCCAAACTTTTATTCCCATACTGCTGAACATCACTGGCTCAATGAAGAAATCAGAAGGTTAACCTAGTCCATGTTTTATATACCTTGACAGTTTCATGGTTTTCAAAACACTATAATGCTAAAGCTGGTTAAACACTGACAGCCTGCCTTTTAGTTTGCTAGAGTCCACCTGCTCTCATCAAATTTTAACTGTCTTTGCACTATGAAGGATTTTTTTTTTTAAGCATTGCTCGAGGACAACATCGTTTTTTGCTTTGAAAAGTCCTCTGAAATTGCTATGCACCAAAATAAAATGATGAATTGCGAATTCCAGCTGATATGTCACAGAACAACTGTCAGTGTGACCCCAGCCCTCCTATCATTAACCTCCAACCAGGCTCCAAACTGGAGATGGGTGCCACAAAGGTTCACCGTTACTCACCGTACTCGCTGTCATAGAAAACAATGAACTTGTGCCAGCGCAGTTCAGAGACGAGCGTGATCATGACATCATTTAGACGCACAGGAGGGCGTGCGGCCAGCGTGTAGCGCTCTCCGTCTGGGCTGGGATTGAGCTGGCACTCAGCGCGGGGTGTGCCGTCTCCGTTCCTCTGAATGAACAGGTGAGGAATGTGCATGGCGTCCGTCAGAGATTGTAGCGCGTTGGCTGCAGCACATCCCGTCGACGACACCAATGCCAGTATCCCCTGATTCATGAGCTCACAGGCTAGAGAATAAAAGAGAGAGAGAGACAAAGAACAAGGATACAGTGAGGTTAGAGAATTAGAGGGGTTAGGAGTCATAGGCACTACTTTACAACAGTTAAGCACGTTGACCATTATGGAACTTATGGTCCATTTTCATCAACCAGTGGCAATTAATGCAGCAAATGTCAGGGTGATCCCATAGAGAACAGGTGGGATAATGTGCCCAGATTTCACAGGGCAAATGTAATTCTCTTTAGTGTATTGCCATATGCTGCTAATTTATTGCCTCTGTTGAACATCAGTGCAACAATTTCTCAAGGAAATCTAGTTAAAGTGGACATAAATAATTTATGACATTTTATAGATGTTACCATCTGAGAGCCGCAGGCTAGGAAGCATACGCTTATACATTTAGTTACCCTTGTTTTTTTACAATGATAAAAAGTGGATTTCTAATCCAAACCTGTTCCAGGGTATATATCTGACAATGTGCCTACTTAAAAAAGAGCATTGTGGCATAGAAAAATGGTAGTAATATTCCCAACTTAGTACACTAGAGCATTGTTTCCCATATTGTACAGCACAGCTCATTACATTTATGCACAAATGCATCTTGGGAAAGAGGTATAATATTTGTCACAGAACATTTGACTTCATTCTTCATTTATAAGGTTATTTCATATTCTTTTCTCATATTTAAACAAATCAAAAGTAGGTAGAGTACTTTGTTGTATTTATTTGCATTGTAATAAATATTTTACCATAGATCTCAAAAAAGGGGGGCTGTAAATTAATTTTGTCTAGTGACTGCACAAAAAAGTTTTACAACTGCAGGAGCTGGAAAATCAATTATTAATAAAACCCAAAAAATCATTCAAAATGCACTGAGCTGACTGTATGGAGAGCAGCTAATGGAGGTGGAATTATTCTCAAAAGTGAGAAATAAAACCCATTAGTTTCTGTAACTTTTACACAATAACTGTTTATCCACTTGTCCCCAGAGAGGCTGTGTGCTAGTTTCATTAAAGCAAAGCCTGGATTCATATTGGCTGATCGCAAAGGTTTTAAAGAACAGTTCTTAAAGACGTAGGTAGATCAATGGATTACAAATCCCAATGAAAATTAGAGGAAACACAATGACTTTTTTTTTTTTTTAACAAAGAAACTAATTACTTTTTTTCTAAGAAGCTGAGCAAATAAAGCTACCAGAGAAAACACTCAGTAAACATCTGAACAAACACAATTTACATTGTTATTCCAATGAATGGATCCACCTTAACTGAATACAAAATACCCTAAATCACTTACAGTTCTATAATAGGCTTTGCATATAGGTTGCTGAACACAATCCCAAATCCCTTTTCAACATAAAATTTCTCCCAAACATTCCTCAAGTTAAAAAATAAGCCTTTAGAAATAATGACCTTGTATGAACAACTGGAAAACTCCAACAAACAGACACTCCATGTGGTTTAAATTAATACAGAAAAGACACTTGTTATGCAACTTATAAAAATCCTTATTTATGGTCAAACATTAAACACCAGAGAGGAAAACTGTGGGCCATCCACAAAACTTAGACAGCACAAAGTTAATATTAAATGCCCTTTGTTTAGTTTAGGACCCGGACATGACACATACTGTTCTTTAAAGGGATAGTTCAGGATTTTAGACATGAATCTCTATAGCTTCCCCATAAGCAGTGTGGTGCATTGACCATGACTTACCCCCGACAGCGTCCTGTGAGCCGAGCTCCGGTCCAGTTTTGGTCAAGATGAAATTAGTCCGGCAAGATTGCTGGGGTCACGGCAATAAAGCTTTTTTCTTCTCAAATCAATATGTGTTCAAAAGAGTGATATATTTGCGTCACTAAAACGTTGTCTATGGAGAGGTCAGACCTCGTAATGGCTTGGCACTATTTTCTCCCCTGTCATATCACTGCGCGCTGCCGCTACCTACAGCCAGCTGCGAGCTGCGCAGGCGCACACCACTTTTTCAGTTGTTCGGCAGTGTTTACAGCAGTGTTTACGTGCTCAGAACAGCTACACGAACGAGCTAACATAGCTACTCACCAAGAGCGATCAGTTTGTACAAGCTTTGTAGAAAATGGTGCGGACTTGTGACTATCCGGACTGTACAAACAAAGATGTGGCGCTTTCTCCTCACACATTTCAAAGATTTCCTGTGGCAGATGTTGCTCTGAGGCGACTTTGGCTCATTGCTCTGGGCTTCAATGTGAACACCAAACTGGCGAAGATAAAGAAGATATCCTTTTGGCTGTGTGTCGAAGTCAATGTTGTCATCGTCGCTGCTGTAGTCAGACATGTTATCGTTCTCTTTACGAGCTGTAAACAAAGTGACACGTGCGCGGCTCCCAGCTGGCTGTAGGTAGCGGCAGCGCGCAGTGATATGACGGGGAAGAAAATAGTGCCAAGCCATTACGAGGTCTGACCTCTCCATAGACAGCGGTTTTGTGCTGCAAATATATCACTCTTTTGAACACATATTGATTTGAGAAGAAAAAAACTTTATTGCCGTGACCCCAGCAAACTTGCCGGACTAATTTCATTTTGACCAAAACTGGACCGGAGCTCGGCTCACAGGACGCTGTCGGGGGTAAGTCATGGTCAATGCACCACACTGCTTATGGGGAAGCTATAGAGATTCATGTCTAAAATCCTGAACTATCCCTTTAACACAACATTTATCTAAGCTGACATGGAAAAACACATAGAATAATGCTTTGAAAAGTAATATGACTCAGATCTTACAGATCAATTTGTCTGTTCATGAGTTATGAGATTCTTATCTCTCCACAACTATGCAAATAGTGAATTTTTTTGTTATCTTTAAAATGTCTGTGTGAGCTATGGAGAAATACAGGTGTGACAAAGCCTGATAGATAAAACCATTTGCTGATTCACATCACAGAACACCATTTCCTTGGAAAAATCCAGTGAAAAAGATGGAAAGACTAATAGGGTTAAAAAGAATAAAAAAATAAAAAAAGGTTTGTCAAGAGAAAAAGAAAACTTCTGCCTCCTACAGTATGTAATGCCGTCAAGATAGAGCTGACAGACAATGCAGAAACAGTCGCAGCTCCATCAATCAACCAGACAACATCCCCAAACTTCAGAGCAAGAGAAACGTCCACAACCTGCAGGGACAGCAAAACATGCCACGGGAAACCTATAAGTCATGTGAGAATGGTCATTAAACCATCTGATGTGGAAATTCCCACTGGCAGGCTCTGTTCGCTGGTCCATGAATTCTACATCTATACATTCTTACACATCATGGCGATGACAACCGCAAAACAAAGGGATATTTCACCTAAAAACGTCTGTCATCATTTACTCACCCTCATGTCGTTCCAAACATGTATAAACTTTTTTTTTTTACATAAAAGAAGAGATTTTGAAGAATGTTTTTAATCCATACAATAAAAGTCAGTGGGGTCCAAAAACATTTTTGCTAAATATCTAATTTTGTATTCCACAGAAGAGAAGTCAGGTTTGAAACAACATAAGGGGATATCAACATTCAGCATACTTCTCATGCAATCAGAGAAGCGAGATGGAACAATACAAGCACGCATCACTACAGTGTGAGTAGAATTCGATTAGAATTTAGTGTAATAATAACGCTGCCTCTCTCTCTAAAGCCGCTTTTACACCGAAATTACCCGGAACAATTTGTCCCAGGAACTTTTTTCCCAGGAACCTTTTTTGCCCCAGACCGGTTGCTTTCTGCGTTTACACCGCGGTCTAAAGTACCGGGAAGGTAAACTGCGTGCAACTGCTCCTCCCAGTCTGCGACGGACAGTAATCAGTTTTGAGCGCCACATTTATAAGTATGGAGGAGATTCAAACTGTGCTGCAGTTATTGGTTTACTAACGAGGTAATTAACATAACAAAATAGACGAGCACTGATACTAAAGCGTGTTCAGAAAGCTCGTATGCGTATAAAATTAGACAAGGTATTTCCTTTTGCGCAAATACGCTTAAAAAAAGCCTGAACCCCGTCTATCAATCATAAATAGTGACAGTCTTGTAAATAGTTGTTTGTTACCAACCTCAATGCGCTATTTCAATCCTGTTATAGTAAATTTGTAACATGGTTTGCCTTGCAATAGATGTCAATGTGTAAACATAATGACTTAATATTAAAAGCTGTGGCAGAAAAGAGACGAGCACTGATAAAGCGTGTTCAGAGCTCGTAATGCTAACGTTAGATATAAAATTGTATGTTATCAGCTATTGCAGACATTGGCCGTGAGATGGCTGTGACGAACGCGCAGAAAGTTTCCTCTTCCACAAATACCCAAATAATAAAGACTGAAACTCGTCGCCAGTCCCCCAGTTTGTTTTTATTAAATTCCATATTTGCAGACAGACAACTTTACTGCATGAAGCCACTTTTTAAAAGGGAGGTTAAAAATAAAGAAAATGCTGCGTGGAGTCATCCAACCAAAATGCGGCGTGAACACAACCAATCAGCTTGTGCAGCGCACAAGTCCCACCCCTGAAAGTTCCTGAACTTTGAAAAAGTACTACCTCGTGAGCAGGGACTATCGGAGGGGGAAATATTTACCCGGAACTTCATTTAGACCCTGGTTCCTGCGGTGTAAACACATCGAGTACCAGCCCAAAGTTCCTAGTTCCTGGGGAAAGTTCCTGCGGTGGAAACGCGGCTTAAATCCACACATATCTTCTTATGCAGATTATGGCATATTATGGACTAATACTCAATTATAGAATCACGGTTTACGTACAAGGTGAAAGGCACCCTTTGTAATCCCTGATTTTAGAATTTGAATCTGTGCGTCTCTGCATCGTTGATATAATGCATTTAAAAATGTATTTGTCATGCAGATTAGAGGCCTTTATCACCAAACAGGATTTAAAAAATTATCTCAAGCAATATATGGGAGCTCAAATCAGAACGCAGGAATAATTTACAATCATGCATTAACACATGGCCAAATTAAATTAATTAATCCACAGCTCACCTGCAGAGTCTCTGTGTCATTGATTTGAAAAGCCCCCGAGTCGTAACATTTACGATACGGCAATAGAGACGGTTGATAGGTGATTCTCTTACCAGAAATTACATAAGTCGTGCTGCCAGGATGATTTCACACTAACTGACAGATGTTTTCATTGGTCTTTGTGAGCATAGAAATAGACGCTGAAGGTGTTGTGGATGGGCTTCCGCCTAGCAGGGTGCTGTTTGTGGTTTGATAAGGAAGTCGTGGCCTTTACGCATAGTCCATCAGTCTATGATTGGAGCTTCAAGACTGAGAAAGATAACACAGTGTGTTTGTCTATTCAGTTTGTGTAGGAGTGTGTGTATAAACAGTATGTGTGTAAGGTGGCATGTCCACTGGATAAGCTTAAAAGATTACCAGACCACAAACATCAACCCTTACAAAATCCCATAATCCTGTTGGAATTGGCATCATCAAAGTCATTCAGTGCCCTGTACTATCAGAAGGAAAACGATCCTCCTTCTGTACATAATGCAAAAGCCTATAATTAGCATTTTTGTCCTAAAAAACACATATTAAATCATAAATGTGCAAATTTGGAAAAATCTAACTTAATCAATATCAAACTTGACTTGAGCGCAGTGATAGAACACTGTGAAAGATGCTGCACAAAAAAACGTGGGACGTGTTTGCTTGTATGATTACATATGTTTACATAGAAAAACATGAGAGAGGCAGCGCAGTTCTGGGTAAATGTGTTTTTTAAAGTTGGACTTCTTGTAACTTCAGCGGAGCATTTTTAGATTGCCTTGTCATAAGCGAGACTGCAAAAGACGTGAGAGGCGAGCGCAACGGTCACACACGTCCATCTAGCGCATGCTTACATAGAAGAACAATGGAAAGGTAAGTAATAAATAAGCAAATATAGAATAACTTACATTTTTAGAAACAATATTGACAGTTATTTTGTCTGTTTTGTTCCAAACAAAGCTAAAGCAGAAATGCGGCAACACTGATCAATACACAGTAGTGGTGTTTCCATCCTGAATGATTCTTTCATTTGATTTCAAATCAGCAGAGGGAATCACTCGAAAACTCATAAAAGAGTTATTTGTTTCTTTCCTGAATGAATCAGCATTTTTGAACAAATCTGCTGAATGAATGATTCAATGACTCACTCAGAAAGTGTCGTTTCGTTCCTGAAAGAATCAGTGTTTTTGAATCAGTGTTTTAAAAAATTCAAAGTGAATTCAATGATTCACTTGTAAAAAAAAAAAACACACACACAAAAAAATCAGTTGCTTACTAGCATAAGAATGTAATTTCCAGAGAGAGTTTTTACAGTGTATAGTTTGTCTGGAACACGCAAACACAGACAAGCAAATTGACACAGACAGTGAAACACTGACTATTGCAGCAAGCTTAATCTACAGTATTATCACAACAAAACAAACAACTAACACTAAGTCAATGATGACGAAGAAGGCAGAATAAGTTTCCCAATAACAGCTTCTTTTTTCTTTTTTTTACATCGCCTTTAAAAAGCTGGTGCTTAAATTAGCGTCAATTCATCCTTCGCAGGGAGTTTGATTGACATGCGATCTGAGTCTGACCAATAAAAATCCACTATTTTTGTCCGACAAAGCAGTCAGGAGAGTTAGATTAACGTCGGTGGATTTGAACTTGGCTTTAACTGAGGCAATCTGTCACGACACATTAAAGAGCCACAAAACGGTAGGCCTATTTATTGTTTAATTTTCTTTGACTGACCAAATTTGAAAGTTGAGACTTTTTCATATTAAATACCTGCTCGGTCCTGTCTGTCAGCGCATTGTCAGTGTCCTCTATTTTTCACTGCTTGAGAACATGGGTTGAATCCGAAAGTTTAAAAATAAAACTAATTCAAAGCTAATTCAAAATCAAAATATGAATAAAACTAAATAAAAAATGTAAAGAACACTCCAGGTCTCCGCACCAGTGACGTAACTGAAAACTATGAAAGCCATGTGACCGGCCAACCGGTAAAAAAATAAATCAGGAAACGCCACATAGGTCGCTGAATTTCACTGCGCTTAATGAAGAGTTTTTCTTTTGCGTGAAGAAAAGTTAGCCGGAAATGTGTTAAAAGTGGAGTGCATTCATGATTATTAGGCTACGGGTATAACATCCTCCTGGCGCCAGGTCTGAGTGAGTAGTTTACTCTCTTACCTTTGTTCTTTGATTAACATTAATGACACTTTAAGACCAGCCGCTGCTCACAGAGACGCGAGATGACACGCATCCCATTTTCTCACAAATCTCTACGCTCTACTTTATTTAAATCATTTAAGACTGCTCTTATGAGGACACTCGACAAAACTGACATTTTGGCATAATTTGTGTGTGAAATGGTTTGTTCAAGCCCGAAAGAGAACTCGATACTGACGCGCGTCTTTTGTGTGTGTGTGTGTGTAATAGGCAGGACTTACAGCGCGGTCTCTTTCTTGTCACGCTTGAATGGTTTACAAGCATTCACATTAATAAGAGCGTGATCATACAACGCTAGTCAACGGGTGACAGAAAAAAAACGGATACTGCGTAATTGCGGTAAATATTTTTAACGATTTAAAAAAATAGTTTTTCACGGTGCCGTGGTGGGCAAGTGATGAAACCGGTGTTGCGACTGAACACCGTGTAACACCGGTAACACCGACTATCGTAACAAGCCTAGTGTCCATAGAAACAAATGATTGGCGGGAAACTAAGACAAAGGAAAACATGTGACTGAAAAAACAAACTAAAAGTCCATGAAAATGACACTAACTGAACAGAACCGTGACAAAAACAAACAAATTGTTTGGCTTCTTATACTTTGCCTCTTGTGCTCAAAGATACTATAAAGAATATTATATACTACTGTGCCATATTATATACTGTGCCGGAAGGAACTGAGTTTTTTTTCTTCTTGTAATCATAAAGAATGTCAAACATTTAGCTCCATATGAATGTTATTATTATTAATTATTTTACCACCAGTAATTCATAGAAGAGTATTTCTGTTTTCCCCCCTGTAAGTTGGCTGTCATTTTCCACAGGTTTTGACCTAAAGTCCCATTTACTTCCATGGATGAATGGAAGCAAAACTCTTTTCTGTACAATAGAGGATAAGGATGAAAAGAAGGTGCAAGCGGGGAGGATACAGAGAGAAAGGAAGAGCTAATTCACTGCATTATTCTCCGTCATCCACACCCCACACATCTTTCCCACCACTCCTCTTCTCCTCTTCATACTAAAACCCAGTGCCAACAGGGAGATACAGAATGAAAAGAGAGTCTCCATCGAGCAGACAGCCCGGCACTAAGTCCTTCCTGACTTTGTCAGAGTGAGTTATTCATATTGTCCCGCCCTGTCCTGTGTCCTTCATTAATACATAATGTGTAGCACCTGCAATTATGCGCAGAAAAGCTATTTCAGGTTTGATGCTCTGAATTACAACAGGCTGGGAAGCAGCCTTGAAAATACGAGGCTCTTGTCTCCGAAATTTTACATTAAAAATTAGTTATTGACATTTTACCTTGACAGATGCCAGTTGCCAGTCTCTTTTCTTTTCTAGTAAACAGAAATTTAGTACAGCCTGGATTGAGCTTCAAATAATGAAAAACATTCCCTTTCAAACTAACAACACTTTAAAAGTTTATTTATTTCTTTTAAGGTTTAAAATTTTCTTTTTTCTTCTGTAAAAGGTAAAAAAATTTAAAGAGAAAATCCTATAAAAAAATGCTTCAATACTACAGATCTCAAAGAACTGTTCTGGGAGGAGAGCCTGAAGAATTGGACGAGACACTTAGGCGAGATTCTTAATCCGTGTGACTCCTCTGAAATGTCCCAGTACACCTTACAGTGGAAATAACAGGACAGAAGCCTAATCTCTTCCATTTGAGTTCTGCTCTCTAGAAATCAATGATGGTAGAGAAGCTAGTGTCTCCCACAAGAACAAAGCAAAACAGTGTTTCAGAGGCAGCTAAACAACATTGGCTGTCCTTGTGAAAACTGCAGAATGTCCTGATCGCACATTACAAAAACATCATTCCACAGCCACTGTGGTTTTATGGCAAATCAGAATATAATACATCTATGCTGGTCCAGGTTAGTTAATGCTGGTGGACCAGGCACATAAATTCAGGAAGGGCTCTTCAGGTGAGGCACTTTGACCAAAGAAGTCTTGCTTGTTAAAGGAACACGCCGACTTTTTGGGACTATTAGCACTGCTACTTGGGCGGAGTGATTTGCTCGCAGCACCTGAGAAGCCCCGTGGTGAGGAGCAGAGAGTTCGCTCAGAGTTGGAGTAAATAGTTCCCAGTATGTATACGGTTAGAAGATGGCTGTGTCTCATGTGACCTTGTTATTTGTACACGCTGAGACTATACAAATCACAACATGTAAATAGGAAAATGTTGGCGTTATTTTGTCACTTATTGGGAGCAGTAGGCTAGATGGAGCCGTTTACCTCCAGTATTTGTGCTAAGCTAGGCTAGCGGTGAGTGTGTCAGACAGAGTTACAGCACGCACGGAGATGAGAAGGGTATGTATGGACTTATCTAACTCTGGGAGATACGGTGAATAAGCTAAAGTCCCAAAAAGTCGGCATGTTCCTTTAAAGTAGTTGCATTCAGTACATGCAGGCAAAACACAATATATTCTGGAGATATGCATTTAAATCATGTTGATTTCTATTATGTGAAATGGCCTTATTTAGATCAGAATCAACCAACCAAAATTATGAGATGATACGCATCCAATCTTTTGACCTTTATCATACAGCTTTGTTGACATTTCTCCATAGTGGCAGGCCGTCAAACCAGATAATCTAATTTGAAGTCAACATAAAATAGCGTTCATAACCTGTTCAACTTCCAAAATGTGATGTATTCCTCAGTTAAACAAGATGTTCAAAAAGATAAACAAACAAATAAAGCGAAAAGAGCGAATTTTGAGTTCAGGCTGACTTTGACAACAGCAGTGAATGGTAAGGCCAGTGGTACCAATGGTAATCTACAGAAGACGTCTGTCTACACTTGTGTTTGTTTTGTGTATGTGTGTCTATTTTTATGTATAAATCACCACACTGTGGCCGATAATTTTTCTAATTAGCATAGTTAGTCTATCACAGCTGGATTGCTAATTGCTCTTCTAGTTGCAGAAGCCTGTACTGTGACGGACCAGTCCTTTAAATGGGGAGACGCCAGCGTCTGTGAAAGCACTCTCCGGGGCTCAATCACATAACTGTTTCATATTAAATCTACACCCAGATTCCAAAAAATTCCCATATTCTGACACCCTTTCACTTCCTTCAGAAAGTTACGTAACTTAACAACCAGTTGTTTAAAAGTTCCCTTTGAAGTTACAATCTTAATTCAGTGGGCTTGTGTGATAAACCCCCTCAGTAGGCTTTTAATTGTTTTCTTTTTAAACAAAGTGTATGAAGCCTCTCATGAATCATAAATCTATGGGGGTGGGGTAAAAAAAATATTTTTTTACTAGGAATTTCCCAGTAAATTCACTATTATTATGTATTATTTTTTGCCACGTTCCATGATTTAATACTATATTTTAATTTGACAATACTTATATATTTTGCTTCTTTAGCTCAAAGAAAAAACAGCTATTCATTTAATAATTCAAACATAAAAATGGAAATAAAACTATTTAAAGACCCCCTGTTGTGAAAATCAAGGTTTTAATATTGTTCATATGTCTATGTGGTGTTCTATGGTCAAACCATGTGCAAATTCATAAGCCAACACCATTGCCGAGTATTTTCTTCTTAAAGGGGACATATCATGCTAAATCCACTTTTTTAGCCCTTAAATGCATTTTGTTATATATTTGGAGTGTTTAGAAGTACAGAAAAGTTTAAATTATTCTCTTCAGGTGCTTCGTTGATATCTTAATATTCTGTTTTGGTCATATTTTTCAACCGGTTCAGATTTTTCTGTCATCTATGATGTTTTTACAACTATTACGCGGAACTGCCAAATTAGGACATCGACTTCCGGCCCAACACTTCCAGCAATCCGCCATTTTTATTTCTCGCTGCAATTTTGTAGTCCAAGCTAAAGGATGCAAAAGTTACGAGAGGGTAAGTTAAAATGTTCGGTTGTTGGATGTAGTAACCCACACGCTTCATTACACCGTCTAATGTAGATGAACTGCCGCGCTTGTGACAGGGCGCATGTTTAACTGAAAGAACGAGTAGAGAGAGAGACACGGTTGCGCGCGCATATTATTGTTACCGCATATTACTAGTCTTGTGGTGAACAATTAATCCGTGCAAGTTAATACACAGAAAAAAATTGTTTGCCGTGGTAATCTTTAATCAAAATCTGAAATGTTACTTCCGGTCTGGAATGGCGTTCCTTTTCTGATGACGTCAGTTTGACGGCTTGGGTTGAAAACGCTTAACCACTCCCCTCAAACCGTTAGTCTGCTATGAGCAGAGATGGAGAGGAGGAGCGCTAAAGTAAAACCCTGCCCTCTGTTCAATATTCCGTTTCTCTTGGAATTACGTCACAACACTGGAGAAAAGTTGTTTGCAACTTCCGGTTCACGGGGACTTTAAAACTGCAGAGAAAAAAAGACAGTCTCAAAAAAGCGGTTTGAAATTGCTGGTGTTTCTGATGTCACAACAAACTACCTTGTAACCAATCACGTCAACGTGCCGGCGGCCTTTAGCATATCATTAACTATGCTGAAAAGCAGGAGAGTCTCAAGAGAAGCCAGGTTATCCCGGTATACTTTTCTGATGATATGAAAAATCGGGTACATTTAGCTATATCCATGTTTTTAACACATATCGGGCGAATCTATGATCAACTAAGCCATTCATAAAAACAGTCACTTGCTTTGTTCCTGAATGAATGAATGTTCCCGTTTTGAACAAATCGTTTGAATAAATGATTCAGTGACTCAATCATTAAGACTCGCTGCCACCTACTGGGGGCTTTAGGAAAACCTGGTCTGTTTTCATTTACATCTATGCATTTATGAAAATTTGGTTCATTTTGTAGATTCAAATTTTTAATTAACACAATACTGCATGGTATCATAATACTTCAGCTGGTATAGTATCGTAAGAAGTATTTATGGTATCATGACAACACTATTCACTACGTGCCACTTAAAGTTGATGTAAGATGGAATGTCATTATATATAACTTGTTAGAATTGTCCTTTGACCTTCAACAAATCAAAAGTTAACTCAAGTGTTGCTAAACAAGTATAATTTAACCACGCTAATTCTGATTGAAGCACCATGTTGGTGCAAACATGACAACAGTTAGTTAATTTTAGGATCTTCTTGGCACTCAAGATCTTCAAAGCTCAGCTGATCAGAGACTTCCCACGGCTGGCTTCTGTTCTCTCAGCGGTAACTGTGGTGAAGGAGCTTGCACACACTTTCTGCTTTAGAGTGTGGGTGACTGGTCACTTGGCGTCCTACAGAGGAAAGTTATTGAAAAGACCTTTGGGGACAATCCTGACTGGATTTATTGCGCTGCAATTTTTTTTTTTTACTCGCACTGTGTTTCGTATGGTAAAAATAAGAAAAGAAAGATTCTGAGTTTCATCATCACAATGCTGATTCAATGAGACTAATTTAATAAAGTCAAAAGACAGACACAATGAATAAGAGAAAAGAGAAAGCAGAGATTAAGAAAAGGAAAACACAGACCTCAAAGAAGAAATAATGAAGACAGAAATGATGCACACTCGAACAGAAACAAGGCCTGTGGATGAAAGATACAGATAAAAGTTTTGAATGATCAATAAATATATCTCAGTCTCACTGTAGACAGATAGAAGAAAAGAGTGAAAAGATAAATCCAGTTGTGTTTGATTTAAAATCACTAAAGGCTTCAGCAAACAGTAGCACTGGAGAACAGATAAGCACGGTCATCTTTGAAATGTCTGAAGATTGTGACATTACAAGAAGCATCAATAAATGTTGTCTTGGGGGACTTCAGTTCAGACTCACACAAACACTCTCTTACAGAGAAGTTAACATTAAATGACAAAATGTCATGGGATTGTGTTTGCTGAGCTTATACAAACATCATCATGTAGAAATCCTGAAGACAAAAAAACATCAGATATAAGCTTTGGTGACGCATGACCTGATGGAGAGAGAGAAATAAAGAGAGGGTCAAAAATGACACAGCAGATGGTAGCCAAAATTGTATCTTCGGGACCATATGTTCAACAAAGTCCCCAAAATGTGACTCCAGTTTGAATTCATGTGACATTTACGTCTGAAGGCTGATGTGATGACGTTTGCTCTTGTGACTAGGAGAGATCCTTACTCTCTTTTAAATGCATGGAATATTGAAAACAGAGCACAGGTGTCACTCTTTCTTTCTCTCGCTCCCCCTCTCATCAGGTATATCTTCTCTCCTCTCACTCTCTCTCATCTTTGGTCTGACATTAACTTTCAAAGGATCCAGTCTATAGTAGAATGAGAGGTAGTCAAATGTCACTGAGAGTGTTTGATGGACAATCCGCCTCCCTTTAAATCATTGTTGCACCTGTCTTAAAGGGACAGTGCACCAGGACCTGTTCTATACAATTCTGTCATTGTTTGCTCACTTGCATATCTTTCCAAACACATATGATGATATTATATATGGAACAAAAATGGAGAAATATTTCTGGAATGAATCTTTCAAAGTCTGAGATTTGTTTACTGCGAAAATGGCAATAGCAGTTCACTGCAAATAATCTTCCGTAATCACTGATTCATTCCTGCTAGATCATTTACTTGGACTTGTGTAATTGAACCCACCATAATGAATGTCTGCCAAGCTCTACATCCAACTCCCAAGATAAATCAGGAGGCATGCCAGCATTATAACAGGATAAATAAACAATATCATATTCTAGTCTATCTACTTTCATGACTCCAGAGTGCTGATCCGACTGTGGGACATCAAGTGAGTCATATAATGGAGTTCAACATACTAATGTAGAGCATCATGTAAACTGTAGCCATCACACTAAACTCGACTTTGGGGGACAAAAAGTCTAATTTATGAGGCTAGAAAATTCCCACGTTAGGTGATAACAGTAAAAATTACCCCAAGAGATAAGAATCATGGAAAGATATTTTGATGCACTTAATGTGCTGATGGGTTTACTGACGACTAATTTGAAAAAATGTTGTAATATATATATATTTTTTTATGGAATATATATATCTATAATCTTTTATGTATTTATTACACTTATGTTCAGTTAGTTTCATTTTCATTTTCACAAGTGTTCTGTGGCTGCGTTTACACTTGGCATTAACATGCGATCACCGCGATCCGATCAAGCAGATCAGATCAAAAGCCAATCAGGACATGGTGCATTTACACATGTCCACATCGAGTGGCTTTTGTGTCTGGATAACAGATCGGATCTCGCATTCCCGCAAACAAAAACAAAAAAACCAAAACAAAGGATGGCTGCAAAATCGACCTGAAGTGGAGGGTTTTCTTTTAAAACCAGTTTTCAGTCTGGTTTCATTTTACAAATCTCACAAAATGAGGAGGATGAAGAGGCTGCAAGTGCTAATAATGTGGATAGATGCCGTAATGGAAAGGGTACAGAGAAACGTATGGGTCCGAGAACGTTGCCAGCTGTGGTGGGAAAAATTTGTGTTCTTTACAGAAAATGAATGGTTCTGAAACTTTTGGGTGCGAAGCAAACATTTCAGTATTTGCGATGTAGGGGAGAGTGGGGCCCAACCTAACGCGGGGCTAGTTGTAACACCATTTTAAATACTTCCACACATACTAGCATGATGAAACTTAGAGTATTTTCTAGTTGCCATATCAACACTAGATAGAGAAAAAATTGCTCATAAATTCTGAAATCTTTGGAAGATATCACTGCACATTTATATAACCATAGCAAAAGAACATTTCTTATTTTAATTTTTCAGCTCTATTTTTGGTGTATTTTTTTTAATTAGACACATCTGATATTATTTTAATCTCCAATGTGTTATTTAACAGTTGATATAGTTCTTTAATGCTTCACAAACTAGCAGAAGACAGGGTTTAAATCCAAGTTGTGCAGCGCACGGGCACGTTATAACACTGCGTTACAATGAGCCCCTATTAGAACTATGCTATTCTATTCTATACTTTTATGAATGCTATTGAGAAAACATTAGAAAAAGGTGAATAAAGACTGAGAGATTATTCATTATTGGAAATTAGAGCTGCACAATATATCGAAAAATGATCGTTATCGCGATAAGATTATCGTTATCGTGTTATCGTTCACATATCGCGTCTAAAAACGCCTGGAAAGTGCGGCCGCGCCGCTATCTCCTTCTTTCCACAAGCGCTTGCGCTTCCATGGCGTCTGTCATTGCTATGCAACCATGAACTGCGCTGAGTGCTTTCCATGATGATGAGAAAGTATCAGCAAAGGATTCATTGATTTCTAGCCCTTGCATTAGCTTTACTACTAGATATATTTATGGAGATGAGAAATAAAACCACCCTGTATAGCTATGATCAGCTGTTTTCTCCGAAAAGAGAAAAAGTTATTCTGAAAAGTTGAGATGTTCTCATCTCGCCGCGGCATAAGCGGGCCTGGAAAAACGTTCTTCCATTATGGGCGCTTACCGCGCGCCTACATTTGAAATATGCGCCTACATTTGAAATATGTTTCTGATCTTCTGACGATCAGAAAAATATCTATTAGCCTACCTGTTTATTTTGGTTTTATCGTTACATATAAAATTATAAAATAAATTTAAATAGCTTCATAAAAATAGCATTTCTCTAGGGAAATGTTATATCGCAAGAAATATCGTTATCGCAATACTCAACAACAATATCGCATATCGCATATTTTCCCAGTAGCCTATCGTGCAGGCCTATTGGAAATTATTCATTACATTTACATTTACATTTAGTCATTTAGCAGACGCTTTTGTCCAAAGCGACTTACAAATTGGGACTAAATTAAGCAAGTCATCGTGAAGAGGCAAAAAAACAACGCAAGAAGTGCTCAAAATACGAAGTTCAGGCATTATTCATTATTATTATGTTTTGAACTATGTTGTATAGCTGTGTTTTCTGGTGTGTTCGTTGTCAAACTCAAAAATTATTTCATATGGAAAAGTTAATAATTGTATTTTATTGAGAAAATATTTTAGTTTGTCTTGTATATTTTTTTTTATTAGATCAGATAGCATTTTAAGCTATCATATGGTCATGTTACAATGTACCCCACCTATGGGGCATGTTGTCACATTTCACTTCCATTCTTTCGGGATATATCAAGAAAAAAGTATACACTGTATTAATAAAACAAAACCACATATATGTACTAGACATGTGGGAAAAAAATTAATACTCTGAACCCTAAGTAGGTTTACAGAAACGGAGAAAGTCAAAAAGCGTTAGGTTGTGCCCCGCTCATATATTAATGACAGTGGGCGGGGTTTTGTGTGACATCCACCTGTGAATGCAGACACAATGGCTGGATTGCATTTACATTACACTGCATTACATTCCCATCACAATGCATCCTCGACTACTTCTGAACCTGAGCCATGCTAGTATGTAAATACATGAACATAAACAAAATAAAAATAGGAAAAAAAATCATAATAATGTTTGCATGTAGAGATATTACACATATAGATAACGTATTTATTTCTCAAGTTTAAATGTCAGAGCTTTTCTTAAACTTGTCTTGTTTTTCAAGAAAATATATGTATAAAATATAAAATATAATAAAATATAACATATTTAAAACAAGATCAATTTACTTGAGAAGCAAAGTTCTGTCAAGTACTGTTGAATTTCTGCAGGTTTGTTTATCTTACCCTTGTGGCATAGCCATCACTTAGATTTAGGCTGTATACAACTTATTACAAGTCTTAATTTCTTATGCATTTTTTTTTTTTTTTTTTTTTTTTTTTTGGGGGGCTTGGGTTGTTTAGGGTTAGGAAATAAACTCTACTTGAAAGTGCCCCACAATGCATCAGGACACACAAGTTTCCCACAAAAAAAGGTTGTTTGTTCAGTGAACTTAATTAAATTGAGGAAAACTTTTCCAGGCAATTACTTTAGGTCAGTACAAGAAGGATAAAAAAAAGTGAATGTGTCATACTAACTAGCAACAGCGCATGTAATTTAGTGTACTATTATATCCAACGTATAGGATGAGCAAAAGAGAGACTGGTCTCAGTACTAGCGATTACCACAGTTTTTTCTCATTGTGTGAAGCAACAGACATCCTAGTAATCATATAACCACCCACAGCCTAAGCACCACTTTTCAGCCCAATGATAACTACAAAACTCAAAAACATAACAAACTCTTCAACATAACTGAACATTAAGCAATAAGCAATAAGTCTTTCACTTTATTAGATCTAATTTCAAAATGTACTTTCCTAATGCAGTCCCATCCAAAGCATGCTGGGAACTACAGATCCACTGCCCAGTTAATTATGTCAACAAAAATTATTCAAGTAGTCCCAACACAAAATATTTAAGTTAACATTAATTTTACAAATTTAAGCGGATTTAACCATCATATTAATTTGTGAGGAAAAGCAAATTTTTTATGATATTCAGATATATCTACTGTCGCCAAAAATACTGATTAAAGTTTTTTTTATAGTTTTGGGTTTGGGTTGTTTAGGGTTTATTTAAATTGCTTCAGCAAATTTTAATAAAGTAATTTGAAAAAGTAGCAAACCATTTTTTTTTTTTTTTTTTTTTTTGAGTGCACCTTCTCTGGCTCTCAAAAATAAGTATTGCATAAGACTAATTTCAGTTGACGTTATGGGCTTCAAATTCCACAAAACAGCTTCACTCTGCTGGACAAACACACCATCTGACATTTAGGCCTGGAGGAAGCAGGAGGCTGAGCTTGAAATTATTCATTTGGAGTTTTCCGTCAGACCCAAAAACTAAGGAACATAATGTGCTTCTTCTGTTCTGTATGCAAGCAAGTCCCTGCATGTTTTTTCTTTTCTTTTCTTTTCTTTTATCTCTCTGTTTTTACTTAGTCTTGTTTCATCATTTTATTGTCTTTGATCAATATATTATTACTGCGTATTGTGACGCCAAGTGAAAGGTATCTAAATGTTGTATTCGGTTCTTGTTAAAAAGTTCTCTTGGCTGACAAGCCATAGCCAGACGATTGGGGAAAAACATTACCATATCTGCTTGATTGGCTGATTATTAGGCAGAGTTTAAGAAACAGCTCCCTGCTGAGGTATGTCTCTCTGTGTGTCTTACTAACAGTTTTTCTAATAAATTCCAAGGCATCTTGACTCTATCATTTGCATCCAATAGAGCTTCTAGAGAGGTATATCAAATCTGAAATAACATTACATAAAATAAATCATTATTAAATTGAATGTTCATTTTTCAGCCATTTTTCAGTTTTCCTGATTTAAATATAAAGTTTAAAATTATAGCCTACCCCAGATAAATACTCTAAAAGCAGTGTTATTTTAGCAAAAAACAGTGTTATTTTACGTGTTATTACAGTGTTGCAGTGTTATTTTGTCACATGTTATGTCACATATGACATGTTGAGATCACGTGACCAGTCAAAAACTTGACCTAAATTCGTTTTACTCATTTATTACTGGACAACAGAAAAAGCTGTAATTAGGCTACAAGCAGAATAACTAAACATGACACAAGGTTGGATCTATTCATGGATTTCATCAGGTCCCTTTCCACAGGTGTATTAATCAAGCACAATGCAGTCTGCATTCATAATCTAGGTGCTTGATTTTATACACCTGTGGAAAGGGACCTGATGAAACCCATGAATTTGGGAATCAAATGAATATTGTGACTAATCTCCATTGTTCTTGCCAAAATAGGGACTGAAGAGTTAGAATTATTTTTTTTTATTTTTTTTCATTTCATGTAGATCAGACTTACTGTACCCTCAGTGTAACTTATAAAATATTAATACGTTTTGATGCGTTTATTTATTTCCACTCTCCAAGGCCATAATGGACTTTGTAATAGCGATGGCTGGGCTGATGCCATTAGTACCAGGGCTTAATGTTTGCTCACAGAAGCATGTGGGCCGCATTTAATGTCTGGCAGGATGTGAGCATTGGCTTGACTTTGCTTGGCTAACGGCAGGTACCCACATTTGAAGCTAATGAATCTCTCTCCCTGCGTTTTAGCATGTCTGTTCTCTTTAGAGGGCAATGAGGCTTAAAGCTACAGAACACAGCATCTGGGTAATATGCTTTTTAGTGTAAGGCTGTTTGCGCATTCATTTGTGAAAGGATTATGAGCCATTTTTAACATTAGCTGAACATGCTAATGCATCTGTTTTCAGGTTGCCGCCAAGATGTGAACAACTTCTGTAAGAATTTAACATTATTGTGCATATTTTCAGCCATACTGGCCCTTTTAAACATACAAAATTTAGAATTACACAGCATTCATCAAATAATTATTTTAATAACATGGGAGCTATTGTCATAAACCGTCCAAAAATAGTGTAAAGAGACAACTCGAGAAATTCAATAAAATATAGAAACCAATTGTAAGTATAGTGGAGTATAATGAAGTGATCTTAAAGCTACAATATGTAATTTTTTCACCGCTAGGGGTCGCTAACCTCTTACAATAACAAAGGCGTAGGTTGATGATGCAGTGAATAAGCGGAAATCATGGAACTTGTCATCATGCCGATGGATCTAATAATGTTTATGGATGAGTTGATTTATGGACATTGATGTTTTTAACATGACTGTGGTATGAAACAGGTCACGATAGCTAATGAGAGACAGTTATCAGTGCCACACGCGAGTCCCGCGGATATAAAGTTACAAGGGACGGGCACTCTTTAAAATTGTGAATTTCTCTTTATTTACAAATTCTTGGAAACATTTAGCATAATGTAAGCACACAATTGAAAGAAATATATAACACTGTGCAAGTGTTTTTTGGATATTTTGATAAAAGATTCTTACATATTGTACTTTTAAGGTATAATCCTATAATGAATGAAAAAACGTGTGAAGGTCTGGAAGAACCTCTGGCTATTATTAATGTAATGACACCGACAAAAATAATAATATTCTAACCTAATATGATCAGTATTCCCTGTGCTTTGATATTTCAAAAGGTCCACGTGTCTTATCGCACTTAGGGAAGTTTAATTTTAGAAAACCTCCCACAGACCTGCGTCAGGTACTTTTATTACTGGGGAAAAAACTCAAATTCGACCATTAATGTGGCGGTAAGCAGCACTTAGGGATGGCTTATTAAAGAGTGGAAACCTGATGAGTATAATTAGCTCATATGTTTCCCTCGACAGATGCGCTGGGGACATTAATGTGTTAGTAAAATCTCTCTTGGATGCAAGCTTACCACTGATTATGCCGATATTGTCACAAACAAATGCAGGCTGCATTTAAATGTACATTAAAGAGGACTGCACCAATCATCATATAACGGGAGCAAGCTAGGACCAAATGTCAGATTAACACTATATATGATTCAATAAAAAACAAAACATTGCATTGCATTAAATATAAATAATGCAAGGATAAAATGCTCAGAGAAATGAGGGACAATGCTTGAACTAATGCCCTTAGTATACAGTAGCTTTACAACTACTTACAGTACAACACATTTCACAAATACTCAAACTTTTCTGTAATGATGAGCATGTAAAAGAAAATTTTAGCTTAAAATTTCCCTAATTAGTGTTTTTTTTATTCTTAAAAGCTTCCTGTTATATTTCATTAAGATGGTTGCAACATGATGCTTACTGCATTGAAAGAGAGAGAGGTCTGCTTCATTCTACAGGCCTCCAGACAGGTGTCTCTTTACTGTGCTGTTGCACTTACCAGTGATCCTAAAGCGGCACTGTTGACTCGGTGGGCAACATCTAAAATTAGAAGCAGAGCTGATGCTGATTCAGGCCACGCTCAGAGCCCAGGCTGTTTCATTAAAGAGATGGGTATGCCCTATAGGTCACAGACTCAGACAGGATCTGTCACGAAAAACCCCTGAGTCAATGCCTCCGTCCTCGCCTACACATGCTGCTCCAGAGATGCATTACAGAGCAAACAAAGAGTTTTAATGATCAGTGGAGATGCTAGTGGTGAGCTAGCATCAGTTCTGACTTCAACCTATATTTGTATTTAGCTTAAACATGAACAGTTTTGAACCATTCTGTTTAGTGTTCCTGTAGCTCATACTGTATGGTAGAGCATTAACAACACCATAGAACAATGTGTTCACTCAAACTGAATCAAACTGAACTGAATCAAACTGATTAGGGCCGGGTTTCCCGATAACGATGTATCTTAGCTCTTAAGAGCGCTCTCTACGTGCAAGGTTATGAACGCTCGCAGCAATTCCACGAGCGTTTCCCAAAAATGCACTTAACATGAACGCGCGAGAACGCGTTTTACGTGCTACTTAAGAGTCGCTGTCCATTCACGAAGTGCTGAAATATAACCTTATATGGAATCGTATTCTGAACGTTTAGCCTTAATTATTAGGTTTAACCTAATAATCGTCATCTGTGGATTAGCAATCAAGACAAGTCTAAAGTCTACATTCAGGTGGAGATAGCCTACTGACAAAATGTATGAACAAAAAAACAAACAAGAAAAGATACCTTTCAAAAAAGATGAAATTAATGTAGGCCTAATTTTAGAGGAGATAGAGCGAAACAAAGATGTTATTTTTAACAGATTTAAAGGACACCATACAAATAAGGAAAAACAAAACATCTGGGTGGACATTGCAAACTAACTGCAACCCGGGGTGTTCAAAGATCAGGGCAGGTGGTCTGCAAGAAATGCCCAATGCATGGCTGGTATTCGTGCACATCGGAAGTCATTGACAGATTTTTTTTTTTTATTCATCCATATTTTGCCCAGTCTTTGAAGCATATTTCCCACATTACTTCGTTCTTTTATGTTTTGTTTTTTTGTTCATCCATTTAATTTATACATTCATTTAAACAAAAAACAAGTACAATAAAGTGTACAATAAAAAAGTACAATCAAAACCTTATATTTGTACTCACTTTGCAGTGTAATCTGTTAAATCTAGATAAAAGTGTAATCTGCCGGTTGTCCTGCAGGTGACCTTATAAATCTGTCTTCTTACGATGCACTTTGGGATTTACGATTACTCCAGAGCACTCGTAGTTCTACGAAGATTTTCAAGTGCTACTTAAGTTACGATGCTTTTGGGAAACAGACCATAATATTAAGATCAGTCGTACGATCGTTTTTACGAACTTCTTAGGCTTACGATGCTTTTGGGAAACGCAGCCCTGAATAACTGAACTTAACAATTGAACTGAACTAAATCAACGTAGGCTGCATTTCAACGTTGACTTCTCAACAACGTAACTTGCTGCTTAAAGCTACAATATGTAATTTTTTTTTAATTTTTTTTAGCTGTTTTTGTACAGCTAAACATAACTTGAAGTGGGTGACACCAGACGTATTCAAGTTACAAATGGCCGCATCTGCTTTTACTTTTAAAGCTACAATATGTGAGATTTTTGTAATAAAATATCCAAAAATCTCTTACACCGTGTGATATATTTCCGGCAGCTATGTACTTACAATATCCCAAAAGTTCCCAAAGATACAACACTGCGTTACCTCACAAGTTTCAATCGTCTAATAAACTGACCTGTGTGAGTAGTAATTCAGCACTTGCGGGTAAGTTAGTTCGGTAGAATGAAATGTCCTTATTCCTTTATATCCAAAGAAAGATTACACTGGAAATATTGTTAACATTTTAATTGTTGTTGTAATTGTATAACCTTTTTAATAAAATAGCAACAAAAAAAAAAAAATATATATACAAGGATACATTATTTTTATTGTGCTTTATTAGTGACACATTTGGGTAGATAATATATTCCAAAACTTTCTGAAAATACAGTGAGAACAATTAACTGCACTATTACTAGAAATGTTTACCTTGGATATTATACAATGTGCAAGCACAATTTGTAAAAAAACAAAACAACAACTGTGTTTCCAACTGTGAACAAATTATATATATATATATATATATATATATATATATATATATATATATATATATATGTACACAGTATATATTGTCCTTGCATTCTTTCTTGTGGCTCAGTGACACACCTGAATGAAAGGCTAATTATGGGTGTGAACTTCTCAGGTGTGAACCACTCAATATTCATGAGGGTGTTGGATCGTTTACGCTCACCCGCATATTGCCTTTCCGAACAAAAAGTGTCTTACAAAATTGAAATCAATGTATTATCTTATGTGAATGATTAGGCAGGATGATTTTCACATCATTTTGAAGAAAAAACTTTAGGCGACAAAATGCATTATTCAGAAGTCTTATGGACACATATTTAGTATGTATTTTGTGGCCTTATTTCAGAAACTTTCATTTTTAGTTTTTTCAATAACCATGCATAAACATTATTCTCTCAAAAATACAAACATGTACATACATGTTGCTCACATATTATGGTAGCCCTGTTTGTGCTAAATAGAGTGTAATTACACCTTTGCCATTAATATGTTTATAAGTAACTGAAAAAAGCACAAATGTAAGAGCATGTCAGAACATCTCAAGGACCCCAAAAACACCTTAGACCCCAGAGGGTTAAAGATATGGGCTACTGGTTTGAATCTGGTTGAGATGAGACATCCTTTTTGTTCTGACACTCTTGAGTAAGACACATAACCTGACTTGGCTCCAGCAGAACTGTTCCTGTAATTAAATCTGTGTCTAACACGTCACATGGGATGAAAGCGTCTGCTAAATGACTAGTAACTAGGCAGGCATCAGACAATGACACACTTATGGCGAAGCATGTCTGCCTCATCACTGGAGGTCTATAGCCCAAAATTGGCATCTCCTTGAAGACCACAGACAAGATTACAGGAAAGAAATGCGTTGTACAAGGTTGATGCCTACAGTCAGTACATTGCTTTAAAGAAATGCAAAACCTTTGACTATACTTTGAATATTAGCCAAAAGCTTTTTTTGCGTTCTTTGTGAAAACAACAATCTGCCACGGTCAGCACATCTGAAACAGTCCATCTGCATGAACGAGTAAAACTACACAGCCACAGGCAGTCCGAGTGATTCTCTCCAAATCATGCTTCCGTTTAAACTCATCCTGTGGTCACACAGTAAGCTCTCTGTACAAAACAGCTCAACTCAGCAAGATACCGCCATTTCTAAACACAGCCGATGAAGACAAATGTTTGCAGGCACCATAAGGTGTCTGTTCCTCCCATTTTTCTTTTTCTTTTTTGTCAAGTTTAATGCAACCCAGTGTGATAAATGATCAGAAGCCAAGAAACCGAATCAAACGGCATCTAAGATGCTTGTTCAAAACACTTCAGAAAACAGTTGGAGATTCATGCCATTGAATGGATGCGGTCAACCTTGGCATAAAAGGCCAGTGGGGGAGATCACATGCAGGAAGAGAGGAAGGGAATGGGTGAAATAAAATTACACCAAATAACATGTTACGGAGGGGAATGCATAAGCAGCTCTGCGATCCCCAATGGCAAAGCACGAGTCGTTAAAACCAGAAGCCGAGCTCGAGGAGAATGGGCTGCAATTACTCTCAGAGAATAACACTGTCCAAATCAATCATTGCCAAAACCCAGACAGGTGTCAGGGAGAATGAGGCGCGGTCCGATCGGACGCACGCTCCGACGCTCCAGTCACCTGAGAGTTTTGTCATAACACCCCCCCAAACCCCAGTATTAATTGGGGAATGATTAACGAGCTCGTGGGAGACGTGTCCTTGAACGTGCCAAGGAAAGCAGACGACTGCATCAGTCCTCCAAGAACTGTTCCAAATGCTCATGTTTGTACAGATTTCAGGGCCTCAGGAGTTTCTGTCTATCATGTTCTGCAAATCTGCCTCAATGGGTCAAAATTGTTGAAATAGATGAACTAATTACACAGTAAACAACTCAACAACTCGGATATCTGCACTTTCAGACACATCACAATCTAAATAACCTCAAGATGATGCGTCAGTAGGTAAGCCGGTTTTAGCAACCACTCCGCTCAAGTAAAGGTGCACCTTCATGTCAGCATCATTCATTACACTTACTGAGAATTTGATGCCTAATGGTCCAAATAACGGTGTTTGAATTACTCTTATTATTTTGAAGCAACTGAACATTGGCTTAAAAACTCAAATAAAGAAACAGGACTTAGTCTTATCATTTTATGCCACTACATGCCATACTATTGTAAACAAAGAAATCATGAATGTTCTTTAACTTATGTCTCTTTTATAGATAGACTGTATTTATGTATTTGTTGTTTTACACTTGTGCCAGATTTAGTGAAATACATAGTGTCATTGAAATATGAAACGTGATGTCTGAAGAAAAAAAAGGTAAAAATTACTTATGAACACAATTATTTAAATTTTCACATTTTATTAAATTTCTTAATGAAAACAGCCTAGAGAGAGTGTAAAAAGGTTTAAAAGTGCCCATAGTTGAAGAAAATATAATGACTTCCCGAAACAGATAAATGACAAATTGATAAATGTCATATCAAAAGAGTGTGATATTCTACATACTTGCAGACTGCTATTAATCATTTATTTATTTATTTTTCAAATGATGATGTGTTGTCTAGACTCTAAAGTCAACTTGCCTAGGGTTTGTGTGGAAAAAACCACCTCACTTTCAAATTTTATAGTTGTGTTCTATATTTGTGATTTTAATCAAGCAAGGTTTTTAGAATCACATTATTAATTCCACATTTACTGACTTTACACATTTTTGAGTGAGGCATAATGAGAAATAATTTGCATCTGAAACATACAAGCTAGCTGTGCATAAAACAATTTCCTGAATATGTGCTCATTTAGGATCAGTAATAAAGAGCCTTTATACTCTCAGCATGGCAGATCAGTGCAGAAGCTACAGTATAAAGCTACAGTATAAGCAGAGGATGGAAAGTTCATGGTTATAACCATTATTTGTGCCCTTCATCTACTCAGTCTTAACTGCATGTCTCGACTTCATGCCCCATAACTCCAGTTTATGGACCAGCCGGTCCAGTTCTGGTATAAAGATAAAATTAAGACGTCCTCACATTCCTGTCCAATCTTATAAAGTGGTTCTAATGGACATCAACATTATGGCTTTAATATTAGATAGTAAAATGGCATACTAAAATATAAAATAAGGAAAATCAAGGCTTTATATACCATCTTGGCATAATTTTTTCAATTTTATTTTTGGAGGTTTCAGACAAGCAGATGCATTGGACATTCATAAATTTGCATGCAGAGGTTAATATATTTTAAAATCTAACTTATTAAGCTGTGTTTTCAGGTCATTATGCCATGCTAAACATTCTAATATGCTGAATCGGTGCTATTCCTTATTATTATCATCAATGTTAAAAACAGTTGTGGTGCTTAATATTTTTGTGGAAACTGATACATTTTTCTCAGGATTCTTTAATGAATATAAAAATAACAGTGTTTATTTAAATGAGACATTTTAAAGCCCTGCATTTCAGCCCAAGCCCGACGGGCCCCGACTTATTTACACCCCTAGGGCCGGGCTTCAGGCCAATTTTCACGTCATAATTCACACGCGGGCCGGGCCTCAGGCCTGTTTTAGGCTTATCCTTCTTTTTATATTTTAGACATTAATTAAAAGAAAATATGAGAAGTTGACGATGGAAAAACAAACATAGAAAGACATTTTATAACCTAGCACACTGACATATGTTATATGACGAGATATGCTGCGCTGGTGTAAACAACATGAGACCCTGCTACTGCAACTGTCAAGACTGGCTCGCTCTGTGTTTACTAGTGTCCCCGCCAACAGCAGTAGTAGCGAGCGTGTCTTCAGCGCAGCTGGAAGAGTTATAGAAGAAAGAAGGACTGGATTAAAACCTTCCAGTGGATGCTGTGCTTTTCCTCCACGATGCTCTGTAAGAGACTGTTCTTGGCCATGTTAGGAAGCGGTCTTGTTTTTTTTTCGTTTGATTGGTCTTTATTTTCATTAGTCTAACTGTTGGAAACTATTGGAAATAAGAATGGCCATGTTCAGTAGTGAAGACTTGATTTTTGAGGTAAGATAACCTGCATGTTTGTTTTAAATTTAATTTAATTTATTTTATTTGTTTAGATTGTATATCTCATTTCGTTTGCAAGCACTGTTGCGACTGCGAGCAGCAGAGCAGCCTGCCTCAGCTTTTCATAAATGTCGTTTTACTGTGGTTGTGATAATAAACGTTTAAACTAACTGTCTGTGTGATATGCTTGAAGTGTTTTATATCTATGGATTTTATTGTAGCCAAGTAAAGTGTTGATTTGAGAGGCTAAATTTATCAAACATGTTTAACTCGCTGTCGGCTGCTTGGTCGTCATTAAAAAAAAATAAAAAAATAAACTTTAACAAAAAAAATTTGCTCCGAACATTTGTCTAAATTAACTTAATAAAGAAATGAAAAGAAACATAACTACTTTGCCATTGAAAACAAAACTGAACTATTTTAATGGCTGCAACAGTAGTATGAGGCAGGCTGTGTAATAGGGAAAAAAACGGGCTCCGGTCGGACTCGGGCTGAGAATTCTGATGAGCTGTCGGACACGGGTTGGGCTAGGGCCTGAGCGTCTCGGGCCAGGGCCGGGCTAAGGCCTAGATTTGAGGCCCGTGCAGGGCTTTAAGACATTTTGTAACTAATCCAGTTCTATCCAGACTGGACTACTGTAATGCTCTCCTGCATGGCTGGTCTTCCAGCTTGCACTGTTAAACCTCTGCAACTGATCCAGAATGCTGCAGCAAGAGTGGTCTTTAACGAGCCGAAGAGAGCACACGTTACTCCTCACCTCACACAATTGCACTGGTTGCCAGTTGCCGCTCGCATCAAATTCAAGTCACTGACGTTTGCCTACAGAACAACTACTGGCTCTGCTCCCTTTTACCTAAACTCATTACTTCAGACTTATGTGCCATCCAGAAACTTGCGCTCTGCAAGTGAACGTCGTCTTGTGGTGCCATCTCAAAGAGGCACAAAATCTCTTTCTTGGACTTTTACCATGACTGTTCCCTGCTGGTGGAATGATCTGTCTAACTCAACTAGAGCTGCTGAGTCCATAGCCATTTTCAAGAAACGGCTAAAGACACATCTTTTTCGGCAGCACTTGATCCATTGATACTAACACTTTCTCTTCTATTCTTTATCTATTTATAAAAAATAAAAAAAATAAAAAATACATGTGCTGCGTTAGATTGAACTGTTAAGGGTCATAGCACTTGCATATTGTTGTCCTACTGTTAGTTTAACTGCTTCTATTGTTCTCATTTGTAAGGATTTTGGATAAAAGAGTCTGCTAAATTAATAAATGTAAATGTTATGCATTGTTGGTAAAAAAAAAAGAAAAAAAAAAAAGAAACAAAAACCACACTGACCCTTAACTTTTTAACAGTATTGTATAATATATAATACAAAAATATCCAATGAATTAACAATCATGAACATGACAATTCAAATATACAGTAATACAACTAAATAATTTTAGGCGCGTCAAAAGATCTCCACAGACACAGTACAATCCACATGAGATAATCTCACAGTTTAACAAGCAGATGTACAAAATATGATACACCAGTGTTTTGCCAGTTTATCTCTTCGAATTATTTTTATACCTGTATCCACTGTACGTCCGAAAGACTGCACTGTATTCTTCCTTTTGATTCTAAACTGGACTCAAATGGCACTGAGAATTGGGTAAGAGAGAAACATAAACCACTTAATTGGGGAAATTGAAAGACGAAACAATGCTGATGACCTGGGTCTGTGGTGGAGTAGTGAGTTTGATGTGTCAATTAAACTCGAGGTTCTGTGGGGTTCGGACTGGACTGACTCCATTCGTAGAGCTTCCAAACAAATGGGTTTTTTTGGGGTGCGGACTGATGGGGCAGTGAACCCGAGGTCAGTCCTAGAGCTCCTCCTGTCCGATTTTATGGAAAAATCGGGTCCATCTGAGACATCCAAAGGAATTCTTAGTAAGAGTAAAACTATATGCAAAATAAGATACACTGGTGTTTTGCCAGATGAGAAGTTTATTCTATGTATCATCTTTTTACTACTTTAATTCATTTTACTCTAATTCATTTTATAACTGTATCATTTATCTCTTTTAATTCCTTTTATAACTCTTTTAATTTCCCTTGCTTTTATTTTGTGCTTATTTTCTATGCAAAGCACTTTGAATTGCCATAGTGCGATATTTTAATTCCTTTCTCTGCAAAGAATTTTGAATGGCCATAATGTAAGAAAAGTGCAATATAAATAAACTTGCTTTGCCTTGCCTAAAAAAAACCTAAAAAAAAACAACTTTATTTAGTTTATTTAGTATTTATACACCCTTATATATATATTGAACAGAATCAACAGCATTATTGTCATGTTTTAAGCAGGGATGATGAGAGGTGAGAATCAAGTCCAGCAACAGTTTATTCAAAAAACACAAACCAAGATGATCCAAGACAGAGACAGGAACATAATCCAAACATGAGAAACAGAGACATAATCAAGACAGGGGAAACCAGGAACACAAGAACAGCTTACAAAGAGGTGTATAGACATGCAAGAACAACGACCAACCAAAAGACAACTGAAACACAGGGGTATAAATACACAGGGAACACAAGGGCTAGTGATGGACAGGTGTAGATGATTAGTTCCAGTGGAAATTAATTAGGGTAACTTCGGAAACAAACAAGGCAACAGAGGCAAACAGGAACTAAACACAGGGACAATAACTTCAAAATAAGAGTCCCTATGACAACACAAATGAACACAAACCGAGGGAACATTTTACAATAATAATGAATTGCATCACATATCCCATAAAATAAACAAAAGTTCAGTTCACTCACATGAGTCATCTGAACAAATTGATTCACTAGAATAATTCAGACTTTAAAATAATACATATGAAAGCAACAGAACAGTTTTGCAGGAAGTGTTTGCCTCAGCTCGCTCAGATCTATGCTGTGTGCACAACAATGTGACATTAAAAACTGAGATGTAGCGCATTGTCATGCCATACCTCTACTTGCTGGAAAAAGTATCTTGTTACTGAAAAATCTCCACATATTAAAAGTAGAATAATACAACCACAGAACTCCAGTAACCCAGAAATATCAGTTCATGGGCCCTACAGTGTTAGAACACCTGCCTCAGACACAATGGCAGCAGGTAAAACAGGATTATGCCGTTTCACCTGAGAATCCAACTGACAAATTTTGGATCATGACCACCTTTTGACAGCCATACTCCATAAATAGCATATTTAATGCACCACGGGCCTGTAACAACACTGCTATCAAACATACAGCAGTGTAAATCAGAGATTCACAGTTCACTGCCTTGAACTCACTCAAACGGTCATGTCATCAGGATTATTCATGCAGAAGATCTGGACCTCAGATTACAGGAAGACCGTATCTGTGATTTGCTGAAGAATGAGCCAAGCGTGAATGTGATAAGGGCATTTGGATGAGTGAAAGTATGAAGCTATTTGTTAGAGAAGGACTTTGGCCTTATACACGGCCCTAACACCCAGGCAGCTCTTCGGTTCAAATCAGAGGTCTTCCAGGATGCCTCATCACTTTAAATAGCTATGATGTGTCTACAATCTTCTCAATCTCTCCAGAGATCTTCTTATAAACCTTAGATACAAAATAAATAGCTCTTATATGAAGTAAATACTTTTGATATACACTATGAATTAATAAAAATGCCAAAAACAAGAACATTCCACATTAGAAATTGTATTTGGCAAGTCATTTCTGCATATTGTCCTTACTCAATTCCTCCTTCGCAGGGAATTTGATTGACAGGCGATCTGACCAATCATAATCCGCCATCAGTCCGACAAAGCAATCAGGAGAGTTGTAGATTAACGTTGGTGGATTTGAACTTGAAAAACGGCGTGTGCTGGCGTCTTTCCACGGTTGAAACAACATTCCTTCTGGTGTTCATTCATGTTTATTTGATGCTATAAATTAACTAGAAGGAAGAGATGATCGGTTCATGAGCAGCTTTAACTGAGGCTCTACAGCGATCTGTCATGACACATTAAAGAGCCACAAAACGGTATTTATTGTTTTCATTTCTTTAAAAAATTTCCAAATTTGAACGTTGAGACATTGTTTCATATCCAAAGTAACCTGCTCTGTCTGTCAGCGCGTTGTCAGTGTCCTCTTTGCTCCGCGATGTATATTTCACAGCGTGAGAACCTGGTGTAGTGTGAGAGCGGCATGGCTTGTAGGACATAGCAACAATAACTAAAGGGGGTGGGTCTTTGCGAACGGTCAATTGAAATAAAACTTAGCATTGTGCTTAATATATGAAAAGTTAGTATTTAAGAGTAGGTTAAATTAACATAGTAACATGGGATTGAACCTAAAACCTTTATGCTAGCATCTACAATCCTTAAATGCTAATTTACCACCTTAAAAACCTTTGGCCTGCTAAGCTGTAATTTATAATTGTTTTCTTCTTTTTAACCATCTGTGTAGTAAATAACTTTAGTTAAAATCTCTTGAGTTCCCCAAGAGGGAATCTAGCAAACCCTGCCAAAGATAATCTGTAATCCACCCCCCTAAACATTATATCGACAATAAAAATGAAAACTGCTATAAAACCTTGATGAATAGGTTGTAAAAGAGATGTCTTTGTAGGACAAAGGTCACAGGACAGGTGCAAATCTATGATTTTTAAGTAATATTCTTATTTACTTCATGCAATGATTCATAGTTTCTACTCTCCGAAGTCTCTCATGCTTAAACTGCTTTTGTTGCTTTTCAAAAAGACTGGCTATAGCGTGAGGAAATAATGCAGGCAATGAATGATATTATTGGTCGGACCTACAGAACATTGTTCACAGATGAATCAGTGCTTGGAGTCTGCGTGAGGCATCTCATTTGTGAACAAATTGGGACATATTATTCATAAATGAACTGAAGAACAAGGCATGAAGATCTGCTGACTGACTGCATAACTGAACTAAAGAGTTAAATAAGGAGAGAAAATGGGCAGCAAGAATTGTGTGTAAAAATAACTGATGACACCCAACAACCATAAAAAGGACTTCTTTCCATTAATTCATAGACAAACCTTTCTATGAATAAACATGCATATATCCAGGACGTTGTGTGTATTATTACTGTTTCGGATATTGTCTTTTGTATATTATACTGTTTTATGCATGCCTTATGATAGAACTATTCGATAATTGAACCTTTGGTATTTGCTTCATACCAAAATAATCCCCAATTAACTCTCAACCCATTGGTGTATATCACCTTCTCATAACGTACATTGTATAAACAAAATAACTGCCAGCCCACGCCAATCATGCAAATGAGCCAGCTTTCAAACAAAGGAACTTTAAATTACACCATTTTCATTGGTCAAGCCATACTCAAGAGGTGTGACCTCTGCAGAAGTTTAAAGGGCACTATCTCAGTCACCCTCGCTTTCTTCTGGTTGCTGTTCGTGAGGAAAAGACTGGAGACATCCAGTCAGACTGTGACGCCGCGGGACCCCACTCTGCCCCAGAGGGCATCAACACATCAAGCCATGTTGTAACCTTCAACTCTCTCGACCACAACCAAGTCAGACTAACATCACTGCAGTTCTTAATTCTTCAACCCGAAAGAACCTGTAGCAACTTCACCACCATCAAGCAACTGAACCCTCAAAACTTTCTTCTGAGACTGCATATTCGGACACTCATTCAACGGCTAAGGTATTGTGCAAGTATGATACATTTAACTAACTAAACACAGGTTTAGAGTAAGCTTTAATGATGCGATCACAGCTACATGCTCTGTGTACTACTGTACCCAGTAGGGGTTATTTTTCTGTGGCCTCAAAAATAATCTTTTTGAGAGATGATAGATGATTAATATTAAGTGTTCGCTGCACAAAGAGGTTAATTGATTGAATATTGATTCTGCTACAACAAGTTAATTTATTAACTGATATTTATTCATAATTATAATGAGATATAATTATTTACTATTAATATTTATTAATATAACAATTAATATTTCCCTTGAGCTAATTTGCTACAAAGTGAAGACCAGATGTTGACAAAATGTAGCATCTTAGTGTAATAAGTGTCTTAGTAAGATGTACACATTAATGTTAAATTGCTTGTGAATGACTTTTGTGAATGAATCTTCAGACTGAATGATTCAATTAATTATTTTTAAAGGGACAGTCACCTAAAAATGAAACTGACTTTGGGGGGGAAATCCTCTTGTGTGTTCCACATGAGAGATTCATACAGGTTTGGGAAGATATGAGGATGAGTTAATAATGACAAGATTTTCATTTTCGGGTGAGCTAATACTTTATCATTCGAAAAGAAATAAAAGTCACTTGGAATAATGAAAATCACCACAGATCCACCAAACTCCATGTTAAAACAAATAAACAGATATACTTGGTATCTTGGAGACCCTTTGTTCTAGTCAGTATCACTCTGTAATAAAATCATAATGCACTTCAAAACAGAGGGGAAAAAAACACATATCCATTAACATATACAGCCGCCACTCATCCAACACATAGATCCACATTCTCACTCCCTGTTAAGAAAATAACACACCAGAGCTAAACAGCTCCAAGCTGAAGATGTCAAAGAAGTGTTCCTAGAATAATAGTGTAGAATCTGTTTATTGTATGTCATAGGGTCATATAAAAATAACATGCTTCACATCAAGATTCTACTGCTGAGACTGAAAAAGCTCCAAAACATGTTTATGTCTGCAACATGGTTGTTTTCTGTGTGTTCAATTAGTTGCTAATGTTCTTTGCTGTAACAACGGTCACTTCAAGGCCTAACATGGACAAGCATGTGTGGGAGAGAATGACAGGAATTCAATGTAAACGACAAACATTTAGCCATACATTTTCATTTTACACACGGTAAAGCAACCAGAGTACTCACTTTCGCAGAAATTGATTGATGGTGTAGTTGGAGTAGGTGTTTTAGAGTTTAAACCAAAGAGTGCTGTTCAACTTGAGTCAGCTAAAAAGAGAATGACCCACCCAACCCCGTAAAAATGATTTCACTGACTTGGCTAAATCCTTCATGAATTCATTCTCTCTCTCTCTCTCTCTCTCTCTCTATTCTCTTCTCTTCTCTCTCTCTCTCTAATCTTTTTATTCCCACTCTTGATTTTCTGTGCTGAAATTCTATCTTTCTCTCTCTAATCTTTTTGTTCCCACTCTTGATTTTCTGTGCTGAAATTGCTGATATAGTCACAGACACATACAGTAGATATGACACAGAGAATGTGAAACACAGATTTACTTCACTGTATCCACCTGTTCCCACTGGGTACTCTCGAACACTTTCATCCCAGTTCTTTTCAATTAGGTAGTGAGATTGTGGCAATGCTACTAACTCTGCTATATTTTTCATTGTCATTAGTTTCATTAGTGTCATTAGTCAGTTTTTTCAGTAACAAAAGTCTTTTAACAAGTAGCGACAATTTCTTTCTGTCAACACACACACACACACACAGAGAGAGAGAGAGAGAGAGAGAGAGAGAGAGAGAGAGAGAGAGAGAGAGAGAGAGAGAGAGAGAGAGAGAGAGAGAGAACTTTCCAATGAATAAGTTAATTTGGTTAAAAAGAATAAAACGATTCACTGTCCATTTATTGAATCAATTCGTTCAAACAGTTTGTTAATAAATTATTCAACAAGTGTCTGTACATCACTCCCTGTGCTACATTTACTGTATATCTTTTAGTGATAAAATATTTAGTAAAATTCTGCAATTCTTCACTATTTTTTCATTTCAGTCTTGTAGATTCGGATGTTTCTAGTTATATTTATATTTCTAGTTGTATTTAGTGTAAATATACCTACTAAGGTAGGCTATAATTTCATATTTATGCAATTATATTATGCTTTATTCTGTCATTTGTATGAGAATCAATACAATTGTTAATCTAAATATTTAATATTTCTATTGACTTCAGTAGTGAGCAAATAGTATTTCCTATCCCTTAATCTAAACCTTCCATTGAGAAACATTTTAGCATTTTACATAAAGACATTTAGTTAAGACATTTTCATTGTAAGGATTGTTGGTTGCTCCCACAAAATAAATGATTTCAGTTTTTACTAACATTCTGGGGACATTTGCTTCCAGAATGTAGGCACAACCTGACCAACACACACACTTTCCCTGAGGGAATCTATGTCAAAATCAGTGATGTTTCTGCAACAACAGTGGGCCAGGTAGAGTATTTACTGCATGTAATACACAAATAAAATAAAAATAAACCAGCCACTATTGTAGGACAAAACTTTGTCCAAAACACAGTCAGTACAGTCTCTGCTCGTCGGCTCTTGCTAACAGACCAAATGTCAAAACATTACATTGTCATTTCATCCAATTCCCTGTTGTAGGAAGTGCTTGCTTCTTTCTCAAAGTATTTAATTCAGCAGATATTACAAATGCAGAGATTGGTAAGACTTTAGTTTAGGCTCCGATTCTCACTATTAACTAGTTGCTTATTAGCATGCATATTACTGGATATTGCCTGTTTATTAGTACTTATAATGCACATTTGAATGCCTTATTCTGCATGACCATATTCTACATCTCTTAATCCTACCCAATAACTTTACTTAACAACTATCTTAATAATATTTATAAGCAGTAATTAGGGGTTTATTAAGGCAAAAGTTAATAGTGAATAGTGAGAATTGGACCCTGATCTAAAGTTTGACCCAGAGATTAAACTGAGTTTTGCTTCACCAAATATGAGAAATGCTCCCAATTTAAGACTGCTTGACTGATGCAAAAATAAACATCTATTTCTATCCAAAAGAGAAAGAGAAAAACACTATATGACACAGCTTTTAGGACGTCATCTGGATTTTTATATTACAAAAGACTAAAGGCTGGAATACACTAAACTTTTAAAATCTGAACAGATTTGTTGTGGACTGATGACTATAAAATGATTTGAAACCTATGCAATTATTATTAGTTAAAATATTAACTAGTTTGTTTCAAGCATTTTGACATTTTCTAGATTAACTGCCAGTTTCTCATGTTGAAAGACATTACAAAAATGGCAACATCCTCTCAAATCAAAAAGCCAAAATAGTAATTAATAATTTAAAACGATTTACCTATATATGTTCTCTTAATCCTGATTATCATAGAAAAAGTAAACTAGCTAATATGATTCTCTTTTTTTATTATTATTATTATCTTTAATTTTGTATATTAAGACATGCATACTGAGTCAGTATTTGTTAATATTTTTGAAAGTCTTTTATGCACGCCCAGGCAGCATTTATTTGATAAAAAATATGTAAAAACAATAACGTTGTGAAATATGATTACAATTTAAAATAACAATTTTCTATTTTAATATCTTTTAAAATGTCATTTATTCCTGTGATGGTAAAGCTGGATTTTCCGCAGCCATTACTCTAGCCTTCACCGTCACACAATTCTTCAGAAATCATTATTAATTTCAATAATATTCTTTGAATTGCTAATCAAGAAACATATTATTATCACAGCTGAGCTGCTTATTTTTGTGGAAACCGTGATGCATTTTTTCAAGATTCAAAAGAAAAGCATTTAATATATTGATATATGTAAATGTAAATGTCTGTATTGTTCCTTTTGATAAATGTAATTCATCCTCGCTGATTACAAGTATTCATTTCTTTAAAAAAAAATGTATTACCCCAAACTTTGAACAGTAATTTATCATAATAGGAATAAGGGAGAAAGTCTTGGTGCATCTGGGACTATAAAGTTGATTCTCTTCTCTTCTCTTCTCTTCTCTTCTCTTCTCTTCTCTTCTCTTCTCTTCTCTTCTCTTCTCTTCTCTTCTCTTCTCTTCTCTTCTTCATTTCATTCTTTATTTCTGCCACCACAACTTTTAACTTTAACATAACACCCATCTAATCAACACCAACAGCACACAGACAAAGTGCAGGATAAAACAAATGAACAAAGCTGCCAGTCAGTGAGACAGTGCTACATGCAAATATTACAAAAGCTCATGAATAGTCATGGCGAGAGGAAAACAGGTGTTTATAAGGCAGAGATGAAAAGATATGGCCTTTAAACCTGTCCAGAACATAATAAGAACCTCCAAAAGCCAAACAAACGAATCACTATCCAGCTCTGAGTGACTGACACTTCATCTTTGTAATAAACTTGGGCCGAGACAACAGCACAATGGAAAAGTGCCAGCTTTTATTGGATTTTCTGAACTGAAAAGCCCTGCAGTGATCACCGGCCCAATTGTGCAGGAACTTCTTGTTTTCTTTTCCCCCCTCCGTTCTTCTGACATTTTCACTCCTCTGGCTAAAAGTCAAATTCTCTCTTTTCTTTCTCCTTCTTTCTGAATAATACACTCATTCCACTGGAAATTTAAGGTAGTTCACTATGAGGCATCCATTGTGGTGAAACATTTGTTGATGTGAGGTAATTTCCAGTTGCTGGTTGCTAGGTTTGCATAATGAATAACGAGTCTAAAAGTCAAGAGTAGCGGTTTAAAAAAAATTGCAGAGGAAAGCGCTGGCTGCATTAACAAGGAATAGAAAGCTAATTTTGAATGCTATTACAGAGGAAAAACACCAGTCAAATTGTCACAGAATGTCACTCTTGAACTTTTCGGGGGAAAAAAGTTTTACTGCCTAGAGTAACCATCAAACATTTACCACATGCAGTACTAGCACAATGATTTATTATAGCGAGCACGACAAGACCCGTCTCTGGTCATTTCATTCATCAACGTTCAGTGGCAGATCCGTTCAGCATGCACTAAAAGCTTTAAGTTTCTTTGTACTATAGAGGACAGCAGATTCACTTTTGATGTGTCTGCTGAGATTGGGTCTCATTTGTAAAGGCTCCATTACTTTCTGTCTGACGCAATGATGTCTTTAGCTATTAGACCAGATAACATTATTCTCAGCACTCCACTGAGCACAATGCCTGGCCATTTAAAACCCGGTTCAACCAAGAGGTCAAGACGTGACTGATTAGCATGTTCCGGTTAGCCCCTGCAGGTAGATATCGTAACTACACCATCTGGACCGAAAAAGCATGTTTCTCCTTTGGCAGCTGTTCAAAAGCAGTAGAGATCAAGCATTTGGCCATTCCAAAGCATTCCAAAGAGTATTCTGACATTTTTTCTTTGCAAGTAATGAACAAAGCAAGATATTATACAATATAATAAATCACATTAAGATATAAAACAAGAGTTCATTATCAAAGATGATAACCAGGCAACTGCCACTAAGATGAATGGAAATGCTAACGAATAGATTTTCTCCAGGTATTACCATCCTCGATAGTGATCAAACACAACATTCACTTCAATTTTTCTTTTCTGAGATCACAAGGCATCATCTGTGACTTTTTTTTTTTTTTTTTTTTTACAAAACTTTAAAACTCACAGACCTCAATAAGCATTCACAGAACCTAGACTGAATAAGTTCCGAAAGTAAGTGCAGAGAGAATGTTTTCTTTTTTTTTTTTTTGGATCTGTAAAAGGCGGTCGGAGTGTGAGTATTTTTTCATTCCTCCATTCAATTTTTGCAACAACATGGTCATTTCAGCCAATCTTAAAGGTCAGGTCAGGCAATGAACCAATGGTTCGGATGAAAGGCCATTGATAGAAATTTAGAAACATAAATAAATATAACAGCCATTGGATCTCTGCCCTGAAGAAGGTTATGCTATTTCAACAACTGCAACTATTTTCAGAATATATAACACTCACAGGAAAAAAGACTTGTTCTGCTCAAGAACAACTTTGAGCCATTGTCTACATAGACATGAAAGTTATTTCTCTCAAGACAAAACAGACAGACAGACAGACAGACAGACAGATAGATAGATAGATAGATAGATAGATAGATAGATAGATAGATAGATAGATAGATAGATAGATAGATAGATAGATAATTCTATTTCCATTTCCATTCAACCATCCACTGAATTAAGAACAAAATACTATGAGTGATTTCCTAGATGGATGAAGGAAGTCCAAAACATTACACATTATGATGACTTTTGTCTACATTGCTTTTTTGTGGCCGATTGTATCTGAAACCCTGGCTGGATTCTCTGTAAGACCCCAGGACTTCAGTGATGGATGTCACCTGCCTCAGACCTTCTTCTTCACTCCACAGGCCCACATTATTCTTCTTTTCAGATAGAGAGTGGCAGTGAGAGCTTATGTCACAATGAATGCTGGGAAATATGTTTTCCTGGGCCCAAACAGATTATGTGTCTGCAAACTCATAGGTCCTTATTCATCTCAAGGTTAGAGAGGTGACTTCTAGCACTCAGTCTTCAGCAAAAGAGGAATGAGGGAATAAGAGAGAGAGAAGGAACGAAAGGGCGAGTGAAGAAAAGTGTTGTTTTTAAAAGCGTCTCTGTCAGAAAATGCACATTACGTGCTGTCACATCCATCAGTGTGTGCGGTCCAGGCAGATGGAGCTAGATGAACACAAATGAGAGGATGCTGGAACATAAACCAGATAGCACATCAAACATCATTCATGGTAGAATCAGGCCCTGAAACGAATGGTATTGAATAAAATCCACTTTATATTTGACCCATTTGTACAAGCCATTATATAAAATATCCACGGCATACTGGCTTTAACGTGTTCAGAGTGTCAACAGATGTATGGATGTGTTAGACTGTTGAGATAAATCAATATTTCGTGCCATATTGTCCATATGCAGAATATAATGTCACTTTTTTTTTCTTTTGAAGAGTAAATTCTAAACTTCCATTATATAGTGATTTTCATTACTCCAATTCAATCATTTCAATGTCTTTAATACAGTTATTTTTATTTAAAGGTGGGGTAAGCAATATTTCAAAAACGCTGTTGGACATTGTTGATATTTGAAATCAACCCAAACAAACACACCCCTCTCTTCATTGCTCCACCTCCAAAACTCACCCTCCAATCCTAACCACCCTGCTCCGAGTTGGTCTCGAACACCGATCCCCCAGGATGTGAGGCGAGTGCACTAACAATGACGCTAAACACCGCATTCTATAGCAGTCGTCAGTGCGACTCTGACTAGCTGGCCTCCGTTACGCAAGCAATCCAACATTAGATGTCTGTTTATCATAGCAAAAGTGCAATAAAATAATGCTTCACGAAAAATAAAGCGCAGATGATGAACGAATGGCAAGAAAGCAAAAAAAATGTATGTACAGTACACAAGAGTAATTACAAAATATAGCTGCAAGCAGCCATTATCGGGGCCAAGCAGAATAAGACGACAAGACATGCCAACATGTCTGAAAGTGTCAGACCAACTGCAACAATGAGCAATTCAAGACATTTAAAGAGGATTTTAGGCAAAATAGCTGAAAAATCATATAAACAGTAATTAAAAATATGATTTAATGGATTATCACTTTCTAACAATAGGTGGCGCAGTTACAAAACTGATGTGGTCAGAGTGAAGTGACAATGACACATACAAAGTTTGGTGTCAATATGTCGAGGCATTGCAGAGACAAAGCCTGAATAGTCATTTTGGCATCATGCTTCAACTTTGCTGCTGTGGTATACGAAAACAGTTTTGTCAATTGACACGAAATCCATAACTTTTAGTCGGCACAGTCTGGAGATGATACGATTCGATTTTGGTAGAAATCGGACAAACGGTCTAGGAGGAGTTAGAAAAAGTAGGTTTTGAATGAAAATCAAGATGGCGGACAGGAAGTTTGGCCAAATAAGGAAAACTTGGTATCTATGTTCTCAGCTTGACCCAAGGAATCTATTAACCCTTTCACACGTAAGTTTAAAATATTCTGTCTGACCCCCCAGCGTGAGCTTTTCAAGGCGGCCGTTATTTAGAATGTGTCACTTTATGGTTTCCATGGTGACGCGTCATTGCTTGTCACGTGACACACCGCAGCAACAACAGAGCTGATTGAATGATGATCTGCTTTTATGTCATTTTTCCTTTTTTATTAAAAATATTCACAAATTTGTTAGATATGGCATGAAATATCTGATATTCCGATTGTCAAATATATGCAAGTGGAAGTGTTTTGTTGTATAAACACCTTTATAAAGATCGCGTTAGTTGAGCTGTATGCGCAATGGGCGCCGCCATCTTAGTTTTTGCCGCAGACGCAGTTCAGAGAATCGGATCTGTTAGATTTACAACACGTGAATTCATCCACTTCTCCCGAAATACATAAAAGTAAGTGGCTGGTGAACTGGGAGAAGAATAGAGTAAACTTTAAAGTTACTTACACAATGTGTATCTGATATGAATAAAACGTGTCTAATTTTAATGGAAAGGATTATTATTGCCTCTTCCTTTGACATCAGTGTGTATTTTACAAACTCTAAATGTATTGTTTTTTTTAGTACTTATATGTCTGAAACCTAAAATAAACATTATGTGGTTGAAAACACTGAAAAGTTGTGATATATGTCAGCTCTGAGCGCGCCTGTCTCTGGCTCAGCGCCAGCCAATGCGCGAAAGCACATTTGAATTTAGCAGTTGATCACACCGGTGTGATCGTACGTGCGAAAGGGTTAAGACCAGTGGTAATTAAATAGGCAGATTTATTCAAAAGTTATTAGCCTTTTGGGAAATTTTGGTCATAACTTTTGACCACAAGGTGGCGCTGGTTCGAAACTTCTCACGCCCCTTCAGGGCATCGTGCTGATGACCCATACCAAGTTTCGTAACAATCCGTTCATGCGTTCTCAAAATACAGCATTTTAGCACAAAATTCTAAATGGCCAATATGGTAAAATTGGATATCAGTCGACTCGGCATGTTGCCCTGAATCTAACGAGACCTATTTTATGATTTTTGGACAAACCATTCAGAAGTTATAAGCATTTTTCATATCTCCGGACCAGTACATGTAGCCTCAGGTCATGCTTGTGATGACATGTACCAAGTTTGGTCTGAATCCAATAAAGCGTTGCGGAGATACAGCCTTACGTCTGTTTTCACAAGCGCTACGTAAAATTTGTTCGTGGGTTTATCGAAAACGGTTTGACGAATCAATTTGAATTCCATAACTTTTTGTCGGTATGGTCTGGAGATGATCTGGTTAAATTTTCGTGAAAATCGGAGCAACGGCCTAGGAGGAGTTAGAAAAAGTAGGTTTTTCGGAAAATTCTAAATGGCGGAAAAATTTCCATGACGGAAAATGACGTCATAGGGTGCCAATCGAATCGTCTTGAGCCAGGGAGAATCATTTAAGAATTTTGTTTCTAGCCCTTGTGGTTCAAAAGTTATTAGCATAAACATGAGTGCAATTTTGGACAGTTGGTGGCACTAGAGGGATTGGTTTTAAGACATCAAATTTGCTATGGTGACAGATTGGACTGTCCTCTATCAGTGTGCCAAATTTCATAACTTTCCCGCAAGCGGTTCTATGGGCTGTCATAGACTCCCAGAGCGGAAGAATAATAATAAGAACAGGAACAGATACAATAGGTGCCTCCGCACCTTTGGTGCTTGGCCCCTAACAAGAGTTCGTTGTTAGTTTCCAACAGCACAGCAGCTCCAGACACACAACGACACTCAAACCCAGTGTTACTCACGTGTGGAGCGGAATCAAAGCAACCTCTGTGTCTGTTTTCAGGCCTTCCCACTTATCTCTCTCCAGCGCTGGAAAGCTTTTCTAATATTAATGCAGGTACTAAAGCTCTTGCCCAGTCATAACCCTTCATTTTCAAGTGATTTCTGATGTGCTTTTCTCTTTTGTATTGTGCCTCATCTCTATTTCTGCAGTCTTTATCAAATCTCCCTCTTGCTCATTCTCTCTCCTCCCCCTAATGCTGATTGGCTACATATGTTGGTTGTTGTTTGTTCGTGTGTCGGTCCGACTAACTTCCAAACAGCGTTTTTCAAATATCGCTTACCCCACCTTTAAACAAAGAACGATTCAGTGTGTCGATGCCCTGGTGAAGCTTAACAGGTTAAATCAGGATAAATTAAAGCTAGCAAAATTAATTTTACCAACTCTGACATTGGATGACATGCTGGTAACTTGGAACTGCAACATAATACAGTAGATGGCTGAATGATTTTATCTGACAGAGGTAATGTAAGCAAATAAAATACAATCTACTAAGAAAGGCTGGGTTAAAGTCATGCACCTTCTGTGAAATTGTTACAGTGACGGTATATAATAGCAGAGCTTCATGCAATGATATTCTTCACATTATGCCACTGAAACTTAAATATAAGGAATCATATTTTAATAATAATAACAGAATTAAAAAAATTCCCTTTTTTGTGGAAGGTGATTTACTACAAATATTTAATGAATGGAATCATGCAAAATAGAGTTTCATGGCCATTTTGCTGCTACTAGGATTAAACATCCTTAAATAATAAAAACAATCATAATAAAAAAAAAAATTTGTACCTTGAATACTGTCATAATCTATAAACACTAAAAAATTTTTTTAGGGTTTCACATTTTAGGGTGAAATGTGACCCAGACAGATTATTGACAGGATTCGTGAGATCACCTTTAAAAGCATGAAGGAAAACATCCAGAGTATGCATGTAGAGCATCACCTGAGCCCTTCTTCGGCCTCCACACACACACACACACACACACACACACACACACACACACACACACAGAGTCATTGCTTTGCCATTAGGAACATCCACAGTATGCATGTAGAGCATCACACCAGTGCTGGCAGAAGAATCACAGCTGTGCCAGGACGTATGGTGTGATTCTCTGGCCCTGTGCGTGTGTGAGTGGGTACAGTATGTGTGTGATGTTTATAACTACTCCCAAACCCAGAACAGATGTATTCCTAATGGCAAAGCAATGACTGTGAGGCTGTGCATGTGTGAGTGGAGGACGAACAAAAGCTCAGGTCTATCAATTTAACATCAATTTATTACAAGATCCAGTGTTAATGCAACACATACAATCTCATACTTTCGCTTAAGCACTTGTTGGTAATTAATTTCCTCTCTTTTTCTGAAACACATGCTCACAGACGGGTGAAATCCAGGGAGAAGGTCATAGACAGAAAATATTTGAAAATGAAATTCAGCGTCTTTATGAGTGACATTGAAGTTCATCTCTTTGGTTCCTTTAAAGTCTTTTAAAAAATCTGCTGTTCATAAGAATGTGATGTAAAAAAAATCTAAACAAAAAGGCAGACATGTCTCCTTGAAATACGAAAGTTTTTTTTTACACACAAAAAAGTCGAGTCTTAATTGAGGTCCAGGAGTGTAATAGCGCTGGGTTATCGCACTCCGACTTAATTAAGTTCACGGAGAGAGGTTACCTAGTCGAAACGGGAATACGTTTTCAGAGGGATAGTAATGGAATGGTCTGTCTATTTCAACTTTCAGCAACAAAGCGAATTAAACATTTTTGAACATTTATTTAGTGAATCTGAGTTTTAACTGAATAATATATCAAATTATAAGCATAGCCATTAAAGCCAAAAATATAATTAAAAGTCTGTAAATTATGTAATCATAAAATCTCTTTACTGGGCGCAGGGCTGTAGCTCTGACCCCGAGTCATGATTCCTCCATGGTGCCAGTGCCATTATGAAAATTCAGTAATTATTAAATTTAACAATTAGTGAAGAAGTCTTGAAAGGAAAAATGCTAACAATTCATTCCATTTGAAATTAACATGACCCATGGCAACTGGATGTTAATTTTGCAAGTTTATGAAGGCCATGGAGCAATAATCTGATCAAACTATTATTTTAAGCAATAATTAAAGGGAAAAGTATAATTGACTTCTCATTCTGTGTCTACAGGAATTGTGTAAGAAAGCAGATGAGTTTATGATGCAACAACAAAAAAATTAATAAAAAAGAAAAGAAAACCTTCTTCAGTGAGGAAAGGATTTTTTAATGTGTATGAGTCTGAGGATGATGGGACTACCTTAGCAACAGAAGTGACAGCCTCACAGCAGCCAGACGCCCACAGGGGTTTTGGGGAGGACAACGTTTGCCCTAAGTGAAATGTGAACCAGCAAACATCTCATTCATGATTCAGGCTTCCTGCTCTCTGAACCACAGCTTTGGAGATGTCAGAAAACTCTGATTATGTCCCCAAGCTCCTCTAGCTGTCTCTGAGACGACAGGTGATAGACGGAGCTTTTGCCAAACACACACAAAAAAAATATTTTTAATGGCTTTGCTAGTGTCATAAAGCCATGGAAAGGTCCAAATCATAAGATAAATTGGCTAGTCCAGAAGCATCTAATATGTGGTTGCAAAGCAGAAATAAGAACATCAAATAGACAGATCAATCAGAGGATCTGTGCTCATACTCAGAGAGGAAAAGGCTTCTCCCTCAGGCGAGCTGTTTGATGGAGGGAGCAGTTTAAGGAGAGATAGGCAGAGCGGCAGCCTTGATGAAGGTAAGGGATGTTATCTGCTGGATGGATGATGGTGGTTTCGTGTCATCAAAGAGTACACACAATTATCAACATTGCATTCATTGGAATTCATTTGAATCTAATAAGAGCAAAATCCACAGGAATAGGAATTGGAAATGTATGAATATAAAAAATAAAGTTGATGTGTATTATTATTATTAATACTGTTGTGGTAGAATGGTGTATTTATGACTAAACTATTACCTCTGTGAGTCTTGCCTACTCTCTCTGCATAACAACTTAATTTTGACATTGACAATAAACTTTGATGGTAATTAGCATGTCTTTTTCCAACAATTATTCCAAGTGCCAAAATGTGCTCTAAGCGATGTTGGGTGCATAGACTGTAAAAAAAGATGGAAGACGCCCCTTCGCTCTCTTCTATTGATGAGAACTGAAGCCACCAGTGTCCCGATATGGCGCTGACATATTGGAACTTGAGTCTGCGCAGTAGCGATCTCGGGACCAGACCTTGGCAGTAGTGAGCAGGAAGTAAAGCCGCGAAATCAACGCTCCGCCCTCACTCTCGCGGAATGCACTCAGGGAGAGTGGATTCTGCACACTTTTTTAAAAATTGACCTATACTAGGACCAGTCACCGGGGGGCGATCGAGACATTTTGGCTTCACTTTTCAGGGCTTGTGCGGCACACTTGGTTGGGTGACGTAACTTCTTGTTGACATTCGAAGTATTGTCAAACAAAACGGAGGCTAGCTCGACCCTCCCTCCTCCTCATCCCGTCCCCTCCCCCTCACTTCCGTGCTTCCTGAAACAGGCTTTTCCGATGTAAATTCGGGACTTAGCACGTTCCTTCTCCTTTTCCCTTTTCTTTGCTATTTGTTCATCGGAACGTTGTCTCTTTGGTCGTGTGTCGGCCATATCAAAATTCAAGAGACTATAATTCTAACGTTAGTTGCCTAGGACATCTCTCCTCTAGCTAACTTCCCTCTTCATGCTTCTCTCTCCTCCACTCCCCACACCCCCCTTCATGTGCACGCGCACTAACCCCCCAACCCCCACCCCCAAATCGTTCTTGTCAGTTATTGGCTGGAACACTGTTTGTTATGTTTCGTGGTGCAGGTTGGGCCAGTTTGTTTTTGTTGCCGTTTGTGGAGCCTGGGTACAAAGACAGCATTTTTTTTTACAGTGTGTTCAGGGGACAGGCAGCTATCGGATAGTGAGGAAATGTTTGCTGTATGTGACAAAAAAATGTTCAGCCTAGGAAACGTGTGACATCGCTTAGAGCTCCCTAACATTCCCCTAATGACAAATGCAAGTCAAATTTAACTTATAAGTAAACTGGCATAAATTATAAATTAAGTTACTGGCCATTTAGCTGCCAACCTTAAGAACGGCAACCTAAAACATGGGTTAAATTGAAAGGACACTGCTGTTTTTTACTTAAGTTAGATAATGAATCAAATCAAGACCAAATGGGGAAAAACAATGCAAATAGACAGGTGTTTATAAGAGATAGCATTTAACAAAGAATGATTTTTATTAAGTCTTATTTTTTTCATTTATTATTCATAGCTGATCAATTTTAATTTCTTCTATTCACCTGATATTGGCAAATTTGGAAAAAGTGAACTTTTTTTAACCTTATATTACAAGCACATAATATTCTGCCATTCACTAGAGATCACAGAGGTCTCACCAATATTTCTCCTTTTTGTTAGTGTCAACTGTAAGAGACATTCTCCAAACTCCATGCTTTGTCACCAAAATCAAGTTTTTAAAAAACAAACAAAAAAATGTGATTGAATATGGAGGTTTCATTCATTAAAAAAAAAGAAAAAAAAAAGGGTAAAATCTCTGTTTGCACTGCAGCAGGCTTTAGCAGCTCAATTTAGTCTTAAGCAATTGAGAGTGGAAACAGCAAAGGTCCTAATGATGACATCAAGTTAAGCTGAATTAAACGGCAATGTGAAACAGCAGTAACATCATTACAACGGTCAGTGGTTAAGGCTGACTTAAAGACATCCAACACATTCCTAAAAGCTTCATTACGGAGGATAAATATGTGATACATTCTAGGGCTGCTCGATTATGGCAATAATCACGATTATTTTGCTCATCACGATTATTTAACATGATTATAGGTGGGCGATATGATCAAAGTCTTATTTCATGATATGAGTCATTTTAAAAGTCAGTAAATTTTCACAATTGCCAATACTTCAGGAAAAACTAATGCAAGGTTAACACATGTAAGTAAAAGTCCTCACAATAGTTACAAAGACAAATAAACAGTCAGCAATACAATAAGAACAAAGAAACTAAATTACAAACAAAACCGGAAAAAAAAAAACAACAGAACAAAAATACAAATTAAATATATAGTGATTTAGTTTTTTTCAGGAAGATGTACTAACAGTGGTATTCACTGTTTAATATCAAGCATGTCCCGCATTTTACAACATTTACTTATTTAGCTGATTTAGATGTCAAGTTTGGGCTTTCAGGGAGGAACGAAAGTGCACCGCTGTGAAGGACAGGAAGGTGTGCGGGACGGAATGCGGGATCGGCACAATAATCGCTTCAAGCCGATTATCTATAATAGTTGGAAGTCGAAATCTAAAATCAATTACGATTAATCGCACAGCCCTATTATATACTGCTTATTTTACATGATGAATCACAATGTTAAATGATATATTTTACATCTTAAACCAGGGACACAATGAGACAATCCATATAATTCTCTTTATGGCCTGCTCTCTGCAGTTCTAATTAACCTTATCTTGTAGTAAATTGCTTTGTTTAATATTCTCACTATGGTGCTAATGGGGTTGCCTGTCATATGAACTCCTGTAGGAACATAATGTAGACAAAATAAGGCACAAATGCATGCTGTTCATGCAATTCACATGATCCGCTTTAATATGCAAGCCATACTTTATTGGGAATCTACAGCGGATACAAGTACCAATGATTTTAATGTAGCGAAGACCAATGTTAATTGGACAAGAGGCTCTGAAAACTCCATTTTGGGTCCTGCTCAAACATTGTGCTTCACTGTTTTATTGGATGGAAGGTTTTCAATCAGTGTATTTTTGAAGTCTGACTTCTCTATACAGTTTTTATTTGGGTGAGCTCTAAGATGGGTGCAATAAACAGCCAATAATTGTTATTCAGCTAGTTTAGCTAATTTACTCTTTATCAGTAGAGTGAGAAGCAGCTTTTAGGACACAGAAATAAGAAACAAGAATACAAAAGCAATTGTTAATTGACGTTCCTGGATTAGCATAAACTGGCTTTCAGCTCACACACACAGTGAAGGGTCGGCGTATATTACCGTTTGTATCACTTGACTCAGTTAATGTTATTATAATATCTGACTGACTGGGTATGATTAAACATAAACATAAGTGACTTCGGCTCTTGAACTTTTCACCAGACAGACGAAGTGACAGCAGTTCAGGCGAGTTTGTTTCCAGGTCAGCTGATCGGTGGGACTGATGAGTAACAGAAGGAAGGTTACTGAGGTCCTGTCCTGTTTTGTCACTGCGGTACCCTCCAGCAAGTCGCTTCATCTCGCATCATATCAAGAGAATTGCGGTTTGTCTACTTCGGATAAAATTGAAATTGAAATTTTAGATATGTTCAAGGAGCTGAAGGCTGATAAAGCCTGGGATTTATAAACATTTTCAAAGCTACTGACCGAGCAACTGACTTTCTTTTAGCTAGGCTCAAGCTCTTTAAAAATGCAGGGACATATTCAGTATGAATTTGAATACATAACCTGCAGGACTGTCATGTTTATTTCTAAATGTTATGCCGATTACATTTACATTCTTGGCAGAAACTTGCTTACCAAAGTGACCTACAAGAGAGTGGATATATTGTGTGCATTACAATTACAAGAATAGATAAAAAAAGAAAAGTCCCATGCACAAACATTTTAAAGGGCAGTGGCCCAAACCAAAATGACAACACATGCACTTGGATTTTCATGAAGACTTTCCATAGACATAATGATTTTTATACTGTACAAACTGTATTTTCTATCCACCTACACTAACCCTACTCCTTAAAGGGTCATGAAACCCCCCTCTTTCATCTCAAGTCTAGCTCACAATCTTTTTGAAAAATGCAAATTTAATTGGGCGTGGTGGCTGTGAGAAGAAGGGAGGGGAGTGGGTGTGGTGTGGCACGGCAGGGGAGAGGGGAGGGGGGGAAACTGTCATCGCCAGTGGCCCATGCATATCGACTGTCACTAAAAATCTGTGGTAACACGTGAGGAAATGCTAGATTTTTTTTTATAGCTGACAAGGTTAAAGTCTAATGAAATACACTGACACCTTATTTTTGTCCTTTCAAAAGTAACTGAATGCCCTGCTACATATATTAGCCTACAGTAATCATAATTCTATTTAAAACATATAAATGTACATGCATATGTTTAATTATGTCATTATAACATTTTTAAATTTTATATTCTAAATTTTAATAACGAGTGATTATTTAACAAAAGGCAAGTAAACGGTCAGGGTTACATTTTAGACACACAGACACAGACACACACACACCTCTGAAGCGACAGAAAAGTCCTCGGGACCGCATCACTCGCAAGACGAAACATGCATTGGTGTACAAGGCCGAAGTCCACCATTCTCCAGTTGAATGGTTGCTACACACACATAGTTTAGATGTGTCCGTGATTGATGGCCAACCAACCGCCCGCAGTCAGAGTCTAGCCCGGGCAGAATCGCAGGGAAAGATGCACTGGAACTTTTGCACCACGAAAACAAACGCGCGTCTCATTATTGCCTCTCTCATCTACTACGCGATATCACAGTTTGACATGTCTGTCATTGGAAAGTTCCACGTTGTGTCATGAATAATTAAGAGCAAGTGTCTTCTCATTGGATAAGAAAACTCAGTCATGAATAATTATGAGACACCGATGAGTCATCAAAGTACTATAGTGCTCTGCCACGTCACAGCCTGTGACGTGGACACGATGAAGAGTTTAAACCCGGAAGATGAAAATAGCGGAAATTTTCCCCCTACTATTACCTGTCAGGGATCACTGGTGATCCTGGATTATTTTAGTTCAAAATATGTTTGAGCTTATATATCTCAATATTAATAACAGTCTGGTTAATTTTGAGTCTTGAACTATAAACTCTCAAGGGTTGGCTTTCTGAATGTATGTGTGTTATGTTTCTATTCAGAATTACTTATGAGCAGTAACCTTTTTATTTTGGGCATTTCATGTATGCAGCACTTGCCAAAATTGGGGGTGATGAGGAAGGGGTTAAATCTAACAGATGCTAACATTGTCTTCAATGGTGTTCAACACACATACCTCTGTTAAAATCTCATAAAATTTGGTTTAAGGTTTCATGACCCTTAAACCAACCCATCACAGAAAACATCCTACATTTTTACATTTTCAAAAAACATAATTTGGTGTGATTTATGAGCTGATTTCCTCATGGAGACCAAAATAAAAATGTCCCCACAAGGGCAAAAATGACTGGTATTACTTTCCTTGTGAAAGGACGTAGGATTTACCAGGAACATAATGTAAGGTTAACAAGTTAGAAACTATTCAGCAATTGTGGCTGGAGGAGCAACAACAGACAAATAAAAATAAACATAAAATGTCCCAAAAAAAGGGGAATAAAGTCTCTATGGGGATAAAAGTGTCCAAAATAAACAGGGGATCTGGTGTCCTCGTTGTGCTGGGGCACTGCAGGGAAGGTAGTTCTCAGATGGGTTTGTCAAGGTAAAGGGGGCTGGGTCCCGGTAGCCGCACGTGCTCCTCTTTTTGGTTCGGTCGGCGGCGTCTCCAGTGGATCATCTTTCCAAGGGCTGCGGCGGAGTCTGAGAAGGGTTTCTCAGTCTGACGGCAGAGACGAGTATATCCCTGCATGGACATACGGGTCCGGCGACTCAAGGCTTGGCGGCGCGGGAATGCCTCCCCGCTCCCCTCCTGGACCTCATTCAGTTCAGGTGTGCCTCGTTGTTACAGCGCCCCTCCTCTCTCTCACACCCATTCCAGTCGGGAATCTGACAAAGTGTGGCGATTTAAGTGACGGGGTGGCAGTAAGAGGGAGGCAGCTGTTCCGTCACACAAGACAGACTCATATGTGATTACTCTTTTAAAACACTGGATTTGTGCATCATTAGCATTTTCATTTGCTTTTGCATCAGCATCCAGTCTTTCACACTTTGTGGCCATCAAGTACACATCTTGTTTTGTCTGTGAATAAGAACCAGAAATCAACATTGAGTGTGATCCATGGTTTACTGTGATTGTGATTACGGTCTAAGAACAATTACGCAGCCTCTGTGCATTAAAACATATGTGAAATCACACATTTTCATGATATGGCCCTTCAAATGCCCCTTGGTAGGAAAATTACACCGTCACCATAGGATCCGGAGAACTCCAGTCCATGAGGGGAAAGTGGCTTCTGCTCAACAAAACTTCCCAGTACAACCAAGAAAAATGTTTTAGTTTTTTTTAATAAAGTGCCAAGACTGCCAAGACTTGGTACTGTGGTTCAAGTAATGTCAGTACTGAATGATTCATGATTGGTTCTGCTTCTGATTAAGCATCAGGGTGGCACAAGGTGAAGTTCACACTAAGAGTGGTTAGTTCACTCTGACATGCCAAATTTAATTTTGTGGATCTATTCTAAGTCACTATCAGAAGCCAGAGGTGAACTTCTGTATGCTCTTACAAAAATAAATGACAGCTTCATGTCACTGTGTGAAATAAAGACTGACAAGTTATTCACAATCACCATTCCAACAGAATGATAAAACGGGAAACAAATTCTCGATTCTCTATCTCCGCAAATGCTTAAGTATATAAACAATGAAGCATTTTAATTTTAAGCTTCGTGTGTGTGTGTGTGTGTGTGTGTGTGTGTGTGTGTGTGTGTGTGTGTGTGTGTGTGTGTGTGTGTGTGTGTGTGTGTGTGTGTGTGTGTGTGTGTGTGTGTGTGTGTGTGTAATAGTATGATGAAGAATGTTGTGGGCAAGACTGTTAGTATGACAAATGTTGCACATGTGTGCCTGTAATGAGCGTTTAGGGAAATCACTGTATATGTGTGTGTGAAGCTTGCAGTGGTTTCCTGCTGTGGGCGGCTCAGGATTAAAGGTGGATTTATGCAGTTTAGTAGCTCTAATCTGCCTCAAACCCTCCTGTGTTTGTCCACAAAGCTACAAGATACTAAGGCCCTGTTTACACCTGGTATTAAGATGCGTTTTGGTCGATCGGATCAAACGTGAACAACGCTAAATACAGCTGTAAGCAGGGTCTAAAACATTTTGAGCCTGTCCACTTTCGACCACTTCCAGAGGTAGTCGAAAACACATTCCACTGGATTGCTTTCATAGTGTAGACGCTCATGTGGTTGAATGCGTTTGAACAACCACAAAAGACCACCTCCTCTCTGCCGACTGCCTTAATGCGTAAACAAAAGCTAGTTCACCCAAAAATGTATATTACCCCATGATTTACTCACCCTCAAGCCATCCTAGGTGTATATGACTTTCTTCTTTCAGACAAATACAATCTGAGTTATATTTAAAAATGTCCTGGCTCTTCCAAGCTTTATAATGGTAGTGAATATTTTGAAGTCCAAAAAAGTGCATCCATCCATCATAAAAGTGTTCCACACGGGTCCGGGGGGTTAATAAAGGCCTTTATTACGTAATCCAAGCACCACAATATGAAAGTAATGTAATCCGATTACTTTTGGATTATTTCAAGGTCACGCGTCAATAGAGTCAAGTTAAAAGCAATATCATCAAAGTACTTTTGTTTAATTATTGTCTAATTAAAACTTAGCAATCATGTCTTGTTTCACCAACTAGAAATTACACAGCCCCATATATATATATATATATATATATATATATATATATATATATATATATATATATAAGTATATGAATATATAAATAAATATATATATATATATATATAAGTATATGAATATATAAATATATATATATATATATATATAAGTATATGAATATATAAATAAAAGGCTATACACACATCTAATGGCTACAGTATTGCATAACAGATGGTATTATTTAAAATTTTTACTTCTTTAAAATATTCAAGGAGAAAAATAATTATAGTTTATACACAACATTAAAAAGTCTACACCATTTACATATTAGCTTATTTTAAAATACATGTAAATCATTTCACGGACTGACCCTGGGTCGTTCCCTTTTGTGGGGACTCTCGTGTTAATTTCTATATTTTCCAGCTAATTTTACGCTAGAAAACTTACACACAACTGCGATTATATAAAGTATGGAATTCACAAAAAAAAAAAAATCACTACAAACACTACATTTTCGTAACATGATTTCCGTGCAGTCGTAACTGATGTTGAGCCCTTTGTTAAAGACTGCGTCTTCATAGCTGGAAGGCACAATTTACGCTGTACAACCATATTGTTTCCTTTTTCCTCTTTGAAAACAAAACTGTGAAATTTCCAGACATGAAAAGTTTTTCCCCACGAGAAGAATCGTTATTAATAACTTAGCTGCATGATGCATCTCAACCTGAGTCTGAGGAGAATGATTGTAGACAGGTGTTATTTGCGCATGTACCATTAAGTGGTTTAAGTGAGTTATGACTGGCAACAGAACCAGGAACTACAATCAAGCAGAGCTAAATATAGCGTTATGTCAAAATACTATTTTATTACGTTTTAAATTAAACCATTCCTGTAATCCTGAAAGTGTCAGGGTTTGAAGAGATGAGGCGAGGACTCAAGTGCAGGAAACACGTTTTTTTATAAAAAAAAAATTATAATAAAAATAAAACAAAATACAAACAAAAACTACAAACACTGACTTGACTTGACTAGACTACTCACAGGAGGAACATAACAGGGTATGTTCAAATTTTTCTTATACACTGTACAAGCCTGAACATTTTTAAATGTTAAAATACAACACTGTTGAGCACTGAATACCAAATCAACACAGTGCCGCCAAACCACAGCTGAAACAGCCACACTGGGGGTAAAATAATGATTCTATAGCTCAAGGCAGCTTACAAGCCTCTAGAGGAACTTCATCAAGGGATTTTTGAAGGGATTTTCATATTGTCTACAGTGAACTAATGAACCAGAAGGCTACTGGATAGAAAGCCAGTCCTACACTTAGTTTTACATTTAGCAAATGCTTTTATTCCAAACGACTTACAAATGAGGAACTTCACAAGCAATTTATCATAAAAGAGCCAACAACAGGCCTACTTACAATAACACAACTGCAAGTATAAAGAGTTATAGTACAGAAGACAGAAAATTGATTATGGTTGAGAAACAGAAAGCAAAGGATCCGGACTATTTCTTAAGAACTAGTTCGGCTTTTGCATCTGAGTGTTTACTCAAGTTATAGTTTGGCTTTGTTAAATTGAATTCAAATGTAACCCAAGCAAGGCTTTTGTCTTTCTTTTGGTTTTCTCTGTGGATAATCCTGACGGGGTAGAGGGGTTTAAGATAGTGATACTGAAGGGGCTTTTGCTTCAGATTCAGCTTTCATAATTAAACAGAGCCGGTCAGAGGAGAACTGCGTGCAAATCCATGTGTACAGCACCACAATATGCAGAAAAGAAAAGCCAATGGGATTTCTTATTGTCTTGAAGAGAGAAGGGAGAAATTAGCAGTTACATCCAACTTTTATTTACCTCCATCAATTTTTCCTTCATTTCTTGTCATTCCATGCTTCTTGTCTTTCCTTCTCTGAGTCCTAATTTCATCAGCACCAAGATCCAGTGCACACAAAGGCTCAATTCATGGTAAACACCTCATAAAAATGCCCAGCAGGAAGTTGACTACTGACAGCCAATCCTCAAACAACAGACAATTAATCGTTCTCCTTCCTTTAATCTCGCTCGCTTTCAAATGGCCACTTCTTTATTCATTGTGTCGAGCATTTCATTGCTCTCATTCCTTAACTCCTTTTGACATCTTCTGTTCCCCTCTCATTCTGCTCTTTCTGGAAAGTATGTGTTGGTGCTTCTTCATCCATTTCTCCACTTAAAATGGATGGATAAAGTAAAAGTCTGCTGAAAGACCTGAAGCCTGGACAGAAGATATCAAGAGTGTCTATTTACACCAAGTATAGCCCAAATTGTCGGCAGTGGCTATTTGCACTGACTCCGCCCACCATTATCTGATTGAGCCAGACAAAATGACAAAAGAAATCCCACAGACAACAGAATCAGTGGCATCAAAGAGTAAGGTAAAAGTAAACAAATCTATCCTCAAAATTAATTATTATTAATATTATCATTATTATTTACCTTTTGCCATTTATAAAAATGTTAGTTCCTTAATTATTTTAAAGTTAATAATTCACTCCATACGTTATTATTTTTACTATAATTATTATACAAAATATTATTTGCTATTTGCTTCCAAGTAAGCTACTACTAATCATTGTAAATAATGATATTAATATAATAATAATAATAATAATAATAATGTATGCAGTAAAGTTTTACCTTTAAAATAATTTAGGAAATTATTAAAAACTAAAAATGTTTATTCCAAAAGGTGAATAATAATAGTAATAATAATAATAAATGTATGCCGTGAATGAAATAATAATAATAATACTTTTAATTTGAATAATAATTAATAATTGAAAATAATCATTTTAAATAATAAAATAATCTAGAAACTTATTCTAATAAATAGAAAAAAAAAATCTGCCACTAGATTCTACCATAAGGAATATGCACAAAAATAATTTAAGTGTATGCATGACCTTTAAATATCAACAACAAAAAATGACTATCTGTGAACGCATCAATACAAACCAGCATGTTATCAATGGGTTATGACGCACTAGTTGAGTTGACTTACATGAAGCCACACTAAAGATAAAACTACAGTATATGATTGCCATTGTAGTATGTAACAAAATATCAAGTGGCATTTATTTTGAAAGATAGAACAAGCACACTCTTCGAGCAAGCTATTTAATACAAATATTATGCATTTTAAATTACATTATATTAGATATACTGTTCAAAATGTAGATGCTTTCTGGTTGTCAATGTGATGAACTACAACACCTGTGGTTACTCTGCTGGGACATCCACTAAAAATCACATTAAGACCTGTTGAGTAAAAGACATTGAACAAATGACAAATTAGTTAGCATCTCTGGTTTTCAGATGCATTTTTTATCTAATGCACTGCCTCTGAATTGCAATGAAAAGCAGGCTTTTAATTTGCAAACACAAGTACACTGCTGGTTCAGCCAGAAGCTCACATCGCTCAACGAAACGGCAATTCTGCGCCAGTGTCACACTCTCTAGGGAAGTCAACCTATGAATGCTTGGCTTATTGGCTTACTTATAGCTGTCTCTGCATATTAAACTTCTCCTTAAATGAACAGGTCATGCCACATCTTTCTCTGACTGCTTAATCTCCACAGTGTTACATTCATTTTCAAGCAATGAATTTAGCATGTCTAATGCTACTGAAATGGAACACGTGAAGCCAGGCAGCTGTGCTGTGGTTGTGAAGGTGGGAGGAGAGAGAAATAATTAGCCTGCCAGCAGTCGAGAGCTAAACTAAGTCAGGGTGAAGCATCCCAAGCCTTGAAGTTCATAAGCTGCTATCTGAGTCGTACAGTGAGGATGAAAATGTCACAGTGTGTGAATGTGTGTGTATTAGAGCAGAACGAGATAGAAAGGGAAACTGAGAGAGGACATCAATAAAGCATGTAAAAGTCTACTTTGACCGTACTAATGCAAAAATTCCCACCTGTTGATCTGCTGCTCTCTTCATCTCTTCAGACAATTTACCTTTGACCTGAAAGCTGCTCTCCACCGACCTCAATAAAGTGTTCTCGCTTCAAATGAACACAAACCAGGGGCTTTCATCGCTTCTTAATTGTGCAGTCTCTTTTCCATTTAATTTGAATGACATGTCTGGCAGTCAGAGGAAAACCCTTGCAGGAAGCCTCAAGCTAAACCACCTCAACCAGAACCATTCTCAGATAGAGAGATCAGAATTTGTTTACAGTCTGAGTGGAATGAGACCCTGTTTTCCACAGAGAGAAACATTTATGAATAAATTAATAACTTAAACTGTATAAAGCTTATTTAAAATGTAAATGAGGTAAATAAAATAAAGACTTATCCCAAATGTCTTGAGCCACTCAATGACAGACAAAACGACACATGATCTTGCGCTTCGGAAGTACCTGCTTCAGTTGGATTAGCAACGTTTTGCTAAGGGTTTCAGCATAGTCTTTTTGATCTAAGTTGTTGCCAATTGATATTAATCTTTGCTTTCTCTTTTCTTTGGTTTACAGTTGTAAGTTAGAAGCACACTAACTTTAGAAACCAAACAATCTAAAGCTATTTCTAAAGCTATTTCCCACAACACAAATTCATTTTCTGATGTAGCTTTTTAGGATGATACATTTGACTCTGGTAAAGCAGGAGAGCTGGAGCCTAATAATAATAATAATAATTTGTTATTATTATTAGCTAACATTTTTGTAAATTCTTATGACAAAATTTTTGCACACATAGCAACTATTGAGAAAAGTTGATATCGAGGTTGCAACCTGAAAGACATCTGTCATGACTTATTCTTCAGTCTTCAGTTACTCAGTCACTGTGTCAGTCTTCACAGAAGATTTGAAGTTTCAGGACTGAGCCAGCGGTGAGACCACAGCACAGATCCTGCATGTACTAAAGGTCAGTCTTTGAAATGTCTTAAGTCTCTTTGTTACACGTCTGGGCCTATACTTCAATCTCACAAACCTGTGTCCTCTTATCCTCTGTGCTAATGCTGCTCTTCAATCCTCCTCAAAGAATGTGCAAAGAGAGACACAGTGGGTGTGGCACCGGGCTTTAAAGAGGTGGTTTATTTAAAGGGATAGTTCACACAGAAATGTACACTCTGCAATCATTTACTCATCCTTTTGTTGTGTAAAAACTGTATGACTTTCGTTCTTCTGTGGAACATAATAGAAGATATTTTCAGAAATGTTACAATGAAAGTCCAACATGTGGTTGAGTACATGATTCAGAAATGTTCATTTTTGGCTGAACTATCCCTTAAAAAAGAAACAGAACATAATATATTAAAGATGGAGAATACAGTGCTAAATTTGAAAGGGCTGTGGTGTCCTAACAGATTACAGATAATAATTTAAATTGAATAGTTCATCAATTTTTATCCCAGAATGCATCATAGCTCTATAAGCTGTATTTATTTGCATGTCTGTATTGTTTAGTTTTTTTTTCACATAAGCTGAAACACTTCAATTTGACCTTCTGAAAGGGTCAGCAAAGTAGTCCACAGAGGGAGTGTGAAATCGCAAACAGTGCCCATAAAAAGTGTTTATTTTGACCTCTTCTTGTCTAATACAGAGAGGTTCAGCAGCGTTGCTAGGTAACATGCTAGGTGATCATTTTAACAATGCGAAAACACTGTAGAGGTGTAAACTTGAGACATGATGCTTGTACTCAGCCCGCACACTTCCCAAAAATTCACATTGATTAAAAACTAGACGTCACAATTAGGATTAACCGCTGGTGGACCAAACAGCACAAAAACAGGAGCGTGAGGCAATGTGCGTTTCCAGCCAAACAATAAAGCCATTCATTTAAAAGCCACTGATGACCTTTCTGGTGTCTGCCAGGTTGGTCAGCCAATGATAATTCGAGCATATGCCAGGGATAACATTACATTACCTTTAACAGAGACAGGAGGAGTTGGAGGAGGAGGAAACAGATCATGCATAAAGAAAATGGTGGCCAAAATGGTGGCCATAGGAAAGTAAAATGATTGAAATAACTTTAATTGATTAAATGTTTAAAAGAACCAACCACCTGGCTATTTTGCTCATGCATGTGTATGCACATGTTTTGGAAGTAAATTATTTCCAATTTTACTTGTGAATTGAAATAAAAATGTATGACTCAAGACCCACCCCAAACCTAACAAACAAACTAAAACTAACTAACTAAATAAATAATAATAAATTCATTATATTTTTTACTATAATGTATTATAAATATAATTTAAAATTTAAAACTATAAAGGCATTATGTTTTGTGCCAAACAGGGGAAAACATGTTAAACATGCATAACCAGTTTTCAGATTGTATTGGTAATTTAAAACAAAAATGTTTGATCCACACCTATAAAATATAGCTTTATAACTTCAAAAGTAGTACATTTTGTAGAAAACAGGAGGGGGAAGAGAGTAAATATCCACACACTTGCAATAATACTCCTCATTTTATCTTATGAAGACCGGAGAGGTCAGTACGCTGCAGTTATTTAATAGTTCTGACATTCTTGCATTAATACTGATGAGAGGGAATAACAGCGGAATGAGTAAATGTTTTGGAAGCATTCCCATGTCTAATTCCACTAATGTGCTAACAGGTCTGTTCCATGACCCCATCACTCACAGCCAGGGTATAAGGGGGCACTGACACTAGAAAACAACAACAACACACACACTTTTTAGATTTGGGGTTAATTATAATCATATATCTGACTAATTCCAACTCATTATGCACATTACATGCATATATGAGCAACTTCGATCAGACACAAATAGAAGATAACATTTGGCAGATATGCCCTAGTTGTTAATGCTATGAAAATATGACTCATGATTTGTAGTACTCAAATTTAATCATTTTTAAGGATATACACTGATTATGAAGAGAAGAAAAGACTGAAAAGAGTCTTTAAAATTAGCTTCATAAAAAATTCAAAAATATTTGAAATGATTTCCATCTCTCTCAGTCCCCAGACACACTCTGACTGACTCTTATGTATTGCTCACTTAGTCTCAGATATTCATGTTGTGCTAATTACTAGTGAAACATTCTCAAACCATAAACAGAATATTGTGAATGCAGCTAATATTCTCTAACCTCCTGTTCACATACACACCAAAAATGTATGTTTCTTGGTAACACTGTGGAGTTAGAGAATATGAGCTGCATTCACACTTTTCTGTTTATTGTCTTAGAACGTTTCACTAGTGATTAGCACAGCATGAATATCATGGTAACATGAGCCGCGTTTCCACTGTCGAGCCAGTGCGAGCCAGGGCTTTAAACGGGCCGTGCCGGGCTGATAGCCTCGGGCTAATAGCACCGGGCCTGTGTTTCCACTGTCGGGCCAGAAGCTCCACAGCGCTTCACTAAAACACGCCCGTAACACGCCTCTCTGGAACAACGTCACACTAACCCATTCACCAACAAATAGAAGTTTTATCAGAAAACTAATCAAAAATCACTGGAAACAGCGTTGAAAACAAACATGATAAAAGCGGCCGTTTGCTGGCATTTTTGTTGTTTACTTGAATATTTAAAACCCAAGCATCGATGTTTTACCACAGGTTTACAATAAAAAGTGATACATTGATCATAATGAATTAATTTATGTCAAAATTGCACATTAGTCACTCAGAAATAAATTACCGATAGGTCTATTTCACAAAAGAAAGAGGACACACTTACTTCTTCCGTCGCGTCTGTCACTGTTTATCTGGTAGTTACAGGACATATTTACATCACATTTAGAAAGAATGATCATTTCTACAAATATATGCCACCAAAAATACGACCTGAGGAGCTTTAGCACTCTCGACTCCCATACAGATATTTCCAGTCAGAGAAACAGAGGAAGCTCCCGAAAAAAAAGTTGCTTTATTGTATGATAGTCCGGTATAAAGAGACGAGACGTAGGCTACTGACAGATCAAATAAAAACATGACTGTGATCGCCTTTATGATTGGTCTGAATTCTTCAAGCGTTCACTATGTTTTTTTACTATGCGTATCTTCAAGCGTTTACTATGTTTACTATGGTAATGGTTAGCGCGCATAGTCTTTTGCATCACAAACACAAGGCATTCAAACATGAACGCGAGGTAAATTATTTTAGAACTCTTTAATGCGACAGTGGAAACGCGGCTATGGTAGCATTTGTCTTGGAGAGACATTGGTCACACAGAATGTGTTCACTTTTACACTAAAAAGTGCACTAAAATAATATATATAAACAATCACACTCTGGAAATATATCTTTTATATAGAGTTCACAATCCTCCCAACTCATTCTTATTGTCATCAGTTTAAGTATGGAGACTTAGAGTGTCCTCTTGTCTGCATGAGTGAGAGCCATTCTTTCTTATCTCTCTGTCTCACAAGGGAATTTCTGTACCACCGGTAAATTCAATTCACAGTCTGACAGAGGAACAATGACATGGCCACCCCCTGGTCCATTATGCAGACAGTACCTTTTGTGCTTTTGAATTTATGAAACGGCACTGTTAGAAATCACATACAAACACATGCAGGAAATAGTAAAAGAACAGCACAAGCAAGAATAAGTTGCCCTTTGAAGTACAAATAATGCTGCTTGGTCTTGATGAAAACACTGTGGTAACTCTGAGATATTTAGTGGACAATATTTAGCCAGTAAAGTGGGAGCTGGGCAAACACAACATTTTTTAGGTGATTCTGGTGCCCTGGGCAGGAGGAGATTACAAGACCCGCACTTTTATATTTAACCCTGTATATGTATTAAATGTTTTATAATTTTATTCCTTTTTCCTGTTTTTTTGGGACAGTTTGCAAATAGCAAAAAAAAAAAAAAACTGGATAAATAAAACACACGCGCGTGCGTGCGTGCGTGCGTGCGTGCGTGCGTGCGTGCGTGCGTGCGTGCGAGAGAGAAAGTATCCGTAGCCCTAATTTCTTTTTTCACATTTTGTTGCTGCCTTGTATTAAACTACTTTAAATTACTTTTTTTCGCATCAATCTACACTCCATACACCATAATGACAAAGCAAAAAAAACACATTTGTGACAACTTTGCAAATTTATTCAAAAGGAAAAATGTATTAGTAAGGAAATGGTGAAATTAAAAGGTTCTCTCAAGATTTTCATGTCTGTGATCAGTGTTTACTGAGCTTGATGACTGAAAATCCAAAAATAAATGTACTATTAGCCTATAAAGAACAGCTGAGCCTCAGTTCACAAATAAAATATATTGTTTAAATTATTACTGCCGTTAGATGTTATTTTGGAATAAATGCTTAAAAACACTAATTTGATCATATTTATACTTGGTTTTAATAAATAGAACATTAATAAGATATTTAATTAAAAAAAATTAAATATAATTGTATTTAGTTTCTTATTGTAATGCAATGTTTATTTAACCAGGAAAATGTGACAACATTAAGTGTAACTGGGACATTAATTTACATTTGATATATTTATATATTTATATATGACTTATTTATGACTTTTATATATATATATATATATATATATATTATGGTTTAATATGTGTATTATAAATTATTTAAAGTAATAACACATTACTTAAATACATATTTAACATTTATATAAATTTTTATTTATTTTTTGTCCTTTTTTTGGGTCATTCGGATAGTTTCGACCAATGTTTTTCTTGGTCTACAGTACATGTACAAGTCATAAAATGTGTACAAGTCATAAAATGTCATAAGATGTGTGATAAAATGTGTGACATAAAATGTGTGAATACTACATGAAATAATATGTGCATATCTATATCTATGGGGAAATGTCTACGGCAGACCATTTAAAAATGTTATGTGAAACCAATGAGCTCCATCGAACTGACTCTCAGACCTACATCCCTTAACAGTTTAGATATGGTGTCCAGTGAAGTGCAACAGAACACGGTTTACAGTAGTTCAGTCCATGAAGCTTGGGCACAAAAGAAACTGCAGATGATGAAAGGGTTGAGACAGTTTGTTATCTAAAAAACTGTGTGAAAAAGACTGATATTCACCTGACATGTAGATAAATGCAAAATAATTCACCCGAACTTTACACCTTTTTAGCTAATTTTGAGCTAATTTCATGGCCATTATGCACTTTTCCAACTAGTTTTTGAGCAGGCCAGTACCAGTAGCAGTGCGGCTCACATGTTGTCCTCTGTGAGCATACAAGGAGCACCAGGTTAAAATCCCAGCCTACTAAACTGTATATAACGCTTCTTTTAAATAAAACTTAATTATACAGGTACAAATACTAGGAATATAAGTACAAATACTTGGAAGTTGGACTTCCAAGAAAATGCACTTGGCTCAAAAATCAGAGATGACATGTTTGAAATAGCACGGCACTACTGGCTATTTCCCTTGTGAAAATGTAAACCAAAAAAAAAAAAAAAAACCATTATACTTGCAAAGAAGACATTACCTAAGCTTGAGTTTTTAAAAATAGCTTTAGTGGCAAGATGGACAATCATGCACTAACAAAAAGAAGTACTGTTCAAAACAAAATGCCTATTCTAGCACTAATGTGATTATTTTCTGCATATAATCCCCTGCAGGCTCACAGGATATATTTATGTCTTTTTCTTTTCTTTTTTAAGTAAAGCCCATTGTTCCTTCAGCCGCGGTGTTACAACTAACTCTGAGAGTTCAAAAAGGGATTTGGATGTTCCACTCGGACAACTAAATAAATCTACACAAAATCAAGCATGACACAATCCGAGAGAGGATGAGATGATGGGAGAAGAGGCTGGGGAGAGCTTGGAACACTTAGCAGTATGTGATGCACAATAAAATCACATGACATGTCCGCTGAGAACGGGGCTCCTTAAGGTCAGAGCACAGGTGAAACAATCAATTTGTTTCCATCACAGACAAATGGCCTTTGAGTAGCTTGTGCACTGCTGTATGCCACTGTTTCTATTGAATGTATTTGCTTATGGCTAAATAGCTTGTGGCTTTAAACCAGAAAGGATGATTTATGTTTCAATCACGATTCCCTTCTTCTGACTTTTGCTGTTGTGGCCGGGTTCTTTGAAACCATTTTTTGTGCTGTAGGGGGTGCTGTGTTGTCTCTGAAATTATAATGTAAAATATAAATAGATTCACTTCTTCTGGTTCCCTACTATATAATGCAAGCAGGATTTTATGCAAAAAAAAAAGAAAAGTTCAATAACATTATGAGGGTTACAAAGCCTCCTTGGATTTTAGAAGTAAATATATATTTTAATTTCAATACATAAATAAAAACATTTTACACTATAATAAAATTACACACTATAAATCACTAACTTGTTAAAAATAGTTTTCTTTTCTTATCTCGCCTAGGGAAAATTAAGCTTGCACTGCTGCTGGTGCCCCGTCAAATAAACTGCTCCATGACACCCCTGCTTACTGATGCTAAAAATATGATTTTCTTCTCTGATCATTCTCCTTGATATTTTCCACCTGCAGATAATGTGTTTTGCGTGCCCTTTTCAAAAGCACAGACCACAGCAGAACGGTAAGCCTCAAAGAGATGCAGTCCAAAATGTGCATACACACACACGCACACACACGCACACACACGCGCAAACACATTTGAAGCTGCCCTCTTGCTGCCCAGTGATTGATAAAGCTAGTTGCTCTGATTAGCGTGTCTCACAGATTAATTAGCGATGAATGGAAATGAACTGAAAAATAGCATTTGTTTGCAGAGGAAGGAGGAAGCAGCGTGGGTGGCAGCGATGGGTCTGATGGGTCAGTGAAGGATGAAACCTATATGTTTAAATCAATTTTAAACTTCCGGTGCTCACAGTAATAGTCTGTATGGAGCTACTCCAAGTCAAGGCAAATTAAAGATCAGCATTTGTTCAACCATTTCAGCACTGAGAATTCCTAGAGGTCAGAACAAGAGCACTAAAACAGCACAGTGATCTGTAAAAGGCAGATAACTGACAATGAAATGTTAATCGCTGCATTGCCGTTTCAATCGGCAGGTTAATTGCACTGTTGTTAAATTATACTCCAATAAGCACACGGCTGTAAAACATTTCCTCCTGTTTTCATTCCATTATGACCATTAATTCACAGCAGCTCAGAGCAGCCAAAGCCACAGGTTTGGTTTAAATCAATCAAACTATGCAGATGCACTGTTTTAGCTGATCCAATTTTTGCGTTTGTATGGAAGTGTTGTCTTATTATATTTATTTTTTTGTATTTTGTTGTTAAAAAAGTAAAGATTTAATGCCTTTTTATATGCTGCTAGCATCTTGAAACACAGTGCCTAGAAAACACTTAATCACCTCTCAGCGCCTCTGAGGTGCACATGCAATCTGTAGTGGTCTTCACCACAGCAAATGTGTCTAGCAGTTTATTTGGAACAGACAGAGTTCAGATGAGAAATGGAGAAGTGTGTGCATTGCCATCCTATATCGCCTATGACCAGGTCCAACACTGAATAGAGAAAAGGATTCAATTAATTCCACAGATTTTAAAGGCTGATTCAAAGTGAAATAAATTAAAACATCTCAGATTACTAATCCAGTTAATTTATTTATGAAAACAAGATACAGAAGCACTATTTACACCGCTGTTCAAAGGTTTCGGGCCAGTAAGATTTTTTTAAATAAATTAATTTTAGTCAGCAAGGACGCACTAAAATGATCAAAGGGGACAGTAAAATCTTTTACATTGTTATAAAACATTTATATTTTTAAAGGTTCTTTTAAACTTTCTATTGATTGAATAATCCTGAAAAAAAAAAATCACCTTCAACATTAATAATAAGAAATGGTTTTTGAGCATTAAATCGGCATTGAATTTTCTGAACGATTGTGTGAAACTGAAGACTGGATTAATGGCTGCTGAAAATTCAGCTTTACCATCAGAGGAATATATTGCATTTTAAAACATATTAAAACAGAAAACAGTTATTTTAAATTGTAATAATATTTCACAATTACTGTTTTAACTATTTTTGATCGAACAAATGCAACTTGGTATTGAGTATAAGAGAAAAAAAATCTCCAAACTTTTGAGCACTTGTGTATTTAATGTTAAGGATTGTGCACTTGTAGGCAAATCTGTACTCTCAATCTACCAAATATACACTCTTCATACAAGTGTTAATCCCACTAGTCTGCAGGGTTTGCTTTTTTGCAAAGCTTTCTCCATTTGGCAAGGTCGAATATACACTCCATATTTATTAAACAAATTGATAGTGACCTTTCAAACCCTTTTTGTTTAATACTTCTTAAATATAATCAGCTCAGCCGCAGGTAAAGTAAAACCTCCTAAATCTGAAAACTTTCTTTAAGAGCCGTTCAAACAGAACAATTAACACGCAGGATAACTTCTGAAGTCCATTCAGGTATGGTATCATTAAGGGAAGATGAGGCGAGTTAATTGTGTGTCTCTTAATTTTCTCTTGCCAAGACCTAACTCTCTGCTTTGCATATGACCTAATCCTTTTTTTTTTTTTTGCCTAGTCAGGACAAAAAAATAATAATTAACAGTAGATCGCAGCATTTTTTTTTTACCTTTTCTCAAAGCTGCCTTGAACTAGGGATTGTGGTTCTCTTGCAAAATCCTAGGATGCTCCTCAAACCCCCTGATATAATCTGTACTTCACACTTCATGTCTTTCAAACCCATAAGGACTAAAAAAAAAAAAATTTAAAAAATAAACACTTCGATCCCTCATCCAAGTAATACACCTGACCCAAAAATCTAAACGCAGTGCCATATGTGTCTGATAAATGTTTCTGAGTGAGGGAGTGAAATAAATATGGCCACATAACACATACTCAAAGCATTCAATCTATAGTGCTGTGTGTGACAACCGTTTATCCACTCTCACAGATTGTTTCTCTGTTATGTCGGCATAAAGTCACACCATAATGAAATAATCCACCGTGCAATTAATCTCTTTAGGACAGTGGTCACTAATTAACAAAAATCAACCAGATTCAGTCATGCATCTTTGATCTGGACTGGAGCAGGTTTAATTGTCTACATCAGTGTCCAGTAAATGAGCAGTTTGAACATGGACCTGAACATGTCTCCAGATGTACGAGTGAATCATACAGATGAGAATCTATTCTGGTCAGGTATTAGAGAACCCAGAAACCAGAAGTGAGAGACGGCAGATTAGATCATATAGAAAACAAAAGAACAGAGCAGTTCAAGACACTGTTCGGCCACGTGGCCAATATAAAAGTCAAAGTGAATGTGTTATTTGGCTTCTATTCAATTTTTTCTATGCTTGACCTGTCGTGCCTGGCTACAATCCACTTCCGGACCACAGGGGTCAAGGGTCAAGACTGGCTGCTATCATGGCCCAGTTTGCCCCTGTTGGTAAATGTTGTAATTACACTAATTTGGACACAAAAAGCATCGTTCTTCACTGACAGCCATTCAAAAGGTACTATGTTTTCTGGCAAAATAAAATTTTAAAACATATAAACAAATTAAATATTTTACGGTAGATGTTTTAGACTGCAGCAGCAAACTTCTAATGTGTATGGCCTTTTTTGATTTGCTTTGAAAACGTGCCAAATATTATTATACAATTAGTGTTAATGATAGGAGTACCTGTAACTATGTTAGTGCAATGATTATGCAGTAAGCATTCAAATATTATGGCAACAATAAATGAACAATCTATTATATTTATAATATAATAATGATTCATATTTTTATTATTATATTATTATTAATAGTAATATTTGATAAGATTAAAGTAAATGGGGTCCAATGTTGTTTGGACCCTAAATGTTCTTTATTCCACAGCAGAATAAATGTTCTGTTTTCCACAGCATAAAGAAAGTCATACAGGTTTGGAAAAACATGAGTAAACTTTTCAATTCAAATTGAATCTTGAAGAGCACTGTGTGATCTAGACACTTTTCGCATCAATGTACCACAAATAATGCATGGATTGGTTAGAGAATGCCACATCTTGGAGAGATTGACACATCAGTTGCACTTCACAAATTCTTGCTTCATAAAAAGTTTCATAAAAATAAAAACAAAAATAAAACATTCACAACCCATGGATGGCATTGAGAAAAACTCTTCTTTGAAAGTGTTACATTATGTGAATGTTCACAGTCGGCAAATGTCTGGATTGTCGGAAAGACAAAAATACACACTCTGCCGGCTCTGCAGTGCTGTTGTGTCACTCTTTGCTAATGGAAAGCACACCAGGCAAATGAGATCACGGCTTCCTGCAAATGAGGTGTGTAGAAGAGAACAGCAGTCTGCTTTAAAGAGCACAGCACAAACAAGTATAACACACACACACGCTATCAATACATACCACTGCAAGCACGTTCACACACACACACACACACACACACACACCATTTTCAATCAGACAGGGCTGTAGGTTCTTCAGTAAGTGTAAACAATGCTTTTAATTAAAGTTTCAGCATGTGTGGCCCCACTAGTCTTCCCTGACCACCACACCTTGAGCTTTTCATCTCTGTCTGTTTACTCCAGCTCTGATATTTGTGTATTTTTCTTTTCAGATAAAAGACACAGTTCAGTGCTGCTTTTGAAATGCAGTACTGTTTGCATGCCACAAATTTGGCTTGTGACCAGGCAGACCAAAGAGAGAACACACACACACACACATCTACACACACTGCAGAAGAAACAGCAGCTGAAACCACCTCTGTGACAAGGACTTGATTTAATATCCAAATTATGTCTTATCTCATGATTGCTGATCACACTGTGATGGCTAAGAGGAAGAAAGAATAAGGGACCGATCTGGAGATTTCACTGTGTTGTTGCCAGTATTAGGTAGTAGATTTGCTATTTGTAGCAATGCTGTTATCAGGAGAGTGGCAGTAGTGTTGCTAGTTTTAAAATCATGATGCTCATGATGATCATGATCAAGATGTGAAATATGAAGCTTTTCGGTATCAAAGGTATTTTACCAATTAAGTAACAGAAGCATAGACAAATGCTACGTTACATTTAAATGTAAAGTTAACGCAACATAACGTAGTGACAGATCTTTTATTCCGTATTTCGACATACGTCCGAATGAAATGGAAGGGTGGGGACTTGGTTGTTTCCATTGGTTGTTGGCTTGATTGAGGGAGATCTGAATGTGAGCTTGCAGTCGATTGTAAGAAAGGGGTGGGGTTAATGACCAAAAATTATAATCAGAGAAGTTAGGCATACGTCATGAAAAGCTTGACGTTTTACCGGGCGATTGACAACAAGTCAACAATGCAAGAGCTTGAGGTTGTCTACACTAGACAAGACAAAGTGACCGTTACAAATCCATTTGTTAGTTTGAAAGTAGCGTGAACTTGAAGTATGTTAGAAATAGAACGGGGCATCAGTTTACTGTCGGGGATTTGTCGCGTTGCGCCACATCCAGTGTAGACAGCAACACTGATTACTGATTAGACATGAATATTTGCTTTTGTCATGTCACGCCGCTCGCATCTTGATAAATTACAAAAAATTACAAAGGAATTTAATTAAACATATGCATGGATGAATAGTTTACATTAAGTTGCATTTAGAAAAAAAATATATGTTAAAGAAATTATGTTGTGTGTAATAATATTTTCTGTCAGAAGAAATGATGCCTGATTTGTAGATTATTTTCAATGAATGGGTTAACATAGATCTGAATTATCTGAATCTTTGAACAACTCACTTAGGCAGTTAATCATTTCTCAGTTTCTCACAACAGTAAATAGATACTAGAATACACAGTAAAAATAGTTGTTGTTGTTGTTGTTGTTGTTGTTTTTTTACAATTGAAAAATAAAACAGCAGCCTACATATTTTAGAAAAGGGTGTCCCTCACAAGTGGATCACAATATTTGGGCGTCTTGAAGCCTGGGTAGACTTCATTTTCCACGTTCTGCTCCATCTTCCGTACAGTTAAGCGTGCAAGCCTTTCAAAGTATACTCCTTTGACCATGAGCACGGAAAGACGCGTTCAACACATACTCACTAATCTAGTGGACTTTGTTTTAAAGCGCTCAAGTCACTCGGATATGCGCTACTGTACGTGCACCATCTGTGTGGACATAAAAAGTGGGCTGCACGCGGAACCTCCTGATGATGAAAATTATGTCACACGGACAGTGCGTGAACCGTCGTGGAACACGGACAGCCGAAGTATACTTTGGGCTTTAGGCATTACAAGGTTTGAAACCTCTGAACACAGAGAACAGAAAGACACCTGGATACAGAAGATATTTATCTGCAATCAACTGAAATCAAATCTGCAGATGCATACGGATCTTTGTCAGTGACGAATAGGTTTTTAATTAATTTTAACACCTGCAAGCTTGACTCTGTATTGCAGGTAATAACATTCTCTGACCAAAATACATGAAAACAATCAAGTAAACGTAAAATAAATTAAAAAAAATTCTGTTGAGTAGTTTCTTATCAAGCAACGTTTTTTGAGTTACTTGCTGCTTCACAAAACACATTTTATTTTCAATGTGTCATTATTGCCTACATAATGGCATGCACTTTTAGGAATATAAAAACATAAAGGCTAATGACTCATTCTCTCAATGCACTGTTTACTTGTTATATTGTGGGCTCTAGTGACAGCTTAGTCACGATCAAATTGCAAAAGGTACAAATTATGTAATTTATCAGAAAACAACAGCACACGTCGGTCAATAGCCAAAAAAAGCTAAATAAACAACCTAATTTGCTCTAAACCAGTCTCACTTCCTGGCAAAAGCATTACTGCCACATAGTATCATTTGCAGATATTAGTCAGGGATATGTGTTAGCATGTGAATGTGTAATAATAGGACTAGCTAACATTATTTTATGGTTATAATGCTAACAATGTCATGCATGATTATTAGATCAGTTTTAATACACCATGAATGTGTACACTGTACTAAATTAATTTGCTCTACAGAATTGTCAGTCTGGATACACATAACATCATTAGCAATCATAATTTTTTTAACCAGGTGCATATCAGTAATTTTTAATGCATTTTTTATATAAAAGTCCTTTCAGCCATGTTGTGAGTATGTGAAAGCCATGCTTGTAGAAATGTGAAAACTGAACTGCACGTGTCACAAAGAACAAGTGTACCATCTCAGGTTTTTTTTTTCGAGTTTTCAAAGCAGCCGAATGAATAAGTGGCAGATGGGGAGAGAGCATTCATTTGGCATTACGCAGATTCACACCAGCCTCACATAGAAAGAAAGAGAGGGTGAAATGAACAGACATTAAAGGAACAGATATATGGTCGGAGATAAATCTGAAGTTGGAGAGCGAGAGGAGCGAGATGAGTTGTCGAGTGGGTGGCTGTGGTCAATTACACGCTCAACGTACTAAAACAAAATGGCTCCATCTGAGCAGTGTTACAGCAGAAAGCGCTCGGGTGGGCTGAAGATCTTTAATGAATGACTCCTCGTGCACGGATACAAAGAGAAGAACCTCACGTGTTCACGTAAACTCAGAGGAGTTCTGGGACTGTACTGACAGAGGAAGTGAAGTGTGTGTGGGTCAAAAGGCAGTTTGGGATTGAACCGTGCCTGTGTATGTTTATGTTTAATAGAGAATACTGTCCTCTGGGTTGGTTGCATTTATGATGCAGTTTAAAAGTATTTTTTCCATATGCTGTAATGCTGCAACACGAATGTCAGAATATGATAAATCCTTGCCCCTAATTTTCAGGGCTGATTTGCCATTAAGTTTAAACAGTTTTTAGCCAAAACACGTAAACAAATCCAAACTACAGAAGGAAAAAAAAGAGCAAGAGTTACAGCAAAGCACACCAAACTTCTACCAGTTCCTATGCAACCACCAGTCAGTCGAATCAACTGCTCAGCTTAGACAATTATCCAAACTACTAATATTATTAGTCATTAAATAAAAATTAATTAGTGTGCAAATAAAAAAAAAAATAAATGTATCCAAATATTTGACAGTGTGCATATTAAATATGAATGGGTTGTATTGAATTTGAAAAAATATGACTACATTTAATACCTACTTTATGTTTTTTACAGAACTTTCTGGGAAAATGCAGGATTTGTCCTTCATGTTCAACCTTAATACATTATATTTCCCCATTTAAAAATAATGTTATAATAATTTTGACATATTTACAAAAATGGCATCTTCAAAGTCTTTTTGACCATGTGGTTCAAACCGAATATTGGCGATAGATGGATGATGGATGGACATAGATACAAACAGACAGATTTGATAAATGACTAAAATGTGACTAAGACTAAGGACCATATCTTACACCCAGCGCAATGCAGCGCCAAGCGTGACGCAAGTGTTTTTTATAGTTTCAGTCCGACTCATTTATCATTTTCACGTCCTGCGCCACGTTGTTTAAATAGCAAAATGCATTTGCGCCCATTTGTGCGCCCATGGGCGTGCTGGTCTAAAAACGAGGTGTGTTCTGGCGCATTGTTGGCACGTTGCTATTTTGAGACAACAGAAATAGTCTGCGCCATTGACCAACTGAAACCTGGTCTAAAGTCAATGGCGCAATATTTTTTTTGTTATTTAATGAGCATGTTAGCAATGTGCGCCTATAGGCGGGTCCACAACGTGCGTGCACTCTGCTTATTAAACACACAGGGACGCACAGCAGCACACAAACATGCCAAATATTTTAAATAAAAGGATTACAATGTAAAAGATTATTATTGTGTACATAAAGATATGGTGGAATATGGCTTGTCCCGTAGATGGTCTGCTTGCGCACTTTTACCTCGCGCACGAGCAGTTCCGCTTGTGCTCTGGATACGCGTTCGGTCTTTCCACTATCAAATTCCGTCATGTAAATAGCGAATCTGCCATGGCGCGAGCGCAACTGGCATTTAATGGGAAAGGGAGATGAGATTCTGAATGGTTTAACACACGTAAATCCCAAAACACACCCATTACTCATTATGAGAATAGGGACAACCCTTTTAGACCATGCGCCTGGCGCGCCGACCATTTTTTCCGTTGTTAAACTAACAAAAGTGGATTCGGGCACGCCCTAAGTGAACTTGCGTCGTGCGCTTTAGACCATGCGCTTAGATCGTTAATATAGGGCCCTAAGACTAAGCATGGCTGCCAAAACTGCCTGTCAAAATAGATGGATGGATGGATGGATGGATAGATAGCATTTGATAAAAAGGATAATTAACTGTAAGACTGTTACAGAAAACTCAATGGTTGAAAGCACTGGGTGTATTTGTGCAGAAAAAAGTGGAAAGCTATTTTCTTTGACAGTATTTTCATGTGAAACAGCCCCAGCACCTGGTGTAATGTCAGCTTTAACGCTACAGTCTCTCTGACACATGTTGACCCGTGGTGTGTTGCTGCCGGCAGTTTTCTGACACTCTGGACAGGCTACAGCCTGACCATAGGTCACAGAACATCACTGAGATTGAATTTTTATTTTTAGGGATGGGGAAGACCTTGCTTCACGTACTCACACACACCAACACCCTCATGTCTGAGGTTAAGAGAGATGGGAATGTCAGAACCAGAGCAGACACACAAGGTGTTGTTCTCATGGGAAAACAGGTTCAAATCTGTTCTACGCCTGCATGTCCTGATCCCATCGCCTCTCTATTTAAAAAAAAGCTTTTCTTTTCTTTTTTACAACCCACGCTCATTGGAAAAACATGCCAGTGGCAGGATTTTTGAAATTGATATTACATTCCGTCTTGCATGTTTTAGGACTCTTTCAAAGTGAAACGTCATCTTATACCAAACCTACAGGCAGAAACTTAAATCATCTAAACCTGTAGTAAAGACTCTAAAGAGATTGACTAATGAAACAGAGAGGGCATTACATTAAATTACGTTTCGAGTGCACTGATCGGAGTGTTTTTGAAGCTGCTGCAAATGCTGGAGGAGCTCAATGATACTGTTACATCATATATCAGTTTCTGTGAGGATATGTGCTTTCCTGCTAGGACTCATTTAACATAAAACAATGACAACGAAAAGAAGATGCCTACAGAGGTGGGGACAGAGTCTTGCATAATCAGGCCAAAAAACAAAGGAGATCAGACAATTCTAAAAAGCTGGGAAAAAAACAGTTTTCAGCCAGCTTCCAGTCAACCCTCTATCAGTTTGGAAAGGCCTGAAAGACACACCAATTACAAGACATCATCCACCAGCACTGTGTCGAATCAACAACTGGTTGATGAACTGAATGAGTTTTATTGCTGGTTTGAAAAACCCAGTCTCACGCCCCACACCTGTTCTGACCTTCTTTCTATGCATTCATTAACACCTCCAGCAACCTCCCTTCCTCCTGCATTTACAATCTGTTAAGAGGATGTGTGCCAGGTCTTCTGGAAACAGAAGACAAGGAAAGCCTCAGGTCCATACGCAGTTTCACCAGATGTCCAAGGACTTGTGTGAGGATCCTGTTTGTGGACTTTAGCTTAGCTTTCAAAACCATCATCCCAGATATCCTCCTGACTAAACTAACCCAGCTCTCCATCTGTCGGTGGATCATCAACTTCCTGACAGACAGGCAGCAGCTAGTGAGGCTGGAAAAATTCACATCCAACACCTGCACCATCAGCACTGGCTTCCCCCAGGGGTTTGTTCTCTCCCCACTGCTCTTCTCCCTGTACACTAACATCTGCACTGCAAAATACGGGGTTTTTTTTTTTTTGCAAAAGAAGTTTGCAGACGACACTACACTCATTGGCCTCATCCAGGACGATGACGAGTCTGCTTACAGAAAGGAGGTTTAAGAGCTGGCTGTCTGGCTGAACACGCTCAAAACAGTGAAGGAGATTGTGGCTCCGCAGCACTCCCCCACTCACCATGATGAACAGCAACAGTAGAGTCTTTCAGGTTCCTGGGCACTACCATCTCTCAGGACCTGAAATGGGACACTTACATAGGCTCCATAGTGAAAAAGGCCCAGCAGAGGATGTACTTCCTTCGTCAGCTGAGGAAGTTCAACCTGCCACAAGATCTGCTTTTGCAGTTCAACTCTGCAATTATAGTGTCTGTCCTCTGCACTTCTGTAACTGTCTGGTTCCGCTCGGCTACCAAATCAGACCTCAGAATACTACAACGGCTGGTCCGGACTGTACTCCTCCATAGCGAGTAAAAGGGCTGGGAAAATCACTCTGGACCCCTCATCCAGGCCACTTCCTCTTTGAACTGCTGCTGTCTGGTCAGCGCTACAGAGCACTGAGGACCAGAACAGCCTGGCACAAGAAAAGTTTCTTCAACAATTGAATTGAATGTCCCCACTGGGAAATAAACATGTGCAATACAGAACACTACTTATAATCATATGTATTTTGCATACCATATATCTTATTGACATTCCCTTGCATTGTATATAATATACCGGTACATACATATATTGTCATATACATACATTTTTGGCTCATATCTTGGGAAAAAACGAAAATGCCATTTTTGCCTGATAACTCTTGGCGACCGAAATTTCGTGCATTCCTAACATTTTTCTTTATTTTAAAAAATAAATAAAAACCTTTTTGTTCCAAAAACAACAGAATGATCAGAATGACAAACTGCAAAAGAATATTATCCTAATGTAAAAAAGGCCAGTCTATTTTTCCCTTCTTGTAAATTTCCTGTTTTTAGCTGTGCAGTATATTACTAGAGGCATGAGGAATCAGCGTCATCCATCAGGGACTTTATACATGAGTGCGTTTACACCGATATCCATCTCTCACACATATACTACAACACATAATGACAGATTAACACACAACACATGCAATCTTCTGTTTCTGTCACATTCAGAGCTGATTCTGCCCCAGTCATCCTCTCAGGCCTGAAGCTGTATTTATGTAGAGTATGTTGTTAAAATGACAAAACTGTCATGCATGTGACATACTACCGTCTTCGCTGACTGACCCTCAGCACCTTAAGTAAGGCAGAAAAACATATGCAACCCATGCTATGTGACTGAATGTGCCGTTCACGCAAGCATAACATTACGCATCATGTAATTCTCACTTCATAATCTTAATGTGTAATGGAATTTTCCGAAAGAAAGAAAGAAAGAAAGAAAGAAAGAAAGAAAGAAAGAAAGAAAGAAAGAAAGAAAGAAAGAAAGAAAGAAAGAAAGAAAGAAAGAAAGAAAGAAAGAAAGAGAAAGAAAGAAAATGCCATTTCATTAAGCTGACTAGATGGGTTCTTGCATGTGGAAAATTAGGTTTGATCTTATCAAATAATTAACTCTGAAAGGTTTGGTGCTCTAATATACACAATATCCATTTGACAGGTTGCTCTGGTTAATATCTTGTGTTATCAAAGAGGTGAGTTGCTGTCGCTTTTGGTATAATGACATATTTATCATAATACATTTTATACAACTGCACACGCTTTCTGATTGCATTAAGCACAAAGCAAGTACCACAAACATTAATTCCATCCACTTATCTATTCAAAATTTACTTAGAATGTTAGGTAGCAAGCTATAAATGCTCACTTCAACTAGCCATTTAGGTGACTAACAACAAAATTTGACTTAATCAGGTAATTAACTATAAAGGTTGACTTTTAGTAACTTTTAGTAATTTTTTTCAGATAACTAGCGGTTATTTGAAACTGTTGACATTCAATTTTGATAGCTACAATTTTCACTTTAACTTATTCAGGGAGAAAGCTATAAATGCTCACTTAAACTAATTATACAGGTAGCTAGCCAGGGGAGATTCTAGGAGTTTAATCTTAGGGCGGCTCAGACCCCCAATGAGCATTAAAAAAAAAAATTTAGTATATTGTTTGTATAGGGTAGACATGAACAATACAGTAGGTTATACACAACATATCAAGTCAATCCCTGAATTTAGCGCAGAGTTTTGCTGTAACACAATTTACCTACTTATCCTTTGTCTTAAAAAGTAGCAAAAGAGTAGGCAAGCTTTGGGACATACTACATTATAATTGCGTCTTTAAAGGGCCGCTCTGTTGCTTAGTTATGTGGATCCTGTTTACACCGTTTAAACTCTGACAATTGTGTCACTGTTAAAATCCTCCACATTCAATTTAATTTCCTACTGTACCGGAGAGAAATGAAGTAGCACGTTGATCTGCCAGTCGTGTCTTTCATGCAGAGAACTCTCCTCATGTGTCTGCATAATGATGATGCATTTGACAGTTCACAATGTTGTTCCAGATTAAATATAATGTGGAAAACAGTATCTGACCTGATGCAAAAAATATTTATTTAATGTTTATTAATCATGGGTCAAACCCTCCTCTACTTAACCTTCGGTCTCACACATCTGCCATGTTTGTAGTTTAAAAACTAAATACAGTTATTTGTGTTTGTAACTCTAATTGAATCCTCTTCAACACACAATGGATTGTGGGTAATATTAGCAGTTTGCACGAATCTGCAATTAAGCAGAAATAGTTAAGCGGAATTAAGCGGAAATAATAGATAGGGCTGCACGATTAATCGAAATTAAACCGAACCCGCGATTTCGCTTAGTGCGAAATATTATTTTTCATATTTTTCATTTAATAGATATATGCACAGCGTGTTAGTGAAGAGCGGCACGGTGATCAGTAGTAGTAAATGCTCCGTCTTTGTCCAACAAAAGACAACATTCATTAACATGTTTTTACTTCATAACGTCAGTCGATTCAATCAGAGTGATTGAAATAACTTTCTTTTGTGAGCTGATGTGGCCTCTTATCATAGAATGAGGGAGACAAAATAACATTTTATATTATTATATGGCTTGGTTGAATTCTAATGTAGAATGCGGTCTGTTATTTCTTGATAACAGACCGCTGCTGAGTATAACACACCGTTGCCATGAAAAACAGTGTTGCTATGGACGCAGGATTCTAACCATAGAGACGGAATGGACTATTTTCTTTAGCGGAAGCAATACAATCGTTTTTAAATCAAACTCCTTTTTAAATCAATATATTGTGTCAAATTATTGATTTATTTGGTAGGTAGCCATGTAATAAGCGGGATAATGTAGAGCGAGGCGGTTGTTAACAACCGCCTCGCACTACATTATCCCTTACGTATTCTATACAGTGATAATGGAAATTTCAATATAATTAGGATTATACTTTATTATTATGAAATCTTGAAGAACTCAAATATACCATATATTGCGGCAGTCATGTGTTTATTGTCCTCATGTTTAATCAGTTAAAGCGTTTCTATCTTCTTTTTATTCAGCTACAGCAATAGCTTGATGCCTTTGTCCACATTAGGGATTTCCTGGAAAGTCATAAGTTATATTATTTCTGAGAGGCATATGTGGAGTTCCTGCACAAGAGCACCCTCCGGCCTCCAGGATGAAGGAACCCGGCGTCTGTTTAGCGCTTAGTAATGCTCACTCCATCCTATTTTGGGTAAAAAAAAAAATAGGAAACATTATACTTCTCTCTAAAGAAATTATGATAATCCATGTTTTTTCTCCAGTGTACATATGTTTTCCCACAGTGGATGCATAAGAGGCTCATATATCATATTAAAGATATGGACTCTGTATTTGATTTTATTAGTATTACTGTATTAGAAATTATTATCAAGATTTTGGTCATAATAATATAATATTTTATAATAAATCCTTAGACCTTTCTAATGATTTATAGTCATAGCCTGCCTGCATGTTAACATGTTAACCCTGCAGTTTTTCCGTAAAATGTTTTCTGTAAAATAAAATTATTATTATTATAAGTATAAATACACAATTTTTTATTTTTAATAATGAAAGTGTTATTACAATAGTACTATTTCATATTTTGTTTAATATTTTTATTTAGCAATAATAATAATCATAACAATTATTATTAGTCATATTACTAAATAAGCACAAATTGTTGGGGCAAATTAAGCAGCCCTACAAGCAAGCACAACAAACCGGGTGGATATACATATACACTCACCTAAAGGATTATTAGGAACACCTGTTCAATTTCTCCTTAATGCAATTATCTAATCAACCAATCACATGGCAGTTGCTTCATTACATTTAGGGGTGTGGTCCTGGTCAAGACAATCTCCTGAACTCCAAACTGAATGTCAGAATGGGAAAGAAAGGTGATTTAAGCAATTTTGAGCGTGGCATGGTTGTTGGTGCCAGACGGGCCGGTCTGAGTATTTCACAATCTGCTCAGTTACTGGGATTTTCATGCACAACCATTTCTAGGGTTTACAACGAATGGTGTGAAAAGGGAAAAACATCCAGTATGCGGCAGTCCTGTGGGTGAAAATGCCTTGTTGATGCTAGAGGTCAGAGGAGAATGGGCCGACTGATTCAAGCTGATAGAAGAGCAACTTTGACTGAAATAACCACTCGTTACAACCGAGGTATGCAGCAAAGCATTTGTGAAGCCACAACACGCACAACCTTGAGGCGGATGGGCTACAACAGCAGAAGACCCCACCGGGTACCACTCATCTCCACTACAAATAGGAAAAAGAGGCTACAATTTGCACGAGCTCACCAAAATTGGACAGTTGAAGACTGGAAAAATTTTGCCTAGTCTGATGAGTCTCGATTTCTGTTGAGACATTCAGATGGTAGAGTCAGAATTTGGCGTAAACAGAATGAGAACATGGATCCATCATGCCTTGTTACCACTGTGCAGGCTGGTGGTGGTGGTGTAATGGTGTGGGGGATGTTTTCTTGGCACACTTTAGGCCCCTTAGTGCAGATTGGGCATCGTTTAAATTAGGGATGTCCCGATCCGATCCACGGCATCAGTATCGTGCCGATACTGACCCAAAACGCTAGATCGGATATCGGAGGGGAGAAAAAAAAATTATCCGATACCTATGATCCGATACCCATTAGGGGTGGAACGGTACGTATTCGTACTGAACGTACGTTCGGTGCATGGATTTACACAGAGAATACACGGTATAAAAATAAATAAAACTCGCGTGCACATTAATCAATGTAATACGGAACTAACTGTTAGATACGCGCATATGCGGGTTCTTTAGGGACACCTAATCTGTAGCCCCGCCTTAGCTCTGAACGCGCGTCTATATCGCTTCAAACGTTCACTTTATCATTATACGCGCGCGGCGCGTCCTCGCTGTTCAATCATCGAACTAGACGCGATAGACACGAATTTGACGTTCTATTCGCGTTTGGTGTGAACGCAGCAAAATGAACAGGCTGCGATGTCAAGATTGCAATGCTGGTGTGTGTGTGTGTGTGTGTGTGTGTGTGTGTGTGTGTGTGTGTGTGTGTGTGTGTGTGTGTGTGTGTGTGTGTGTGTGTGTGTGTGTGTGTGTGTGTGTGTGTGTGTGTGTGTGTGTCAGAGAGAGAGAGGCACGGGCGCGATCGAACAGTGGAAACATAAAAACGTACTCCGTCATTTTCATACAGGACATCATTAAAACTGCAAAAAGTGTTTAGCCTACTTATATTTGTGTAAAACACAACATTGTGCTTTTGTCAAACTGTAAACTCTTGACACACACACACACACACACACACACACACACACACTACATTGAATAAAACAGAAAATCAAATCATGTTTTTAATGGTAGTATTATTTTATACAGAAATAAATTATTTATAATTCAGATGAGAATAAAGTTAAAGTTAATTACAATTTTAAGGAAACAAATATATTGATCTGAAATATAGCAAATTAATTTTAAATTCATGGGGCCCTATTTTAACGATCTGAAACGCAAGTGTCAAAGCGCAAAGCGCAAGTAACTTTGTGGGCGGGTCTCGGCGCTGTTGCTATTTTCCCGGCGGGATAAATGACTCTTGCGCCAGGCGCAAATCTAAAATGGGTTGGTCTGAAGTAGCTTCATTATTCATAGGTGTGGTTTGGGCGTAACGTGAAATAAACCAATCAGAGCGTCATCTCACATTCCCTTTAAGAGCAAACGCGCTTTTTCCATAGCGGATTGCTATTGAAACGGCGGATTTGCCAGGCGCGCGCCAGGATCGGTTCACAGCCAAGGAGAGCAACGCTCTCGTCACGGCCGTAAAAGAGAGAAGTTACATTGAAATGGAGAAACCCACCCAAATTAACTTCGGTTAAACAGGCGTATGATAATTTGGGTAAATGTGTAAGCTAGATGTATGCTTTTATAATAAATAGTCTATCTATCTATCTATCTATCTATCTATCTATCTATCTATCTATCTATCTATCTATCTATCTATCGTAATAATGTATTCAAAAATGAAAACTGCTGCTTCTGTGTAGATGAGAGAATCAAAGTGTAGGCTATGTGCGTTGTGCACACGCTACATTGATTATGGCCAAGCATGCGCCCTTAAAATAGCATATGAATAACATGCGCAACGCGCCACTGACTTTAAACTATTTTTTCCTGGTTAGTGGCGCAATTGTTTTCTAAACCTGCAAAATAGCATGAATGAACGTTTGCGCCGGAACACGCCTCCTCTTTGCGCTGAACCGCCCCCGGGAGCGCAAGTGTATTTCCTAACTTACCGACGTGCTTCTGTGGAGGGAAAAGTCCGCTTTGCGCGGGTGCAAAATAGGAATGATACATGCGTCGGTGTACAAAGTCACTTGCGCTGGGTGCAAGATAGGGCCCAAGGTCTTTTGAATAAAGGGTGGCAGTCTTTCATTATCAACTGTTGTTGTGGACTATATGGAGAAGTATTTGTTCTCCATTTGAGTGAGATGTTTTTATGTGGCTAATTGTGCAAAGTGCTTCCATACATTTTATTATTAGTAGTATTCGTTCAAGAATAAAATAAAAATATCGGATTGATATCGGTATCGGCGAATAGCCAAAGCTGCAGCATCGGTATCGGTATCGGAAGTGAAAAAGTGGTATCGGGACATCCCTAGTTTAAATGCCACGGCCTACCTGAGCATTGTTTCTGACCATGTCCATCCCTTTATGACCACCATGTACCCATCCTCTGATGGCTACTTCCAGCAGGATAATGCACCATGTTACAAAGCTCGAATCATTTCAAATTGGTTTCTTGAACATGAAAATGAGTTCACTGTACTAAAATGGCCCCCACAGTCACCAGATCTCAACCCAATAGAGCATCTTTGGGATGTGGTGGAACGGGAGCTTCGTGCCCTGGATGTGCATCCCATAAATCTCCATCAACTGCAAGATGCTATCCTATCAATATGGGCCAACATTTCTAAAGAATGCTTTCAGAACCTTGTTGAATCAATGCCACGTATAATTAAGTTAGTTCTGAAGGCGAAAGGGGGTCAAACACAGTATTAGTATGGTGTTCCTAATAATCCTTTAGGTGAGTGTATATATAAATATAATTTTAACCAGAAAAAATAATAATAATAAATAAATATTCGCACAGCCCTAATATTGGACCATCCGGAAAACTCATTTCAACATACAGTACTATAATTTAGGACACACTAAATTCTAATTTCGAACACTATTTAGGATGGATAGCATGCAAATTGGGATGCAGCAATTGTGTCGGGCTTAACCCTACAATGCTTAGAGAATGCTGTGGGCCAATAAGAATGCAACATGTTGTGGCTGCTGTAGTGTCTGTGGAAGGGACGTTTTAACTGAAATGATCTAATCTGGTCTGAATTTCTGCAAAGTGCCTCAGCTGAGACACATTGAAGCCTGCAAATGGAAAATGAAAACTCTTCATCTCTTCTATTTTCAAATAAAGCCATAGATACCACCAAGTCAAATTTAGATCGCACAAAAGACACTAACAGACAGTTTGGATTTCAGTATTAAAGAAACCATTTTAGCTGATCTCTATTTTAAGGCTCTGCAAAAAAAATAGCATTTACTAAAATAGCATATCAAGTATTCTGGTCATGCTGCAAACTCCTCCCAAGGTTAAAAGCCATGTAAAGACTTCTGACCCAGACTAGGACTTGAGAAGCCAGAACCAGTTCAGCAACACATTTATCATCTTGAGTGGTCTAGAGGCCGAAGGTTAGGAATAAAAACTGCAGGAAATGGGTTAAAGGTCAAGATGAAAGTATTAATAATTTAGACCCTGTCAAACCACCTTCTGAGTGATTTGTATAAAGACTGTAATCTGTTAAATAAACGACAGGTTTCTCCTGATACACTACAGACATAATTAGTTCTCTCACCTTGAAAGCACTTTTTTGTTTTGTTATCAATTCTCTCATTGGGCATTTAAAGAGATCAATTACAGAGCTATGGTGTACCTTCTCCTTTAGTCTGGAATCTGGATCAGTAGACATTGTTCTTGTATATCAGCAATGGGAACACTCCTTATTTGCAGACCTGGCCCAAGCTGACACTAATCATTGTCAATTAGAACATATAATCCTCCTTGTTCTCATATTTAATTCATATCTTTATCAGCTCCCTGCCATTGAGATTCTGTTGGGATGCATACTAACTGATCACAGGACCACCTGCAAATGGGTGTCAGAATTACAACAAGTATCGACAAGCTAGAGAAGTGTACTGTGTCAGACTTGATTGATGTAAACACAGTGTGCACTCAATCATAGTAGAAGGGTTTACTCCCTGCACGCAGGTATGTGTGCAAAGTGCTTTACTGTTTTCCTTTGCATATAAATGAGCCACCTGTGCCACAGCAAATAAATAACAGGAATATTATGTAATGCTGTCTTACCTGAATAGTAGCAGGTATCATCAAGTGGAGAAAGCATGAAAAACAGAAAGAAAAGATAAGCACCTGTGAGTTCAAAATCACAATGTGTATACACACACACACACATGCTCAAAAAAGCCCTATTTGGATGGTATTTTTTTCTCAAGGGGTTGTAAGGTATTTTTTAAATGATGTTTTTCTCTAACCACCCGCAACAAAATCTGAATGAATTACTGTTTTTTGACAAACGCCAAGGTCGTGTGGTAATTTAATTGCCGTCCGAATCCAGATCAATGAGTTTAAAAAGAAGAAAATTAAAAATTCACTGTTTAAATCCTTTTGACCACTGCTGAGCAACGTACTATAACGGTTGCACTTCGCTGTAATTTTGATGCATTTTAAAGATCAAGCCTACACTTTTATTACTGAAATGCAGGAAAGTATTTACAAAAACAATATTTTATCACCGCTCAAAAGAGAAAGAGAAGAAAAGCACTTAAACTTTCGAAATGGGCAGTAATTATGGCAGCAATTATATACATAAAAAATTTAAACCATACAACTTTATATTTACCCCATATAAATAAGAGGCTGTATTAAGTTATTTCCACTTTTTTTTTTAAATGACATCTATCAATTTGAGATAAAATACAAGACCGAAAACGATTTTAACTGTAGTGTGCCTATCTTCCTATTTTTAAACAATAATTAGGATATTATTTTCCTATTATTAAATTAAATATGAACTTATTATTATTCCAACCATATTTCATTTCATTTCATTTCATTTATTTATAAAGCACAAATAAACACAACAGACGTTGACCACTGTGCTGTACAAATTAATAAATATAAAACAAAACCACACAAAAAACATTAATAACAGACAATAAAACACTATAGTTTGGGTTTAGCGAGATCAAAAATTATGAGTGAAATGCAAGAGTAAATAAATAAGACTGTAGTTTAGATTTAAATTCATAAACAGACGTGGCAGACCTCACAGATAAGGGAAGACTGTTCCACATCCTAGGACCAGCCACTGAAAAAGCACGATCGCCTCGCAACTTCAGTCTTGATCTTGGATATGACAGTATAATGCTGTCTGAGGATCGCAAGCATCTTGTTGACTTTTTCACATTTATAAGATCTGACAAATAGGATGGTGCCATACCAATCAAAACCTTAAAAACTAACAACAACATTTTAAATTCAACTCTATAACACACTGGCAACCAATTTAAAAATGATAGTATCGGAGTAATGTGTTCTCGTCTACGAACCCCAGTTAAAAACCTGGCAGCTGCGTTTTGGACCATCTGAAGACGTAACATGGAGGATTTAGGTAATCCCATATACAGAGAATTACAATAGTCCAAACGAGATAAAACAAAAACATGTGTGACAGTTTTAAGATCATTAAAAGATAAAAAAGTTTTGACTTTGGACAGCAGTTTAATATGGAAAAAACAAGACTTTACCACAGAATTTATATGTTGGTCAAACTTGAGAGATGAGTAAAAAAAAACTCCTAAATTTTTCACAGTGGGTTTGATATAGGAGTTTAAATAATCATAATCAATATTCGGGTTTGCTTTCCCCACAGAGGGGCCAAAAACAATTACTTCAGTCTGACTCTCATTTAAGTGCAAGAAATTCAAAGACATCCAAGATCGTAAATCAGCTAAACAGGCAAGCAAAGTTTCTAAGCCTTGCTTGTCATTATGTTTCAAAGGGAGATAGATTTGGGTGTCGTCTGCATAAAAATGAAAGGATACTCCATGCTTCTTAAGAATTGAGCCAAATGGTAACATATATAGAGAAAATAAAATGGGAGCCAGAATAGACCCTTGAGGAACACCACAGGCAACTCGTGCTACAGATGATACAGCGCGACCAATACCCACTGAAAAGGTTCTATTACTAAGATAAGATCTAAACCAACTAAGGGCAGTTCCTTGAATGCCCACACACTTTTCAAGACGCGTTAAAAGAATTTCATGATCAACTGTATCAAATGCTGCGCTCAAATCTAATAGCACCAAGATTGCTGAGTTCCCGGAATCAACAAATAATAAAATATCGTTTAAAACTCTTAGAAGTGAAAAGGGATATGATATTTTATTTACAGCAGACAATCATGTGACTGACCACGTGAACAGCGCATTCCCAGGTTCGTAGGATCACAAAATCCGCTCCTCCACTGTGAATAAAGTCGCCATCTGAATGCATGAGTTTTATCACTGAAGTGCCATGCAAATTTATTTTTACGGACGTCCACAAGAGAAACAATTACAGTGTGAATAGGGCTAAAGGCTGCATTTTTATGAAAAATACAGTAAAAGCAGTAATATTGTGAAGTATTATTACAATGTAAATTTTTTATTTATTTCTAATACATTTTAAATATAATTTATTCCTGCAATGACAAAACTGAATTTTCAGCATCATTACTCCAGTCTTCAGTGTCACATGATCCTTCAGAAATCCTTCTAATATGCTGCTTTGCTGCTTAAGAAACATTTAACATTATTATAACATTATAGAGGGGGGGGGGGGGGGGGGGGTGGGGGGGTTACAGGACAAAAGTCACAACAGTAATCTTTCTATATGAAAGAATGTTGCTGTTCACAGAGAAAAATAATGTTAACAAAACTTCTGCATTCCACAACAGCTAATGACATCTTATTAAAATATATTTCTGAACCAAAACTCTGTTAGTCAAAATAAACCTCAAAGCAAACTCAAGTCAAATGGTTTAATTTTGTGTGATGTGAAAAATGTATGCTGGCAGGACAGAATTTCAAAGCTATTACATTTAGTGTGCTGTCAAAGCAAGCCATCCAGTGTACTTAAATAATTTAATGAAAACAACACATACAACTTTCAGTGGTTGCCAAATACATTTCAGTCTAAAATTCACACTTGGTCGGCTGCTGTAGTGTGGCATTAACACCTCTTGGTTATCTGATTGCTCAATCAACATGTAAATAATTAAATGTACAGTCCACAAAAAAACTCTTGTCATAATTTATGCTGGTGCCTTTCATATATATTCAGAAGACTCTACTGTCTCTGTGCATTAACCATCCATATTTAACACCTAAAGAGGGGATGTCTTAGCCTGGATGCCAGCCGATCTTAGCCCCGCCCACAACATTTGAAGTCGGGAAGTTCGGTCTGGACTTGATCCGTTGTGGAGCAACTATGCTCGAACCAAAGCTGTTCGGACCAATCAAATTGTCAGGGCGGGCTTTATACGATGATGGACAGATGATCAACAGTAACGTAATCATCCACGTCACCACGTCAGGCTAGGGATGTCTTCCTGATAAGACTACTTCATTTACTTCTGAAAATTCCTGAGAATTGCCCAATTAACACTCCATCAGACTCATAATCACAGGGGGTCGTGCTATCTTATCAGTGTGATTCATCAAATGATCCCATCATTCACACTCCAGCTGGGACCTACCGTTCCTGACTTGATCACAGTCATGCCAGATTAAAGACAAAACACAAAAAAGAGAGAATGAATAGTACAATGTTATAGTTCCTGAGTGTTTTAATAATGTCACTTTAACAATTCAAACTCAATAATGGATGACTGATTCAACGGATGAGGGAAGATAATTGAATGCAAGATTCCGGAAGAGGGAATATGGTCAGTTTACTTAAAAATAACATTGAATGGGTTTGTTTATACAACTGATTAAAGCAGCACTAGGTAACTTTTCAACCTTCATAATATATTTCCAAGACTCTTGTGATGGTACATCGACTTACAATAGGTTGAATGACATGTCTGCCATAGCCTGACGGGGTCTGTATCGTTTTTAATCGTACTTTTAAACTTCGGGGTTCGGGTAGTAACCCCCGCACACACAAAAGAACTACAAAATTCGACTGCTTTACGGCATAGGCTACCTCACTTCCCCCAACACGTCCTCACATGCTGTTGGACTTGTAAGTATATTGCTTATATTGTATATCACTCGGACAAGCTTTCACTCGTTGGTGTGAGCTAAAAAGCACCTGGCGTTCTTGTTGATGGATTAGTAACTTAGACATCTTCGGAGGCTAGCTGTGCTTGTTCGATGTCCGACGATTTGTAACGCGTTGTGTTTATTCCCCAATCGAACTCGTGTAACTGTCTGTCACACGTTCTACCGTCCACAGCATTACTTGATAGACAAAAATAGGACAAGAATGAGCATCAAATAGAAACAACCAGCTTACGGGGTGTTCGAGGCACACATACAATACAGACTGCCGACAGTTAAACAGGGCGCGCGCAGCTCTTAAAGGGGCCACACCTTATTTCCACTCGTTACAGCTTCCATCCGACTGAACAGGGACCGGTATACAGGGGGGAGGGGATCAGGCCGTGAGTGAAGAGACTGCTCTGCGTGAGTGGTATTTACGACAGTAACGTTAAATACAAGTAGTCCACAGCGACTCTAGGGGTCGTTGTTTGACCAAAACGGAAATCTTACCTAGTGGGGCTTTAAGTCAGGAAATAATTTACCATCATGCCCTTTAGATTTACTACGAGTGCAATATTGTGGTAGTTTTCTTGCACTGCACTAAAGCAATTCAGGTGATGCAGCAAAAGTACTGCACATGATTTGTATGGCACTATTCAAGATTTTGAGGTTGAGTGATCAGCTTCTCAGACTGATATATCACACACAACTGTTAGTGAACTAAGTGCCAACACGTGTTAACCACTTCAGCTTCAATTTCAGTCTTTCTCAGTCTCCTCTCTTTCATAAGGCTGTCAATTCAGTCCCTTCCGCCTTCTGTTTTGGGACTCAGATAAGGAAGGCCAAGCTATTAAATTTATCTTCTAACCTCTCTCTTTGGCATTATCAGTCTATTCTATCAGTCTTTAGAGATGTCTCCGCAGTCCCTTTCCCTCCCTCTCTATCAATCTAATCTCAACAGTTTCAGCTGACGACAGGCGGGAACACACACAGCAACTCACACACTCCATCAGAGACTATGGCTGCAGGTTTTGAGGCTCTATGATATGATAAGCTGTCAAGATACTGTTGAGATCTCTCTCTCTCTGTCTTTTCCTCCACCACTCTCTATCTTTTCTCTCTCCACACCCACGCACGCTCATAGAAACATAAGTACAGACACATAAAATGACACCTGTTCTTTTATCTGTGAAAAGAAAGCCACTCCTACTAAATGACTCCTGTGGTGAGAACCACTAAAACAGTACACGCATCACGAGAGTCCTGCAGAGTGTGGACTTTAGGTCTACAAATTCCCCCTCGCAGGATATCGGATCTAAAATAACATCATGAGAGCATGTGACTGGGTCATGAACCGCATCCTGCTGGCACGTGGGTGAAGTGGTCATGTTGGGCAGTCTGCGATTGGCAACACTTGATCAAATACCAGCATGGTTTGCAGCAGGTGGCTGGGGGGGTGGGCGCTAACCAAAGGGCATCGCTGGCGTGAGGGATTATGTAGGGGGAGGGCCAGCTGGTACTAGTGAATGGACAGGTTTGGGCCTGGAGATGCCAAGTAGGGCTGCGCAGATAGAGGTGCCAGGGCAGACAGCCCACGGACTCAAAACAATGCCTTCAGTCCAGCCCTGAATAATGTGAGCTAAAGGACAAGGAGATGGAGATGCAACAGACTGACGAACACCAAGTGTGTGAATTCTGCTGCAGCGCACTGCAATATTGACTCCCGATATGGACTCCTGAATGCTGAGATCCCTGTGGTTTAAAAAGTGTGAATGTGTTCAGACTAGCTGGAGTGAGATTATGAAGAACATCAATTCCATTATCTATGAGTGAGTGAGTGAGTGTGTGAGTGTGTGTGTGAGTGTGTGTGTGAGTGTGTGTGTGAGTGTGTGAGTGTGTGAGTGTGTGAGTGTGTGAGTGTGTGAGTGTGTGAGTGTGTGAGTGAGTGTGTGAGTGTGAGTGTGTGAGTGTGAGTGTGTGAGTGTGTGAGTGTGAGTGTGTGTGTGTGTGTGTGTGTGTGTGTGTGTGTGTGTGAGTGTGTGAGTGTGTGTGTGTGTGTGTGTGTGTGTGTGTGTGTGTGTGTGTGTGTGTGTGTGTGTGTGTGTGTGTGTCTAAGAGAGTGTATGTAGAGAGGAAGTCTGTAGCATGTCTGCAAGAGAGGAAGGACTGTGAATTTGACACACTCTTGATAGACAACAATAGATGGATAGAATTTTCTACACATGGAATTATAGAATGACAGATGGACACACAGACAGAAAGATACTGTAGATGGACAAGTAGATAGAACGATCGACAGGTTGAACGATAGAACTACAGAATGACAGATATAATGACAGACAGATACGTAGATAGTAGAGATGTGCCCGAAGCCAAATACTTTATTCGGAAAGAACGGATAATTGGCTTCAATACTAATAATGAATTCTAAAAAAATAATGAGTGAATGAGTATAAACTCTATGAATGAAATGAGCGCAAATTAAATAGCCACGTTAGACAGACAGACAGACAGACAGACAGACTGCCCATGATAATTTTCTGGAAGTTAAGTCTTATGAAGTTTTAAACACTAATGTCACTCTATTCATGTCCTCGTCCTTGCTGTTATTCAGAGGTGCAGCACGTTTGTCACACTGCTGAGTTTTAAATTCGGTTCCTGCTGTGAGTGAATGTTCACGCCGGTGTCTCTAGCTCCGGCCACTCAAAGGACGACTAGGGGACTTCAGACTCAGAGTTCCGCTCATTCACTAACAGAAGAATTGGAGAGAGAGGGAAAATTTAAAAAAAGAGGGCGAGACAAGACTCTAGTCCTCTCCACTGGTTGATTCATAAAGAACCTGTACACGACAGATAAACGAAACGAGGAGCGATAAGGTACTCGTCTCTTCCCTTTCTGATGGGCCTAATATTTTTTTCTCTCTTCTCCCCTGCTGTTCTCTACCTTGTCCTCTGGTTTGCGGGGCTACCGCTGACCCTCTCGGACAGACATTTCGGCACACTGCCATACCTTGGGGGAGGATGAAATTAGTTTTAAGAAGAAAAAAAAAAAAGAGAGAGAAAAAATTACCAGAGAGTCCAGCGAGGAGTAATATTCAACATGGCCTGGCAGCAGTCGTCTAAATGCTAATCCACTATCAGGTACACAGTGCCTCCTAGTCCTGCGGCTCCAAAACAGTTCTATCAGTGTGTGTCAGGAAATTACAACAGCTTAATTTAATTAAGACAGTCAACACATAAAGTGGATGCAACAGTTCGCACTAGCATTGTGAGCAGAGACTGTGACCTTTCAATACGACACGGCACTTTGAAACACAGACAGTTGACAGACCCTGAGGCGGGAATGTCGCAAAAGTCTTGACCCATAAAATTTTCCTAAAGCTGTTTTCCATCATCCATTAATTCTCATTATAGTTTCAGAACATGCGACCGAAGTCTGAACATAGACTTTACATGTCTGTACACTGACAGATGTGCCTTTTGCCTATTCTGAGAAACACATTAACCCAGTAGTTCACCCAAAAATTTTAATTATGTCATCATTTACTCACTCTCATATTGTTCCAAACATGTTCAACTTTCTTTCATTTGCAGAAAACAAAAGAAGTGCAACAGTGCAAAACAACAGTGGACCCTACAGACTTTCTTTTCTTCTTTACTATTTCCTTTCCTTTTGACTATTAGGAGTAATTAGTTCTCACTTTAGATTAGGTCACGGAAAATGCCATTAATTAAGTGCTTTAAACCAGCTTTTATTGGACATCAATTAAATTCATATTCAGTATTCCTTAAAATGTTTACATTAAGCACACACACACACAGTCATATGGTTTACATGTCATGGACTCTCCATAGGCATAATGGATTTTATACTGTACAAAATTTCACAGAAATTTTTTTTTTTTTTTTTTTTTTTTTTTTTTTAAGGGACACTTAACCGTGTCCTAACCAGACGCAATGCGATAAGATTCCAGCGACAAATAATGTGTCTGTCCACACTAGACACGACGCAACTGCGAGATGCGTCAAAATCAATCAAAACCCTAAGATTACAGATCTAAGATTTTCTTCTAATAAATCACAAGAATCCAAAGTGATCATTACCATACCCTACAACTTGAAGTTTAGTAAAAACAAATGTGAAAACAGAAGTTTGAAAATATGTCCTATTGTGTTTAAAATAGTTGACCTCCTTAATTGACCTCAACTTTCTAAATAAATAGAGGGGTTACTTTCATTTGGAACGACCCAAAGAGTACCATCACCTTCCTGCAACTCACCTCAAGGGTGCAAAAATGGAATTTGGAATCTGCCCAAAATCATATTCTGCCTCGGTCCAAAATCATATTCTGCCTCTGTCCCTTGACGGCTACATGAATAGACAGGTTTCCCCAGGGAGAAAATTGTAAAAGTCATCAGCTCCATTTTATTTCATACTGACCCGCACTTGCATCTTTTACAATTTGCACCGTTAATTTTCCCTACTAAGTGTGTGTGTGTGTATGTGTGTGTGTTTTCTGTGACAGGGTATTTTGAAGTTTATTTGCATGTGTTTGCATTCCACCCATCCTTTTCCCCGGTGAGTGTGAATCCGCTGAGGGAAAAAGTCCTGTGTTTTTTGAAGTGTGATGTCTTGGAGCCTGAAGAGAAGTTTAGGAGTTCTCCTCTGATTTCAAGAGTCGTGAATACTCATCTGAATAATTATACCCACTCTCTGCTTTCTTCTGTCAGTCTAAATGCATTCCCTGCGTACATTAATGGCAGCTCCATACAAACCCTGCCCTAGTTATCAGCATCTTCCCTAAAATAAAATAAAAAAAACAGAGATGCTGAAAAGTAAACTGTCCACTAAAGGATATACACATTTTCTCTCTTATGAAATTGCCAGTTCAGTTATGATATTGACTTTAAAAACATATAAATCACATCGTATGTGTGAATAAAAATATAAAGGTAAAAACAAAAACAAGAAGGTAACATACACCACACATACGTATAAATTAGTGATGTCAATCTTTTTTTTTAAATATAATAATAAAACAAATTCTGTGATTAATCGCAATTAAAAAAACGTACATTTTTTAAAGTTTTTTTATTTATTTGATCAATTTAAACATTTCAAAGTTAATCTCCAGATTAATGTAGAAACAACATAAATACAGTACTTTTTAAATACTTGTTTAATGGCATCTTTTTATGAATGAAGGCCAGAATCACTGATACTAATATAGCTACTGATGTCTCGATAAGAAATATTTTTACCCCAAATTTAAACATTAGGATTAAAAAAAATATAACAACATTTAATTTAAGTAAACTTAAGACAATCCTCACAAAAACCCATAATAAATGTCATATTTATTTGTGCCCTTCCTGTCAAACAGGTAGGAAATAAACAGAAATTGAATAAAGTTATCAAACAGTCTGCACTGCATAAATAAATTAAATATAGATTAATCCTTATTAAAGCTACAAAAGTTCTTTAGTTAAGAGCAGTGTCACATCTGGTTTTGTTTTTGTTTCATGTCAGTCATGTTTCATGTCTTTGTCATGTGATTCCGTTAGTCATGTGATCCTGCCATGTGTACCCTTGTCTTGAGTGTCATGTTGTCATTGGTTAATTGTTTCATTGTTCACAGGTGTCCCTTGTCTAGTCATTAGTCTTGTGTGTATCTAGCCCTCATGTTTGCCATGTGTCTTTGTCAAGTGTTGTTTCACTGTAACCTCTGTGGGTAAGGTCCTGTCATGTTTGTTTTATGTTTGATCACATTCTGTAAATAAACTGCACTTGGGTTCTCTACAAACTTGCCTTCAGTGGACTATACATAACATGCAGTGAGTAATTTTCTCTGTTCTCTTTGTTTAACTTAACTGAAAGACAGAATTAGTGGCTGCTGTCACTTTAAGACCTGCCGCTGCTGACAGAGATGCGGATCTCAATCGCGTAGCACTCTCTCACAACTCTTTTCGTTCATTTAAGATTTTATTTAACTCATTTAAGACTGTTCTTATGAGGATACTCGACAAAACGGACTTGTTGGCATCTTGTGTTAGTTTGTTCAATCGAGAAAGAGAACTCTTATGGCACGCTGTCTGTGCCCACAACACTGGCTTCAGCCAGTTCTTTTGTCTCGTCGCAGACTCACGCTTGAATGGTTTAAAAGCATTTGCATGAATAAGAGCGTGATCATATAATGTAACGCTAGCCAAATGATGAGAGAGAAAAAAAACGGATGCTGCATTAAATATTTTAACGCGTTAAACTGGACAAAAATTAATCGCATGCGTTGACAGCACTAGTATAAATACAAATACACGTATTGTAACAAGTCCACTGTAGGCGAGTTTGCAGAACCCAAGTGCAGTTTGAGAATCCCAACATGAACAAAATAAACAAAAGACTTGACTTGAAATAACATGAACTCACCAAACAGCAGATTGCATGAGCAATACTAGACAAGAGACAAATGAAACATGAGTGCTATATATACAAAACTAATGACCAAACTAGGGACACCTGTACACAATCAAACAAAGAACCAAAGAGAACGGAGCAGATCACATGGAGGAGTCAGTAGAGCATATTGTTTTGAGATGTAGTAGATATGGAGCTCAGAGAGAGATGATGAGGAATAAGTTGAGGGAGATGGGAGTTCAGAACATTACATTAAAAGGGCTATTGAGCAGTGATAGGGTTCAGACTAGAATTCTTATGACTTTCTTAAGAGAAATAGGGGTTTTTAATAGGATATGAAGAAATGTAGTATTGAGGAGGGCTAAAAGTATAAATATTGTTGTTGTCATGATTATAATAATAATAATAATTATTATTATTGTTTTGCAGAATGACTGGGAAGTGTGTGTGTGTGTGAGTGGGGAAGGGGATTTAGTCTGTAAACCTATCTTCTGGTTCACACTCCGGAGCAGAAGGTGGCGGAAATGCACCAATAAGCTGGATGCCAACCGCCGTTAAATAGTAACAAGAAGAAGAAGAAGAAGCAGATCACATGACAAGACAAACCAATGAGAACATGACACAGACAAGGGAAGCACAAGACATGATCACATGAGGGCAAGGAAGTCACATGACAGGAACATTGAAACAAGACAAACTACAAAATAAAGACATAAAAACAAACAAAACCCAACGTTACACATATGAAGCATATGTGATGCATCATAGATATATGTATTAACTATGCTTGAGTGACAGCAAATGGCAAAAGGTCTAGGTCTAGTATATTTAGGAAGCAAATGTCAGTTTAGTGAGCAATTCGCATCAGACGGTCAGCAAATGGACTGTGGGCGCACGTGCCGTCTGAGGCTAGAGTGACAATGAAGCTCCAACATTAAATCACTGAAAGCAAATCCCATCATAATGAGCTTCACTTAAACCAATCCAAACAGATAATTTAATGTAAGCAAGGAGCCCATAGGGAAAACTGCACAGTTCAGTGGGGTTAAAATGAGTCAAGACCCTTTTTTGGAGATGTTACATCAGCATAATCTAGCTGATGATGATGAGAAAGCATAAAAAGCATGAATGGAGATGAGAAAGAGAGAGCGCTTTGTATCATTTTGGACTCATACCAGAGCATATGCGCAAGTGCTAATCAAAAAGTGTGTGTGTGTGTGGTTGTCTCTCCAACTGTAACACAATGGTCTTTGCTTCACACTGGCAGCCATGTGAATGGTTGCATCGCAGCGTTACTGTGCACAACACAAGAAATTTGGCACAGAGGGCAATTCCACCCCCATCCCCTCTTCCTTTTTCTCACTCCAAGAGTTCAGTGAGTCATTATTGCACTTTTATCCAAATGTGAGTAAAAATCAGTTGTTCTGATTTGAGTGCTGCAGTTTATGAGTGATTGTCAAGCACGAGCAGTTACACTAGTAGAGATAATTAGTGTTGTTCATTGTGCAGAGAGAGAAAAATCATTTTTTGAAGTCAAGAGTTTCAAGTGAAGTCAGCTCAAGAGTAAAAAAAAACAAAAAAACAACAACAATAAACACTTAAATACATACACTTAAAATGAGTGAGAACACCTAAAAGATTAACAGAAGACTTCAAGTTGATATTAGAAAAAAATTAGGCCTGCCCCCTAATAGTCTACTAAAGTTGACAAGAAGAGGCTGTCGACTAAAATTGTATTAGTCGATTAGTCCCAAAAAAAAAAAAACTTCATAGGAAGTGGAGAAGTCACGCAGTCCGTGAGAGACAGATCGTTCACAGCGGGTACTTGTGGTAATTACAGCAAAGTCTGGAAGGAAATCCAAATTTTCTCCAATCATCCATTGACCTCAAAAATTGCTTATCAATTAAAACATCATGTAAGTAGTAAGTAGTGGTCCCGGGCATGACGTTAAACTGCGCCCAACGTGTTGGGAAGGTTACGGGTCTGACCAAGCGTGCAAGTGCAAACACCTTATTCCACCGTCACTGGTCGTTATTATACTGGGGACGGAAGACCGGGATGCAACGCACCTCTGCACGACAGCTGTCGGAGCCAAGAAATTTTACCAACACAAACCAGTGAAGTGCCAGTGGTCTATGGATTGAGCAAATGAGCGCACGGGCAGACTGCATGAGAGTCCTGCACGAGTATAAATATTCGGCAAAGGCGGATGAACCTTACAAGGGCAACGGCACCATGCAATGCATGAGAGATCTGGGGAATCGCATGCAAATTTAACCCCAAGAAACCAATAATGAATCTAGTTCTAAACAAACAAGTGATGCGCACGCCCGCGTTGGGACCACTAGGGCGCGAGCGGAGACGCCAAATGGTTACTAGGGGCGACGTGCAAAATGTCTCGAATTCTCTGGGAGACACACGTGATAAGGCTACTGGAAAAATTAAATGGCTTTTAACTGCCAAACACAAAGTGACAATCGGTACATGGAACGTCCGAACACTCTGGAAGGATGGAAGCTTGGAACTGCTCATAAAGGAACTTGAGCGTTTTAAGTGGGAAGTTATCGGCTTGTCTGAAGTACGAAGGAAAGGTCACGGGACAGTGGAGCATGAGGGTTGTAAGCTCCTGTTCTCTGGTAACAACAACAAACGGAGAGGAGGAGTAGGCATTTTGCTATCAAAAAATGCTGCGAAATGCTTGATTGAATTTCATCCAATCTCAGCAAGAGTAATTGTGGCGCGTTTCCACGCTCAAGGCCACGATACTACCATCGTCCAAGCATATGCTCCGACGAGTACGAGCACTGATGACGAACTGGAAAAATGTTATGCTGCACTCCAGACCGGATTCAATAAAGCAGGAAAAAACGATATACGCATCGTGATGGGAGACTTCAATGCAAAAGTCGGGACAGACTTTGAAACGTGGAAGGGAGTTATAGGCCATCATGGATACGGTGAAGAAAACGAAAGAGGTGAACGACTCTTGCAATTCTGTCAGCTGAACAAACTGTCTATTATGAACACATGGTTTGAACACAAAGATACACAGAAGTGGACGTGGGCAGCACCCAAGAAAACATCGCCCATAGCACCTGGTTGTAAAAACAGAAAAGTTATCAGTGCAAGAAACATGATCGATTTTGTAATGGTAGATCAAAGATGGAGAAGTTCGTTCACAGACACTCGCAGCTTTCCTAGTGCAGCGATCGGATCAACAGATCACAACTTAGTTTTAAGTAACATCAAGGTACGGTTTCAAGTCCAGCGGGCCATTGGAACAAGAGCTAGAATCGACATAGAAAAGCTGATTCAGCAGCCTACTGTGAGGCTTGAATACCAGATAGCCTTAGCAAATCGATTCGCCATGCTTGAGAACCTACCAGAAGATGTGGACAAAGCACTAGATGTAGTAAACTCTAACATCCAAGAAGCAGCGAAAGAAACAATTGGGTTTGTAAGGAAGAAGAAAAAACCATGGATTAGTGAAGAGGTGCTGTTGCTCACTGACCAAAGAAGAGAGGTGAAGGCACAGCTGAATGCCAATCCAAGTTTAAAACCCAAGTACAAACAATTATCTAAAGACATTAAAATGGGCCTAGTTAGATGTCGTCAAGAATGGACACAGCGCCAATGCGCAGAACTTGAATCAGCCAGTAGAAAAATTTACTTGCGAAAGCTATTCAGCAAGGTAAAAGAGATTTCGGGCGGACTGGCACTCAAAGTCCGGAGCGCAAATGTCAAAGATGAGACAGGCAAGCTGCTTTCGAGTGAAAATGAAATCAAGTCTAGGTGGCATAGGTATTGTAAGGACCTTTACAACCAGAATGTGTCAGTGGATAAAAGTGTGCTCGATGAACTCTGGCCTTCGAGTTTACACAATGACACAGAGCCGGATATTTTAGAGTCGGAGGTGAGAGCGGCAATCGACAATCTTAAACAATGCAAAGCACCCGGAGTCGATCGCATAGAAGGGGACCTAATTCGGCTAGGAGGCCAGACACTAGTTAAGGTAATGCACAACATTAAATAAAATATGGAAAACCGGGCAATTCCCTAAACTGTGGACACAGTCCTTGATAGTAGTCATCCCTAAAAAAGGCGACACAACAAAATGTGAGAATAATAGAACTATTAGCCTCATGTGTCACGCTAGTAAGATTATACTGGAAATCATACGTAGCAGGATGAAACCGCGTATTGAAGGGCTGATGTCAGAGGAACAAGCCGGCTTTAGGCCAAGTCGGGGTACAATCGAGCAAATATTCTCACTAAGGTTATTGGCAGAAAAATATACCAAATTGCAAAATGGCGAGCTGTACATGATCTTCATTGACTTCAAGAAAGCATTCGATAGAGTGTGGCATGAAGCGCTTTGGGCGATCTTGCATCACTACGGTTTGCAACCAAAGCTGATCGGTTTGTTGGAAGACCTATATAAACGACCCGAGAGCGCAGTAATCGTGGGCCATGATACAACGGAGTGGTTTAAACAAACAGTCGGGGTTAGACAGGGTTGCATAATGTCACCAGATCTATTCAACCTGTATTTGGAACACATCATGAGACTTGCCCTAGACAGACAAAACATGGAAAATGTCGGAGCAAGTGTCGGCGGAAGGCAGCTCAGCAACTTAAGATTTGCCGACAACATTGGTCTCATAGCTGAAACTCTGCAAAATAGCCAAGTATTAATCGACCGCGTAAACGAGGAGAGCACCAGGTTCGGACAAGAGATCCACAATACAAAGACTGAATGGATGCGGGTAAGATCAACACCTAACAGAAGTAAAGACCTTCAAGTACCTGGGAGCAACAATAGCTGCAAATGGAGACTGTATGCAAGATATTCGCATCAGAACCGCGACAGCGCTCAGTTCAATGGGCGATCTCCAAAAGACATGGAAAGGCAGAGGAATCAGCATACACACCAAGATGCGCTTGTATAAAGCACTGATCCAGCCAATAGCGCTATACGGCTGTGAAACTTGGACCCTTAAAAAAGCGGAAGAGAAAAAACTCCTTGTATTCGAAATGGCCGCCCTAAGGAAGATACTCAGGGTTAGCAGATTAGACAAAATCCGTAACGAGATAATACGACAGCGTACGGGGTGCCATCAAACAATTGTGCAAGTAGTACATGAGAGGCAGCATAGGTGGCTAGGGCATGTGCTGAGAATGAACGAAGAGCGTATAGCGAGGATGGTACTACAAGGAAAAGTAGATGGTAAAAGAAAACAAGGAAAACCGAAGGCCACATGGATAAGATCGATCGAATATCGGACAAGTATGAGTTTACACCAAGCATCAATTGTGGCATGGGACAGAAATATTTGGAGAGAACTAGGTGAACGTATTGGAGCCCACGTCGGACTCACCAGCTGAGTGCTGATAAGGCGTAGAAGAAGAAGAAGAAAGTAAGTAGTAGCAACATTACTTGGCTGCTCGCTCTAACGTTAACCTAGATAAATGTATGCTATTATTAGGCACATATTCAAGTGTTTGTGCGGAATGTGAAACTGAAAGTATGGCACGCTTACTCCATGACATGCTGGGGCGGTCTACTTTTATTTGTGTAAACTTACAATAACAACAAAACGCTGTGCTTTTTTGCTTCTTTTGTAAAGAAAACAAAGAGGATTCGCTTTCTACAATCTCGATCTCTATGAACTGGAGCGCGTCGCAATAATGAACCGAAAACTCAGCGTGTAGGCTAATTGCCTCACAGACATGAGAAATATATCTAGGCTATAGAAAGCCTCAAATGTTCTCCTCAGTATATATTTAAGTAATTAAATTAATATAAACGTGTGATTAATCGACTAATGGCTTAAATGAACGAATACTAGTCGACTAGAAAAATCTTTAGTCGAAGGCAGCCCGAGAAACGATTATATGTGAAAAATGTTTATACTGTATATATATATATACAAAATTATAAGCGCAACACTTTTGTTTTTGCACCCATTTTTCATGAGCTGAACTCAAAGATCTAAGACTTTTTCTATGTACACAAAAGGCCTATTTCTCTCAAATATTGTTCACAAACCTGTCTAAATCTGTGTTAGTGAGCACTTCTCCTTTGCCGAGATAATCCATCCACCTCACAGGTGTGGCATATCAAGATTATTGCACAGGTGTGCCTTAGGCTGGCCACAATAAAAGGCCACTCTAAAATGTGCAGTTTTATCAAACAGGGAGGGAGCGTGCAATTGACATGCTGTGTATGTATATGAAGACACACAAGCTTCTGCACATACTTGCACTTAACCAATTCAAATGCCGAATGCATTCATGTCACATTCCAAATTCATTTACAAAACAAATGCAATCTCTTGGAAGAAAAGCACTGGAAAAGAGCATCAGAGTTCTGCAGCAGCGAGGCTTTCCATATCTGAGCATGAGCCTGTGTCCATTATAAATCAGAAAACACAATAAGTGCATGCAGCAGTAACCATATGGAACTGAATGGGTGATGGAAGTCATGCAAGAATGATAGCTTGCATATAATTATTTATGATAATGTATCCTGGAGAGCATAATAATATATATTCAGTATATATATCACATATTTACCCCCAAGAAAAACCATCATCTTTCATGATTTAGTATCTGATTAAGTTTGAAATGAGCAAGGCTGAATTTTAAGCATTACCATGTGGATCGAGAAAGTGCAGTAGAAGTCTAAAACAGATCCTATATTTAAAGTAAGAACAAACATTTGTGTGTTTATATTTGTCAGTCTTACCATCCCCCAATAAAAGTGACCAAAAACAGAAAATGAGGAAAGGGAAATTCAAAAAGTGGCAGAAGGATTTTTGGGAGGGTGTGCTGACATACAGGTTCTAATTTACTTCAGAGATGAAAGTGTAAGATAAAACACCCTGCCACACATGCAGTGCCTCCAAGAGCTGAACATCCTGTAAAAGCCTTCAAAGATCCCCTGCATGACACTTGCCAAGAACAGGATTACTGAACAGGATTTCAGCATCTCTGCAGTTCCCGGGCCCTCCTCCCTGCCTGGGACTGAACCTACCACCATAGTTTTGAAGACTTGCATCCTTCCTTAACCATTAGTCTCAGACGGATCCACTGGGCCATAAAGGGCAATGGCAATAAAAACATGTCTCATCTTGTCAACTGCTTCATAGCTGCTGACAATGACCACCTTCTCCCAGCCTTCACCTCCCCGCTCAAGGAAGACACCATACATCCTTCTGATTTCACTACAAACTCTTCGAGAATACAAATATAAAACAAAGGGGTTGCGTGACACACAAATCATCTCAAAAACTGAATCTGGATTCCCAGATGACCAATTACAAGAACAAGAAGAGACAGCAGTTGATGTCATTATTTGCTTTATTTATCTGTCAGTTTTATTCATGAGCTATTAAAATCATCCTTGAAAAATACCAGTTAATTTTCAATTAATGAGCCAAGTTTCAGTTCACGCTGGTGCCAGCTGAATCTGAAATTACATTGACCCAGGCTTAATTGATTTCGTAAAAAGCCATTAGACTTTGGATTAGAACTGCCCTGATGAGAACGGCTCTCCTCTTCCCAAGAGAGGATTGATCATATCTTCGCTGTAAACATAAGCACTACACAAAAACTCCAAAAGAAATCAGTCAATGTAACTCAGCTCATGCGCCCTTTGGTCCCTATTTTTTTTTATCTTCATTTACATTTGTTTTTAAATCTTAAGAGCTAGAAAATAATAAGAGCGGACTGAGTACATGTACAACAGAACTAGTGTTAATTGCGTAAACAAAAAGTATGATGAAAAATGTTCATCAACTATATTTTTTCCATGACTAAGGGGCTGTTTACACCTGGCCACTTCATGCGTTTTCTCAGATCGGATAGCTATCCGATCGTGAAAAGACCAGGTGTAAATGCCCTCCGAAACGCATTCGAGACGGATTTGAATCCGATCGCTCAAACCACTTCAGGAGGTGGACAAGTGTAAATGCATCTGGTTGTTGAAACCACATATGTAAATTGTACTCCTCCCAAAAATGCTAAAAAAAAATAAACGTGTGAGAGCGTGTTATAGGCTATATGTAATGTTATAGCCAGATATGACGATGCTACTGCAACACGCATCACCGCAGATGAGAAGCTGAGCATCTATTCATTAAGCCAACGTGCAAACTATCGCAAATCAAAGTGAAAGTAAGTCGCAGACGCTTAACACACAATCATCATTAAAAGTAAAGAAACTAAATGATCTTACCAGGGCTGTTGCCGCTCTCATTTATTGCGGTCTTTGATTTTGAAATTTTAGCTGATGATCAATAAAATGCAGCTCATATCTGTTGCTTTTGGTGACGTGCACTCCATTAAATCTGCATATAGCGCGGGAATTGAAGATCGGATTTAAATCCGTTTCGCAAAAACACATTTATGTGACCAGGTGTAAATGGAATCGTTTTGATAAATCAGATAGCTATCCGATCTGGGAAAACGCATGAAGTGGCCAGGTGTAAATAGCCCCTAATGGTGCGTTCACACCGGACGCGAATTGCGCGTCAGGCGCGAGTGATTTCAATGTTAAGTCAATGCAAAGACGCGTTACGCGCGTAAAAAATTCCTGCGGCGCGAATGAGGCGTAGAGCGCGGCGCGGTAGACGCGAATACGCCTCATTCGCGCGTCAAGTTCGCGCGAATTGAGCGTCTGGTGCGTTACGCGCGAATGTTTTATGTAGTGCTTTTTGTGCATTCTCGTGTTTGACGCGAATTCGCGTCTGCCGCCCGAGTTGAAAAATCTGAACTTCTGCGTCAATTCGCGCCGCGTTAACCAATCAGGAGCCTGCTTCAGCTGCTTGCTGCTGTCACGTGGTGAAGTGACAGTTTATAATGTTATGTTATGTTTGGCCTCAATAAATTATTTTGTAATATGACTAAAATGCACAACAAAGCACATCTTTCACATAAAAACTCGATTTCAATATATGAGAGATACTCATTTTGTATTGAATGCAATTTATTCCATATCTATATGAAACATTATTAATGTAATGTGAAGACAACAAATACAATTTAGTGTATACAAACTAAAAAAAAAATCACAGGACAGGTTTCACTTTTGGAGGCTGGCTCCATTTATTATCAAAACAAAAATAAATGACAGATTAGGTGGGTGCGGGCGAGGGTGAACCTCGCGCCGGGCTGTACAGCGCGGGCTCGTCAGGCAGCGACCACTCGAGGCCGAGGCCTTATACGGCCTACGCTGTCCTCGTCAGCGTCCTCACCGTTAGGTCCACCAAACCTAGGTCCTGGACCAAATTGTGAAACTCCTGAAACCCTCCGGAGAGTCTGGTGGACCCGAGTACAGCGACGATGTCCCCTACGCAGCTGTTTCTGCTCTCCAGAGCATATACGAGCGGTGACTCTCTCGATTAATGCTAATGCTAATGCTCGATAAACATCTAAAAAAGATGGCCGCCAACGGGTTTCGAAACTTTCGCCTCTGACGCGCGTAAATGTCGCTTCAAACTTTTGTTTTTACGCGCGTCAATCTCGCTCTTGACACGCGAATGTACACATGTGGTCAAGCGTCAAACTAGACGCGGTAGACGCGAATTTGACGCGCTATTCGCGTCCGGTGTGAACGCAGCATTAGAAGAGACGATGGCGACTTGGCGAGACGACACAAGGTCATTAAATGATAACTGTAACTACGGTATATTAACATGCAATATCGTTAACAAAAAAAAAGATTACACTTAAAATAAAAAAGAATCCAAAAACTTTCAGTAAAAAAAAAGAGGACACAAAATATTATAGACTGCTTTTATACTGGCATTATAGGTTGCCAGATGTCACAAGGTTAAATCCCAGAATCAGAGCATATCAGTTAAAAGGATATATTTTCCTGCCCGATGTTTTATTTAAACTTTCCAATCAGGCAACCATACGCACATGCTCTCTCTGTGGAAGTGCCGCAGATGATCTGAAAACACAGACAAACAAGTAAGCTGGAGTTTAGTGATCTCCATTGAGATATTCTGCTTAAATGAAAGTGTCGTTCAGTCAGTCTGTGCTCCTTCATGAGCCGCTTGCGCTGTTTGCTGCGACTGAATCTGCAATCAAACCTTCTCAGTGATAAACTGTAATAAATCCAAACATGGATCTCGACTATACTCAACTAAATTACTTAACTACAGGACGGGATTAAGCACTAAAAGGCGAACTGACAACCAAATTTAGCTGCGGTGTGTACGTGGCCTCTGAGTGAATGCTTTGCAAAGAAGGTGCACATACAGCTGCTACAGCCAGAGCTTTATGTTGAGCTAATAGTGGGTTAAAACTGTCGTCCTGTTTCTCACTACTTTATGTAACACACAGAAACACATTGGGTATGAACAGTACGCAGCCAGCACTATTCCCATCTCTAATGCTGAGTAATGTTGGTAAATGGCTAATTATGTAAGGCTTTGTTTTGACCACTGCTCTCAAGAGCTCAGTTTCCACTCAGTTTTGAAGGGCATCTAGTTTTAAAGCCCATTTGTCTGATAGCAGCATTGAGACATTCAAGCCAATTACTGCATCACACAGCCCAAGAAACCCACAAATTCGTTGCTTATCTCTCTGCTGCTCTTTTTATGCTCCCCCAGACAGGACCGAGAAGCAGCAGAAAAGGCAACATACAAGATTCATGTTAATTGGCGAGTCTTGAGGCTCAGTGCTAAATTAATAAAGCAGATGCAGCCGATTAAGTGATTAGGTGAAATTAACTTTTGTCGTCACATTTTAATGCTTCATACTTTCTCCTTTTTCATTTCAAGCTCAGAGGAGTCGTGAGTATAATTGAATTTTTCATAATATACTCACAGGAGGGGGATTTGTGATGCTCCTCTACATACTGAGACATGACCAGCTTTGTAAATAATATTTAATTATATATTCCTCAATATTTCGGCATCTCATCGCGTTGCGTTGTGGACTTCTGTTTTTAATAAAAATCACGCCTCCTCTAGGCTCCATACGTTGAAAGACAGCGAGTGAAACAAACAACATTTCAGGTCTGTAAATATTTTATAAAGTCACCAGTGTAATATAGTGCAAAAGCTCATTTGTTTCGGGAGTCACGTTTATGCATGCATGAGATTTTCGCTACATGTCTTTTTTCCTTCAGATCATCTATATCCTAATGAGAGCTGGGGATCCTCCGAGCATATAATGCAATAACCACAGCGTATGAAACCATGAGACTTCAGGCTACAGTCAGAACATGCAACATACAAACAAATTTGGCAGCACAGCACGCCACGCATCATATGATTTGTTCTGGAAGAGATGTATTTGGATCAATAATAAGAGCAGATGTGTCACTACTATTCTCCAGTTGTTGCTATCAGTCGCATGTTCCTAACAGTACAGATGGTGGTGAAGATGATGGTGGTCAGCAGGGCTGCCACTGAATGCAAAAACACCATCTAAACCTCTTTGAACATTACATTATCTGTGACAACTCACTGAAGCTGATAATGAGATGCAGAAAATAATTAGCAAAGATAATTGCAGATGAATGAATCCTTTTACATCTGCTGTTGATAGTATCTAAGAATATTTTGAAAGGGGTCATGACATTAATTTTTTTTAAATATGTTCCTTGAGGTTCACTTATGATGTTAGTAAAGTTTTTTGCACAAAAAAAGCAAACAAACAATAATATACAGTATGTGTGGAAAAACCTTTATTTTTATTTTCAACCCTCTGTTTTAAGGGGTGGCTCCTTTAAGGCTTGTCAGGAAATGGCCACTGTTATGATTGGCTAAGATCATTGCATAGGAAACAGTATCAACACCCAAAGGGGGTATTGTATGCGAGTGTTTTGAACACATTATCCAGTCACTCAAAGACAAAGCATTATGAAATCGTTACCTTACGGTTTGTGATGCAGCTGCTGGCAGATCCAATATAGTTGGCTGCTTCATGTTTCAACAAAAGTTGAAAACCATACACTTGTTCTTGAAGCTGGTAATCTTCTGAAGTCTGTACAGAGACGCAGACGAGATGTTTAAACTGGACACGTCAAAGCAAATGTCCTTTCACTCTTCCATTTGTCCCGTTATCGACAGTCTCAAGTGCGTGGAGTATGTCACAAACTGAACACATATCTGTATACTGTAACCAGTGTAGACAGCATCAGTGATTATAATGGGTTCTTCTTGCTTTTGACGCGACGCTCGCATCCAGTGTTGGCAATTGTCAGCCATTAAGTGACTGAATGCCAGTGGACGGGGCCTATGGTGTAATGTTGTATAACTATTTGTTGATGTCTTGCTCTGGAGAAAGTAAAATTCAAATGTATTTGCCCAAGTGACATCACAAATCCCACAATATCCAAGCGAGACGTTTTTTGGAGCTTGATTAAATAAATGTTTTGTTTATAATGAGGAAGACATTTTAAACGATGAAACTTGCAGGATGTTTTAATGGTACAAAGACCATGTCATAGGATCAAGGCAAATTAGATTTTTCATGACATGACCCTTTTAAAGCATTTTTACTAAGGATGCACGGCAGTGGTGTCAATTCACCAAAAGCCAAGGTATGGCGAACTCTGATAACGAAGAGCTGATAACACATATTGAAGCTTTTTGACAAATTGAAATTGCAATTCTTGCAAAGGTATACCAATAACATAGGGTGACCATACGTCCTGTTTAACCCTCTGAGGTCGGCAAACGCGCCCCCGCGTTTTGCTGGATTTTCTTCACATTGTAGCACAATAAACTTAAATTACTCCGTAATTTATGGTCATACAGAAAAAAGAAATATAAAAAAAGAATCTGTGATATTTCTACTTTTGTATGTGTCCACTTACAATCAAATCAAAACATTGTGCTTTTGTAAAATAAAGAAAATAAACAGGGTGTGCGTTCTGCCTCTCCGTCGCGGTGAACTTTTTTTTCTTGAGCACGTCTATAAACTGAAACAAAACTTCGCGAATACTTGTTACACATTTATGAGCCATATACCTTTATACACATTTAAGTGTGTACTTTTAAATGATCGGATTCAAACTGAAAACAAATATTCTCTGTTTAAGTAATTTGTATAAAACGAACAGGATGTCCAGTATCTCAAACGCTTGCTAATTACTTTTAATTCGACCACGCCCACTCGCGCAAAAGTGATTCACATGCAAATCGTCCACATGGAACGCGAACGCCCTCGTTACCTCAAACACAAAACACCAAAAAACTTCACAAGTCTCTGCTTTTCGTCGAGTTTGGAAGACACGTCTGAGATTACATTGGATTTAACTCAGAAGAAGAAGAACGCGATTTGAAGACAAGAAAGATGTAAGGTAAGAAATTCTTACTTATTAGTTTATGGTATTGTTGCATAAACTTCACATTGCAGTTGAACTGTTGCTAGATATATGGTGAATATTATACTATTTAGGCGATCGCGTTTGAATGTATCATATTTTGGAGCGCGATCGCGTTTGAATGTATCATATTTTGGAGCGCGCTGTGGGTTTGAATGTATCATATTTTGGAGCGCGATCGCGTTTGAAAGGAAAAATGCACCAAACATTAGGCTTTATGTTTTTACCTCGTTTCATATCATCATAACGAATGGAAACATTTGAAGTAACATAAGATAATCAATATATTTTTCTCTAGCATTGTTACTGAAATCTTTTGGAAGATTTATAGGCTGCTATAAGTAATTGTTATAATTATTTTATGCAGTACTGCACATAGCTTATGCCTACAAGGCACAACAAACATGGTGTTCATTATATTATATATTGTTGGAAACATTTGTGTGTGTGTGTATTCTGTGAATTTTAAAAAGCAATTTTAAAGGGTAACTAAACCCCTGGTCAGAGCCTGACTCCACCCACTGGCAATATTTGAAAAATGCTGGAAAAGTAGGCAGAGCCCAGTGGAGAGGGGGCGTGCATCTGTGACATATCTCTCTGCAGGCAAGGGCGTGGTTAACTGGTACCCTCTGATGTCAGAGGGTACCACAACTTCCAATAGGAAAATGCAGTAGCCACTGTTCAACCTGAAGAGGGCAGCACTCAGACGTTTTTACACCATATTTTGTAAAATTAAAACACTTTAAAAACAAATGTCAAAAAAATTACTTGAATCAATGAACAGCACTAATAAAGGCCCATTCTTACAGACCATTAACTAAAAAAAGTTGGTTTAGGGTTTAGTTACCCTTTAACCAGAAAAATCTAAAATGTATTCCCAAAATTGTGCAGGCCTAGTTTCTCTTGATACCAGTATGTTCACTTTTTTTCTTTTCTTTCAGGGACCAGATGCAACTGAGTCCTGCTGACTTCAACATTCACATGAGTCTCTCTGTACATGAACATGGTAAAGTGAAAATCAAACACCTTGGAAATGAAAGGTATGTACAATGTTTTTAGGAATGGCACAAAGGTCTCTGTCTTTGGATCATTATTTTCAATGTGCTCTTTTGTCATTTGTTGTGTATTTTTGGATTATGTTGTGTTGTAAATAAATCCAAACAATCTAAAAGCCATTCTTTTTTAATTCTCCTCATTCTTTGTGCAAGGTTGCTCTGAATGACAGGGCCTGATCGCTCCTAATAGGGCAGTTAGGGGAGTGTCTTTGTCTTTCTCAGGTGTTAAAAGCTTACATATTCATGAGATGATCACGCCTCTTCGCATATGGCTTTCTCACACAAAACACGTCTTAGAAATTTTAAATCAATATATTGTCTTATCTGAATGAGCAGTCAGGGTGATTTTCACATAGTTTTGGAGCAAATATTCTAGGCTACGTGATACAATTATCAAAAGTCTTTTAAGAAATAATCAGTATGGGTTTCATGGCCTTATTTCAGTGACAATTTTTTTTTGGTATTTTCACAAACCACGCATAAATGTCATTATCTCAAAACTACAAACTTTTACATACATGCTGCTGATATATTATTGTAGCAGAGTTTGTGCTAAATACAGTGTAATAAGACTTTAGCCATGACAATGTCGCAAGTAACAGAAATAAGCACAAATGTCAGAGCATGTCAGAACACCTCCAGGGCCAGAAAACAGCTCAGACCTCAGAGGGTTAACCAGGACATATCTGGCCAGGATTTCAAGATCGCCCAAAATGCCCGGGATTCGGCTTTTGCTTTCTACAGTCACCATTCATTATGTTTACATTATTACATTTTTTGACACTGACACGTACGTGCCAGCTTTGCAGGTCATGCATTCTGCTTCACACGGATCCCGATCGAGACGAAAACACAGGAATTTTCTTAGCAATGCTAGAACGCACATCAACCGATCACTTGTTTAGCGTTCATGTAAACACTACATTTAGATTCACCAATCGGAATTAATTCAGTCCTACTGAATCAAAAGGTGTGCATGTAAACAAAAAGAATGGCGACGAGAAAAAAAAAACCGTATCCCGGATATTTTAGGCGATCTCGAAATCCCGGCCAGACATGTCCTGGAATATGGTCACCCTACAATAACAGAGAGAAAAACAATCAAAATGCTGTTGACAACAACACCAACTTTAAAAAACTACAAGAGTGTGTGTTTTGTGTCCAAAGATGAATCACATAAACCAGCAAATTAGACCGTTATAGACCACTGTTATAAGAATGAAGGACTTTAAGTATTTTTAAAGGACTTTCAGGTTCTTCAGTTCCAACTTTTTTTAGCACTTCAAAGCTAAAAAGCTCCTACAGTAGTTTCATGTCTCTCGTAGCATTCCGTAATCACATTTTCTTCTCACATTTTTATTTTATTTATTTATAAAGGGACCATGAACAATTTTTATCATAAATGTTTACATTTCATGCATTGTACCAGATTTAGCCAAAGGATAATTTTCATCCGCAGTCCCCAGGCAGGTCATGTGATGTCACATAAAATAAAACAGACAATACCTATAGGTATACGTACAATAAAAACATACATACACACACACACATACTATCACATCACATACTATCGGGCAAAAAAAAACAAAAAACTACAATTTCATAACAAACAATTTCAACTCAAATGATTATTTGAGTGATGAGAACCCCGAAATGAAGCAGAGAGTGGCTGTACATGATCCCTTAGTTAAATAATAAAGTAAGGGACCTTTTAAGTGTATAGAAATGAGCAGCAATCCATTCCCTACATGCAGAGAGAAGGCTTGCCAGAGCTTTTACCGACAAATACCTTTTTCCCCCAATGAAATCTCTCTGTTCGCTCCTGTAGCCCACTTTGACCTTTTCTTTCTGTCAGTTCAGTGTGTACTTGTGTCTTTTGATGAAGATGTCAGAAAGCCACGGCCTCTCAGATACAGAGGGCATGATCTGCTGCTTTGTAAATCACTGCAAACATTGAGGGTGAAATCTGTTCATCTTTATGCTAAAGTTAAGTGCTAAGAGAGGTCAGGCCTTTCAAAACATCTAATGTAGACTTTACCCGGAAGGAGCGATAATAATAAATGCCAACCTATTGATTCATAGCATAGGAGTGAATTCTAACCATCAGAGGTCAAAAGTATACACTTTTTACACTGACCTACACTGATCTTATCAGAAAAATAGGCTAACAGCCTGATTAATCTAGAACTAGATTATTCAGTAATGATCAGGCTTGCACATTGAAGAAAAATAAGATTTTACTTTGACTGAAGCAAAGGAAGGTTTCTGAAGCACAGGAAGTTCAGAGCTGTCAATGAGCCTCTTTCTAACCTACAGACACAATGAGTCACCTCAGTGTGTCTGACACCCAGCGTCTGACAGCAGTCACACTAAATTCAATCACATTACAAGCTACAGTCTTGCACTGGACCAAGCAAATGCTCCAGACCAAATGTTTTCTGACTCCCCATTAAATTTCAAGATGACTCATTCTGGGGAGCTTGGAATGAATGCTAAATGTGAAAAAAAGCATTTAGCTTGGCACAACTTGCCTATGATTTTCAAACAAACAAATGTTAGACCAGTGGCTGACAACGTTTGCTTTATTTTAAATATCATTCTTTTTTTTCTTTTTTTTACAATAGATCTGAATTCTTATTTATGCTTGTTAAAACTGTATTATGCTTTTAAAACTTTTATGCTTATTAAAGGCATATTGGATAAGCAAATGGAAATGAAATGCGAAGTATTTGATGTTTTTAGAGAGCTCATGGGTGTTCGGCTCTCTGCTGTGTGGGGGATTTAAATAGATCGGTGTGAACGTTCTGCCTGTTACTGTAGAAAACTTAGCAGGAAACAAGAAATTGATCTGTCTAACCTGTATATTCTTAAACATGTATTTTGTGAATGCATTATTCTACTTTTTTAAAGAGAAACAAAGAAATCTCAAAAGAATTTCCAAAGCCCCTTCTGGGGCTGATTATAAAGTTAGACAAAGAAATGCTGAGTGGGTTGAATTCAAAGCTAATGCCTGCGGACACACACGTACACAGTACACACTTACTTAGACGTAAACGTTCCCCTCCTGGCGTTTCGGGCTCTTCCTGTGCAGGGAAGCTGTTTCTCTTTTATTCAGCATAACCACTGTTCAGAAATGCAATGAATAAATGACATGCATCTTCTCTCATTTTTACCCTTTCGTCCTCTCCACTCTTTTCATCTTTGCCTGCTTATTTTCATATCTACTAAATTTATCTTCTGATATATCCATCCAGATAGATAGATAGATAGATAGATAGAATGCATTTCTTACAATGTCAGACTAATTCTTCTCACGTGTGTCATCAGGGGGTTCACACTTCAGATGTGTGGGCTGCACAGATTCATTTGTCAGTCTCACAACGCTCTGAGGAGATTCTCACCTGGCAGACCGAAGCCAAACGCAAAACAAACGACCAATACATTCACGGAGAAAATGGAAGAATTCACCCTGTAAAAGGTTCACAAGAGGTCACCTGAGACATGCACAGACCATTTCTAAAACAATTGAACCTACAGGGTGTAGTTTTCTACTGATAAAACCAATGCTGCACAATGCCAGCCACACACAAAGTGCAACCGTATCTGCAAAAACACCATATTTGAGGTTGTGTTGAGTACGGAATCACTCACACTGTTATCAGCGATGTACCGCTCGCTTCATTACCCATGCAGACTGTCAGACCGTGGGTCGCGTACAGCAGACAAACAGCCATTCGGGCCGTGTATCATCAAGGTGACGCAGACTTCACAGGTTTGGCAGGTTTTTGCAGGTGAAGACATGAGCAGCGGGCGCCTGTTTTGCAGGCCAGATGGCATTGCTTAGTTAACCCTCCTCTGCTAGGCAACCCATCACAAGGTGAAAGAAAGGGAGAAGGTAAGAGCGGGCGAGAGAGAAACGCGGAGGGAAAATGTCCAGTGCCAGGGGTTCATTAGAGGCCAACCAGATGACTCAAGAGGCTGCAGATGTGTTTACATGAAGGCTGGAACTGTTTGTGGTGCAAATTATTCTCAGAAATCAGGGTGCATTCAGGGTCAGTGCGGGCTTGTGGGTAATCTGAGATCAGCTTTACATATACAAATAGGCTATTGTAATGCAAATGCATAGTGTAGTTTTCTTTGCAATAATATTTCACAAATTGCATCTTTCTTTCATTTTGACTTTTAATCATGCATTAACACCAATTTAACGTGTTGAAATCTTGCTGCCATGCAATTGGGCTGTTAACACGTGTTATAGTAGTGATAGAGTGAATACAAAAACTCCTTGCTCCAGGCAAAACCATGCAACTCCGCTTCATACTCTAGTGTGAGAGAGAGAAAAGTGAAATGTAAGGTCTGAGTAGCAGTCTGGTCTGCTATGTGATCTGATGCTAGTAACTGATGCAATTTGGGTTTCAGGATAAATGACTGGTTAGTATAGCAGCACAGTGAGATGGGAGAGGGAGAATGGCGAAATTGAAAGTAAAAAGGACAGAAAGAAGCGAGAGAGAGAGAGAGAGAGAGAGAGAGAGAGAGAGAGAGAGAGAGAGAGAGAGAGAGAGAGAGAGAGAGAGAGAGAGAGAGAGAGAGAGAGAGAGAGAGAGAGAGAGAGAGGCCTGCCTGAAGCGCTCTGTAATTGCAATGGTTTGCAATGAATAAGGCCATTACTGTTAATGTCTTTAGGGATAGTGCGTACCATTTGTCATTCTTATACAGTCAAGCGGCAACAAACCCTTAAAATGTGGCGTGGTCATAATCTGAACCGCTTCTATAGGCAAAATCAACTGTACATTTGGTCAATACGTCATGCTCTGACAGCTGTAACATATAACACTGGCCCAATGAATAATCAATCTCTCTGTCAAATAAGACAGATGCTTATTATTTAAAGACTTAAGAGTCAGTGTCGAATCAGATGTAAAGCTTTATTAAAGTTGACACATTTTTTCATTGCAAACAGTCCTTAAAAGCTAATGTGAAAAAAAAGAAAAAAAGAAAAAGGTTTGTTACGAGCAGATGTCCTGTAGTCACTCAGAACTAACATATCATACATATTTTACAGGGGTCATATACATTTATCATATACATCATATACATCATGACATTTTCTTTTCCTGAGGTCCTTATGGTATTTGTTTCTTGTCTTTTTCTCTCTGACCCTTAGAATTAAACTTTTATTTGTTGTTGCTGTACCTTGATGATTAATGTTTTTTGGGGTTTTTTTTAAGTAAGTGATTTAAAGTTTGGCTGGTTAGCATGGCCTTGTTAGCCTCTGCTGGTAGATGTCGTAACTACACCATCTGGACCCAAGCCCATATCGGCACATCACATATTTACTAGCATATCATAATGATGATTCCCAGTGCCCAAGAATTTAATAACCATTCAAATAAATAAATCATTAACTGAATGCTTTCTCCAGAATTGGAGAAATGAATTGGAACAGCTTTCTCCAGATATTATAGACCTCACTGATACACCATTTATGTAAAATGAGCAACAGTGCTTTGCTGTGTTCCAAACTTCCAATCCAAACATAGTCCAAATATAGTTTGCACTGCCCCATCCTTCAATAACAACCTCTTTGCACAGCCTGCATTGACAGGTTCACTGAACAACCCACGCTGAAATGTGCCGCACACACTATCAATGTTGGGCTTAAATGTTTTGGTAGATTGTTAAAATAAAAAAACGTTCAGAGCGGCACGTGACTCACACACAGCCAGGGACAGCACAAGCTTTGTCTTTACTACATACACTTTATACTAAATAAGAGTTGTTGACATGTCAATGGGGCAGAAATGAGTTAAGAAAATTGAAAAGCAGTACAGTTAGTCTTTTTAGACTGGGGAGGAAGATTTTGAATGTTTTCATAGCACATAAATCCCTCTTGTACGGCCCATTTAAAGGGTTTAGTAATCTTAAAATGTCGTGTAAACACTTTGTCTGACTGAAATCATGGCAATCACATCATCTACAGTTTCTACAAGTTTGTTAGTTTATGACATTGTGTCATGTATATTTTGACAGAGGGATTGTAGCCAACCATAATTGTGTATGTAAACATACTGTTTTAGCCTGACTTGTTTCATTGGTTTTCTCACATCTTCCTGTTAGATCTGAGGGTTAAACATTCAGAGGGTTCTGCCTGAACTGATGACCCAAATAGAAACAATGCCCTTCTGTGGCCTGAGGCCTGCCCAGCAACACCCCGCTCCTGACTTGGCTAGAGGAAATGGCTTGGGTCTTCAGCTAGAGCCATATGTCCGGTGACAGACCTCCCAGCATTAGGAGGCCAACGCTGTGTCCTGCCATGACTCTGATCTCAGGGCGTTCAACGCTGAGCCGAGGACAGAGCAGTTTTGGGCGTGTACCGTAAGATTCCCCTGTTCTGGTTATAGGAAATATTCATGAGGATGTGACTTAATGGAACTAATGAATGGACAGATTCATTCATGCAAGCATCGTCTTCTTGGGAGCACTTCCTTGTTTTTAATAAAACACTATAGAAGGAATCTATCAGTTCATATGACTAAGAATAGTTATGAGAATTTCATAACCAATGTTCCATTTGATAAGCTGAAGAGAGCTTTAACATTCCCGCCAAAATGAAGTGAAGCTTATTTTCTTTGACAGCCATCAAGAACGAGTGTGAAACACAAACGAACGCCGAACCATTCCTGCAATTTGATGATCCACCACCACCCTGTAGCAAATTGCATATGCACCATGGGAAATTTAAGTGGATGGAAAATTCTTCCCGGAAAGAAAGAGAGCTATCAGCACACCTTATCCCCTCTCTCCACTCCTGATTTGAAGCTAAGCTGTTGTTTAATTGTGCAGCTCTTTGATTGAGAATAAAGCCTACCATTTAGAAACATAAAGTGTGGCCCACCCTGCTGTTCTGGTTGGAGATGGGCCCACAGATAATTATTTTGGCCTTGAGTTTCTAATTCATCTCAGACAGCATGAGAGGTGCTTTTTGACTGCCTCCAAAAACAAGTTCCCCTCGTTTGCTGGGTCTCCTTGCTATTCTATTTCTCGAGGAAATGACTCCATCTTCCCCACCCGCTCATCTAGTTCTGTCCTTCCTTTTCTCCACATTTCCCTCCTCAATCTTTTCTGAACCCTCCCAGCTTTGTGTTCTTCCCCAGGCCAAGAGGAGCAGCTCTGATCAATTGTGGCCTGTTATTTCACAGAGGAAGCCGCAGCACTTCCCTCTCAGCTCTCATTATTCATTACGAGCACACAGACAGGCCTGCAAGAGCATGATGAAGAGATGCTCCAATACACCACAAAGAGGTCTGGAAACTATACTGGGCACTGGAGGAGCCTGTTTGTGTGCATCTGGAGTGTTTTGAAGCAAGGTTACAGTCCCAAGGAGAAGGGTTTCATGGCAATCAAACCGCAAGTCAAGAGAGATAATGAGAGAGCAAAGCCTTTAAAATCCACGTCTGTCAACCAGTTGCTGGGCTTTCATTGAAAGATAACTACACGTTATGGCTCTGTTCTACACGCGAACCCTGTCTGGCACATTAGCCGTGGCTCTCTAAAGGGAGAAAAGGATGTCTGGATGGAGAACAATCAAACTGATGTTTGTTTGCTTTGGCTGGTTTATAATTACCAGCTCTTATCAACCTGACACATGTGTACAAGTGCTGCTATAGAAATTATTTATTGCCTCTAATCTACCTCGGGCATGTAATGAACTTTCAGATCGTAATTGGTGCGATTGAAGGCGAACATTTTGTTGATCTGATTCATAGAGCTTGTTAACATGCGATAATGGAAGGTGGTGCAGAACATGCGCTGGTTATCGGCCTTGATCAATAGTTAACTGAAAAATCAGATAAAATCACTGGCCCTTCATATTCGATGTGAAGCCACAGAGCTTGAAGGCTGTCAGAATGCGCTCTGATCACTGTAAATCACATCTAATCTGTCAATCACACACAGTTTCTTTTATGCTGCCTGGAGAGTGGGAGAATGACGTGGTCTACACAGTGAGCTGTCCTAGCAAGCACTTTAGCTCATATCAGGCAGCCGCATGGCTGAGGGCGCTTTTACAATAGAGCTTTTGGTGCAGACCTGAGTTCGACAGAGTTTTGTTTGTATGGTGAACTTGCACACGGATCTTGTGAACCATGGTTCCCAAGTGAATTTAATGCAATCTGTCTTAAATCTTGGAGGTGAACAGCTAATGATAATGTTTAATTTGCATCATTGCTATGAAGGACCTTGACTGCCACTTAAAATAATATGAAGTAATCAGCTATTAATGTAATTATCAGTGTAAACTATTTTTAATTCATTTTTAAAAGTGTGGTTAAATGTGAATGTGAAACACATGAAGATTAAAGGTCCCATCATCCCATGACATGAAATTTCCACTTTCTGAGGTTTTTTAACATTAATATGAGTTCCCCTAGCCTGTATATGGTCCCCAAGTTTCTAAAAATTTTAATCGGTGTAAATCGAGCTTTTGCTATTTTTCTCAGCCTTTGAGAAAATTGAAGCTCAACCAGGCTGATCTTGAATCTCCTCCTTATGACGTCATAAGGAGAAATGTTACCTCCCCTTTCTCTGCTTTGCCCGCCCAGAGAATATTTCTCGCCCATGAGAAAATGAGCTAGGAAGTAGAACGCGCGCACGCGATTTTAGTTTGTCCACGAGAGATATCATGGCTTTTGAGCGAGCGAAGCATAATAATTGCTCAATAATTGGATGTACAAATGAACATCGAATGGTCAATACAGAGCTGGGCTTGCTGAACGTCGGACAAGTAAGTCAACAAATTATATTTAAGTGTGTTGCTTTACTGTTTATGTTTACCTAGCTTCTTACACGTAGAATGTGGCTGTCACATTAGCTATGCAGCTATGCAGTTACTTGCGCTAATGTAAAGGTAGACAGCATCAAGTTACATATACTGTAACGCGAGTGCTGTACATTTCTTTGTTATTTGGATAACCGTTTTCCTGTTGGTTATATGGCGCGCGCGTTATCTGCATTTCAAGATCGCAGAGCTTGATGTAATTGTAATAAGATAAATTACAGACGTTACAGATCTCTCATGAAAAGGCAACAGTAGGTTCGCGTTAGCTACATGATAATAACTGTAAACCATCCGAATAAAGTACCGTATCCAGACATAATATTTTAAACTAACCATTCGGAAACGTCCTGCTGGAGCCGCTGAGTTGCAACTTCTTCATCCGTTGCTTCTCCATCTGGATCAGATTCTGGGTCAAACTGAAATGCTTGAACAACTGCGTGTCTTCGTGCCATTGCAATATATCCAACATAAACAAACATGCATGGTACCGTTGCGCAAGATGGTCAAGGCCACATCCACCCTCCACCTTGCGCCGCCTTTCTCCTCCTCATTAGTATTTAAAGCTACAGACACCGAAACGGCCCGTCTGAAGGAAGCTCATTCTGGGACTGGCTTGTAGTGGCTATAATTCTGCACCGAGGCTGAATTTTTGGAAAGAGATTTCAGATACAGTACTAAGGACCACTAAGGACTATTAAAGCCTACAAAAAGTAGCATGTCATTGGACCTTTAAATAAAGAGATTTAAAATATGTCTATTTATTTGGCAAGTTATTTAACACTGTATTTATTTTTTTCATTTTATAGTTACATTACTAAGAATAAACACTATTTAAACATTTACATTCATTAATTTATTGTTTTATTGAATAATAAATAAATTGCTTATTTTCAAAGTAATAAATTGATAATTCGGTGCATGTACAGTTTCTACAGTGACTAAATTATTTATACAACAGTGAAGCTGCCATCTTCCCATCCTGTGTTGTAACTCTAATCTGTGTCTAAACTGGTACTCAGGATGATGAAGCATATGTATAGTGGATTGGAACCAAAAATACATTGTGAAAAGGGACCAGGGGTGGTATCGAACTCTGGTTCAGACCAAGAAAATGCGAAAACAGCCTAAAGCCTGAGAGGAACACGACCTTAGCAAAGCTAGACATCACAGTCTTGGGAAATCAAAAGTTAAAGGAGGGGAAAAAATTGCTAAAATCATTGAGAAAGATCTTGAGTGGGAGGGTTGTGGTCAGCGCTGTAAGCAGTCAGTACAGAGGGAACATGTGGTGTGATATACAGATTATTTAGAGGTGATGGTAAACATCTGTGATTCATAGTATAGGAGAGAAGTGAGGTCTGAGCTGTATCCATGATAGCACTGCTAGTTCCACACATTTCTGAAACACACACATACTATAGCTCAGATCAGATACCTAGTTAGTTACCTACCTAGACATAATTTAGGCTGGCCAAACTATTTCTAGCTGGATTAGCGAGTCAATCACCTGGTTAAGCACCCAGAACCCCTCTAACACCATCAAACACACCACCTGATCAGTGGACATTAATGCTAATTAATTTACAATTTGTGACATGGGTAAAAAAAAAATTATTCAGATTTATACATCATCTGAAAGCTGAATAAATAAGCTTTCCATTGATGCATGGTTTGTTAGGATGTTATTTGGCCGAGATACAACTATTTGAAAATCTGGAATCTGAGGGGGCAAAAAAATCTAAACTTTGAGAAAATTTTAAGTTGTCCATTTATGTTTGCGATTGTGCTGCATTCACTCACAAAAAAAAATAATTTATATATTTATGGTAGGAAATTGACAAAATATCTTCATGTAACATGATCTTTACTTAATATATCATAATGATTTTTGCCAGGCGCGTCGTTAGACATGGGCATTCGGGGCTTCAGCCCCGGATGTTTTTTTTATAGCCCCGGATCTCAAAATGTTTAATTTATTGATAATTATTATTAGGCAAAGTGGCAAGCAGCACGAGTCCACGAGCCGTGAGAGCAGGGCGTGGACAGTAGCGCGAGTGTTAATGAGTCACCTGAGTTCAAGTTCAAGCACCGGTTTCAAGTTTCTCACGGATGAACTTCGGGGGCGCGCGCGCCGCACCGGTTTAAAAAAAATAACGCAGTCAGCACCGCCGCACAGTCTTCAGTCACACCAGATGTTGTCAGGCTATGTCAGTAAAACTCAGAAAAACGAACTTACTTACGTCGTGCCAGCCGTTTGCTCGCGGCTCAATCACGCGCAAATGCGGCGCGCCCTGTATCACGCAAAATAAACTAGCATGTAACGTCGTGTTCTGTCGTCAATTGAAATAACCAAAAGGGAGATTCGTCAAAACTCTATGTCGGGGCTTTTGTATTCCTTTGTAGGCTACATAAATGTTACACATTTTGGCGTAGCCCTACTCAATTTTCATTATTAATATTCTAACATTTTATCAATATTGCAAAGTCATCAAAACTGACTAAATATTTTGTGACCAAAAATGTGAAAAATAGGCCTACATCTAGCCTAAATGATCGTTCATGACATTCTTTTAACTATAAGCAACCCAATTTGTCTAGATCTGTATTATTTCCTTTGTATAATGTGCTTAAATATTGCTGCACAGTCGTGTGATTTAGTCTGCTTGATTAACATTATTACAATGTATTCCTAACTCTGATATGTAGCCTATATATAAGGTCCTCGAATGTGTTCGAATAATTCACCAGCATCAGCCTTTTCACAGTTTCTATCACTCCGCTTGTCTGTGTTTGCACAACTTGCATCATTAGGCCAGTAATGGTCTTTATGAGTGAACAATTGAAATTTAATTGAACTGATTTAATAGTGCCAAAAACATTGATTAACTCAAGAAAGAAACAAGTTGCTGAAACCAATCTTTAATGCTAAAAAGTTTACATCTATGCAAAATAATCCTTGAAAGATTTCTCATTTAAGGCCATTCCTGTTTGGAATATGTGATTGTGTATTGTCAACAATAAGCAGAAACATTCTGCATTTCCATTTTATAGTGTGGATCATTCATTTCAACATTTACCTTCATTTTCATGTTTAAGAATCTGTTATCTGCTTGACAAATAATTTATGCTACTGCCCACTGACATGCTTTTAAAGCTATTGTTATCAAAAAATGTTGGCCGTCAAACACCTTAAAATGCACATATGTAGGTCTGAGAAATCAAAATTTTCTCGGGGGAGCATGCCCCCGAACCCCCCTAACTACCTCACATTTGAATGTGTGTGTCTGTGTGGTAATGTGGGCTGGTGTGGCTACAGTGCCAGGACTGAATTTTTTAACCAGTCTGCCCCCCTGCATATAGGCCTAAATATATACATTATTCTCTGTATCGAATCATGTTATCTTGTTACCCACCCTAGCCCCTGACGTTTCGGGCTCAGCCCCTGATGTTTTTAAAACCTAGAAACGCCCCTGATTTTTGCCATAAAAGAAAAATCGATAATTTTGACCCATACAATGTATTGTTGGCTATTGACTTGTATTGGATGAAAAACTACGATAAAACCTGTTGGAAAGCATCTTTTGCAGCGATTTTTGTGTGAGCATATCAGTGAACACCCCTGACCACTCGGTGAGTTTCACGTCTTTGTAAACGAAAGTTTAATGCGTTTTAGGAAGGATTGTTCCAGTGCACCTATGCAACCATTGTGGAGGTGGAAGGGTGCTACCACAGAAACCGAAAATTCTCGGGCCAGCAGCATTTGTCCAAATTTCAATCTTAACCGTTGTATTTCATCAGAAACGATCTGAAAACAGGGCTTTAAGTGTAAAATACCGAACTTGTCCTTTTTTTAAATACACAGAAATTTCGCTAACGTGACAGCACCTAAAGACACCATGTCTCTGCCAAGTTCTAAGGGAGCATCACATTAATTTCAACAAAATTTCCCTAACGAATCGGATGAACTTTGCACTGTGCAGTGCAAAATCTCAAAATGCAATGCAACAAATTTTTCATACATTTTCTCAACAAATTTTGAAATGATAGTTAAAAGCAAAAATTATATTTTATACACATTCAATATTTAACTTTATTTGATGAATTACTGCTATAAATAATGTATTTTTTTCTGTATATTCATCTAATATACTGTACAGTGGTTACTATGTAGTATCATGTTCATTAGAGCATTGGTAGGTTAAGCTTAGTTAAATCAAACTATTGGAATCAATTAGTCATTAGCTTTGCATGAAAAGTCCTATGTTGTGTCACATGGAGTTGCTGCCTATAGCAAGTGTTCCAAATTAGCCACTAATAAGTGACTAATCAGTTAGGATGCTGCCTTACAAGATAAGCAGTTCACTAGGTTTTTGCAACAGAACTACTGTATAAGGCGTAGTACAAAATTCCAGAAGTAACAATTGTTGACATACATTGGACAATTGAAATTCAGAGAGAAAAGATAAGAGGGAAAGAGAAGTTAGTCATTTCTGGATTATATAACAGTGTGAGTGCATTAGACAGGTTTAGTGGAAAACGGAAAAGTAGGGAGACAAACATCAAAGGCATTCCCAAACAACCTACTCGTCTCTCTCTCTTTCTCTTTCAGTCATGTCAATACGCTGTTTGTGAACATTAATCAGAGGGCAACAGGGTGACAAAATGCAAGAATAAAAAAACTGAAAGAAAAGGGCCGTCGCTGAGAAGAGGTCAGATACTCCAGGCCTTCTTTTATTCTTTGTGTTCAGCATATTAAAAAGAATGTCACAAAGCCGTTATTATTATGCAGAGTACATGGACAGGATGAGCCCCTGTGTAGAGATTCATAGAAAACCTGTTTAAAATGCATCACCCGTAGCAGAGTGACCACGGATGGGATGATCTCGTTCACAAACACCCAGGTGAGAGGGGAGACTTCCTTCAAAGTCCTGGTGCCACATAAATTAGCTTTGTTGAGCGTATATGTTTGAAGACGCATTAAGCAAAGGACTGAATTTTTTTTAATGTCCTTCTAAATGAAAATGAATTAATGGGGAGAGAGACTTGGGCTACACTGAATGAAAGAGAGACAATGTGAGTAGCTTCCGAGAACAATGAGTTATTTTCAAAGCATACTGGCATTAACTCCCTGCACGAGTATACTTGATTCAGTATAAAGGCTATGTATATGCACAGCATCAAAGAGTCTATGAGCACAGTGTGTTTGTCTCTGTGGATGTTCTACTGGGGTTCAGAGCTGTCAGTCTAATTAAAAGGTCAGCAGTATTTGTCCTTGATTAGAGGCAAATGTTAGACTGGCTATTAATCAAAGAGCAGCTGCACCAATAACAAAAAAAAACAAAAAAACAGAGGCACGCAATGAATGAGCTGATGTGCTTTAACTTTGCCTTTCTCTCGCTCGCACATACACAAAAGATAAATCAAAAGATTTTTTTTTTTAAATCACTCCCAAATTCGTATGATTGTCTTTCCTCTGTTAAACACAAATGGAGATGTTTTCCAGAATGTTTAGTGTGCTTTAAAATTAAGGATGTCAAAACAAAAAAATCAAGTTTGCCATCACTGATATCAGTGTTTTTCTGTGTGATTGAATGCAAATGAATATAGTAACAGTAAATAATAGGGCTGTCAAATCGATTAATCGTGATTAATCACATCAATCATAAAAGTTTTTGAATTAAACACGATGATTAATATTATGTGTGTGTGTGTGTGTATATATGTGTGTGTGTGTGTGTGTGTGTGTGTGTGTGTGTGTGTGTGTGTGTGTGTGCATATATATATATATATATATATATATATATATACTGTACATATATATATAAATATAAATATATATATATATATATATATATATATATATATATATATATATATAAATATATTTATACAAACACATACACACGTAGATACACACAGCACAAGTAAATAACAATTTAAGCCAATACAAGCTATCATTTGACATCTGAAGACTTGGACTTTTATGGTTGAACTTGGCAACATAAACCACCATAACATTTTCTTTTATGAAAAAAAAAAGAAAAAAAAAAGGTTTTGAAGTTTTGCATCTGCATTTGTGTTTCATAGAACAAATTAATATGGGGATGGGCCAACATGGAGGTGAAGAAATTCAAAATTCATCTACCAGTTATTTTACAAATACATTGACAAGTGTGTTTTAAGAGAATCATGATCGCATATCCATTGGGTCCCAAAAAATCCACAATGAATATCTGGAAATGAAAATTTAAACCTGCACTGCAATTTAAACATGTAAACTTGTAAAAAAAAAAAAAAAAAAAAAAAAATTATTATAATAATAGTGCAACATAAAATTAATAAAAATATGTAAGATTGTCTATTATTTCATTGATCATGTGACCATGTACATACGGTCAGATATTCTTGCTTCCAACAAGATGCTCTTTGGATCATTCTAAAATCATGCTGGAGAACATGACAATCAAATGTCAAAGTGTGTGTGTGTGTGTGTGTGTGTGTGTGTGTGTGTGTGTGTGTGTGTGTGTGTGTGTGTGTGTGTGTGTGTGTGTGTTAAGAGATAACAAAATGTATGTGCCCCCAAGCAAGTATGAAAACACTGCAATGACATTAATTCTCCTCACACTTTCTGCTCTAAAGCACCAGACCTGAAAGAAATAACCCTGAGAAAACCACTTCCAGACAGGGCTGATCCTCTCACACATGAAGTCTCAGCTAGTGGCTTTAGTGGCCTTGAACACAACAGAGTAATAGGACAGGAAGCGATGCATAAGCAGGGCAACCAAGAGGAAACACAGGGCTGAGACCTCCTGACGTGTTCAGGCTGCAGTTCTTCCTAGACAAGCTTGTATCGTATCTGGGACGTTTGTTCATGTCATTAGACTGGTCCTTTCATACTGAGCATTTGTATTATGCAGAAGCACCATGCCCGTTAAAACTGAGGGGGGCACGTGCCCCCTAGTGTCTCTCTAAAATTATGTGGAACAATTCATGAATTTGCAATCTAAAATCTAAATGATTCATTTTAAAATAAAAATTAGCATCTAATTACCCTCATTTTGCTTGACACTTCTAAGACTTTAGAAGCCGTTTCTATAGAATGAAACTCAAGTTGCAAATTTGGTAACACTTTACAACAATTCAATGGTTACAAAGAAAACACGAAGCAATGAATAGTCATTTTAATGCATTTTTATATACCAATTAACTTGTTACAGTTCAATTAATATTAACTAACATTAAACATTGTATTATGATTAAAATGAATAAACATTAGTAAATACTTTCTAATATAATAAACATCATTAGGCTTTACAAACTTATATAATATAATTTGGATTGATGGGAGGAAGGAAGGCAAGGCAAGGCAAGGCAAGTTTATTTATATAGCACATTTCATACACAATGGCAATTCAAAGTGCTTTACATGGGAGAAATTAAAATAATTAAAAGAAATAAGAATAATTAAAACAGTTTAGAAAAATAAAATAAAATAAAATAAAATAAAATAAAATAAAATAAAATAAAATAAAATAAAATAAAATAAAATAAAATAAAATAAAATAAAATAAAATAAAATAAAATAAAATAAAATACAGTACAGTACACTACAAACAGTCGGACGAACAGCGGCACAGTGCTCATTCAGTAAATGCACAGCTAAACAGAAGTGTTTTGAGTCTGGATTTGAATGTGACCACTGTAGGAGCACATCTGATCTCTTCTGGAAGCTGGTTCCAGCTGCGGCTGGCATAATAGCTAAAAGCGGACTCGCCATGTTTAGAGTGAACCCTTGGTATTTCTAGCTGATATGATCCTAATGATCTGAGTGATCTGTTGGGTTTATATTCAGTGAGCATATCTGCAATGTATTGAGGTTATTGAGTTATAAATTAAAAATTATTTAGAATTACTTTAATTTAGAATTAGTAAATAATAATATAATATAATATAATATAATAAATATAATATAAACTTTTTGTCATTCTTTTTGTTTTTACAAAATAGTATAGAATTGTTTCGGATATTGGCCATTAATCAGTTATCATCAGTCAGATTATGACAAATATATTATTATCTTATTGTATAAGCCAGAATTTAATATCCCTACATTTTACATTTAATATCCTTTGCATCCCTAAATGATACCAAATCTTCTAAGCAAACTAAACTTAGTGAATTTAACCTTATTGTAAAGTTTTATCAGAAAAACTATGTATGAACCTGTTCGTCGCACCTAAAATGATGCATCAATTTTTTTTTTTTTTTAGTCACCACGCATGCCTTACAGTCATGCCTCATGACACAGATCTCTGTGAAAAAAACATTAAAGGCCTTAATTAGACAAAATTATGTGTGTGTGGGAGTTTGAGGGGGCCATGTGTTTGTGTGACCAGGTGTCCACATCTATGGATGTTTTTAGCACTCTTCTCCAAAGACATCACACCCACAGATATCTTAAAGTTGCTTGCCACTGCCATATGACAGTTCCCTGTGAGCCGGCCGTTATGCCAGATCTCCAAATACACACACGCACTCAGCGAGGTGCCATGCTTGCTGTGGGCAGAGCAGCATTTGTGACACCAGAGGGGGCACGCTTGGGATCCCGAGAGAAGAAAAGCATGGTGAATAGGTGAAAGCTCCTTGAGTTAAATATGTATGTTCAGGAGGGGTGCTAATGAAATTCAAGTTTGTATGTTTTCTTCACAAGGACACAATCCAGATTAACTCAAGATCTTCAGCTGTCTTAAGCAAGAGCTCTCCAAATGGATCAATAGTTGTTTTGGAAATACTGGTTAATATGCAGACATAATTAAGATAACAGCAATATCAAAAAGGCTTCAAGCTGTTCTCCATCCGCCGTGTGTGTGATTTTGCTTGTGGTACTTCCAGCGCTCTTCATTTTCCCTTTAATGCATTTTCTGGGTTCCAGACATGGATTAAAATTAGTTCTACATGAAACAGCCTTTTTCCAAATGAATCTACTGTGGAAAATCCTTTTGAGGGTAGAACTAGGCTTAATACTGAATTCACCAAAGAATCAATCACTGTTTTTGTTCTTTCGCTCTTCAAAAAGCCCTCGTCTACCTATTTCCTTGAAAAGTATATTCTTTCTGTGAGATGCCTTTAGTATTCACGTTGTTTTGTGCACCTAAATAAATCGAAACAGTTGGTAAACTCAGAACAGCCCTTACAAAAAAGTCCTGTGGTGGTACCACAGCGCAACATATGGCACTTTGAAAAGTAAAATTCAACTGCCATTTATATTGTACTCCAGGGTACTTCCAAGAATACCATGGTACTGCCATGTATCCATGATAGTTTGTGGGCTGAGTCTGTCCTCCAGATATACAGAGGTAAGAATGCAGTAACTCTACTAATCTCAATTAACATGAACATAAAACTGAATGTGAAATAGGTTTTTATTCTCCTCCCTCTCTGAGATATAGTGGTGACAATTCCTGGTCCAAAGCACCATATGCCGACCGTATAAATCTCTCAGACACTGAGAGCTGTAAAGGTAATGACCGTAACGTGGCCCCCTCTCTAATGAATTACCCAGGAGGGAATAGTTAGTGTGTTTAACAGTGTCATGTCCCTGAGGCAGCACTGACTAAAAAAAAAAATAGTCAGTTGCAGAAGGTCGAATATCAATTCCTTTGCAGTGATTCTTTATTCTTTCAAGGCGGAGCCTTGCAGTTGAACTCTCCAAACAGCACATTTTAAAAATACAACACAATATTGTACAATTACTAAGAACTAGTAAAGAAAAAAGCAAGAGAGAAAGAGAAAAAAGAGCCATCTAGTTAGTGGTGCTTTACTAACCCCTGCCTTAAAAATGTAAAGCAAAACTAAACTTCAACTTGCTGCAAAATATTTGTTTGAATAACTATATCTTTCTAAAAAAAAATAATTATGCCAGAGCCATAGACTTGGGCATGTATCAAAGCAGCGCACTGGGCGATTTCCCAATCCTGTTCCTATCTATCTTCACCTGTCACTTCTCTTCCTCTATTTGTGTCCTGCCAAATAAAAAGTTATAATAATTTAAATATTTCATTATCTACAGAACACACTGTAGAAACATGGGGAGAAACAAACTACAGTGTTTAATAATAGCAGATAGAATAGAATAGAATAGAATAGAATAGAATAGAATAGAATAGAATAGAATAGAATGGAATAGAGAGCTGATTCTTTTCAATGAGCCTGTTAAATCGGTTCGCAAATCCCACCAAACGATTCATTCGTGAATTGGACTGATCCGATTGCAGCTGTTCTCGAGTCAACAACTCACCGAATGATCAGTTCAAAGTAAGGGTGTCACGATTCTCCAAATCCACGATTCGATTACATTTTCGATTCTAAAGTCACGGTTCGATTCGATTCTCGATTTAAAAAAAACTTTTTTTTTGAAAGCACAAGCTATGCCATTTTTAGACTTTTATGCAATATAATAATATCTGACCTTTGTTCGCAATGTACCACACACTACATCGTCATATTTAAAACGTTTATTAACAACATAATGTAACAATAAATTATATCTTCAGTCAATTGGAAACTTAAACAATATAACCTATTACCTATTATAGTCCTGGGGCTCCCTGGACTCCTCAGAGCACTCACAGGCGAATAGCACGGCGTTTTAAATTGGGTTCCCACAGCGTTTGCAACGCAGTACGAGAGAACATTCTCGTAAGGGAACGTACTTGGTTACTTGCGTAACCTCGGTTCCCTTAGAGATAAGGGAACGAGTACTGCGTTGCCTTGCCGTGCTATTTCGCTCATATCAGATACTTCGCTTCAGTCGATTTAAACCTAAAGTCCTTTGGCGAGTTTTCTCTGAATTTATACACTTCAGCCGCGTCCAAATTGGCGCGCTCGAGGTTGGCAGGGCGCCAAGCGCTCCTACTCGCCATAGGTTCGTGCAGTTGCCGCAGCACAGCCAATCAGCTCGCTCAGACGAGCTATGATGCTCTCGCTGTGCAGCTGCAATGCGTTTTAAAATAAAGGCTTCAATATTCTCGAGAAAAGGAGTTTTACCTATTACAGGCAAGCCGAGCTGACGTGACATATGGGGCGTGGCAGCATCGACGATTCCATTTTTTGATTCGATAATCGAGATTGAGCATTAATTTCGATCGATTTCGATTTAAAATCGAAATCGTGACACCCTTAGTTCAAAGCAAGTCTCCAGTAAACTGAATTCATAAGACTGAATGAAAATTTGCCAAGAACCGGGAGATCATCCTCGGAACTTGAGTGCAAGCGCGACGGATGGCGCGAAAAGTAAGTTACAAATGCGGAATTTTAGAATTGGCTATTATAAATGAAAATCATATTTAGATCACGACTTTTAGTTGTTTGTGAACAAAATTTGCTGTAAAAGGGCGAGCTGTTTAAGGCAGCCCACAAACGCCGAAAATAACATAAACATAACATTAAAATAACGCAAATGAATGCCCATGCTTCTTCCTCGCAGCCGTAGCAGATCAAATGATATAAAACTATTATGATTGCATGATGTGTTCTTCTTAAAATCTTATGCATTTCATCCCTTTTTATATTTTTTGTCAACAATATTTTTAGTTTTTTCCCTTATATATGCCATATAATCCGGCCCTTAATATTTTGATAGTGTATGACAAATAATAAAATAATGGTAAAAAAAAATAAAACATTAATCTTCTTACTTGCAGATCAGTACATATGTATCTGCATCCACTAATCTTCCATACTGACTAGTGCTGGCTACTTGACAATTCATAATGATGTCAGACCCAGAAACCCCCTCCCCCAGGTATTTTGAGCAGTAGGATTACATAAAATATGTACTATAAAATGAATATAAAAGTATACAAGTATATAAAATTAAAAAATAAACATTCATCTATCAGTACTTTTTACTCTTATGTACATTAAAAATAAGTCGTTTTGTACTTTTACTGGAGTAAAATTGAAAAGGAATACTTAATAATTTTACTGGAGTAAAATTTTAATAGAATATCTGTACTTTTACTCAAGTACTTGATTTGTGTACTTCTAGAGCCCTGAGGAACAACATACTAAACACTAGGAACAGCAAAAAAAGACCTTAGCAACCGCATAGCAACACCCTGGCAACCTCCCACATACGGCAACGACTTCTGCACAGGCAAGGCACTCACATTTTCCTCATAAAAAGCATAAAATCTGGTCTTTCGTTTATAGATGCAACTGAATACCACATACATCTGCATATCTTCACATTTGTGCGTGTGGAGGCGTGATGGCTTCTGTGGGTGTGTGAGCATTTAAACCACTTAAGATTCATTTTCAAAAGTAATCAATTCATTCACCAGCTCAAATGTGCAGCTCTGTTTTTGGTCTGAAATATTCATGGAGCCTTTCTGTTATCTGCATTTCGCCACAGGCATCGAGCCCGTCATCATCAGCGGTTGTGGCACTTTTCAGGCGCAGACAAATACATGTGGAGGGTCACTGCAGTTCAGTCATTGTTTCACCACCCCAAATAGCCCTATCATCACAATGAAAGCAGTTAATACTTCTGTTTCCAGACCTACACATTATGGATCATTTATAGATACTGGATACTGTATAGTCCTACCACCCAAAACGATGTGCGTTGATGAAAGTAATACATTTTCAATTATATGTAAAATGTCAAACATGTTGTTTTTTTTCTTACCGAAAAAGGTAACATGGTATATCTGACATAAAAGAAACCAGAAGCACACGCACATGATAATTAGACAGAGGCGAGTGTCAAAAAGACTTCTTTGGTTTTTTTGTATTTTTTCTTTTTTTCACTTGCCCTTTGAGCGTAATTATGCGCTGGATCTGGTGCAAAAGGTCACAAATGAGATCTGACTAAAGAGTTCCCGTACCTGCCATGCTCCCGAAAGCTCGACGGAGACATTCAGCCCTAACCGAACATGTTGCACGCTTCCGCACATGCCATTTTACCAATTGATGCCGTATATGTGGCTTTGTGTATGATTTATTCCTCGCCCATGATATCGCCCATGATATCTCAACATTATGGAGTATGAGTTTCCTCATCTAAATGCAGAAGGACGTCTTCTCAGCGTGAAGGCTGGGTGCTCGCTCTCAGAGCAGGAGAGGCTGAGATTAAAGATGCATGAAGCTCTACACATCCCCCTGAAGATGATCAGCATGGTTCCATATTCTCTCTCAAACTCTGAGCATATGTAGACGTTCTCCACACACCCTACAGAATCATACACGCAAGCTGCAAAAGAAAGCATCGCTGCAGTGCATTAGCAAGACAACTGGGCCTCTGTTTTCCAGAACAGCTTTGAGGAGTGCACACCTGTTTGTTTTTTAATGCTAAATGATTGTTGCTTGTTTGGTACTACAAGCACTATCTCCCTCAAGTCTATAAAACATAAAAAATAACAAATATGATCACAATGCATTAAAAGACTAGAAAATGCTCAGTTTCTCCTAACTGAATTCAGGCTCTTGAAGAATTCAGCTGAATCGGAGAATGAAGGGCCATTCAAAGGTTTCAGTCTTTTACTTGAACAACAGTTGATGTGGCTCAGAAGAATTATGTTTGCCTTAAGTATGAGTTTGAATCTCATTCAAACTAAACTAAATAAATAATGGATAATTTATTTTATACTTTTTTGTTTTAAGGTTTTAATTATTTATTAAACAGTCTAAAAATGCAAAGCACTCAAACTTGACAACAAAAGTATATCTGCATGCGTTCAGCAGCCTAAGACACAAAAGGATTAAAACTGAAATGTGTAGTGATGGGACTACACCCTGTTGGTTATAGGGTAAATTAAGTGTCTTATGATGTGAATCCTATATCGTGGCAAAGCAGCAGATTGGAATGGAAATCCATAATCACAATTGACAGTAGACAAATTCAATGGTCTAAACAAAATAACAGAAGGATTAGTGCTACAGGAAAGAAGAAATAAGTAATGAAGTATCAATGCACAAAAACACAAAGAGAGACTCACACAGACCCACACTCATAAAGAGAATCCATCACTATTGCAAACAATGACACAAACGTGCACTAGCACTTGTTGTTAGCACTGCTTTTCAGAAAAAAAAAAAACACTCACACTCACACTTTTCACACTTACAATATTATTTAAATAGGTTCAATTACACAATGTTTTTTTTAACACGTTCATTGAGTAAAATAATTAGTTTAATCTCTCTAAAGATTAAAGGAACAGTATGTAAGTTTCCCCACTAGAGGTCGCTTATTCAAAACAATAACAAAGGCGTAGCTTGATGACGCCGTGAATGAGCATGGAATCATGGGAGTTGTCATCTTCATCTCCACAGCTGATGGAAAGCAATCTTATGGGACTCAGGCAGAAATCACATTTATGGATGAGCTAATGTATTCAAGTTATATTATTGTTACAGTGGTATTAAGCAGGTTAGGGCCGAGAGCCGTGGGAGTGGAACAAGACTAATGATAGACACCGGCACGACACACCGGCCTCAAGTCCAATGGAGGAACTCAGGAGCTTTTATTATGGTTATATGCCGCCGTTCCCGTTTTATTTTATTTCATACAGGTCACTTTATTTGACAAATTAAAATTGTGGGATAATGCAGCACTGTTTTACTTGGTCAAAACAAGTGTGTTGAAAGTTATGTTATTACTCGACTTGTTGCACATTGCAGTAAGCTAGATCGATATTAAAACACTATATTAATAAAAGACTTGTGTTGAGACTTGTGCTACTAAATGGCATGCAATTTGACAAAATAGTGTTGTCTCTGAGGCATGGTACAAACATGTTACTCACGTTAAATCAAGAAGATTCTAAAAATAAGACTAATTCTCTAATTCAGATTTCTCTGAATTTAAACATTGTTGGAACATATTTGGGATAATATAAGTACACAAGTCAACAAAATATATAACATTGTTCAAGTGGTTTTTGGATAATCTTACATATTGTGCCTTTGATTATTTCATTTTACTGACAGCCCTTTTTCTATTATTTTAAAATTCCACTTTGCCATCACAGGAATAAATATTAAAAAAAAATATATATATATATTTTATTAAAAAACAGTTATTTTAAATAGTAAAAACATTGCACAATATTACTGTTTTTACTGTATTTTTTATCAAATAAATGCAGGCTTGGTAAACATGAGAGACTTCTTTCAAAAACATTGAAAAATATCACCGACCCCCAAATGTTTTATGGTAAAACTTTGTAAAACTATTATTAATGTCTGAAAGCAATATATTGTCTTTATAATATCATGTTTTTTTCTCATACAGTATCATAATATGTGGGGGTCTGTGATATTAAAAAGTTTAAAAAAGCCCCTGATATAAATTGCATAACCAAGTAAAAATGCCTGTTTTTGATAATCCAGGGAATTAAATACTGAAAGGTACTTAATCTCGTATCTGATTATTGTTGTATTGGAAACTTGATAGATCTAAACCAAAAGCTAAGATTATTCAAAATAAATTAATGAAAACACCTGAGTTAAAAACAAGACAATACAAATATGATTAAATAATCCATGAAGCAGATAAACACAACACATTAGTTGAGTTCTATATAATCAACAGCGCTCATCACAGTAGATTATATAGTTTTGTGCGAGGTGTTGAATTTTTTCCAAATAGCAGCATGATTATACTGCAGTATATAGAATCTTTACATCATCATAAGTAGCTGATAGTGTGGTTTCAAATAATTTTCATGGTCATTATCGCAGAGGCGGAGAACCAAAAACAAACCAGGAAGGCTAGCAAGAACATTTTGTCTAGCAAACTAAGAATTAGCTAGCAGATACCTTTGATATCACCAATTAACTGCTGCTCAACAGAACAAGCTTCAGACAGATTTCACCTTTTAATCTATTCAGATCATGTTTCAAAGTCCAGATATCAAGGAATGTATCTTATCAAATCACTTGAGAAGTAGTCAAGAGTAATTCTGCAAGGAGTGTGAGACTCACTTCACACTTCACTGGGAGTGTTCATGATAAATCTTGTTAACCTCTTCCCCTCACATCTTCTCTCTCTTTGTATGTCAAGTATAGGGGCCGTCGGGTCTCAGGAGTCCCTGTTCGGTTTTCCTGATGATGGAAGAGCTTTGTGCATCTGGACAAATTGAAACACATCTGGGTCTGTGTCTTTGTGTATTTTGTTACAGAAGTATTCTAATCCCCCTACATAGGGACATCTGGGCACTTCTGTTCGTAATGAGCGCTGGTGTTGTTGGCAGACTCTGTTTGTCGCAGTTTCATATGTTAACATGTTCAAACGAGCCAAATCTAAGTCGAATTGCTTTTGCTGGTGACAGTCCATCTGCCGAATTAGCTTCTGTGTGGACTGAATTACCACAAAATTAACTAGTTTGTCGGATGGCCTCTACAAGTAATGCTTTTTTGCTGTTAAATTGGGAGAGTCTGTATATTTTTCACTCTTTATTTATTCAGCGTGAATTCGGTGTCAAGAACGGGTCAACAAATTGCATAAATATGCCTCTCAGAGAAAAATGAACGCTTTCCATTAGACCTGCACAATATATCGCAATTATCAAAACATTGCAAATGTACGTATATCATGCATATCACAACGGGTGATTTTAATACTCCAAAAGATTACAAAAAGTCCAAGTTTTAGGTCAACATAGACAGCAAAGAGTAGACTGGAAACGACTGTTAAATACGTGTGACATGCTTAATGTTATTAAATGCAATAAGTGACGCACACAGAAAGCCACCTCTCAGACAGCGCGTGATTCCGAATTCAGTTCTCTCTCGCAACCTATATGGCCAAATACACACAAAATGATGTCAAAATGCCCATCTTAGTGAGTATTCATGTAAACCCAGTCAGTTATTTATGTTAAGTATGTTAAGTGGGGTAAACAGTTGAGAAAGAAAGCAAGCATGTAACAATATATTGGATCCATGCAGCTCTTAAAGTGACAGCAGCCTAATAAACCTGCTTCCGTCTGTGTGCTTAATGTTAATAAAACTATAAAAGACAGAGAAACTCACTCACTACTCTTGACTAAATAACTTCTGTAGCTTTAACAAGAATCTGTAATTAATTCATACAATGAAGACTAAGCAGTGTTTTACATTTGCTTCACTTTCAGAAGTTGTAGAGATGCTTTCTTCATGCAAAAAGAATGTGAAATGTATGTTAGTTATTTCAGTTTCAGTTTTTAAATATATTTAAATATAATTTAAATTTATTTCACAAACTTAAAGCATTATCGTATCACATATTGAATATCACATTACTTAACGAGTTATCGCATATCGCATTTTTCTTCAATATTGTGCAGCCCTACTTTCCATGTTGATATTCATGATTTCAGAATTTCAATTTCAGCAGCATTTTTTCATGAGGTCCATTCATATTGAAGAGAGAGAATGGTCACTGCATATTCAGTGATGACAGTCCACATCCTGCCGTCAGAATCTGATATATGTATATATTCTGTGCCGATGAGCACATTCAGGCACAGCTCAGTTTTTTGACATCTATACAAACATGATGTGAGATTTTTTTTCTCCTTAGAAGGGAAAAAAAGGGACATTGAGACCGCCGATGCTCAGTTACAGTAAAAGCGATTTGACATCAAGCATGTCTTTTCCACAGGCGCTGCGACTGCACATTCACATTCAGCCATTGAGCAGCATTTTAATGTTTGCCATTTTAAAACTGAGCCTCAGAAGAACAGATGACATCACAGGCATTTGACAACAGCGGATGGGGGCTGAGATAGAGGTTTAATTTCCTATTAGAGCGGCATTTACACATGAGCCCACTGGGAGACTGAGGTCGTCTAATAACCCGGCCACATCACACAGCGGGGCTCCACAAAGAGAGATCAGCCCTGAACTGCCTCGACAAAACCCAGTGTGGCCCACATAACTTCTGCAAAGAATACCGGTCTCAAGCACAAACTCTCTGCAAACGTTTCCTTGTGAATTAAAAAGATTTACAGACAATCTTTGAGTAAAGCCATGGGTAAGTGTGGCATTCTCAAAATCAGTTTAAAACACCATAAATGCCTTTTTATATAGGCCTAGACCACATTTACATAGCATTTTTTGCGCATTGTCCAAAAGACCTGAGTGGGAACATTTTCACACAGAAATAATGATTCAGTTCACACTTACATTTAGAATATAATAGAGAACTACCAAAAACTATACATGCATAAATATCTCTCGGTGGCCATAGACATATGGAATGAGTTGCACAGAAATGATCTTTTTATATATTTAAATACAGTATTAAAAGAATTTAAATAAAAAAAAAATATATATTTTAATAAAAATGGAAAATATATTAAAATATATTTAATATATAATAAAAAATAATAGAGTGAACATTTTAATTCAATAAATGTGTTTTATAATAAGAAGAATTATTATTATTATTATTATTTTTTATAATAATAATAATACATTAGGAATTGAATAATTAACAATAATAATGAACCTAAATTAAGTATTATTTCTGAGAAAGAAAAATGTATTCAGTCTGGGATAGGCTCTGAATAAAAAAGGCAGATCTAAATTTGGTCTACGTGTATATAATGAACAGTTGAAAATATAACTATAACATAAGTATTATTAAATATAAAATGTTAAATATACAAAATATTTAAAAAAATGTAAACTAAAATATATTATCCCAATATTATTATTTTTTTATTGAATAATACATTCAATCTCTAATAAAACAACAACAACAATATTAGGGACTCGATCAATTAAAAACAAAACCCTACATGAAGTATTATTTCAGAGTAAGAAATATTTGCCTTATAATTAGATCTAAATTTAGTCTAGGTGTATATAAAAGGGATTTTTTTTAACTGACAATGGAATGTGTAGGAATACTTTACTCGAAGATTGTGCTACATGTCTTGATGCCTGCAGTTAATAATTAGCATGATACACATCCAAATTTAAAACAGTCCGGATTTACCAACATTACAATGAGGATAAGAATAAATGTATGCATGCACGCACAGTTGAGGGTCATTTTCTGCACACAGGTTGGCAATTACAGGTACATATGAAAGACAAGTCTCTGAGGAAACTGTCTAGGCTTGTGAGGATTATCTGTACCACCGTGCCCAGTTTTAGGATTATCCATTTTTGTTCTCCTCCTGCTATTGGATGTCAAGCACACATTGTTCTTGTACACAGGCATGTCAGATCACATGTGTGAGAGGGGCACAGCACTTGTCAGAGGTAATGTTCAACAGATATATCTTCCACAAAGTCCATCTCTCTCCTGCCTTCTGTGTTCCTGAGTAAATGCTGTATTCTGCCAGGGGGAATGAAGGATTCCCAGTCAAGTGCTGACGCTAAGCACTAAAATCCTGAGGATTTGGCCTGTGATTTATGCCTTTCATGCCAATTCTGGTTCATGGTGTTGCGGACTTTTGAGCTCCTCCAGGTGATGGAACCCAGCAGAGAGTAATTAAGACTCAGGGCGGCTGCGACTGCCACAAATCCTGCTCATACGAGATCCACTGGACTCTGAGTCACATCTGGTAATGAGTGAGACTAATGGAGCTCTTTCATCTAGACCTTTTCAAAGGGGTGGGAGCAGAAATAGAAAGGGGTGATATATGAAAAGAAATCCATGTCAGCACAAGAATGGTACTCCTAATATAACGTTGCAATTTGTCTCTTACTCAAAAGCATAAGAACAGATTTAGCATCTATAATATAAGGCCATAGCAAACATGACTTTCTGTGTTCTAGATGTCCAGTGACATTATTGGGTAAGATGTGTCATGTCAAGGGGTATGTTGAATCACTGCTATACTGTATAACTTAAACAATTTATTAATTTAAATACATTTAATTTAATTTAATTTAATTTTAATTGATCATTTCAACATTAATAAGACGACGAAATGTTCCTAGAGCATCAAATCAGCATATTAAGAAGGATCATGTGAGACTGAAGACTTGAGTAATGGCTGCTGAAAATTCAGCTTTGCCATCACATGAATAATAGAAAAAAGTTATTATCGTATAATTTCACAATATTAGTGTTTTTACTGTTTCTGTATAAAATCAATGCAGTCTTTAGCATAAGATATTTATAAAAATAAAGAAATAAATGTTTTTAAATCCTAGTATAATTATTTATTTTTTTACCTATTTGGCTGCACATTAATCACATTTTCATAAACCAGCCAGGAAACGGTTGAACATTTAGAATATTTGAATGCAGAAACATTTTTTTATATATTTTGTAATTATATTTGCTGCGTTTGAAGAAAAAACTCTACTCTTGCCTATCAGAGTATTGTGCTGGAAATCTTTTCAATATCTAGTGCAAATTAGTCGAAATTGAGGAGCTCACTCATTCCCAGTTTTAGGTGGATTGAGGATGCTTTCCAAGATAGAGGAAATATGAGATAAAGCAATTCAGGATAAAGAAAAATCAAGGAAGATATGTTTTCCAAAGGTTTAAAGGTGCACCTCATTAAAACATCATTATTTTTGCACAAAGAAATAAACAATGCTTGTAGATGAACTGTTTTAATAAAAGCTGGGGAGGGGAAACATCATGGTGCAACTGTCTCATGAGAACAAACATACTGAGATCATATGACCAAATACCACTCACTTCAATCTCTGTAATACCTGTTACTGGTAGGGCTGTGCAATTAATTGAATTTAGATTTCGGCTCCCAACGATCACCAAAATAGTACAATTGAGTAAAAACGATTATTTTGCCATGTTCTGTTTTGCAAGAACACTCTTATTTTGTCTTGTGTTCTGAATGACACGCGCACGCGCACTTCCGCCCCTCCCGAAGCCGTAAACTCTCTCAGTTTGAATGTTTAAACTGATAAGACTTAAAGAAGTGAAAATGATCAACTTTAGTTACGATGCAATACTGGCCCGATTGTGCAAGTGACAATTCCGTCATGTCCCGACTCCTAAACGCGAGAGTGTAGTAGTTCGACGCTTGCTTTGTCCAACCCATTTTGAGAGACAGAGAGAGAGAAGACGCAGCACCGCTGAACACTCACGCGGTTTGTGAAATTGCGTCTTTGCGAAAGTTTTAAAATGATAGATTTGATTTTATAATCGGTGTGGATTAATTTAGGCTACTCATACAATCTACTTGCTAAAGTGAATCAATGTTTGAGGGGGAATTTCCCGCATTATAAGTGGTAGACCTGCAGGAAAATTAAAATACTTAAAGTATTATCTGTTATATTATTTCTTTTAATAGTTCAAAAAGTACAATAAATGTTCAAATAAAAAAAAATTAAGAATTGTTGAAAGGTGTCTTTTTAATAAATGCAACACGTTCCCAAAGTCATGTGAAATAATCGTGTTACATAATCGTGATTTCAATACTGACCAAAATAATCGTGATTATGATTTTTTCCATAATCGAGCAGCCCTAGTTACTGGACACATTCACTGATGAAATCAATTGATCTTGGCCGACTGCAAATAGAGCGTTTCTACGATGATGTCGATAACTACATAACGCTACATGCACACATCAGTCTGAACCTAAGATATCCGGCCAGCACAATATAAACAAAAAAAATGACTGAGTGCACCTATAAAGTAAGATAAAGAGAGCTCAGCAACTTTCTCCATTTCTTCTAGAGAAGTACTGCTGAATACCAAAAGGAAAAACAATCTCCACCAGACTAGGGAGAAAAAGAAATATACAGCCCAAGTGAGATTTTCATTTTTGAATGGCATCGATTACCTGCACAAACACAAAGCTACAGAGGCTGCTGAATGTAATGGTATCCATATTGGAAAATACCAGCATCTGTGGGAGGACCAACTCTATTTCCAAACTAATGCTGGAGATGATTACTGCGGGGATGCTGTTGAGTTTCAACACAGACTTACTGGGCCGGACTGAATAAAATGATTGCAAACCAACAGATTGATTTTTCTGCCCCTTCATAGACTCACTATGCTGTCAACTTTCTTTCTCCAATTGTGATTCTCCACTGAATGAGTTGTGAAGTCTGTAGATGAGGTTCAGTGTGGTTATGGCAAAGCACCTCTCCATTTTAATTGGATTCTGTAAGGACATATATTGGGTGTAAAATTAGTGTGGAATATTTTCCCTCAACTACAGGACGTTCAGTGTGATGAGGGCCGGTTCAGTGGCGTGAAATAGAGCTGTTCCATGGATAGCGTATATTGCGTGGGTAAGCCATGCACACTCAATCGCATTCAGCCCCCACACACTCAAAGCACATCATTATGTTGGCCTATCTGGCGACCCCTTGCATCAGGGGATGGGCGTTGGGGCGAGAAGGTGATTTTGAATCCGACTAGCCGTTTATCACATGGGAAGCAGGACAAATGTTGGCTAAACCAGAATGAAACTCAATCCTTGATCCGTTTTTCTGCTTAAAAAGAGACTATGAACACAAAACCGAAAAAATTTATCCATGTTGTACTCCATTAAAATGATCAAAGCTAATGCATCACGTTCAAAGCTCATCGCAGCTAAAAGCGGCTTTGTATGATATGGGATTACCGTAGTATTTTAGGCGCATTGTAGGTAGTAAATTAATCCGGACTCTAGTGGATTTTCTGTATTTTTTAGGTGACCCACACTGTTGCATACACAATAATGTAATATCCTGCCACAGCTAGAACTGGAACAAAGGCAGAAAACCTCTTGACATAATGATTCAGGTTAGGGTGGATCGGGCATGAAAACAGCAGGACGTCTTGGACAGCTGGGTTGAGAGCTGGGCTTATCACATATTTATACATATGTCTAACTCAAGAAAGATGTTAGACAAGCATTAGTCTAGCATAGCCAGAGATTTCACAATGACAAAGTTTCCAACCTATACTTGTTAAGTTGCAACCGATTCTGGACAACATAGACCGGAAAAGAACATCTGACCCATGTAAATCCAGCCATGATTCATTTTTGTTTTTATGTGACATTTAGGGGTGGCCATTAGATTTAAATAAATAAATAAATAAATAAAAGTGAGTTGATAAACAAATAAATAAATATATATATTTTTTTTTTTTATATAAATTACTCAAAATAATAACAAATTTATTATACTTTTATTAATATTAATAATAAAATATTGGTGTTGATCATAATCTGTATATATTATTTAATCATAATATTTTAAATGTGTGCATACTAGGGCTGCACAATTAATCACAAAGCTCCATCTGAACACCAGAGGGTGCTCTCACGCAAACACGCCAAATATGCCCCGCTGCAGAAGTACGATAACACACATCGTTCCAGGAAATCCCTATCGGGCATCATTGCTGTAGCTGAATAAACAGAAGATTGAAACGCTTTGATTAAACATGACTAATAAACACACAACTGCCTTATTCTGTGTAGCCACATCATCTCACAGAAGGATGCTCAACTGTCGTTATGAAGTGAGTTTGGAGTAAAAGCATGTTATTAAATGTTGCCTTTTGTTGGACAAGAGGTTCATAAAATTCTTCTCATGTTTGGAAAGATGTTTGACGCATGTTGCTTTTTATAAGTGACTCAAACTCACAATGCTTTCAGATGGAGCAGCGTTTACAGAGCCATACATTAATGACAAGCTGCGCATAAAAAATTAATAATCGCAGTCGTTGCGATTTAAAAATCGTGATAAGCCAAATCGATTACATGGAAATTGCGATGAATCGTGCAGTCCTAGTGTAAAGTCATCACAATAATAAAAAATAAAAAACATAAATTCTCTTGAACCCAGTACATGCCTGTCTCAAAATTTTATTCAATTACACACATCTGAACAAAGGTCAAAAGGTTGCATTTACATATTCACATTTATACAGAACCACTGTAAACTGAAAACCCATAATCACTATTTTGCTAGTGTGTAGCATCTTTGTCATAATGTAGCATAAAATAAAAAAAATCCATAAAGATTTTAAAGACAAAATGACATCCACACCACAACAATGAAAGGTCATGATCAATACTTTAGAAAAGCACAGCATACTTGCTGACAATCAAAGCATGACTGCAATTTGCTTTCTCAGCATGTATTTATGAACAGATAAAGCAGATAGTCCAAGGTCATTTTTGGATTGTGTTATTGTGCAAACATTTGATTCTGGTATTAGTACAACACTCCACCATCGTACATCAAAAATAGATAAATCCACACAAATTCATTTTCCATAGCCTTTGAACTTCAGAAAGATGAAGAAGAAAGTGAAAAATGTGAGAAAAGAGTGGGAGGTAAAGAGGCAAGAACAAGAAAGTCGATTTTCTGTCATGTCTTAAAGTTCTTAAAGTCACTAGACAGAGAGAAGACCAGCATATCAGAGTCCCGCAAAAGAAGTTCCCGAATAGACCAAGAGACAAATGTGTTTATTGACTCTCACCACAATAGTACAAAAGGTATAATAGGTATATGGGTCAACTGTCAAACACCATCATGATCCCTGCTTTTATGTCATCCCTGTCCCAAGGACGTTTATAGGGACAATTCATCTAAAAATGAAAATTCAGTCATCATTTACGCAATTATGCAATTCCAAACATGTATAATGTAAATTGTTCTACGGCCCACATTTTCAAATTCAATTCAAAAGCTCTTGAATTAATTTTATTCAGATTTGAATTCATTTCAACAGAAATACGATTAATTTAGGAATTTAAGAAATGATCTCTCTGCCATGATCTCTATAAAATATCTATGGCAGATTGATCCAAAACGTAAACTTATCTTTTTGAACTATTCAATAAACGAATCAGCTCATCAGTGTTATTTGGTCACCATAAACTGCTGTTGTATGGAAAATGGTGAGCACGACCATTTTTATTTAGGGTGAACTATTCCTTTAATAACCTCAGCTGTTTGAAACTCTTAAGCTTCCTGATATCATCTCTGAGATATTTTATGCCATTCATTCATTCATTGCAGTATAAACCTCTATGTATCACATTTGTGTTTACTGCCTCTATTACAGCTGGGTTTATCTGACTAACTATGTATGTGATGTTTCCAGTTATGTATTAACATTGCTATCACAGTAATGACCATATTCGTTTCAAACTATTTCAATTACTGACCCGTCAAGCCATTTTCTCTCTCTCTTTCTCTTTCTCTGCCTCTCTGAGCAGTGTATGTTCTGCAATCCTCGAAAAATCATTAATGAAGTGTCATTTTTCTTAGATTCACTGATAATTAGGGTTGCTCTCTGACGGCAGTGATTAAAACAATCTTTCTGCAGAATAGGTCAAGGTGTTTCAGCATGGGTGGTTATCTTCACATGATTGTGTGTGTGTGTGTTTGTTTGTTTGTTTGTTTGTTTGTTTGTTTGTGTGTGCGTGCGTGCGTGCGTGTGTGCGTGTATGTGCGTGCATGTGTGTGTACTTGTACAACTATCTTTGTGAGGACCAGTTTGAGTTTTAGACCACTAGAGTGAGGACAAAGAGAGTAAAGTGAGGACATTTTGGCCGGTCCTCACTTTCTGAGACCCCTTTAAAGGCCTGTTTGAGGGTCAAGACTTGGTTTTAGGGATAAGGTTATAATTAGGTTAAGGGTAGGTTTAGGGTAAGGGTTTGGGTTAGGCACTTAGTTGTGATGGGTAAGGTTAGGGTAAGCGGCTAGTGTGTCAGTGAATGTCCTCTAAAGATAGATGTACAAGAATGTGTGTGTGAGTATGTGTGTGTGTGTGTGTGTGTGTGTGTGTGTGTGTGTGTGTGTGTGTGTGTGTGTGTGTGTGTGTGTGTGTGTGTGTGTGTGCGTGTGCGTGTGCGTGTGCGTGTGTGTGTGTGTGTGTGTGTGTGTGTGTGCGTGCGCGCGCATGTGTGTGCACGAGAGTGTGTAGGCCAGGAAATCACTAACATTAAATTAATATCCTGGGTTCAATACAAGTTCAACTCAATCGACAGCACTTGCGACAATGTTGACTACCATAAAAATTAGCTGCTAAAAATTCAGCTTTGCCATCACAGGAATTGATTACATTCTAAAATATATTCAAATAGAAAATAGTTACGTTAAATTGCAATAATATATAACAATAATCTTGTTTTTACCGTATTTTTTGTGATCAAATAACAGCAGCCATATGCTAAGCATAAGATATATCTTCCAAAAATCTTACCAAACCCAAGCTTTTGAACAGTACTGTACAATAAAAACATACAACTATCAAAAATCAGCTGATGGTGCAAGAAAAATGTGTGAAACCTATATCCTACCATTATCTGCACGTATTTAACAGAATGTGTGCATAAACCAGCAGTCTGGTGAGGGTTGGGTTAAGGAGCTCATTGTTTTGTGATGCAGTATATCATTCTACACCTTATTAAGTTAAGATGCATCAGCGTCCCACAGAGACCGGGAACGGCTCCAACTACGTCTAATCAATGTCACACCATCCCCGAGACTTAAAGCACGCAGTCAATATGCTTTCATAATGACCAGCCGAGCCGCTACTGCATCCATAACTGTGGTGTTAATATTGCCCACTGTGCCACTCATATAGATTCACCCTGAATCCAATTAATCCAGACATTCTAAATAGAGTAAAGGGTTAAAAATCTGAAAACATGCAGTCAATAGATTATTTATGCATTAACAGGAGAAGATTTGTTTCTAAAGACCCTGCATGGCAATGCTTGGAAAACATTACAAGGGCTGGTAAATTAAAAATCTCCCAAACAAACAATATTGTGTGTAAGTGAAGGATTATTCGCATTAGCTAAAACATTGCACAAGTTCTCTAAAGCTAAAACATTAATCATTAAAATAATTTTTATGAGTTTATACTAGGGATGTACTGATATTAAAAGTCTTGTCAATACTGATAAACCAATGATTATTTTCATGTTGCCCGGCATGGCCGATTACCAAATGGTAGATATTTAAATTGTTTACAATTTTGTATAAATGCATATTCATTTAGATAATCAAATTTGCTAAAGATTACAGTTATTAAATTATAATGTTTTTAATGGTTGGCTTTCAGAGTGCATTAGATGATGTCAAAGGTTGAAAAGAGAAATGAACATGAACAATTATACATGTCATATTGCCGGTAGGGGAGGGCAATATAATTAAAATCTTGTATCATATTTTGAGTAATTTTATTTCAAGAAAACAATTTCACAATATAGTTATTTTTACTTTAAATAAGGTTATGATATCAAAAAATTTTATACCACTGAAATTTCCAAATTACTAGCCTACGTAAAAAAATAAATAAAAAAAAACTCTCAAGCTTACTGAAACAAAGAAGCACAAGCATTTAGAAAAACTACAATAAAACAAAAACAAATGAAACAGACCTACCTGAAACCAGACCTAAATGAAACTTTATAAAGAAATCAATGGCATAGTCTTTTAGTGTAAATTATATATACATTTATTCTTATTGAAGTTACAAAAGTAATTCACCCATGAGAAGTGAGAATTTCTCTCTTTTGTTGTTTGATTAACATTAACGGGAGCAGATATATTAGGCTGCTGTCACTTTAAAGGGATACTTCACCTCTGGAAAGATGAACGTGTATTTAAAATGGGTCATGTATGTAGAAGAAATGTGAAATTATTTTTGAATTTGGAGCGTTCTAGACTGAGAAAAGCCAGAAAATGTATTTTTGGCTTATGTGGATGAAAGACAACAACTCCCAGAATGCACTTGCCTCGCTGCCCTAGGAGGCCACTCCCAAGCCACGCCTACCGGTGGGAGAAAGCTAGGCTACTAGTGAGTCTCCGTGACGACTCTGCCCGGGATTTCGAGATCGCCTTTTGCGTTCTACAGTCGCCATTCATTATGTTTACTGTGGCGAGCAGGACGAGGCTGAGAGCCGTGGGAGAACGATGAGAGGCCGGTGGCGTGATTACTGATGAGCGACACCTGTGAGACGCACAAGGGGCTCGTAGGCTATCTCTCACGGAGGAGCGGGAATTTTCTTAGCAATGTTAAAACGCACATCAACCAATCACTTGTTTAGCGTTCATGTAAACACTACATTCCAGATTCACCAATCAGAATGAATTCAGTTAGATTGAAACAAAAGGTGTCCATGTAAACAATGAATGGCGACTGCAGAAAGCAAAAGCCGAATCCCGGACATTTTGGAAGATCTCGACGGCCGGACATGTCCGGGAAAAAGAGTATGGTAACCCCTACTACTCAGCTTTCTCCACAGAACAAGAGCCTGCTAGCTTAGCTTCCAAAAAAAGATGGCTGACACTATGTGTACATTCTGTGAGTGAGATCCCACCCTCTATGGGCGGGTTGAAAACATGCGGGACAGCTCCTACTACTGGCTGTAGTCTTTAGCCTCTGGCCAAAAAATCCTCCGATGAGGCAAAATGACGATTTATGCGTCATCAGAGGATTTTTTCCAGACAAAAAATACATAAATCTCTCATCTCAGGGAGATATGAGGGTGGAAAGCACGGTAATTCGAAAATACTACAGGTTTTCTACTAATACAAAGCTTAATGCTAAATCCTGAAGTATCCCTTTAAGACCGAATGCACAGATGCATCCCTTTTTAAACCACAACGCTTAATAACGCATGCAAATGATAGACTTTCATGATCACGTGAGCATGTAACCACGACTAAAAATGTACAAATTTAGTCCGATAGTCCGATAGTCCGGTTGACAAATTTCTACCGGCTAATTGTGTCTACCGGTATATTGCCCACCCCAAATTTCCGGATCCCGAAAAAATCGGCCAATAATAAATAAGGTTTTTGAAAAAAATTGAGAGAAAAAAATTGGTCAAATTAATTACTAATGCAAAAAGCTGCCACCACATTACACCAAATGGCAAAGAAATGAGACACAGACAATCTACACCTCATAAATTATTTTCAATACATTAAACACTGCTTGTCTAACTACTGCCAACCCATTGCACCAAATCAGGCGCATGGATGTAACGCTCCCAGTTGACAGAGTGTACAGTGAACCTCTCAAAGCAGTCAGGAGCAAACTCAAAAATAAAAAACTACTGTGCTTCTCCAGCAGCATTCAGATCAGAGGAATGCTCAAAATATGTCAATTTAATATGAGCTGTGATCTGGTTTAACAGCTTTGAGAGAAAAAAGTCAAAACAGTGGAAGTTTCGCAGATCACTGAGCAATCAGATGTAAGACGTTATAAAAGTTTTCTCAGTTGTTTTTCTAGACAGCAATGAGATTAAATGGAAAACAAAAAGAGTCTCCTGATTCTTAGATTTTTGGGGGGAGAAAAATAAATCACCAGTGATATCCTCTATATATCTTAAAACCATCTCAAACTCAAACTCTGCTTAGATTTGTCAGGATACCACAAACTGTCTTTAGTATTCTCTTCTCTGACACAAAAGTTAATGACTAAATAAACAAACTGTAAATGGAACAAGATAATAATATTAGAAAAAAAATAGAAAATAATAGAAAAGAAATAAAACTAATATAACTTGTACTAACTTGTTATCATTTACTCACCCTGGTGTTGTTCTAATGGGTTTGTTTTTAACCAAACCCTACCATATACCCCCATCACACTTTGAATATACGATACGTGTAGCATCGGACCATTCTGTGATACTTTTGCGTCGTTTTCAAAGCTTGATGCTGGTCGCTATTCACTACAATTATATGGACAGGCACGAGCGGGACATTTTTTTTTTTAGAGTGATTTATCCTTCTAAGGCAACACTGTCAGTAGTTAACAATTATTTCATTTGCTTCTTTATTTATTTCTCCAAAGCAATTTCAACAGAAACATCTTTCAAGTTGACCAAGTTGATACCTAAATGAATAACAGAGAATTCTATTGAGCCTCCTGAACTATGACAGAGCAGTCTCTCAGCAATAAAATTGGCCACTAAGTATCAGAAAAATCAGAAGATGAACAAGTATACAACTATTGATATAGCTGTGAAATGCATCACAGGTTTCACAAAAAAAATATTAGCTGGCAGTCATCACCCTGTAGCCCAAGACTTCATCACTCGGTCTCCTCACCACTAATAAGCTGGTGCGCAGTATGGCTGCCGTCGCATCATCCAGGTAGATGCTGCACATTGGTGGTGGTTGAGGAGATTCCCCCTTCCATGTAAAGCGCTTTGAATACCCAGAAAATTGCTATATAAATGTAACAAATTATTATTATTTGTATTCATTAACTAGCACAACTGTTCAACATTGATAATAAAAAAAGATTTTCTTAACAACAAAATCAGCATATTAGAATGATTTCTGAAGGATCATGTGACACTGAAGCTTCGTCATCTCATGAATAAATTACATTATAAATATATTACAATAGAAAACAGCTATTTTGTTATTTAAATTGTAATTATAAATACAAAAAGCAGATTTGGTGAGAATAAGAAGATGAGAAGATAAAAAAAAAAAGACCAACCACAATCTTTTGAATAGCAGTGAATATACAGCATATGCTGTATATAGTCATGCTACCTAATCTGTTATCGTATGATATATCAAGATTGTGTCGCAAATAAAACGTCTAAATTGACTAAAAGCCATGAGAAAACGAGCTATTAAGAAGGTACACATTGTCTTAAGGCAGCATTCCCAAAGCTGGTTGTAGGTTGCAGCAGTAGGATCAGAGGTGTGCTTGGAGATTAATCTCTGAGGGTTCAGCCAACAGCTCAGGTACGAGTGAATAATTGCGCTTCGATATGCCTAAAGCATAATTATGAGTTTCTACCATATTCCTAAAGGGGTGCTCGATTAAACCCCTGAACAAAACAGGCCAGAGGAGTAAATCAATAGACAGACGATGTCTTCATGGCACGATCGTGCAGATTTTAAGCCATTAGACCTCTTAACACACATGGGGAAGAGTGGTAACAATCCCTGTGGGGAAAGGTTAGTATATTTTCAATGCATGTATAAACACCCACAGGTCAAGCTGCTCCCTACCTGTGTGAGGCCTGCTGGCTAATTACAAGGAAAAGGTCATACAAGCTAATGGGCCTCACATGGTGCTAATGGGGCAGTGGACACATGTGAACACACATACTGTACACACATAGGCACACAAAAACACCTACACACACATACTACAAGATTAATTCTGCATGATTCTGAATAATTCTCATTAATAAATGTAAGAAATGCACATGCACAAACACCAGATCCCCCAGGCTGTGTGCAAAATACACAGTGGGCTGTCAATAAACCTGCCTAGAAACACACACACAGACCTCCTGTGTGTCAATAACTCTGCATAGTTTATGGAGCTCTGCTTGTGCTGCTTGTCTGCATGTCAATTTTTAGGAACCAATCGGCCCTGCCATACACAGAGTGTGGGGGAGCTGAACAGACGTCAGGCCTGATTAGGAATCATATAAAAAAATAAATCACCGCTCGTAATGTCTGCAAACACTAATTTCTGTATCATGCAGTTTCTGAATTACAGGATATTTAAGGTCTATTGTAGGATGAATTGACCTGGGCCTTTGAAATTAATTGTTGTGAAATATGTGAATACATTTACGCTATCACACACACTGGTCTGATTTCTGTTATAAAGAGTAATCAGCATATTATGTGGATAACAAAGAGATTAATTATGAAAGAACCCTTACGACTTCCAAAATGTATGTGTGTGTGTGTGTGTCTGTGTGTGTGTGTGTGTGTGTGTGTGTGTGTGTGTGTGTGTGTGTGTGTGTGTGTGTGTGTGTGTGTGTGTGTGTTCTTCCCTAGCACTCCATCACTAGCATAAAAACTGTTAGTATGTTAATCATTCTTAGTCAAATTTGTCCTTCTGAACTGTTTGTCATTTTAATGACAAAAGCAAATTGAACAAAGACCAAACAGCCCTTGGGATCCCGAAACACAGTTTACGCAAATCCCTGACAGAATATAATGGGAATAAACTGCAAGAAGACATACATTGACAACATCTGCTAAAAAATTGTCTTTAAATGGGAAAAAATATCAAATAAATTGCTAAACTTGCCATCAAATAAACAGTTTGCTAACCATATTAAATAAAGTATAAAAATGGAAAAAGGTTTCTGTTACAGGGTTTAGGGGAAATTATATATACACTGCAAAAATGAGTAAAGACATTTGGAAACGATTTTAAGCAAAATCGTTCAAAGCCCCTGAATACAATCACTTGTAATGTGACATAATTTCTTATTACTTCTGACCAACAGTATCAGGGCCACATGGAATCTGCTGACGTTTTTGTGATTTATGTGCTACATTTTTGGAAAAATCTGCGGAATTATGCGGAACGGGTTTAAATGTGTTAAACAGATAGTATTGGAACTGAAAACATTATAAAATAAAATATAAAATATTCACTTCTTAATTTTTATTTAAGGTTTACAATACAAATATAAATAGAACAACTTTTCAAAACAAAACTAGATCTCTCTTATCGTCCATCCACTAAACGACGGAGAAAATATTTCTGTGATAATTTCTTAACGTTTAACCAAACTTTTATTTTGACGGGTTTCTGAGTGTATCTGACGAGGGGATGGACGCATACTTGAGTATGTGTAGTACACAAATCTGCAGCGCTTATCAAGACTCGCAGAACAATCAGACTTTAATAGCAGTCTTTAATATTCACAGACATTAGTCAATATAGCAATTTGATATTATAATCGGCAGTGAATAGACAGAGTAGTTATTTCAGCTTTACGCGCGATAGCAAATAGTAGAAAAAAATCTATATCATACACAACCCAGCACAGTTCTCATCATGATAAATTTAGGTTGTATATTGGATAATGACACTTTTCATTATCTTTCAACACAAAGTAAATACAGCTTTAAATAAAACTTACCAAGAGCACTCCTTTCTGTTCGTGTGGCGAGCATCCAAATAATTTTGCTCTGTCCTGTGCCGTAATTTTTGCAGACAAAAGTGACATTTCCTTAATTCCTCCACATTCAGTTTTATTTTAGACATTTTAAACATTCACTCTCTCATAAAAAAAAAAAAAAACGTTACATCAATCAGCGCAGCCTACTACCCCTCACAATCACGCACGCATAGGTTGTACTTGTCAATGACGGGCACTACAATCTGCAGAAGTCTGCGGGCGCGTATTCCGTGCGGGCCTGCCAATAGGTCACCAAATTGATCTGGTGTGGTCAGTGTTGAGTGACAATTACACACATAAAGTTTGGTGTCAATATGTCAAATCTTTTCCAGAGATACAGCCTTAGATGCAGTTTGGCATTATGCCATCAAATTCATTGATGCAATATATGAAAAACGTTTTGTCTATCGACACTAAATCCATAACTTTTTTGCCGACATAGGTTGAAGATTCAAAAAAGTAGGTTTTTAAATAGAATCAAAATGGAGGAAAGGATGTTCGGCCGACAATGGCATCTATTTTCTCAGCATGACCCAAGGAATCTATTAAGACCAGTTTCATTACAATTGGCATGCTGCGCTGAATCTAAAGAGACTTGCTATGTCTCAGTTCGCCTACTTATACAATGCCCTAAAAGAAAGTACTCTTTTTGTGAAGAAAAAGTACATACTTTTGAGTGTGTAGCTGAAGAGTAGAAAAGCTTTGGGACATACTATCACGTTATACAATTGCGTTTTTAACGGTTGCTCTCTGTCGCATCCTGTCACAGTAAACTGGCCTGTCAATCATCTTGTCACAGTTAAAATCCTCCACATTTCATTTCATTTCCTACCGTATCGGAGAGAAATGCAGTAGCACGTTGATCAGCAGTCACGGGTCTTTCATGCGGAGACTCTCCTCATATTAATGCATAATGATGCATTTAAAAGTTAATGGCCAACCGGATCTTTATAAAAGTCCACATTGTTATTGCAGATGAAATATAACATGGATAACATTAAATAAATAAATAAAATTATCAGGTTAAAAACTTTGATTAGTCACTCAAACCTTTATCTAAACCTATCACCGTCGGCTGTTTTGTCATTTTTTTTAAACACTTTTTACTCGTGTTTGTAGTTCCTCCTCCAAAGCGCAATGGGTTGTGGGCAACATTAGTTGTAATAGTGAGCACGGATCCACACTTCGAAAATCCACCGGAAATAGTAGACCATCCGGGGGCTTCTGGCATACTCTTTTCAACATACTATGCTTTGGGACACACTTATTTCAATCTCACATTAGGATGGATAGTATGGACATTGAGACGCCGATTTTTGGTCAAACTGTTCATTTTATATATCTCATGACCACTAGGTGGCACTGTGCTGAAACTGTGCAGGTACCCACAAGTCATAGTTGTCATAACACACACCAAGTTTCGTGGAAATTGGAGAAATGGTCTAGGAGTAAAAAAAAAAAAAAAAAAAAAAAAAAACGTTTTTTAAAGAAAAATTAAATGGAGGACAGAAAGTTTGTCCGACTATGGCAAAATTGGTATATATGGTCAGCATGACCCAAAGAATCTATTAAGACCAGTTTCATTACAATAGGCAAAATTAATCAAAAGCGTCATTCCATGTCAAATTAACCAAATTTCAGAAACTTCCCGGGCTCAAATTTTTGATTTTCTTAATATTTTTTTAAGAAGAACAGGCATAAATGGTGATGAAAACCAAAGTATTAAATGTCATGAATGAATATTTACTATCCACTATTTTATAGAGGAAGGTCAAAACGACAATTTTCACCTGATATTTTGAGCTGAATTATGGTGAAAGATCTTTAGAAAGATGGCAGCATTGTTATTCTATTTGTACACAGAGATAAGTAAAATCTGTTGACGTTAGCTATCTTTGTTGCATTATATACTAACGGTGACAGTTCAAAAATGGGAAAAATGACTTGTGTTTTTTGCCTGAAGTTTGCATGAATCTCAAGTAACTCAAGAAGCATTAATGATATCTTGATATCCTTATAGATTCTAGTTCTTAACACATTTTTCTTTTGGTATTCCTATTTTTAAGGCTCTATGGTGGTTAATTTCCAGAGATATGGGGATCTCAATATGGCTCCAAGAGTAAATTCACTTTGCATACAGTGCATGGTTTGGTTTGGTTTAATTTTATTTGCCTTTTGTCACTCTGACAATAGTAGGAAGAGCACAGAAAAGCACCACAGCTCAATATGCCAGAACATGTCCAGCTAAATTATGACGTTTCACATAAAAAACCCAGACAAACACTGAGAGAGAAAGAGAGCAACCAAAGGACTATACTTTGTAAAAGGTTGTATAAGATAATAACAAGCGTCTCTGATAAACAAGTATGAAATGCATTAGTGGCCAGAGAGAAACAGGAGAAAGAGGCATCTACTCATTGAGATCACCGTCACCTCAAATAAAGAAGAATTCAAACAAAAAAGGAGGGAAAAACAGATCGCTACAGCAAAACCACAACAGCACCACAGCGTGGGAGACTGCTGAGAGAGCCAGCAGAATAGAAAAGAAAACAGAAGAGCCAGAGTGCAAAAGAGGACGAGAGAACAACAAACACACCTTAATTTCATTAAGGGTGAATGTCTGAAAATTTCACAAGAAACTGTTCTGTTTCTGTTCTGAAGTGTACAAAAGTATTGCATCTCATGAAATTTCACAGCGGATTTAACTGTCAAAAAAAGATTTGTTCTTTTGATAATTAAGATGCACAATTATTGTAGGCATAAAAAAAAAAACATCTGCCACAAATAATTTGCTTTCAAATGACAATTCTGTCATCACCTACTCACCATTTTATTTGAATTTCGTGACTTTTCTAGAGAAAAACTAAAGGAGTAATTATCAAAGGTTGCTCCTTTTTTATGCTTCAAAAAATTATGAAAAATGGCTGACAACTTAATTAAAAGTTTTGTTTTATAAAAAAAAAAAAAAGTTAAATCAAGTCCCTTTGTACTTTGAATGAAACCGTTCTACTAAACCAGGGTCTGTATTCACAAAACATTTAATCTTACCACAAAGAGTTCTCCTAAATAGAAGTAAAAGGTCTTAGGTGAGAGTTTCCTCTTAAAAACCCATTCACAAAACAGCTGAGACCAACTTTTGCTAAGGAATAGAGAGAAGTCTTAGCTAAGAGAAAGGGCGGGGTTGACCTCATTGCTATGGATGATGTGATCAGTGATTGTCCCTGTCAGTGATTTAATCATAGAAATATTGTAGAAATAGGTATCAAGTTGCCATATTCAAATACAGATTTTAAAATGTAGGCTAAGTGTCACTAATTAAACAAGTATATGCCTCTTACATGTCTGCATCTCGAGAGATTGCAGAATTCAAGAGACAAAAATGATGTTTTATAAACAAAGTTGGGGAGGAGCACATTCAAATAGTCTAAACAACTCGAGAGGAGGCATATATATACACAGTTGACTCACCTAGTTACCGCGACAGTTTTCTGCATCCCTCCACCACCCCAACTCCTCACTCTCGGCTGGTTCCTATTCTCAGCCAGGGATACGGGGGAGTACTGTGTATTTGGGCTAAATTCCGAGCTTGAAGCCTCTCCTCGGACAGCACGCCAAACAGGCTTATTTTACTTTTTTACTCTATTGGATCATTTGTAAGTGTTAACATTAGTTTCTTCTTTTTTTCTTTTCAAAGATAAATTTTTTGGTGTTTTTGCCTTTTTATTTTGAAAGTATAGTGAGTAGACAGAAAGCGAAGTGGAAGAGAGAAAGGGGGACAGGATCGGGAAAGGTCCATACGAGTCGAAAATGAACTCAATTTTAGGTCACCCAAGCTGTCCACAACGCTATCAGTGCAGAAGATGAGACATAATTATCAACGTGACTGCAATGCTTTATTCTCCTTGATTCAATGCATTTTGCATGTACATAAATGAACCTTTATGTTATGTCATTGCAGATTCAAATCTATAAATCAAAATATTTATTGCACTTATGAAGAAAAGGCTCAGCACCCAAGGCTCTATTGCCTATTGCTTCAATAGTGTACAGTGTCTTTGGCCAGATTATTGAGGCGAATTGCCAGCAACAACCATTATAGGATTGTTTGTGATTTGGTCTTAGTCCATTTGACTACCCCTAACTTTTCACAGATTTAGGAGCTGGTTTTAGCACTAAAATGCTTTGTGAAACACTCTTTTTCAAACATTTAGGAGTCCTTAAATTAGAATCGGCAAGTTAGTAGCTACTTTTAGCCTTAAGATGTTTTGTGAATACGCCCACCAGGGATTTTAGTTAAATTCTGATTTATTTTTAAAATACTTTTCATAATAAATTTGGTTCCAAAGCAGTGTTAAACTTATTGGTAAAGCTTTACAATAAGGTTCCATTTGTTAATATTAGTTAACTATATAACTTACAATAAAAAAAATATGTTAATTTCAACATTTACTAATACATTATTAAAGTTAAAAGTTGCATCTGTTCATATTTAAAGGACCTGAGCTAACATGAACTAATAATGAGCAGTTGCATTTTTTATTAACTAACGTTAAAGGGACTATGTGTAGCTTTTTAGGTATTTTATTATCTAAAATCAATATTTTTATTCATAAATATGCCCTCAATGGTGTACAAATACCTCTGCCAATGATCAGACTAATCCTCGTAAACGAAGAATTTATTATCTTTATATACATGGGACGGGTAGGTCCACGGAGGCTTCCATGTAGTTCCGCCATCTTGAAAAACTATAATAGCAGAGAGGGACAAAAAGTACTAGGCCAACGCGTTTCCACAACGCGTTTTCGTTCAGAACCAGCGTCACGTGACTGAAGCCAGCAGAAGCGGAGGCGCAGAGCAGTGAGAGGCGCTTGTCACAGCACCGGCAAGTTTAAAAGGCTGCACTGCACGGTTATTTATACACCGTTCATTCATACATATGCTGAGTCACAGGATAAGGAGTCCTCGTCGTCGAAAAAGTCCAAAATAGACCGTAAAAGGAAACGTGACCGGAGATTACAAAAACAAGGGTTAATATCGGGATAGCTAACGCAGGAGAAAGCTTTCAAAAGAGACGCTGAAGTTTCCTGCTTTCTTCTCGACAGGTAAGTCAATGTTACGGCCTTAATTACAAGCTTTTTTTTCATTGCTTGGTTGTGTACTTTATCGCGAAGCAAAGAGGACACGGAGACTGACAGAATAGACAGAGCAGGTTACTTATGATATAAAAAAATCTCAGCTCTCAGATTCTGTCACTTTTATTACGAAATTCAAACAATATATACTGTTTTGGCGCTTGTAAATGTGACGCGAGTCACGACGGATCCCTAGCGGCACGTGAACCGATCATCTCTAGCTAGTAACGTTAAATAAACACAAATGAACAATGTTGAAAGATACAGTACTTACCGAAATGTATATTCCTCATACATTATATCGACCAATCAATCAAACAAATGGTAAACAGCTGGAGAACAATTATGTATGTCACAACATTTACCTCAGGAAAGCCATTTAATGACCATAATAAAGGCTAGCAGTTAGTTGGCTAGAAAAAAAGAGCTATAAAAGAGTATTTTGCTAAATATGTGTACTATATTACATATTTATTATATTTTTATTTATATCATTAAATAAAGTTATTATAATAAAAAAAAACGCATTATATATCTTTCTGTATGTTTACAGCATTAGGTGAGTTGTTTTTTTCTTGAGAAAAATTAATGCCTATCTTGTGTAGATATGCCCCCCACCCCCCGCTCCTCCATAAATCTCACTCCAAGCAAAACTCAAAAGTTGGCAGCTATGTTATATAGACAGTAGAACATTTATAGTTAAAAGTTAAACAGACTCTTTGATGAATAGCAGCTATTGAGTAAAGTAACGATAGAGAAGGCTCTGATGATGATGATATCTAACAATGCACGTACTTCAAAAAATATAACGAGTAAAGAAGGCATTACTACTAATTACCATAGTTAATGTTTTTCACAGTCAGTAATTGATAACTAACAATCTTTTTTTCGTTGTTTCAAGTTTCAGTTTCACCAAGAAAAACTCGAAATGCTATTATAAGACATCCTGTCATAGCTTTTTGGTACATAACAGCTACCGTAGAAGCAACGCGCATTTGAAAAAGTGAGGCGCTGGAGAGCATTATTCATTTGAATGCAAAATACAATTTCACCACTAGATGGGAGAAATTCCTACACAGAGTCCCTTTAACAAAGATTAATAAATACTGTGACAAATGTATTGCTTGTTGTTAGTTAATGCATTAACTAATGTTAACTAATGGGACCTTATTGTAAAAAGTTAACAACTTTATTAATAAATATTTTAAGTTTACAACAACTTTGAAAGCACTAAATCTAATTTTGTCAATTTTTTTCTAAATGATCAGTTTTCCCTAAAATTTTCCAAAGGCTCCCAAAACTCCCTCGTGGCCCTCAGGGGTCCTGGGAACCCAGTTTGAAAACCTCTGCACTAAGACATGACTACCACTGGTACTACCTCAAAAAAGAACAGGCGCAAGATGCCTCTGGTCTTCCAGCATATTTTAAATCACAATATGCACAAATCTTGGTTAATTTAGATAAGAAATAAGGTTAATGGCTCATGCAGCATGATCTACTGAAATTCATGAAAGTTGATGTTTGTGCATGGTGTTATGAGCATTCTGGCAGGAAGTAATCAGACAGCTTTATTCTAATTCAGCCCACCAGGGTCTTTCACAAAAAAACAAACCAAAATGTTCCATAACTTAACCAACATATTTTGAAATGGTGTGCAAAAGCAATAAGGGCTTGTGGTGGCCTGCAATGTAACTCCCTACCAGCACAAGCACTTTGAGTTTAATCAGGGGCAGCGCTCGACTCTGGCTGATCACTTTAAACCGTAAGACAGTGGGATATCGCCATCCCTCAAGCAGCCATTTCAGAGCGCATTAAATGCAGTTAGCATCGACCCACTCCAAAGCTGTGCAGGTCACTTCAGAGCCTGTTTTATAAAAGTGGTTTTGTCTGGTACTGCTCCCATAAACACGACGTTTTGAAACAGACAAAGTGTGCTTCTGTTAGAGGATTTCTCGTGGTATTGTTGAACTCCCTTTCTATAGTGCATTCTGGAATTTCATGTCATGGTTTCCTTAAAAGTACCACATCAAATGGGAAGCTTGGGGAGATAGATGATGAAAAGAAAGATAGCAGGATAGCAGTAGATTTATTGAGTTGGTTTGTAATATTTTGTCTGTTCAATAGCAATCAATAGCAACATTTCACCCAATGGCATCACCTCAAACATCCCATCTACTTCAGGATGATGTCATCATTTTTCACAGGTTTTTGAATGTTTGAATAGACACTAAGAGGTGCACTATCAACACAGTGACAGCATCTAAAATGTAAACACTTTTATGTACACTACTGTCCAATCATTTGAGGTCACTACAATTTTGTAATGTTTTTGAAAGAAATCTCTTATGCTCACTAAAGGCCCTTGCACACTGAGTCCGAAATTCGCATCCGAAATGCATATGTTTTATTTATAAAACATAAATACGACCTCACGTTATGTCAATCACGCTTACACACTGCCTCCAAAACTTTTGTTCATCATAAAAAAATTTGGATCGGGTTCGATTTTCTGCGTTTTTCGCATCCGTAGCAAGCATTTTGAATGGTGTTTTGACAATTCAGAGCCACCGAATCACGAATACGAAAAAACGCATACGAAAATTTCGGACTCAGTGTGCAAGGACCTTAAGACTGCATTTATTTGATCAAACATGCAGCAAAAACAGAAATATTGTGTGTGTGTGTATATATATATATATATATATATATATATATATATATATATATATATATATATATATATTCTATTTTAATATATTTAAAAAATGTAATTTATTACTATAATGGCAAAGCTGAATTTCCGGTATCACTACACTCTTCATTGTCCCTTGATCCTTCATAAATCATTCTAATATGCTGATTTGCTACTCAATAAACATCAAAGTGGAAAACAGTTGTGCTGCTTAATATTTTTGTGGAAACTGTAATACATTATTTTAAGGATTCTTTGAAGGATAGAAAGTTCAAAAGAACAGTATTATTTGGAAATAGAAATCTTTTGTAACCATTATAAATGTCACTTTTGATCAATTTAATGTGTTCTTGCTGAATAAAAGTAATAATTTATTTTCAAAAAAAAAACTTACTGTTCCCAGAGTTTTGAGCGGTAGTGTATGTACAACTTTAGAGATATAAAAATGTTTATGAATATTTAAAGATTATAATAAATACTGAATTCATAGAATTTAATGCTAGAGCCACACTATAAGTTTGAATACTAATGAGATCATGTTGTCCAATGACATCACCCCAAACATCACCCTAAACAAATCATTCAATCGCCTCCTGCAACTATCTCGTCCAATCAGTTTCTTCAATCAATGAAACCAGCCAGACGGAGAAAAATAGAAGCAGCAGTAGAAAAGAGTGAGAGCGAGAGAGAGGAATAATGGAGTTTTCCAAAGGACAGCGAGAGATCTAGGCTGGATGATGAGTGCTTGATTGACACATTCTTGAGCGTCTCTGTCAGTGTATAGGAAATGAAAGCAGCGACATCAGGCAGCATCGACAAAGCTCTGATCAATACTGCTCAGCCCCATCTAGAGATGATGGCATTAATGATAATGAGGAGAGAGGGAGAGAGGGAGAGAGAGAGGGAGAGAGCGAAAGAGAAATCCATGCACGCAAAGCCCATTTCCTAAGTTTTTGTAAGTGAAAATAAAAGAAAAATACAGTCTTTGGTCACATTTAATTGCTGAGGTTGTATCTGGGTCTATATGGGTTCAAGTTTAAGTTGAAAATGTGGTCCTTAAAAGGTCATTTAAACTTGAGAAATAACGTTTCAGGGGTTTGAAAATATTATATCAAGGCAAAGTTATGAAGTAAAATGAAACATTTAATATTCTGCATTTCTCAATTAAATGTTTCACTCACATTGTTATTCTGGTAATATAATTAAAAAGCAATACAGTACAAAAATACAAAATAAAAAAATTTCACAAGTGAATTTTATATGAATAATATCATATAAAGTATAATATGTATGTGTGTGTGTATATATATATATATATATATATATATATATATATTATATATTTTTTTTTTTTTTTTTTTTTTATGTTGAAAACATTTTTAATGGAATTTTTTTTCTATTTTAATATTTAATTAATTCTAGTTTAGTCCTGCTAAATATTTTTGTGGAAATCATGACACTTTTTTTTTTTTTTCAGGATTCTTTGATGAACAGAAAGTTTAATAGAACTTAAATGTCTTTACTGTCACTTTTTATCAATTTAATGCATCCTTGCTGAATAAAAGTATTATTATTATTTTTTTATTTTTTTATCTTGCTGACCCCAAACTTTTGAACAGTAGTGTAGTCGTCACACTGCTCATTAAAGCTACTGAGGTTATTATAGTCCCTTTGCCGAAAAACAGCCCAAACCGTAAAGCAACAAATGCACATCCATTGTGTTTGAAACCTCCAGCACCTGTGATCCTTCTGATGCAGCTCAGCTGTTGCTGAAAAGAATATCTTACAAAAGACGATACTACCAGCAGTGTTTTTGGCTTCATTTTTCATTGTCCTGAAAAGAGACAGCCTTTATCATGGATTACATTTTATGCCATCATAGGCTCAAGTCTTGCGGAGTCACAAAAAAAGGAGAATTTAAGTTATTACATTATGTTAATTGAAGAAAAGACTACAAAAGAACGTAGTTGTGTTAATGGCAAATGTCTGATATCCGTGGGAGACAGGAGGAGAAAGGGAACATTTTCACACATTTGTATATGCCAATGTCATAGATACTGAAGCCAAAAAAATACTGTCACAGAGAAAGAAAGAACAGACTATTTTATGATTTTCTTTGGCCAATTAAACACTGCCAACAAGCACTGACATTAGCGAAGCACAGATACTATAAACGGCCTGTGAACCATTAATGAGCCGTGTCATATGCTTATGAAAACTGTACTACCTTCTGATTAGATGACACATGTGGCCATATGTGTAACATGTGCATCCTGGACAGATGGAGAACACTAATCATATACTGTAAAAATCAATACAAGACAAATCTGGAGCCTAAACTAGCAGAATACACAATCTGCCAGGAAAAAAAACATCACAGACCGCATAAATGATAATGTGGTAATGCATACTCAGTAAGCAGAAGCAGAAAAAGCTGAAAATGTAGCTTATTTCACTTGGATTACTGCCTTAGAAACAAAATAGTTGAACAGACACATCTGTATCTTTGGTTATACTTTCTGAAACATCAAGTCATTAATAACAAACATTATTTCATTATTAAATGATTAACCATTTATTTTTTTACAATCAGGGTTATTTTCATAAACATTCATGTTTGAGTGTACTGTACAGTACATGAACTACCGACATATAAATCATCATACAATGTTTGTTAAAAGACTTGCTAATTGAAGTCAATGTAAGGTGTAGCACTGTCTTTTTACAGAAACATGACTCAGTGTTTTGGACTATACAATTGTGAGTGATTCAATGACTCCCTCATAAAGAGTCACTTGTTTCATTCTAAAATTAATCAGTGTTCTTAAAACAAATCAGCTGAGTGAAGAATTCAATGACTCACTCATTGTTTTGTTCCTAAATGAATGAGTGATTTAATCACTTAAACACTGATACACTTAGGAACAAAATAAACAACTCTTTGTGAATGAATCATTGAATCATTTATTCAGTGATGCACACATAAAGAAAGTATTTTGTCGCACCAACTGGCATAATGTAACTTGCCGAAAGAATCACTGAAAGACACTGACTGTGTGAAAGAAAGACAGAAAAGCTGAGTGATACAAATCAAAACCATTGTATAATGAGGTTTTTATAATGTTCTTGAATTCAGAAAATCACAAACCAGAATTTTAAACCAGCAGAACTGACCATACCACAGCGGAGATTCAACCTGCTCATTACACACACACACACACACACACACACACACACACACACACAAACTGATATGAATTATGTTCACCTAATAGTTGCTTGACTGATCGTAATCACGTTATCTGGGTCAGAGAAAAATCACCCCGTGAAATTGGGATTTTCATTAATCTGATATGGAATGACCATTCCAGCTTCATGCTCCACTACACAACAAGCTTCAGCTCCACATGGTCAGTCCGCTCTCTGTTCACAAATCAGCAACAGAGAACACATTTGCCTGTTATCTCCTTATGTACAAATTCAGTGTTTTGTATATCAGACAAAAGTCAGCGGCTTTTTTATCCAGTTATTTAGAGAGCTTACCGATCTTAAACTAATCAGCTTGCAATCCGACAAACCAGGATCAAGTCTTCCAAATCACACCATCCGTAACATTAATCCTAAAAACCATTACGACCCCGAGATGCCCTCTGTCACAGTTTTGAGGAGGACTTCCTTAGCGTCAACTAGATGCACCGGTGCACTAATGAGACTACAAAGCCTATTTTAGAATCTCTTTATTGCTGGAGAGGAGAGAGGAGAGCAGGAGAGGGCAGTCACAAAGTGTGCTATAACAGGGCTTTGTGGGTAGACATTTATGGCTAAAGACCAAAGAATGCAACACTTACATGCCATTAAACACATCTAGCTACAGAGGCCACAAATTTACAGAGAAACGGAGAGAATGAGGATGAACATATCTGCAAGGGAGGGATTGGAGGAAATAGTGACATAATATGCCAATTTGAACAGCTGAACGGTGTTGAACTCGGCAGAGGGAGGATGAGGAGGGCTTGATGAACTGACAAAGGCTCCCAGGGGAAGCAACGAGAGCCTGTGGGTCTATAAAGATGTGAAAACCTGATCTATGGATCTATAAAAGTGATACACACATGCACAAAACCCACAAATGCACTTGCTATAGTGATTGGGAGTCCTGAAACTCAAAATTACTCCAATCCAATTTCATTGTTATCACCGCATCCAATCAAATATGCAATTATGTAGGAAATCGACCTCATATTCAACATAAACTTGGCTTGGAGGACATTGGATATCACACAGGTGAGCCTGGATTGATGTGCAACTTACGGCAAAAATGAAAACATCAGATTGCTCCTCTGCACGCTCCGATTTGGTTTGGGCAAATCAAGCATGAAAACCCATTACACTAAATGTCAAAACAAACACAATGAGTTCAGTGAAATCATTACAACCGTTTTAAGCGAGGGAAGGATTTAAAAGGAACAGAGAAACCAAGAAGCAGAGATGTTTTCCTAAGGGATCTGACACTTTCGTTTGCGGTTGACCCTCGTGTGATCTGCTATCAGATCTTCTGTTGTGTTAAAAAAGGACGCAGGTGATGTAATATCCCATCTCTGGAGGTACAGTATAGTACTAGAGGTGCTACACTGACAATCTAAATCAATAGTTTACAAAAGTAATTCTGATTAACAGACAAATCGAAGGTCCTTTAATTTATGTCTATGGGATTTATGTGTGTACATCTGATTGGTAAAGTAAATAGGAAAAGTAATGATTTTTTTTTTTTTTTTTTTAGGGGGGGGGGGTAAATACTTTCAGCAAGGCTGCATGAAATGTATCAAAAGTGACAATAAAAAAATATATTTATTTGAAATACATGCTTTTCTTGTGTATAAATGTATATCATTGTTTCTATAAAAAAACTTTTTATATTTGATGGAAATATTTATACGTTTACATTTTCTTGTTCACTAAATCCAATAATTTATGTTTGCAAGGCATAACAATCGATGTACAAGATCAATAAATCTTACATTTTTAGTGGCAGCGTAGCACTGGTTCTAAAGGACCAATTTGTCAAAAACTCACATTTAACTTGGACAAATTGTTCAGCCCTGCTAACAAAAACACATGACTATGATGCTATATGTTATTAAACATATTATCAACCATAGCCAAATAAAAAAATTCTACTGTATCCTTGGAAAGGTATATTCAGGAAAACAGGATCATACAGTTCACACTTTGACCTTTTGCTAATTATTACAGGGTCTGTTTGTTTGTTTAGATTTTTTTCGATACTCATACTGACAGACACATCTTCTATCGCTCCGTCGCCAGAGCAGCTCTAGGACTTTCCGATCACTGCCTGGTTCATCTTCTACCAACTTACAGGCAAAAACTTAAAACTGCTAAGCCAGTAATAAGGACTGTAAAGAGATGGACCAACGACACAGAGCAGGTCTTACAAGCCTGTTTTGAATGCACTGACTGGAGTGTTTTTGAAGCTGCTGCCAGCGATCTGGACGAGCTCACAGAGACTGTAACATCATACATCAGTTTCTGTGAGGATTTATGCATCCCTACCAGGACTTACTTATCATTCAACAATGATAAAACATGGTTCACACCAAAACTCAGACAGCTTCGTCAGGTCAAAGAAGATGCCTACAGGAGTGGGGATAGGATCTTGTATAATCAGGCCAGGAACACATTGACAAAGGAGATTGAAGTGGCTAAGAAGAGCTATGCCAAAAAGCTGGAAAACCAGTTTTCCTCCAATGACCCTGCATCAGTGTGGAAAGGCCTGAAAGACATTACCAACTACAAGACACCATCCCCCAGCATCGACAGCAACAAGCATCTTGCGAACGAGCTGAATGTCTTTTACTGTAGATTTGAGACCCCCGATCAGACACCCCACACCCGCCCTGACCATCTCTCTACACAGCCATCAACACCTCCAGCCATCCCCCTCCCCTCCCCCCCTGCACTTCCGATCAGTGAAGATAATGTGCGTAAGATCTTCAGGAAACAGAAGAGAAGGAAAGCACCAGGCCCAGACGGTGTTTCACCAGCCTGTCTGAAAACCTGCGCTGACCAGCTGGCCTCTATCTTCTCACTGATCTTCAACAGATCACTGGAGCAGTGCAAAGTCCCTTTCTGCTTTAAACGCTCCACCATCATCCCAATCCCGAAGAAACCAAAGATCACAGGACTCAATGACTACAGACCTGTTGCCTTAACATCTGTGGCCATGAAGTCATTCGAAAGACTGGTGTTAGCATATCTGAAGGACATCACTGGACCCTTGCTGGACCCCCTGCAGTTTGCCTACAGAGCAAACCGGTCTGTGGATGATGTGGTCAATATGGGACTGCATTACACCCTACAACATCTGGACAAACCAGGGACCTATGCAAGGATTCTGTTCGTGGACTTTAGTTCTGCCTTCAACACCATCGTCCCATCACTGCTCCAGACCAAACTGACCCAGCTCTCTGTCCCTAGCTCCGTCTGTCAATGGATCACCAGCTTTCTGACAGACAGACAACAGCTAGTCAGAATGGGCAAAATCACGTCCGACAGCCGCACCATCAGCACCGGTGCTCCACAGGGATGTGTTCTCTCACCACTGCTCTTCTCCCTGTACACAAATGACTGCACCTCTAAAGACCCCTCTGTCAAGCTCCTGAAGTTTGCGGACGACACTACTGTTATCGGACTCATCCGGAACGGTGACGAGTCTGCGTACAGACAGGAGGTGGAGCAGCTGGCTCTTTGGTGCAGTTATAACAACCTGGAGCTGAACATGCTCAAAACAGTGGAGATGATCGTGGACTTCAGGAGAAACCCCCCTGCACTCCCTTCACTCACCATCATGGACAGCACTGTGACTGCAGTAGAGTCATTCAGGTTCCTGGGCAGGATCTGAAGTGGGACACTCACATAGACTCTATTGTGAAGAAAGCCCAACAGATACTGTACTTCCTGCGTCAGCTGAGGAAATTCAACCTGCCACAGGAGCTGCTCGTACAGTTCTACTCAGCTGTCATCCAGTCCATCCTCTGCACTTCCATCACCGTCTGGTTCGGCTCTGCAACCAAAACCGACCTCCGTAGACTACAGCGGATAGTTCGGACTGCTGAGCGAATCACTGGCACTACCCTTCCCACACTCAAAGTACTGCACTCATCCAGAGTGAGTAAAAGGGCTCGCAAAATCACTCTGGACCTTTTTTTTTATTTTTATACCTTTGTTACTTGTCACTTGTCTTGTCACTTTATATTGTATGTGTCCTGGAAGCTACTGTCACCAAGACAAATTCCTCGTATGCGCAAGCATACTTGGCAATAAAGCTCTTTCTGATTCTGATTCTGATTCTTTCTTCATTTACTTATTTAATCACAAAGGAAAATCGATTCATGGCAAGATCTAATGATAGCGGAAATTGAAATGATCAAGCACTAAATCTCCTCGTCTTTTGTGGTCATTGAAGACCTTCTGTAATAATCTCTTGTATCTGCCTCAAATCTTTCAGAGCAAAGCCACCTCTTCCATAGGAGGAAAAAAGCCCATCGATTCATCTGTCAAACGATGAATAAAGCATTCTGCGATTCTGTCAAGATGCTGCTCCTCATTATTGATTTACAAATTCAGAAATGACAAGGACCTCATGCATATGAATGTGAAGATTACATTAATATTAAATATATTCTTCAACACAGTTTTAGCCATTTAACGTTTTTATAAGCTAGAGTCCATTTTTAATGAAAAATATGTAGTGTGTATATCTTGTGTTATAATACATCTTGTTTCTATAAATGTTTCAAAGTGCTGTGGTTGATTTTAAATATAATACATATTTCTCTGATGTCAGGTAGAAGTTCTTTCAAATGTATTGAATGAGCGATTGTAACCATAACAACCACCCATAGGTTAGTGGCAGCAGAGCACAATTGTTTAAGTACTGTTTTACGCAAAACCAAGGGACCAAACACTCAAGCTCTGATACTCAAAGAAAAGAAAGGAGACAAGATTAGACGAGGCGAGGCAAGACAAGACACGATCCCATTCTATGTTCTACTACTCAATAAAATGGTAGCGCAAATCGATTTAATTCTCCTTTTCACAAATTCACATAGAGAAACGCACTTTTTATAAAGCCTATTCATAAAAAGACACATTCCAATGTCTAAGAAATAGCACAGTCGAGTCTAATCCTCTTCTATGTATTCTTTCTTTGTCTCTTTCTAAGTAGATTGTCCTGTATTCTCTCTCATTGAGACAGTTAGTAAGTGTTTGAGTTCGTCCTTGATATTTATAAGATTGTGTGTACATTAGCCGTCTTTAAAAAAAGGGTTCTCATGTTGTATTTATCCTCTGAAGGTTGTACTGAATTTTTTAGACTTTGAGAGCAATTTTAACATGATAACCAGGGCCTAAAACTTAAGCCTAGAGTATACTTCAAAAAGTATATGCGCACGCAAGCGATAAACCATTAAACTATTGTTTATCTGCAGTTTTCTACAGTATTCCTCACATTAATCCATCAAAACTAAAATATGATCAAGAAAATCATGATGGATTTTATGTCTTAGTGACAGGTGCAGTCTTAACCATCACAAATCACTGGTCAGGAATTTAGTAATAATTGCACAAAAACTGTAGATAAAGCAACTTGCAGACAGATTTTTACAGGAAGAAGAGTCATTGTTGTTCCACTCAATGTTAATGGCTTTAAACTGTTCATGAGTAGTTGAAAAATATTTTCCAGTTTGTTTGAGTTTAACGTGAGACCAAAATATTCACTATATGGTTCAAATCTGGACTCTGACCAGTCCAAAACATGAGCCTATCAAGCCACGTCTTGGTTGTCTTTGCAAGTTTGGTAGGAGCATTGTCTTGTTGAAAAATAACATTATCATTTCTCTATAGATAACTTTTCATTTGTGGGAAGCAAGTCATTCTGAAATATTCTCCTGTACTCCAAAGCATTAAATGATTTTTCACAGTGAAGTAGCTTGCCAATACCAGCAGCACAATGACACCTCTTCCTCCATGCTTCACTGTGCTAGAGATGCATTTATTATTATATTTCTCCGCAGATTTTCGAAGACACCGCTCTAGAGCAACACCATGCAACTCGTGTTTCATTGTGATTCATCACTCCACACAGCAGAATGGCAATAAAACTCACTTGACATTACTTGAAATAATGAATTCTGTAACTTAACATTTCGGACAAATTAAAGAAAATCTAAAAATGTAAAAAGGTTTCTGTGAGGGTTAGAGTTCAGTCAATAGAAAGTCCCACCAAAATAGAAGAACAAACACAAGAGTACGTGCTTTGAATTTAAAGTATCAATTGCAAATTCAATTACAAAGGTTTCCGAGATGACTGATAATTTTACCCGGAAAAGCATGTGCATACACTTACTCGCATGAGTATTATTAAACACTATGTTCAACACACACATCTTGTGGTAAGAGGATCTAATTTAATCTTCCGGACACACTTTTGGACAGAATCTCTGAGAGACAGCTTAAACTTCATGCTAAACATGCACAGTAAGGTAGCAATATGTAATCTGTGCTTTCCTTCCTCAACCATAGATGTTTTATTCATGAGTTTATGCATAATGCAGACATTGACATATGCTTAAGATACTACAGCTCAGTATTATTTAAGGTGCAGATATGTTGCAACTAATGAGGTAATAAGCAAGTCTTGAGGGTAGGCTGGTACTGCGTTTAATCCTAGTGTGTGTCTGTTTTACTCAGGCATAAAGGAGTTCAGTTACACCATTGTTAAAAGAGTAAAAAGTCAGTAAGATATAATTTGTTAATTGTGCAGAGACAAATACGTATCTTCTGCCAAGGCGTTTCAGAACATGCCAATATGGTGGACAGCCAACAGATATAACTTCAAAGTTGGAAGAGGGTTGTTCATAAAGTCAAAAGGTTTCAGTGATTCTCCCCTGCTGCTGAATCTATGCTGTCGCTGCTGAATCTTTAGCTCAATGGAAAAAGAATAATCATATTTTGAGTTGTGAAAACTGAACCCCGCAGTCAGTTTAGAATATAATGCAATAAAATGCTGCATTGAAAAAAACAACACACAACTAGTGTAGTCTGATTTACAAACAAATGACTTATGAATACATTCTTTTTAGAGAATCAAAAACATACAGAGCGCACATACAAAGCGACTAGTGCAGCTGATCAAACACAAACACACACACAAAGCTTACGTTTTTTGTGTGTGTGTGTGTGTGTGTGTGTGTGTGTGTGTGTGTGTGTGTGTGTGTGTGTGTGTGTGTGTGTGTGTGTGTGTGTGTGTGTGTGTGTGTGTGTGTGTGTGTGTGTGTGTGTGTGTCTGTGTGAAACCAAATGGAGTGACCAATGTAGCCGAATTCGAATGATTTTTGTGAACCAGGTCTTTCATTGAATCAAAACATTACATCACAACCAGTGTAGCCTGATTCCCGAAATAAATGATTTGAGCCATTTATTTTCCTTCAGTGAATCAAAACATACACATACACCTAGAATGTACATGTCCAATGTAGCCCACTTCCTGAAACAAATTATTTTTATGAACCGGTTATTTCAATGAATCAAAAATACAGAGTGACCAGCGTAGCCCGATTCCTAAAACAAATGCCTTATGAGCTGGTTCTTTTAATGAATAGTTTAAAAGACAGGTTCCTGATTTGAATCAGTCTGAAAACCTTTATAATTATTGGTCTCAATAGCAGAGAGAAAATCTCTTTAATATGCAAGCAAAAGTGTAACAAAAAAATACCCAAATAAATCAGTCAAATCAAATAAATCAAATTGAGAGCTTGTGAATCGAAACTGCATTGAATTTGGACATCTGTATCAATATCTAATCTTAGGTCATTTTGAGACAGTACGGCTGTCGCTTCACATTTGCGGTGTTTGTTTGTCTTTTCTTGTTTTTCTCTTTATGAACTGTATTCCAATTTGTGTCCTACAAATCAATAAAAACTGACATTTTCAGGCTGGATCCAACTGAAGCTTCCTTTTGTTATGTGCCTTCAGTCGAGGAAGAAGATGGTCCACTGGCCTGCCATGGGCTCTCTCCCAGCTTCCTCTGAAGCGTTTGCTGAGTGGCTTCTGCCGACCGGCCGATCGTGTCTCGGATAGAGGGCTTCTGTTGCATGGTAACTGTTACCACTGGGTGTTCACACTTACCACTTGGGAGCTGTGGGTCATCTCGGGTTGCTTGCTGCCCCCGCTGCACTTGTCGCTCCGGCAGAGAAACTTCATCTATTCCACTCTCATTCATTCTGTTCGGAGTGGTGAATTGGACACAGTCAGATCCACCCCATCAAGTTAAAACCCAACATCATGCGGCGGCCTATTGCACTGAAAATCCAGACTTGCAATGGTTCACAGTATAATCTCCATCTCCTATTTGTGTTTGCCTATTTTCGCAAACTCTCGGTGAGTCACACTACAACTTCAAACAGGACTTAAACAGGTAACTGAAACAGACTTTTGAATTGCAATGGAGAAGTAGAGTGCACTCGCTAATAGCGCAAAAACACTGCTATGATCTTGGAGAGAATAATTATGAATCATTTACATAGACCCGGAGTTCTTAAAGAGACGCAACAATGTCTTTTCTCTCCCACACGTATATTACTGCGAATACGATGTTCCTCAGCCAATAGCACTTCTATAAATCATTCATGTTGCTACAGTAAATCTTTGTCACCTCCTGTATGCGTTCCCTATGGGTTTCTAAAGAGCGTGGGGTTGTTAGGGGAAAAACACACTTAACAAAACTACAATGCATCAATCTTTTATCCTAACGTGCTCTCAAACAGTGCATATGCAAACTGCTTGTGACAGCCAAGAGGTGTACACAGCACATGGCACATTGTTTTAATGAGCACGTCTGGCGTCCGGTAAAGGAGGCATGGCCCTTAGCAAACATGCACATTTAAGAGGTGAGATGCACCTGACAGGGTCAAGGGTTCTGGTGGGGTTCTGTCACCCAGAGCCATATTTTTGAAGAATCAAAGAATCTTTTTTCACCTGGCTAATTACTAATCCTGAGTTAGAGGACACTTTTATCCAAAGTGACGTTCAGGGACACTTAGTACAGGGACGTTACCCTGGAGCAACCTGAGTATAAGTTTCTTGCTCAGTGACACAATGGTGGGTTGACTTCTGTCCGACTTCATCTAGTGCAAGTCATGGATAACCCTTTTGGGGTTTACTACTACAACAACCTTTTGGTTAGCTGTACAGATTTCAACTACAAGCTATAACAGGAGAAGAAAGGGATGGCCGGAATATGAGTAACAATTTAATTAGAATAAAAAATAAATAAATTGTTAGCCTGATTATCCAACACGCACAAGGATAAAACAATATTTTTGTTGCGAGTGAAACAGATTATTGAATGTAGAGCTGGTCTTGGTTCAGTCCATCTGTGGTGGATTGGATGGAGGCATATCTGAATGCAAGCTTGTATTTGATAGTAACAAAGTGGCAGGGTTTAAGAGGACTAAATGATTGGAGAAGTCTGGTATATGTCACAAAAGAGCTGTCTATCGTTTCACAGAAAGATCGATTCGTCATTTTTGATTAAAATGTCATAAGGTAGAGAAAAAAAATGAAACATGCATGGACGAATCATTTACAATAAGATTTAACATGCATTTCGACTTTAATGAACATCTAAAATTACAACTCAATGGTGAGTCATAACCTTTTTTTATTTTTTCATAATCTTTTAATTTAAAATGTATCATTTTAAATAGTACATAATTTTACTTTTATTATTTATTTGAATCATTTTATTAATTATGCAAGGCATATTTGCTATTTGAAAACAATAAATGGAATAGAGTAACATAAAAAATGGTCTTTTCAGCATAGAATCAGACACTATTTTAAGCACTGCCCACATCCTGTTCTATCCAAATACAGATACAGACAATTTAGTCATTACATCAAATATAGAATTATATACAGATAATGGCTTCGCTGCACAAACCTATTAAGCAGACAGGTGCTGTGACAGGTGTGTATCATCAGCGTCTCAAGTCTGCGCTGAACTGGAGTCTGCGTTGAAACACATTCAAATCCTTCATCTTTCAAATTAACTGTCAAGAGATGAAGGTAATAAAAAAAGAGATTTGGTGGCAATTAAAATATATTAATACTGAAATGATAGACAAAAAAAGGTGATTTAGAACACAGGGCTTGAGACTCTGATGATATTCATCATGACATCGCAGATCAGACGGCCATGTGAGAGAGCAGATGGCATCTGTGAGAGGTGTCATGCACAGACGTGACACTGCCAAAGATCTGTAGAGTCATGTTGATTGGCAGGTTTTAGCTCCATCAAGCTCCCAAAACTTCTCTCATTTTCCATTTTCTACATTCCATCAGTCAGTTCAGTATGTTGACTGACTGGTGGTAGCTGTGACCAACATAAGCTGTACATATAATTAGCCTCTTTTTCTCTTTTAAAGCTTTATGATGTTTTGTATTAGATTTATTTTAATAACACATACAAATAAGTAAGCTAGACCAACGGTGCTTGTGTGGGCCTTTTGGTCTTATGTTGACCTTCTTAATCTTCACCCTCTCTAAAAAAAAAAGGGGGGGGGGGGGGGGGGGATTACACCGATTACATTACTTGCCCACCACCCCACCGTCGTTTTGCATTTTTATAGAAATACGATAGTTCAGTTGGACAACGGACGCTACAGTTATAAAGTGAGGCACGTCTGCTCCATAGAGCAAGAGAAGCAGCACAGAGCTGCAGGAGTCACGTTAGTTGGTTAGTTAGTTAGTTAGTTAGTTAGTTAGTTAGTATACTTTATTGTCCTTTTTCAGGAAATTTGTCTTGGACTAAAAGCTGCAGTAGTACACAACATACATACACACAACCAAAGAGAACACAACATACATACACACACAACCAAACAGAACACAACATACATACACACACAACCAAAAAGAAAGAAGGAGAAAAAAAAAGAGTTTTATTGCCAAAACATACAGGATGATCTCGTCGAGACCTCCTGAGATAATCACTGAAAGTGGGATCTACAGGGACATGCCGAGAAGGATCTTCAAATACTTCTGAAGATAACCAAGCCAATAGATCAGTTTACAAACACAGATTTAATGCAGATAAAAAAACAAAACAATGGACCCTTTTGACTTTAAATATATACATAATCCTTCAATATCCTGCTTCAAGCATTAAAATGTGTCCCCACTGACTAAGTTTGAGGAGATAACCTGATCAGAAATTGATATTATTTGAACCTTTGTCACACCCTTGGACTTTTCCTGGTGCCACCCACCGTCACCTTCAATCTCTGTAAAGCTGCTTTGTAGCAAGTGCCATTACTTCAAGTGCTGCACAAATGATTCAGAATTGAATTGAATGCAGATTTAGCTGAGGACTGTGACTATAGAGGTTGTTTTACTCATTCACGCAGCAGAGTTTGAGTGCAGAGAGTAGAGCCTCTCACAGCCGCGGTGAATGAGAATGACGTAACCCGCTGTAAGGTTTCTGAAAGCTGCACTGCTTGATTGGCATGAGAGATTTGGGATTATCTAAGAATATTTCTTTTTTTTTCAACTCTGAATTCCATTAATGTCACTCCTCTCACTTCCTGAGTAGCTAAAACACTCTGTCTCGCTCTCTCTGGGGTCAAGTAAACAAGCCGATAAGAATGGAAAGAAGATCAATAGGTTAGATGCTGAACCAAATCTTCCTGATGAGTTTGACCTAGGAGTCCAGATTACATCTATACAGCATTATATTCCTCACACACTCATGGCACGAGAGTTCAAGAGGTCAAGCAACCAAATGCACAGAATTATATCGTATCATAACAAATACAATTTTGCAAGCTCTTTTGAGGTACTTAAGCTTTATGTACAATGGAAATATATCGTAAATTTCAGACCTCAACCTTAATTCCCAGTCTAAAAAGAGCTTTAATTGGAACCAAACATTTAGCTTAATCAGAAATCCTTGGATTTCTGTCTTTGGAAACCCAACTACGTCAGCACAAGTTAATGTGTGTGCAGATCCGTAGAAAACTAGACCCTTCACATATGAAGGTGTTTCTTAAAGTCATAGCAGCAAAAACAGACTAATTCTAAGAGTCCATGAAAAGGTGAAACTATAGAAAAAATTATATAAAAAAAAACAAATCCAGAAATGTATCCAACACCTCAGGGGGATCATAATAATAATCCTGACTTGAAAATTATAGAATCTGTTAAAATATGACCATATGGACTGGAGTTTAAACACTGGTATTGCATTTGCAGGACATATAAATATGTGTCAGGTAAAAAAGAGGGGGAGAGAGGGAGAGAATTTGCTTTGGTAATGCAAATGTAATTGTTTGTCATGCCAATTAAGCACACTAAATAGAAAGTGAAAATCTATTTGAATAAAGAGAAGATTATTATAAGATCATTATGACAAGAAAGTTTGTGTTCATATTTGAATCAATCAAAGCCAATAACACTGTTCATCATGCAAGACATAGGACTGGCATGTAGTATTTCTCCTCCTTTTGCCAAGCTGAGCCCAGAAGTTCAGCGAGCTTAGGGCTAATGCAAGGATATAGCAATTACTGTAGGAGGTCTAGTTGAAATCCAAGGTGGTGGTGACATTTGGAGAGGAACTCTCACATTGTTCAGAGCTGAAATATCTTCAATGATTCTGCAAAGCAGAAACGCAGCAAAAGGAACAAACGCATGGCATCCGTGTTTGAACAAAACTCGAGTTAGTACAGTATATTCTGAGGATCTCCATTGATTTTTTGAGATGCATACAGCACTTTCCACAGGCAGACTTGAAACAAAGTACAATCAGAACATACACTACAGTTCAAAAGTTTGGGGTTGGTAAGATTTTGTTTATGTTTTTCCCCCCACCAATAATATTATATTATTATAATTTAAAATGGCTGCTTTCTATTTGAATATTTTTTCAAATGTAATTTATTCCAGAGTAATGGCAAAGCTGAATTTTCAGCATCACTACTCCAGTCTTAAGTGTCATATGATCCTTCAGAAATCATTATAATATGATCAAGAAACACTTTTATTATTATTGATGTTGAAAACAGTTGTGCTGCTTGATATTTTTGTGTAAACCATGATATTTTTGTCAGGATTCTTTATAGAATATAACGTTAAAAAACAAACAAAAAAAACAGCATTTACTTGAAATTGAAATCTTTTGTGAAATCAGAAATGTCTTCACTGTCACTTTTGATCATTTTACTGACTCTAAACTTTTGAACGGCAATGAATAAATGGCAAAAACACTAAGTGTAAAAAGTTAAGTGCTTAATAATTGAGATCTATCACTCTGCTTTGAATGTGGGCAACATGTTGCTACTGATAATATCCATTAGAGACAGATTTTCCACTGAACTTCTACTTGTACTTATAATGAATTGAGTATTTCAACGTGAGTATTTGACCAGTAGCTTTGTAGGAAAGAGTGTCTCTCTGTCCCATCAAATCCCTTTGCGGTCTGAAAAATTCTGAGCAGATTTGCCAATTTAGGCTCTTCCCTGTCCACAAACAGATTTGAAATGCACCAACACACATACAAAAGAAAACCCAGAGTGTATTACCTCATAACCACAGCGCGAGGCAAAATGATGAAATATGATGTATTCAATTTAAAAATCACCCAGACAGCCCATTATTCAATGCCTGCTGACAAAATCATCAGAGCATCTCTCAAAACTACTGCACTGCTATAACAGACACAAAGCACAGCTAAATCCATTTCAAATCCAAAAGTCCTGTAGTTTTTCTCTCTTTAGAGCTGAAAAGAGCGCTGCATTGTGGAAGTTCTCGAACTCAGCACCATAATGCCATTACCCGTGTTGGCAACAAGATTTTAGATAGACAATATATACAAAAGAAATATTACAATAGCAGAGTTTCCATCTACATATTTAATGGCAATTTTAGGATCTTACATAAAAAAAGCTGGATATAAACAAGGATCAAATTTAAAACGCTCTCACTTGAGGTGGATTTATATTCAGTAAGAAGAGTGTAAACTATAATAGAAACCAAATCTACCAAATAAATCTTTAGATGCGCTTCAAAAAAACTCATGTGACTTTGCCTCAACAAGTTTGTCTACATGCTCTAAACCTAATGTCATTTATTACATTTGATAAATGAGCAACAGTGGCTTCAATTTAATTTGACTTTTCCATTTTGCACCAGTTTCCACAGAAATTACTATTTATTTCTTTTGAACCCATAGGATGGAACCTCTGATTTAAAGTGCTGTCACATTAGTACATTTCAGAAAAATTTTGTGGGCAAAAAAGGGTCCATTATCTATTGTCAAAAGTGGAGCAATGCATGAAGCACAGCTCACACAGAAATCAAACCAAGCGTCTTTCTTTTGCTCAATGTGGTGTATGTTCATGACCAACTGAACCCAATGCGAAATCTGCACGGGGAAATATTTTATATCTCATGGATTGCTATTGAAATGGCTGGATTTCACGATTTTGGGAATTATTATATTTTTTGTATATACAGAAATTGATTTTGCAACTTGGATGAAAACATAACAACTATAATTGCTTTTGTTTAGTGGTTAACAGCCCTGATCACACTCTTACATCCACATCTGGATTCTCACATCGCCTGTTTGCACGCTCTTCCATCACTTGCATCCCTGCAAGGCCATTTCAAGGACAATTTCCTTCATCCTGCAGAATGGAGCAGCTCAAACTCTCTGACCATTAACTCTCCCAGCTGTTTCAAAAGAATGTCTTATAAATCACATGACTCGAACCGCAAGCTTACCCAGACCACACCACTAGAGAGACAACTATAATCCTTTTAGCCTAATAACCATGCAATGCAAATCTGCTTAATGAAAGCATATCAGGATACTGTACTTATTAAAGACAGAGTGAGTGAGAGAGAGAGAGAGAAAGATAGATAGATAGGGGAGGGGGACTGAGGCAGCTCTTTTCTCCAGGCTGCTAATTATCTGATGGTTGTTTTTTATTCATTGTAAGTGAGAGCAGTTCATGGCCAGTAACCTGGTCACTCGACAATGATAGGAGAGGCTCTAGGGCCCTGAGTGGATCTCACCAACCGTTCTGTCTCCAGAACTCGCTCTTATTAAACAAGGTTTTATCTATATTCGTCCTTTAATCAAGCATGCTGTTTACACAGAGATCATGGTGCCGAACGCCACAAGAGGCATGAGCTTTGTCCTCGTGTGCACGTGGCCTCTGTGAAAAGCAGGTGATTAATACTCACTCCTTAGTGTGTACTCATGATGACCTCATTATATTATTCCCAGGGCACTCATAAACATCTAACACAGAGCACTCAGATGAAAATATTCATAAGCGATGTATACTGAGACAATATCAGTAATGATTGTGTATATTGTTTTCATTTAATATAAGAGTTGCACTGCTGTTAGCTGTAACTATGCGGTCTCTTAGTCTGGTGACCACTAGAGGTACACAAGGAGATGCTTAAAAATGTGGTCAGTGAAAAAAAAAGGCTGTATATGTGTTATTTAGGGCTGTCAAAGTTAACTTCAAGATATTTGTTAAACAAATTAAACAAAATGTTAAATTACCATTCTTTCTGTCATGCGATTAATCATGGTATTATTGTACTGGCAGGTACATAAAAGTAGAATAAGTAAATAATATTATAATAATTTGCTTCAGTACATAAAAAAGCCAATTATGGTATAATGAAACTCTTTAAAATATTTTATTAAAATGTCATCTGAATATTATCAGGAAAATATTTACTTTAATAATTAATTTGAAAATATATTTTAAAAAAATATTTAATTTTAATAAAATCTTTTTACATTTTCTCAAATTTTCTATGGAGACCATTGAGGCCCCCTAGGGGTTTGTGGGTCACAGTTTGAAAACCTTAAAACAAAGCACTTTATCTAAAATTTCTCCAGGGGAGATGTCCCAGTAGCACAAAAAAATGCTATGGTTAAAAAATATACCGACTAAATCAGAGTAGACCATTGAAGGTGGGTTGTTAACATAAGCATTAAACAGAAGACTTCGGTGGTACTTGTGGAATCAAAAGGTCACTACGCCGAGATCAGGATACACTTCATGCCTTAGCAAAGCATTGCTCTCACTTAAAGGTGAACTAAGTAACTTTTTTACCTTAACTGAACAGCTTCGGAGTCATTGGAATGGTTATATTACTTATTTCAGGTTGAATGGTGGTCGTTTCGCACCCCCCTGGTGCCCGTGAGCGGAAAATACGCACTTGCAACTTTGAGCCGGCGGGCCGCTGGCGGGCCGCCGGCCGCCGCGTCAGGAAGTATCGCGTGATATCAGGTCTCGCGATGTAAACAATTGCTTTACGGCCAAAAGAAATCTGCTAAAATGCGGTCATTATTGCGCTCCCTCACGCTGTTCGAACCCGAATGAAGAAGACGTTTTAAAGAATGTCCCATCTGCTTTGATGTCGTTGATCTACTAGCCTCTGGTGTCTGAGAATCACCAACGAGTTTTTACAACAGTGTTGTCAAATATCTATTCCGAAGCTGTGGGGGGAGCTCTAGAGAGAAACCTGCGAGCAAAAAGCGAGAATGCAGCGAAGAAATCCCGAAACTACTGAGCCCTGCTTTAAGGAGTCTTCAGACTATTACAACAAGCAGCTCTGATTATTGAGACCCATAACCTTGTCATTGTTCTCATTTAGTGCATTTACATGCACCCTCATTATTTAGATTATAATGTTTTTTTGGCAGTATTGCGATTAAACTTTACCTCACGTAAACGCAATACTTCGATCAAACTAATGCGATTAAGCTCATAATCGTAGTAACCATATTTGCATTAAACTATGTGGCGTTAGCCGATTTTAATTGCATTAAACAGGCATGTATACACCTTAAACTCATTATTAGCGCTCTGACCATAGTGCGCATGTGCTCGGTTCTACACTGATTCCGTGTGTTGTTCACAAAACTTCATGGATGAACTGTGGCAATATTCTCAAGTTTTCTCTTCTCCAAATCACTAAACTCTGTCAACACAACTCGCTGCGCAATCTCTGCTCAGTATCTTCATTCAGACGGTGCACAAAACGAGACGGCAACGTAGGCAAACCCGGCATTGCAATGTTCATCATGACGCCGAATAATATCCAGTACGTCTATAAAAAAATATTTTGAATTTGATGTGAGTAGATTAAAACAATGGCCAATAACATGCATACTGTATGGCTATCTAAATGGGGTATAACCAGAATAATCAGAATAATGAAAATTGCATACAAACTGGAGTGAAGATTTCTGCTCATGTTATGTAAACATCTTATAGCAATTAAGACATCCCTTTGATTATTAGAAATAATTGGATTTTTGGTGCACATACAAACATTGAGTAAATACTGTTTCCCATCTGAGGCAACAGATATTTGAGATCTGATATGAATGAGATGTCCAGTAATTTGAGGCTTAAACTACATTATAAATGAAACTGAGTTCCTGACAGTAGCCATTTTGTATCTCATTAATATGAGACACTGGCCGTAGCTGCACTGGGGACCCGGAGTAGACAAGCAGCCATTTTGAAAGGGCACGTCAGAATGTGAATTGCCAACTAAGACCACCTCCTGACTCAGCTTTAGATAAGACACAGTGAAAGCGCAAGAGCGTGAGAGAGACAACTTGAACCCATGGACCGTTCTTGTACAGCCGACTAGGAAACTTATCTCTAATAGTTCAGTTACCAAATAATCTTAGGTGTCATTTGAATTTATCTGTGTGAATACGTATGAAATAATGTGTGTGTGAGGACAGGTTTTCATCAAAGCCCATTTCCGTCTCAATTCTCGAAATTGTGACTTTTCTGTATATCTGACAGTAATGACATTTTTGTCTCTTTATTCCTCACAATTGCACAGTTACAGTTCATTAAGAAATTATGACTTTACTGTATATCTAGCAATTGTGACTATTGTTTTGAAATTGCAATTTTATTCCCCACAATTGCAAATGAATCATTCGAAACTGCAACTTAACTACCTATCAAACAATTGTGACTTTTTTTTAATTCCGAATTGTCCGAAGTGCAACTTCATAGCTCACATATCTTATAATTGTGCCAATATGCCCACCTTGGTGAATGCTGCATTTTACTAGAATGAGGCAATGTGACAAAATTTGACCTGTGACGTTTAGCCAACATTTATCAATTGTTACTTACCCTCACACACTCAGTAGCGGCTCCTGACCGTAAATTTAGGTAGGGCAGATTCTGGGTCTTAGCGCTAGTTTATGATAAACATTTTGTAAGCTTTATATTGTATTCCCTGAACACACACAATTCTATCTTAGTAATTTAGCCGTAATTTTGTATTCATTGCCCCTGAATGTTGTTTTAAAATATTACAAGTTATGGAGGAATTCCAGTGATAAAAAGAAAGCCATGTCTATTCTCAAACAAACACAACAGAACTATATAAAGGCTATTCACATGAGCAAGTAAACTAAAGGATTTATGCTTTCATTAATTTGATACACTGCTCCACATAGGAAGAACAGACATGTTACTAACCTAATGCAGTCTAATATGCACATAGCTGAATCGGACTGATGTCGCCTTGGTCTGGAGCGAGGTTTACGTAAGGTAACATGAAAATTTGACTTCCAAAAAAGGAAAGCACCACAAACAAGAAGAAAGAGGAGGAGACAGGGCAAAGAATTAAGGAGAAATCTGTGATCTTTACAAGGGAGTGTCAAACCTTTTGAGCAAAGAAAGATCTGACAGCATCCAGGATGACCATTTCTCTTTCCTGAGGCCTAGAAGCCAAATAGTTCAAATCAGAGCTTTAGAAAGGCTTAAGAGGAGAGAGAAAAGCAGAAGGGGTGAGAAATTGAAAGGGACAGGATAAATAGAAGAAGAAATAAAAAGAGCCGTTAAGAGGACTCCATTGTGACGCTAAAAGTTGTTTTCACGCAGGACGTGACCTTTTTCAAGCGATTTCCCCTTCAGGTGACTCTATTTCTCTATGTCAGCACTTTTTCCCCAAAAAGCACAGCAGGACATAAGGACACTTTTGCCTCTTGAATTTTAGCTTGACTCGTCACAACAGGAATCTGCTATCTTGCATTATTGTCTCTCTCACAAAAAAAAAAACTGCACTGGTTCATTGTTATGCAGTAGCACAGTCTCTCTCACACACACCGGGGGAAAAAAACCTTCATCCTCTACTACACACACAGACCTCTGCACCCACACACGCACTGACCTACTGTGTGAGATGTCTGTGTGGGTGAATGATTTAGTCACACAGCTGTAATGAGTAATTAGACGTAATGCCCATGGCGGCACAAATGCAAGTGAGATAAACACACAGCTGAGTCCTCGCAATACACACTCTCACCTGAGCCTCAAGCTCACGCTGTGTGTCATCTCTCAATATACAGGATCTTAAGTCATTTTATTGACTGGTGGGTAAAAGCCTGGAACTATGCTTTGCCAAAAGTCTATGTGTGTTGCTGATAGAGAAGATTAAGTGGCTGTATGTGACTGTGGGTGTGCACTTGTGCATTTTTGACAGGTGAGTTTCTTCTCAGTAGGGTGAATGTGAGCTAAAGAGCAAAGGGAAAGGTCATCACCACTCAACTGTCACTCAAAACCAGGGAGGCTAATCGATCCCAGAGCCCCTGGAAACAAGACAGAAGAGCAATACTCAGTGTCCTCAGGATGGCCAATCATTCTCATTGTCATCTCTAAACACGCTGGAGCCGGATTCAACAAACATTCTCAAGAACAGAATTCTGCTATTTTCTTCTTATTTTCTAACTTAAAAGTGACCCTTACAATGCTTTTTCGAATATTGCTTTTCATGCATGTTACAGATGTCTGTAAACGTAAAATGTCTGCAAAGTTTCAAAGATCAATGTGCACAAGAAATTGAGTTATTTTCTCCCAAAAGAAAGAACCGAACTTCCTGAAACAAGTTGTCAGTAATTCCAGTCTTAATTCCTGCATGAACCTACGTAGGTTTGTAACACATTTGCATAATGCCAGCCTATGGTCTTCATTGGCTGCCCGCGAACAACGTCTACTTTGACCTGTCCTCAAATACTGTAGTTGTAACTGAGGCCTAGAAGACTTTGGTTCGTGTTGTCGACATGTCGAGAAGACACTGTTTTCTGCACTGCGAGAGCGAATCCACTTTGCATTCACTTCCACTGGATGAGGACTCAAGCTCAAATAGATGCGGTAAAATGCTCAGGAAGAGCCTCTGGAGCAGAAATTCAGATAGTGGGCGTTTCGTTTCCAACATGCGCCGTAAGCAGTAGACTAATCACAACAGACTGGGCCATCTGACCAATGAGAGGAGAGTAGGCTCTCGGAAAGTGGTTTAGAGAGCAAATACATGATCCAACTGTTTCAGACAGTTTCAAAGTAGGTGATGTTGCAATGTATATCATAAGAAAATGCAAGTGTTTTTTGACCTTGGATGCATGTAAACCTATTGTAGGAGAAAGTAGCGAACCTTGACTCTTGTACCTTGGCCCTCTCACCCCTTCCCTCATCTGGAAAAAGTAAATTCAGCCTAAAATCAGCCTAGCTTACTGTATCCTCTTCTGTAGTGCTGCATACATTACCTTTGACAAGTAATGCAACAAGCAAACAGCACAGTGAGTGTGAGAGTTTTCACCAAAATAAAACAAAATTTAATAAAATGCAAACCCTCATTACAAATAATTGCATCATCTCACAATTGTTAAGTGCATTTCAGCGGAATATGGTGACAACTGGCTGGGTTGCAAATATGACACACAAAACCAATCAAATATTATGTAAGCTGATACAACATGACAGCGATCAGAACAAAGCAAATTAGTGACAGACACTTCCGCATCATAGACAGTGAACAGCGATCGTGGCATTTGGAACCCACCACAACAAACAAGCAATGTTGAAAATAAATAATATCATAAGACTGGCACAGCAGCCGATTAAATGTATGTAACAGACGGTAATAAACGTATGGTTTATTTGGGAAAAAATGTAACTATTATGCAGATTTACAACAAAAGGTTGTTGAGTTAATAAATTTACAGATTGACCAGTAATTCCACAAAATCACTGTTTTCTCAAATAAAGCATAACATATATAAAACAGTGGCAGTGCCGCGGGAAGAATAAAATCAGTTGGAATATGACCTATTCGATTTTAAATAACTTACCCAAACAGCAAACAATTCAAGCAATAAAGCTTTAGCTTCTTGGCTAATGCGGTCATCCAGGGGTCTCGTTTGTTATTGCTGGGGTTGAAACAAGTGTCCCACACACGTCCTGAGATCTGAAGCCAAAACATTTTGGTCGCCCCCTGGTGGCTGGCTACAGTATAGGTCTTAAACCCCACCCTCTCAATGTGATCAAATGGGACACTAGCCAAACTAAAGAATCCAATTACACTTCAAATCCCTTTTTTCCAAAGATGGCTCCTGTCATTTTAGGTACTTATCATGCAGACATATTTTTCCAATTAGTTTGGTTAGTTAGTTATTTGATGCTATAAAAACAGGGTATAACGTCATGTTTGACATCTAAGCTTGCGACTGAGTCTACGGGTGCGGGAGTGTGGGCGGTACCAACTCATGCCGTTCCAACTCAGGCTTACTACTGTGCAGACTTGGGCTCCGAACAACGTAATCGGCAAGGACCGTTACTGGATATTTTGGCTTCGTTTTTCTACAGTGAAGAGAAAGCAGAGAGGCGCAGTCCATCTTTTTTACGGTCTATCGGTTGAAATGCTTTCAAAAGCTTTGGCTTTCTACACCAAATTAAGCTCAGGTGTATGTCTTACTTCAAAATTTGCATTTAAAGTTAATCTTGAAAACAGCATGGATAATAAATTAGCAACAATGTCCTTCTCACTAATGTTATGCATTTTATCAGAGTCCCAGCCATTTAGAGGGACAATTCGACTGGTCAATTTTCCTGTCATTTGCGATTGTCTCTCATTGACTAGCTATTGCTTGGCCCTCTGTATTTTCATAGCTGGACCACCAAGCTAAAAACGTTAGGTGAAACGGGCATCTTTCATTTAACCCTTCACATTCCAACACAAGCTGAAAAGGCAGATTTGAAAGGTTTATTTCCTCAAGAAGATTTAGATGTTTAGATGTCAAATAATGAATTCCTAAAATAACATTAGAACTGATGACTTTTTATTAAAAGTTTTTAATAACATAATGCGCTCCCTCAAAGAGCGTAATGCGCTCTTTGAGGGAGCTGACGGTTCCCCTCTAGTAGGAGACCTCCAAAACAAAACTAGGAAGCTTAATAATAGGGGCAAAAAAAAGTTTATATTCCCAAAAACATTTCTTAAGAATGTTCTTATCGTTGTTTTTAACATAGTTCTAAAGACAAAACTAACACAAATTTGAATTCCTGAAAAGAATGTTCTTAAAATCACTGTAAATAATTAAAAGTTATTTAAAGGTATTAAAGTTTAAAGAATTGCTTGGGTTGTTTCAAATATTACAACATAACAGCTACTTATAATAAATGTCTTCAAGTACTCTTAAGTGACAATGCAAACAATGATCATCATTATTATGCGTGACATAACTTACTCAATAGCGACCTTGTTTTAAATTGTATAATTACGACATAATTTACTCATAAAACTCTAGTAGACACGTTTGGAGATACCGGACACATTCACTCTAGAGAGAGAAAGGGAGCGCAACTGAAAGCAACAGACCACTCCAATTTGAGGCTCTTTAAAAATAAGTATTTAAAATACACGCCGCATTTTTAAAAAATGCAACGTCAACGTCAGAACTCCCACCAAGCCAATTGCGCCAAAAGTAGTGTGCATAATTATAATGATTACTACGATAATCTCAAGGAAGTGCAAAAAATGGCCTTTGAGGTGTTTTTTCATTGAATTTCACTGAGTTCGACAGCAATTCTGCCACACAATCAATACAAGCAATCTATTTCATTAGAAATTTCTCAACTTCTTCAGAAGATTTTCATGAAGCCGGACCATGGACCCTTTCTGTAATATGAGAGAAATTTGTTGTGATAATATCTGTTTTTAGAAATTAATCTCAGGTAGCCACGATCAAACTGAAGATTTGCTTATATGAGGAAGGGAATGAAAATTTCTGAACTGGACAGATGAAGACAGCTGGCCTTCATGCTTGATAACATAAATCAAGTCCTGCTACATTCATACATCACTGTCTGTGAGCGGCACTGCTGATCCAGCTTGCTTGTGTGACACAAACACCCTCAGCATGTTACCTCATATGTTCTCAGCACATTTCCACATGGGTACACTTCCACTGGATTCTGATTCCAAAAGGTGCTTATTTAGTTTGTTTGAAAGGCAAAGAAAAAGATTTAAATCGAATTACAGACAGAGAGGAGGAAATCAACACTTGAAAGCCCTGGAGATGCATAAAAATAAATGGAAATCCCACACTTGCTGCTATTCTACTTGTTGACGTCAGAGCCTCATGAGAAGGTCTGACGATATCGGGAAACTGCTCAAGCAAGCGGATCGGACAGAAAGATAAAGTAGAACGGTGTGGTTAATCAATTGCTGAGAGATCCCAGTCACTCACTCACCTTCCTGTACTGCCTGGAAGGGGTTGTTGGGCTCGATAAGTTTGATAGAATGGGTAATCCTCTCGCTCTGTAGGATGTCGTCATTCAAACTCAGGTCTGAAATGGCAAGCTGAAAAACCTCGTCGTCCCGTACGGCGTTTTGTTCAAAAATAGCACCTGTTGAATGAAACAGAATGTATGTAGCTATTAATATATCATTCACATTGGAAACCAAATCACAGTTATTACAAACTTGCCTATCAATCTCGAGGGTAAAGATGAAGGGGGGCACAGATTCATAATGTGCATTAAAATGTTGAAATTCTATTTTATACCCTTTCAGGTTATAGAGAATGCACCATATAACCATCAGACACAATTTACAACAACTTCCTCACCTGTCATTAGCCAACAGCACTTTAGGAGTGAGTTCAGCACCATGGAGAGCGCAATCACTGGAAACGCAGTAAATATTCTATACGCATCCTTAATTTGTCAAGGGCGTTTTACAGTCTGTGGAAACACAGTGGGTTGTAGGCCTACGGGAAGATATTTTATGTCAAGGGGATCTTATACATGATAAGGTGCATCCGTGGCAAATTTGAGCTGTTTTTATATGTTGTTAGAGATTACAGAGTCCTTGAAAAGTCATTCAAATTCAGAAAGTGGACAGGCCATGCAAAAATCCTAGACAGATGAATGAAATGGAAAAATAAAGAAAAGGATTGTGCTCTTACTGCACAGCTACATACAAATTAAATAAAAAACTGGATATGAAGTATTGATTTGAGAAAATTATTTTATTATCTTACTGGTAGATTAGCTTAAAACTTCCATATATGAAAACAATCAGCCTAGCAACAAGATGAACACTGATGCAATATTACAATATTAATTTAGATACCATTAATTTGCAATCTAAATGTTTTGAATTGCACTATTCTACCAACGTTCAGAGACTGGAAATAATACAATATACATGGTTTGAGCACTAGTTTGTTGCCATGGCCAATGAAAATTGCCATTAAATATCCTGTTTAGAGGTCATTATACAAAATTGTTCTGTTCAATGCCACGATTGACCTATCAGATTCAAGAATTTCAGAGGGCCATATACTAAGCAGGGGAATTAATTTTTTATGCAGCTGCTTACAGATTAATATTAAACATAATATTGCACAGAGCAATTTAAACATTGACTGAGTAACCCATTCTGTTTCACTAACAAGACCATGACACTTGGAAATACAGCCCAGTATTAAATTAAAGTGTGTCTGGATGCAATCAATAAGGCTGATTTGTGCAGGACTATAAACAGTGACCCATCAATGATATGACACATTGAGATCAAGGCGACAGTGATAAAATGCACAGAGCAGCCGGCCTGAAGTGCCAAAGGTGTAGGAGAAGCAAATAGGGCTTTATTCAAGCCATGCACTGAGGCAACAATAGCACGCTCATTTTAATCACTTAGCCAACACATGCATGTAAAAGACAAATAAGATGTCTTCAAAACCTAGTTAAAAACACATGCGTTAAGCTTTTATACTGCATGCAAGCTTTGCATTTGTATATATACATACATATAATACTCTCCTTTAAATACAAGTTCATTAAACTTAAATATTTTTTTTACAAATTAAGGTATTTTTAACAAATATCCAAAAATTTTGAATCATGAATAGCGAGAAGCTTTCTTTAAGTCACTCTATTTGACATGAACAAAATGTCTTGCAAATAGATCAAAATACACAATCATGAGGGTCTAAAAGTGAACTCTCTATTTTAGTTTTCTTGTCACATGACAACAAAATGGCTTCATGCATGTCCGTTACACCAAACTGACTTTGGCAGACAAATATTAATAATATTTTAATACAAAATATATTTACTTCTTAATTTTAAGGATAAAGGATTAAAAAACTTAAGGGTTTAAAAACTCAGTTAGTTTTTCTTATAACAGTGTCTACGCTACAACATATGGGACTTAAAATCCACCCTTCTTTAAACTAAGCATCAAATCCAATTTTGAGTGATCTTTGTGGTGAGGAGAAGAGCCAAGCACACCGGATGATGGAGAACATCCACTGCATACAAAAGAGAGCTTCCCTACCAACAGAAGAGCACCAGAAGCACCAGATAAATCATCAGAATACGGCAAGAACCAGTTTTATTTATCCTAATACTAACCAGTTTTATTTACCCACATTTCTCAAAGTAACATATTTACAGGTGTTTTGAGCCAATCTATTCAAGTCAGCAAGCAAACCAATTCCGTTCCCAGTGTAAGTTACCGGAGAGGACCGAATGCAGCATCTTGGCTGCTAAGCTTACTAATACAAACGATTGATAAAACAAAAGCGACTGAGAAAAAGATTATTCGATCTATAATAATTAGACAATAACACAAGTTGAAGTTCAGTTAAGAAACGCCGAGCAAACATGCACGAGAAGAGACTTGTCGCGCGCTCATACCTCACTGAACGGAATTAAAATTTCCGTCACGTTCAACAGAAAGTTCAGGCTTAAGGGTGGGGAGGGGTGGACTGGAGTCAAAACTGAAAAAGACTGAGAATAGACGTCTCGATTTGATTTCGTCTCGTGTAGCTAAAATCACTACGCGTTCGCCACCACCTGAAATGCACTTTGTGGACCTGTTTGCTAATGTTTCTTGGCAAGTTAAAGCCATTTCTCAAATGACAAACTGTTCAGGGGAGTGAATGTGTCTTCTATCAAGTCAAATCTGCACGCTTTAGACTTTAAAAAGCGATGTACTGAAGAAAGTCTTCAGTGAATCGGCGCATCTGTCCACCATACTTACCGATGTGAATAATGGAGTCCGCGCGAGCTGAGCGGCACTGCAGGATCCATAAGGAGAGGCTGATCACGAGCAACTCCATCTCCAGTTCTCGCCTCGGTGTATCATCCACGCGTCCACGTCTTTTCAAAAATCCAGTTCCAGAGAAAAAAGAGCGTGCGCGAGAACGACCACTGTGGAGGAGATCAAGGATGCGTCACTTCTATCTTTCTCCGAGATCTATTAAAATTGAGAGTGAGAAAGGATATTTCGCGGGGGGAAAAGAAGCTCTCAAGGGAAGGAAAGCTGAAGAGGAGGGGTAGGAGAGCAAGGGAAACGACGGGGGTACCACGGTCAGAGGCAAAGCAACGGGTCCGCGCGCTCCAGCTCTCACTGTGGTTTGGATACTGCTAACTGCAACGCAGAGAGTCCCCCCTCTCTCCCCCCTCTCACTGTCTCTCTTTCTCTCTCTCTCTCTGAAAGCTCGCAGATCTTTGCGTTTCGCTCCACCACGTGACCTAAGAATCGAAAGATCGGGACGGTACGGTAAAAACCAAGGAGAAATGAAATCTGCGCGCGCCAGAGAGAGTCGGCACAAGCGGAGTGGCGGCGGGAGGTCTAGCGCAGCCCTCAGCGCGTGAAGTTCAACCGACCACCAGGAAGAAGAATTTCCTCAAAAATTTCATTCTAAACTATTTTTTCCTATTGAGAGACAGACAAAAACCCTCACTAATTTTGAGTTAGGGCTGCTGGAGGGAAAGAAAAGTTGGTGATACGGACAATTAAAATCCTCCACAGAAGTTCACCGCACTAACAGCGACTCCAGAAGTGGTAGAGAAGAAAAAGGCGACCTCGGGCTGGATGGTGGATGTTTTGTCCGGTACTGAATAGACACCGCTAGCACACTGAAAAAGAAAAGAGGTCTGTAGCAACCACGGAACGAAGGAAAACACGGGAGATGAGGCTGAAATGACTAGTAAATGGTTGACTAGCGTCAAATCTATACTATGGCATATATACGCATGTAACGTTATACAAAAACATTGCACCGATAATCAGGTGAGTCGTTTGAACGAGTCTGGCAGCTCATTGAACAAATTCTTTATCTCCTACATTTAAAAACCATGAAAATGCAACTCTCAAGTTTTTTTTTCCCAGCATATGTTTCTGATATTTTCCTCTATATAGGATGAAGAATGATAACCTTCACCTTACAATTAAAGGATATTTCTTGAGACGACACTAACAGAAATATCTCTTAATTGTTTGGTGAAGGCTATCAGATCGTCAGCTTGGGATCACTCGGACGTGGACAGCGCCACAGCGCCCCTATGGTGACTCAGACGAACTGCTGTCGCGAGGCTCTGAGAGCCCTATGATTAGAAATGAGTTCATCTGTTTAATAAACTGAGCAAAATTTAAACTTTTGTATTGCAGTGAATGTATTATAAGGTCATTGACGGGATTTTCAGGTAAATTATTATTCAGTTTTTCTTTTCAGTTTCGTTTCCTCAGGTAATTCTTAATCATCTTTTAATAAAAAGAATTTGCCATTTGAAATACCATATTAGCTAAATGACAGAAAATGAATGATGTGTAGATCTAGTTCTAGTAGAACATTTTCACTCCCACAGTATTATTCTTCAATGTGCTGAATCTATCATATAAAAATCAAAATATGTTGAATGGAATTAGAGGAATGGGAACTAAATTGACAGCATCTGTGGCATAATACATAATACAATATTTTCAATTCATCCCTCTTTTTTTAAAGGGGTGGTTGATTATGATTTCACTTTTCTAACTTTAGTTAGTGTGTAATGTTACTGTTTGAGCATAAACAACACCTGCAAAGTTACAATACTCAAAGTTCAAAGCAAAGGAAGATATTTGCTTTTAAAGAAATAGTTTTTTTTTAAGGACTACAACAAACAGCTGGTAGGGACAACAGTAAATTCCTCCTGGGTTAGTGACATCACTAACCCTAACATTTACATAAACCCCGCCCCCAGGAACACGCAGTCCATGTTGAGAAGAGGAAGAGTTGTTGTAGTAGAGCACATTTGTGAGTCTGCTCAAGCTGTCTTTTCAGATGTATTGCAATACAGTACGTAATACAAATGCAATAGCATGTCACTCTGTAGGCATCTTACAACAGTTCTCACATGAGTAATTTTATAGATAATCATGACAGAATATGCTAATCAAAGACTTGAAGATATTTAACTCCACATCAGCAACATAAATTCATCAACTAATCATTCAGAAACGTCCTGTTGCATTCTACATGTTGTCACTTCTTCTTGAGTCTCTCCATTATTGTCCGACTCCAGTTTAAACATAAAAGGCAGAACAGTTTCTGACATTTTAGTGCTTGTCTGCGTGAGGTAATCAGAGCTGCTAACACACATGCGCTGTTGAAGCTCCGCCGCCCTCTGTGCCGGGAGCAGCAGCTCATTTGCATGTAAAGGGACACACACGAAACGACAAGTTTTTACTGATCCTCAAAAAGGGACAACTTTAACATGCTGTAAAAATGATCTGTGGGGTATTTTGAGTTAAAACTTTACATACACACTCTGGGGACATCATAAGCCCTATTCGGACGGGACTAGTTTTCCAAACGACGTTTGAGTTACAATTCTTATCAACCTACGTCTGTGATTTCATGTACGGATTCGGACGGGACTAACATCTCCGTGTTTATTACCGAGGTAGGAGTGTCTGTGTTTTACATGTGGGCATTGCAGAAGATCACGTGTTCAGAATGCGTGGATTGCGTATGCGTATTGCGTATTAAGCACTTTGCATAAAGTAAAACGTCCTAACGTATTTAGTGTTTTGTAAACATTTGATAAAAATTGTAGTATAAAAAAACTAAACATACATTTATCATCATGATTTTATAGAACTGGGTTCTTATAATAAACCCACTGGAATAAAAAGATTTAACTTGTATAATTTACACGTTATGTAATTAAGTGCAGAAATGAAAGTAATCTTACATGAAACTGATATTACAGTAGCCAGTCTTAACAGTTTACGTGATTTGGCTCTTCTTGTTGATTTAATTTTTTTATTTCTTCGCAGTGTACCGAACACATCTACATCCATTATCTGTGCGCAAAAAGCAGAAACTTGAATACCGGCGCGATAGCGAGAGATTGTACGGTAGTTCACGTTGACCAAAACACACAAGAAAAAGCGTTTTGGAAAAAAACATTTTCGGCAATCACAGACATTTGCATTCGGACAGGATTAGATTTCTCTGAGGACCGCCGAGTTTGACGAAAAACAGTAGGTAATTTGCTCTGGAATTTTTACAGAGGTCGTGTGAGAAAAAGACAGACATGGCAGATTCAGACAGGATTAAAATCTCAAAGTACGTCTGTGAAACAGAAATTTCTCTAACGTCCCCCTGTGAAACTAGTCCCGTCCAAATAGGGCTATAGACTTATTTTACATATTGTAAAAAGGGGCCTTATACCACCCCTTTAATAAGGCACTTATAATGGAAGTAAACAGGGCAACATAAACTAGTGTGAATAAAATCACTTACTTCCAATATATACTTATATCCAATATAATTCAACTTTATTGTCATGACAGTATAATACTGGTGACATAACTTCCTTATTTGCATGGAGCTGAGCAGGTATTCTGTCAGACCGTTGTCTTGAATCAGCGAAGGACATCAGCTTGTCTCCTTCTTGTTGCCTGCACATATTTGAAATATCTGATGACAAAAACAAGACATGCTACATCTTTACCTGACACCGGTGGGTGACGGCCTCTGTTGATGTACTGGAAACACCTATAGGAATTACATCAGTGATGAATATCTAGATGAGTTGTAGATCTGGATACAACAGTAGTTTCACTGCAACAAAAAGAGAGAGAGAGACAGAATTTAGACTTTACATGTGAAAAGCATACACTACTTTTAAAAATTTGGGGTCAGTAAGATTTTTCTTTTTAGAAATGAATCCTTTAATTCAGCAAGGAGGCATTCAATTCATCAAACAAAATATTTCTATTTCAAATAAATGCTGTTGAACTTTTTTAATAAAAAAAAAAAAAAATACATCATGGTTTCTTTCCACACACAAATATTAAGCAGCACAACTTTTTTCAACATCAATAATAAGACATTATGAAAGATGTAAGTTTTATTGTAAAAGATTAAGAAATAAATAAAACAAACATGAACATTATATAAATTATGTAATATAGACATAAAGATGAAGTAACATGCTGACAGTGTTTACTTCCAAATGCTTCCAAGTAGGTGCAGAAAAGCCCTCTCTCATCTTAATTGAATCGGCACCTGATACTTGTGCAGATGAATATGTGATTGTAATCTGAACTAATGATAATGAAGAGCTTCCCTGTGTTTGCTGAAGCATGTGGTGAGTACTGAATCTGACTCAGCACTGCTGATTGTTAATGAGACCCTCCATCCTCAAGCCTCAAGGTTGGATTAGTGTACTATTCTGAGTTTTGGCTCCACTCCAGCAAGACTCTGGGTGTTAACCTAACAAGATAGAACAGCGTGTGTCACAACTTTTTTGGTCAATACTAGACTCCTGCCTGGAGCAGAGACCAGTCAACAATACACCAAAAATAGGATTTGTATGATCTAATTTATGTTCCAAAGGATTATGATAATTGTAATTGCTGAGAGAAAGAACAGCTTAAGATGTATCGTTGTTCTGTGAATTTTCACCGACAAACTCCAGTCATTTCAATAGGAATCACACGATTGGACTTTCTTGAGGAAGATTTCACAATAGTTTCAAGTTGATCACCATGCATTGACCAACAGAAAGCAGCTTGATTTGAATGTGACTTTTGTATGAGCTGTGCTTCATTCATCACTAAACTATTGACAATAGACAATGGACCTTTTTTGCTTAAAAAATGTGCAGTTCTAAATTGTGTAAAAATTTTAAAAGACGAGACACTACAGAAAAAAAGAAAAAGATTTTGCGCTTTTTGGCTTTTCATACATTTTATTTATTTATTTATTTTGGACTGGTGAAAAAAACATCCAAAATACACTTTCAAGTGTATCTTTTATAGCACTTTATCTATTTGCATCTGTAGATTTCAATTGCAGTAAATATCTTTAAAGGCCAATTTATCAAAATAAGGTTTTTTTTTCCTGCACTGAGCCAGACATTTCCACTTCAGTAGCACTTACATACAAACTTTACCGTTTTATTCCTATCTATATTCTGAAGGTTTTTACAGAGGGGGTTGTTCATAAATAATTTACCTGATTTTACGTAACATTTTATTCCTTAAAAAAATGTGAAAATGTACTTTTCTCTGGCTGTTGACAGTATTTTCTGATTTATGGAGTGTTAAAAAGAGATATCCAAAATCTCCTCTGTAAAAACCTTTAACTCTAATATGTCCAAAAAAAATGGATCAAGAATTTTAAACCTGACTTCATCCAATATTCAGTTTTTTGTTCTAGAAAATTATGCAAATTTTGCCTATTTAATTAGATAACACCTCATTTGCATATTTAAACAACATTTCAGAAAACTCTTAATTCTTAATGTAACCAATCAACTGGGGAAGTATGGTGATATCAGTTATTATTATTTTTACCCTATTGTGGTGTCTTGCCTTAAGATGATCAAACCCTGACAATCAAAGATAATCAAAAAGACAACAAGAGCATGAAATCAACAAGACTGGCTTTAAAGGGTAAGATCAACGCCTCGAATTCAAACCCAAAAAAAGGGACGTGAGAAAACAACCGCGAAGATGAAAAGAAACGGAGAATATGGTGGAGATGAAGTGTGTGAGCTGCTGTCTGACCACTTGTCAGAGATCTCACGAGCCGTGACATGTACATAATTAAAGCCGATCAAAGGGAAGCAGACATGTTCAGCTCCCCTCCAGCTGTAGCCTCATTAGTGAACTACCATTACCAGAGAATGAAAACATTACAGTGCATATTACCATGATTACACAAAACACAAGAATCTCAAACAACACATTAAACAGTCACAAAACGCTGGTTAAAATTTAATTCAGGTCAGACGGTGACTAAATTTTAACATTTGTCTTATTTGGGGCGAGGACGTCACACGCGGTTTGAGGGAACAGAAAATCAAAACAGCGGAAATCACTGCAAATTACAAAGGAACACAACAACAAAAACATGAACATTACTTAATATAACCTTATGCAACAATGTGGCCATACAAAACTCACCCCAATTAATTTATTGTCTGGGCCACTGATTATGCGAATTATGTGCTTGACGACATTTGTTCAATTAAGCCTATTATTTTTACATCTCATCAGGCCATCTTTAATATAACGCCACATTTTTTTGTCCCACAATGGTTTCAGATAGGTAAAAATAGTAGAGAAACACAGTTTATGTCACACTTCAACCCAATCCCTACCGTACACATAACTGAGATGCTAATTCACAGATAAGGCCATTATTTGATTTTAGTTAGACTGGGAATGGGAATGAATAGTAAGTGTAGGAATACTGCAAGTCGAACTGGATAAAAGTAACTGCCAAATTACATATTAGTAATTAAAACTGGGGTTAGCAACAGACAACCAAGATTAAGTACTTCCAAACACTCAAGTTCTATGGAGTCTGTTTAACAGGAAGCCTGTCAGCTCTTGTTAGTGTATAACCGTACCAGCACAGCGGTTCATCCACGCACGAGGCAGGAGCAGAGAGGAGATCGTTGTCACATGTGCTCCAGTCAATGACCATTCAGCACTCAAGCAGCCGTTTGAGAGAGAATACATAGTTCCTCTCGGTCTCATCTTCATACGACAGTGCGAAGTCGTGATTTAGATGAAGAGAGACTGTCACTTCAAGCTCTCAAGATTTCCTGGAGAGAGTAAATAAAACTGGCATTTGAATAGATCAAACATGCATGAACGACCGCTTCCAGGTACCAGGGCCATTTTTCCAAATGATATGTCAAGCATTCCAGCAAATGAGCGCTGCCTTGCGCATCCCAAAGTCTCGAAGAAAGAAGGCTGCAAATAACATTAACTGTCATGAAGGTGAACTTTTTAGAAACAATGGCAGATTCCTTTTTCATTCTTTGAACATCTCTGTCTGAAACAACTCTTTCTCTCTCTATCTCATCACTTGTGCTTTGTTCTTGGCCTCTGAAATACCTACTGTGTAAATCGGAACTAAAAGCAATATTACCATCAACCCTAATTCTCATAATAATAATACTACTATGATGACAAAGAAAAAGAATGGATGCAAACACACAACTTGTGTTTTTTAAATAATAAAAATGAACTAAATGGTTTGTTTAAAATTGAGATGCTCCGGTTGTTCAAAGCTGATTTGAGACTCAACAAAAATGATTAAACTGAACAGAAAGTTCTCCAGAACAGAAAGCACTTACTGTTATAACTCTTAAATGCACAGTATAAGCCTGTACTTCAGACATTTGTTAGAGGGTTTTTTTTAGAAAATGATGGTCTTAAATGTTCTTAAAAGCAAACAAATCAATGGCAATCTCATTCTTTTGTATTTGTGGTGCAGTGATTTTGGTCTGCAATACTGTTTCCCAAACACTCAATATTAAAAATAGGTTTGCAAAAAAAAAGGTCAAAAGTCATAAAGAAACAACATGTTCCTTTTTTTTGTCTTGGCTATGCACTTGTGTATTTACCCTGAGTTTGATTTCACAGCGTAATAGTGTGGATGAGTTCCTGTGACATGCCAAACACATCATTTAGAAGTAGCAGCAGCCAACCTTAAAATCCTCCTTGTCAGAAATGAAGTGTGTCCGCACACAGAGGCAGTTCACCCGTACTGTCAGGTCCGTAACAGAATCTGACAGAGATCAGATTCACGCACAGCCCAGCAGGGGAAGATTGACGCCCATATGTTATTATGAAACTAAAATACATACTCATAGCCAGTCATTTTTCTTCCTTAAAGGCACATATATAGTCTCCACAGACAGAGGAGGATGATCATTGGGCTAATTATCGTTTATTTTCCGCCAAAGCGACATCTAATGAATTAAAATGAGCACTTCTAATAGCTTAGTAAGGCTTTGAGAGTTTCTTTGACTAATTTCTAATGTCTAATGTAAGAGACTAATTAGTCATCTCAGTCTGGGAAGAGGCCAGGCCTGCAGCTAAACACAAGCACATCAGCAGGTCAAACCCAAATGGACCAGTACTCTGACAGACAGTGAGAGTTTTAAGCAGTATTAATTCCTTTTTCAGTCAATAATTTTGTTTATTTGATCATTGTTGTTCTTTTTTTTAATGTAATTTATCAGCTTAAAATAAATTACATAAAATACAAATAAAATTACATAAAAGCTAAAAAAAATTATAAAAAATTTTTTGATTGGGCTTAACCTAAGAACATACACTACCATTGAAAAGTTTGTGGTCAGTAAGAGTTTTTAAAAAATGTTTTTGAAAGAAGTCTCTTATGCTTACTAAATACACTAAAAATACACTTAAAAATACATTGTTATGCTTAAAAATACACTAAAATGAATAATATTGTGAAATATTTGTCCAAATTAAAATGTAAAAACTTTTCTTTTTGTATATATTTTAAGATTTCATTTATTCCTGTAAATGAATTATTCAGTTTTCAGTGTCAGCTGATCCTTCAGAAATGTTTTTAATATGCTGATTCGGTGCAATTAACATTTCTTATTATCATCAATGTTGAAACAGTTGTGCTGCTAAATATTTTCATGAAAACTGATACTGTAAACTAAAACTGATTTTATTACAGTTTTATTAATGAATAAATTAGAAAATAGATGTTTAATACACGCATTTCACATTGAAAATGTATTAATGTAATTTTACTGCACATTACTGTTTAAGTTAAATTTATTTTAAATATATATTTAATTTAACATAACAAAACGTACTGTATTTGTATAGTAAAATTTTGCGAAAATTATTTTAATATTTAAATTAAATGTCATTTTAATTCATTTTTAAGTAAACAATAATTCCAACCTAAATGACATACTCATTGGACAGCTTCAGGTTACTTCCGTCATCTGTCCTCCATCCCAAGTCTCTCCTTCATTCTTAATAGTTCATGTCCATATAGGGCCCATCGAAGGATAATTCATGGACAAGCCACACTTGTCAATCTTTTCCTCATTCTTCTTCCACATTAACATGGACGTGAGATGCTGCTATGAGATCAACCTTTCAGGCTCGCACTCGAGGAATGATTTACAATCCGAGATGCCGAGGCACATCTGGTGGGACATCTAAAAAGGGAAACGTGACCTTGACGTGATGATGTCAGCGACTGCATGTTTGACGTGAAGTCATCTTTAGCGTTCCCTACTCCCCTCTTTTTCCTTCTTGATGCCACTAAAACTCATCTCCTGCTGATCCTGCTCATATTTTGCACACTAATTTCATTTCATGTTTGTCTTTAAACATGCTTCCTTCTCTCTCTTTCCCTCTTTCTCTCTTTATGCATAAAGAACCCCGACAGCGAGAGGAAAAATGACAGTATTTCATCTGTATTGTTGCTTCGGCTCCCAGCATGCATCTAAATAAAATAACAGTAGAAAACACACACAAGAGGAGTTTTGCAGGCAGTGTGAGATGAGGTGCACTTGACGCTAATAGCACTTTGTCACTGGCGCTTCGGCTGTTCTATATTCTGAAAGAACAGGATACATTTCAATACATTTCTGCACTCAATGCATGTCTAAGTGTGTGGCATGCTCCAGGTTATGATTGTTTATGAGCTAATTTACACTTCATTGCATGTCATTTCATGCATATTGTAAACAAACCACTGCCTGAAGCAGGCCACACTCTACTTGAGTGGTAAGCCAGAATTAAGCCCCATTACCGGGCACTTCATTAATTCACCATGGAAACTCGGGCAAGAAGAGAAGAAAGTACAGAAAAAAAGAAGCCAAGACTTTGTTTACAATAGCAAACTGCTGTTTTATCTCTGTTAAAACTGTTCTGAACTGAACACTGAGGCAAGACTCTTCTACATTATTGATGAGGTTTTTGCTATTTTCAAAGAAAGCACATGAAAAATAAGATCTAAACACCAGTTTCAGTAATCCCAAACTCTCTTTAAAATTTCTGGGGATAAAATGTTCTCTCAGTTTCTAAGCAAAATGCACTAAGATTTAGAAAAATCATAAACTAACCTTCTCTTTTTATGAGAGCTGAAGTCTACAGAGAGTACCTTTGCTACCTTCACAACCTGCTAATTTGCTCTGCTCATCTCTCTGAGGCCACGTCTCGCTTCTCAAACAGTCCAGGGGCTGCTGTTACCAAAAAGTGCTAGACTAAAAACCTGTTAATTGGATAACTATAATTCAAGGGCAGTACATGTAATTATTCTGAATATTACTGTAGAAAATGCTAAGTATTTCCACCTTCCTAATATCGTGTAGGTCCCCCTCATTCTGCCAAAACAGCTCTGATGTGTCAAGACACACGAGACTCCACAAGACGTCTGAATGTGTCCTGTGGTATCTGGCAGAGAGACATTAACAGCAGTCCTGCAAGTTGCGAGGTGGGGCCTCCATGCATGGAGAGAACATTACCCAGCAAGGCATTGCCCAGAGCGCAACACTGCCTCCACCAATCTGCCATTGCGGAGGAGTTTACCCAGCTGGCGGAGGACCGGATGGCAGTGCCAACCGGACCCAGATTGTTTTCCCTTTTCCTCTCTCTCCTCTGGTCCCTCCTTTTCCTTCCGTATTCTTTTTTTCGCCATGTCTGCCCTTACCCCCCGGTACTGTGGCTACAGGTTTGTTTTTTGTTTTTACCTTATTGAAATCTAAATTAGGAATCAATAAAAATCGAAATCGTTAAAATTAGGGGTTTAACAATATATCATGTCAAAATATATCGCAATACAAAAATGCAACTATATGTATCGTGGATAGTTCACCCAAAATTTAAATTACTGTGTGTGAAAAAATTTAAGTTTACAGTTTTAGTGTCAGTACTACATTAAACTACTATACATATAATGTTAAATATAATGTAGAATGAAGCAATGGGGGAATATTTGTGGGTCCTGATAATGCCAAATGTCTGTTTTCAGCTTCAGCTTCAGAATCATGAATATTTTTATTCTGGTGTCACTATTGCCCCTTGCATTGGGTTATTAGAACCAAGTCCAAGCCTATTCATTTACACAGCCAATGTAATACCAAATTTAGCATTTTAATCAACAGTTGTTGTTTTTTTAACCATTTACCAGATGTCTTGGAGTATCACAATAATATTGTATCGTGAGTTCAGTATCGTGATATGTATCGAATTGTGACATGAGGTTATCTTTACACCCCTAGTGAAAATTCGAATGATACCCAACCCTAGTCTTGAGTCCCACGGAGGAGCTCCGGAAGGATAAAAGGAGGAGTGATGACAGTGAAGGACGAGAGAGGACCAGGCCTGGGACATTTATGTTGGTGTTTATGCGGCAGTCGTCCGTGAGGGGCTGCCACTTTACATTCATTTTGTGGTTAATGTTTAATTTGGTATTAAAGGCGGTTCCCGCCTCCTTCCTTTATCAACAAACCAGTTAAAATGTTATTCACTTTAACTGATGCCAAAATGTCATCCTAAAATGCCTGAAACATTGTCACCACCATATTTTTATGGTGTATTTATTGCTGAGCCCATAGCGCATATTTTTAATTTGAGTCTTCTTTCTAACTCCATTCCTAAAAGTTGGAAAGCAGCCTATGTTCTCCCTTTACATAAAGGTGGAGACCTATCAGAATTGAATAACTACCGTCCAATATCAAAACTTTCTGTTTTGTCAAAGATCTTGGAATAATTTGTGAATGTACAGTTAAAACAGTATTTGACTGACAAAAACATTTAAAATTAAAGCTGCAAGCAGCATTTATCGGGGTTCAAGCAGTTAAGGCCTTTAAGGCCTTTAAGAACAAAAGCATCAAAAGTTATTAAGTTTTATTTAGCAAACATTTAACCACTGACATATATGATGGAAAAGACCATTTACAGCCAATACAGGCCATTTAACATAGGAAATATATGGTTTTCAAAGCTTTTTGACAGTTATAGCACCTTTTTGCCTGAGTCTTCTTACAGTCTTGCCTGATCTCCACCACTTTTATTAGTTGTACTCAAAGTGTGCCCATATATATGTGTCAAATTTGTTGTAAATATGTTATTTTGATAAGGAGTTTAGACAATTATATTCAGTGGCGTAACAAGCCAACACCGGGCCCTTACGTAGGATTATCAAGGCGGGCCCCTTGATGACGCAATTGATGACATTGATGACGCAATGTCCGCGAGTAAGCTACCATGAATAGGGCAGGATATGATCATACACAGCATATAAGAGATGAGATGACTAACAAAATCAGGAGGAGCCTATGCTCACCAAAAAAAATAAAAACACTGGTGACAGCGCACCATAACACATTGTTAGGCCTAGGTCCAAATACATAAAAAAGATGCTCTCTTACATTATAGCGGGATTTTCCGGGCTTTCCTATGTGCAACTGCAAAGTTGTCGATTAGATCAGGATTGTGCGCACGGGCATTCTCAATTGACCATTTGCAGGGAGTTTGATTGACAGGCGATCTGACTAATCATAATCCGCCATTTTGTCCCACAAAGCAGTCAGGAGAGTTAGTAGATTAACATTGGAGGATTTAAATTTGAAAAACAAAGTGTACTGACGTCTTAGCACTTTAAAACAACATTCCTTTTATGTTCATTCATGTTTATTTTAATGCTATAAATTAACTAGAAGGAAGAGATGATTGGTTCACGAGCAGCTTTAACTGAGCCTCGAGTCTACAGCGATCTGTCAGACACATTAAAGAGTCACAAAACAGTATTTATTGTTTAAATGTCTCTAAAAAGTGACTACATTTGAAAGGTGAGACTTTTGTCGCTTTTCCATTACCAGTACCAGCTCAACTCAACTCGACTCGACTCAACTCAACTCGGCTCGGCTCGCTTTTCGCTCCGTTTTCCATTGCAGATAGTACCTCCACAATAGTACCTGGTCGTCATAGCGACGCCGCAGGAAACTGCTGTGACTTAATCTTCTACGCGAGATACATCCGCTGCCACACACACAGGACAAAGGAGGAAATCGAGTGTATGCTGTTTTTGGATGTTTTTGTTTTTGCTGTTTTTTATTCAGGATACTCCGTCTGGCGCGTGCAATGATGACGCAGTGAATAGTGACGATTCTCTCTGACCAGTCAGCAGTCTGCCGTGTTTTCACGTCACATTTTAGTATCGCCTCAGCTCGCCCCAGCTCGCTTAGAACCTCGCCGGAGGTGGTACGAAAAAAAGTACCTGGAAGCAGGTACAGGTACAACTTTTACACAGTGGAAAAAGTATACTGTGTTACACTGTGTAGTGGAAAAGCGCCATTTGTTTCATATCAAAAGTAATTGTCTGTCAGCGCGCAGTCTCCTCTCTGATCCGCAATGTATTTTTCACTGCGTGAGAACTTGGTGTGGTGTGAGAGTGGCGTCGCTTGTCAGACATAGCAACAGTAACTAAAGTGGGCGGGTCTTTGCGAATGGTCATTGACAGTATGGACGGGGATTTGCCAGTCCCAATTCAAAACAAATTTCATCACAATCCATCATTGTTCGTTTCAAACATGTGAGAGCATCAAAATGATCCATGGGTGAAATTGATTGGATTTAATTCATTTTTTTGTCAGTTCCTATCATAATTTTAACATTTTGGCGTTATTGTTTAGCTATTTACCTATGTTTTCAAATTTCCTTTGTTTTTTTGTTGTTGTCTCGATCGGACTAACGGCTTTGAAGATAAACACAATTTTTTAAAGCTCTAAATGACACTTACAAAAACCATAAGGCGAAACCTGGCATGTTTGGTATTGTTGGACTCGGCAAGGATTCAGGAGTCTCAGGAGGTCACTCCTGTGAAAAAACACTGGCATTGTGTCAATGACGTATACTGAGTTTTTTGAGATACACCAATGTTCTCATAGACTATCATGGCACCCTGGACAAAGACACTGCGTGCCAATTTTCAGTAGACTAACAGTTGGGTGCGCTTATAGCTATTTTCATGATTTTTTTCACTGTTATAGCGCCAACAATTGGCCAATTGTCACGATTTTTTTCATGTCAACTCAGATTGAGCTTATGAACATGTGACCCAAGTTTAGCGAAAATATCTCTTTCCGCTCACAAGTTATAACCATTTTATAGTGCCACCAAGTGGACAATTGTCATGATTTTTTTTCACATGACCTCAGAATGAGCTCATGAACATGTGTCCTAAGTTTTGCGAAAATATCTCTTTCCGTTCACAAGTTATAACCGTTTTATAGTGCCACCAAGTGGCCAATTGTTGCGATTTTTTTCAAGTGATCTCAGATTGAGCTCAGAAAGATGTACCCCAAGTTTAGCAAAAAAATATCTTTCCGTTCACAATTTATAACCGTTTTAGTAAAAGTGGCCCTGGTGCCATCAAATATTTTGGTTCCCCTTATCGACCGTTAATTGAAATTTTGAATTGTTTGGATGATTATTGATTGTCAGACTCCAGGGAATATTCCTGCAGTGGTTTGGTTCCGATCGGGCCAAAAACCTAGGAGAAGTTCGCAAAAATAGGTTTTTCAAAAAAATGCAATTTACTCGAAATTGGCGCCTGAAGGGCGAGCAAATCGGAGATAGCCATTTTGTTCGCCTTGAGCCAAGGATTCCAACGGTATAAGACACTTGATCCTGGGACAAAGGGTCTAAGAGTTATGAGCAATTTTGAACTTTTGGTTGCTGTAGCGCCACCTATGGGCCAATCGGGGTCATACTCTGATAGGTTGTCCCCAAATTGAGGCCTACCATCTGGCCAGGTTTCACGTCTCTAGGCCTTACGGTTTGTCCTGCACGATGCGTTTTACAAATCCTTACAATTACAATAGGGTTTCAGCATTTCATGCTTGAACCCCTAATAAGAATGAAGGCTTTTTGCCAGTTATAGCGCCACCTATGGTCCAATCTCCATGAATCTCTGCATGCTTCCTCACCATGTTCTGACACATATGCTCATCAATTTTTGTGAAGTTCTGAGTTTTCCTTTGGGATTTATAGGCTTTTGAGTGTATTTTGCCACGCCCCTTTTCTAAATGACCCTGTTACAGCCACCCAAATGCCAAAGTTCAACTTTTTTTCGATAATTATTGATCTAGAGAGTCCAGAGAATTGCCCTAGACTGGTTTGGTTTCGATCGGGCGAAAAACCAGGGACTAGTTCGCAAAAGTAGGTTTTGGACAAAATTCGACATAGCAGAAAATTTTCCCTGCCTACATCCAAATCGGAGATAGCCATTTTGTCCGCCTTGAGCCAAGGATTCCAACGGTATAAGACACTTGATCCTGGGACAAATGGTCTAAGAGTTATGAGCAATTTTGAACTTTTGGTTGCTGTAGCGCCACCTATGGGCCAATCGGGGTCATACTCTGATAGGTTGTCCCCAAATTGAGGCCTACCATCTGGCCAGGTTTCACGTCTCTAGGCCTTACGGTTTGTCCTGCACGATGCGTTTTACAAATCCTTACAATTACAATAGGGTTTCAGCATTTCATGCTTGAACCCCTAATAAGAATGAAGGCTTTTTGCCAGTTATAGCGCCACCTATGGTCCGATCTCCATGAATCTCTGCATGCTTCCTCACCATGTTCTGACACATATGCTCATCAATTTTTGTGAAGTTCTGAGTTTTCCTTTGGGATTTATAGGCTTTTGAGTGTATTTTGCCACGCCCCTTTTCTAAATGACCCTGTTACAGCCACCCAAATGCCAAAGTTCAACTTTTTTTCGATAATTATTGATCTAGAGAGTCCAGAGAATTGCCCTAGACTGGTTTGGTTCCGATCGGGCGAAAAACCAGGGACTAGTTCGCAAAAGTAGGTTTTGGACAAAATTCGACATAGCAGAAAATTTTCCCTGCCTACATCCAAATCGGAGATAGCCATTTTGTCCGCCTTGAGCCAAGGATTCCAACGGTATAAGACACTTGATCCTGGGACAAATGGTCTAAGAGTTATGAGCAATTTTGAACTTTTGGTTGCTGTAGCGCCACCTATGGGCCAATCGGGGTCATACTCTGATAGGTTGTCCCCAAATTGAGGCCTACCATCTGGCCAGGTTTCACGTCTCTAGGCCTTACGGTTTGTCCTGCACGATGCGTTTTACAAATCCTTACAATTACAATAGGGTTTCAGCATTTCATGCTTGAACCCCTAATAAGAATGAAGGCTTTTTGCCAGTTATAGCGCCACCTATGGTCCAATCTCCATGAATCTCTGCATGCTTCCTCACCATGTTCTGACACATATGCTCATCAATTTTTGTGAAGTTCTGAGTTTTCCTTTGGGATTTATAGGCTTTTGAGTGTATTTTGCCACGCCCCTTTTCTAAATGACCCTGTTACAGCCACCCAAATGCCAAAGTTCAACTTTTTTTCGATAATTATTGATCTAGAGAGTCCAGAGAATTGCCCTAGACTGGTTTGGTTCCGATCGGGCGAAAAACCAGGGACTAGTTCGCAAAAGTAGGTTTTGGACAAAATTCGACATAGCAGAAAATTTTCCCTGCCTACATCCAAATCGGAGATAGCCATTTTGTCCGCCTTGAGCCAAGGATTCCAACGGTATAAGACACTTGATCCTGGGACAAATGGTCTAAGAGTTATGAGCAATTTTGAACTTTTGGTTGCTGTAGCGCCACCTATGGGCCAATCGGGGTCATACTCTGATAGGTTGTCCCCAAATTGAGGCCTACCATCTGGCCAGGTTTCACGTCTCTAGGCCTTACGGTTTGTCCTGCACGATGCGTTTTACAAATCCTTACAATTACAATAGGGTTTCAGCATTTCATGCTTGAACCCCTAATAATTTTCAGTCAGGGTTCAGAAGTGGCCATAGCACTATCACTGCTGCTACATTAGTGACAAATGATATTACTGGGGCCTTAGATAAGAAGCAACATTCTGCTGCATTATTTGTTGATCTTTCTAAGGCATTTGATTCAGTTGATCATGGATTGTTATTGCCCAAACTACGTTCAATTGGTTTAAGTGAGAAGGCTGTTGCATGGTTACAGAATTATTTTGTAGATCGTACTCAATGTGTTTATGCTGAAGGTTATAAATCAGATTTTCTTGAGATAACTAAAGGTGTCCCTCAAGGATCAATCTTAGGACCCATTCTGTTTTCAATTTTTATAAATTATTTGGATAGAGATGTTCAAGCCAAATTACATTTATACGCTGATGATACAGTGGTTTACACCCAGGCTTCCAACATTTCAGTAGCAGTGCAGGAACTTCAGACTGCATTTCAGGCATTGCAATACACATTATTGAGTCTAAAACTGGTTTTAAATATACAGAAAACAAAGTTTATGGTCTTCTCAAAAGCTCGAGCACAACTACTTGACAATTTTGGCCTTTTGTCATTAGATGGGAGTGTCTTCATACAAGTACTCGGGGATATGGATAGATGATAAGCTTTCCTTCAATGAACATACAGTATTACTGCTTTAGTTAAGAAACTTAAAGTGAAGCTCGGCTTCAATTACAGAAACAAATCTTGCTTTACTTTTAGTGCCAAGAAGAAACTTGTGGAAGCTACTTTTCTGCCTGTAATTGATTATGGAGATATATTGTACATGCATGCTGCATTTTCCATCCTGCGTCATGTTGATTCAGTTTACCATGCATCACTACGATTCATAACAAATACAAAGTCCCTTACCCATCACTGCATTCTTTATGATTTAGTTGGTTGGACATCATTTAAAATTCGTAGACAACAGCACTGGTATATCTTTATTTATAAAGCTATACTTGGCAAATTTCCACTGCACCTCTGTAACCTCCTCTCTGTCTGCTCTGGTACCTATCAGCTACGCTCCTCAAGGTGGTTGCTTTTTAATGTGCCACGAGTTACAACCGAATTGGGAAAAACTGCTTTTTCTTATTTAGCACCTTGGGGGTGGAATAATCTACAAAAAGAGCTAAAGTTAGAAACCCTTATGTCCATAAATGAATTTAAAACTACTTTAAAGAGTGTTGTGATGGAGACATGTTCTTGTTTTTCTTAAGAGTCTCATTGTGTTTTATATTTTTATTTTTAACATTTTGTACTTTTTTTATTGTGAAAATGTAATTTGGTGTTTGTTATGTATGCATTTGTTGTGATTTGGCTGCTACCTTGGCCAGGTCTATCTTGTAAAAGAGATTCTGAATCTCAATGGGACCTCCTGGTTAAATAAAGGTATAATATTTCTGGCAATCACAGTTACCCATTTATTTTTAAAGGGACACTCCACCGTTTTTTCATATTAAACTATGTTATTCCCTTAACTAAGACAAGTTGATACATACCTCTCTCGTCTCTGTGCGTGCACTCAATTGTTCTGGGGCGTGGCGACACTTTGATAGCACTTAGCTTATGCCCAGTTCATTCATTAGGAACCAAACAGAGATGAAGTTAGAGGCGACCAAACACCTCCACGTTTTCCCTATTTAAATACAGTTACACGAGTAGTTACACGACCAAGTATGGTGACACAAAATAAAACGTGGCACTTTTCTAAGCGGGTGAAAAGGATAACTATAATGTATGGCGGAATAGTACTTGAAGTTGGAAGCACTTCGACTCGGCGCAGTAAAAAGTCACATTGGTTCTAATGACAGAAGTGAGAGGGAGAGGGGGAGAGGATTTTTCAGGAGTGACTTTTTCGAAGTGCTTCCAACTTCAAGTGCTATTCCGCCTTATTTTGCAAGGTTTAATCATGCTTTCCTTTGCTCTCTTGTTGTATTTGACCCTCTCCCTGTAAATGTGAGGCTGCTGTTTGGACATTTCTTCTGCTCTGCTCTAATGAGTGTGAAATGAAAATTACACTCAATGTGATTGATGTATGCGCGACATCAAAACTGTGCTTAAAACTGTGAAGAAATAAAATGTGCAATCAGATCACCCAGTGACTAAAGCGAGAGAGAAATGTTTTTCTAAAGAAACTTTATAATTAATCATAACATTGACCTACATAAACACTCAAATATGAATGTTTAATTGTATTTACATACTCACTGCAACCAAAACTACATTATATTTGCCAAAAACACACAGCCTCTGAGATATGTGCTAATATACAATGCTATATAATAAATATATTACCCATATATGGTGTATACACCCATGGTGAATGTGATTTCACCAAGTACAACATGTTCCTGCATGGAACAACATTCCAATCAAAACCAATCAGATTTGATGGGCAAGTTTACAGTTTATGGCAAGTTTAGGCTTACAACCAGTGTTAGGTGCTTCTACATCAGTGTCATTCACCTTATTCACCTATCCCTCTGATTTTAGGAATAAGTTATGGGTAGGGTTAGGTTTAGGGGTAAAGATATGGTTAGGACTATATTTTCGGACAGGAATGTTGTTCCAGGATCAACAAAATATGTTGAATATGCCTTACTTGGCCAAATTACGGTGACCATACACCCATAGCATATATATATATATATATATATATATATATATATATATATATATATATATACACACACACACATAAACAATGACTCATATAAGAATGTCGTAAGATATTGGACAAGACACAAATAAACCTGACATTTCCTGTCCGCTGGCACAGAATAAATACATCCTGTATAGATCCTGTATATTGTTTTAATAAGGTTTGGCTGCAGTTTTTAAAAATACAGTGCACACACATGCACACACACATGCACACACACACACACACACACATACATACACAAACACATGCTTGTACCATATGGCCAAGACAGCACATTGCCTCCTAAACTTTTTAAAACATTTATGATTGCAGACTGTAAGACACTAAACACAGACGTGAGCAGATTCTAGGACATTTAATCTGCTTCTGTGACTAAATAAGGTAAATGCATTGAAATAAAGAATTCTTCAAATATGTGACAAGATATGTATATCTTATTCACAATATATTATGATTATCAGGTTGTGACTCTTATTTGCTACAGCATAACAGACTACATGTTAAGAAAGGCCTTATAGTAACTAGTAACTATTATTAATAACTCAATAATAGTTTAAAAAGTTTAATAATTTCAACTCAGTCAAATATTTTGCATAGAGCAGAGTGTGAGTGGTGTGTTCATTTTCTCGGAAATCAAAGAGATCCTCAATTTAAAACTGAAGTAGAATGCTTTAAGAATAAAATACTTTTAAAAAACAGAAATTAATTAAATGCATGTGTGTAAGATGTTGGATTTCTCTCTCTATGTATACATCTAACTTTATGTATTCTACAGTGAAAACTATTTTAAAAAAATATTACATTTAACAGTAAATGTAATTTATAGAATATTACTGTAAAAAATGTATATAAAAAGTATGGACTACCTCATCATTTATAGTAAAAAAAAAAAAATATATATATATATATATATTTAACACACATCACACATGTACACAACCATTCAAACGTTTTGGGTCAGTAAGACACCTTTTTTAGGAAATTAATAATCGCAGTAAATGTTACAGAAGATTCAAATAAATGCTGTTCTTGTGAACTTCCTATTCACCAAAGAATCCTGAAAAAAGCATCATGATTTCCACAAAAATGTAAGCAGCACAACTGTTGTCAACATTGATAATAATAAGAAATGAAATGTTTGAGCACTAAATAGCATATTAGAATGATTTCTGTAAACAGTTATTTTAAAGCAACACTAAGGAAAATTTTTTACCTGAAAATAATGTTTCCAAAATCGTTTCAGTGGTTCATCAAGTCGTAACAGGGTGAAAGGCACTTCTGCATTCGCTTTGCGGCCCTATATCTGCTATAAACACACTAAGCAAGTTTGCCAAACCAGGTCACGTTTCTGTAGTTCGAATGAGACATAAGAAAACTACAAATTTGACATGCTTTACGGCAAGCGTTACAATAGTCATTATTTAGTTTTTCTTCGTTTCTGATGTCGCAATACATCATACTTTCATGAAATCATGCAACATACTCTACCTTGTCTGTGGACATCGTTAATTCCAAAGCCGGTGCTGGATAAACATTTAGCGTGCGTGCGACGGTAGGATGCGGGCGGCGAAATTATTTACGACAGCGGTAATGGACAATTCCGCTTCCAACCTGTAGGGCGACCGAAGAGGAAAAGTTATTTAGTGTTGCTTTAAATTGTAATAATATTTCACAATACTATTGGTTTAACACTATAGTTTTGATCAAATAAATGCCTTTTTGAGCAACCTTGCCAAATATCTTTCAAAATCATAAAAAAAATTTAAACATCAACTTTTGAACAATATTGTGTACTTTTACAGTAAAATATGGTTAAGATGTTAATATTTGTATTATTTTATCCATTTATTTTAATCTATTATACATTACATAATTTAATATCAATATGGCATCAGCAAACAATTGATGCCAGGACATGCTTCTCATATACCATGTCTGAATATTCTGTACTAGTATGCCAAAAGCAGTGTCAAATAAGTATGTCTGAATATATAAGACAGTTAGTGAAAAATCCACAGAAATAATCTCCCTTATTAACAGTCAAGAAGCAAGTTCTTCATGAAATTCAGTTTACACAAATAAAAAATGTGTATGCTGCTATGCTACAAAATCTGAAAACCAGGAAGTATCCAAATAGTTTATCTCAACTTTGAATATTATATCTGATGTTTTATCCTTTAAAATCCACATTGTTTAAATGTTTTGTTTGAAAGGTCTTCTTTTAAATAAATGCCACTTTCTTTGGAATTTTTACCAGTTATTAAATGCAGTGACATTCACACATTTTAAGTGTGACTGAAGTGGTCGAACTCTTTTTGGGACAACTGCATCTGAATCTCACAGTTCAAAGGTGGGAAAAGATGACAGAAAATGGATTTCTACAGGCTGAGAAAATATCAACTCATCATTCACAACTTTTGCAGCAGCTGAAAGCAGCCATCACAGGGTCTCTAATGTTGCTTTTAAGTTAGATTGTTTCTTTTCCTTTCAGAGTCCAGCTGAGATAAATGGTACGCCTGTGCCCAGCATGCGACTGAATTGCGAGCCAAATTTTTTTATAATAAATGCATTAATATTAGGCTCTCGTTTCAGATGCAGGAAGCTGTTTGTCTATTTCTTATAGAGAAATATAGCTGAAAGTGGCAGGCTGTTAACGCTATTGTATTGAAATGCAAATCTACTTTCAACAGCCCTGGATTATGAAGTGAATATAAATCTTCACTTTGAACAGATCTGTGATAGTTTACTCTTAACATACTGTTGAACCCTGAACTGCACTTCCAAAAGACCTAGTAACCACAGAATAACAAATGAACCTTTAATGCTTTATTGTTTTATGCATCTGAAAGCATTTTTGTACTCACACATGCAGGTTCCTGTCTAATGTTTTACCCGAGGGTTTCATTTTATTTATAGAACTGTGTTGAGTCAGGTGATTTTGTATCTCCATCACACTTTTCACTGCTACCTCTTTATTGTGTATTAATTTCTTTCTCTCTCATTCATTTGACCTTGCCTCACTGAGCTGTTTGGCCTGAAGTCCCAATAAAAGTTTGTAAAGGCTGATTATATCTCTCCTCTCTCCCTAACGTTCTCTCAGTCTCTCTGCCAGTATACACTCGGGATCTCAGTCATTAATTTCCTCTGATGGAATTCCTGAATCAGCTAAATGAGCAGAAATATTCCAATCACCATCTCCACACGGTTATTTACATAATAGCAATTTGGCTTGTGCATAATGGCAAAATAGCTTTTTTGCATAAGTACAAAAGGAATAATCTTAATGATTTTGCAGTCAAACAATTTTAGGCTTAATAGTTTGGTGATATCCTCAAATTTCAGTGGAAAAATGTAATTGCTTGCAGGGAATATAAATGTCCTCTCCACTTGTCTTGAGCAGTATAATAGTAGCCCAGCCAATCACACTCACATATATACACATACGTACACACATATGGATACATACAGGTGTTTCTTGAACACCAAATAAGCATAATGGAGTAATGGCTGCTGAAAATTCAACTCCCATCACAGGAAGAAATTACATTTTACGATATATAAAAAAAAGAAAACAGTTTCTTTATTGTAAATGCAACAATGTTAAAACTGTAATATTGTGGGGAAAAAATATTAAATATAAAATAACAGGACATTCATTAATTAAACCATTAAATGTTATAATCCAGTGAGATTTTCAAGGAGTCTGACAACAGCCGGTATGATCCACACGGAGATCTGATCTCACCATTATCAAGTCTGTCTGTGATTACATGAAGAAACATTAAAAACTGAGAAAGACTAAATCCAGAAGAACTGTAGCAACGTCTCCAAAACGCTTGAAGAAACCTTCCTGCAAAGTTACAGTACTGTGAAAAGCTTTAGGCACTTTATGCTGTAAAGTGAGGATGCTTTCCAAAATAATGCCATAAAAATATTTTATTTATCAATTAACTTCTATCAACTAAATCAAATCAATATTTTAGTGTGACCACCCTTTGCGTTTAAAACAGCTTTTGTCCTTAGTACACTTGCACATAGTTTTTCAGGTACTTTTGCAGGTTGGTTTCTTTAAGCCTCTTGGAGACGTTGCCTTTAGTCTGTCTCTGTCTTTTCTAGTCTTTTCCTGTTTCTTGATGTAATCCCAGATGGACGTGATGATGGTGAGATCAGATCTCTGTCTGGAGCAATGGCTGTTGTCAGACTCCTTATGCATACAAAAATCTCACTGGATAATAACAATTAATGGCAAAATAAATGTTTGTAAATGTAAACTGGTATACATTGGTAAAAAAAAAACGTGCAGAAGAAGGTGGGTACTGTACAGCTGAAGACCAAAGGTTTTGATGCATTGGCTTCTCAATGAGATGTTGAGAAAACAATATACCAACAACAGGAACGACAATGGACAGAGACAGAACAGTGTGAAAAGCTAAATCGATTGCTTCCAGAAGATTCATTGTTCTGATGTGTCATGAACAAAATTTCAACCTAAACCCCTTTTCCAAATGTCATACCAGTCTTTATTTAGAAATGAACGGTTAAAGCTATTGGTTTTTACAGTTGAGTGTGTTCACCCCAAAAAAAATCTTTGTGAAAGTGCAGCATGTCGTGTCAAAAAAATGGATTATCCTGGAATCTGAACACCCAGCAAGCTGACAGCAGCGCTTGAGCACATGCCCTGATCAATGTGACCTGATCTTAGAAATGCCATGGCTTTTTTCCCCACAGCACACAAATATCCCTTAAACAAATGCCCCTGCTTCGGCTCATCCTCACAACATCCACATTTTCATCTAATTGTCACATATTTGTATGATATTCCTTTGAGCTCCTCCAGATGAATTGTGAAGTAATTGCAAACTTGACATTTACCTTAATTAATAAATCATATGATAAACGGACGGGTCACCGTTCTGCTGTCAGCCAGACCCTGGACAGTATTTTTCCGAGGTGAGCCCCGTCACTGAAGCACATCTAGAAGTGTCTGGGTTTTATGTTTGCAGTGTCTCCGGTCCTGCTCTTGCTCTAGCTCTTGGTCAGTATGCAGATCGATACAGGAAGGCTCATGAGAGTCATTTAATGTCTGTGTGTCAATTATGTTTGACTGTACTCCAGTGGCTGAAAGTTGTTTGCGACGATAATGAAATACATAATGCATGATAGGAAGGGAGAAATAAAGAAGCTACTGTTCCCTCTAACACCGTGTCCTAACTACACGTGAAGCGACGCGCGATAAAAGGTATATTTTCCATGTTAATCAGAGTTTTTGTCCTAACCAGCCGCGACACGCGGCGATTCTATTTTATAAACGGATCCATTTGATTGTAATCTAATGAGAAATAATTGCAGTGCTCTGGTCAGCCGCTATAGAGTTAGTGTCGCTATAAAGTTAGAACCGATGAATGTGGTAAGGTTTGAGAATTATGTGTGACAGTGAGCCGAATCAGTTGCTATACTTTAATGTTTTCGGACCAAATAGCTCAATACCAGGGGCAATGCAAAACGCAAAGACATGTAAATTAAAAAGTCATGTTTTAAAGAAGGGTGGCTTGATTAAGTGGTGATTATAACGGATGATGGACACAGCACGGTAACAAAACTCAGATACATTTCCAACTGCATGCAAACTCAAAATGCCTTATTTACATGCATCAATTCATCTGTTTAAATGCTTTAGTTTGTTTTCATATTATAATAATATAATATAAAAACAAATTGAAGCATTTAAAATTATATATTATATTATATCAGTTTATTATATTATATTATATTATATTATATTATATTATATTATTGTAACACGGAGTCAGAGACATTCGAATCCATCTGCAAGGCTTTATTAAGAATCGTCAACAGGCAGGAATAATCACCAGAAAACAGGAACAACGTAGGTAATCCGGGACACAGTTCAATAGACAGGCAATGGTCGCAATGGCAGGTAGCAGGAATCGTCAACGGGGTACACAGTCCAGAGTCATACACAGAAAATCCAACACAGAGATAAACGCTCAGAATTACGACCATAGGGAACGATAAGACTTCGCAATTAACAAGAGAAAGTCTGCGCCTTATAAAGGCGATAACTAATGGGATGATGAGCCACAGCTGAGACGGAAAAGTACTGGGAACTAATGGGATGATGAGCCACAGCTGAGACGGAAAAGTACTGGGAACTAATGGGATGATGAGCCACAGCTGAGACGGAAAAGTACTGGGTCCGTGTGAGAAAAGAGTCCGGGTGGAACTAATATTCGGGTGATGGTTCCCGCTGTGTTCGGTCGAAAAGGGCCACAGAGGCGCTATTAGTGACAGAGCCCCTCCCCTGCGAACGGCTCCCGACGTGAGCTCCTCCTCGGCGCCGAGGTCTACCACGAGGACGAGGAGCGGGTTTCTCCGAGTGTTCCCGGTGGAATGTAGCAGTAAGTTGGGGGTCGAGCATGTCCTTAGAATTGACCCAAGACCGCTCCTCGGGGCCGTATCCCTCCCAGTCCACGAGATACTGGAGGACCCCGCCTCGGCGCCGAGAGTCCAAGATCTGGTTGATCTGATAAATGCTCTCTTCTGCGTCCATTAGGGGAGGAGTCTCTGCCGGAGCGGCCTCGTCCTGGTCCCCCTCTCCTCCCGGTTCCACAGCGGGCTTGAGCAGGGATACATGAAAAGTGGGTGAGATGCGGTAATGAGATGGGAGATCTAAATGGAAAGACACAGGAGTGATTTGTCTGAGGATTTTGAACGGACCCACGTACCTTGGGCTAAGCTTTCTGCAGGGGAGTCGGAGTCTCAGGTCCCGGGTGGAGAGCCAGACCCACTGTCCGACCTGGTATGGGGGAGCGGCTCTCCGGAGGCGATTGGCTTGGCGGGTAACTCGTTGGATTGCCTGTCGTAGGTTGGTGTGTGCTAGATCCCAGGTAGCTTCGCTCCTCCGTAGCCAGGTGTCCACTGCGGGGAGGTTAGTAGGTTCCCCGGACCACGGGAATAGTGGAGGTTGGAAGCCTAACACACATTGGAATGGGGTAAGTTGGGTGGAGGGCTTCCTTAGGGAATTCTGGGCGTATTCAGCCCACATGAGGTATTCGCTCCAGTCCTCCTGATGGAGGTGACAGTAAGCTCGTAGGAAGCGGGAGAGTTCCTGATTCAGCCTCTCCACTTGTCCATTGGATTGCGGGTGGTACCCTGACGTGAGGCTGACGTTGACATTTAACTGAGACCAGAGGGACCTCCACACACGGGACGTGAATTGGGGTCCTCGATCCGAGACTATGTCCTCGGGCAAACCATAAAATCTAAAGACCTGGTTGAGCAAGGCTTGAGCAGTCTCCCATGCAGTGGGAAGTTTGGGAAGCGGAATAAGGCGGCATGACTTGGAGAACCGGTCAATGATGGTGAGGATCACGGTGTGGTGGTGAGAAGGTGGCAAGTCGGTCATGAAGTCGACGGCCAGGTGGGACCATGGTCTCTCTGGGATGGGGAGAGGCTGGAGCAGACCGGCAGGGCGCTGGCGTAGGGATTTGGTTTGGTTGCATGTGACACACTCCTTGACGAAGGTTAGAATCTGTTGAGTCATGGAAGGCCACCAGAACTTATTGAGAACGAGTTCTCTGGTCGCCTGGACGCCGGGGTGGCCGGCGCTGGGATTTTCGTGGATCAGTGTCAGTACGCGATGCCGTAGGGGAGCGGGGACGTAGGTCAGTCCAGGAGGGCACTCCGGAGGAGCAGGATCTGTTTCTAGGGCCTCATTGATCTCGGCCATGATGTCCCATTGCACGGGGGAGACGATCTGGGAGATGGGAATGATGGTGGCCGGAGAGGTGTCTGATTGGGACAAGTCGTATTGGCGGGAGAGTGCATCCGCCTTACCGTTCTTGGACCCGGGCCGATAGGTTATGGTGAAGAGAAACCTGGAGAAGAATAACGACCATCTGGCCTGGCGGGCATTGAGACGTCTGGCGGTTCTCAAGTACTCCAAGTTCTTGTGGTCGGTTAGAATGAGAAAGGGTATGGTCGAGCCCTCCAACCAGTGTCTCCATTCCTCCAGGGCCGCTTTCATGGCCAACAGTTCTCTGTCCCCGACGTCATAATTACGTTCCGCGGGATTGAGTTTGCGAGAGTAGTAGGCACACGGGTACAATTTCTCTGGGGTTCCCTGGCGTTGTGACAGTATTGCTCCGATACCTGTGCTGGAGGCGTCCACCTCCACAGTGAACTGACGTTGGGGGTCTGGGTGTTTCAAGATGGGAGCCGAGGTGAAACGAGTCTTCAGATCTTGGAACGCTTTCTCGCAGAGCATAGACCATGCCAGCTTGTTGGATCCACCTCCACTGCGAGTGAGGGAAGTTAGAGGAGCTGCCACTTGACTGAAACCCCGGATGAATCTTCGATAGAAGTTGGCAAACCCCAGGAAACGTTGGAGGTCTTTGACGGTTTGGGGACGGGGCCAGTGTAGCACGGCGGAAACCTTGCTGTCATCCATCGTGACTCCCTCAGCAGAGATGATGTATCCTAGGAAGGAGACAGTGGAGAGGTGGAAGGCACACTTAGAGAGTTTGGCGTACAGCTGGTTCTGGATTAGTCTTTGGAGCACAGCCCGTACGTGTTGGACGTGTTCGGACAGGGTGTCGGAGTAGATCAGTATGTCATCAATGTAAACTATGACGCACTTGTTGAGCATATCTCGGAAAATATCGTTGATAAGGGCCTGAAAGACAGAGGGACTGTTGGACAGACCGAAGGGCATGACCAGATATTCATAGTGGCCAGTCGTCGTGGAGAAGGCCGTCTTCCACTCGTCACCTGCCCGGATGCAAATGAGATTGTAGGCGCATCTCAGGTCGAGCTTGGTAAAGATACGGGCAGTGCGGAGTTGTTCCAGGGCTGAAGGTACCAAGGGTAGGGGATAACGGTACTTGGTTGTTACTTCGTTGAGGGCTCGGTAGTCGATGCAGGGACGCAAGGATCCGTCCTTCTTTTTTACGAAGAAGAAGCCCGCCGAGGTAGGTGAGGTGGAGGGTCGGATGAACCCCTTGGCGAGTTCCTCGTCGATGTATTGCTGCATGCTCAGAGTCTCGGGTTGGGACAGGGGGTATACACGACCCTTGGGGAGCGTGGCTCCAGGTAAGAGCTCGATGGCACAATCCGTGTCCCGATGAGGTGGAAGCTGGGTGGCTCGGGACTTGCTGAATGCAGAGTGGAAATCCCAGTAAACCTCGGGAAGGTCCTGCGGGGGTTGACTTTCAGGTTGGGGAACTGGAACCACGTGATTGTTCCTCTGTGGGGATTTGAGACACCTCTGGAGACAAGATTGGGACCACTGGGTGATGTCCTGATCCTTCCAGGAAATTTGTGGATCGTGGAGGGTGAGCCAGGGGTGGCCAAGAATAATGGCGTGGTGAGGTGATTGGGTGACATGGAGCTGGATGGTCTCGGTGTGCAGGGAGCTGGTGATCAGTGTGATGGCCTCAGTGATGTGGTAGATCTTTCCAGCACCTAGTGGTCTTCCATCCAGGGCTGCCACCGCCATAGGGGGGTCACATGGAACAAGAGATATGCGATGGCGATTAGCAAAGTCTTGGTCAATAAAGTTACCGGCCGCCCCTGAGTCAATAAAGGCTTTAGTCTTGATGTGGCGACCGTGGACGATCAAGCACACATCCAACAAGAGAGAGGGTGACAAGGAATTGTGGCTTACCCGAGTGCTGGTGGTTCTAGGAGGACGAGCGGAACATTGAGCTCGGAAGTGACCAGACTGACCACAGTAGAGGCATAGACGATTTCTCATCCTTCTCTCGCGCTCCTCATCAGAGAGGCGGGAAAATCCCACTTGCATGGGCTCCTCCAGGGTGTGAGCCGAAGACTGGGGTGAGGCGAGAGGTAATCGTGGTTGGCGACTCCTGCGAGAGCGGAGCAGATGGTCCAGTTTGATCGCCATCTCCATATACTCCTCCAAAGTCTTGCTCTCATCCCGACAAGCGAGCTCAGCCTGCAGGTCCGTGCGAAGCCCTCGACGGAACATGGCCTTAAGGGGTTTTCCCTCCCAGCCCGCCTGGGCTGCTAGCGTGCGAAACGTGAGGGCGTAATCCGCAGCGGTGGAAGATCCCTGGCGAAGGTTTAATAGTTCCTCCTCCGCCTCCTTGCCATCCTCAGCGTGATCAAACACCTCCCGGAATTTGGTGAGAAAGTGCTGATACGACGGGAAAACCATCTGTTGGCCCTCCCACAAGGCCGTTGCCCAGCTCAAGGCCTTACCGGTGAGAAGGGTGCAGACGAGGGAAACCTTGCCATCCTCCGTCACAGAGCCCGGCGGCAGCGAGTTCACATAGATGGCACACTGCATAAGAAAGCCCCTGCACTTGCCTGGAGAGCCGTCATACTTCTCTGGAAGTGCCAAGCGGGGTGCGTGTATTCCCGTGGGGAAGACCGCGGAAGACGGCGCGGTGGGGGCTGCAGTGGGAGGATTCGATGCAGTGGGGTCTTGTTGCACAGCCTGTGTGAGCGACCGCATAGACCGCACCAACTCCTCGGTCATGGTGGTCAGCCGATCCAACTGTTGGTGATGCACAGTCAACAGAGAGGCTTGCCGTGTCACTTCAGTAACCACTTGATCTAAAGCCGCTGGATCCTGAGGTGGCGAAGTCTTCTGTAACACGGAGTCAGAGACATTCGAATCCATCTGCAAGGCTTTATTAAGAATCGTCAACAGGCAGGAATAATCACCAGAAAACAGGAACAACGTAGGTAATCCGGGACACAGTTCAATAGACAGGCAATGGTCGCAATGGCAGGTAGCAGGAATCGTCAACGGGGTACACAGTCCAGAGTCATACACAGAAAATCCAACACAGAGATAAACGCTCAGAATTACGACCATAGGGAACGATAAGACTTCGCAATTAACAAGAGAAAGTCTGCGCCTTATAAAGGCGATAACTAATGGGATGATGAGCCACAGCTGAGACGGAAAAGTACTGGGAACTAATGGGATGATGAGCCACAGCTGAGACGGAAAAGTACTGGGAACTAATGGGATGATGAGCCACAGCTGAGACGGAAAAGTACTGGGTCCGTGTGAGAAAAGAGTCCGGGTGGAACTAATATTCGGGTGATGGTTCCCGCTGTGTTCGGTCGAAAAGGGCCACAGAGGCGCTATTAGTGACAATTATATTATATTATATTATATTATATTATATTATATTATATTATATTATATTAATAAGCCAATAAAGAATTGATCTAACAAGGGGATTGTTTAGGGCGATTTCCATTAGAACGTTTGAAAACCCCTGATATAGACAGTCTTGTAAATTCTAAAAAATAATGCAAACACCAATGCAAAATTTTCTATTATATCCTAAACATTTTGTTAACAACATTCATTACTTCAATGAACTCACTGTTTCTTCCTTAAATTAATACATTGTTAGCTAAATGCGTGATTTATTCATTTCTGAAATACATAACTTGACAGACACCTCTGATAACAGATCTAAATTGTAATGTAGACATGCATTTTCTGTAAAGCTGCTTTGAAATGATATGTGTTGTGAAAAGCGGTACACAAATAAATGTGAATTGAATTGAATAAGAAATAAACCAACATTTTGATGATTTCATGCTGTCTGTTGCCAATAATTGACCGTACAAAAACATGGCTGTCTCAAACCACCTCATTGTAACTGCTTAATTGTTATATTATATTATATTATATTATATTATTATATTATATTACATTGAGTATTGAACTGTTCTGCCTGATATTTTTTTATGTTTCATAGAAATTCTTGGTAAATATGCTTAATTTAGTGACTTCGGAATTAACTGCTATAGTTATAAATATGATTTAATATCACTAAGTCACATCAAGGGTCAGATCAAATAGAAATAGCACATTCAATTTAAGTTACAACTGCATGATGTAACCACTTTTTGTGTAAACGTGCGTTGTACAGGTCTGGTATAAAAAAAAATTTGCTCAGGTGTTCAAAATGTCCACCCAATATTGAAAAGTTTTGCTCAGCAAGGAAAAAATTTGAGGGAACATTGATGTGGTCTCTTACAAGAGAGGAAAGAGCTGGAAGGAGAGTGAAAGAATGATGGAGAATGCTATACTTCTAATCAGATGTTAATAATGTCTTGAGCGAGATGAGAAATGCAGACACGGATCAATCTGTTCTTAGCCATTTGTGAGGATCACAAAATGAAAACCGATACAGAAATTATATTACCGAACACGTCAACTGGCCTCCATCTGTTCGCATTTAATTATTCTCACGTCGCGTATTAAAAAACGGGCAAAATAATGCAGAACCTCATAACACAATTGAGCTTCCTGTGCTTTGAAAATTATTAAATATTCTTTTATTCTCCTTGGAAGACATTCGCCGAATCACTCTGTCCTCATGTAACCTCATTTAGCCTCAGGGCTCTGAATCCTCTGTGATTTGTTTGCTGTGCAAGGGATTTGATGTGTTATAAATTAGTCAAATGCTAATAAATATGAAGTTAAAGTGTGACATATTGTGTTTTTGCTGCATCTGAAAAAAGTGAAAGATCGTAGACACATCAGTTTCTGATTCCTTTGGTATTTAATGCTATCTTCGGGCAATTATATTTATTCATTTGTATTGTTTGTTTATCTATTTATGTATTCAGGGTTGTTTTTCTTGTGAACAATAAGGAAATTAACTGATGTGCTTTCTTATATGTCTGAGGTAAATGCAACAAACCAACACAAACACACACACACACACACACACACACACATTATAAACTGTCTCAAGGGAGGGAAAGTGAGAGGAAACTAGAAGAGAGGATGAAAGAGAAAATTTAGATTCCCGCTTTTGAAATCCCTATCAAAGCATATTGGTTTAAGTGAAGCAACTCTAAACTGCATGGCCTGAGATGATCCCCTAAACCTCTACTGGGCCATGGAGAGAGAACAGGAGAGATGAGGGGATTTAATAGACACTGCAATTAAATTAGGGTTCCCTTGTGGCACTGGTTCTCATTTTGGTGGTGGGGGTGATGCCCCTTTTTAAAAAGTAGAAATATTTTTGCGGCCGCCCCCCAGAATTTGAAATCTTAAAAATGTTGAATAATGAAAAAACACATCATTGACATTCATTAATTTGGCTGGTACTTACAAACACACACACACACACAACTGAGAAGAAAAATGTCTTGATTTTGTCCATCGGGAATTGATTGGATCATTGGATGGTTGTGGTTTGCTATTGCTGTGATGATCTCATGTGAGTGACGGAATGAATTCCAAACGGCGTTTTTGCACCCTTGAAGGGCACCTTGGGAAGGGGACGCCATTTGTAGGAGGCGCGTTCCAAATGAAAGTGAACAACTGAATCCCTTAATGAAGGGCCCTTCCACAAGTCCTCCCGATTAATTTTACATTTAGATCTGGCAGGAGAGTTGGAGTTAACGTATAAAAAGAATAATTTAAGTTGTTGTGATATTACACACATTTTCATCATGCATTTCATATTAAGTTTAAAACAGTTTCATAGGTAAGAAATGATAAGGAAACCACACACACATATATATAAAATATATTTAAAAAACTTCACTAAAAAATTTACATTTTTATATTTGTATCATATTAACAATAATAAGATATTCCTGATGTCGCTGCACAGCCGCATTGTCCTGGTTACATTCCATGTGAAGCTAATGAGGAAATTACGTGGTCTTTTATTGCTCCCTTCGCCAAGTGTGTTCCAAACTGCTTCATCGTGACACACAAGTGCCCTACTCCCTCCAAAGTCGCCACTTCAAGGGCTCTGCACTTCGGAGAGAGTAGGGCATAAGGATGCTCACTTCCGATTGGAATTTGCCCAAGTTGTCCTGCCCTCGCAATAGTAAACACGTCATCAGAGAAGAGAAGAGGTGTCGTTGCAAGATGGAGGGGAAGTCATTTTGATTAGGGATGCCTATATATCGGCTACCATATCCGTATCGGCCGATATTCATTTGTAATGTTATCGTTATCGACACGATAAGAAAATTTTGCCGATACCTTCAAGTCGATAAATTTTTTATTATTTCCTTCAGCTGAGACACGTCAGATGTGCACTGTTCACCATCATGGTTTTTAATTGCTTAAAATATGATTAGGATCACTTTGAAAAGGAAAATACATACTGAAAAAAATAATGAGTAAAATTTAGATTTTACACGCAGATTTAAAGGGGTCATATTATGTTTTTTCACTTTTTCAACTTTAGTTAGTGAGTAATGTTGCTGTATTGGGCATAAAAAAGATCTGCAAGGTTACAAAGCTCAAAGTCCACTCAAAGGGAGATATTTTATTTAACAGAATTCACTTTGCAAGAACTTCAACGAACGATACATTTGGACTACAACGCATTTTTTCTGGGCTTCATGAAGTCACAATGTTACTCATTTAAATAAGCCCGCCCCCGGAATATGCAAAAAAGGGGACGAGGCCTGTTTGAGCTGCTCTAATGTCAAAGAGATGCTGTTTTTTCCACCGCTTTTCCAAAACTCATTTGTTTGACCTTCCTAAGGCTGACGAACTAGAGGTCAAAATTTATTTTAAACACTGTTCCTGAAGATTATAACCCCAACGTTTATCTGTGTGCAGCACATTTTACAGAGAACATCTTCCAGAACCTAAGATGAGAACAAAGCAGGCTACGCACAAAAGCTTCTCCTGAAATGGAGCAGTTCCAACTTTGTTGGGACAATCTGTTGTTTGTGGATCACAACTGTAAGTATGTCTTATTTTTTGTAGTTGCGTTTTCTATTAACAGTTCCAATTATAATTTTTATAGTTGCTAAGATGTAAACAAAGGGCAAAGCTGTTTGCCTTCACTAGCCTGCTAAATAACATTACAGTGTTGATGTAGTGTTTATTGTAGCGTTTATAAGTTCTCGCTTTTGTAAGACTGTTCACCGCCCCTTTGGAAAATGAACCATGGTTCTGTGATTGATCACTGTTTGTATTACCATTGTTTTCCGCCAAATATCATGATCAAATAGTGTATAACATCTCATCTAAATAGCATTCGAAATTTACGGGGGGGAAAAACTCCCACTCTGAAACGTCCTGTGAAATCCGTGCTCGCAAAGTCTGTGAATGAAATCCGTTCTGGACGATCCTCTTGTTTGTTCGATTCTTAAGTCTGAAACAGGCTTGAATTTTGATGATTGAACCATTGAACATTGAACACATTTTTATTTCGGAAGGAGGTGCTTCATCGAAACCAAAACTAAACGGCACGTTCAACCAGACTGGGGAGAGGGGTGCTGTAATAATGTAAATTATGTGGAAAATAATGTGTTTTTTGAAGAATCAAGCATGAAAGCATATTCTAGTTCCGAATTCTCCGATTCGTGCATGCGACGCAAACGCAGGTCAATGCAGAAACAAAAGGGTAAAGATGCTCCGAAGACAACAAGACGCTGTGCAGTGCCAAATTGTGAAACAACACAGCCTTTGCATTACCTTCCTTCTGATCCCAACATTAGAAAGGAGTGTATTAACTTTATTTTTAATGAAGTTCCAGACCGCGTCAGTAATTTGTTCACTTCATTTCACCATGGATTCATTTACAAACAAGGCACAATTCGACACAGGATTTTCAGAAAGATTTAAATGAAAAGACGATAGTGTACCGAGTATTTTGGATCCGACAGTAATATCGCACCACACTGGGAGTAACTGTTTTTATTACGTGGTCACATACCTGAGAGAGTATGTATGCGTTTTTAACCTGTATGGCTGAATTTCACCGGCTGCCATTTCTCAACATACCAGTGGGCATTTACTTCCGAGTCTACAATCCACCACGCCTATTCAAACCGCGTGTTTCGATGAGGGGGGTCAAAACAGGTTATGTAAAAATCTTGACAAGTGGACCTCAGAGAACAGTACAAAATAATAGAAAAGGGCAGTTTATGACCCCTATGACCCCTTTAAAGTTTACTCTGTTTTAAGTGCATTTTACTCAAACAATACACTGAATTAAGCATGCTTTTGAAGTAGGCTACATGCTTTACTTAGAATATCTAAGTTAAGTAAATAATACAGTAGATATTGTGTAGACAACATATCTACATAGTAGAAGTAATGTGGTACCAACCTGAACACAGAGACCTCAATACTTGGTACACAATACACAATAACGGTAACATTGCTAAATTTTAATATTGGCGTATCCCTTATTTTGATTAAATAACATGATAGCACAAAACATTATGTGCATGGATAAAACAATTATAATAAATACTGCAATATTCCATAAACAATAATAATTGTTAATTTTGATTTTATGATGACTAAGTTTATATTTTTTCCTGATAAATAATACAATTAAAAAAGTTAACTTTTTTGTAAATAGGCCTGTCATTTTTGTATACTGTCCATGTTGCAATAAATAAAATAAAAACAATTTTTTTTAAATGGCTCCTTCAATGATCCAAAATAAATTAATAAAAACAAAAACAAACATTTTACAAGAGCATTATGAAAGGAATATATTTAAGGTGGAAGAGAAGAAATAAATATCAGACATCAACAGAGTATGTGTGAATGTGTGAAATCTCAAAAGATTTGAATAAACACTTTGAGGACCACTGCCTCAGTATTCCACACTTTGAGGACCACTGCCCTAAGGGTTTTATATTTACACTCCGTAATATTACAACAAAGTTACACTACAGGACTGCTGAACCGGTTTTATTGCCATTTATTGTCAAGAAAGTTCTATCGCCCCACTTGAAATATTTGGATACGGTACATAAAATAACATTAAGGGACAAATGCAATTTTCTGTTCATTTATTTTTAATGCACAACCTTTAACGTTGCTCCTGCTAACAGATTAAAAGATATTTGAATTTAAATTTTATGTTTTTGTAATGAAAAACTCTGTTTGGGTGACATATTTTTATGGTGAGGGTAATGTCACTCTCTTATGTAGCGTTCCTCATGTTCCATTAAGGGCTAAGTTCTAAAATTACATCCAGATGTTTCTGAGAATTAATGATCTCATTCAGTTTAATGCTCATAAGACCTTCTTTGTTTCTTAAGAGCATGTATAAATGATAAAGTAAGATTGATTAAGCTTTAAAGTGTGTGTGAGTAAACGAGTGTGTGTACTTTTATGTGTGCTTTTAATGGTAAAATGGTAGATTGTTAGATAATATCTTTTCATAAATGAAAGAAAATGGATGAAGGGGGAGAGTAATAAATAAATGGATAGTTCCCGTTGAGAGAAGAAGAATGCTTTATGGCTAAAAAACAATCCATTATAGACAAGCCCCTGTGATGAATGCATACTCACATACAACGTGCCTATATATATATATCGCCCCACTTGAAATGGAATTGCTAGTGGAAGGAGGCAAACTGCAGGTTATAATGTATATAATGTAGTATAATAATATATAATCTAGTGTCAATTCCATAACAATATGCATGTTTTGCAGTACATGTGAATCTGATGGATATTCTCCTGACATAATCCTGACATATTATTATTAAAGCAGAAGAGACACTACCTAAACATATGTTTGCAAATATGTTTATATATTTGTGTTGTGCCAGCAATTTAAGCAGTGTATGGTGTTTCTTCAACCACAGGCACTTTTAGGGCTAATTATATAAAAAACGAACTAAAACCTAATTTTTTTTTTTTTTTTTTTTTTTTTTTAAGAAATTCATACTTTTATTCAGCAAGTATGCATTAAATTGATCAAAACATTTACAATAAAGATTTCTATTTCAAACAATTTCTTTTTTTTACTTTTTATTTTTCAAAGAATCTTGAAAAAAAAAAAATTTATTACAGTTTCCACAAAAATGTAAGCAGCACATCTGTTTTAAACATTGATGATAATAGGAAATGTTGCTTGAGCACCAAATCAGCAATTTTAAATAATTTCTGAAGGATCATGTGACACTGAAGACTGGAGTAATGATGCTGAAAATTCAGCTTTGCAATCACAGGAATAAAATATATTATAAAATATATTAAAATAGAAAACAATTATTTAAAATTGCAATAACATTTCACAATATTACTGTTTTTATGTTATCTTTGATCAAATAAATGCAGCCTTGATAAGCATAAGACTCTTTTAAAAACATTAAAGGTATAGTTCACCCAAAAATGAAAATCATTTATTTATTCACCCTGCTGTTGTACCAAACCTGTATGAATATCTTTCTTCAGTTGATGTGCTCCATTAAATCCCATAGTATTTTTTTTCCACACTATGGAAGTCATTGGGGTCCATCAACTGTTTGGTTACCAACATTCTTCAAAATATCTTCTTTTGTGTTCAGCAGAAGAGAGAAATTCATACAGGTTTGAAACAACTAGAGGGTGAGTAAAGGATGACAGAATTCTAATTTTGGGGGAAACTATCCCTTCTAAAAAAATTAAAAAAAATCTCACTGACCAAACTATATGAAAGCATTCAAATGCCTTGTTGGTGAGTAAATAATCACTTGTGAAAATTTTGTTTGTGTTATTTTCAGTCCAGATGTGACTGTAAAAATAATGCTAAAAGTGTGACATTTTTATTTATTTTTTATTTACGTGCATTAGGAAATTTGATCTAGCAAGATAAATAAATGTGCCATTTATAATAATTATTTATTTTTTAAATCATTTCCAGCACAGAATGCTATTAAATTATGATACATATTTTGAGACGTGGTGGAAATAAAATTTGCTGGTAAAAAAAAAAAAAAGAATTTTCCTCTAATGCATGTAATGTTTAGTCTTATATTGTTAATTTGATAGTGGCCATGTGATATTGTAAAAAGTGTGGTTTCTTTTTTCAAGAGTTCACACAGCCAAAAGTCCCCATTGTTGAAGAATCCGCCGCACAAGTGCAGTGCCAATCAAATCTGACACCTCCTCCTGCTTGTGCACCTGTTCGGTGTCAGTCAAGTTGTTACAATAGAGAAGATTTTCTGCCACTGACACCTCACACATTCACATTGGCCTTCATACACAAGTGAACACCAAATGCTTGAGTGCAAAATATAACGAGCATAATTAAAATAGCATAAATGCACAATGCATGTTTATCGCATCTAAACCAAACCTCAACATAGCTGCATAGCTGCTGGTTTGTTGCTAGTCCAACATGGACCAACTAAAAACCATAACTGACCAGCTTGAATCAGCCAGAAACATATAAAACCATCAGGTGAAGTTAGTTAAAAAGTTATAGGCCTACTAGCTAACACATTTTTAATGCAAGCAACATTAAAAATGACTAAGAAAAATAAGCCTTTTGCATTCTACCTAACCAGTTGTTAGCTACAGAAAACAATGGGAGAACAAAATGGCATGAACTATAAAATTATCCTATCATTCTCAATTGTCAACAAGTCAATAACACCAAATGCACAGAATAAAGAAAATACTAAGTGAAAATCAGAAAGAGGATGCTAATCGAACAAATGTAGAGTGAGAAGTGTTGCGTATGTTACATCATGTCTTCAGATCTTCACCCGAATGTCACATCTACCTTTGAAACATGCTTTTATCCCCCAAAAAATTGGATTTGAAAGCAGTTTATGAACGCAAACAGTTTATACAATCTGACTGCACGTGAAAGTTATAATTATCTCAGAAAGCTCTGCCTTCTCTTCCCGCAGAAGTAGAAGCATCTGCACTTGCTTGAAATAAACAGACTGGACAGATGAAAGTGATGTTTTAATCAGGACACCTGCAGCTGTCACATCTGTGTGATTTAAAGAGCTGATATGCGGATCTGGACGGAGGGGGAGGGAAGGCTGAGGCAGATATATGTGTGGACACCACTTCAGTTGAAATGAGGAGACTGAAGACAATATCTCAGTCAACTGAGGACGTCAGAGAAAACTTCTTCCTCAGACCAAAATACACACAGAGAGGTCATGTATTCACCCTCATGTCGTTCCAAACCGGTATGACTTTCATTCTTCTGTGGTACACAGAAACAAATTTATATTCTGAAGCACTGTTTGTGACCATACAATTAAAGTCAGTGGGGTCCAAAACAACCCAAACCCTACTGGCTTATTTTAAAGACATTAAGTCATATGGGTTTGGAACGACCTGAGTAAATGATTAAATTAACTATTCTTTTTGAAAATTACCTTTCATGTAGTGTGTAACATAGCTCTAAGTAAATGTAAACATCCTGCAAAGTTTTAAATCTGAAAGTGCACCTTATATAAAGTTATTGTCTTTCAAAAGTAAGAGTCGACTCTGAGTCAATGAAATTAATTGTCATAAGCCGTTTCGTTGTGACGTCAAGGCGAAACATTAGCATATTGCCCGCCCACTTATTGCGCGCACAGACACCAGGGAAAACTTGAACCTCAAACTGGCAGCTGATTCCTGTGGATACTGGATAGCATCATGTCGTTTTTTTTTTTTTTCACTGCCAAAGGACGAGCATGTGAAGAATCCGTGGTTAAAATTCATCTTTACCACGATAGTACAGCAGTATAATCCTAAACTTTTGCTGTGTTCCCTTTATTTCACTGACGACTGCTTCTCAAATCTCAGAGTTCAATGCAGGATTCAAAAACCACTTGCTCTTGAAAGATGGTGTTCAAATACTTAGTTTTGAGTTTTATATTATGTAGGTCTCCTGCTAACTGGCTAACTCACGTTATTACTGTCTTATTTAAATACTTCTGCTAATCAGTTTGTGGGCCACTATTACCTATAACTGTGTCTATTAATGCAGATTGTCTGTCATTCTCACTACTTTGAGGAAAGATTAAGCATGGAGCAAGATTTGTTTTACCAACGTTTATGTTACACCAGTCATTCACATCAGTCATTCACGCTAGAGCTCGGCTAATGTATACATTACATACAGTACATGCACTGTTATTGATAGTTTCCACGTGTTCACCGCAATATATTACAAAAATAGTAAAATAATCGGTTTGTTGATGGACATGCACTTGTTAATGCTGATGGTGAGGAATTACAGTTGCAACATTTTATAATGTACTTCAAACTGAGTAGTGTATGAGAAACGTCCTGCTCGAGTCGTCCTTGCGACGGAGGTTTGGGTTGAATAACTAGTTCTTCCAGTGTTTCATCATCGGACTCACGCTTGCATTGATATGGTAAAATTGACGTCATTGTTCGTTACTGTCTTTAGTTTAGGGTGTAGGAAGCCTCAGGACAGCTGACGTTGTTATGGCAATGGGCGTTTTTGACGCGTGCGTTGTACGCGGTAAACCAATCACAACAGACTGAGCTGTCTGGCCAATCAGAGCAGAGTAGTTCACGGAAAGGCGGGATTTAGAGAGATTGATTCATTTGACGAGTCGTTTGAGAATCATTGAAAATGTGGTGATGTGCAAACGTATATTATGAGGAAATGAAACCGTTTTTTGACCTTTGATGCATGTATACCTGTTGTAAAAGACTCCAAAACAACATTAGGAAACTTTAAAATAGCATAATGGGGCACTTTAAGTCCATAAAGTGCAGAAGCTGAAATCATGTCAATTAATACTCTTGCTGGATCTGTGCTTTGTATTTTAAGTCTCTCCATTATTCTTGAAAATCTCAACAGTATAATTTGTACAACCTTGCACCCACGAAATTATAGTGTTCTGCCAAACCCCTGTGGTAAACATTTGATGAAAACTCTCACACATATTCACATAGAATTTATTTATTCACATTTATAGAAAACTCTTTGGCAGAAGCGGCACACTGCCAATTCTTGCCAAAGGTTTGCTGCAGGTTCACTGCTAACGCTACCTGAATGCTTCTGGCAATCAAATTTACCACAAATTCCCTACAAGTTTGTCTTCACCAGCTTTTATTGTCTGAAAACCCATGTGGTTTGGATTATTGATCAAATTAACGGAACATGAATGTTTCCTGAGAGTAGCACACTGTTTCTCTGTAGTCTAATGCATGTGTGAGAGAACCGTGTTTGGCTCAATAATTTCACAGTGAGCTGAAATTTGTTTAGTGTTGACGTCATAGTGCAAAATAGCACACTGTTCACTAGAAAACCTCTGGAGGTGTGAATGTCTCTCTAATGAATTTATTATCTTCTTTCTGCTCCCTCCCCTATATCCTCTATTACTCCCTTACCTTCCAATTTAGAGAAGCAGTATTGGCAGGAGTATCAAAACGCAATAGTGTCAAAGCAAATCAGACCATACGGAAAAAGAAAACAAAGGAAAAGGAGGAAGCAATGAATAGTTCTTATTACATTCATAAAACATTGTGCATAAAGGAGAGGATAAACATTATATTCTATCAGAAGAGGTCCACGTTTATTTCTGCTCATAGAACAATTCTCTTCACATGGAAAATATTTTATATTGTGAAAGGATTCTTAGATTAATAGTTCATTTTTATTTTTCAGTACAATCATTTTTTACTTGTTTTCCAATAAAGCTGCCCAGCCAAAAATAAAACATCAATTTATTTGAGAAGTAAATTTGCATATTACAAACAGAGAATATATTTTGAATATATATGAATCTCCTACCCCAGTGGCAAATTGTTTTGTTATTACTTTAAGCATAATCCTTAAAAAAATTTTTTTGATTTATGCTAAAACAAGAAAGAAAAGGATGTTTAGATATCTTCTACAGGAAAACAAGTAATTAAGGATTTAAAAAAAAAAAATTCTTCTGGTTCTTTCAGTGCCTATGTGTTGTCAGCTCCATTTATAGACTGCATCACAAGCCTTATTTTAATTTATTTAATGGTTTGGTAACTTGCCATTCTGTGGACCTGTTCAAGGTCTGCTAACATTTGAGTTTGTTGGAGGTAAAGGGAAGGTCTAATTCATTTTTCCAATATTACATCATCATAGTTTATTAAGTTTTCATTACATTTGTTTAATTACAATTTTGTGGTTGCATGTGAGGTCTGCCTGATTGATTATATCACTAATTAAAACATAAGACCACAAGAGACGTGACTCTTTTCTGAATTCTCATATTAAGATCCAGTTCTGTCTTGCAGACTTGGCAGTTTATTTCTCCATGCCCTTAACGCAAATTTGTCTGTTAAACTTTGACCCAATTTTGAACATTAGAATCTGACATTAGATTCATTATTACTCAATTTACTTATATGACTGAATTAAATAACTGAAATCTATATTTGGCCAAGATGCTTATGGCCAGCTCAGTGCTAGTCCTTCTTAGAAACACCTTTCCACATACATGCACTGGTCCCCACCCCATTGCCTACCTTCGCATTTCTCCCCAAACAGCCACCCGATCCCTGCTGTTTGCTGTGTCTGAGTGTGGTCTGACTCCACAGCTCTGTGTGCGTGTGATACGCGAGCATGACTGCAGTGGAGAGTGCTGCTGCCTGTGGGAGGTCAGAAGCTGGAATCTGGTGTCATGCCATCAGAGGCTATTAAAGCACTGAGTCCTGGAGCGAGAGAGTCAATGAGCCCGACACTCCACTGTCAGCCTCTGCTCATCAGCCTGGAAGGGACAGAAATACTGCTGGGATTAACACACACACACAAACACACCTGCAGTAGACCATTTAACACACGCACGCACACACACACACACCTGCAGCAAAACGTTTAACTCATAAGCACATGTATACACACACACCTGTAACATACCGTTTAACACTCACACATACCTGCAGTACACTGTTTAACACACACACACACACACATACAGTAAGTAAACATGTCCATGTCCCCAAAAATGTGAGACAGGGGTAGCTGCAGCTTGGAGTAATGGGCGTGGCGAGAGGTAGGGGCGTGGCGAGAGGTAGGGGCGTGGCAAGAGGTTTCTCATTGGTCAAAGGAGTTTCCTCCTGGACAGAGTCAGAGCCATAGAGAGAAAGTTGCGACACAGCAATGGCGGCTCGTGGAGCCTCTCAATATTTCCCGAAAGCAGCAGCAGCAGCAGCGCGGTAGAACAGACCGTTTGTGATGCACTTTTAAAAGGTAAGACGTTTAAAGAATAAGATTGTATATTATCAGTACATCTGAATCAAATTAACTTGTGTATTAAAGCATGCTAGTTTACTATTGCTCTCTAAATTTAATTAGTAGTTTTAGGGGACGTTATCAGATAAAAGAAAGGTCACTGGATAAAGTTAGTAGTGCATAACAAACCACGAACAGCCTAATGGTTAAACCCGTTCTATTAATGCATTTTATTAAACTATATTTGAGTAACAAAAAAAGTATGGGTGGAGTTTTTTAGGCGTGTTTCTGTAAACTACCTGTCTATATTATGTTTCAGCTCAGCTGATTTTTGGATTGATGGGAAAGGGAAATGGAAGTTTATTCGTGAGATTAAAAACAATGCTTAAAAGCTGCAAGCCATTTACAAAAACAAATCACACTAGACTAAATGGGAAATAATACTAAATACCACAACATGTGATATGCTACTATAATTTGTCCCGTTTTTGTCTCCTTTATCTCTTTCAACACAAGAAGCAGAAAGGGATTCAGTGGATCCTGAAGACTCCCTGCACTGACGCTGTACCCTCACCTTCAGTTTCAACTCCTTGGATTTTAGAAGACTTTCCTTGCTCCTTATTTTTAATAAACATTAAACTTCCCAGTGTTGGTCTTTGTGAAAAAGTTCAGATGCACCCAAGTATGATTAGTGCACAATATAGCATAAAATGTTTAGTTCTATTTAGACTGCTCCTCCTGCTGACTCGAGCATATTTACTCCTCTGTGTCGGACACTACAAGAACAACATAGAGGAAATGACAGACAACATGCTTGACGTGCAGTTTATTAGATATTTATAGACATTATTAGACATTTATAAAATCCTATTGTGATAAATCAATGCTATATATATATATATATATATATATATATATATAATGTGTATATATGTGTGTGTGTGTGTGTGTGTGTCTAATTGACAAACCTTCAAAATTTGTTTTTTAAAAATCTCAAAATCTTTTCAAAACTGATGTTTTATTAATTTTGTAGTAATTTCATTTGTTTTATTTATTTATATTTTTGAGTCATTAACTTTGACTTTTTGAAATTTAAACAAGTTTCAGTTGTAAACATTTCTAAGTGTTTAAATTCAACTGATATGGAAAGTGTAGTAGTGTACCAACCTACCCATACTTGAAAGCAGTTTTTACCAGTATTAGAGAGATCTACAACTCTTTTCACTCATCATTAAAGGGATAGTTCACTTTGAAATTAATTTTTGGTATGTTTTAGCTTACCACAAGGGCATCCAAGATGTAGGTGTCTTTTTTTCCGCAGTAGTTTCAATTTTGATATTTTTAGGTCAAACCGTTCTTGTCTGTCAGTCATATAATGCAGGTCTATGGTCATTATCTCAAAGAGCATGCACAGAGTCCAAATTAAAACAATTCCCCGTCGTCCAAATTAAACAATTCCCCGTCGTAAGTACACATTGATGGCCTCAGACGCGAAACGAGCGGTTTGTGTGAGAAAACGAACAGTATTTATATCGTTTTTACCTCTTATACACAGCCATGTCGAAGTGATCTGATCTGACGTGTACGCAGACTGGTGCATAGATATATACACACTAGATGTCGCCTTGTCTACGGCAGTTCATTGAACGAATATCTTTAAGGCGACATCTAGTGTATATATCTATGCACCAGTCTGCGTACACGTCAGATCAGATCACTTCGACATGGCTGCGTATAAGTGGTAAAAACGATATAAATACTGTTCGTTTTCTCACACAAACCGCTCGTTTCGTCTCTTAGGCCATCAATGTGTACTTACGATGGGGAATTGTTTAATTTGGACGACGGGGAATTGTTTTAATTTGGACTCTGTGCATGTGTTTTGAGATAATGACCATAGACCTGCATTATATGACTGACAGACAAGAACGGTTTGACCTAAAAATATCAAAATTGAAACTACTGCGGAAAAAAAGACACCTACATCTTGGATGCCCTTGAGGTAAGCTAAAACATACCAAAAATTAATTTCAAAGTGAACTATCCCTTTAAGGCTCCTCTGAACGATGCATTATTATGTATACTGTAATTAATTACCATAATAAAATAACCATGTTTGCAGTTGTGCCACCCTGACATGCAAATTTTGGGACAAAAGTTTTTCAATTATCTCAACAGCTTTAAAACTACTGAAATGTATTAATTTTGTTTATATGAAAGGTTCAAATGATGCCATAGAATTTCATTTTTTATTCTTAAGACACCATTTGAGTTTTTAGACTGTTCATTTGTGCGGACAGTTGCTACTATAGTATGAATCAGTGAAGGAATAAGTTTTGACTTAGAACACAAGCCTCTGATGACAAATTCAAATGTCATTTTAAAATGGTGTTTGTTAGTTTATTAAACCGTTTTTACTTCATTTTATAATTATATGGTGAGTGTTTGATCAAACACGCATATATGTATGCCTTTATACAGCAAAAACATTTGCTGTACCATTATTATAAAAATAACATTACTATTAGTTTGTATGTACTTTAAATGAAAGTACAAAACTAGTTTGACTTTAATAGTGTCAGGAGACATTTTTATCTTTAAAATAATAATTTAATTTGTTTTTTAATGATTTAATAAAAAAAGTCGCGGTAGTGATGACGTCATGTAACCCGCGCCCTAAATTTCGAAGGTAACGTACTTTTGAATGTATTCTCAATATCATTATTGCTATTTTCACAGTGAAAGAAATGTATTTGGTCTTGTATAATTGTTTGTTGGCCAAAAGTGATTAAGTTTATGGCTCGCTTTTATGCGGATCAGGAAGCTTTCGCGTCCAATTGTAAAGACCTTACGGCACGCCCCATTACTCCTGGCACGCCCCATTCCTTTCCGACCTCCTGGCACGCCCATTGCTCCAGCCTGCAGTTACCTCTACCAGAAAAATTTTGGTACTCAAAAGCGCTTCCCTTCACGTTTTCTGTTGTGCATCTTTTATTTTTTAGCACCCCTTGTGTGTGTGTGTGTGTGTGTGTGTGTGTGTGTGTGTGTGTGTGTGTGTGTGTGTGTGTGTGTGTGTGTATATATATATATATATATATATATATATATATATACATACAAACAGCACGTTTCAGTCAGCACTCGAACACCGAATCGATTCCTCTTTCGCGCTTACTTGCGCTTGAACGGACACATCCACACAAAATTATGTCAAAATACCAATCTCGGCGCATATAGGACTTAACACATTCCAAAGTTTGGCTGAAATAATTTTTATTTCGTATAATTTAAATTAGGTGTTAATCCAAATCACAGTATATATAGTTTTTGAGTGGCATAAACCCGAAGAGGACGTTATTGTCAGAACCTGCTGAATCTCTTTGAATCCTCCATGTCTTACACTCCAATTTTTTTTTTGCTTTTTCAATTTTCTTAATTAAAATGAGCTAATTTAGCACAAACATTAACTATTGCTGGGAAGTGCTGTCCCATACCGCTTTCAATTTCGGAATCACAGAATCCAATCACAAACGAAACTTACGGTATAAAGCGTAATGTCACAGAATTTCTGGATGAATAAATCAAAAGTAGGACTGTACAATCAATCAAATCAAATATATGTACCAGTGTCTGTAAATATTAAAGCTCAAAAAGACTGAAAAATCTGAAGTCTGCATGTTCTGCGTGTCTGTGAATGCATTCGGCAGTTTCATCTACTACACACATATACTGAAGCTCGTGGTGTTTTCAGCGTCTGCTATCTCACATATCCACACAGAAACTCAAAAGACTTCACGACAACCCTTCAAAATAAAAGTTTGGTTTAACTTTAAGAAATGACAACAGAAAATATATATAGCGTACTTATTCAAGTAGTAGTAGTAGTAGTAATAATACTAGTAGTAGTAATACTACTACTACTTGAATAAGTATGCTATGCTATATATATTTTCTGTTGTCATTTCTTCAAGTTAAACCAAACTTTTATTTTAGTACTAAAATAAATTTAAAACTAAAAGTAGTAATACTACTACTAATAATAATAATAATGCAGTTTATTAAAAAACACAGAAACTCAAAGGTCTTCATTACAACCTGCTAAAATAAAAGTTCGGTCTTACTTGAAGAAATTATGAAAGAAATATATTACTATTGCACAGCAGAATGTACTTATTGAAGTAATAATAATAACATTTATTAAAACATTATTTTTAAAGAATTTTATTATCATTTGATTACATTTTAGGAGTTAAACTAAATTGATTTTATTAATTGATTCTATTTTTTTTATAAACTGAATTTGAAATATCTAGTAAATTTGTATTTTATATTACAATGTTTTTATATTCTATATACGCCTGACAGTAAAATAAGCCACTGTAAACTGTCATAAAGGTCCAGTGCATGAAAAGAAATCAAATACTGTGATATACCATGAAACAACAGAATCTTAAAAAATACTGTGTTACAGATTTTGGTCATACCAACCAGCAGCACTACACTGAACATTTTGTCACAACTTAATTTCACTGCGTACAATCCACTTTTCTTTTTAATTCATCTGTTTGTGTTAGGTGTTGTTCTTCAATGAACTAAGCAGGGGACTTCTAGTTCACAGCATGTTTTGCAAGAAGCTGAATGGGGGCAATAAATGTTGAAAGTGTTTTTCAACAAGATGAGAAACTTGTTAGCGTTTAATGTTCTGTTATGTTGGGAATTACAATAGTTTCTGTTCATTTATGCCTCTAATGCAGGGGTTGTCATTGTCAAACTGTTTCGTCATGTGGAATTGGAACTAAAGTCACATCATTATTATTATTTTTTAATTCATGTGCCCTCATAATCTTTAATCAAAAGCAATAACTTTCCCTTCCCCATCAGCACTGATAGCCTCCTGGGCAGAACTCATAGCCTATAGCTCAACTGCATTACTGGGGACCAGAGTTCGATTCCTGGCTCAAGATCCTTTGTCAATCCCATTCCCCTCTCTCTGCACCTTGCTTTCCTGTCACATCTGTAACTATCCTTTACATTAAAGGCGTGAAAAAGAAAAAGCTCTCCCTCCCCCTTGCAACAACATCTCAACCGCACAAAAATAAGTATTTATTAATCATTAAGCTGCTCTTTAATCCTAAAATGTGTGAACAGGAATAAAAGTAGTTGGTTTCTCACTCCCTCTAGAGCTAATTTCAGCCGGAAACTGCAATGTATAGGTGCGTTTTTTGGAGTTTTGCAAAAATGTAGGTGGAGGCACGTCCAATTAGCCTAGGTTTAAATTGTTTGGACATAATATAACTCATGCCTATATTATAGCCTACATGAGATTGACCCAGAAACCTGGCCAGATTTGTGAATCTGTAATGTCAGATTTAGCTTATTAACGGCCATCGTGTGACTATGAATCTCAATCATCACACACACCTCTACATTTGCCTGGGAAGCTGGAAAATTCCCATGCGAGAGAATTAGTACACTGAACTTCCACTGAAACCTTGTTGTCGTAAAGCCTGCAGGTAATATTAAAACTAGGACAGGAACTCTGCATGAACTTCCTAGCTTTTTATAAATGAGCTTATTCATTTCACAAGAAACAATTTCCTAAACTGTAATGAAAGTACAGCCATCTGTCAAACCCTGAGTTGTGACAGCAGTATATTCAACACGGAAGCAAACAACGAACCTAAGTATGCAGTTTATGAAACTTGCATGACTTTATTTGCATTTGTGTGTATGTTTGTTTCAGGGCATGTGGCAAATCTTTTTTATCTGGGCAGTTCTGCTGCTGAGAGAGAGAGAGAGAGAGAGAGAGAGAGAGAGAGAGAGAGAGAGAGAGAGAGAGAGAGAGAGAGAGAGAGAGAGAGAGAGAGAGAGAGAGAGAGAGAGACTGAGAGAGAGAGAGACTGAGAGAGAGAGAGACTGAGAGAGAGAGAGACAGAGAGAGAGAGAGAGAGACAGAGAGAGATGAGAGAGAGAGAGAGAGAGAGAGAGAGGGAGGATGTAGTAAGATGGAGCACCTTTCTTCCAGATTTATATTAATTCTTCTTGAATCACACACCTTAATATAAATATGAGAGCCTTCAGTCCCCAACCACCGCTCTGTAGAAACCCCTCTATTAACATCACTCACGTCTTATTTCACCCGCATTTATCATCATCATGCTCATTGCTCACACTCTCTCTCTCTTTCCACTCTACCCTCCACTTTAGACCTGCAGTATGAGAAACAGGAGCCATTGCAGCACACAGAAATTGTTCAGAATTGTTGCATTTATTCAGAATTTACTCAGTATTCATACCATTTTAAACAATGTATTGCATTTTGGAGGTATTTTAATACATTTTAAAATAACTTTTTAAATAAAAATAGTTTAATTATGACTGTTTTCATACCATGTTAAAACAAACACAACACGTTTTCACGTTCGTATAGAATTTTGACTTTATCTTCAAAATACTATTACTTTAAAATAAAAAATGTCTTGAAACTTTGTGATAAAGCTTATGATAGTGTTTTTAAAACAATTTTTATTTTAATGTGGCACTAAAACAGCATCATTTTTTTTAAACAACTGCCATGTGTTCTGGAATCATTAGTTGGTCTATATTGTATGACAATATCCTTTATATAAAGACTAAACAACTAAATTAATCAAATAATAATTTGCCTACCACTTTAAGGTACGTTTACAAAACAACGATGTACTGAAAACTTTTTTCTTTGCTTTTTTCACGTACGAATGACAACACTGTCAAAACGACAAAAATTGCTGTGCTATGCATGCCAGGCCAGTAGTTGGCGATGTCACTTTGTAAAGAACATTGGAACCTATATAGACTGAAGACGTAATACACATGCGCATGACATCACCGACCGTTTTCACAAATTCACGTTTTTTTTTGTTTACATGGATATGATAATGGTATCGTTTTCAGTAACATTCTTTGAAACACGATTTCAAAAGCTTGTATTTTCAGGCCGCCAAAACGCGTTGTCGTGTAAATGAATGGCCAAACCACACACAAAATATCAGTTTTTAGTTGAAAACAGTGTCATGTAAACAGCCCCTTAAAGTCACAATGTAGAAGAATAGTGACAGTTTTTTCTTCCATGTTGTGATGTACATCTGAGCGAAATTGATTACCAAGAAGAAGAAAAAAGTAGATTGGGGACTTGGTTATATTCATCGGTTGTCTATTGGATAGAGGCAAATCTAAATGTGAGCTTAAGGTTGATTGTCAGAAAGGGGCAGGTTTAAATGACATTTAGGGTGTGTTCACACTTGTAGTTCAGTTCTCTTGGTTTGTTTGATCCGGACCCTCTGAAAAGGGTCTCTGTCCGCTTATTTGGAGCACACCAAGGCATTCACACTTATTCAAATGAACCGCACTAACAGAGCAATAACACCAGAGTTTGTGACCCTAGAAGTCCAGCATACGTAACCAGAGAGAAGTCTTTCATTTACAATAAGATGGATTTAAAAAATAGATGGTAATTTCCATTTCATTCCGACCTTTTTTAAGTCCATATGCATAAAACTGCTCAAATTAGTGCCACATCAAGGAAAAAATAACAATGTTAAATAATAATAAATATTAATGCATTAATAATACTCCTTTGAGATGTGTTCTTACTTGAGATATAGTGAGATTATACTACAATTGCCCTGAACCACCTAAAAAGACTTATTAAATACTGTATTCAAAACACTATTACTTCTAGCACATGTCTTACAGCAAAAGATGCCATCTAGTCTGCCCAGCCTCCCCTACATAGGGCGCTCTGAGGATTATTTTACTTCTGAATACTATATAACACAGCTGAAGGCTAGCAGAGGCTTCAAACACCCCTCTACTTCAAAGATCCTCTAATACTGCCCCCTCACACACACACTCCTGACCACTCTCTCAGAGATCACACACTCTTTAGGAATGGAGAAGGAGATTCGTCTCTTCCTATCCCCCCCTTGGTCTCTTCATTAATGTCTCTCACTATCTCCAGGGCCCTTGTTCTACAGTGTTCATTTTTTGTGCACTTGTCCACTGTGTGTTGCTCTCCTCCAGTGATAGTCATCTTTAAGCTGTCCACACAAAAACCCTGTTGTTCCTTCTGTCATATAGCTTGCTCTTTACTTCCTGTCCTGCTCTCTCTCTTTTTCTCTACGCTCCAGGGTTGCCAGTAGTCTCCATTGGGAACGGGTGACTCACAGATGAAGGGGGGCTCATGGGTACAGGAAGTAATGAGGGAGCTGGCAAGGGCAGCTGATCAAATTAATAAAAGAAAGGAGTGAGACAGAGGGGAAAAAACTACCAGCTGTGTGATGGAATGACTACAAATAATCAAGCACAGAAGAGACCGGGGCTAGTTGTCACAGGGGCTATAACTCAGTCAGTAACCACTCTAGAGTACACAGAGGCAAAGTATATATTGCAAAATAGATTTTGAAAATAGATTTTAACCCAAAAATTAGTTTTCAGTGCAAAAAGCTTTTTTATTTATTTAAATATACTGTTGCATTTCATATTATCGTTTATATTTAATTAAATTAGTACTTTATATTATTTATGCTCTTTATTTTATTATGTATAATATGAATTAATAAATTATTAAATATTATAAATTGGGGAATGTTGTCACAAAAGGTCTACAGTACCACTCAAAAGTTTGGGGTCTCAAAATAACATTTTATCAAAAAAGCATAAAAACTAATATTGTGAAATATTATTACAATTTTAAAAAACAGTATTCTATATTTTAATATATTTTAAAACGTTATTTATTCCTGTGATGGCAAAGCTCAATTTTCAGCACCAATTACTCCAGTCTTCAGTGTCACATGATGCTTCAGAAATCATTCTAATATGCTGATTTAGTGCTCAAGAAACATTTCTTATTATTATCAATGTTAAAACAGTTGTGCTGCTTAATATTTCTGTGGAAACTGTCCCCCCTAAAAACATACATACAGGAAGAAAGAAGAGATACAAAGAACGAGAAATAGTAACCAGTTTGACTACCACATGAAAGAAAAAAGTAAAAGAGTACAATACATATTATTTTTCCAATTGAGTTTCCATCAATAATATACACACTAAAGCAAGCTTGTCCCCAAGTTGCAAAAATCAATACAACCTATTACCCCCTCCCTCCCTCTCTGTCTTTCTTTCTTTCTATCTTTTTTTCTTTCTTTCATCTGGCACCCCCATCATTTGAAGATAAAGTCCTAAAGAGTTTAATTTCTGCTATTTCTGGGGACCAAATGTTCCCACAAGGACAATAAAACCTCAAATTACCATTGTGGGGAGCAGCCAATGGTGCAACAGCTTAATAAATGTAGTAAATAATGTCTTAATGAAAATCTAAAAATGCAGAAAGGTTTGTGTGAAGGTTAGGCAATAGAAAATATAATTAGCTTGATATTAAAACAACAGAAGTAATGGAAAGTGTGTGTGTGTGTGTGTGTGTGTGTGTGTGTGTGTGTGTGTGTGTGTGTGTGTGTGTGTGTGTGTGTGTGTGTGTGTGTGTGTGTGTGTGTGTGTGTGTGTGTGTGTGTGTGTGTGTGTGTCATTGCTCCGTTATGGTTTACTTCAATATATCCCAGAGGATCTTCTGCTGCCAAGCAACAAAAGCTGAACAGAGGGTCATAATAAGGTTGAGTTATCAGTCACGTCTAACGCTATTAAATACCTGCATGCACTGAAACATATGCACATAACCATACAAACGTAGTTATTCTCAAAGACAGACAATGGCTTCCAGTTCCTGTAGAGCCTCACACACATGGAGTGAAAGGTATCTAGATGGACATCTTTGATAGAGAGCGGGATATTACAAGCAGGGCAAGTCATGGTAGAGCTCTCTCCTTCATGATTAAGTCTGTGAGACATTGATTTGAAGATTTTTATCTGCTTCAGAGCTTCAAATGAAGCAGGTTTGTGTGAAAAAGCTGTGATTTTTGATAGACATGGCATATCTGTCTGGACAAGCTTGCTCATTTTTGACAACCTCTGCTTCATTCCACTCATCTGCATTAATATTTCACTATATGGTTATGAACTGAATCTTTAGACGTTCTGTGACTTAACATTTGGTATCTGGAATGTAGTATTCCAGTAGTGAGCTAACAGCCAAATAGTTATCCAGTGAGCCCTATGGCCTACAGAATAAGGGAGCTCTGTGTCCGCAACCTAATGAGCTGCCCATGCAGTGCCAGCCAACATAACTTACCTAGACGGCATTATGGCCTACGTGCGCCCAGCCCAGACACGAAGGTTGTGCCAAAACATGCATCAAAATTGCGTATTCTTTAATAAAACAGCAATTCTAGTGTTTTAACAAGTTGGGTATATTTGTATTTACATGGTACATCACATCAAATCAAAGTAACGTTAACTTGCATGTCCAAAATAATGCCATACAATTTGGTGATTTCGTGTAACGTTAGGTTACTCTTAGTGTTCGATGATGAGATGAAAAAAAAAAGTTTTACCTGCAGTATTGAGTCGTTGCTTCAGACGTTCTTTATATAAGCATCTTTATAAAGATCTACTTCATCGCTGACAAACGATACGATGTTTTTTTAGGTTTATTTCAGTTCGTTGAAAGTAAATATCCACTTTATCCATTGTTCTTCGTGTTCTGTATTGATTTACTGAACGAGTAAGAACGTTCCAAACGATTCAGTTTGTGAGTGAGTTGTGTGAATGATTCTAAATCGACAGCGACAATTCATTGAAAAGAACCGACTCAAAAGAGTGATTCAGTCGCGAATCGGGGATCGGGCATCGCTAGTTCTGATTCTAAAACAGTCGACAGAAAATAAAATACGGACACAAAATTTCACTTGATTTAATAAATGTTGTCATGGAAAATGTTTATCTGCTGTGCCTCTCGCCAAACATTGATTTGTGAGTAAAATCACACTGGGGCACAAGGCACAATTTGAACGACACGTATGCTGAATTTCTGATTGTTAAAGGAACACTCCACCGTTTTTTCATATTAAACTATGTTATTCCCTTAACTAAGACGAGTTGATACATACCTCTCTCGTCTCTGGCGCGTGGTGACACTTTGATATCACTTAGCTTATGCCAAGTTCATTCCTTAGGGACCAAACAGAGATGAAGTTCGAAGCGACCAAACACCTCCACGTTTTCCCTATTTAAATACAGTTACACAGTAGTTACACGACCAAGTATGGTGACACAAAATAAAACGTGGCGCTTTTCTAAGCGGGTGAAAAGGATAACTATAATGTATGGCGGAATAGCACTTGGAAGCACTTCGACTCGGCGCAGTAAAAAGTCAAGTTGGTTCTAATGACAGAAGTGAGAGGGAGAGGGAGAGGGGGGGAGGATTTTTCACGCTTTTCAGAAAAGCGCCACGTTTTATTTTGTGTCACCATACTTGGTTGTGTAACTACTTGTGTAACTGTTTTTAAATAGGGAAAACGTGGAGGTGTTTGGTCGCTTCTAACTTCATCTCTGTTTGGTCCCTAATGAATGAACTTGGCATAAGCTAAGTGCTATCAAAGTGTCACCGCGCGCCAGAGCGATTGAGTGCACGCACTGAGACGAGAGAGGTATGCATCAACTCGTCTTAGTTAAGGGAATAACATAGTTTAATATGAAAAAACGGTGGAGTGTTGTTCCTTTAAATCACTGCGCCCACCAGATGGCGCTAGGCGATTCTGCACAGGTCCGTAACTGGCAAAAAATCCATGTTGCGGCTAGACCCTTAATATTACTTATAAATCATTGTCTGGGCCCCAGTAAAATATTACTTTTAAATAAATCCTTGTCTGATTATAGATTATATAGATTTTAGAACTTCCCTTAACGGAAGTTCTAAAGCACAAAACGGGCCTAAATGTGAGCCAAATCACTACACATCATAATGACATTTGGATTTATTTAAATACAAACCATTATATTTCAGGATAAACATACATCGCTAGACAAGTAATGAACATAATTTAGCTTACATTTAATTTATTTACGGCTGAAATATTGCACGTATATGTATGTATTTATCGTAGGCCTACTTTAAATAAACAAATAGGCTAGCCTACTGTCAGTAAGATATCATAGCTGATGTTGTACAGTTGTGCTAGTGATGTTGTACAATGAGGATGTTGCAGGAACAACATAATCTTACAAGAACCTTATTGTCCTTACCAGTGCCCAAATTTGTGTAGGCCTACGGATTGAGACGCACCCATTCTTTTGGCTTGTACGAGTGCTCTGGGCCCCGCGCCAAACGAACGCTCCTGAAAGTATCCATACACTGACAAAATCACAACTTATAAACACAAAATAAAACACAAATATTTCATGATATTATAGTAGATGTTTTACCAGTGACAGGGACTACTAGAAACCAGCTACTTTTTCAAAAACCAATTTGAGCTGAATTTTCCAGTAGGGTAAAATACTGAAACAAAACATCTACTTTTTGAGTACTGTTAGTCTCATATTTTAACATCTTTTACCCGTGTCCAAAGAAAGACAGGAAAAAAGGATGGTCAAAAGGACTGATTAAATCAGGCTGAAAGAAAGATGGCTATGATAAGGCTGGACTGAGTGAGTCTGTTTCTGTTTCTTCATTAAAGTTTCATCGCCAGGCTGCTCTGATTTATTCCCTCCTGCAGGACAAACAGCAGACAGCTCCATCTCTCTCACATGCACACACACACAAACAAGCAAGCTTCACCTGTTAAGCAGCAGCATTCATGTTTCATTCCCTTCTGCCATCCTTGGGGAGACTCTGTAGTCTTCATTAGACACGCAGAGAAAGGCCGGACAATTATTATGACTCTGTGCTCCTGTTGCGGACACAATATCTGCTTTCTTCATCTTAATGCAAACTCCAATTATTATACAATAAATATCAGACCTGCCCACAGATCAGTCATTAAGCTCTTAAGCTGAGGACACACTTTACGACTGTAAGGCCGATTATGAATGTAATTTGATACTTACAACCGAGTCAGAGACAGTTGCGTTCAGTCGGTGTTTCAAATCTGCTCCAGTCGTTGAAAAGTCTGTGTTCAGTTCAGTCGTAGAATGTTTCAGCTAGTCGTTAAGTGACTAACATCACTTGACTAACACACATGGCATTAGAGGTTGCAATTTGCTGCTTGGTTTCATTTAATTCCCCATTGTTTAACAGGCTTCAGTGTAAAACCTCTGAACTTAAATATATACAGTAGGGTCCAAAATTGAATTACATTCAAATGTAATGCTTTTCATTACAAATTAGTGCTGCCAAATCGATTGATCACGATTAATCACATCTAACATAAAAGTTTGTGTTTACATAATATATGTGTATACTGTATGTGTAATATGTCATTTGTTGTTGTTCAACTGAGGTTGTATTGAAGTGTAGTGTACTAAGGACAAAAGCTGTTTTAAACGCAAAGGGTGGTCACACCAAATATTGATTTGTTTTAGTTAATAGAAGTTAATTGATAAATAAACTCTATTTATGACTTTATTTTTGAAAGCATCCTAACTTTACAGAATTTTTCCACAAGTGCCTAAAGCTTTTCACAGTACTGTATCTTTGCAGGAAGTTTTCTTTTAAGCGTTTTGGAGACGTTGCTACAGTTCTTCTGGATTTAGTCTGTCTCAGTTTTTAATGTTTCTTTATGTAATCCCAGATGGACTGCATGCAAAAATCTAGCTGGATTACAATTAATGGCAAAAGGAATGTTTGGAAATGTAAACTGCTGATACACTACAGAAAACTGGCTTAAAACCATTTTTTGGGTGAAAATACTAACGTGCCTAAGACTTTTGCGCATTAGTGTGTATATACTATATATATAGCCTATAGACACATATATTATATAAACACATACTTATGTTAGATAAGATTAATTGATTTGACAGCACTATAAATTATATTATCAGTATAACCATTTGAGTAAAACATACAAATAAAATAATGTGTCAAACCAGATGATCATGTGTGACCATATGTGCAAAAAACTGACCTTCATTAGCTTACCTAAATTCTGTAGAAATTTTAATGTTTTTTAACATATATCATAATACAAAGTGATAAAAAAAATTCTGTGTATATTTAGGTTTAGAATCAAAAATCAAGAATTAATATCTCAAAATATTTAATTAATGAAACAGCTTCCCTAGTGTTCCAGGAATGAACTGCAAGGCACAACAAACTCACTAAATGAGAGACAAAATGTTTTTGTCTACTGTGATTGACAACTGTTGTAGGCAAAATATTGTAGGCCTATTATTTTTTTAAATGGACAATTATTCATGTTATAATGTTTGTTACAGGGTTTCTCAGACTATACAACGGCCATTATTCAGAAACTGTCTGAGAGGTGAAACAACGATACACCTCACATTATTATCTGGCATTCAGCGGAATGGTAATGTTTCTAGCGCTACTTTAATGTCTTTATTTTAGCTGTGATTTCATCAACATGCGTTTACGCCATGTAATTACCGTAACGATTCTGAACTGTAAAAAGCCTTCACGTGCTTGATGAACTTGTAATTACAACGCGCATACTCTTAATTTTCTGAGAGCTATGACTTGCACCACCTGACCACTGCAGATTTAAAGTATGGAAGTAGAATAATGTCAAATGTTTTTGAAATAAAAAGCCTGTTGAATTGCACTACTTGAAAAAAAATAGGCATTGCATTAACCATGCTTGCATTTTAATGCATTGTATTTTTAGTGCTTACATTTTTATGGGCTGAAATTCCACATGGTTGAATATTTAAGCTGTGAATATTTCAATTAAAAACATTTCAAACACCTTTTCATTATTAAAAATTCAATAATCCATATTCACCTTTCATATTTCACTTCCAAAATATTCAAACTGTTTAAAAATACAACCAATAATATTCAACAGGCAATTTTCGGTCCATTTTATTTCGCTTTGCAAATTCGCTTCCACAAATTCAGTGGTTCAAATTCGACAGTAAATTCAACATTGGCCCTGTCCCAAATGGCACACTTCATGTGCACTTTCGGTCTTGTGGACTTACAATGGCCGCCGCGTGCGCGTGTCCGTTAAGTCCGTGAGACCGTAGGGTGTCCCATTTCTAATTTTTAGGTCTCAGAAGGGTGCTCGCGAGCGCCCCCATGTGGTCGATTTGCGCCCTTGTTGCGCACTTTTGCCGAGCCCGCGCTGATGCGGACTCCGCAGCAGACTTCTTCCCGACAGTCAAAGCGGCATTACGTCACGAAAGTGCGGACTCAGAAGAAGACCGCGAGTGCTTAGGGTTCCATTTGGGACAGGGCAATCGACGTCCAGGAACTGCAGGAAAAGCAGTAGATTGCCGAGCATACTCTCCATCTGCTGTTAGTCGACCTCACCAGCAGATGGTGCAAAAGCGCGTGTTGAAGACCAGCAACAGTTAGAACAAGTCATTCATTCATAAAACTAATTTACAGCAATGTAAGTCTATTTGTGATTATTATGACGGCTGTTTTATGTTAAATTCAGTGTCTTCACGGTTACTTTTCCTGTGTAGCCTACATGCATCTTTCTCTACCGTGAACGAGATTATAATGTTATTCCCCGATGCGGATACAGATCCAATGTTACATTTTTTAGGTTGACATATATTTCTCTTGGTTGTTTAGTTGCCTTAACTTTATATTGTGGCGATGTGTTGCATGCAGGCTATTAGGGTTTCCCTCAATACTTAAGGATTCCCCTGCTGGACATATACAACGCTTATAGCTTAATGGACTACAGTGATGTAAAAGACCAAACTCGCAGGCAAGCAGATGGACTCAGAATAACGCGCAAAGCTTAATGCTGAGCGTTTCCCAGTGATAGACTGGCATACAGATGGCTTGATGTTGGACATTCGCACATTTAGGGACCGTCTCTAAAGTGTATACGACTTTGGTATACACGTTTCTAACTCCGATAGCATTTGAATAGAACGACTTACAGTCATAAAACCAACTGTAAAGTGTTCATGTAGTGTCAGGCATAATGCGCACCCTTTGGATTTTTGATATTTATTCAAATAAATTTAAGTTTGCTATTGAAGTTAGAAACGTGTATGCCAATGTTGTATGCAACTTTAGAGACGGTCCCTAAATGTGCTAATGTCCAATATCAAGCCAATTTTTACATTTAGTCATTTAGCAGACGCTTTTATCCAAAGCGATTTACAGTTAAACTAACAATAGGAGGACAATATGCAAGTGCTGTGACAGTTTAAGCTAATACTGTACACGTATGCATATATATATATATATACAGGGACGTGCACAGACATTTTGAGGGGCAGGGGCTCAAGTGAAATAAAGGGCACTTCTCATACGTATTTTTTTTTCTTTTTATAAACAAAAAAGTATATATATTAACACAACTCTGACTTCCTTTTTAAAAAATTTATTAAAAAAGTTAATTAATTTTATCTTCCTCAAACTCACGCAATTGTTTCATTTTCAAAAGATGTCTACAAAATAATCAGTTTACACAGAAACCATGGTCTCCTTAGTATTCACTAGGTTTATAGAGCAGCAAAGGAAACCATTCCACAATGTGCATGTTTTGAAAACATTTTCTATGCTACTAGTTTCAAGTATATATGAAGAGTTCAGATGCAAAAGCCTCTAAGTGCCATCTGAAATTTTCTTCTAAAATGAGCATTTTTTTTCAAGCTCGTATATTTAAGTTCAGTAATTTAACTTAAATGACAATTAAGAAGTCATTTTCATTGCCAGTTATGTGAAATAAGTGAACATAAACATACAAGCTTGATAAAAATGATCATTATAGAAGGAAATTTCAGATGGCACTTAGAGGCTTTTTCATCTGAACTCTTCATATTTAGAATAACCTAAATAACTGCATCAAGCAGAGGGGCGTGTTTTACTAATAATTTGTTTATTTTTGCACAAGGCACTACATCGTTTTAATTATTTTGGTGTTATCAGAATACATAACACTTTAAAATTAAACTTACAAAAATAATTGAGTAAAAATTCAATAAAAGCCAATGTCATGTATTTGTGGTTGTATGGAATACTATTTTATAAAGGTTTAGAGGAAATAAAAAAAGTAAAATTACTCATAAATAAAAAGTTAATTTATAAATATTGTTATTTGTAATGTTTAATGTTAACTTATTTCTACTCAGTTTTATTTATTAATGTAGGCTACCAGATGCAGTTACTCAGATTTACTACATTTTTTAGAGTGTATCCTCCATCTGTTTGCATCTGTAGATTTCTTCTAAATTCACCAATTTAGATTTCTAAATTTCAGGGGGAAAGACTCTTGATGTAAGTCATTAACTGAGGACGTTCTGTATGCAAATTAGGCGTCAACTAGTTAAAATACGCACATTTGCATCTAATTGACAGGGAAATGCAGGTATTTTAGGATAAACAAAATAACTAAAGCATATCACCTGGTGGTGATATATGCTTATTTTATTAACTTATTTTATTACATGGCTTGGTTGAATTCCAATGTAGAATGCGGTCTGTTATTTCTTGATAAGAGACCGCTGTGCGGAGTATAACAGACCGTTGCCATGAAAAACAGAGGGTTGCTATGGACTCACAGGATTCTTCTAACCGTAGAGACGGAGCGTACTATCAGAGAATGTCTAATATGGCGAGAAGTTTCACTCTCACTACACTTCCGGCTTTTGAACTGGTTGCAGTTCCACTCTGATTCCATATGAGGGCGCTCACAGGACGAGTGCAGAATGAATGGAGGTCAATGGCGGTATACCCCTCAAAATCCACTTTTCTCAGGATATAATTTTTTGTCTAGTAATTTGAATGTTGTATTCGAAAGGAGATGCAAAGAAATTACACATTGCTGGGTGTTAGATTTTTTAGAGTCACTTATTTGCTTTAAAAAAGTCTTTCAAAATGTCAGTGACGTCAGAATGCTGACGTCATTAGCAGAATGCTAGCGTGTTATGGGCAACAACAACTCAACCTGTAAGAAATATAAAACGACATAAGTACTCGTTCATTCAACTTTCGACCTAAAACCCATGTTGAACTTGCAAAATCTACAATCACATCTGAGATTTCTCAACGGCAATCGGGTGAAAGAGACAAATTTAGCCGTCTAGCCCCATTGACTCCCATTCATTTTGCACTCATGGCAAGCGCCCCCATTGGAACTCTGGTGGTACTACAACCAAAATTCGGTACAATAGGGCTTAATAGGGAGTGGACAGGCTCTCCGTAGACGGGCTCTGGTACTATTTTCTTTAGCGGAAGCAATACAATCGGGTTTAACAATCGGGGGAGAGGGAGAGGGAGCGCTTCAGAACTCCTTACCTGATATTTAGATATACTATTCCTCAATAAATATATTTGTTTGACAGGGAAGCTGTGCGCAAACAGAAATATATATTATAAAAAAAAAAAAAAGCACCCCAGAAAAAAGGGCACTTTCTCTCCAGGAATAAAAAGGGCAGGTGCCAGAGCCCGTCTACGGAGAGCCTGTCCACTCCCTATTAAGCCCTATTGTACCGAATTTTGGTTGTAGTACCACCAGAGTTCCAATGGGGGCGCTTGCCATGAGTGCAAAATGAATGGGAGTCAATGGGGCTAGACGGCTAAATTTGTCTCTTTCACCCGATTGCCGTTGAGAAATCTCAGATGTGATTGTAGATTTTGCAAGTTCAACATGGGTTTTAGGTCGAAAGTTGAATGAACGAGTACTTATGTCGTTTTGATTTCTTACAGGTTGAGTTGTTGTTGCCCATAACACGCTAGCATTCTGCTAATGACGTCAGCATTCTGACGTCACTGACATTTTGAAAGACTTTTTTAAAGCAAATAAGTGACTCTAAAAAATCTAACACCCAGCAATGTGTAATTTCTTTGCATCTCCTTTCGAATACAACATTCAAATTACTAGACAAAAAATTATATCCTGAGAAAAGTGGATTTTGAGGGGTATACCGCCATTGACCTCCATTCATTCTGCACTCGTCCTGTGAGCGCCCTCATATGGAATCAGAGTGGAACTGCAACCAGTTCAAAAGCCGGAAGTGTAGTGAGAGTGAAACTTCTCGCCATATTAGACATTCTCTGCAGGTGCTCAAGCCCCCTTTGATGTCTATGTGTGCACGTGCCTGTATATATATATACATGTATGTGTTGATTTTATGCCAGTATATCACGAAACGCTCAGCATGAAACTTTGCGCGATAAGTTCATATTCTGAGTCCATCTTCTTGCCTGTAGCCTATATAATAGCCTACTTCCCTAATAAGGTGCAAGATTGGTCTTTCATATCATTATCAACGGAAGGGAAATCCTTGAGTATGAGGTATTGAGGGAAACCGATTATAATCCTGTTCATGGTAGAGAAAGCTGATGACATGTAGAATACACAGGGAAAGTAACAATGAAGTTATTGAATGAAACATAAACACAGCTTTTGTGTGTTTATCATCTTTTCCGCATATACTGACACAGATAATCATTTTCATTTTATGAATGAATGTCTTCGTCAGCAACAAGCGCTTTTGCACCATCTGCTGCTGAGGTCGACTAACAGCAGATGGAGAGTATGCTCGGCAATCTACTGCTTTTCCTGCAGTTCCTGGACGTCAATGTTGAATTTACTGTCGAATTTGAACCACTGAATTTGTGGAAGCGAATTTGCAAAGCGAAATAAAATGGACCGAAAATTGCCTGTTGAATATTATTGGTTGTATTTTTAAACAGTTTGAATATTTTGGAAGTGAAATATGAAAGGTGAATATGGATTATTGAATTTTTAATAATGAAAAGGTGTTTGAAATGTTTTTAATTGAAATATTCACAGCTTAAATATTCAACCATGTTGAATTTCAGCCCATAAAAATGTAAGCACTAAAAATACAATGCATTAAAATGCAAGCATGGTTAATGCAATGCCTATTTTTTTTCAAGTAGTGCAATTCAACAGGCTTTTTATTTCAAAAACATTTGACATTATTCTACTTCCATATTAAAGTGTGTTCGACTTGAAGCGGTGCTGTGCAGACCGATCGGTGAATGACATCAAAGTACCGCGAGAGCGATTCGAAAGCATACAGAGCTTTATTTACGGTAATTACGACATGGCGTGAACGCAGCACTGTCTCGCCCTCATACCAGTAAACACGTCATCAGAGAAGAGAACAGATGTCGCTGCAAGAAGGAGGGGAAGATATTTTAATTAAAGATTACAAGGCCACAAGAATTAAAAAATAATAATGATGTTCACGGTTAAATCATTTATAATGAATACTGCAATATTCCATAAAAAAAATAAGAAGTCAGTTTTAATTTCATGGTGACTTTAATATTACTGCAGTTGTTGCTAGTTGTTCACCTTGTTGCTAGGCCAGTTTTTACGTTATGTTGTATTGTACTGTTTTTCTTTTTGGTAAGCCCACCGGTAACTATAGTTACCGCAGTGAATAGTTGTAATTTTCCTTTTGTAAGTATTTTTCTAGATGTTATCCTTGTTCTATGTCTCAATGACATGCAAGCAAACAACCAAATAAAGTATTTCAAGAAAAAAAAAAAAGGTATTCACTTGCTTCCTGTCACATGAGGCTGTCAACTTCCTACCCCTACTTCCAGGAAGCATGGCGAAGGCAAAACCTCCCAAAGAGAGGTAATTTTCATGTTACTAATAAGTATTTTTTATTGACATATATATATCTACATAATCATGAAGGTCTCTAGAATCATCCAAACAAAACATATCTTACAAGAGATATATAGTTTTTTGTATACTTAGTCAAAAGTCCAAATGGCAACTATAGTTGCTGGTGGGCAAATGCCTTGTAAGTACATATCTCAAAGACCCCAGGCATCAAAATGTAAAAAATTTTTTAACCAAATGTAATTTTACTCCGTTTATTAATGTTTTTACTCCATCAAATTTATATTAAAAAAAATATATATTTTTTTTTTTAAATAGGTTTTTATAAAAATAAAAAGAAAGAAAGAAAACTTTCAATTCACCTTATAAAAGGACGACATTTCCAAATTTCATTCATGGGGATAACATGGATAATTTGACATGATTTAGTGTAAGATTTTTTTTGCCCATATTTTGGAAAATGCAGTTTTAAATGTAAAAAAATAAAATAAAAAAAATAATCACTTTCAACAGTAGATGGCTGCAGAGCTCTAAACGTACTAAAAGTTTAAAACTAAAAGACATCTTTTCACAAGTTCTTCCAGTTAGATTCATATCTACAAATTATGAAATCACAATTATAACAATAGAAGTTACTTTCTGTCAAAGTTTAGCAGTTTATGTACTGAAAAACAAAACAAAAATATTGAAATATTGAAGAAAAAAAAAACCTGGGGAAAATAAATGCAGAACATGTTCACATAGGACACTATTAACACAACTATATGCATGAAACCAGTCAGAAAAATGTGGCCACAAATGGGTTAAATACTATACAGGTATCATTTTAAAGCAATTATAAACTGAATCACTATCATGTCAACATATTTATTTATTTGGCAAGTAGTTTCACATTGATAGGCTGATCACCCTGTCTGGGTTTATATTGCGATAATGACCGGCTGACTGTAAATGGTCCATATGGAATTAAAAAGCAACTTACTGTTGAATGTCAAGTAGGCCTACTAAAACAGTCAGTGAAACTAACATTCCAGCCTATCTGCCCCAGTTTCACCTGACATCCCCCTACATAAAACGATTTCACACACAATAATATATTTCACAAGAATATGCGCCTAACAGAGCTCTAGAAATCCATACACGTCACAGCTACGAAAACACATTGCAGCCGCTACTCCCCGCAGACCTGTTTAAATTCACAGAGAGAACAAACAGCGCCTGGGAGAACTTCTACTGTTGAACCCTGGAGTAGGTGACCCTCCAGTGAGAAGCAGGGCAGAACAAGCCTCTGGCCCTGCAGCACAATATCTGATCCAAACCAGTCCTGCTGCTGAGTGTCACGCTGTAACCTCAACCTCTCCGTTCTGCACAGTGATGTGGAAGGTATTCCTGAGTCTTATCAGGGTAACACTTTATTCTGATGCTCCCCCAACAGACATTCTACTGACTATAAGCAACTACATGTCAACTTACATTTATTCATTTTGCAGACACTTTTATCTAAAGCGAACTTATTAACCTACCAGTCTACTAATACTCGACTAACACTAATGCGAGTTAGTAGACATGTAGTGCAACGTGAGTCAACAGAATGTGTTAAAGGGTCCATCAAAATAAAATTAAACCCTTATCAGGACTAGATGCTTTCAGAAAATGAACATCAGTGTCCTCACTGACAGCCATGAACTCCAGAGCACTGCCAGGTACACACAGCTCCTGTTTTGTTTTGTTTTGAACATCGATGTGGAATAGCATTAATCATCAGCGTCACTGTATTCAGCAGAACAGCATGAGAGACTTAAAAAAGTTCTTCATGGTGGGCATATCAGCCATCAGCAGTAAAGCAAAGAGAACACATTTCTTTAGGACATGAACCTGAGCAGTAGTGCCCTCTTCTGGAAACCAGCTGTGGCAACTGTCGAAAACAGAACTTAAACTGAGAATGTCACAAGGTGAAACAGATTGTTTGGCAAACTTGCATCGTGACAGAACCAGCAGAAATCTGTTTCTCGCAGATGTGCTTTAGGACAAAAATATTCAAACATTTTTAAAGGGTGTCAATACAATTCTGACCTTCAAGTTGAGCTGTCAGAATATATTCACACACACAGACACATGTAGTGCTCACAAAGCAGCATATACTATACAAAGGCCTTGAGCACATTAAAGAGAACATTCATTCAAAGATCACAAGATATGACTTTATGATATGACAAGATATTACTTTTTTTTTTTTTTTTGAAAAGGATTTTGCTCTTTAAATGTGAATTTCTTTCCTTTTTTGTGGTAAATCACGTCGTGCATGAAGTCCCAGCATGACACTTCACAACAATTTTCTTTAAATCTACATTCGATTTAAAATCTTTATCTACATTTTAAACAAATTGCTATGAACATAAAAGTGTTTTTATAACAAGGCTAAAAATATATCATAAATGCATAAAAAAAGTATTTACATAACAGCCCTGGAGGTTGTAGGTGGGATTTAGATTATGGAGAGCATTTAATCTGACAAAATACTTTGTTGCGCAAGATGTCATTATCAATATTTTTGGTCTGATTTCCAAGCACAAATTTGTCTATATATCTACTGCAGTGAATTTTGTCAGTACACTAAGATACTATAAGCAATGACTATAAGTCAAAAACCTTATATTTAGATTTCAGGGAGTCTCTAAACATGGTTGTATTTCACCATGTAGGTTGGAATCACTCAGAAGACGTTATAAAACAGTCAACAAGCACTGAAAGTAGCAAGTATTTATTCAAGGTAAAATTATTTACATTGTAACCAAAGACAACATCCTGGAAAATGGTACAAATTGTTTGTCCTTTAATATATATATTTATATATAATATTTATATATTTCTTGTAATTGTACTTTTACCTTTATCTAAAATAATGCAATAAAGGTGGGTGGGGGGAGAAGTATAAAATAAACAAAATTCAGGTTTGGTGATTTGGAAGTATTCTAGCAGTCTAACATCAAATATGTACAGAAATATTTACAATTAAAAGAAAAAAAGAAAACTTCAGATCTGTAAATTAACTTGTCGTAAAACTTGCTTCAGTTTTACAAAATAGAACAAGCTCTATTCCATATGGCTCTGCTTCAGTAAAAGATCTGAAAGGAATAGAGGACACTTTTGCTCAATTCAGTCTGAAAAATGATGCACTGCTTTTTTTTTTGTCTGTCTAAGACCTTTCAGCAGCTTCCAGCCATTCTGCAGACACACAGGATAAAGTAAAAAAAGAAAAGAAAAAAAAAGAGAAACATTTTCCTGAATAACATCAAAAAGTAAAGAAAAACAATTATAAAACAATAAATCTCAATTGTTCTATTATATTAAAATCAGAGTATAATTAAATTAACAGAGGATGAGTCATTCATTAACACACTAAAACACATTGAAAACACTTTTCAAGTGCTGTCTTTTTTTCCTTTTTTAACAATAAAATGGGCCTCAAACAGCCCAGACTACAAAACTAAAATAGATTAAGAACGGAAAAAGAATTAATGTTTTTTTTTTTTAAATCATTGGTAATGTCAGGTGATGATTCTTCACACAGAGAAAAACTAAAACTACAGAAGCCAGAGGATGATCAAAGAAACCAGAAACCTCTACAATCCTTCCCACATATCCAGGTAAATTCATCAAAACTTCTCGCTTACTGTTATCACTGTATCATAATAGCTTGGTTTCAGTACATGTGAAATTAACAATGACACTGTCGTAAAACATCATTCTTTAAGCAGGACAAGAAAATTCAACTTGTTTTCATGTTTGCGTTTATCTTTGGTTCATCAGGCATCTTAGACTTTCTTCAGACCGGCAACAATATTTTTCCTTTTTTTGCAGATCAGATTGTTGTTTTTTCAGTCAAAAACCTGATCTACACCACATCCATGTGGCACGCATCTGTCTGAACGGTCAGATCGAATCTGCACTTGGAACATATTTGTCATTTGGGATAAAACATGTACGCTTCAAAAGTTTGGGGTTCGTAAGATTTTTTTTTCTTCTCCAAAGAAATTAATACTTTCATTTGACAATTGATGAAAAAGTGACAGTATTAGCATTAAGCAGTAATTAAGCAGCACTACTGTTTTCAACATTGATAATAAAAATAAATGTTTCTTGAGCACCAATTTTCTTCTTTAAATTATCACAGTTGTACTGTATTTTTGATCAAATAAATGCAGCCTTGGTTAGCGTAAGAGACGTTTAAATGGTAGTGTATGTAACACCAGTTTTGGGCGCAGTATATTCATCAATTATGTCCTGAGAAGAGGCAGAGTATCCAGTTTCTACAATTATCAGTTACTGTATGAGAAAGTCTTTTGGGATTGTGCTAACGCTTACATCATTACTGATGTAAATACATCGGATACCGACTGCACTGTCTGAACAAACATCATGTACAAACAGTCAGTCCTAAAACTGTGAACAATGCTTCAGACCTCAGTGTTTGAAATATCAATAAGTTACTAGGTTTAGTGTAAATCTTTACAATACAAGCAAGGGCAACTAGCTTAAAATCGCTTGTTTCAAAACACAGCTTAGTTTTTGTTTTACATGGGGATCAGTGCGTCAAAAACCAAATATTATGCAACCACACCGCTGAGTGAGTGAGTGAGTGAGAGAGCATGGGAGAGAAAGACAGCATTTGAAAAACACAATGTAAAAACAAGCAAAAAGAAAGAGGGGGAAACAAAAGTCTCTGCAGTGAGTCGCTCAGGCAACGTGACCGTAGCGACGCTTATCCACGTTTACCACCAGAACTGCTGCCTCTTGTCCTGAAGGGCCTAAGGCACGTTGCCAGGTCCAGATTTATCCCACGGAAGATCTGCGACACCTCTGCTAACAGTGCTCCAAATAATCAATCACCCGTGAGATAGATTTCTGTCCTGTGGTTCCAACAGAACACTGGTGTGATGGGAAAGAAAAGAGAGAAGTAAAATACTGATTTCAAATGTCATTGGCCAGATATCAGAGCACAGCCACACATTTTGTATCAATGGTCACCTGGCATTACATTGCTATCCAGTTGTGATCTGGTCACATTAAAGGGGTCATGAATTGAGAAATAAAATTTTCCTTGAGCTTTTGACATATAAGAGGCCTTCATACTACGAGAATATCCTGCAAGTTTCAGAACTGAAAACTCCCTTGTTAGTCCAAAAACAGCTTTTATTGAAACCAAGCCCAGAGAACGACTCGGTTTGGAATGTGCCCATTTATGACGTCATATTGTTACCACTGTAGCCCCGCCCACTGATTCTCGCAGGACAGGTAGTAGGTAAATAACATACGTGGCGCTAACACTGTATCGAGCAATAAACATGCCTTTGAAGAGTGCAAAATGTTGTGCAGTGCCAGGTTGTGGAAAAACAGTCGCTTCTTAATCTTTCTGATGCTGGATCTGCAGCATCAGACTGAAATAAAAACAATGCTGTGCCTTCTATATTGGATTCTACAGGTATAGCGCAACACTGTGAGTAAAAAAAGTTTACTATGTCACTATTGCTTTGCTACAGATCGTTTGATATATTATGTGCCGATTATGTGTACGTGTCTAACCCAAATCACCAGTAATATGTAATAATGAATGTACAGTCAGAGGTTCTTTGTCTCAAAATAGTTTATTGCGGTTTATGTGTCAGAAACAATGTGAAGTTGACCGTTTAGTCACTGATTTGATTTACTCTTCAGCTATGTTAAGATTGTCAGTCCAAATCCGATTTTTGTGCATATCTGATTGAAATCCGATCAGATTTAGCTTGTGTGAATGGCTAAAAAAATCAGTTTCGAGCTACAATCATATGTGGTTTGAAATCCTATTACTATACAGTCTGACCGCTCTGATCAGATTTCTCGTAGTTTATGTGGCTTTCTCACGCCACGTTAAAGTCAGACGTTGTTATAGGAAACATGCTGAAAGTCGCTGCAGAAACAATGTTGTGTTGTTGCAAAGTGCCAGAAGAGCAAAAAATGACAATATAACGGAGACATGTTAGAGCGCGGAATTGCATAATAAAGCCACGCATACCAGCCTACGCTTCTGCCGCTGCCTCAGAAGACACAGCAGTCCAGCACGGCGGCTATTTCTATGTTGTAAATAAGACATCTCTATTGCGAACCACTCCATGTTGCGGTTGTTATTGGCGTATACCTACCAACCATTGCTATAGAAACCAATGCAGATGTTAAGGAAAACGAAAGAGCAGCATGAACACAAATCGGATCAAAGAACGCTTCCTTTACAATTGCAGGAGCTGTCAATCAAACAGCGCGAGTGTTTTGGACTCTCACCAAAACTCCCGTTATAATCAACAAATCTCTTATTTACATTGTGTTTGCATTGTTAGTTATGATGAAAGCATCCGTTAGTGTGCAGACATCGGGTTGTAAAGACGAGATCACTGCATTCATGTGCTCAACATGTCTGTGATCGACTACAATGCTCATCACTGCAACCTTTAATGCCACGATCTAAATATGATGCTATAGATCTAAATGTAATGCTATAATCAACACTTTTCACGAATAGTTAACCTTGAGAGCTGTAATAATAAAAACATGCTCAAAGTTGAGAGAGTTCCACATGTCATACTTAGCTATTTCATATGCAAAGATGTTAGAAGTCTCACAGTAGTCACACCCCTTCAAAAAGAGTGTTCAAATAAGGGGGCTAAGATCAAGGTAGGAAAAATGCCTTTAAATAATTACCATTTTTGATTTAAAGGGCATATTGCAGTGAGTCATCTGCCGGGCTCTGCGGTCTCATGGAGGAGCGGAAGCATAAAGGAGGAGCGACGACAGTGAAGATCAAGAGAGGAACAGGCCTGGACTTATGTTATGTTTTAGGTTTTATTATGTGACAGCAGTCGTCCGTGAGGGGCTGCTGTCTTTTACTTTCGTTTTGTATTTGTTTATTTTATTATTAAATTGTGTGTTGAACGTTCGCCGGTTCCCGCCTCTTTCTTCCCACATCTAACTGCGTTTTGTGCAGGTGAAGAGATGGGACTTCACTTCTGCATCTGCTTCAAAAAACGCGGTAGTGTGTAGTATTCACTATAGACCGGAGGATTCTAATACCGGCGATATGATGGAGAAAGCAAGAACCAAGTGAGACTCCGGGCTGGTGCGGTTCCTTCGGTGCACACTGTCCCAACTCCTTCATCAGGTCCGCTGTCAGCATGTGGCTTGGCCGGCGGGAAACATTACAAAATGTGCCTCGTCTTAATTTAATTCATGAACATATCCTACAGAAACTTGTAGGCTAATGTAATGCATTTATGTGTTTGTAGTCTGCAGCCGAAACTTATCATAAATAGTTCTATAATTCATTTTCAATCTGTACAAAACCACTTTAATGTTTGTGTTGGCTGTTTCTACATATAAAGTTTTTATACAGTAAGACAGTTGTGATTTTTTTATTTGTATTCATTGTCACCAAAACGGGGCCATTCAAAGCCTTTATAAAGTCCCTCTTCCTCTGGAAACTGTCTCCTAATGGCTGACACAACACATGGAGGTAAGGTTCCAATACTAGCTTTGCTATTGCCTGATACATGATAATAATCTGTACAATATTGTGATCTGATAATAGCGTTTTTAAAAGTATTTATTTATATTTAAATCTAGTTCCTACATTATTTTTCTATACATTGACTTTCTGGGTAGTGTACTCTAACCTGCAATATGCCCTTTAAAAATCTTAAAATATTGCAGTTTATGATCCCTGAAACCCTTTTTGGATGCTTTTTTCATGATCCCCATACAAGCAAGTAATGTGCACTACAGAATTTGCACTACAATTAATCATCTTTTACTTACAAACTGGGTTGTACATGTTATGCTGTAATATTCAAAGGTCAGTAAAATATTGTAACACTTGCCATTTTTAAATGTGTAATGCAAGGTGCAAAATGTTTGATGTCATTGTAGCACTTACCGTCAGGTTCATGAAATTAAGGAATTTCTTCAGCATTTCTGCCATGATAGAGAAATCTCCCTTAGGAAGATTTTCCCGTACGGTTTTCACATTCATCTAAGAAAGAGATAGAAAAGACACATATTTAATTACATTTAAATATTTTTATTAAGTATTTAGTTTAAATATTTCAACAAAAAAGTCATGTTTTTTTTATTAATTCATTTAATTCTTTTTAAAGCATTCATCAATTATTATAAACTGCATTTTCATTCTTCATGTCATTATCATATGCTATCATTCAAAATTTTGAGGTCGGTAAGTTTTTTTATGTTTTTGAAATAAGTCTCTTATGCTCACAAAGGCTGCATTTATTTATTTTTAAAATACAGTAAAACATTAATATTGCTAAATATTACAATTTAAATAATTGCTTTTAATTTATTTTAAAATGTAATTTATTCATGTGATGGTAAAGCTGAATTTTCAGCATTATTAACCAGTTTTCAGTGTCACAATAATTTTTAATATGCTGATTTGGTGCTCAAGAAACATTGATTATTATCAATGTTGAAAACAGTTGTGTATAACTGAATAACACACAGTATATATGTATCTATATGTATGTGTGTATATATATATATATATATATATATATATATATATATATATATATATTTTTTTTTTTTTTTTTGTAACATAATAAATGTATTTACTTTGATCAATTAAACACATTCTTGCTGAATTAAACTATTAATTTAAAGTAAAAAAAAAACCTTGACCCCAAATGGCAGTGTAGATTTTCCACACTTTAGTGATCTTCCACACGACACCCTTGTATTTTGTATTTTACGACACTTAATTTAGCTTTTTTGTCACTGATCAACAGAAAAATACAATAAATGTCAAACACAAATAAATAACCTAAATTATCAGTGGTATAATCAATTGAAACCCTGTGACTACACAGTTGATCATAGTACAAATAAACATCTATCTGCAAGGTTCAGCTTCTGGTGAGTCAGTATTGTGGCAGATAATAGACCGTGAAAATAAAAAAAAGAATACTCCAAGTCACGAAAAGGTAATTGAAAAGCACAAGGAAGGGGATGACTACAAGATTTCGAAATCACTGAACATCCCTGGGAGTACTGTTTGATCAGGTAAGAAATGGAGTATTGACACAGCTGTAAATCCACCCATGACGACCCTGAGGGAGCTACAAGCTTCAGTGGAAGAAATGTGAGAGGTTGTGCAGAACCGTTACCGAGGTGCTGCACCACTCACACCTTTATTGGAAAGTGGAAAGGAGAAAGACACTGTTCAAAAATATCGACTAGAGCTTTCCAGAGAGCAAGTGGGAGACTCTGAAATCCAGCTGGAGACGGTTCTGTAGACTGATGAGATCAAAGTCAAGTTTTTGGCCATCAGACTAAACATAATGTTATGCGTAACCTACACACTGAGTATAATCAGAAACACACCATCACCATCGTGGATCATGGTGGTGACATCATCTTGCTGTAGAAATGCTTCTCTGCATCAGACCCATGAAGGCTTAAGGCCCGGGTAGACTTAATTTTCCGCGTTCTGCTCCGTCTCATGCACAGTTGAGCATGCAAGCCTTTCAAAGTATACTCCTTTGGGCGTGAGCACGGAAAGAAGAGTTCAGCACTATCTAGTGGACTTTGTAGTTCACTAGATACAAAGTTTGTAGTTCACTAGACACACAAGACTTTGTAGTTCACTAGACACTAGATAGTTCAGCACTATCTAGTGGACTTTGTTTTCAAGCGTTCAAGTCACTTGTACATACGCAGATGACAAAAAATTACATCATATGGACAATCGTGGAACGCGGACAAGGGAATGCAGAAAAAAAAAAATTATGAAGGAAAACTTGCAAGACACCAGTAACCTGGGAGAAGATTTGTTTCCCAGCAAGACAAAAAACCCAAGCTTAAAACCAAAGCTAGTGGAATGGCTTAACATCATCAACGACAACAGCAACATTAATACCCTGCCAAGTAAAAATCCAGATTTTCAATTGAGAATTTGTGAGTGGACCTGAAAAAGAGTATTTTCTACTGCAACCTGACTGAACTGGAGCAGTTTTACAAAGAAAATGGAGAAAAATTGTAGAGACCATTCCATCTGAAGTTACATCTACAAAATACTTGTATACTTGAATACTTATGCAAATTATTATTTTGTTTTAAATAACTGCAATAAAGTGACCAATTCGTAGCATTTTTTATTTATTTTTATTTTTTGTTGTTGATCACGGTCAAAAAATATAATAACTTTTTGGTTCAAAACTAACCAACTGCTCTTTAGAGCACCTAAAGAGTGACAGGAAGTGATGCTCACCGGACTCTCCTGACATAGACACCCAAGCAGAAGAGCTGAGTATGATGCCACAATGCTGTCCTCCATGTGTTTCCCAGCATGCTGCAGGGCTGAAAAAGAAAGACAGGAAATTAGCATAAAAGCTTGGCCTTTAGTAAACAACTGGTTCTCAGATGGTTTCGTCATGGGACCCTCATGTTCAAATGATCATTAAGCTGCAACCCAATTTTTTGGGAATTTGAACCAAGCAAACGTATTTATTAAAAATGGTTATTCATTTTTGAGGCAAGATACTTTTTATCTAAAAAACTACCTTATCTACCTTTACTTTTTAGCTAAGAAAATAATGTTAGAATAATGACACTGACATATAGCCTGACTACATCTCATCTGACAGCAGATACTGAATCAGGACAACGCTTTACTTAACGGCGTCTGACAGAAGTAAACAGCTTTCAAAATAAAAGTCTTGCATCAGAAAAACTTTTAGAATTACGTTTTTTTTTTACTACACACTCCATGACCCACTCAAAGCAGTCTTGTGACCCACTTTGACCCACACAGCAGAGTACAAACACAAATTTGAAAAGAATAGGAAAAAAGTATTGTTTATGGAGCCTTCATGAATAATTTCATATAACAATTTAATGTCAGTTAAGGAGCAGTCACATTAGAGAAGTTTCAGTGAAATTCTGCCATCAAAAAGGTTCATTGACCACTGTGAATGGTGTAGTGATTGCGAAGCACCACTTTCACAGAAATCACGTTCAAACCAAGCATTCTGTTGGTCAATACGGTGAATTCACGCAAAACACCTGAACCCGATGTGCCCTTATGTGAAATTTAAGATAACACAGATTTCTATTGAAATAACTGTAAATGTGACTGCACCAAGTTAAATCCAAACAAGTCATAAAAAGGGTTTGTTATATATTGTCAATTCATCAGTGAATAATTGTTACCTTTATTGAGGTCAAGCTCCTCTTCCTCCTCCTCTTTCTTGTCATTCGTTTCATTTGTGTCATTGGTTTCCGAGGCGACCCACTGGATCTCTCCGGATGTTTCCTTCCACTCTCCGCTCTGGTCTGCCTGAGGTTTGGGCGCCTCGCTTATGAGATCATCAGTCTGCGCCTCAGCTAGCACAGCTGCTTGCTCCCGTTCAAGGAAGAGCTGCACACACAGAAACACTTGTATTAAGTGGCTAATATTTATCAGATTTAAGGATAAACACTTGAAGCAGGCCATCTCGCAGGTCAAATGTGGAGACTCCTGCTAGTCACCTGAACCAGAGCAGCCAGGGCGTTTGATGACTTTAGTGTCGAAGGTCCCTTCTCGCCCTCCGTCTTACTCTCCTCCTCTCCTTCTGTCTTCACGTCGTTCTCCGTCTTCACGTGTACCCCCGTCTCCATCAGGTAGCTCAAGTCCAGCTCCATCTCCACCAGACAGTGTCTGTTTCTGGCACTGTACTCCACCAGATTTATCAGCAGACCAAGACCCTGCACACACCCATTCACATTCAAGTTTCGCCACACGTCAGTAACTAAGCAGACACTACACTAAATAACAATCCCAGTCAGTAGTACAAACTCTGACAGTTGGCTTCAGTGAATGTAAATGATGATACATAAGAACAAAACATTTTTTTCAATGTTTCGACGTTTAACTTCATACTGCTGTTAGACATCTATAAAACCTTAAGCACTTTTGTATTCATTTGCATTTTTGTTCTGCTGTTTTTATTCATTGTCATTTGTTTTACTTTTTATGAAATTTTCAATGCATGTACATTTTATATTAATGCAATGTTTAAATAACTGATAACAACTAACCACTGTTTTAATTTTATTTCCTCATATTTATATGAAATTTGTACTTTAACTTATATTAGGGCTGGGAAAATAATATGTTAATTTCTTTGATTAATATTTGCAGTTAACACATTCAAATAATTATCGCATCATCCATTTTCACGTGATGCAAGAGCAGCCAACTAATTGTGCGTTCACACCGCCGCCCTGCCATTTGCTTGATCTTTTTTTAAACTATTTAAACGGGCCACAAAGCAAACAAGCATGTTGATCGTTATTTGTGTAGACTGACAAGGTAGGGTATAAGTTAATCTCATAGAATCTTTAAATGTAAAAGTAAGAAACTGATCGATGGAAAGAACTTAATTATAGTGACATGTTTGCTTACGAAATAAACCAATTAAAAGCCATTTGTTTGGCGTAGCTTTTGCGGTCATGTTTAAGTGCTAATCTAATTAGCATTCCCCCTGAAAAAGCGTTCTAGCGCGAAAATGTTGCCTATAAACAGTGTTGCGTGCCTTCTTATCAAATTCACATGATCAACCTCTCCTCTATTTTGGTTGGGAACTAATGTGGTCGGAACCAAAGTTTACTTGACTGTGTTCTCTGGACTCCTCTCAAGTGGAGGACTTCTACATTCCGATTGGTTGCCGCCGAACCGCATCATAGCTCATTACCATAAAGTTGATCTGACTTCAACTCTCCTCGCCACTCTCACCGTCCAACACGTGCCGCCCTCACCGGCGGCCGTGTGAACGCACAGTTAGGGCCACATGTACCCAGCCATTAACAAATTAAATAATACTTAATATTTATCAAAGACAGTATTTTAAATATTTGATATTTTACATATTTGTATCATTTCCACATTAATTAGGAGATTCAATATATTTATAATTACAAAAATATATGATTCTGAACATACATTTATGATTACAAAAATGTCAGGTGTGATTTATTGTGATAAATTATAGGATGTTTGAAAAACATCTAATAGACCAACAGCCTAAACTTATGATTCTTTTTTTTTAGAAAAAGAAAAGTACCATCTCACCAGGACACGGATGTCGAATCTCTGCTCCTGAGGCAAATAACGCGGGACCTTAAGAACGCAGTCCAGAGCCGTCATTAGGAGGCCATCCTGCTCACCTGTTTTAGTGCTGCCCCACTCTGAGGGGTCACAGAGAGTGTTACATTACATTCTTTTTATTACATTAATACAATTACAGTTATTTTATATTGCTTCATTCTCCAGTATGTGTTGAGCAAGGCTTAAATTCTTTGTTACACGTCTCACCGTTATCATGTGTGAGGTTGAGCAGAACTCCGATAACGGCTCTCATACAATCCTCCACGGCCTTGCCCACGTTGCTATGACTACTGTGCGGGAGGGCGGAGCTTGATGAAGGGACCTCTCGGCTGTAACGCTGTATCATCTGCTCACAATGCTGCAGGGCCCTACACACACACAAAGCACAACCTCAGAATGACAACCGTCCTGCCACACAAAGCAACACTGTGACCACAATTTCCATATCATCACACACACACCTTGCTGAGGACACTATGAGCTGGGACTCCTTGTAGGCGATCAGATAAGCCTGGTTCTCGAGGTTGTGAAGTGTAACCTGGATGTGAAAGAGAAATATGTTTTAAATAAATTACACACCGAAATAACAAGCATTTTCTTCAAGGGCTGTCAAAGGTAATGTTAACTTGCAGTAAAACATTTTTTAAAGCTGTTAATTAGCTTCTTTCTGCATTTATTAACTTTTACATCATATCATCCTGTTCGGTGTGATTTCTAAAAACTGATTAGATTCACAGTGTTTCAGAAGTCTGTCGGTCTGTGGCATAATTACATTTAAAATTGTCAATAAAGTCCATGCTATAATTTAATTACAGCAGGTTATTTAATTTTGCAGGTCTTTCTTTAAAGGAAATCAATTCAAATTATTAATCTGGTGTCCACTCACACTCTCCAGAACTCTTAAGCAGCGCTCCGCTCCCCAGAGTGACGCCACCAGACTCTCTTTATCTTCTTCTTTACTTAAGTTCTCCACACACTCTTTCACTAAAGGCAAAAAAAAAAAACATTTCTAGGCATTTCCTTTAACAAATGTACAAATCAAATACAGATATACTCAAGTAGAGTACCTTTATCTACGATGTGGTCCAGTCCCCCAAGTAAGCGCAGCTCCTCCTTAAACCAGTCTCCAGCTCGCTTTGACGTCAGAGATAGTAGCGTTTCCATCGCTAAGTGACCTGTCTGAGATGCAGAAAGAAACAGTTTGGAGAATTGCATTCAAGCAGATGTGCATACAAAGTAAAAACTCCAAAAAAGGTTCTGGCTATTTTTCTTTAAATAAAAGTATTTTCAAAAAGTTTTAATTTTAAAACCAAAGCAGCATTTATGACATAAATAGAAACTTTTTTTCTGAAAGGCCTGTCAGTTCTGGAATAAACCCCAATAAAAAAAAAAAAAATACAATAAAAGCATTTATAATTTTGTTATTTTGATCTTTCTGTCTTTACTGTATTTTTCATCAAATAAATGCAGCCTTGGTGAGCATATGAGACTTGAACTGTAGTTTATGTAAAATATGCAATGTTTATAAAGGAAAACCCTTTCTGAAATAAAAAGCCCAAGTTGCAAAGATCCTTTGCATTTGATTTCCTAAGCTTTCTTTGCTGTACAGACTACAAACAACTATAAAACAAAAACAGATTTCTGCTGCCTGTCTGAACAAAGCCAAGGTGACTGGAAGTACTCTTATACTCAAGTATTCATGGATTTTCTGGTTTGGTTCTGACATGTAAATGCGAGAAACAGGAGTATGAAGGTAAAAGAGTAGCAAAACTCGTAACAAACAACTCACCTTCAGATTTGTATTTGCCAGGTTTTCATATTGGAGCTGTGAGTGTAAATTTTAGCGTACAAGTTCTCAAATTCACAACTACATGCTCTCGAGTTTTGCTACTCATTTACCTTCATACAGGAGTCACTCACTGTGATGTTCTCCAGGTCCAGATGCTTGTTGTGGACTGTTTCGCAGAGTTTGCGGATCTTCTCTTTAACTCTGCTCATCTCTTTAGCTGTTAACTGGTCCGCTACAGAGTCATCCTGCTCTAGTTCCAGCAGCCTGATCATCAGCTCCAGACAGGAACGGTCCAGATCCATATTCAGCCGGTCTCGGCTCAGTATGTACATCAGAGACGCCGTGCAGAGAGCCAGATTCTACCAGATCCAGAAGAACGGGGGAGAGAGAGAGAGAAGGAAAACATTGCAAACATCTGACCGTAACTTACACGCCAGCATGTAGATAGCCTCGAAAGCTAAGAGAAATTAACTAAAAGCAACAATACTTTGGATTATAAAACACATCCCTGTATAACTAAGGCATGGCCATCTCTTGTGACTTATTGCTTCTAAGCATCTGTCTTGACTCATTAAATGGATTTAGTTTATTTTTTTACTGAACATCCTTCAATATACAAATAAACTCAAGTCAAGCCGAAAGAGTCAAGGCAAACTTTGTGCACCATCTGTGTAAACTGAACTAACGAGATTTACAGAGTAACGGCTCAGCGTCTGTTTGCATTTCTCCCTTGTCTGCCGGCGGAGATGATTACATCTCCAATTAATGTATACTAATTAAGTAAACAAACTGTTGTTCCACACAGCATTGTAGCTGTGTTCATAATGATAGAGCTGTGATTGTTTAGAATGATGCTTGGTAATACAGATTAGTTAGTTTGTTGGTAAATTAAAGACAGTTTGGGTGATTGGATTGGTTTGATGGTTAGGTACTAGAAACTCACTGGGTGCTGTTGGGCATCACTGAGCATCTTAAAGACCTGGGCCACCTTCCCTCTGGCCCTCAGGTGCATGCGGAAACTTGGCATGGCACAGCGCGTGGCCAGACTGATTATACTGCAGTCAAAAATGGAGGGGAAAAAAATATTAGTGGTTCTGTGTTATAAACATGTCTTTGTGTGTTCAAATTCTTCTTAAAAATGTGGGGGTGCTAGTGTTCCGTGTAGTTAGTTAACTAAAACTATTCAAAATCATTTTCATTAACTAAAATAAAGCTGAAATAAAATAAAATATTAATATTAAATTAAATAAAATAAAAATTATGCTAAATAGAAAAAAAAAGACAAAAACACATAAAAAAGGCTAAAACTGAAATAAAATAATTTTAAAAAGCGGTGCATGTTTCAACAAAAGTGAGAAAAGAAAGATTGTGTTGTACGGAGAGTCTGAGACAATTTCATCATTGAAATCATTATGCATGATAATTAAAAGAATAGTTCACCCAAAAATGAAAAAATTGTCATGAATTACTCACCCTCATGTCTTTCCAAACCTGAAAGATCTTTTAAATTAAATCTGAAATTTCTGTCATTCTATTGACAGTCTATGCAAATACCACTTTGTCGCTTGAAAGAGGATGTCTAAGGCTATTTCATGTATTCTGACTCATTTACACTGTTAAAGAGTTGGATTCTCATGCTAAACATGGCCAAAGCTGTCGGCGCCGATAGCCTCGTGGGCAAGTGCGTCAACATGTAGCGCCGTTGTGCTTCGGGAGACCCAAGTTCGAGTCCCGGCTTGTGGACCTTTCCTGATCCCGTCCCCCCTCTCTCTCTCCCACCTCACTTCCTGTCTAGCTACTGTCCTATCCTAATAAAACACAAAAAAGCTAAAAATAAATCTATGGCCAAAGTTTTTTTTAAAAACGAGTTGGAGTATTTCTGTTACTCCTTCAGTATTTGAATACATTTCAGAAAGTTTTTTTCGAGTATGGCCCTGTATGACGTCATAAAGGGCGGAATTACTTGTATGGGCGCGTGCACACATCAAGCAGAGTGAGAGCAAGCCCATGCCCATCAACGTGCTTCGTTCGTTTCTTTGTTCGTTGCTCGAGAAAGATTTGTCATTTTGTTTTTAGATCACAAAATCAACTATGTCACCAAAGAAATTCGTTTTTGGTAGTGATGGCGAAGTGCAGCTTTCTGAACCAGCAAAGCTTTACACACAATTTTATCAGAAAAAGGTTAATTACTCGAAGCTTTTCAAATCAGAGCTTGACAAGTAAGTGAGAGTCGCAAAATGTCGCAAAATGTTTCACAACCAACCAACGCATTAATCTTAGAAGCTAAAATTAATGAATGGATAGATTAATAAATTAATGAATCAATATATTAAATATTGATTACATGACAACAATCAGTTCCATTGCATAATCCTAGTAACTCAAAACAATAAAGATAACATTTTGTATTGTGGATGTGGACATTTTTCCTGTTTGTAAACAAATAAGTAAATAAATGCAGGTGCATGCACACAAAGACACAGAAATGCAACACAATACACCTTAACAACCCGCCCTCAACATGCCCTGTGTCACGCATCTTTAAACCTTTGAATCAGAGTAAGAAGCAGGCACGTGGGTGTGTGAAACGTGCAATTAATGTAAACACGAACGTATAGTGAATCAAAAATTATCCAGGGATAAAGCGATGATGTATTGTGTGTGTATTGTATGATGTATTTGTTTAGCTGACCACCATAAGTGTCCATTTGTTTATTCTAAAACCACTCAAACAACGGAGTGACTCTTTAGCTCCGCCCACGGCACGCCTCCAGGAGCTCGATTGTTTTCGGAAAGAAGCGGTACAGCTGTATCTTTTATAAATCTGACAAAACTAAAGACTCTTCAGAGATATGAAGGATGCAATACTACTCTATAGGTACTAAATATTAACATGAGATTGGCAGAAACTGTTATGTCCCCTTTGAATTGAGCGGTTTAGTCAAACATTTTTTGAAGAGACACAATTGCTTTTTATGATGAACAGACTGAATTTAGGCTTTTATTCACATATAAACATTGATCAGCAAACATAAACAGAAGCTCGACCGAACCTGCTTGACGTGTGAGAACAAACATCATTGGTTCTTGCTGAAGCTCAAACGTGCTGCATAACACACGGGAATGAACCTCATTGGCTCCCACACATCAAGCGAACATGATTGAGCTTTCTTTTACCACAACTGATGTGTGAGTTGATACATTTTTATATGTGAATTAAAGCCTAAATAAATTAAATCTGCTGTAAATCTAAAATATCTTAATTTGAGTTTAGAAGATGAACGAAAGTCTTGCAGGTTTGGAATGAGTAATTGATGACAGAATTTTCATTTTTGGGTGAGCTAACCCTTTACAGGTAATCACAGCTGCGGCACATATAAATGACGTTGTTATATGCAAATGACCCAGAACACTCCTTTCAGCGTTTGTCTCACCTAAGGCAGCGTGTGTTGAGGGGTTGTGCGCTATTCAGGCCCGTCTCCAGATACTCAAAGTCATCAGTGAACTCCTGATTCTCCCCAAACTCCACCACATCATTAAAGTGCTTCACATGTTGGACCACTGTGTACAACTACACACACACACACACACACAGGACAAGAAATAAACATTAAAATATAAGCATGTCTTTTGTTAAAGTTAGTGTTGCTATTGTTAACTAAAAACATTTTGCTAATAGAAATAAAGATGAAATAAAAAAAAAATTAGATGGGAAAAACCTGAATGAAAATTAGAAATGCTGCTTTTGAAAACTGATAATATAAAAATAAAAGCTAATAAAAAATATGAATAAATGCTATAATAGTATATTTTATAGCTGGACAATGAATCGTTAAAAGATTGCGATCTCAATTCAAACACCCACGCGATCTTATTACTAAATGTCATCGATTTGGAACGAAATGTCTATTAAACCTTTGAAAAGTACGATCACTGTGGAACATTCAAGTGAGCCAGAGAGAGCAGTTGTCATGTATAGATAGAAAACCTAACAAACAGTCTTTTCAACCACATAGTATCTTACAAAAAATTATTTCACAGAAGTACTGGGATAAAAGTTTATAGTTCAGTAGCGATCAAAATAGTAAAGCACCTTTTAAATATAAAAACATGACGCTTCAAATAAAGATTGTACCAATTAAATTGTTACACCAGTAGAGATACATTTATAAAAAATAAATAATTGTTGCCATTAAATCATTCATTCAAGATTTTTCTCAGAACATGCGAATCAGCAGTAATCAATCCAGTAATGAAACAAGTGAAGTCTTTATGAGTAAGTCATTGAATCATTCATTCATACAGATAAAAAAAAAAAAAATTATTCAAATTAATTAAATACTTTTTTTAAATGGACTTTTGTTTAGTTGTCTATTCAGAACCATTAACTCTTTTAAACAAAAACAATAGTGATTCTCAATTTATCCAGAATCGTGCAGCTCTGTAGTTTATAAATAATACTAAAATAACACTAGTTTAAATCATTTACATTATTTCTCAGAGTGCAGTGCTCACCTCTTTGTGCTCCTTCCTGCATTTTAGTGCAGTGACGATGTCTTGGTATGGCACAGTGGGAATTGTGACAGACTTGATGACTTTAGGAGGAGGGGGCGGAGCTTTAAACACTCCATCATCTTTATGGGAATTTGTGTCTTTACTGCTGCTGGACACACTGGCCTTCTGTAAAAAATTATTAAATAAATAAAACAACATTATGGTGCACAAAGGCAAAGAAAATGTCAGGGTATAGAGTATTTTACGTACAGGTACAGCCACAGTATGAGAGGAGGCAGGATGAGGCACTTCCTCAGGCTCGGGTTGATTCCAGTGACGAGCATTATATACGGCTTTAGCAGGAGACTGCATTAAACACACACATAAAACAATTAAATAACAAATTTATCAAATTAAAACAGTAGCTTTTTGATAGAGTTAATCTGATTCTGTTAAAGCTTTTTTAGCCATACTTTTTTTGGCCCGCTGAAGATCTTGCGTCCGATCTCCTTTGACTTGTCGGTTTGCTTTCCATGTCGTTCCTTCTGTGAGCCTGAAGCTTCCGTCTCATCCAGCAACTCCTGCGAATCTGAAAATAGGTAGAGAAAAAAATATATATTGCTCTACAAATTATCATTATTTATAATAACCCTTTAAATTTCCCATCTCGCTAAAAATGAAAAGATGAAACTATGCATTTATGAGGAAGCGTGTTTGTGAGTACCTGTACTTAGGCTGCTTTGACTCTGTTGACTCTCCTGCGAGTCGTTGAACTGGGGACTGCCCGCGCTGGTGGCCAAAGCTTCCATTGCTGCCTTCTTATTCTTCCGTCTCTCTTTAGCTGCTGAGTCGTCCTCATCCTCGCTGTCACTCTCACTCAGCTCGTCAAAACCAAAGTATTTGATCTTGTAGCTGGTGCTGCCAGATGCAGTGGCGTCTCCATCTGCGGCCTGAGCCTCAAAGCCAAAAAACTCCAGTTTCGTCTCCTTTTTGCTTTTACTCTGAGTGGGTCTGAACCTAAAAAAATTTAGAGGATTAAAAAAAAAGAAATACAGATGACAGAATAAACAAGTTTTTTGTGGTCTACAATTTTCTGTACCATAAAATATATTAATCCATTTATAATTGAGCTCATAGTTATGAGCAGAATTGCAGTATAAGACCATGCACTGCAAAATAACACCAGGACAAAATTTTAAGGGTGTCAATGGAGTTAAACGAAAAATAATATTTAGTTTGTAATATTACAATGCAATAAATTATGTTTGAAAGTCAAAACCCTGTGACATTATATGGTGGTATTTCCAAATTGAAATAAAACAAAAATGTTTAGTGCACTTTATCTTTGCAAACTTATTTAAAGACAAGTAAAGATAAAAATACATATTTGCACATTTGAATAACTGAAATTAAAAACTATAAAATTGAGTAAATTTTAGGCTTGATTTGTACCTGGTAGGCTTGGCAGGTTGTGTGTCCGTTTTCCTCCTGAAGGTTCCTGCCTCTCCCATGTCAGCTTGCACTGGGGTGACAAAATCATCCACGCTCCTTTCAATAGAGTCCTGTATGGTCACATTACACACAGACACACAGGATGGGTGAAGAACCGTGTAGTCCCTCACCCGACCCCGACCTGCAGGCTTGACCTCAGAACTCCCAGCGACCCCTGCACTGGCGCTCTTCACCGGCACAGAGACAGGTGTTGGACTCACAGCAGGAACCGGCAAATCACCGCCTCCAGAACTATCCGCCCCTTTATTTCGTGGTCGTCGGTAGACTCTGTTGCTGGATGGTTTGAGAAGCGGAAGCTGCTCAAAGTCAACAGGTTCCACTGTAGGTTCCGGTTCAGCGGTGCACTGCTCTGAGCTCTTGAGCCCATCAGAAGAGTTCCCATCTTGGGTAGAACTCCCCTCGCCAGCCCCAGGAGGAGAGTCCTCCCCGAAAGAGTCCCATTCATCGGAAACGTTACTACTGTGGGTTTTCAAGCTGGAGACCTGGGAGACTGGTTTGCTTACTGTGACACTGGATTTGCTCCAGGCTCCTACAGTGCCAGTGACATGTGACGAGGCTGGATACGTTTGAGCTGCAATTGAGATAAAAAGTGTTGGACTTATGAAAAAAGAAATTGGTGGAACATCAAAACACAACCACCAATATTATATATAACAATATTGTTTAAAAACATACTATAACATTATAAACAATGTGTGATATTATATAAAAAGTGTTGTTTACATATAAACTATAGCAAAATATAAAATAGTATTATTTAAATGTATACACACACACACATATATATATATATATATATATATTAAAAAAATAGTATATAACAGAGTAAAGTTTTAAATTTAAAACAAATGCTACAACCCAGGATCCTTAAAGGGATTCATTTTCACAAAAATGAAAATTCCACCATTTAATGTCAAACCCATATGACTTTCTTCTGTTGAACACAGTGAGAACTCTACAACTTGATTGTGAATGATTCATTAAGTGGCTTTGTGAACTGAATCAACCAATTCATTGAACAGACAGGACTTAAAAGAACAACTCGTTCACAAATCACTACTTTTCTCATGAACCCATCAAGGGGGGAAAAAAGGATTTTCAGTTAACAATGACTTAAAATCCACCCTGTAGTCAATAATTGTATCCCTTAAAACTCACCAAAATGACATATTTCAAAGTTTTTTTCTTTGAATTTTGTTTTATTTATTCATGCCTTAAAATAGCTTGAATGTAACTACACCCTTGCCTCATTTAGTATACACGGTTCTATGAAATTGCAAATTAGCCCCGCCTCCACTCACTCAGGGGTGCGTTTCCCGAAAGCATCGTTAGCCAACTATGGTCACAAGTTCCCTCGTTACCAATAGAGTTCAATGGACATTGCGATGAACTTGCGACCATAGTTGGCCAACGATGCTTTCGGGAAACGCACCCCAGGCCAGTTCAGAGATCCACTCGTTGACGATCACACGTTGAACTGATTGGTTACAAGGTAGTTTGTGAAGTCAGAAACACCAGTGATTTCAAACCCGTGTTTTTGAGTATTTTCACCACAGGAGAACTTTAAATTTAGGTCTGTTCCTCACACAAAGCTAAGACACTGGTCATATGGACCATTTTATGGTGATTTTACTGCAACTGCATGGGGAAAAAAGCAACCAGCATATTCTTCAAAATATCTTCTTTTGTGTTTCACAGAAGAAATAATTTCATACAGGTTTGGATCAACAAGGGTGAGTACATTTCTTTCAAACCCCACACTAAATGTTTCCACAGTCGGATGTAGATACTAGATATAATTAATATTACTATTAGAAGTTTAATGATCCTTAGAGGGTCATCACAACCTGAGCCCTTGTTTCACTGCTCCTCTAATAGCCGTAATTAGCCTTGCTAAAGAGCCAAGGGAAAGTGTGGAACTGCATTGGGCTGAAAATATCCTGCTGAGCCCCAGAGTCTATGCCAGTGTGCTTACATGAGCACCTCAACTTCAGCAGAGCTACTGCTATTCTCAGCACTGAATAAAACCAGTATAACCTGCTGCAGAAAGACACAGTGACTTCATCACCCCACATTACACAATGGTGTGAGATCGTTATAATGACTCAGACATCATATTATGGGTCTGACTCAAGTGATCTAGAAGGTCATTTTAAGTAGCCAGTATTAAGACCAACAAAGCACCCTAAATTACTCTAAAGCCAAGGGCTTGGACTCATTACAATAGCAGATAGCACAATAATAATTGTGTCATGACAATTTCTTGTGTGATGATGATGACTGTCCATGATCTAAAAGAAACTGACGTCATAATGTGGTCACCCCAATAGTTCCCATCGCATTATTATAAACACACTCAATGGCACCTATTTACACCTGGTTAAAGGGATAGTTTACTCAAATGAAATGTCTGTCATGATGCCATCATTTTTTCACCCTCATGTCATTCCAAACCCAAAAGCTTTTTTTCAAATTTTCCGAACACAAATTAAGATATTTAGTATTCTCTCATTTTTGCAAAGCGATCGTGTCTCTTCAGAAGACTTGGATTAAACTGCTTGATTCTTTTGAATGTATTTATGAACGTACAAATTTTGGTTGCGTGGACTTTCAATGAGTGGGCAAAAACCTTAATTTGAGTTTCGCAGATGAACAAAAGTCTTAGGCCTGGTTTCAGAGACAGCGGGCTTAGATTAAACCAGGATTAGGCTTTACTACGGTCCATTTTGAGACAAAACAATGGCACTGACATATTTTAAAGTCCAACTGAAATCAAAATTGACCCTATTTACTTTGTTAGCGCATATTACTAGTCTTGTGGTGAACAATTAATCCGTGCAAGTTAAAACACAGAAAACATTTTTTTGCCGTCGTAATCTTTAATCAAAGTCTGAAAAGTTACTTCCGGTCTGGAATGGCGTCCCTTCTCTGATGACGTAGGTTTGACGGCTTGGTTTGGGAAACGCTTAACCACTCCCCTCAAACCGTTAGTCTGTAATGAGCGAGGGATGGAGAGGTGGAGCGCTAGAGTAAAACCCTGCCCTCTGTTCAATATTCCTTTTCACTGGGAAATACGTCACAGCACTGGAGAAAAGTCGTTTGCAACTTCCGGTTCACGCGGACTTTAAGATATATTAGAGATTTAAGATATATATCTAAGATGAATTAAAGAAGTAGCCATGCCTGATTTGTGAACCGAGTCCAATATTTTCAATTAATTAGTTGATCCAGTTCATAAAACCTCTGAATGGATCATTTATAATCCAGGTCTCACCGTGTTCAACAGAAGAAAAAGTCATATGGATTTGGACCAACATGAGGGTGAGAAAATGACAGCATTTTTGGGTGAACTGAACCATCCCTTTAAGATTTGCTCCGGTAATGCACTCATAAGTATTTCAGCATGAATGAAGTGCTCCACAAAAACAAACTTTAAGCGTTTAATTTCTTACCTGGGCTATTCATACCAACCACCCCGCTGCTGATGTTTGAGCTGCTCCCCAAGGAGAAAGTACCCATACCGGTCACAGCTGTGCCCCCACTGGGAGTATTTATCAGCTCATTCCCAGATCCTGTTGCATCTGAGCCCATCTCAGATTGAGGAGTACCTCTGGAAGTGACCGTTTTGGACTCATCATCGCTGTCAAAGCCAAATGGATCCTCTGAGCTGTCATCATCATCAAAGCGGGGTCGTTTAGTCAGCTCAGGAACCTCTGGCTTGAACGAGGGCCGTTTGACCCCCAACTGTGCCTTATAGGTGGTCTCTCCCCATTTGGTGCTGAGCGTAGCCTTCTTATTAGAAAACACCTCGTCAAACTTCGAGCTGGCCTCTCCTCCCTTACGTGTATATGTTTTACTAAATCTGGACGTCATGTTGACGTTTGTTACATATTCTCTATAGGAAACAAAAGACATGGAGAAAATAAATGTAAGGTCAGCATCTCAGCATGTAGGAACAAATAGAAGATTTGTATGTATTGCACCTTGTTTTAAATGCTACAATGGAACTAAAGTAGATAAATATGCAATAAAACGTTCATTTTAACCATATAAAGCCTACTGAATCAATTGATACGTGGTTTTCTAAAGCGTCTAAATGATCAACATGATCAAAACTTAGCTGAAAAATCCTGTTGTACACAATCGTCTACATGCATTCTGCCCTCTAATTGATATTTCGTACTTTAGTAAGTAAGTTTATTATCATTCTAAACATTTCCAGCTTCAGGTTGTGGTACACGTGTCTTTGTGCTGTGAAGTCTTTAATGATTTTTAGTAACATTTCAAGATAACAATTTTCTGCACTGAAGCAACATTTACTTGATTATCTGTTTAAAATGTAAGAATCATAGGCTATATGATGCAACAGGCTTTTGAAGATGTTTATTTGTACATTTCTCAATCATCATTGTATTGCATTACATTATACATTTTACCCCCCCCCCCCCCCCACACACAATTAAAACAGAGCTTTTATCATAAAACTAAGCATTTAAAAGTCATATTACTAATACATATTATTGAGAGATGTAAAGTGACAACTGATATTTGCATTTCATGTAAAAGTCAGATATACTGTTACTAAAAATCCCACTAATTTACATTACAAGCTATTACAATTTCATCTTACTTTATTGCCACATACATAACATCTGCACCAAATTGCTCATTTTCGCTCACTTTGGACCTCTGAATAAAATTGAGATGTTTTTTTCCTCCTCGAATGTGAGCTCCTCATTTTAATTTTTCATTATATCATACTAAAAGGGCTATTAAGGCCTGATGCATCAAATATAAAATGAAATATAAAGGACAAATGCACATTTAAAAAAATGTTTTGTCTAAACGTTCAATAAACTGTTTTCTAAAAAATTTTGTTTTTTCCTGACTATTACTCCACATGACAGGCGTTACAGAGCTAACATAGTAAACAGACTAAAGATGGTTTAAAGATAAAACAAAACAAAACGAACTGAGGGGCATATTTCTAGCACACAACTTCTTAATTTCAAGAACGTTTTATGATGCACTTTCTGTAAATTAAACGGATTGTTCACCTAAATATTATTAATAATAATTTCAAACCCGTATGAGTTTTTTTGAGAGGAGCACAAAAGAAGATGTCAGGAGGAATGTCAGTCGCAGTCACCATTCACTTTCAATCCCTAACATTCTGCCTAACATCTTCATTTGTGTTCTGCGAAAGAAATTAAGTCATGCAGGTGTGAGTAAAAGATGACAGAATTTTTAGTTTTGGGTGAACTATCCCTTTAATGAGTAACGTTACGAGCAGAAACATTGTTCATTTACCATGTTTGCACACTCACCGATCCACCGTCTTTCCTCTGGGCCTCTTGTGCTCCGAGCAGCCGCTAAAAAGAAGCCCAGTCGATCTGTTCAATGAGCAAAAGTGCAAAGCGCGGCTGCAGCGCGGTGGAACTGGAAAAAGTAGAAATTAGGCCAGATAGTGAACTACTGCTGTTGTTTATTTGTGGAGATCTGGATCGGTCGGACTGCGATGCGCCATTAGAGTCTCCCCTCCCTCTCCGCCCCCAACGTCGGCGTAAAGCCTAGCGTCACACCACAACGCCGCTCGACCAATCAGACCTGTGCGCACAGAGCGTACGTGCAACAAACGTAGTTCCGGTTGGATGAAGTTAATAAGAAGGAGCGTTCTAATTGGAGGACAACGTTGACTGGAAAGCCATTCGTGGTGAGGTCGACAGGTCTTTTTATTTATTTTAATTTAAAAAAAATTGAACTTTCAAAATTACAAAATTCAGTAAGATCTTGAAAAATGTACAATTTCACATTTTGCGAGTGGAAATTGAAATAGCAATAATTAAATAAAGCGAAACAAATAACGTTGAACTTGACATTAAAGGGCATCACAAACACGTTATATTCAGTTAACAGAGAAACAGTTGTGTAGAAATTATTGGAATCTAAATAAACTTTAAAGGCTGTTTGAAAATGAGCGTTTGGAGTTTGAGTTACTGTATTTTAGTCTGATGAATATACAATTTTCCTAATAACAAAAGACATTTTATATATATATATATATATATATATATATGAAGAGTTCAGATGCAAAAGCCTCTAAATGCCATCTGAAATTTTCTTATAGAATGATCATTTTTATCAAGCTCGTATATTTAAATTCAATAATTTCACTTAAATGGCAATGAAGATTACCTATTAATTGTCATTTAAGTGAAATTACTGAACTTAAATATACAAGCTTGATAAAAATGATCATTCTATAAGAAAATTTCAGATGGCATTTAGAGGCTTTTGCATCTGAACTCTTCATATATACTTTTTTTCTTGGGGGGGGGGGGGGGGGGGGGGGTCATAATCATAAAACGGATGACATGTTTAAGACTAGGTTGCAATTCATTTTCACACATTGAAATTGTGACATCTCATACCAAAAAAAAGATGAACAGGGATGTAAAAAAAAAGAAAAAAAGCACAATAGACTCTTTCACAATTAGAAAAGAGCATTTGTGATCTATATCCTCTCTAATGTGTCTTTCACAGAATATATTCTGTGAACAATTTGGTCTATGTTAATAGAATTTTTAATAGAATAGAATATATTTCTATGTTGTAGGATTTTTGTATTGTTTTCAACTTGTATGATAATTTCTGCCTTTGCTCACAGAGCTTTTAGATCATTGGGAATTTCTTGTAGTAACCAGACAACTTCCACAGCGCTTAAATAATGAGAAGCTATGGAATGTTGCATGTTATTCTATGCTTCCTTTTTTTAAATAGAGTTTTAGACATAAATCATCTTTCAGAGGGGAAAACTGAAAATAAACCAATAATTTCACCTCTTAAAATCTAGTTAATTTTGTTCACAAATGGTTCACATTCTGCCACCTGTATGTTGTCTTCTCTCTTTCACAAACACCATGGTGTCTGTTTTGACACCTGTTGTTTGTGACTTGTTATTTTTCATTATTTGCACTCATATTTTACAGAACATAGGACAAACAAACAAACTTAATTTTATACCTGCACTACTAATCTCAAATTTCTGATATTTTCGGCAAAACTAATGTATAATGATTTATTACTTGATTTATGTACTATAATTTGAATCACTTCACATTTAATTGCATTTATTTGCCACGAGACATCCAACATTCCCTATCTCACCGGGAGATGGCGCTAATGTGAAGCTACCGTTCTTGACCTGTGTGTGTTTATCGATTATTGCATGATCGATTGTGTGGAAAGTCAAAATTATTCGAAATTACTTGCAAGACATTTTGCTGCCGAGAGCAAATTTTTATGAAAACAATTCAACAAAGCCATCAGTAAACTATTATAGAAAGTTTGTTAAAGCCACACTAAGTAGAAATTGTGTTTTTGTCAAACAGCGACCCCTAGAGTCGCTGTGGAATACTTGCACTGTCGTAAATATATTATAACGTTTTTACATGATTGCAGCTAAATCACAAGTAAATAGTCTATAGTCTAGGCCGACTGTATAATTTAATTTGTGTTGTTTTTATTGGAATGTAAACATTACAAAATGCCAGATAACATCAATTAATGTACGTCACATTATTTCATAACATTGGCCGTTATGATGTCATTAGACATGATTATTGTAATTTATCATAATAGTTAGCAAATTGTGCTCGTTTACACTATTTACAACCTCTACGTTAGGCTTATTTATGTCCTGATAATTATGTGAGATATTGAAAGCTGTTCTCATGATAATCGCAGGAATCAACATCAAACGGCGTTGTCTGATATCCCTCAGGACTACGTGATAAATACACCTCACAACACCTGAGTTCAGCTGGCAAACTAATTCGTGAGGCATAGCAATCTGATTTATCAAAACGATTCCATTTACACCTGGTCACATAAATGTATTTTTGCGAAACGGATTTAAATTCGATCTTCAATTCTCGCGCTATATGCAGATTTAATGGAGTGCACGTCACCGAAAGCAACAGATATGAGCTGCATTTTATAGATCATCAGCTAAAATTTCAAAATCAAAGACCGCAATAAGAGAGAGCGGCAACAGCCAAAGATCATTTCGTTTCTTTACTTTTAATGATGAAGATTGTGTGTTAAGCGCCTGCGACTTACTTTCACTTTGATTTGCGATAGTTTGCTCGTTGGCTTGATGCAGTTGCTCATCTGCGGTGATGCGTGTTCCAGCGCGTCGTCATATCTGGATATAACATATAGCCTATAACACGCTCTCACACGTTTTTTTAAAAAATATATATAGCATTTTTGGGAGGAGTACAATTTACATATGTGGTTTCAACAACCATATGCATTTGCACTTGTCCAGTTTCGTCTGGAATGCGTCTCAGATCTCCTCCTGAAGTGGTTTGAGGGATCGGATTCAAATCCGTCTCAAATGCGTTTCGGAGGGCATTTAAACCTGGACTTTTCACGATCGGATAGCTATCGGATCTGAGAAAACGCATTAAGTGGCCAGGTGTAAACAACCCCCATGACAAAAACATTCGCACGAAAGCCGAAAACAAACGCTGATTGGCCTCTCACGTCCAAATTTGACGAAGTGGTGGGGGAAGTGACGTATGCCGTAAAGCAGTCGAATTTTGTAGTTCTTTTTGTGCTCTGGTTACTACCCGAACCCCGAAGTTACACATAGTGCCAGTAAAAGCGATACAGACCCTGTCAGGCTATGGCAGACGTGTCATTCAACCTATTGTAAGTCGATGTACCATCACAAGGATCTTGGAAATACATTATGAAGGTTGAAAAGTTACATAGTGTTGCTTTAATACACATTTGAGTGATTCTGAGAACGTAAAGTTGAGGAAAAATGAAAAAGTCATTGAAAAGATTATTCTTTTCAAAAGTAAACCCCAAAAGTTAACATTTGTCCAGAATCTTTTATTCTTTATAACCTCCAATAAATGCTGCCTGTACTGTAAGTGCTTAGAAGCTTCTGTGCAGAAGTGTCTCAGCAATCTTGGCCCATTCCTCGCTTGAAAATGCTTCAAGATCACTGATTAAGATTTTGACATTTTTTTCACATTACCACTGCTTTCTTCAAATTCCACCAAATAGTTTCAACAAGATTTAAATCTGAAGACTGTACTGGCCTCTCAGGAACATTCTATGACTGATCCCTGAATCAAGCTTCAGTAGATTCAGATGTAGCCTATACTTTGGGATGGTTGTCCTGCAGGAAAGTCCATTGATCATCAAGCTTCAGTCTCATCAACATCTTGATGAGCAAAAAAGGCTTGATACTACAAATAATTATATACAGTCAAGATTTCCACTTCCTGCAACACCAAAGCACCTCCATAACAAGACTGGAGCACCTCCATGTTTGACCATGGAGATGGAGATGGTGTTATTCTGCTCGGAAGCTTTGCCTTTTTTGCACCAGACAATGATCAATGATGATTTTGCTGATCAATGGGTCAAAAGTTCCAGTTTGGTCACGTTATTCCATAAAACATTCTTCCAGAACTCCACAGGTCTAACCAAATGAATTTTAGCATAATCAAGTAGGCCTTTATGTTCTTCTTGGTCAAGAGTGGGATTCGGCAAGATGTCCCAACATGAAGGCCATGTTGTCTAGTGTTCTTCTTATACTCTGCATCAAGTGTTTTTTCCTCCTTTCATCAGGTCATCTTGCTGGTCTTTAGCAGTAAATTGAGGGTTTTTCATTTTCATTCCCCTCAATGATATTATGCTTTTTCTTCAACACTCTCAAAGGTTTTCTAGTACAACAAAATGTTAAACTTATGAATACGGCTGCCAGCTGTGCTTCTAGGAATTTTCAGTGTTTTTGAAGTCTTCTTATAGCTATAGACTTTCTAATGTAATAAAACAATTTGTTCTCTATCGCTTTTGGGAGCTCTTTTGATTTGGCCATATTTGCAACTCAACTTTAGCTCATGCATGGGCTAAATGTATGTGTGTAACAGCACAAGCTAATTCAGTTTTGTTATAAGGTTTCCAAAGGCTTAATTGTGTTCTGATGCAATTTTGTACCATACCATACAAATAAGTGACAGCAGCACTGAATAGGGGTTGAATAATTAAGACATAGCTGTATTACAAACAAAAAAAATCCTATAACTCAAAAGCATTACATTATATATTGACATTATTACTTTTAATGTGCCATTAAACTTCTAGATGCAATTTTTAAATAAATCTATCTTTAGAAAAACCTACATTTGTAAATTATTATAGTCCCTGGGGGTTTGAATAATTTTGATTGCAACTATTAGTGCTTTATATTAGAAATTAAGAAAAAACAGACGCCATATAATATATTTAAACATTTTTAATGTTCAAAATAGATTTATTTTTATTTTCAGAAAATACTAAGAATCAAATGGAAACATTTAGACTTCCACTTATAATATGTGAAGCATGTATCATATCATTGTCATTTTAGTATTGATTGAAAATTAATCAGTTATATCATGTTTATTTAGTCATAAACATTAGGAAATGAAGGCATAAAACTCCAAAGAGGCTTCAAAGAAAACAAGGAGAATATGAGAGAGGTGAGATTTACCTGAAGACAAACTGATCGAGCACCTTAAAAAATAAAATCATCTCTCACGAACAAAATACTGATGTTCCACAGAAAATCTCATCCATTCTCTGCCTACAGGAAGAACACTGTGCAAAACGCTTTATGTTTAAAAAGATGTTTGTCCAAGTTGTACAAACCTCAAGGATTCAGGTGCATGTTTCACTACATATGAAATTGCATTTAACCTGCAATTTATGCATTATGTGTAGCCAACATTGTTGCTACTCTCACATTTACACATGAATTACTTGTCATCACAGTATCACATTCATAGTTCCTCAAATTAAACGTGGCAACATCTCAACAGTCTTTTTCTACTTCTTGGTTGCTTGATTTTTGTAGTGTTTTTGTGCCTCAACGATCTCTGAAAGGACAGAGGGGTCGTCCAGCGTGGAGACGTCCCCCAGGTTGCTAGTGTCCTGCATGGCAACCTTTCGCAAGATTCTCCTCATGATTTTTCCAGAGCGTGTTTTAGGAAGACGCTTCACAACCTTAAAGAAGAGAGCAGAGATGCTTTCACAGCTGACAAAACAAATAAATCTTAAAACCATCTGTACGGTTCTGTGATTCTATGATCAGTCATAATCGCTCTTTGTAAATACTATGATATAAATGTTCTTGCATAAACATATGACATAAATATACAGTAGATCAAACAATTAACACTGTACAACAAGTTTAAAAAAAAAAGATGTTACTGATTTTACCAGGAAGTGATCAGGGACGGCATATTTGGCTATTTTAGTAGCCACTAGGAGTCTCAGCTCTCCCACAACAGCCTGCTGGTTCTCAGTAGCAGATTCTTTTAAAACTATAAATGCAAATGGAACTGGTGAAAGAGAAAGACAGGAAGATAAAGTGAGAGAAATGTAAAGAGGCAAGGTAAAATCCCATTACGTTTGCTTTAAAAACTGAATATTTTGTGACAGTTAATTGTGTCTTTATTATTTTTGTTCTTTTCACAATGGCCAAGGGTGTTGTAATGCACACAATGAATTGAGGATCAAAAGGTCCCTGCTTGCTTGGGCGGGTGCATGTGTTCCAGATGGCTCATGAATGAAAAAAGGTGAGATCGTTGGGGGCCTTACCTTCTCCTTTGATCTCATGAGGAATTCCGATCACTGCAGTTTCAGGAACGTCTGGATGTTCATCCTGAAGCCAGAGAAACACATAGTCATCCAAAACGTTCATCCTGCTCTTCCGTTCAAAAGTTTGGAATAAAGGTTTTAAAATGTTTTTGAAAGCAGTCTCTTATGCTCACCAAGGCTGCATTTATTTACCGGTAATCAAAACAGTAAAATTGCAAAATATTATATTAAAAGAACAGTTTTCTATTTGAATATATTTTAAAATGTGATTTATTCCTGTGATGGCAAACATTGGCAAAAAGCATTTTCATGAGCCATTATGCCAGTCTTCAGTGTCACATGATCCTTCAAAAATCATTTTAATATGCTAATTTGGTGCTCAAGAAACAATTCTTATATTTTTATTTTCGATATTGAAAACACTTGTGCTGCTTAATATTTGTATGGAAACGGTGATACATGTTTTTCAGGATTCTTTGATGAATAGAAAGTTCAAAAGAACAGTATTTATTTGAAATATAAATCTTTTTCAGCATTATAAACGTCTTTATTGTCACCTTTGACCAATTCAGTGCATCATTGCTGAATAAAAGTATTCATTTATTTAAAAAAAAAAATCTTTCTGACTCCAAACTTATGAACAGCAGTGCACATTTGCTTTAGCTCTGTAAAAGACTCACTTAACTACCATGTACTAACATTTAAAGTAATCACTTGATGCAATGCACTTATTGTGTACATACATGTTTTTACATTTGTTTTTAGCGTCTGCTAAATGACTAAATGTAAATGTAATGTAAATGTAACATGGCCACATCTAACGGATTTAAATTGTCTGCTACTTTTTACCAGCCCTCTCTCCTGGCTTTTGCAGACTTTGAGGTGTTCCCTAGCGTTTTAATTAAACATTAAAATTCAGAATAAACTTCGACTATTAGTTCCTGCTCTGCTGAGGAGAAAAACTGAGCCCGCCCATTATGGAGAGAGAATTGTGTCTTTATTACATGCGAGAAAATAAATGATCTGAGAGAAAAAAAAAAGTTTGAGAGAAAAAGTTATCACACTGATAGCAAAAAAGCATTTCATGAGAGGAAAAAAGATATTTGAGAGAAAAAGTTCATACCAATAGCAAAAAATTATAATATTTGAGACTAAAAAAAGTTTTGAGAGAAAGTATTTTTTCATAGAACATAAAAAATAATTTCTGAGAAAAAAAAAATCTCTCTCAAAATACTTTGAAAAAAACTCTCAAATATATATATTTTGCTATCAGTGTGAAAACATTTTCTCTCAAAACGCTTTTCTTTGCTCTCGATGCAATTTCTTGCTCTCGTGTCAGATTTTGCTTTCACTGTGAAAATTGTGTCATGGGCGGGGCCACGTTCCTATTGGCCAGTCGGGTGAGCATCGTCTTGTCTTGGGAGTCGAACTGAATCACTACACCATTGTTCGGTTCACCGGCATAGATGCCGCCTCTGCCTTAGTTGAGCACGGACACTCCAATGTTGTGACATCACGGACACACCTTGTGACATCATCGCATCATCGTGTCTGTCAATAGCTTAGTTTCACACGTGCCTCAGACACCGGGTTCAGCTCAGGGAACCGGGTCACATACGTAACAGACATTTTGTATTTATGTTGAAGTGTCAGATTTGGCAGAAGTTCTGCACTTTAAACGCATTGCAAATCAAACCACTTCATATCTGTCTGTGGTCTGCAATGTAACTGTTTGATTTTTATTTGAAATATGTGATCGCTCTGATGAACACTTCTTTTTTTTTTTTTTTTTTACCCCTGAAGAGGATGAGGGCACATTAATAAAAATAAAAAAATGAAGTGCACCAATAAATAATTTATAATAAATACTGAGGTGGGGGTGGGGGTGATGGTGGCGCAATGGATAAGACACATGCCTTTGGTGTGAGAGACCCGGGTTCGAATCCACTGTGAGACACCAATGTGTCCCTGAGCAAGACACTTAACCCCTAGTTGCTCCAGAGGCGTGCGACCTCTGACATATATATAGCAATTGTAAGTCGCTTCGGATAAAAGCGTCAGCTAAATGAATAAATGTAAATGTAAAATGTACATTGTACTCATATTTAAAAAACAAAACAAAAACCTGCATATAATTAATTTCTGTAATTACGAATAATGAACTTCGGGTCTCACCAGTGCATCTTCTATCTCGGCGGTGCCCAGCCGATGCCCACTGATATTGATGACGTCATCCATTCGTCCTGTGATCTGGTAGTAACCGTCTTTGGTGCGGTGCGCCCCATCACCCGTAAAATACTGACCTATGGCATGGCATCAGTTAACAGTCAACTTATACCTCTGATCACTATCTGTCGACTTTGATTTCAAACTTTTTATGAAGTAAAAACTTAAATGGAGTTATTGTGAGTGCAATTCACAACAACAGAAAGCACATTTGAAAATTCAAAAAGATTTTCCTAGCCAGGACCCTCACTTTAAAGACAAAGTCAGAAAGAACATAATTCAACAAGTATCAAAATCTTTTCCTTTTCAAAACTTTTATAAAAGAAGGAAGCTTCACGAGCCCCAGGGTTCTGGCTCACCTTGGTACGGTTTGAAATATGCATCGACGAATCTCTGGTGGTCTCCAAATATGGTTCTGGCCATTCCAGGCCATGGCTGGCTAATGCACAGAGCTCCATTGACATCATTTCCTGTTATTATCTGCCCCTGTTGAAGAACCAAAAGGTTGGTGTTTATTCCACACGACTAAAAACACGTGCATTGAGATGTCTCTCAGTTGATCTTCATGGGAGGGGGTAAAAATCTCTGTCTCTCTCCCCAGAGTGTAACAAAAGAGTGCCAGGGTCTGTAATACAAAGCTTTCTTTAAACACAGCAGGAGAAGCTAAGTGCATTGGATCCAGGCAGAGCAAAAGACAAATATTACCCTTGTTTAGGTCCGAATAGGACAGTCTGCTAACAATTACTGTATCTAGAACAAGTGTAGAACAAACTACTATAGAAAACACAGAAAAATCATTGAGCTTGCCAGGAAGTAAAGTGCTAATAAGAACTTGTTTTTTATTTCAGATTATGACTATATCTTACTATTGGGACTTTATATCTAGCAATTATGACTTTATTTTTTTTACTTTTTTCAGATTATGACTAAATCTTACAATTGAGGCTTTATATTTCACAATTATGTTTTTTTTATTTCACAATAATCTCACAATGCCACTTCATATCAGTCATATTACTTTTTTTGTTGTGAATTACAATTACATTTTTAATTATTATTATTTTTTACTTGGAGTTGGGCATTTTTCTAATAGTATTGTGTAATTGAGGAACAGAAACTGCTATAAATGCACCCTACGTTCCTAAACAACAAGAGACCAAGCCGTGAGTCAGGAAACAAATAAACAAGTGTAAATCACCTTCTCCCCAAGCAGTGCCGGCTGGATGCCAAAAAAGGGTCTCATAGCCATGGCAGGCCGGATCTCTGCTCCCGGTTCAGCTGGGAGTGGGGCGATACACACACCGCCAGTTTCTGAAGAGAGAGAGAGAGAGAGAGAGAGAGAGAGAGAGAGAGAGAGAGAGAGAGAGAGAGAGAGAGAGAGAGAGAGAGAGAGATTTATTTCTGAATAATGTCACGCATGGTAAATCATCTGACCAGTGCTGCCAGACTGAAGATCAAGAGTATGTTATACAGACAAGAACAGATGAAGCGATTTCCTTTTACCTGTCTGCCACCATGTGTCCACCAGAGGGCATCGTCCATCCCCGACCACATTATGGAACCATTCCCACGCCTCGTGATTAATGGGCTCACCAACTGCCAACAGATCACACATTCACATGGTCATTTATATAGACAAATTCATCGACCATAAACACTGCACTTAAAAACGTGCTCTCTAAGTTGGTATGATGGAGTGACTTTGAATTTCAAGGAAATCTTAGCCCTATCTTTTCAAGTGGAACTGAAGGGTACTAAAGGGGCCAACAAAACCCAGACCGGCTGTGCACACAATCTAGTGTCCTTGTTGTTTGGCGCAAAGTTAGATTTTCCACTGTTGAACTCAAAAGCTGTGTGACTAGACTCATTAAAAATAATCTAGAGTAAGCAGGCTAAACTTTAACTGTGTCTGAATGTTCTCCCTTGGTGGAAGTACAATATCTGTGCTTGAAACACCAGCCCAGATATTGTACTTCTTCAGTTCAAACCCTGAAAATGGTGACCTTTGAACTGGAGAGATGATGAGTTCCCCATCCCCATTGTGCCATTGCAATGCACTTTTCCCTCTTACAACAGGAGCAATCCACCACAAGTAAACCTGGGTTAAGTCGTAATAAAAAGTGTTAAATGATAAATAACACTCTTGGCCCTATCTTGCACCCAGCGCAATTGACTTTGTACACCGACGCATGTATCATTCCTATTTTGCACCCGCGCAAAGCGCGCTTTTCCCTCCACAGAAGCACGTCGCTAAACTAGGGAATGAACTTGCGCTCCCTGGGCGGTTCAGCGCAAAAAAGGAGGCGTGTTCCGGCGCAAACGTTCCTTCATGCTATTTTGATGGTTTAGAAAACAATTGCGCCACTAACCAGGAAAAAATAGTTTAAAGTCAGTGGCGCGTTGCGCATGTTATTCATATGCTATTTTAAGGGCGCATGCTTGGCCATAATCAATGTAGCGTGTGCACAACGCGCATACACTTTGATTCTCTCATCTACACAGAAGCAGCAGTTTTCATTTTTGCAAATCATACATTATTACGATAGATAGATAGATAGATAGATAGATAGATAGATAGATAGATAGATAGATAGATAGATAGATAGATAGATAGATAGATAGATAGATAGATAGATAGACAATTTATTATAAAAGCATACATCTAGCTTACACATTTACCCAAATTATCATACGCCTGTTTAACCGAAGTTAATTTGGGTGGGTTTCTCCATTTCAATGTAACTTCTCTCTTTTACGGCCGTGACGAGAGCGTTGCTCTCCTTGGCTGTGAACAGCTCCTGGCGCGCGCCTGGCAAATCCGCCGTTACAATAGCAATCCGCTATGGAAAAAGCGCGTCTGCTCTTAAAGGGAATGTGAGATGACGCTCTGATTGGTTTATTTCACGTTACGCCCAAACCACACCTATGAATAATGAAGCTACTTCAGACCAACCCATTTTAGATTTGCGCCTGGCGCAAGAGTCATTTATCCCGCCGGGAAAATAACAACAGCGCCCAAGACCCGCCCACAAAGTTACTTGCACTTTGCGCTTGACACTTGCGTTTCAGATCGTTAAAATAGGGCCCACTGACTTTCACACTGATGTAACTAAACGGCAGTGAAACATTTAAGATGTATTTACACTGAGTAAAAAAATCTTACATTTTCTAACTAAATAATTAAAAAAGTTTATTGGGATTTGAAATAGTATTTTTTTTAGTGTGATAATTAACAATACAATTCACAATGAAATGCAAATTTCTTTACAACGCAGGTCAATTTTGATTTTGTTGGCTGTGTGGAACTAAGGAGACAAATATCATAGTAAGCAATTCTATACAAAATGGATATGTTTAATACACCCTGCCCTTTAAAAGTTTGTAGTCGGTAAGTCTCTAATGCTCACCAAGGCTGCATTTATTTGATCAAAAATAAACAGTTAAATTGTGAAATATTATTACAATTTAAAAGAAACTGTTTTCTTTTGTATATTTTTTAAATGCAATTTATTCCTTTGATGGCAAAGCTGAAATATCAGCACCATTACTCCAGTCTTCTGTGTCACATGATCCTTCAGAAATCATTCTAATATGTTGATTTGCTGCTCAAGGAACCTTTCTTACAAAAGAATAGGATTTATTTTAAATAGATTTTTTTACTATCACTTTTGATCAATTTAATGCATCCTTGCAGAAAATAAAAAAATCTTACTGACCCCAAACTTTTGAATAGTAGTATACTGCAACAAACAAATATAATGTATTATAACTCCAAATATATATATATATATATATATATTTTTTTTTTTTGCCATTAAACTTTTGAAGACTCACCAGATGCAAGTGTCTTCAGTGATGACCTGTCATATTTCTTCACCCAGTTATCCTCATATTTCAGGAGTAATCTGATGGCAGTAGGAGCTCCATAAAACTGGTTTATTCTTAACCTCTGAACTGTCTCCCAGTAACGACCTAAAACAGTCACAAAACATAGTCAAGACAAAGATAATAAAGTGTTTGATTTACAACCACATAGCACTTCAACAAAACACATAAGTTATGAGCTTACAAAAAAATATGAACATCAACAGTAATGATGACTAATTAAAACCCACTATTACACAAGCACATTGTCTAATGGATACCAGCACAGAAACAGAGGCTTTCGAAAAGCAGGAAAACATAAATGGAAATGTTTCCTGCAGAGGTCACATTGTAAAGAGCACTGCTTTACAACCACTCATGAAGACTCATTTCCATTAAAATACACTCATAAAGGCAGATAAGGCACATTATACAGGTTAATGTGTCACCTGAACAAAAGAAGTTCCTTCATTCTGAAGGGCTGTGAGGGACAGTAACCCTATCTGACATGATCTAGAGGGGTCACCGCTCACCGCATTCAGAATGGACGAGAACAGGAACACGACTGACACAATTATAAACTTAAGGAATGAATAGAATAGTTGTGACTCCCAAACACTTCCATCTTGTTTAATTATCTTTGTAGAGATGCATTTTAAATGTTTTGAAAATTTAATTTTACTTATTGTCTGCAAATGCTTTGGCAATACGAAGGCACAATTTTTTATCATGCCTATAAACCACAGTAACTAAAACTGAAATTAAAACTAAAAAAGAAATAGAGTGCATGTGCATTATACATACGGCAAACCATTGCTCATAAGTACATGTAATTTCTCCTGATATTTCACCTGGATTGGGGTACATGGGTGTACTCTCAAACAGAACAGAAGTGGCTCCGTTACACAGGGGTCCATACACCACATAACTGTGACCCGTAATCCAACCGATGTCAGCAACACAGCCAAACACATCTCCAGGTGTGTAGTCAAACACATACTGAAACCACAGACAGGTATTCATACACAAATGGACAAAAATTACACCCTCTAAAGCTATTCAGAAAATTGATTGCTGAATGTATATTCATTGTGCATTTGATTGTAAATGTGCTATAAATGTGGTATGTAAATGTAATATAAAACATTTGATGTAGGTTGTCAGGTTCTACACACAAACTACAATGCAGAGCAAGGAAAAAATGGCTAGATTGTATTTCATTATTATACTACAAAATATTACACTTGGTTAAAGACACTGTAGGTTTAATAAAAAAAATAACAGCTTGAGTAGCATTATTATAAATACCGTGGAATATTTACCATGTTACCACCATCATTATTCTGTTCAGATATACGACAAAGAGCCAAAACATTATGACCACCTGCCTAATATGCTGTTGGTCCTCCATGTTCGGCCAAAACAGCACTGACTCGCAAAGGCATGGACTCCACAAGACCCCTGAAGGTGTCCTGTGGTATCTGGCGCCAGGACATTTGCAGCAGATCCCTCAAGTCCTGTGGGTTGCGAGGTGGAGCCGCAATGGATTGAGCTTGTTGGGGTCCAGCACATCCCACAGATGCTCAACTGGATTGAGATCTGGGGAATTTGGAGGCCAGAGCATCACCTTGAACTCTTCATAATGTTCCTCAAACCATTCTTGAACAATGTGTGCAGGGTGGCAGGGTGCATTATCCTGCTGAATAAGGCCACTTACACCAGTAAACACTATTGTCATGAAGGGGTGTACCTGGTCGGCAACAATGTTTAGGTAGGTGGCACGTGTCAAATTTGGTCCACATGATGGCCGGACCCAGGATTTCCCAGAAGAATATTGCCCAGAGCATCACACTTCCTCACCGGGACAGTGCATCCTGGTGCCATCACTTCACCAGGTAAAGGGTGCAAACGTACATGGACATCCACGTGATGTAAAAGAAATCAAGACTCCTTCTTTGACAAAGATGGAAACCTTCTTTGACTGCTCCGAGGTCCAGTTCCGACGTTTGCGTGCCTATTGTAGGCGCTTTCAATTGGTGGACAGGGGTCATCACAGGCACTCTGATTGGTCTGTAGCTACGCAGCCCCATTCACAGCAGAGTGTGATGCTCTGTGTGCTGTGACACATTTCTCTAATAACCATCATTTCATAATTTTGTTTGACTTGTGCCACAGTAGACCTTCTGTCGGCTTAGGCGAGACAGGATAGCCTTCGCTGTCCTCATGCATCGATGACGATGAGCCTTGGGCGCCCAAAAACACTGCTAACCGGGAGGAACCCACAAACCTTGCGGTTTCAGAGATACTCTGACCCAGTAGCCTCGCCATAACAATTTGGCCCTTGTCAAAATCGCTCAGATCTTTATTCCGACTCATTTCTCCTGCATCCAACACGTTGATTATGAGAACTGATTGTTTGCTTACCATCAAATATACTCAGACCTTAATATGATCAATGATATTGGCTTCATCTGTGACTGGTCATAATGTTTTGGCTTACCAGTTTGTGTGTGTGTGTGTGTGTGTGTGTGTGTGTGTGTGTGTGTGTGTGTGTGTGTGTGTGTGTGTGTGTGTGTGTGTGTGTGTGTGTGTATACTGTATATACACACACATGCAGTACATATATCCATATGTATTTTTGCACTTTAAAAAAAACCTTCCATTTCAAACTTTGCTCAGTGTTGTGATCTTCAGCCAGTGTGACAGCATTAGTGTGATCAGAGAAACACAGTGACATACCTGATGTGTGAGGGAAGCGTAGAGCAGGTAACCAGCCTGTGTGTGCACGATGCCCTTGGGTTTACCCGTACTGCCTGAGGTATACAGCATGAACAGCATCTCCTCGCTGTCCATGGGCTCTGGAGCACACACTGAAGACTGGCTCGCCATCACCTGACACAGACAGAAAAAGTACACTCATTAGACTATTTAAAATTCTTGTTTTATTGTGTGTATTATAAAAATAGTTTATATGAAAAAATCAAGTATGGTGTATATATATACAGTAGTCAACATTTGAAGTGGATCAAAAAAGTTCAATCAAAGACAAGAACGGGTATTGTTCCAAATTCATGTTTAACTTTGATGAAAGGTCTTGATCCACTTCAAATGTTGACCACTGTATATAGTGGGTGGTTCAATGTTTAATATTTTTAACAAAATTTATTGCACTATTTTATGATTAAATGCAAAATATGTATCGCTGGAAAGGTCTAAGACTCAAGGTTTCATATTTGGTGAATGTTTTATAATAGAAGTGATATTCTGACAGAAATGTATAATTTTTTGAACACATCAAACTGGGTTGCTATTTTTGTTATAGCGCCTAAACAAAATTTGGAACACAACTTGATGAGACACATGGCTTTGATTTTAGACCAATTTTAGAGCTTATGACATTAATTATCAAGTATTAATTAGTAATTGATTGCTTTATAATGAAACTACTTTTGTGCCGTTTATATATTTCATTTAAAATAAAATCATAACATGTTAATCGTGTAAATATAAACTCAATAGGGGGAGGATGCGGTGTGAAGTTCTTCATCATCGAGGGGTGCTGCTGTGACAATAGCACATCTTTGATATGGAAATTACACACAGTAGGAAGAACAACTTTCCACACCTTCACAAGCAGCTGTGACTGCAGAGCTTAAGGAAGTGTCTATGGTGTTCTTCAGAACTCAATTAATAATCACTCAAATGCAAGCTACATTTTAATAATCACCTGGATATCTATTATGCATTTTTCATGCAGGCATAAATGTGTTAACTTTCAGTTATGTGCTATGTTGTTATTGGCTTTTATCTATTGTGTAATAAAATTATAATCTTTGTACAGTCTAAATGGATTTTCCGCTTGTTTTACCACCATTAATGTTGAAGGCTAATGCGTTTCCTGCCAATAATGAGATTAAATGAGATACTGACCCTGCAACCAAAACATTATATCTTAAAACATAACTCTAAAGCCCATTTAACTGCATGTGGAGAGTTTACAGAGGCCCAGATTAATCTATCATGTCTAATTCAGTATTTCCAAAAAACTGCCAAAATGGCAGAGCATGTGACCACTATGTGACCAATTCTAGACAAGGACAATGTGTGCCCTTGAACAGACTGGGTGAACATCACCATAGAGACAGGCAGACATAGACAATTCTGGCAAGACAAAACAAGACTACTCAAATGAAGTGGAAACAGAATTATAGTCCTAGTCTTCTGTCTTAATTGGGTACAAGTTATGGACACATTCTTTCCCCACTTCACAAACCGAAAGCTTTGAAAAGCCTTGTACCTTCTAGATGAAACCTTACTAACTGTAAACCTAGCAGAAAGTGACCTACACACTGCAGAGGTATAAAATAATTGGAAACATGTATGAATGTTTTGGCAAATGTAAACCCTTTTAAAATTCTGCTTAAGCGAAACAACTTCTCCTTTGTTGCAGTCATGTTACTTTTATCTTTTATGGCTGAACAAATGATCTTTCAACAGCACATGTTTTATCTGACACATTGGTAAAAAACACACACAAAAAACAGATAAGAGCTCAAAACAAATAAAGAATAATTTTTCTTGCCTGGTCGAGCCAAGATAATTTTATATTCATCTTTTAAAATGTCTGGCTTTGAGTGTGTAATTTGTTGATTAGACTTTATTAATAATTAATATTTATTGTCATGTGTTGTATATATTGTTGTTTAAAAAAAAAAAGTATTTATTATAATATATTTTCCACACATAAATGTGTTTTTTGTTAAGTTTTCTTTATTATATTACATTGCAATAATAGCTGGAAATTATAAGGTATTCTGCTGGCCTTAAGGTCCTTGAACACTGAGTCCGTTTTTTCGTATTCATGATTCAGTGGCTCTGAATTGTCAAAACACCATTCAAAATGCTTGCTACGGATGCGAAAAACGCAGAAAACCGAACCCGATCCAAAATATTTTATGACGGACGAAAGTTTCGGAGGCACTGTGTAAGCGTGATTGACATAACGAAAGGTCGTATTTATTTTTTAACGTGCGAAAAGTTCGGATGCGAATTTCGGACTCAGTGTGCAAGGGCCTTTATTGTTGAGCTCTGGCAGAGAAAAATGCAACAATTCAGAAAAGATTGACTAAATGTTTCTAGTTTGGCTTCCTAATCTCTGTATACTGCAGGAGGTCATTGTTGTGTGATTTACCTCATCTAATGGAATGTCTAGTTTGCCCATTGTCAAGCTATTGTTAGTTCTCTTGGCCACAAACACATGCCGGACAGACGGACAGCTCTTCACCGCTTTGTCCACCGTGGACTTCAGATCGAAGTGACGGCCGCCCCTAACGCCTTGGTTGCATGTGATGACGAACTTGCACTGGGCTGTGTGTATTGGAGAGAAAGATAAAATGAAACAGACACTAGAACAGGCATACACTGACAGTGTACAATTGCTGATATAGCCACTGAGCAGATGTGCTTGTTACCACTAACTGGGAGCTAAATTTAGATATGATGACACTGTATGTGTAAACAATTAATTTAAGGTCATTTATAAGAAAGCAATTGATAAGTTTGCAAAATTTTAAGAAACCTGTCTCAACTGCAGCGCTGTCGTTGGACTTTATTTGTTCATATTACATCAAATAAGATCAGAAAGAAACATCTGCTCAGTGTCTGTTTTAATAAATAAGATAAAGACAGGCAGGCCTGAAAACAAACGCCCTCTGAAACTTATCTCTGTCCAGAACATCACGTACACATTCACATCCCAAGATGCTCTACGTAGGGTTTACAATGCTCTAATGTAGCATGTATAAAACATTCATAACATGGAAACACACCTGATTTTTCAGTCAAGCTCAGTATTCCCTGAAAAGCATGCAGGGCTTTTACTGGAATTGAGTAACTAGGAAAGGACTTTAAAGTTTAAACCATGTTATGTTCAATCAATTCCAATAGTCAACAAGAAACTAAAATTGACTATGTTTATATTTTAAACATGTGCACAATTCAGTGCATGTAAGGGACAAAAATCATTTCAAAAGCCATTCAAAAGTTTAGAGTCGATACAATTTTTATTTTATTTTTTCTATATTTTATTTTTATTGAAAATATTGTTTTTGAAAGAAGTCTGTTGTGCTCACCAAGGTTGCATTCAATTGTTAAAAAATAGTCAAAAAATTATTCAAAATAATTTAAAACAATTTAAAATAATTAGTTTCTATTTAAATTAATTTAAAATATAATTTATTCCTGTGATGGAAAAGCTGATTTTTTCAGTAGCCAATAGTTTCACATGATCCTTCAGAAATTCAGAAGAAGAAAAAAATCTTATTGACCCCAAACTTTTGAATGGTAGTGCAAACTATTTCGCAAGATACCTGTGTATTTCTGTAGAAATCACTTTTTCACTAAAAATTTAACATTTAACAATTCATACAATTTGTCATTAAAAACCCTCCTAAAAAAAGTTGTAAATGCCATTTCATGCTTCCTTTATAGGTGCAGTAAGCAGTTTCTGATAACATAGTTAAACACTGTTGATATTTGAAATCAATCCAAACATATGGCGCTTTTCCACCGCATGGAATGGCTCGGTTCGGCTCGGTACGGTTCGACACGGCGCGGAACGGTTCGGCTCGCTTCGCTTTTCCACTGCGTGGTACGACTCGACTCGGTACGGCATGGTTCGGTTCGTTTTAGCTCGGTTGCTTTTCCACTGCAGTTAGTACCGCTTCAAAGTGGGTGGGACTGATCTTTATAGTTGCCGCCCGTCTCTACTGTCATGACATCATCATATTAAATGCGAATTTTTCATTCCGTGTTTCCCCATCCGCTCCTCAGCAACCAACGAGAGGAACGTCTGCACCTCGTCCACCGACCACGATTCAGCCATTTCTTTTTTTTAAGTTTATACTCTTTTTTTGAAGCAAATACTTTTAAAACAGGCGCTACAGTGTTGGCTGTTGTCTACTGGCTATTTAAATCTAGCGGGTTTAGTGTCTCGTGTTGTAAATACAATGACGCTGGTAGTGATGATCCTGTCAGACCAATCAGTGATCTGCAGTGTTTTCACGTCACATTTTATTTTAGTATCGGTAAGGTACGCTTGGAACCTCAACAGAGGTGGTACCATTTAAAGCGAGCCGAAGCGAGCCGTACCGTACCGTACCATAAAGTAGAAATGCGTCATAAGTGAGCCGTACTGTACCGAGCAGTACCGTACCATGCAGTGGAAAAGCGCCAAAGCGTGCCGTACCGAACCGAGCCGTACCGTACCATGCAGTGGAAAAGCGCCAATACACACCTCTCCCTTCATTGCTCCACCCCCAAAATGCACAAACATGCCTTGCAAGAGTGGACGTCGCTTTGTCATAGCTGAAGCGAAGCAAAATAATGCTTCTCGAAAAATAAAGCAAAGATGACGAATGAACGACAAGGACATAAAATTAGCATACAGTACACAACAGTATATACGAGTAAGTGTCCATTGTTAGTCGCCAGCAGCACACCAGCTATAGACAAACAATGACACTCAAAACTGTCCTGTTTTACTATAGCTAAAATGACAACAAAAGCATATCTTGGTTCAGTGAAACATAGCTACTGCTGCTGATTGCTACAAATGTACGGTGGTGCTCAGTCTGATCCACTTTTAGCAGCATTTCTGTCAGGGTTGGGGTGATGGGATGAAGCGAGGACTCTGTGCAGAAAAGGGCTTTGTATTTAATAAAAAATTTAACAAAAACACAAGCTGCGTGCTACACAGAACACAACAGCCGGACAGAAGAGCGTAAGACCCAAGCGAACTCGAAACCGCACGCTCACACAACAAGACGGAGCGCACGAAGAATGAGCGAATGCTCGTCCTGTGCGCTCAACACAATAGAAGAAAAACATACAAAGCATGAATGTCAGAATCCCAACAGAACCGAAGCCAAACTAGACATTGAGTGCCAGAATCCGAATATGAAACAAGGCACACAGACAAGAGCGCACGGCTCGAAACCGCACACTCAGACAAAGACAAGAAAATACAGTTTCAGGACAGTCAGGGCCCTGTCACAAAACCAAGAATAAACTAGACCGGAGTGACAGAACCCTGACAGTTTCTCAGAAATCACTTACTGCACCTTTAAATAGGCTGGAAATTTGAGCAACTGAACCTTTGTTAAAGGGGTTGTATAATGCCCTTTTATGTAAATTTTAGGGTTAGTGATGTCACTAACCCAGGAGGAATGTCTTGTAGTCCCTACCAGTTGTTTGTTGTAGTCCTTAAAAAGCTATTTCTTTCAAAGAAAATATCTCCCTTTGCATTGAACTTTGAGCGTCGTAACTTTGCAGATGTTGTTTATAATCAAACAGAAACATTACACACTAACTAAAATTAGAAAAGTGAAATCATAATCAACCACCCCTTTAAGTCCCATCCTAGAACTTTACTGGCCAATCCCACCAAGGATGGCACATCATTTTCTCAGTGCTCCTCTTCAATATCTGTGTTTAGATAGTTTCAAACACAATTTCACAAAAAAATAATCCAAATATACAAGAATTTGTTCTTGCCAGATCATATTTAATAGTGACACAAGGTACTACCCACCCAGAGATGGTAAGCGGTATAATTAACCTCAGGTTTAAATAACATGAAAAAAGCTGTTAGTTTAAAAACATCACAATTATTTTTTTGCATCAATTTGTAGTACCGCTCTAGCAAAAATTATTTTACAGCTGGAAAAAAAGCCCACATTATTTTACTCACCATCCTGAATTCTGCCAGCCAGAGCCTCTGAGCTGAACCCTGCAAACACCACAGTGTGTACGGCACCGATACGGGCACAGGCCAACATCGCTGCTACTGCCATGGGAGACACAGGCATGTAGATGGCCACCCGCTCTCCCCTCTGGACTCCATGACTTTTCAAGGTATTGGCAAGACGACAGGTCATCTCCAGAAGCTCCCTGAGATTTTAATGTTTTAAAGATATAAACATACTGCTGAGTAACAGGAAATAATGCGGGTGGGAAAGTAATCTGCTATGGTTCAATTTCAAGTGTTTCAAGTGCTGAACCGAAGTGGACTGAACATAGTAGTCACATCATGGTCATTATGCACATCTGATATCAAACGGCCATTTATGGGGTGTAGTTTAATGATGTATTTATTTATACTATATTAAAGTACCGGCAAGCTTTTGTTGGCCTGCTGAACATATCATTACGAGGAAACAGTTAATCTTCATTCAACGGATCATAAATGAGAAACAGACACGTGTGTGTCTAAGCAGAGAACCCTACAGTACAGCCTGCACTGTACATATGTCACGCCTCAAGGTTTTTTTTGATCTCCTCCATATGGTTGTGAGATCAGAATCAAAACACTATCACTTTCATACTAATGTGAATCAATGTCTTCTAACTTCCTGTTTACCCACAGAAGCAGGAAAGTGACGCGTACTGTACATGCTCTGTGCTAACGGTGAAATCATTTACGCACATGACTGATTGTGCAATCTGACTGCTGCGTCACAAAACACCCTGAAATGTTTCCCATCTGACCTAGAACAAGAGATACTGGGGGGAAATAATCTTCACATCTCCGTAATAAAAGATGAGAAATGGTTAATTTTCAAGGTTCAGTGACAGTGAGCAGGCTAGATCAGAGCAAGCCGGCCTGCTGACCATCGTATTTTGGTAACAGTGAGGACAGTAGATCCTGTAAATATTTAGCCTACTGTTAACAGCAGTGATCTGAAACACAGCCAGGAAAATTCAATCCTTACTTCAGGCACTAGAGAGCGGGGGAACTCACATTCCATCACAGGAACCTCAAAAACAGCCTTTGTTCAACTCCAGAAAGTGCATGTGAAGGAATTCCCCCCCAAACTCTTCAGTAGTGTGCTCTAATACCACGTTAACCCTTTCTATCTCTAACATTATAAATAACAGTATGAACAACGGATATTCTTTTTGATATTTTCTAAAGATAGATTACATTTAACTGTCTTATTAATTAAATTATTAGTGTTTTTAAAATAACTTTAATCAAAAGGAAAAACCAGGGGAAATGAGCATACTACATACAGCCCTACTCTTATGTGAACATATTTCAATAGCAAAAATGTGTAATTTGTTCTCAATTCCACTGGAATAGTAACTTGCAGTGTTCTCAATAACTTGCATTGTTTTCAATTCTTGAAATAAATATAGATATTAGATGAAAAATTGTGATAAGGCCACATGTGAATTTCTCAGGAGCAAATGTACCTGTATGTGATCCTTTCCTCTGTGCCAGGCTCATCTTTCTCCCAAATCAAGGCCACTCTGTCTGGATCCTTTGCCACGTGCACATCCAAACAATTCACTGCCAATCATAGTAAGAGGAAATTACTACTGCGCTTACTGTTGACAAGAAAGTTGTGCTTTGTGCAAATACAAAGCATGGGAAAATGTAAACAATTAGCATCTCAGTTAAGATAAAATACACTCATAACGTTTTGTTCAGATAGAAAGAAATGTTGTTTCAGGCGTACTGGGAAGTGGAGTAACTTATGAGTAAAGAAAAGGGGCGACTCACCCGAGACATTCAATTGCCCTCCAAGAAACCAGTTGATTTTCCCGCTAGACAGATCACAGTCCGTCACTTGATAGAAAGGTTTGGTCCATGCCAGCCTTTCCTTGGCGATGGATCCCCAGAAAGTTTCTGGATCTTTGACTGACAGTTCATATAGGTCTGCGTAGGTCTTTCCAGCGAGATGCGAGCTGAGGTCCGGTTGAGCCGCGCTAATGCTGCTGCTGCTGCTGGACTGAGACCTCGCATGACACCGTGAGATGAACACAACACTTTTGCGCAAACATTTCTTGTTTCTAAAGACAATGTTTTCCCTGACCAAAGAAGTCAGCAAGCTTGTGCTCACACGTCCAGCCATTTTCCCGCACAGTCTTTGCTGGAGTGAAGTTTGCTCAAGTTTCCACAGCCCTTGACCGTGACCGTGACTGATCCTTCGAAGAAAGAGAGGGAGGAGGAAACTTGTTGACAAAGAGCTGTGCTGTGCCTTTTACAATCAATTACAACACTGCTATTTCTTTTGACTGGGAGTTTTTAATGTTACATAATAAAGTAGGCTACGGTCGTCATGCACTCACACTACACAACAACCCGAAACGAATGATTCAGATTAAGACGCTTAAACATGTTTTGTTTTCAGATTCTGTTAAATTATAGTTTCAAAAGCAGCCGCATATTATCACATACCGTCTTTATGTCACATAAAGTGTTATATTTATTATGACGTTTGTTTCGCATGATTCACGAGCCTCTGACCGTTGTTGCCCACCCAACTATTACCCCAAAGACTGGCTGCCCCCTAGTGAACTATTTACAGAGGGGCAATTTCAGACAGACGTGGATGGATGGATGGACAGATGGAGAGATAGCCTCTTCTCGCTTTTCCTACAGACAGATGGATGGATGGATGGATGGATGGATGGCCATTTCTTTAAAGATATATAAAATAAAGATCTGGAACATGTAACGTTACCACTCCTGGATGAGAACATTGTGAATGAACAATGTCTTATCTCTCTCTTCTGTGTGGCCAAAACAAAACGAATTAAGGCACTTATGGGGTTAAAGTATAGCCGCTGACTCAGATATTACGTAGTAGTTAGAATAGCCAATCAGGATCCGGGGACGTGACAAATCTCGGAAGCATAGGGCGGAGCTTCACGGCAGCGTTTAGCGGGCACGAGAGTTTTTCTGTTTGTTGTTTATGTGAGTAACTGAAACGTTTATGCAAATATTATAGTTCAGGAATTGTTGCGAAACTTGCGATATGATCATGTAGTTGGCTAGCTTGTGTAAAGAAACCATTTTATCTGTTAAAAGTCTTGAATGACTGTTTGAGCAAATAAATCTTGATGGACTTTACATCCCAATTAAATTATTGAACATGATTTTCATTGGAACAGACCTCAAGCTCGTCTTATTTCGGGGTTCCTTGATATATAATCGAGGATTTTGTAGAGTTAATTTTGGTATGGAGATAAAGTAGTTCATAAAACGCATTTCTTTTAATCGTATTACTGGTGAATGACATTTTAGATATAATAATCCGTAAATTTTACTATGCGGGATTATTGTCTATGAAACACCTTATGTCACATCCTCCTAAAATACATTTTGATCTTATTTTTAATCAAATTTGATTAACTTATGCTGCTTTATTTGAAAATCATGATGTTTACAGGGGAAAAACTCCTAGTCTAGTGACTTACCAATCACAGTGTATCTTCCTAACCTGTAGGTTCAGTTTCCATGACACAAAAATGGGAGCTGGTGTCTCTACCTCGATGGGAGATGACGGCCTACTGGATTCTCTCCTTCTCCTCTCATCTCTATTCTTTCTACCAGCTGCACAGGTTTTCTAAAGGTGAGCTGCCTTTCTGTCCCAGAACAAAACACAAACGTCCCAGGTTATAAAAGAGGATCTCAGGAATCTCAGTAACTCAAAGATCACCCAGGTGTTCAACTGTAGTTTCAATTAACAAGGGAACACAGATTCAAATCCCAAACCTAAAAAAAATCGAAGAAAAATCAGTATATCGCATGACCATTATTGTTATTATATGAGTATTATATACCTGCTGAATCATTTATTTGGATTAATTTATTCAGAATGAATATAAAATAAAATTTTGCTGCATTTTCAGTGCACACATGGACTTTATTTTATGATGTGTCAGTTTAAAAAGGGCTGCTGTGGTGTGTGTGTGTGTGTGTGTGTGTGTGTGTGTGTGTGCGCGCGCGCGCGCACGCCTCGGTTCTGTCGTGTTAACTGCTGACTCTAAGGGCTCTGAAAAGGTTGTGCTGTCATGTGCTGAGGGACGACAGGATCTCAGGTCAGCAAAAGGCAACACACAGCACCCATTTTTATCTCTTTCAACCAAAACATGCCAGTCAAAAAAGTGCAAAAATAAAGCTTTAAAATGGGGCCTTTCCTCATGCTCAAAAAAACAAAAAAATGGCATAAATAACAACAATAGGTGAATCTGATAATACATAAGTATTTTTGCCATCAGAAAACAGCTTTTTTAAAAGACACTATTTAGATGACTTTAGGTTCAGTTCCATATAGTTTTCATACTAGTAATAGTAATCTTTTTTTTTTTTTTAAGTGACCTGAATACTTGAGAAAACGTTCACTTTATAAGTTTGTGAATAGTAAATTAGTCAGTGTTAAGTACTGACAGGCTATTGAGATATATTGATAATATTGCAATTTGTGTCTTATTGTTTGGCCAGGTCTAATTTCTTCATCTTAAAGACACTTTAGACACTATTAATCACATTGTTTCTGATGTGGGTTTCTATACAAAATATAACTCCAGATCGTGTCACTTAAGATCACAGCAAACATGCCTACGATACTTCTTTTTGCAGTCTTTGTGTCTCAACACAATGCGACCACCAGATGGCAATGTGCTCTCACTTCTGTTTCTATGTACACTTTCTTTTCTGGAAAAAGTGTGTGTGTTTATGACAGTGTGAATAGATCCTTGCCTGCCATTGCACCCTGCAGGAAAACCGTCTGTCGAGGTGACGAGAGGTCCATTCTAAGAAACTGGATGAATAAAGAGATGATGGGAGAGAGGGGAGGGGTGGGGAAAACAATACCAAACTGACACTGCATTGCAGGGGAGAAAGAAGAGAGTTAATGCATGTGTGCAGGGAATATTCAAGAGATCTTAGCCTTCATCAAAACTTATCCAAGGGGCTCTTATCCATGAAATGAAAGTGGATAGGGCTGCCAAGTTTACTTTCATTGTAATAGTGAAAGTTCTGAACGTTCAGAAAAAGAAGAAAAAACCCATACAAGTTTAGAATGACATGAGGGTGAGTAAATTATCAGAGAATATACATTTTTGGGTGAACAATCTCATTGAAACTGAGAAGTTGTGCCTTCAAACCTCCATCCTATAGTGTCCGTATAATCAAACTGAAGAATTAAGTGGATGTTAAATATCTTAGATCAGTGGTTCTCAACTAGTTCTCAAGTGGGGCTGTCATTTTAGTTATTTTAATAATGAATATACATTTTTCTAGTTATGCCAAGCTTAAATATTAGTGGAGTAGAAACTGAGTAAAATAATAGTAATAAATGATCACCTTAATCCTAATCCATGAAATCATGAACAACAGGATATTGTTGTGGACTATACAGAGCCAACCACTGTCTAAATTTTTTATTGGGCCTGCCCAAATACCCACACTTGCGGTCTTGGCCACTTGCGAGCACATGAACGCAACTGGAAGTAAAACATAGTGTTGCACATTTTATTGGTGCAAAGATGAGTGTATTTTGTACAACATTTGCAACTGCTTTTTATCACTTAATTAGAAGCACCACAATTACTAAATTATGTTGTCTATTACATAGGTTCTACTGAACAGACATTTAGAAGTTTATTTTAAAATGCAAAGTATTGAAAATCAAAGTAAAACTCTGTAAACATTTGGGTCCCTTCGGGTAATCAAAAGTTCTATTCATCACACACACTTGCAGTCTTCATGCCCATTTGAACACTCGGGCCAAAAGCTGGAAATATGTTGTGTAAGTAGTGTGGTAGATTTTTCCCTAAACCTAACTATCTGGGTCATCTCCAGTCGACGTTCCCTAACGTCTCCAATCGACTTTTAATAACTAACTTGCTTCCCTAACTAGCTTTCTTGCTGCGCAGCAATGATTGACAAACAGACTTCAGCAAATGTCCATTAAATGTTTTAATCATGGCCGGAAGAGTTCCCGAGCAGTTCTCAGGGAATCTCTCCCAAGAAGAAGCAAGGCCGGAGCATCTCAGACAAATTTCATTGAGAATCCCACCAGCTAAAAGAATACAACAGTTTTTATAGAATAAGGAGGTATGGCAAAAATGTCATGCTGCATTACATAATTTCCCCACAATTTGATTGGTTTTCATAGACAAACCCTTCTGTTACTAGGTAAAGCAAACTTTGTTTTAATGATTACCTCATTGTTAATCACAAGGTTCAAACCTAGTCATCTGTCTAGTTTCATTTCCCATATTTGTTATTTTTACACTCACACAACCAAAGTAAAAGGGGTATGGCAATACAACATTCAAAAACACAGGACAGAACGTTTTAGTACATTGTGTTTCAAAGTGTTAGCATGTTAGGCCTAAAAAAAGAAATAAGGTTAGATGTTAGAGTTAATATTAGTTTGATATACAGTTTACTATTTTATTCATTAAAAATCCACCACAATAGACAAGTGGTCAAGTTCAAAGACCACAAGTGGTCAAGTTCAAAGACCACAAGTGGTCAAGTTCAAAGACCACAAGTGGTCAAGTTCAAAGACCACAAGTGGTCAAGTTCAAAGACCACAGGTGTGGGTATTTGGACAGGCCCGTTGTGTGTTATGTAGTTATTGTGAACTAGATGTTTGAGATACCTTGCCAGGTATAATTCATCAAGGTGTAAGCTAACTTGGCCAGTAAACCTGAATTCTGATTCTAGTTCTCGTGTACAGACTTTGTATTCCTCCAGAATATTGTGTGAGAAATGTTTTACTGTGTGTGATTGACAGAGCATGAGGTCAGTCTGGACAGAGAGGTGCAGCTGCAGAGAGGATTCCTTATATGGGGATTCAAGAAGGTGAGAGAACATGGTGATTATGTTAGTGACTTTAATCAGGATGGCACAATTGGCTGGTGCACCCCACCAAGGCCAATTTCCTGTTTCCTGCTCAATCAACAAGTTCCTTTTATACAGACAAACAAAACTCTGTGTGTGTTTTGGGTTTTTCTATCTGTTTGTGTTTTTAGGACCCTACTGATTTTGAATGGAGTTTTTGGAATGAGTGGGCATGGCGGTCTCTTCTGTGGTCTCTGATTGGCCATGCTGTGGTGTCCAGACTGGCAGCCTGTTATCTGCCTCAGGTCATTTTGATGCAGAGAAGATGAATTTGAGCAAGTCATCAAATGTTTGCATGTTTCATCATCTTTCCTTGTGCACTTGTGTTACAGTTCCGACTGGCAGTCTTTGCAGTGTATGGCTTGCTCTCTGCTGGTTGGCTTCTCGGTGTGTGGGGCGTGACTCTTTTGATGCTGCATCTGAGCATCTCATTGGTGGTTGCTCAGCTACGTAGCCCCGCCCTCTCGTGGTTTTGCTCCCTCCTGCTGCTCTCCACACTAAATGTCAGTGCCCTCCAGGATTTACAGGTGTGTGAATCTCTGTGCGCCTGTAATTGCTGTAATCCATGTACGTGAGGCATCAAAGTTGCCGCTCCTCTGAGGAGAAGCTGCATAAAAGTGTCCAATTTAAAGGGTTGTTCACCCAAAAATGACATGATGTGCTAACCCAAAAATGTCCTCATTTTACTCACTTTCATGTTGTTCCAAGTCCAAATGGCTTTCTTTTTTCCCTCTCTTAGAACACAAAATGAGAAATGTGAATGATGTGCTGGTTGCTTTTTTCCATGAGCTTTTTTTTCCAATTATCATGAACGATGGCGAGATCTTTCATGCTTCAAAAAGGATGCAAAACCACCATAAAAGTATTGTAATAGTGCAAAATCATAAAATCGTTCGTCATACTCCAAAATCATGAGGGAAGTAGCAATGCTTTTAAGTCAAATCTTTTCAGTTGGTTGATTCCAGTGTTATTTTAGTATTACTTTTTATAATATTATAGTATTTATTAATAATTTGAATTAGTTTAAGTTTTAGTGATTTTGTTGTTCTTTTGTCATTTATATATATTTTTTTAATATTTCTATTTAGCTTTAAATTACTTTTATTTCAGTTTTAGTTTGAGTATTTTGAGTATTTCTTTAACTTATTTCAATTAGTTGCCACTTTTTTCTTTTTTCATCAAATATTTAATATTTAATCTCACCTTTATTTCAAATAGCGAAAATAATTTGAATAGTTTTTCTTTTAGTTAACAATAACAACACTGGTTGATTCAGTTCCGAAAACCAATCTGAATGGTTCATGCACAAATCAAACTGATCTGTTCATTTCTTAAGTTAAAAGCTACCTGGAGGTGATTATCAGTGAATAACTTCAATTTTGGTTGGTTTCTCACAGAAGACTTGGAATATAAAGGTAATATGGAGTGCTTTTATGTGCCTTTTTTCGAACATTGAAAAAAAAAAACGTAAGTCCCCATTCATTGGAATTGCATGGAAAGTCTTCAAAATTTCTCCTTTTGTGTTCCATGATGATGATTATTCATTTTGGTTGAACTACCTGTGTCCCTTTAAAGCTTTCTGTATTGATGAGGAGGAGGTGTGATGGACAGAGTGAGGGATTTGTCCGGTTCAGGATCAGAGTCTATGCTGTCTCCTTGGCTCTCATAGCACATCTGCAGTGCTCCGCAGAGAGAATGAGGATGAGACTGAAACAAGTCCGCATTAAATGTCACCATTCTCTTCACACAAACACAGTGATGCATTCACTTTCAAACAGTCTCTCAAGCAAATATTCAAAGTCAAACGTTTACATGCACAACAGTGCTTGTGTATTTCCTTTTTTTCTCACACAATAGTTACAACAGTACAACAAAAAGAGTCAGCTGGCTTCCAGAAGGTCTTGTTTTTGTTTGTTTTCTTTATCTGCTTAGTCACTTGACAGTGAATGATTGATTGACAGCTGTCATTAGATAACTGACTGAAGGGGAAAGCAACGAGATCAACAAGCTCATGCAGAAAGAGGGGACAAAAGAGACTGAGGGAATATTGATCTGAGTGACAAATGAGTTCCCTACTTTCCTTGAGTTTCTCCTTGATGAATTGTAACCGATTGTGACACCCCTTCTTAATTAAACCTTCATCTAATCATTATTTATTACTCGGCAGCATTTATTAACATACCCATCCGAAGAACAATCAACTATAATTTAATCTATTGTGATCTTCATTATCTTTTAATGATATTTTTTTGTTCTGTATATCTCTGTTTACCTCAGTTACTTATGAGCTGTGAAAAACCCTCAGGAAGACAGCAATACCCATGCAGCTGTACCACTGAGACTGCCATAATGACATACAAAGAAAAACAGCATCAGCCAGTGACTAATTTCAGAACGCTGCCCTGTCATTTAGTGTAATTTAGAGGTGGTTATAGCTTTATTTTTGAGTGGTGATAATGAGTTTTTGAAAGTGACTGCTGCTGTGTCGGCTGGCTGGATGCCAGCTGTCTTCTGAGCATGCCCAGTAGATCATAGTAGTTTATTTTCAACACAGGATCAGTGGATGCTGGCCTGAGGTGGAGTTATTTAGAAAGATGGAGCTGTGGTTTACAGCGGTTGTTTATCACTTACAGTACATAGAAGCCTACTTAAAGGATAGTCCACCCAAGAGTGAAATTCTATATTACAGTGACCGAGTATAGTGTTAAATTGATAGTCCACATAAAAATGAAAAGTCTGCCATAATTTACTCACTCTCATGTCGTTTTAAACTGATTTGACTTACTTTCTTCTGTGGAACACAGAAGATATTTTAAAGAATGTTTATAACTAACCGTTTTGGTTTATTGAATGCACCAAAAATACAACTGGGAACCGAAACTGTTTGGTTACCAGCATTCTTCAAAATATCTTCTATTTTGCTCAGAAAAAAGTCTTACAGGTTTAGAACGGCATGAGGGTGAGTAAATGATGGGTAAATGACATACAAAGGACATTTTGGCCACCTAAGTAGCGGTTAAAAGTGCCTGAATGACATTGCATTGGAAACAACATATCAAACTAAGTTGTAAATGGTTCCAAGATGATTTTAGTAAATGTTTGAAAGTCAGTTATATCAGAGCAACTATATGTGTAGTTCATCTAATTAGCTGGACATGTTCCACTAGCATTGGATAACCAGTCTAACGAGGCTACTTTTTGTCTTCATTTTAAAGAATATATCCATTGTTTTATAATTTCAAACCTAACAAACTGTATGGCTGTGCTATATTTCTTCAAAATAAAAAAAGATAATAAGTGCAGCAGTTTTACAAGTGAAGTGTGTCCTTTCTGTCTCATGGGTGGAACTAAACAGAATTGGAAAAATAATGACTCTTTTCAAACACGCAGAGGCTCTCAGAGGTCATAAAATAAGTTGTGATCCTCAATAAACGGTTGAGCGAATGGGATCGATCTTTTTTCAGTCTGCCATTTTCTTTTTGCTATGAATTTTGTAGATTGTGGTCCTGCTTCACCAGTTCTGACAAGATTGTGTGGTATAAATGAAATCCGGACATGCTACTTCTCCCATGTTGGTTTTGTCATGTGACCTTCATTGTCAATTGTGTCGCTTCACTGTCTTTCAAATCTCCTTCCATGTGGCCTTATGGAATAGTAAAGTATCCACTGGATTTGCTATTCAGAATCTCTCCAGGTATTTTTTATGAATACAATGAATTTGGACATACCCCTCACTTCACTAACAATTTTTTTACTTACTATGTAGTAGGGAAGGAGGCGAATTCAGATGCAGGGATAGTCTTCCGGCTGCTACCAGTTTTATTTCAGGGCCTGTTCATTGTCTTTTGTTGCACATTTCATTCATTGTCCTGTAGCCACTGATTTTGAGCTTTTTGTTGTTTAGTTTGGTTAATTTAAATGTTTTTTTCCACTCTTTTTTTTTCTCTGTCTCTAGCGTGGCTGGTGTTCTTCTGAGGACCAGTTCTACCTCTTGCTCTTCAGTACTGCTGTTTGTAGTTTGCGCTGCATTAGCTTCAGTCTGGAGCTGTGCTGGCAACCACTTCCAAATCACTGCTCCTCTCTACTGGATAAAGGACTGAAGACTCTAATTCCTCAGTTCTACAAGCTCACTGCCTACTGCTTCTATCATCCTCTGTTCTACAACGGGCCCATCATGACCTACAGAGACTTCAGCGAACAGGTAGAAGAAAATGAGGTTCATAAAAGTGTGCTTTGTCTGTTCTTAATCCAAATGTACTGCAAATGTCATTCTCTTTCTCTGCAGATAGAGAGACCGGTGTGTAAAGTGTCTTTGGTGTATGTCTTAAGTGGGATACTGCGCGTGTTTGTCTGGTGGTGTTTAGCTGAACTCATGATCCACTTCATGTACATGCACGCCATCCAGAGCAACGAAACCTACCTGGAGATGCTGCCGCACTGGGCGTTGGGTAAGTCTGTGGCTGCGTATGAATTCTTGTACTTTCATAGTATATACTGAATTCAATGAAGAACGTCTTAACCGTCTTTAGGGATGCAAGTGTGTAGTGTAATACACACTTCGCTATTCTCCAGATATGCTTTTCCAATGTTATTGGCATTGTTCTTTTGAAGTTTAAAGATATGCTAACGGCAACCATAAACACAGTCTTCTCTGTTAAAGAGATTTACATTTCCATCCAAAAGTTCGGGATTGGTAAGATCTTTGAAAGTTTTTGACAAATAAGTCTTATGCTCACCAAGGTTGCTTTTATTAGTAAAAAAAAAAAGTAAAAACACTGATTTTGTGAAATATTATTACGATTTAAAATAACTGTTCTCTATTTTAAAATGCTATTTTTTGCAGTGATGGCAAAGCTGAATTTTTATCAGCTTTTACTCCTCAGTTTTAGTCCTCAGTTTCACATAATTCTTCAAAAATCATTTTTGCTTTATGCTTATTTGCTGCTCAAGAAATATTTTTTATTATTATCAGTGTTGAAAACAACAACAAAACCCTTTTTTTTCAGGATTCTTTGAGTAGAAAGTTCTAAAGCATTTATATGAAATAGAACTCATTTAAAACTCATTTGAACAATTTACCGCGTCCTTGCAGAATAAAAGAATTTCTTGGAAAAATACAAAATCTTACTGACATAAAATGTTTGACTGGTTTTGTATACATGAGGAACAAGTTTCTTGGTACCTGCAGCTCACTTTGAAAATAACAACCCTTTTCAAATTTGACGGCTCCTTGACACCTATTGTCTTATAGCAGGAGTGTCCAAACCTGCTCCCAGAGGGCCACTGTCCTGCAAAGATTAGCTCCAACCCCAATTAAACACACCTGAACCAGCTTATCAAGGTCCCACTAAGCATACTAGAAACGTCCAGGCACGTGTGTTGAAGCAAGTTGGAGCCAAACTCTACAGGACAGTTTGGATACTCCTGTCTCATAGGATAACAACAAAGTGTTCAAAATCTCATGCAGTACGTCATCTGCAAATTATTGTGAGCCTATGATATTTATTAGTTTTCCGACATCATACTTTTGCGACATACTGCTGTTTGCATAGTGTGTAGTGGGGAAAAACAGTTTTTAAGCAAATTCTGCCGTTTTTATCCAAATTCTCTATTTCAGAATTGATGCAGTCTGTCATTGTATATGGTGTTATTTTGGGTCTTAAAGTGGTTATTATATTTCAGCCTTGTGTGTGCGCTCTCCATTGCAGCATCTTGATTCTGCACTTGCTGTCTATTGATCTGTGAAAGTTGCTGATTTGTGCTGCCTGAACTTTGATTCATAAACACAAACTCTGCAAGAGAGAGCGGTCTGTGCAGCAGCACACTGGAACATCGAGTCATTATTGCCTTTTTGTACCTGTGTTTTGTACAGAAAGTGCTTGCAGAAATTGTCCCTTTTTTTTTTTTTTACAAGCTTTTAGCTCTGTAGCAGTGGGATATGGGAAAAGACAAATGCTGTTCTCAGTTTCCACTGACACACAGAGACTGAAAAGTGAATAGGGAGATATGACTAGAAAGGATGATAGAACCACATTATGCAACCTGATTCTGAAATCTGATTAAAATCATTAAATCTGTGGTTTTTCTCAGCCACAATGGAATGAAGGGCCGAAATGAGCTTCACATACACTGCATGGCCATAAGTACTGTATGTAGGCACCTGATGTGGCTGAAGAACCCTGTCAGTTCACATGTCTTTGTGAGATCAAGCACATACCGCTTTACTGTTTTATGTCATGTAATCGCTCTCTGTTTCACCTGCAGGTGGTTTGGCCCTCGCGTTAGTGCAATTTTTTTACGTAAAGTATCTGGTCTTATTTGGAGCGGTGTCTCTGCTCGTCAGGTTGGACGGACTGGAGCCGCCCACGTTACCACGGTGTGTCAGCATCATGTACAGCTTCACTGGGATGTGGAGGTAAATATACACACTTCTGTGTTTGTTCTGTCAAACTTCAAAAGCTCTGACCTTTGACTTCTAAGGCACTGTGTCCTCTGTAGCTGGAATGATTTGAGGTGGTTTAACTGTCATCTGCAGTACATCTGTGAAACAGCAGGGGGCAGAGCTGCGCTGCTGTTGCTTTAATTTATTTAAGCCATGATATGATTGGAACAGGTTTAAGACTCACTTACACCATCTAGAAGCACATTACAGGAGCGTAACAAGATTCATGCTTTCTGTTTAATGCCACAAACATCTTACCTCTAAAGTATGGGAATGAGTGCTGGGCTTCTCTGATGGAGTTGAGCGCTCTGACGTCTCGTGAGACGATGTAGAACAGGCTCATACATGCAGGCTTCCTCCCAGACGATTGAATTTTACTCTAAAAGCTAGAATGCTTGATGAAGGTACACAGCATTTCAACTTGAATAGTCTTGAATGGTCTCTAGACCTAGGCAACACCAGTCTGGAAACAACAGACTTTTTTATACTTATAGTAAAATGTTTGTTTGACTACTAATTATTGCCTTCTATTTGCTTGCTTTTATAAATCCATAGTACACAAAAGGACTATGGATGTACCATGCTCTTGTTTCATATAAATACCTTGAGATATATACATAGTAATTATATAGTATATCAAAATCATAATCATTAAAGGAACATTCCTGTCTCTCTCACACGCACAGGAATATCTACTGTGAAATTATTTAATGATTGTGATACAATTATTGTTGTATTTTTTTTCTACAATAACTATGTGATAAAATATTATTACAATTTACAATTTAAATGAACAAGTTTATTTTAATATATTTTAAAATGTAATCTATTCATGTGATGGCAAAGCTGAATATTCAGTATCATTATTCCAGTCTTCAATGTCACATGATCCTTCAGAAATCATAATTTGCTGATTTGTAACTCAAGAAACATTTTTATTAATGTTAAAAACAGTTGTGGTGCTTAATATTTTACAGGATTGATTGATTATTAGAATAACAGCATCTACTTGAAATAAAAATATTGTAACATTTATTGTTATTACTGTTACTTTTGATCAATTTAATGCGTCTATGTTGAATAAAAGTATTAAATTCTTTACAAAAATCTTACTGACTTATATTTAATGAAAATGAAAAAGTAATAATAAACAATGACAGAAATGTTCTGAAAGCTTTAAGGAGTTAATCAATTTATCATAATTTTACAGTAATAAAAACAACAACTAACTGTAATAACTATATTCACCATGGTATTTTTTTATTTTTTTATCTGCTTCGCTTCCTAATACAAGCAGTTTTCAGTTATTTTTCTTAACCCAGTAGATAATTGTCACTCCGCGTCGCCTGGAGAGAGTGACTCTATCTTCTGTATCCTGTGTAATTGTGCATGTTTTGAGTGTATCAGCAGATCTACAGTGCAGACAGCTGCTGAAGCTCTGCGAGCCGGAAAGGTTAAGCTCTAGTGTGTGTCTCTGAGTGGTGTTGAAGGTGATGGAGTTTAGAGTGTGATAAATGAGAGCTGTAAGGAAACAGATGTATGCTGAAGACTTTAGCAGGACCTGCTGTAAGACCCCGTCTGGCTTCAATCCCACATGGAGCAACAGAGCTCAGCTCCTCTGAACCTGACAGAGCGCGCACACGCATAACTTTTTCTAACAGCTCAGCATAGCCTCAACACACTCGCACACACCGATACTTCAAAATCCAACTCGCATGCTCCTCTCTGTATTTAATGGCTTAGAACCGCCGGATGCAACATACCACATGGAGACAGTAGCCCATACTGCAGGACAGCAAAGTCTCTGATTACAGTACAAATGTCCTACAGGGAGCGAATGAGATTGAGAACAGCAGAGAGAGAAAGAGAGGCTGAGATGTTGCTCTTGGCTGCAGTTAAATCTGGAGATTTCCTTTGTGTGTGTGTGTGTGTGTGTCTGTCTGTCTGTCTGTCTGTCTGTCTGTCTGTCTGTCTGTCTGTCTGTCTGTCTGTCTGTCTGTCTCTCTCTCTGTCTGTCTGTCTGTCTGTCTGTCTGTCTGTCTGTCTGTCTGTCTGTCTGTCTGTCTGTCTGCACTCTGCACACGTGTTTGGATGTGCGAGTATTGCTGTGTGTGCATGTGTTATTGAGTACAGTCGGTTGCTATCATGGACTGGGTTTACGGCGGTTGAAAGGTTTATGGGTTGCTGTAAAACACACACACACACACACACACACACACACACACGTGTACCGACCGTACTCAATCACACACATGCACACACAGCAATACTCGCACATCCAAACACGTGTGCAGAGAGCAGACAGACATACACAGACACACAAAGGAAATCTCCAGATTTAACTGCACACACACACACACACACACACACACACACACACACACACACACACACACACACACACACACACACACACACACACATTTAGCTGACTCCTGCTGATAGCTATCTTATCACTCAATGGATCTATTGTTTTTATGGGTCAATGACACAAGGCTCTTTATTTCGGATCTATTAATTTATTTAAAAATTTGACATTATTGAATCTGTTTGTTTTCTTGAATGCATGTTACTGGTCTTATTTTGAACACTTCATCCATGCATTATTTTTTTTCTTATAAAATTTATAAGGTTCTGTTAACCCTAAACCAAGATATATAGTTAATTCAATTGAAATCCGGTCAACAGCTGATGGATAAAATCAAGTACCGCCATGTTTTTTTTCATGTTCGATCGCCCTTTTTTGGGGAAATATGTCACAATATGGTAGTAAACTTGGTTTCAGTTTCCATTCAAGCTGACTTTAAAATGCAGTTCATACATATAACGTCACACTTCTTTTATGATGAGATTTTATGTTTATAATTTCTGAATTTAAATTTATTTTGATTTTTTTTTTTGGGGGGGGGGGAGACGTTTATTACGAATTATACGACTGTCCTGATACCATAGTAAAGAAAAAAGCCTCATTAAAATAATGTGCATAATTGCTAGTAAAATGTTTTTACATGACATTTTTAGAAATATTTTATGTTAATATTGTTAATACACAAAAATGAAAGTACTGTCATCATTTTACTCACCCTCATGTCGTTCCAAACCCGTCAGACTTTTGATAATCTTTGGAACACAAATGAAGATATTTTTAATGAAATCTGAGAGCTCTCTGTCCCTCCATTGACAGCTACGCAACTGACACTTTGACGCTTCAAAAAGGTAATGTAGAGATCATACATTTTCTGAAGAGACACGATCGCTTTATACACTGAGCAAGTTTAATTTAAGCATTTATTCGCATTTAAACATTGTTTTTTCAAAACCATATGAAACACTATGAATACAAAGACTGCATTTCTAAAACATTTGAAAACAATTAAAAAATATATATATATATTTTTTCCCTTTTTTCTTTTCTTTATTGTGACCATTGTCATTGACCCTAATACTGAGCTAATGATCATTTCTGTCCTTTGTCCCTAAACAACCCTCACTCATGCCTATATTTTCATTAGGACATTATTTAGTACGTTCATTAAGACATTTCCTCATGGGGACTGTTAACTGGTGTTTTATTACCTTTTTACCTTTGGTCTCCACGATGTAGGCATAACCTCTCTCACAAATATGCAGTGAGAACAAGGCCAGGTTTTATCCTGATCTCTGTTCTCTTCATCAGCTCACCTGTAGTGGGATCATGAGGAAAACTCTGAGCTGTGGGAAGTGTTTACACAATGTTCCATCAGGCCTGCTTTGCCAGATGATTTCTGAAGTACAGAAGCTCAATCTGAAGGAAACAGCAGAATATTGAGTGAATCTGTTCCAATGTGTATCTCACTTTCAGCTTCATGAATCACCATCTGACTCACAGAGCTCGTGAATGACATAAGACATGAGATTCCAGCTCAGTATGTTCACTGCATCTGTTTTTATAGCTCCTTGTTTATGTGCCACACGCATCTACTAGAGTCAAATGGGCATTTCAGAGGGATTGCTTTCTTGGAGAAGCTTTCCTACTGTGTTTTAGGACTGAAATGTGCAAACAGGCTGTAGTGTTAGTGATTCCTAAGCAGGGAATTTAGATTTTTAGCTTTATTAAACCTATAAAATAGAGGAAAAATGGGATAACTAATAACTAATTATATTTATTTATTTTAGTTCCTTTTTTAAGATGAGAAAAAATGTTGTATATTTGTGTTGACTTGTAGCAGAACTTTTACTGCTTGCAGTTTTTATGCAATTTTAAGAATGATTTAATGATAATAGCAAAGGACATAATTAGATTAAATATTTCTGGTTTAGTGTTCATTAAGGGCTGCTTGAGCCTATAGTGTCGCGTAGCCAGACCTTCAGACTGACTGCAGAAGGTCTGGACTCCATAGCAGCTTTCATTGGCCAAGGACCGCCCAGATGCCATCTGACTGACATGAAAGCAACTAATCATAGTTCGTTTTGTTCCTCGTCATGTTTAGGGGCGTGAAAATGTAATGTCATTGTCCCTACAATAACAGACCGGTGTATACATTTCTTGGATATATTTCAAAGAGTCTATGCCACATGTAAACACAACGGCTTGCTTCTTCCATGTGGAGGTTTGGCTTCATGACAACATTGTTTCCAGGCAGACCGTTAAAGATCGTGACGCATGTCTCCCGTAAATCCTGTAGAGTTCAACCAATCAGATGACGACTTTGAAACAGTGTTTCCAATTTTGTGTGCCATGTGTATCAGACGTTCAGCCAACAGTTTGTTGGTGTGACGTCTGAGGCTGAGACTAGCTTAAGCCCAACCGATAGTAAGAAAATTGTGACAAAAGTTTCATTGTTTTGGATTCATTATCTCTTTAAGTATGTACAACAGGACAACAAATGCATTGGACAAACATTGTGCGTTTCTGGCCTTAAACAGTAGAGACTTAAACAAATGCATGTCTCCACATAATGGTTTATTAATATAGATTGGAATTTCTTCTGCTTCATCTGTTCTCCTGGCCTTCCCAGATGACTTTATTTCCCCAGAGCTGAAGCACATTTCATCAATAGTTGCTAATGAATGCTGGGAAGAGCTGGAATGAATCAAATGGTCCTGGACAATCTGATTTAGGAGTCATTATGTATCGTAGACCCCTCTAGACACTCACTTTTGTTTTGCCTCTCTTTCTCCAGATGGATGTTTTTTTTGTGGCACTGAAGTTTTTGATAGTTTCTGTGGGCTCATGAAAACTTCATGTCAGGGCTTTCTGACGTGTTAGCAACCATCTGCTTGCATGTGACTGTTTCTCCTCATCCAGGCCGTTTTTTTTTTTTTTTTTTTTTGAAGCATAGCGGCGCCAACTCTTTACTGCTGTCTCTGGGGTCTGGGTTTATTTGGACTCAATAAGTGACAGACTGAACTACATTTGAAAGCCTTATGGCCAGAAAACCGTCTGTTGGTGTCAGATTACGATTGTGTTTCCTCTAATTGGATGAGATGATGGTTTCTCTAGAGAAATCCATATCATTGTCCACTTCCTCATTTAATCCTTAATCCATTTTTACTGTGAAAAAAAAAAAAAAATGTTGACCTGTCCATTCATTCACCCATCCTTACCAGCTGATCTACAGAGGGATGAAATGTGGATAGATGGATGACTAGAAGTAAAGTGAGCATAACTATAAGAGAACCTGTGGCTATAGTGATGACTTGAGGACGTCTGTTCACACCTGCTCAGAGGAACAGGTGGAAGAGAAAGTCCTGCAGAGAAATAAATTGAGAGTTACAAAGGGCCAAATCGATATTTTGGCTGTCATGATGGTTTGATACAAACTACATGTCAAAGAGCGAAAGAGAAACCCTGTGTGATCAGTGAAACAAGAAAGAGCTCAATGTGGCTTTATATTGTTTGTTAGAAGCATACAGTATTGGATAAAGTTGAGATCCAAACCTGTTAGATGTATAGTTTCTAAAAACCAGGCTATTTTTGTGAACTATATTTACTTAAATTCATTTTAGTTAAATGTGATTTATTTATTTCTCTTTTATTTATGTATTAAAGGCTTAGTTTCACAGACAGGGCTTAGAATAAGCCAGGATTAGGCCTTAGTTTAATTAGGAAATTTAAGTAGCTTTTAAAAACTTGCCTAAGAAAAAAACAATACTGGTGTGTATCTTGGGATAAAACAATGGCACTGACATGTTTTAAGATATGTCAGTGCATGTTGCTTTCAGTTAAAACAGCTCAAACATGCATTTTAGTCTGGGACTAGTCTTAAGCCTGTCTGTGAAACCGTGTTTATATTTATTTATTTTTATCATTAAAACACTTTTTTTTTATATGATTAATTATTTAGAAGGACATAGTTTTACTACCCTTGTGAAGTAAATGTATTTATTTATATGATTTTTATTTATTTATCTTTTATAATTTAATTATTTAGATAAGAAGGACAATATTTAGTAAGTTTGAGACATTTTCCTCATGGGGACTATTAGCTGGTGTTTTAATACCTTTGTAAATGTTTATATATATATATATATATATATATATATATATATATATATATATATATATATATATATATATATATATATATATATATATATAATATTTTTTATATATATATTTAGAAGAAAAAAAATGTTTCTACCTTTGTGAAGTAAATGTATTTATATATTTTTTTGTGATTTGTATTTTTTACTATTTTTATTTATATTTTACTTTATTTAAAATGACTTTATTTTTATTTTGTTTATTTGTAATATTTTATTTATTTAAGTAAAAAACCCAGAGCCATACCTAGTGAACAAAATATCATATAGACTTTGGGAAAGTCTCTTTTGACCAAGGCCAGTAAAAAGCCCCCTTGCATCCACCCCAGAACACCCTAGCAACTACATAGCAACTCACTAAAACCAATTGGAACACTTTAGCAACCAATGCCCTGACAACCACCTGACCAGTGACACACTAGTGGTGGCAAAGTTTTGCATGCTGGCAAAAATAAGTATAGTTTCATATGACTGCATGAATATTAGTTCTGTCTCCCAGATCAATTTTGTGTGTCCTAGACCTGCCACAAAACCCAGTGTCAGGCTACAGCTCAGCTAGTCAAACAGCAAAACTGTTCTGGGATCAGCCGCTTTGAGAAAATGTCTCCCGGTACGACAACCGTTTCAGCAAATGTCATTTGCCCCTAGAGATTCATTAAAATGGTTTCTTCAAGCATCTCATTTATACAGATTCTCTTCTCTTTTTTTTATTTATTTTTTGTCTGTTCTGGATGTTGACTGATTAAACACATGTTTGTGTTGTGTCATGTTCTACAGAAGTGTGTGTGTTACCTCAAACCATCTGTGTTTAACCCCTGAGCTCACTCGTTACTGTCTTTTTGCTTTTCAGACACTTTGACGTGGGACTTTACAAATGGCTCATCAGGTACGATTCCTCAGTTTCCTCTTATTTTGAGTGGGTGTGCGAGAGAGAGATATTTTGTACTGCTATGTACACATTTTTTCTCTTGTTGCTAATTGAAAAGCACATGATTAATAATCATAATAAAAAATTACACGTTTCAGATACATCACTTTGGCATAGTAAACGAACATTCTTGCATCTACTTCTCTTTGTTCTTGCTGGATTCATATATTTTTTTTCAGCTCTCACGTTCTCATTTTAGTTTTTAGGAAATTTACTGAAACATAATACACAAATGAGACCTTTTATGAGGTTCATATTTAGCAGCAACATCCCTTTTTTAACAGCAAAACCATTTAAGCTGGAACATCAGCATACTTAGTTGAAGATAAATGCAAAATTACACAATTATCCATCAAAAAGAAGAATGTTGCTGTTGTTGCATTGTTAAATGTACTTTAAGTCATAATGGTACAGTTTGTTATTGCACTTATGATATGTGACAATGTGATCTGCAGATTTAGTGCAGTGGGAAAGACTCACACTACATAAATATAATAGCCCTGTAAAGAATATAATTTCACCAAATGAGTCATTTAAAGATACATGCAAATCAGTTAATTACATATTTTGGCTCAAAATGATCCAATTTTATGCAGATGAGCTTCATAATATAGGGTGTTTTCCACATTCTTAAGCCATCTGGCAGCCTATAATGAACAGTTTATATTACAGCAAAACACAATAGATAAATTGGGCACTGGTCATGATTGGTCACCCAAGAGTCCAGAAACACGGCTCAGCTCAGTCTCTCTCGCTGCTGAGAATGTTCTGCTGTTTGATTGCAATTTTTATTTTTTTTAACAAGTAGTTCTCTTTTTATGCCAAAGACCACTTGCTTTTTCTGTGATTTGGTTTAGACTCTGATAGGCAGAATATTATGAATATTACCAGTTTGATGTTGCCTTTTCCATGCTATAATATGTTTTAGATTTGTTGTGATATTTGAAATCCAGTTGCTGAATGCTTCCAGAAATACCTGATGTCTCAGAATATCAGTCTCTCTGGTAATTCCTTAATGTTACAGACATTATAAACAGCTGTTTATCTGTAAAATGTTGTAATGTCTGTTGAATAGGAATAGAAAGTTCAGTTCTGATTGTTACTATTATTATTATAAATATTATAAATGGCGTTTGACATGCTGCTACATTATGTGCTGTTAGTGTGTAATGTTGGTGATGAAGCGATTTCTGATTTGTATGTGTTTTATACGTGTTTGTACTGTATAAGCCTCCATTTCTTTAGTTAGCATGAGTGGTCACTTTCCTGGACAGACAAAAGTCAGACAAATAATTCTCCAGAGCAGCTGGACAGATGTTTTCAAGCGCGCCACTTTTGCATTAATGATATTTTTATTTGTGTTTAAATACTCTCAGGGACTAGAATAGGTTGGAAAACCTATTGGAATATGGAAACCCTTTAAAAAAAACAACCTCTTCAGGTCCTGGCGTAACCTTGTATGCTCAGCTGTTGCATTTCCTGACAGTTATTCATATTCTAATGTCCTTCAGCTGTATGGAGAGATCATTGTGGAGGTTTTGGAGAGAGGGCCCAGGTTGTGGGGTTTTTTTGTGCTGGGTTTGGTATTGTCAGTCTTTGGCAGGGCTGCGATCTCCACAGACAAAAGATGTTTGATCAGGGTTGTATTAGCATGTATTTAGCACGAAGACCATCTTATTCTATCCCATTTTGGAAATTCGCCAGTCTGTGTGAATATGTACATTGGAAATTAATATTAAATTTGATGCTGCCTGGGCCAATAACACAGACACAGAAGTCCATAAATTATTTCTTATTTTATTTGAGAACATCCGGGCAAGTGACAAGACACTATGTGTCCTGTCCTGCTGTAAATTATGTTTATGAAATCCAAAAGAACGAGTAAATGCTGTATCAGCCCGGGACCACAACCCACAGTAAATCTTAACGCACTATGCATCACAGATCCATTAAAGGGATGCATGATATATCCATACTATATTGGTTATTTAGGGCCCTATATTAATTCAGTTTTATTTTTTCTTAATTCAATTTTTAATGGCTTGATTAAATTGTAATAATAAAAAAGATGTCCATGTGTTTCCTTCATCATAGGGCCCTAGTTATTTATCTGTTTATACATACACACACACTCCTGGGCCCAAGAAGGGAAAACAAATATTTACAAAAATGGCCCAATTCCATTGGCTAAACAAAATGACTAAATACTAAGCTTTTGACTGTCTAAACCACAAATTATTGGTCAAGAAAACAGCACAATTTAAGCAAATGCACTAATGCATGGAAAGTTGTGTGTGGAGTGATGAATCACAATGAAACACGAGTTGCATGGTGTTGCTCTAGAGCAGAATCTTCGAAAATCTTTGGAGAAAGATAATAATAATTGCATTTCTAGAACAGTGAAGCATGAATGAAGAGGTGTCATTGTGCTGCTGTTATTGGTGAACTGATTCACTGTGAAAAATCAGTTAATGCTTTAAAGTACAGGAGAATATTGCAGAATGACTTGCTTCCCACAAATGAAAAGTTGTTATCAGATTTGAACCAGATTTGAACCATATAGTGAATATTTGGTCTCACATTAAACTCAAACAAACTGGGAAATATTTTTCAACTACTCATGAACTGTTTGACAACCCTGACTCTTCTTCCTGTAAAAAGGTGTCTGCAAGCTGGGGAATGCTATTCTGTGCCAAGTTACTTAACAGTATTTGTGGAATTGTTGCTAATTTTCCTAACCAGTGATTTGTGATTTAAAATGGTTAAGACCATTAATAGACCACTAAATATTTAGCTATTTTTGGCTTGGCCTTTAATGACCCATTTTAATTACCTTAATTTACTGATTTTATGATCAAGTTGACTTTTTGTAAATAGGACATCCATCCCCTTTACCTTGTATTGGTTTAAGTTTAGTTTCCACAGACCCCCAAATGGGAAGTGTCCCATTGCTCCCTGAATGCCACTAATCAGAAAGCTGAGCACTTCCATACTTTTCAAGCTGGAACTTTGAGTTTGAATTTAAGTATGTTCAGTATTTGAGTGATTAATTATCCCTTCATTGCGAACAGAAAATCAAAAACATCTCTGTCTCTTTCTGAGTGTATCTTTTCCATATTTTCTCTCTCTCTCTCTCTCTCTCTCTCTCTCTCTCTCTCTCTCTCTCTCTCTCTCTCTCGCTCTCTCTGGTAAAATGTGTAGTGATTGCATTGTGGCATAGAGAGCTGATCTGCATAATTGGAGTGTGAATGTGGGCTGTGTGTGTGAGCGAGTGTTGCAAAGTGCATTTGGAGAGATCTTTTAATGTGCTTTTAAATGTGCAGTAATTGTGAAGAGCTGAATTTTGGAGTGAGGAGATGTGGGAGAGGATCTTGTGACTCACCGCTGATCTTAAAGCATCCACAGACACATGCCGCGCACCCCTCCTGTCGCACTATTGTCTGCTTGAACGCCTCGCTTTTAGCCTGTTGAGTGTCATCTCCTGTCTATTGAAATGTGCTCACAACAATCAAATCAAAGACGCAGTTCATATGAGCTTATATAAGGGCGAGAGAGGGCTGAGATTATACTGCGGTGGCCACAGAGCCAGAACGAGACCTTATTGTTTCTGTTCATAATGAAAATGCGCCCATAAACACTTTTCTCAGCAGGGCAACGTCTACGCTTGGGCTTTAGAAAGCAGCTTAACAAAAGAAACCCAAACAGAATGCAAGATCCATTGGGATTGCTTGGTATACCTGGTCATGTACTGAAAAAGTACCATGTTACTATATTATCATTTCGCAGATTTCATTACCTTGCGTGGACAATAATGTGTTCAGTTCAGGAAGTGTGATATGAAGGTAATGTGATTAATTAAGTGGGTGTTTAAGTGCATTTTGCTGAATTTGACATAACCATTTCATTTCGTAATTTATTTGTAAATCAAATCCTAATGCAATGTTTAACATAAGAAAGATTATTCTACACTTTTTTTTTTTTTTGTGGCAGAACATAATTATCACCAAAGCTCTTTAAGGATGAAATCTCATATTCATGTAGAAATATTAATGAGAAGCCTATCAGACAACAATTGCAAAGCATGATGTAGAAATATTAATGAGAAGCCTATCAGACAACAATTGCAAAGCATGTTTGTTGCTTGTAAGAAAAGTTGTTATTTATTATTATTTATTATTATTATAGTCCAGTGTTTGAATTTCCAGTGTGTATTGATGCAATCTGTGAAACAGAATATCTATAAATAATATATATTATGTATGTAGTATATGTATATATACAGTATATATCCCAAGTTTCATCAGTCACTCAAGGCTGTTTAGGTGTTGTCCAAGGTATCTATTTAGTCAAGATACCGAGGACCAGATGCTGGTATTGCACCAAAGCCAAATTTTTGGTATCAATCCAACCATACTGACCAGTCTAATCAGTTGTCATGATGTCCAAACTTTCTTTAGAATATTATATTATTATTTGAAAAACAGAGGATTGAAGATTCTTACCTTTAGATATGTGTCTCTTCAGAGTTTTTGAGCTTTTAGATAAAGAGAGTGATGTGTTCTCTGTGTAATCCTGCTCTGAGAGCAGAAGATTAGTGGAATTGTGGGAATTTCACAGTCAGTTGAACAGAAGTTGAAAATGAAGCTGGGTGGTTGCATCTCATTGACTACCACAATGCAGTTACTTCACAAAGTTGGTAAATGAAAAATGAAAGAGAGTAGAGTAGAGTATACTTTATTGTCCTTTTTCAGGAAATTTGTCTTGGACTCTCAAAGCTGCAGTAGTACACAACATACACACAACACGCGACAACAACATTAAAGGGGAAGAAATAATAATTAAAATATTAAAAAGAATTCATAACAATGACTAAATTGTGACAACTTACCATTTAAAATATTACTAGATACAGGTATATTTTTTGTAAGTTGCTATTGCAAAGTGGGACGCTATAACGGTTCCCTGATGGCAGAAGTTGATATACATTGGAAATAAAACATGGCTTGAATTTTTTTCTGTGCATACTTAAAGGTGACATATAATACCTATAAACCCTTTTCACAAGATGTAATATAAATCTATGGTGTCCCCAGAATGTTTCTGTGCAATTTCAGCTCAAAATACCCCCCAGATTATTTATTATAGCTTGTCAAATTTGCCCCTTTTGGGGTGTGAGCAAAAACGTTGTTTTTGTGTGTGTCCCTTTAAATGCAAATGAGCTGCTGGTCCCCGCCACGTTCAGAAGACTTAGTTCGGATACAATAACACAACACTCAAAAAATTTCAGCCAGCCAAAATCTCAGAAAAGTGCAGCCTTACGGAGAGACTCAGGAAGAGGTTGCAACTTTAGACTGCACCTGGACGTTTCTGAATGGTTAGTGGATACATTTATGTTGTTGTGGAGTTACATTGATTCATCTCATCGACATGTTTCACTTTTACACAAGTTGACACAGTTCCCTGAGGTCTTTATAAGACAGCTGTGAAATTTTTTGGTCAAATGGTATTCTGTGCTCGTCTGTGCAGTCAACGACAGAACGGTTTGCATGCTTTGCTTGAACTTTTGCCATTGCATTAGAACTGGTTACACTGTTGTCGCTTGCAAAAACCAAATGGCGGCGCCGTGGGTGGAAACCATGGAAATGTGCCGATTAAGGAGCGGTAACGGTTATATAATGGCGCTTTTCCACTGCATGGTACGGCTCGGCGCGGAACGGTTCGGCTCGCTTCGCTTTTCCACTGCGTGGTACGACTCGGCTCGGTACGGCACGGTTCGGTTCGCTTTAGCTCGGTTGCTTTTCCACTGCAGTTAGTACCGCTTCAAAGTGGGTGGGACTGATCGTTATTGTTACCGTCTCTACTGGCATTACAACATCATATTAAATGCGAATTTTTCATTCCGTGTTTCCCCATCCGCTCCTCGCAACCAACGAGAGGAACGTCTGCACCTCGTCCACTGACCACGATTCAGCCATTTCTTTTTTGAAGTTTATACTCTTTTTTTTTTTTTTAACCAAATACTTTTAAAACAGGCGCTACAGCGTTGGCTGTTGTCTACTGGCTATTTAAATCTAGCGGGTTTAGTGTCTCGTGTCACAATGACGCTGGTAGTGATGATTCTGTCTGACCAATCAGTGATCTACAGTGTTTTCACGTCACATTTTAGTATCGGTACGGTACGCTTGGAACCTCAACAGAGGTGGTACCATTTAAAGCGAGCCGAAGCGAGCCGTACCGTACCATGCAGTGGAAATGCGCCATAAGTGAGCCGTGCCGAACCGAGCCGTACCGTACCATGCAGTGGAAAAGCGCCATAAAATCCCTTTCCTACGTCAGAGGGGGAGCGAAATCTGATAACTGACTAAAAATTTCAACTGACTTGAAATCTAAAACTGTAATCACCTAATCGTTTTATTATTATCAAACCTTATAAAAAAGTAATTCAACTAATTTGCTTTCTTAAAATCGTCAGTAGTAACGAGATGTTTTTTAGAATCCATGATAGAAATAGTTCTCAGAGTTCCACAGTTTTTTGTTGTTCATAGAGGAAAAGTTTTGTTCAATGTAGTTTTTGAACGTTTTATAATTGTTTGGTTTAATAATTAACATTACATTTGTGAGTATGACTCACTTGGCTTGTTAATTAGCATAACTTGCACGCAGCCACTTCAACAAATGGCAGCCACTTCAACAAATGACAGCCAAAGTCAAACCATAGAAGCTTGTGAACAGGTTTTAAGTAAATAAAAAAATATATACAGTGTGGTGTTGTTTGTCCACTGAATGTGACCCTCCTATTCTCCTCCGTGGTCATATGGGAAAGTGAATATTTTACCTTTCCAACAAAGAAATGGATGAACTTCTGTGATTTTGTTGAACACAATTTTTATTTAGACATTTTCTACCATATGATGGCTGAAGCAGCAGCAGCGCGTGACTGTTTTCACGATAACCAGATCAACATTGTTAACGGGATTGTACAAAACTTCAGTGAAAATAGCAAATGATCATGCAATGGGATAAAATAGCTTCTTATTCCCTGCAAACGATACCATGAACAATGTGAATATTTAACTAAGTCAAAAGCAAAACAAAAGGTATAAGCAGGTATCCATATTCATTTCAGTATCAGCAGACGGAACACAGCAGTGACATCATGTGCAAACAAGCTATTGGTCCCCTTTAATGTATTTTAAACTAAATTTTTTTCCTTTGACAAAACTGAATTTTCAGCATCATAACTCCAGTCTTTAGTGTGACATGATCTCTCAGAAATCATTATAATATGCTGATTTGCTGCTCAAGAAACATTTCTTATTATTATCAATGTTGAAAACAGTTGTGCTGCTTAATATTTTTGTGGAAATTTTACATTTTCTCAGGTTTCTTTGATAAATATCAAAAAGTACCTAGTTCTGGCATGAAACTCTAGATGGCACAGGCTGATAAGTCTCTGACTCATTTGGTAGCGATCACATCATTATCTACATAACACAGTTAATTGGTTGCTGTTGCATCAGCGTCCAATGAGCTGCGGCTCAATATTCAAACAAATATTGGGGTGTTGCTGGTAGCAGTCTGCAGCGTGCTTTCAGAAACCCTCCCCATTCCCCAGCTCCACCTGTATAGATTTGCTATGGGGGTTTATTCATGTTTGTTACATTTATGTGCAGCAGCAGAATATCTCACATGCTTACAGAAGCATGTCTGTGAATGTATTGGCAGTAGCAAGTCTCAGTACTTGCTTTGCAGCAGCAGCAGTGTAGCAGATCTATACTGCCAAGACCAAATACATTAACATTGCCATATCCATTACCACGCCAATCTTTATTACCATACCAAGTTGTCATGACACAACAGCATTAAAATATTTTGTATCATGTAAATATATTTACTGTAACCTTTGATCAATTTAATGCATCATTCCTGAATAAAAGTATTAATTTTGTTCAAAAAATATTTATGGAACGATAGTGTATATGCAAAAAAAAAAAAAAAAAAAACGTTGCCAAAAGCAAAATGAAAATAAAACAAATTCTCTGACGACACAATTTTTCTTCAAGTACGCCAAGTCTTGTTTTAAGAATATTTTGATAATTTTGCTGTAAAACCAGACTTTTTTATTGTATTAGATGAAACTGGCAAAAAGCCTTATCAGTAAGTCCAGTTAACATATCAGTGAATCCACAAAAACCCATCTATCCTATTAGGGGTCCTATAGAGGAGAGACAGACACATGAATGTTGAAGAATAAAAATAGAAGAACAGAGATTTTTTTTTAAGTGAGATCAAATAAAGCACAGTTGATCTTTTTTTCTTGATCTCTATACATACGCTGTCAGCTGGAGCCATGGTCAAGAGCTAATCTTATCCTCTTCACTATCTCTCTCTCACAGACACACACAGATGAGTCAAGTCCTCCACTATCCCAGCAGCCTCATTAGAACAGATTGGTGCTCTCTCAGCCCTGAAATGGAAACTCTACTATACTGCTGTAGAGAAAGATTGGGTTTAGTTCAGAATTCTCTCTCTCTCCTGCTGTCATTATTATTATGAGGGGAACGGTAGCAGTTTTACAGACAGTAAATAATCTTTTCCTCTTTTTTCACACATTAACACACAAAGAGAATGCCCCCTTAATTAAACACATTAGATAATGTCTTAATGCAAAAATGCTTTTTGAAGGATTAAGGGTTTAAAGGAACACTCCACCGTTTTTTGAAATAGGGCTTATTCACCTTCTTTCCTACATTTAGATAGGTGGGCAAATGCATTTTTGTCTCAGTGCATGCATTGTTTTAGTTTGACAGGGTTGGCGCTAGCTTAGCTTAGCATAATGAATGGAATCCTTTGTTGCCAGCTAGCATGTCCTGAGTAAAAGTGATATAAAAAAAAAAAAAAAACCCACCTAATTACTTCTTGTGGCCTGCGTATTCACAACAAGTACAAATAGCGATGCAGATTAACACTAGGCGATTTCCTATGCAGATTTTGACTTGGGACTATATTAGGGGGAAGCACAGGCGAAGCACTGCTACTTGGGCGCAGAGATATCACGCCCAAGTAGCAGTGCTTCGCCTGTGCTTCCCCCTAATATAGTCCTTAATATATAAGTCAATATAAATCGCCTAGTGTTAATCTGCATCACTATTTGTACTTGTTGTGAATACGCAGGCCACAAGAAGTAATTAGGTAGGGTTTTTTTTTTTATATCACTTTTATTCAGGACATGCTAGCTGGCAACAAAGGATTCCATTCATTATGCTAAGCTAAGCTCACACCGACCCTGTCAAACTAAAACAATGCATGCACTGAGACAAAAATGCATTTGCCCACCTATCTAAATGTGGGAAAGAAGGTGAATAAGCCCTATTTCAAAAAACGGTGGAGTGTTCCTTTAAGGGACAGAAAACAACTCAATATTAAACCTACTTAATTGTTCATTGTCAAAGTGGGCTTAAAAGAAAACTATTTTTTAGTCGTTCATCTGTGTGTTTTTGTATGTGCTTTTAGGTACATATATGTGCCGTTGGGAGGCTCACGTCATGGTGTGTTCCGGAAGATTGTCTCCACTGCGCTGGCGTTCGGATTTGTGTGTTTCTGGCATGGTTGCCATGACTACCTGCAGTACTGGGCCCTCCTGAACTGGATCGGGGTCTTGGTGGAGAATGTTCTTGCACTCCTCTTCTCCTCTCGTCCTCTTCATCACACTATTGTGAGTTCACACAAACGCTCTCTTGTTAAGTATCGGCCTTAGATAAAGTTCAGTTATAAGATCACTCAATAAATGCCATATATAGCACAGCATAAATAATAACTAGCACTTTTGATCTGGCCTTAGGTGTGCTGTCTGTCACCTCGGATGCAGAGACGTGGCCTAGCTCTAATCTCCGCCCTCTCCACTGCTCTTCTGATTCTGTCCAATCTGTTATTTCTGGGAGGGATCCATGTGGGTAGAATCTTCTGGAAGAGGGTGTTTGTCCAAGGTGGGTCATTTAAATGTATGCACTCTCTTACAGATTATCATTTAGAAAAAGAAGTACACTTTAGCATACTTTTAATAAGATTACTATAAGGATTAAGATGTGAAAAAAAATAAAACTGCCAAAAAAATTAAAATTGTAGGACTTTCTATACTTATTAGAGTGTTGTGTATGTAATGCAATGACATGTACACATTTCAAGAATGTAATTAACCACTTTTTTTGGTGAATCAGATCTTTTTCCCCATGAAAATGTCATTCCTGGGTAACGTAATGAATTTTTAAATTAATTACATTTCTACCATTGTTGGCATATACAAATGTACTGATATCCATAATTGGAGCTCAACAAACAACTAGTGCTCGTAAAACTACATTTTAATCACAATTAATATAATAAATTTGGGATTTCATATAGACATGGGCTCAGTTTTGGCTGCTGATAACTCAAAATTCAGAACCAAATTTTAAAAAAAGCTGGAAAATGTTTAAAAATGTTTTCCAATAAAGTAAATAAGACTTGTTTCATCATTAACTCAACAAAAAACAGAATTGTGTAATCTAACACACAAATATGGGTTAAATGAATTGCCTGTGTCATTGTTAGCCGGAATGACATACTGTTAGACGGAAGGACATTCTGAAATATTTTTCAGGATTACCATAAAAACCATCCTCAGTATCATTTTTTCCTTTCCAACACTCAAACTTGAAACAAAGTAAGAGACACTGACAAGTTTTTAATGATTTAAAAAGTTAAATTCATTGATAATGACCCATGTGACTCATTGAATCATATGAAATCAAGATGAATGATAGCTAAAATATGGCAAAAAAACATACAATTATGTAAATAATGTTAATGTTAATAATATAACAAATAACTTTGCCTAAAAGTTTACAAATGTTAATTAAAAACTAGATTGTTGTGCATATGTCATTCTGGATAACGGATGACATGTCCTGGCTAACAGAGGTTTTTTGTTATACAAGAATGACATGTTGTTATCCAGGAATGACAAAAAACAATATTTTTTCTTTATAATCAGGCACTAACTTAACCACCTATGGAAAACTACAACTTAGCTATCATCACTTAAGGTAATCTTTTAGATCAAATAGATCGTTTTTTTATATAAAATCATTATAAATGTTTTATTAGTGTTATCCAAAAGGACACATGATATTGCTACAAAGTGCACCAGTGACCGAAATATCAAAATATCGACATTTTAAGAGACGCTTCCTGACCTTTGCACATGTTCTAGTGCTCCTTCAGGGTCTTCTTTTTGATACAATATTATGTCACATGACATACCAAAATGCATTATGGTCCAAAATGGTCATTGATGTCTGTTATCCAGGACTGACATTAGAGAAATCACAATTTGGGGACAAAAGTCTTTCTGTCATAAAAATGTAAATAAGCTTAGTATTATCACTATATTTGTAGGAATCATTGAAAACATCAATACAATTATGCCCAAGTAGATTATAAATACTTTTATATATATTTTTTAAATGTTTGTTGTATTTTTGTATTCAGATTTTAAGCCGGGACAGTTACCCGGAATGACATTTTGAGACTTTTGAGCTCAATAGTTCCTTAAAGATTAATTATTTATAATGAATTCTCACATGAGTAATTAAAGAGGGGGAAGTTGAGTCACTTAATGAAGTGCATTTAAAAATATATACATTTTTATATTCTAAATATGCTTGGGACACCAGAATTGACACGCCACGTCATTGACCCGTGAACAGAATGTAATGTTTTTGGACACTTAATTACATGTTATTTACAATCAAATGAAAATGTATTAGTTTAAATATATATATATATCAAAGTTTAACCATTGATTTTTCAACCTGCTTTGTATTGTTACGCTGTCGGTAGTATGTAAATGTACAATGTTTACTTGTTCTCCATACCTGGACAGAGAAATTTACGTTTATTTGTCAGCAAAAACGTCAGCTTTTTGCATCATCAGGCAGATTTCTGACAGCTCTAGGGCTTGAAAACTACTGATTATACTTTTGCATTTTTGTATCCCCGCCTACAGACAGTCAGATTGACAGAGGGTAATTAACAGAACAGTTTTTGTAAGGGTATTGTATTGTATTACAATGTACGCGCATGTCACCAGTTGCATACATGTTACAATGTCACCTGTACGCTACTGCGTTTTTCTTTTGGTCGAACTGATGGAATGGCATTTTCACTTTCAGTTTTTTCTCCTAAACACTGTGTTCATTGTCATCTAGTTTGAAATGTTGACTACAATCATGGAGGCTTTTCAGACTTTCCCTCACAGTGTTCTCTCCATATTTACTATTTGTTGGCCTTTAGCCACTCCCTACATCGCGCTGGATCCTTCACTGGAAACCGAAAGTAACCCACTCCCGTTCAACGTTTACTGAATTCTTCCACCCGGGAAAAATAGAAGTCGACACCATTATAACTAAAAGTTTGCTAAGAGGTATTTGCCAATAAAGCAGGGCCGGCACCACGAGGGGGCAAAACAGGGCATTGCCCCTTCAGTTTCAATTTATCCCCCCTCCACCCTCAAAATTTGATTGATTTTAACCCTTTGATGCGTACGAACACCGGTACAATTAGAATGTTCAGTGCATCACTGATAAATTCAGACATACAATATTCCATATAGGCTACTGATGGAAGCTGCAATAATAATCCTTTCAATTATAATTTGGCAATTATAATTTTAAATGTTTTATTCACTTCAGATACACATTGTGTAGGAAACTATTAACATTTACTCTATTCTTCTCCCAGTTCACTGGCCACTTACTTTTATGTATTTTGGAAGAAATGGATGAATTTACGTGATGTAAATCCTTCAGATGCGATTCTCTGAATTGTGGTGCAAGCTAACATGGTGGAGCCCATTGTGCGTTATAGATCAACTAACATGATTATTAAAAGGTGTTTAAACGACAAAGCACATTCACATATTTGACAATCGAAATATATATCATATAGTTCATGATATAATTAACAAATTTGTGCACTGGCTACTGCATAGCCAGCCAAGTTTTATTGAAAGCCTGTTTTGTCAGCAATGAAGTACCCCTTTAAATAAAACTTAAGTACATCATTATATGTAATTTCATAATAACTTAATTGTCTTAAATATGACTATTGTCTTAAAAATATTAACTCTAAATGTAATATACTTTAGTATGTTATTTCACACATCAAAATAAGTGTTCTTCTTTAAAGTGTGACAAGATTTTTAAATCAATCATTAGAAAGTGCACTTTTTTAAAAGCGAGTTAAGAAACCATCATGAAAGTGTACTCTTAAGTAGATTTAATAGGCTTTTTATTTAATTAGTTTCATATTATCTTCAAGTAAAGTTTTTAGAAATATACTTTTAAGATTTTAATTACACTACAAGTGCAAATTTAATACAATTCAGAACAATTCTTTTAGAAAGACATTCACACACATCATCTGTTAGATATTTGTAACCACTGATTACAAAGTGTCTTAAACTCTGGGAATTTGAAAGTTTTTAACCTTTTAACATTTTGTGGGTCACGTTAAGGCAGTAATTCAGAAGGAAAACTGTAATGTTGATGTGGTACTGCCTGTCATTTCATTCAAAATCAGACGAAATGAACTGATTTTGAAGTGCTCCGAACACATTTTGGCTTGGAGAAGAGCTGTGTCACTGTTTTGTGGTGAATATGAGATGTTTCAAAGATTGTTTTTAGGATTGAATTGGTTTATTAATTATTATGCTTTTAATATAGCTTGGATGCCAGCCGAACTTAGCCCCGCCCACAACATTTTTTGGTCGGGAAGTTCGGTCTGGACTCGTTCCGTTGAGGAGCTATTATGCCCGAACAAAAATTGTTCGGACCAATCAAATTGTCAGGGCGGGCTTTATACGATGATGGACAGATGAGCAACGTAACGTAATCATCCACGTCACCAACGAGTGCTTGGGTTGAATTCGTTTACAACACAGATGACTGCCGCTGGAGGATTGTTATTTCACGAGTTCACACTTACAAATAAGTCAGATAGAATAAATGCATATTTGGCGTGCTGTCCGAGGAGAGGGCGGGCTCGGTATTCGGCCCGAACCCAAAGTGCTCCCCCTGTATTCCAGGCTGTGGAAGAACAGGCCGAGAGTGAGTGGAGGGATGCTGAAAACTGTCATGGAATGTTAGGTGAGTTGACAAAGTGAATAAATATATGCTTCCTCTCATGCTGATAGTGTAGACCAGACGGTCATTGTTTGATGACAAGTTGATTGGATTGATTATTTGAACGTGCTCCTCTCGAACTTTGTTTATAAAACATTATGTGTAGATTCCGCCATCGCGTCTGTTATAGAAGATATCGACACCGCATTCATTTTAAAAGAGGAACAGAGAACCACGATCAAGGCATTTGTCGATCGGAAACATGAATGAAAAACATACATCACTTACTCCGTTGCTCTGATTGGTTATAGGTCTATCCAATTGAGTGCAGAGGCATTTTCCTTCCTGGTTCGGTTGAAACATGCCCCATAATCAAAGCTCAATGAAGCAGTATCAGACTCACATTCTGACTAGAATCTGAGTATGACGACGTCAGGCTACTTTTAATATAAAGTAGGGTTTAAAAGTCTTGCCACATTGAAAAATCTGTGATTCAAAATCATATTTAATCCTCAACCCGGCCCCCTCGAGGTCCATTTTCAAGCAGAGTTTTGCTCCTACCATAATCAATCACATGTTAACAAGCTAATCAAGCTCTTCACCAATACTAAAAAGTTATACAGGCAAATAATTTTTATTTAAACTCTGCAGAAAAGTAGATCTTGAGGGCCAGAGTTGAGAACCCCTGATCTGGGGTTTAGGATTTTGAAGACATTTTTTAATCAAGAAATATTATGACATAAAATGTATTATGACGTAAAATATTATGTCCTGAGCAAGACACTTAACCCCTAGTTGCTCCAGAGGCGTGCGACCTCTGACATATATAGCAATTGTAAGTCGCTTTGTATAAAAGCGTCAGCTAAATGAATAAATGTAAATGTAAATGTAAATGTAAAATATGAATTTAGGATTCTGCACTATTCAAATAAGTAAATGTGTGACCTTGATCATGTCACTCTCTGTATAGATTATCAGATGTTCTTGCTTCCATTTAGGCACAAGAGGCTCTCATAGCATGCTGGAGAACATGTTCATTAGGGTTGAACCTGTGGAGTTTATGCAGCTACAATGCTGCAGCCGTTAATAATAAATTGTCTGAAATAAGCAAAATATGGCTTCAAACTTTTGAATCCCTATGTAAATTCATTTGAAAAGATCTTTGCATACTGCTTCAGGATCTTGGTAGTATACTTGGGAGCATTCATTGGCAGTTGAAGCACCAGTGGGCATCTGGACATACATCTTTAAAGAGTTGGGCTATATAAAGAGAGAGGAATTAAGGTATTTTGCATCTTCGAGTTAAGGCTACTCTAAAGCTGCTCTGTGTCTGCTCAGAATTCTGTGTAAACAAACAATGCCGCATAAAAGCAGACTTAAAATATGACGGGTCTGACCCACCTCAGCACTAGTATCAAAGGCGACTCGGATACTGTTTTTGTTCAGTGTAAATGAACACGAACTTGTGCCGCCCTGAATTACGTCATTGTCATTACAACCAAAAGCACGCCTGACCGCTCAAGCGGCGTGAGAACCAAGAAGCGGGAGACAAAACAGGCCTAGGTCCTTATTGTTTTGGAAATTTAAAAAAATGTCTACCAGCAATGTACAGACTATTATTATTATTATTATACGCGTACTTATATTTAACGCGTTTCCATAGCGCATGATGCCTAAGGGAACGTCTGCCAATTCCACCAACTGCGTTAAACGTAGACTATAATTTGTATTATTTAAAATTACTTTTAACATTTAAAAACAGACGTTTTCAAGTTCCAAAGCTTGTAGAAGGTTCCTATTAGCAATACTGACTTAGGCTACAGCTTTCCTGGTAGCCTTGAGTAAATTAACTTGTCTCAGAAAATGATTCATAAAACATATAAATATCAGTTGAGCCTATGTTTACTTTCTTCACTGACACAGACGAAAATGAAAAGACTAACAGTCAAAGTTCAGCTTTAGGAGGGGAAGAAATAGGGCAGGATAAGGAGACAGAGAAAAAGAAAGATGAAGATGAGAGCATTGACAAATAATCTAATGACAAGGTTTTAAATGGATACATTTCTTATAATTTTTTTTGGCCTTCAAAAGCCCTAAATTGCACATATGTAGGTCAGAGAAATCCAAATGTTCTCGGGGTAGCATGCCCCCGAACACCCCTAACTACCTCACATGAGTCCGTTTTGGACTTCCCATTTTTATGTTTAAATTTACATTGTGAAAAACAAGGTTGTGTTCCATATTGTGGCGTGATACTTGGTGCCACATGACACTCTTGTCCCAAAAAGTATTGCTATACCACGATACTCAATATGTAGTCCCACGGTGAGTCATTTCCCCCAGTTGCACCTACACAAAATTTGAGGGTTCCCCAGTGCCGGCCGAGCCTTTTGGGGGCCCTAAGCAGAATTTGATTTGGGGGCCCCCTCCCACCACGCAGAGTCACCTGTGCTTGACGATTATTGACACAATGTCACGCTATAATGTTGCATTATAAATTAATACAATGAGGTTATGTATTAATACAAAATAAATACTTAATAAAAAATAGATACTTAAAAAAGTTTTAACTTTTTCTTTACTCTTTTACTAACTCTTGGAAACTTCTGAAAACAAAGCGTCACAAAACATATTAAAAAAATGATTAGCAAAATATCCTCCAACGTTTTGCAACACTTTGCAGTTTGAATGATGTCTTGTATGAACATGACGGAGTTTGTTTTTATGTTTCCACTGTTCGATCGCGCCCGCGACTCACACACACACACACAAACACACACACACACAACATATTCCAGCTTTGTAATCTTCCACTGTGATGTTTCCAAGCACATTTTTGCGCGTGTGAAGAGGATGATTTTTTTCCGCCGATATTGGAACGTGAGTGAAGTACAAAGCCTATGATAAAGAATAGTTTACCATCCAAATCCATCGCGAATGTTGAAACATTTTGATTCTAATGAGAGAGATACGTGAGCCCAACACCGCTTACTTTCACTTTCGCTTTAAATTATTTTGTTTTGGCTTGTTTATAGTTATTTTTTTATTCTTGTTCTGTTCTGAATATCATTACATTTAAAGGATAAATCATTGATCAAATCAAATTTTTGTGACATGGCTTAACATTACCGTGACTTTGCGCACGAATTGTCTATGCACGCGAGGTTATGCGCATGACTCAAACACTGGCAGACACAGCAGCAGTTGTAGGCAGGTATATTGATCATGAAATCAGAATTTTCTTGTCTTGAATTATTAATCCTTTCATTCATTTTTGTCACTTGTTTAAGTTAATTAATATGTAAAAAAAAAAAAAAACTCGATTGGGGGCCCCCTGGTGGCGAGGGCCCCAAGCAGCCGCTTAGTTCGCTTATGCCTCGGGCCGGCCCTGGGGTTCCCCCACCAGCCAAATCCCACTTTAACCACTGTGTACAGTGAAGTTAAAGAGTCCTGTACTCACATCGTGAAGCAAACCATCAAATACAGCAGAGAGTTGCCGACTCGCTGTTGGTAATCTTCCTTTGAAGAGACATCAACCCTCTGCTAAATTTCTCTCAGATACGGTAAATGTATCTGATCGTTGACACCCAATCGGCGGTTAATCATCAACGAACACCACTAACCACTCGGTGAGTTGCACAGGTTTGAAAACGAACGTTAAGGGTTGTTTTAAGGACATGTATGTGCATTCCCGTAGCCAGCCACTCTGAAGCAGTCAAAGGCGATTCTAAACGAGTCAAAAAGTCGAGACAGGACCCATCGTCAAAATTTCTGTGTCCACCACTCTAGTTCATCCAAAACAAACCAGAAAAGAGACTCAAAGTGCTAAATACCGGAATTATCCTTTAAGAGTACAATTACTTGAGTCGCCCCCTGTCGTTTCACAGAATAGTACAACGACGAGCGCGTCGAGTAGGTATACACGCCTCGTCCGTTTGGGGAGGTGCGCACGCAGTCTGCGGGGACTCGCGCTGCGGAGCCAGGCGAAAGTATAGACAAGGCACTCTGAGAACTACGCCCACTGGAGGGGAACGTAATCGGCAACAGGGATAGCTTATCTTACAGAAATATAATATATAAAACTGGCATATGGGGCTGTTTACACCTGGCCACTTCATGTGTATTCTGTGATCGGATAGCTATCCGATCGTGAAAAGATCAGGTGTAAATGCCCTCCGAAACGCATTCGAGACGGATTTCAATCCGATCGCTCAAACCACTTCAGGAGGTGGTCTGGGCCGCATTCCAGACGAAACTGGACAAGTGTAAATGCATCTGGTTTCGGAAACCACATATGTAAATTTTACTCCTCCCAACAATGCTAAAAAATAAACGTGTGAGAGCGTACGTGTCATAGCCTATAGGCTATATGTCATGTTATAGGCAGATATGACGGCGCTACTGCAGCACGCATCACCGCAGATGAGCAGCTGAGCATCTCTTCATCAAGCCAATGTGCAAACTGTCAAATGTGACCCAATTCCGTTTTTTTGTTCATATGTGACACAGATCTTAGATATTAGAAAAAGTGGTGTCCGCTCAACTGGGCTCTTTCTTGCAACAAAATGATATCTATGAAAAGTTTCAGTCTGGATTCAGACCGCATCATAGCACTGAAACTGCGCTTGGGTAAATTGGTATTTTAAATTGGCACAAATGATTTACTTTTAGCTTCTGACCAAGGCTGTATCTCAATACTAGTTTTACTTGATCTTAGTGCTGCGTTCGATACTATAGATCATACATTACTCTTAGATCGACTACAAAATTATACTGGTGTTCAAGGACAAGCACTAAGCTGGTTCAAATCATACCTATCTGACCGCTACCATTTTGTCTATTTAAATGGAGAAAAATCGATCATAACTCCAGTAAACTATGGAGTGCCGCAGGGATCTGTATTAGGCCCTCTGTTATTTTCCATATATATGATGCCACTTGGAAATATTATAAGGAAACATGGAATTAGTTTCCATTGTTATGCTGATGACACTCAAATATATATTTCATCACGGCCGGATGAAAACGCTAAATTTTCCAAATTGACAGAGTGTGTTAAAGATATAAAAGATTGGATGACGCGTAATTTATCGGTTCAAAAAACCGCCCACAAAACCTCGCACAATACAACTTTAACATCATAGGATGTCCTGTTACTTTATCCTCTACAGTAAAAGACCTGGGTGTTATACTCGATTGCAACCTGTCTTTTGAAAATCATATTTCATATGTTACAAAAACAGCCTTTTTCCACCTTAGAAACATTGCTAAACTACGTAATATGCTATCAGTTTCTGATGCAGAAAAGTTAGTTCATGCATTCATGACCTCGAGACTGGATTACTGTAATGCTTTATTAGCTGGTTGTCCTGCATCCTCAATAAACAAGCTACAGTTAGTCCAAAATGCCGCCGCTAGAGTTCTTACGAGATCAAGAAAATATGATCATATAACACCGATTTTATCATCACTGCATTGGTTTCCTATAAAGCTCCGTATTAATTATAAGATATTGCTACTGACTTATAAAGCCCTAAACGGCTTAGCTCCAGTCTATTTAACGGATCTTCTATCACCCTATAATCCATCGCGCTCTTTAAGATCACTAAATTCAAGGCTTTTGGTCATACCAAGGATATCCAGAACCACCAAAGGAGGGAGAGCATTTTCACATTTGGCTCCAAAACTCTGGAATAGTCTTCCTGATACTGTTCGTTGCTCAGACTTGCTCTCCCAGTTTAAAACTAGATTAAAGTCGCATCTCTTCAGCCAGGCATTCATATAATCCTATAGTTCAAACTACAATCCGGCCTCTAGCTCATAAATGCCAGAGGAGAACTGGCCCCCGACTGAGCCTGGGTTCTCCCAAGGTTTTTTTTCTCCATTAGGTCACCTGATGGAGTTTTAGGACACCATTAGGTCACTTGATGGAGTTTTTCGGTTCCTTGCCACTGTTGCCTTTGGCTTGCTCAGTTGGGGATATTTTGGGGATATTTAATTTAATTTTATCAATCAATAAATTCCTCTTGAAAAAAAAAACTTTGTTGTATTATTTTAATTTAATACTGTAAAGCTGCTTTGATACAATCTGTATTGTGAAAAGCGCTATACAAATAATCTTGACTTGACTTGACAGATCGAATGTGTTCTATGACAGTGTAAACAGGAAAAAAAACGCATACATTCGGATATTTCGAAATCGGTTTCAGGCCTCGTTCATATGTGGAAATAAATCAGATATAAATCAGATATGTGCCAACGCGACTGTCATATAAATGGGCAGAAATGGGCAAAAACTGTTTTTGGCGTATAAATAGCACGAGAAATCAAATTAGTGGAATAGATCCGCACTTTCATGAGATCGTGTTGTATGTTCCCTCCAGTCCTGAGATCTCTCTCGCACACAATAACTGAAGCATGCGCAGGCTGCAATGATGGCCCTTTTGGTCCTCCTCCTTCCATATATCGCAGAGTTAGCATTAAGCATATTTCACATTACGAACCCCCTTTAAGCATGCACAACTTTTCAGATAGTATGTCAAGTGTAAACGCATGAATCGGACATGGGTCACAATTGAAAGAACGTGTAAACGGACGGTCAAAAAATAGGATATAGGCAACAAATCAGAATTGGGCATCAAGACCTGCAGTGTAAACGAGGCCTTTGTGAAAGTAAGTCGCAGACTCTTAACACACAATCAGCTTCAAGTAAAGAAACAAAATGATCTTACCAGGCCTGTTGCCGCTCTCTCTTATTGTGGTCTTTGATTTTTAAATTAGCTGATGATTAATAAAATGCAGCTCATTATCTGTTGCTTTCGGTGACGTGAACTCCATTAAATCTGCATATAGCGCGGGAATTGAAGATCGGATTTATATCCGTTCTGCGAAAACACATTTATGTGTAAATGGAATCGTTTTGATAAATCAGATAGCTATCCTTTCTGAGAAAACGCATGAAGTGGCCAGGTATAAACAGCCCCTTGGATATTTGACCTACCAGTGACAAAATGTTTGCTGCACACGTAGTGTATTTTTAGTGCATAGTCTGCATACTGAGTGTCATGATCCCACAATTTACCCATTCTTCCAGCTGATGCTTCACGTCTTATTGCCTGTATCCACTTTTTTGTCCTTAAACGCTTGTTTTTTGGGGTCACAAACCAGCTTTTAGACGTTGTTTTGTTTTTTGTTAAGAAATGACAAGCAAGCAGCTTCACGCAATACAAAGTCAATGGAGACTTGTGGATTGTTTTCCCCAATCCAACAATTGTTTTCATATTATGATGCGCGTCGCTCTGTCTCTATAAACATTCAGTGTAAATGCACATTTTTGTGCCACTTCAGATTTGGCCTTTGAGGCAAAGATTGGAAGGCAGGTGAATGTCTGTCTGGAAGTTCTAGAAACTGCTATTTATCTATTTGCCACCGGGTACCATAAACACCACAGAGCCTTAAGAATGGTCGCCATGGTATCATTCATTCTTGACATCTCTGAAAGGTAGCCGTGCTGATCCCACCCGCCCCCTACAGCAACTGTCAGTCAGACTCTGAGCCAAAGGTTTTGAGGAGCTGCGGGGTACAGTAAATCTCAGAGAGAGACCTGCTGGGCACAGACAATCACAGAACCCTGAAGTTATTCATTACTTCGTTCAGTTCAATTCGCCATTTATTATAAGAACCATATCCTACTACTTTAGTTACATTTAATTTGTTATATTAATTAAACTTATTTGCACCTTTTTTTGGACCATTTGAAGTAGTTCAGGTCTTACATACAGTCCTGGTCAGAATTTTTGGCACCCTTGATAAATATGAAAAAAGAAGCCTGTGAAAATAAATCTGCATTGTTAATCCTTTTGACCTTTTATTCAAGAAAATCACAAAAATATAACTTTCCATTGAAGTAAAACAATTGAAAATGGGGGAATTTGTTTCATTATGAAATAAAAAAAGTTATCTAATACACATTGGACACAATTAATGGAACCCTTTTATTAAACACTTTTTGCAACCTCCGAATTGCCAAGATAACGGCTCTGAGTTTTCTCTTATAAAGCCTGATGAGTTTGTAGAACACCTGACAAGAGATCAGAGAGCATTCCTCCACACAGAGTCTCTCCAGATCCTTCAAATTCCCAGGTCCACTTTGATACCAATAATGTGTATTAGAGAATAATACAAAATTGTGTATTACGAAGCTGTGACTCTAGCACTTGAAGGACAATGAGGTGTAACCAAATGTAATCCACAACCCCCTTCTTTCATTTGCTCTTACTTACTTTTTGTTTCATCCTTCTGTTCTTGTCCCTGATGCAACAAGGCAGGTTCTTTTAATGAACCCACAAGAGAGAGACACACACACACACACACACACACACACACACACACACACACACACACACACACACACACACACACACACACACACACCTGTCTGGTGTGTTTTAACTGCTTCGGGCTCATAGTGGACATGTTGAGGGCAGCCATGATTATAAGCATCTCCTCATATATAGCCTATAACATATATTGTACACTATATCTGTCACTGATAATAATTTGGTAATATATTATTTAATAAAATATATCTCAATGATAATTTGAAAATATATAATAATTAGAAAATTATTTAACATTTTATTTGCATCTTGCAATACATTTATACATCTTTTATAAACGACAAATGGGAGTAACACAAGCTAAATCAATTAGTCCAAGGGAGTGAGTGTGTAACACAAGTACTGCTACCATAACACACATCCATAAGTACTAGAGAGGAGCAGATATAGAGGTGCATTAAATGAAGTGCTTCCGGAAAAGGTGTTTCTTCAGCCGTTTTTGAAGCTCATAATGGGTTCTGCTGTTCAGGTGAAGTTTGGAAGGTTATTTTACCACTGGGGTATAGTGAGTGTAAAGGTTTGAGAAATAAACCCTGTGCCAATATGGACAGTTCCATTACTGACTGCAGGGGGCAAATGCGGATGTAAATGTGATGAGCGAATACACCCCTATGGTCTAATAAGATTTAATTTTTTATACCTGTTAATCTGTGTGAGGTTATAAATCGGAGCTTGTGTGGGGGTAATGATCCCTTTATACTGCAGTAACCTCTTGTAAATGCTGCTACATAAGCAATTCTGTACTAAGAAAACACCAGACTTTCATTTGTGTGTGTACATTTTTAAATTGCAGGGCTCCAAGGTGCGACTTAAAATGAGTGCAAATATGGACAAAAAAAACTATCTAGACAGTCACTAATGCTTTGTTTCCGTCCATATGCTCAATTGGACCGGAAAGCCTTCATGTAAACATTTAATTCGATCCAACTGAGCTCATTTTAAGATAAATTTCAATTGGAAGGGGTGGCATAGACCTGAAATAATCTGATATGTTTGTTTATATATAAATAATTTATATATAAATTAAGCACTTGAAATAGTTGAACACGGGTGCAGTATTTGTGCTCTTCAGACATACAGTATGTCATCTTTCTTTTTTGATATGTCATCAAGGCAAGATTCGTGATCCATTAACTCTTATGAACAGGTGTAACAATGGATTTTTTGACCTATCAAATTCTGTGACCGCAGTAGGTGCTTTAGTGACGATAGGGTTAAAGGTGCTGTCATTTAAAAATTTTTTTTTTTTTTACTGTACTAAAGCATAAAAATACCATAATATGTTTACAGAGATTTAGGAAACATGCTAAGTTCACATAGTTGTGTCTCTGAAAAACAATTCTACAGCCAGTTATTCTACTGAAATGTGCGTTCTGGGTCAGAATGTCTGTTTTTGTTTTAGTCTGTGTGATCCCGCCCACTGCCAATTTACCCAATAGTATTTCGACACCCTGGGTTGCCAGTTGGCAGAAAACACAGCGTATTGCGGACATGAAAGCCAGCAAACGATGTGGCTCAGAGAATTCAGAATGTACTCAACCTTAAAAGCTTTGTCATCCATCTAAAAAGCTCTAACACCAGAGGAATATTAAAACGGATAAACCAACGGATCAAGGAGGAGGGATGTGGGAAACAACTCTCTCCAATATTTTGAATTTGGACTACAGTACTCATTTCAAGCGCTAGCTGTCAATATTATATACTGCACCTTTAAGGATAAAGTTGGGGTTAGTGTTAGCGTGACAACAGTAATGGTCACAGAATTCAATAAGTCATAGAATTCGGCCATTTTCACACCATTTCTTTTTAATCAAATTAAAAGAATAATTCAAATCATTTGCTTGAGAATTTGCTTGAGAATTAGCCATTGGAATCATACTCGTACAATAAATGAATCATTCAGATCCCTTACTGAGTTTACAACTGACTCCCTTAAAGAACCACGAGTCATTTTTCAGGTATATCCAACAGGGAACTGGTTAGTAAGTAGACAGATTAGGTTTGTGAAACTTACATTTGTCTACTTACTTACTGGTTGCTTGTATGACAACATGTAATAATTAAAGATACATATTCACAACACAGATTTGAGTAAATGAATGTGTTCTATAAAAATTATATTCTAGAACAATAATAAAAACTCTATTCTAATTTGTGGGATAAAAATATTATTGGATATTGTTTAACACACAAGGTCCAAAATGTTTCATTCCTGGTTTTTTCCTTCCTTCCTTTTGAGCCCTGTATGTGTCTGTCCAAATACTGTTCAGGTGCCCTCAGGGAATTGACAAATCCAGATACAGCCTCACTTCTTGTTTGGTGTCTGCTTATTATCTTGTTTGTAGGCTTTGTTTTGTACCATTCAAACTCTCTCTTCTCCTCTATTTCTTCAACAGGCTGGTCTTCTGTGGCCATTCCAGTGGTTGCTTTTCTCTATTGCTTTGCTCAAGTTGGTATTGAGTGGGACATGAGATGACAACACCACTCAGGGTGGAATCATGGGAAGGCAGAAAAAACAATGGTATTTAAAGTTTTACAATAGTTTCGACCAGTCACAATGTGGACAATTATAACATTCTTTTCAACTCCTCCAATATCATATGTTTGTTTAGCTATGCTGTATTTGAACTGTGTGTGTGTGTGTGTGTGTGTGAAAATGAAATGGTGTGAATGCTCCAGGTGTGTGCTTAATTGTTAATCCTGGTTTATTTATGAGTTTGTCTGAACACTGATGGTGACACATGCCTCTGATCATCGGCCAGGATACAGCCTGACCATTGATCTCGCTCTCTTCCTGTCCTTCCATCTGTGTATGTTTCCATCCTCAGGTTCATTTTGTCCCTCTGATCTTTCTTGTCCTGATCTCTCGGTCTTGTCTCATTCCTTCTCTCTTTCTCCTTGTGTATCTATACTTCAATCTTCTTACTAACAGCTCAAGCTGCTCTGTGTGGTTAATTAGATCAGTGATCTGCTAGCCTGTAGTTTCTCCTTTATTAGAGAGAGGTAAGACGTGCGTGTGTGTTTCAGTGGTAGGAGGGATTACACTTTAAAGAGCTTTATCTCTGCAGCGTACCTTTATCAGCATCAGATTAATCTTTCATAATCCCTTCACTAAATCTCTCTCTCTCTCAAGTTCAATTCTAGTGTGCTTTATTGGCATTATGTATTACCATATGCTTAAAAAATTTCCATTTTGCCACCGCAGCATAAAAGCAAAGAGAAATATTGCAATACAAAATAATACTGCAAGTTAACAAATAAGCAAAATATAATACAAATATATATAAATGTAAAAAATCATTATTATAGTATATATTATTAAAAGTAATTAAAGGTGCACTCAGTAGTTTTTATTTTATTTTTTTATCGATGTTGCTATGGTTGCAATCCCTGTCTCTTTCTCAGTGATATGATGTTATTTTAGTAGATGGTATGGCAGAGGTCATGTTTGACCTGCCCTTTCTGTGAGTCATGCTGAAATTGCTTACTGACACCACACATTACACAGGTCCTTAATGTGCATATGTGTGTGTGTGTTTCTCAGCACAGGTCACTATTAATGCATGTTGATTAATTGTCATGTAAAATTACACTGTCATCAGAGTATATGTAATTGCACAGTTAAAAAACTCAGTATTTCCCTCTGCTTAAAGTCAGCATGAATTGGCCATTTTTTCATAATGTGGTATTTTTGTTATTGAAACAATATGTTTGCTAAAACAATGGCTAAATAGCTTTTGACTATTGGTGAACATTATCAAATAACCTGTTTCTAATAGTTATTATGGACAATTTGATTTCTAAATAAGTAAACCATTCACATTGATTTCATGCTGACTTCAAAGCTGATGTGCTTTCAAAAGTAGCTTTAATGTTCTAAAAGAAAGAGAAATACTTAAAGTAAAGAGAGTATGGGCAAAAATACGTATATAAAATATTTTATTGTCATAAATAATATTTTACAGCAATTTTACAAATTTTGTCTTTGTGCTTTACAGTAGTAGTTATGTCCATGTGAAGAAATGATTTCAGTGAGGATGTTTCAGTCAGTGTATAATGGCCATGCTGTCTGCTGAATACATAATGAAAGTGTTAAGTTCTTAATTAGGGCTGTTTTTAAAGAATGACCCTTAGAGGGACCTTTGTGTGCGTACAGACATGTTTGTTCTTACAAGCCCTGCGCTTTTATAGAACAGCACAACTCCATTTGGACTTCAGTATCAGTGTTAAGGACTTGTTAAAAATACTCATTTTTCCCCAAAATATTGTACCGTACATGTCAAGTTTCTAGTCAAACATATACGTATACGTACATGCAGCAACACACAAACTAATATGCTGTGTGTACAATTGCGTTTGGTTGATTCTCAAAAAATTGGTCAAAAACATGTTCAGTTCATATTTCACCCCAAATTCAAAAGGAAAAAAGAAATTATATTTTGCATAAATACATGCATTAAGATTTTAATGTTAAATTCATAATTTCATGCTCAGTTCTCAGTACTGTAATGCAAGAAAAAATACTTAAGGTGGTATTCTTTATACTAAATTAATTGTGTAATTTAGGTTCAATATATTAAATAATATTTCAAATTAATTGTAATATTTTATATTTTATCAATTATTATTATATTTAATTTAATATGATAAAACAGTCCTAAAAAATTACTTCATTTACTTTATAAAAAATTAGATTTTTTTGATTTTGGGATAAATAGGGTATTTATGTAGGCTTCTGTCAAAGAAACTCGACCATAGAAAAGTTTATTTATCATGGACTGGTCTCTAATGATGTAGTGGTTTTGTTGAGACGCGATACTTTGGTTCTCAAGTCTGAAAAAACTATTCAAACTGCCTAATGCGAGTCGGAGATCTGTGAGGATTCATATCCCCTACTAAATGCAAATTTGGACTCACTCACTCACTCACCAAGAGTCAGACAGGTCTGCTACAAAGACTGAATCCATTAGCTCTATGGGGTAAGAGGCAGGAGATTAAATACTCCTGCAGTAGAGGAGTACTTCTTTTTAATGATAATTTATTCCAATTTTCCTTTGTATTTACCATGCATGTCTTAACCTTATTTTAAGTGCAAATCAAGCCATGCTGTTGTCGTATTTGAGCAAATCAGTCACGATCAGATGGTAACGAATCTCAGTAAGTAAACCATGCTAGTATCTAAGGGCTTTGCATCTCTGCCTAAACGAATTAACTCTGTACAATCCTCCTCAATCTCATTCTCTCTAATAAAGAAAAAGTGCATTCTCTGAATGTTAAAACTCTTATTGCTGTGCTGCAGAGGCATGCAGTGACATCAGGGCTGCGTTTGTTTCTTATCATGTTGATTACATCATGTGGTTCAGGTTAAATGTTGTATCTGAGCTGGAGAAGCGTGGCAGGAATAATCCGTGTGAAATACAGCAGCAATGATTATTGCTTCAGAATCAGCTCTGGCTGATGCTTTACATTCCAGTTTACATGGATTTGCATGTCAGTATTGTTATTAATATTATTTGTAACATTCATATGTCTTATTTAAAATCAGTTCTGGGTTGCCTGATACAAATGCTAAACCTTTTCCAATTTCTACTCCGTATTTGGAGTCTAAGCAAATGACCCATAATATTAAAGCTAATTAAGATATCATTATTGTAAAACAAGCTCTGAAGCATAAAATAACCTTAATGGGAATTGTGCCATTTAATACTGTTCCTCTGGTGTCTTGCTGACAGAGTGAGATAAACACCTCTTAAGGGCAATATATATATATATATATATATTTTTTTAAAGAAACTAGGATTTTTTTTTCTTTGCCATACAAAATTTTCAGACTGTACAAAATGTACCTTTGTTGTAACAGAAATAAATCTTCATGTAGGAAAATCATGACGTGTGGAGCTTCTTGTCTTTCTTTCCCCCGCAAAATATTTTTAAAATTTCTGATGTGATGTTTGATATGATCTTGGTAGCTTTTTGGTTTTATGTCATTCTTCTGAGTCATGTTTCTTTCTCTCTGCTCTCAGGTAGTGGAGAAGCAGTGAGGTGATATACTGACCTCAACAGATCTCATGTGGACCTGATAATGACCTCTCTCACCTGAGAACACCTCACAGCATGCTAACATGTCCCTTAACCACTCATCTGACGCACACAGTATGTTCATTACCACAATTCTCCACACACACAATGCATTTATCAGAGTTTGTATGGTCAGGCACTCTCTTTCTAAGATACAAATGAGAAAACCTGAAAGATTAAGCATCATCTTAGAATATATACAAGTTCATATATTCTGTGACAGAGATAAAGATAATCAGGTTTGGTGGTGGTGTTCTGAATAGAGAGGCTAATACACGAGACTCGATCTCTGTGTTCCCCCCTGGACCTCGTTATGGAAATTAAGATGGAGTTGATATGGGAGAGGGATGCTGGAAAAGAGAGCAAAATAAACAGCTATTTATATCTTAGCCATGTGATTAACAGATTAACTCCTAACTTGCATTAGTGCTTTATTTAATATAATAATAGGGGAGACTGGGACTAGCTGTCACAACTATAGTGAAAATTTCCCAAGGTTGTTTTATTTTTCACAAGGCAATTTCTCTGTAGATACCTTTAAGTCTTGGCTACCAAAAAAAAGGCTTTTGACAAGCAGCCCCAGTCTCCCCTCCTGACCAATGAAAAGCTAAACAGGGCTGGTGTGAAGATAATGCCACATCTTCAGTATTGAATATGTAAAAACATCCAGGAAGGGGGTCAGAATGAGCTCTCAGATCATCACCCCTCTTCATTCCTGAGATTCTTTGTGTTTTGATGTTTGTTGTAATGCTGAAAGTTCCTTGTAACTGTGTTATGATATACTGTGGTGTCGTGACAGAAATCATGTGTATAGATTACATCCATCATTTCATTTTGGATGATAAAGCTACAATGCACATCAGATCGGAATAATAAGAGTGCGCCCGTGGTATAATATGTTTGTGTGCTTTCTGGAAGACCCAATCATTGATAAAGAAACCACATACATTCTTTTGTTTCACTAGTTCTTTCAGTGTTATTTTATAAAACTTGGCCACTGCAATCCAGCAAGTCATTAATTAACTTGCTTGAAGATACCTATTGTAGACCAAAAAACGTGAAGATCCTTTCACATGACTTGCATCAACATCTACAACTGCATTAAACATCATGCTACAGCATTACCTCTGAACAACATTGTGAGAAGGCCACATGCTGTAAAACAACGCTCAAACTTGAACAATTTCACACCATATCAAAGGAATATCCATTGACCGTATAAAGGGGAGAAGGACCACTTGTGTAAATAAAAAAAAATAAAAAAGGTTGTTTCCTCACATTTAGGGTGTTCACACTTGTAGCTTGGTTCGTGTGGTCCAGACAAAAATTAAACATTCAGTCCTGGTCCGATTAGCATTTAGATTGGCATTTTATCACCGAACCAAAAGGGACCTGATTGGTCTGCTTTTATGATGCATTTCCTATTTTGAGACGAAACTTACTGAACATCTAAAACAGTGCTGTGTGCTGGGATAAATGCGCTCGTTGTGTGTGCATAGCCTGCAATGTGATGGTATTTTAATCAGCTGAGAACTCATGAAGAGCTTATAAAAAGTGTACAGGAGTCAAAACAGTGGTGGGAATCACTCCGTTACACACACAAACAAAGATTTGCTGCATGGAGACGTGGTTCTAATGCCTGTACTGAACTATGATGGGCAACTATGACGAAAAAAAACGATATGCATGAGCATTCTGTCCTTTTTAGGGTCTTTTTTTGGTTTGTTTACATGTATTTGGTCCGTGTTGGAATTCATGTATCATTCGAACCGCACCAGAGTTCGTTTGGAAGCGGACCGAGATCCATATTTTTAAGGGTTTCGGTCCACTTGTGTGGTGCGCACAAGGGTTCGGATAGCAGTGTTCACACGTTCAAATGAACCGAACTAACAGACCAATTGAATCGAACATGCCAAGTGTGAACACACCCTAACTGGACCAGCTTAAGAAAATTTGGTGTAATTTCAACAAATTTGATAGGGATGCACCAATATTAATATTCTGATGGATATTTATAAGTCGATAATTAAAGGGTTAGTTCACCCAAAAATGAAAAGTCTGTCATCATTTACTCACATCATTACTGTCGTTTCAAACGCCGTTTATAATCTCCGATGTGCTGTCACGCAACAACGCCTGCTCTTGCGTCAACACAACACACATGCATTGTGAAGCTCTCGTGAATGCGCATTGGAGATATTTTGTAATATTTTGTCAAAGTGGTAAGTAATAAAAAAAAAAATTTGTGTGAAACAAAGCACTTGCGTTACCAAGTTCATAACATTTTGGTTAAACCACTGGTGTACTGGCCTCATCGAGTCCACATTCAATTATCCAGCAAGTTAAACTCCATCACAGAATAATTCTCAGAACCACGAAGTGATGTTGAGAATGTTGAGTCACGTGGATTACTTTAATTATGTCTCTACTACCTTTCTGGGGATTGAAAGTTGTGTAGGCTGTCAATGGAGGAACAGAAAGCCCTCAAATTTGATAAAAAATGTAATTTGTCTTAAATGTAAGTTTTATGGGTTTGGAACGACGTGAGGGTAATTAATGACAGAATTTAAATTTCTGAGTGAACAAACCCTTTAATTTTTATGTTATGAATGATAAGTGAAAATGGCGAATATTACATTTCTATATTTTTTGTCTAAATTAATTACAAATAAAACATTAAAATAATTGTAATGCTAAAAGTGAATTTAGGCATCACAACATAATGTACACGATGAAAATGGGTATTCATTTCAGAATTTGCTACAGATTACAATTAACAGTCTTGTTAAATTAAGTTAGTTAAAGACTAACTTCAAGTGAGCATTAGATGATGGCAAATGAAATGTAAACAAAATATGGGAAGTGTACATGTACTGTACAATTAAATATCCAATATTGGCTGATTTTTATCCAATAAATCTGTTAAAAAAAAATCTGTAATATGAACCAATGACCAATATGGTACCGATATATTGTGCATCCCTAAACATGTATTATACCACTGTTGTCAGATTTGATTTTATAGTTTGTTGAGATGTGCATTGACGCAAGTCATGGAAAGGACCCTAACAGCTGTTACACTTCAAAACCCCTGAAGAGCTCATTAGTTTCTCCAGTTACATTTACAACTCTTGGGATAGTAGTTGATTTGTCGTTGTACAAACATGTTTGTCTGGGGTTTCCATGGTTCCTGGGATGCGCTCTGCTTCTTCAATCTTTCGGCTAGCAGCTCATATCCACACCGCCACATATTTGGCCAAGATGCTTAGCTCTGTGATTCCTGATAAAGGCTTGTGTCCGGCGGTGAGCTACCCAACAGGACGGTGCAGAATGGATCTCTATACCAGAAACACTGCAGAGCATGAACAGCAGTGTGTGTGTGTGAGAGAGAGAGAGCTCGAAAGAGAGAGGGGAAGACTTGCTACATGAGGATCTAGAAGGGCCCGCACTTGCAGTTGGGTACCGTGCATTGCCATGACAACCATCAGTCAGAGTGGGCCCTGCGGCAAGAGTTCTCACTGTCTGTCAGCGTCGCAGGACTAAAACAGGGAGCAGTTCGACACAAAGAGTGTCTGTGTGACAACTAACACACCATCACTTTGGTATCGCAGATGCTCTGCCTTGGGATGAGACATCCTCTTCTCCTTTCCAGTGTCTTATTTCATCCTTTCCCTCACTCATTCTCTCTCTCTCACACACACACACACACACTTACTCTTAGAGTGTCTGTCATGCTTTTTGCTGGCACAGATGTCAGAAGTTGTTCCATTTTTAAAAAAAATCGTTGCTCAGAGAAAGTCTCTGAATCATTTCCCTTTCAAGAAGAAAGAAGCTTACCTCTCTCTTTTTCTTCAAGGGAATATGTCCTCCTTGTCTGTGTCTGGTGATGTCGGTCGTGAGATCTGGAAGAGCGACATGGGAGAGGTCGGAGACTTTCTGCTCCTTAGCAACCTCAATACCTCAGCAACCTGTGTCTCCAAGGCAACCATTCGGTTACCGAGCGCCGACAGCTCCTCTTTAAGTTCAGTACGGAGTTCCAGAAGTGAGGCATGCAGTGTGTGTTCGGGAATAGGGGGGATAGGTGGGATCGGGGGAGTTTTTCCGTCGGGTAGGACTGGGCTTCGGTCTACAGGGGTGCGTGCGCCACCCTCGTCCAGCCGTAGGTCGCTTTTGGTGATGCCGCTGTCGCAGGAGTCGGTCTTCTTCAGTCCGCTGGGCTCTGAAGTCTTTGTGGAGCTGCTCCGCTCTGGGAGAGTTTCCATTGATTCCGCTTTAGGAACGTTCCCCCAGCTCTCTGGCTTTGCAATGCTCTCCCTAAACCTGGCCCACCCTCGTGCGCGTGGCTCTGATGTCCGAGGGATGTTTGGGACAGGGGCACTGAGCCTGGCCTGGTCGAAAGCACCCAGGGTGCGGTTTTTGTTTGGGTGGGATGGGATGGGCGTGGCTGGGCTTTCCGTTACTGTGACGATGCTTGTGGTGGCGACCACATCTTGGCTGATGACTTTGTTGTGGATTTGGCCCTTCTCAAGATCAGGGTCATCGGGATTGGGCTGCCCAACGGCAAGACGGGCTTCCTTCTGCTGGCGGAAACGCTGGAACAGGCGGCGGACAGGATGATCGGGAGGAAGATTCAGCGGGGCCTCGTTCTTCCTCCTCTGCCTCTCCTCTTCCTCACGCTTCACATCACTGATCTTTCTGAACACAAGCTGAAAAGACAAAGTTAAACATTAAACATGCATAATACAAATTATATAAATATTATATTATATATAAATTATATACTATAGTTCATGCATTCCCTGGGGATCAAACCCATGGTCTTGGCATTGCAAGTGCTATATTCTACTGTTTGAGCTTCAGAAATGCTTTAGCATAATATAGTTCTAAAATATGAAACATCATTTTTAGAATATCTAATATAGTTCTAATGTGGCCTTATGTCTCACGCGGGACGAAGAGGATTAAGTAGTATAGTTCTAAAAAATGAAAACTATATTATTTAACAAAATATGCAAATTTAATGTAACTCTCACTTTTTTTAATCAAACTGACCCCTTTCTCAACTGTTTTTGTCCATAAACAAAGTAAAGGTGGACTATCCCTTTACCATAACATTAAAACAAAATGTGGTCAGTCACTTTATGTACATTGTGCAGATAGCCTCTTTTAGTCTAAATAGGAAGTTCTAACCAGGATAAGCTGCAATGTGAACTAGTCTGCGCTGATAGTCATAAGTCAGGCTCTGCAAGATTATGCAATATGTAGACTTCAGCAGGAAAATTACAACCATTCCCGGTGTCTCCTTTATAGTGAGATTACACTCGCTGTCCTGGAGACCCTGCGCCCGGTGTTGTGAATTTTTCTAAATGTTCTAAGTTCTAACTTATTTATTGGAGCTCATGTATATTTCAGAGTTGAAGGCTTTTATTGAGCAGATTCCCAAAGTCAAGCTTCTGCTATGTGAGTGTCTGCTCAAATCTGGGTCTGGATGTAGCAATTTTATTCTCTCCCTCTTCCATCTCTCGCTCTCTCATATGCATAAACACACATACTGGCCTTCAGTTTTAATTGGCCAAGACAGTTTGTGGAAGGGTTAAATAATTATAATGCTGAAAAAGCTTGTTAAAAGGTGTGTGTGTGCTGTGTGCACACCTCTGCATACTGAGACAGTTTGTTCCTGTCACTATTGCAAGCTGGACGATGCATTTGTATGACTCCATCTACAATATGTTAATATTCATTATGTCCTGAATATTCATTAAGTGGGACAGAGTGCCCAAGCATCTGTACCACCAATCTGTCTGTGAAATTACTTGGAACAGAACAACACATACATGCTCTAGTCCTCTCGTGTGCAGTAGAAGAGGATGGGCTGTGGACACTTGCTTGGTTTGTGTGGAATTATTTTTATTTATTTGATTGACCATGTGTTTATTGTTAGTTCATTTTAATTCAGCTGAGACGTTTCAGCTAAAAAAAGACGACTATAATCTCATACAGTATACTGTGAAGATTTTGCAAAGACCGTGTAAATGTGTGTGAACAGGCCATCAAAAGGTGTTTGTGAAAAGTTCAGATGTAGCTTTGGGGTTTACAAGTCATCCTCTCCTGAGACAAAAGACAGACTATTGCTTTCCAAACATATCAAACACACACACTCTTTCAAGAAATGACACATAGGACCTTGTATCAACATGTCTAAAGTGATCTAATCACAAGTGGTCAGGTGAGACACATGGCCGTTTAAACCTGGAAGATATGTGTCCTCTGTGACTTTGCAACGTTATATCTGCCAACGTTGATTTTATATATCATGATTTGACTTTGTATATAAGAATTTTGACTTTATATCCCACAGTTTTCACTTTTTTCTTACAATTTGACTTTATATATACATTATGAATTCATATCTTCCAGTTTGACTTTATATCAATTATATCATACAATTCAGTCTTTCTTAGGGATGCACCGATGCATCGGCTGAACATCGGTAACGGCCGATATTTGCCTCGTTAACTGCCATCGGCCATCGGGAAATAAAAATGACATTCGCCGATGTCACATGGGCGTCAGTTTGGTTTGATATGCTGGGGACAGAGACGCATTCGGAAGTGCATTTTCAGAAGTGCTGGGTACAATGACGCATTTATTTATTTATTTTCTATGAGAAAACTCCTTTTCTCGAGAAAAGAACGACCATGGTGTGTAGCAGAAGAAGCGGCGGAGTATGCACGATCCGCGAGTGCTGAAGACGTTCTGCACGGCTTTGATGGGTGCGCAGGAGGACACAAATGGGCGGCGACTGCTTCTTCCAGTGGCGGGAGCTTTTCCCTCAGCGCCGTCAACAGATAGAGCGTTAACTGTACACACCGCCGCCGACTTGAGCTGCAAAGAAGCTCTGGCCTCCCTGTCAAGGACTCTTGTCAAAAAGTACGGGGAAGCTTGACCGCTCTGAATAGTGAGTGAGAGCGCGCGCGCGGTCGGGGCTCTCTCTCTCTCTCTCGCAGAAGAGCGCGTGCGCGCTTAAAATTTAATATTTTGGTATGAACATTCACCCGTGTTTTTTCCCTCATAAATGCGAACACGAAAAATAAAATGAATATTATAATGGTTTTTTTGTTGGGTCAGACAATGATTACCAAATTTCTCTCTCATATTGCTCTTCATAACAACTGAAAAAGAACTTATAAATAAGGTTATAACTGTCAACCAGAAAGTGACATTAAAGGTTTTTTTTGTTTCATAAATTGGTCTGATTGAATTTGTGCTCGTTCTAGGATAGTGTGATCAAGAGCCGAAAGACTTGTATGTTTCCGTGGCACAAAAGAAGGAATAAATAACAAAAAGAAAAAACATCGGCATCGGCATCGGCCATCGGCCAAGTTGTTATGTTAAACATCGGTATCGGTATCGGCCCAGAATTTCCCAATCGGTGCATCCCTAGTCTTTCTTATTTTAACCTTTATCTCACAATTACATTTATTTTATTTTGAATTGAAAACAGGCTTTTGATTTCAGAATGTTTACGTTATATCTCACAATTTTGTCTTTATATCTCATACTGTGGCTTTTTATAAATATATCTTACAATTCAACCTTTATCTCACAGTAACATTTATTTTATTTTAATTTATTCAACTCTGACGTGGAAGCAGGCCTCCATAAGATTTTAACCTGCCCTGATATAACTTGTTTTATTAAGCTAAAATAAACGCTGTACTGTACATCAGTGGCCGTATAGCAGGAGTGGGGGCACATTTGTTTAATTTTGATTTGTGATTTCATTAGAATGGATAGAAAGCCGGCGAAAGGGAGGTTGAGCGCATGTCTGAGTGCTGTGTGTGGGAGGGAACATTGCTGCTGTCACTTTCCAAAACGATAACTCAGTCAAACATTAAAAATGACAAATTCCAGCATCAGAAAACAACAATTGGAAAGCGTTCCCCTTTATTAGATACATCTAGCCAGTAGCCACAAGCAATTTCATAAAGTGGAGGGAACAAAATCGACCATGGCAAAAAAGGTGGCTATGCACAAAATCACATTCTTTCCCATTTTTGAATTTAGGCACCTCAAAATGATCCTCAAGCGATGTGTATTAGTGGGAGAAACAGAGCGTATTAGGCATTTCCCCATTATGTCTCACATAAAATTGTTTCATTTGGGCTTGAAATGCTCAAATTTGTCATATTGCCACTTTCCAGCTGAATGTAATGTTTTTTTGTAATTGAACTCTAAATAACTAAAAACGTTTGGCAGTAGGTGGAGAAATATACCGATGCCGCTCCCTCTGAGAATCCAGGCTGAATGAGAGAACTGAACAAATCAGTCAGACAAATAGACAGCCTCAGTAGATTGCCTTTCTGAATGACGTCAAGGGTCTTGCTTCTCTCTGCGTTACAGAGATGATGGACAGTAATGACCAGACCGCTGCCCTCCCATTCAGCCGTTCCTATCCTGGACACAGACACACACAGGCCATTCCACTATCCGGAAATAAATCCACCCTTATAGCCATCATTTATATTTCTGAGGCACAGTATCAGTACATACGCATGTAGACAGCTTTAGCACAAACATTCATACTATATCTGTCACACTAGAATAAGGTTTTTTTTTGTCCATAAAATGAAAGTCAGTGGAGTTCAGTGGCCAGATGTATAAACAAAGTCACTATGTTAAGACTGTGTCTTAAGAACTTGCCAACTAGCAGTTAGTCAAGAGGTAATCGGTCTAACTTTTCGGATTCAAAGTAGACCAATCTGCTTTTTTAACTGACACAAAATTTTATGAAAGCTATGTATGCAACCGGTGTTGATTTGGACCACATTGACTTTCACACTGTATAGACAAAAATAGTTGAAACATTCTTCAAAATATTTCCTGTTTAGAAACAAAAAAAGTAATTTTGGCTCAAATAAACATAAAAAATATAAGAGTCTGCATATGTAGCAAACCGCATCCTCACAAATTACACCAGTACACACAATTAGTCATATCCACTTATGAAAATTATTTATCTCAAAATGACAAATAGTTTTGACATTTTTACTGTATGCTTTAACAAACAGACAAAATTCATATTTGTGCTTTCAAACCTGGTTCTAATGTCCTATTGATACTTTGCACGTGACGTCAGTTGTACTGGCTGGCGGGCAAGAACGTCATTCTCTAGCAACGAAAACCAGTAAACTAATCAAGGATCTTGCCAGGACGTTGCCAGTTTTGAGGTGTACACGACATGTCAGATAGTTGTTGTGCGATTGGATGCACTAACCGCGTTTGTTGCCCGCCAGATATCACGTGACCGCAAAGTATCAATAGACTTCCATTGTAAATGCATCCTTGTAAACACGATTTTTACTTAATTTTACAAACTGAAGGCAGAGTCCAAACGATTTTCTGATAGTTTAAATTGTATTTGAAATATTCCTTTAAATCATCAAATATTCCTCCACACTAGACTTCTGGAGTGGATATTGAGCCTGTCAGCACTCTGGCTGACAGATACAGGGGACTGTCATTGTTTCTAGTGTTTTGTAAACCATCGCCCTTGACGGATATACGAGGCTTTTTACATAAAAGCTGAAGCATTACACAAAGGTGCGTGTGTCTGCGTGTACGAGGAGGATGGTATTATGTGCTCGCACCTAGATTCCTAATGGTGTATTGTTAGAATCCTTCTGTTGCCACGCGTCCCTCCCGCGCACACACGGCCCTCTTGTGTATTCTGCGTTTGCTTTTCTCCCCCTAAATATACCATCATCAAACAGGGAAACTCATTCTGCAACTTTCAAAGAGTTCAAAATGTGTGTGTGATGTTGGAGGTGTTAGTCTGGGGATAGAACGGTAAAAAGGAGGGGACGGAAAGAGACAGTAGGCGAGAGGGAGCACTCACATCTCCACTGTTTCATAATTCAAACTAAAAGCTGACTGTGTGCACATCGAAGCAGAAAAAAAATTCCCATAACACTGTAAAACTATGAAATAAAAGCATACGCACACCTATCTTACTTTCTCTACCTCAACTGCACATCCTTGTGTACTTTTACCTATCACTAAACCTCCATTTGCACCCTGTCTGTAATAAAAGTTACAATTTCATGTTTAATTTATGCTTAAATTGAAACAACACGCTATTGGTCATCATTTGAATGCTTATTTGCATACTTTATATTCTCTGTGGGGTCACGTTTGTCTCGCTGTTGGTTTGGTGGTCTTGAAACAACCGAATTGTATGTTTATGATTGATTATCCTGGTTATTTTAATTGAGCCCGAGTGTGTATAATACTGTATTTGTGGCAACAATGCTGGGAGTGTTTTCTAGTGTATGATTTGTAATAAATGTTTTATTTAAATTAAGATGCTTTTGTGTAACATCTCTCCACCTGTATACTACTATTTAAAAGTTAGATTGTTTTTTTTTTAAAGAAATTAACACTTATTCAGCAAGGATGAATTAAATTAATCTAAAGTGACAGTAAAGAGTATTACATTGTTACAAAAGATTTATTTTTCAAACAAGTACTGTTCTTTTTAACATTCTATTCATCTAATTCATCAAATCCTTAAAATGTATCAAGCTTTCCACAAAAATATTAAGCAGCACAACTCTTTTAACATTGATAATAATGATTGATTAGAAATGTTTCAGCATATTAAAATATTTTCTGAAGGATCATGTGACACTGAAGACTGGAGTAATGGTTGCTGAAAATTCATCTTTGCCATCAAAGGAATAAATTACATTTTAAAATATATTAAAATATTTCACAGCATTACTGTTTTTACTGTATTTTTGATCAAATAAATGAAGCCTTGGTAAGCATAAGAGACTTCTTTCAAAAACATAAAAAAATCATTACACTCACAACAGACTAACATTAATAACATACTTATATTCTTGCCTCACATCCCATTATTAATCACTGCCTAAATATGCACCAAAGTCTGAGTCCGGAAAACCGGAACAATCCGTACACATTCAAACAGAGTGACTTAAGAAGCATGTGTTTAATAGATTATAAGTAATATTAACCTTAGAAGATATTTCAGTTTGCTAATATTTATATGCCTTGGTGTTATGAAATGATGTTCAGAAAGGGTGAATTATTCTATTAGGAAAACAGAATTAAAAGACTGATGCTTGTTAATGATATGGTTTCTTGGTTGGTAAATAAGCTGAAGGTTTTTGTGCCGAAATCCTGCTGTGAAGTGAATTCACTCCTGCGTATCTTGTGCTTTTACTGTGTGCCTCATGCTGACTGACTGGTTTTATGTCACTGATCTGATCAAATTTACCACACTCATCACAACCTCACAGAATCTGATCCCTCAGCAACGACTGATTCACTCACACCTGCCAAACACACACACGGATCGCAGGGTCATAAAGGGACATATTGAGTAAATGGCAGTGTAAAACCAGTGATATACATCTGACTTTTTACCACGCACGACTTTTAACAGCAATTCAACTGCAGTAACAAACACGCATGTTAATGCGTGTTGAAGGGTGTGAAATGTGAATGCCTTTACAGTTATGTGTGCATGAATGTGTTTTACCCATTACAGCTGCATAAACTGTAACCTTAATCAAAGCTAAAATAACTCTTGACACAGCAGCATCGAGATGAAGAGGGTTTTACAGTGTTACCTTGGCAACCACAAATGTGCAGAATCAGAAACAAATTGGATGGACCATTTAAGCACTTATTAATGCAGCTGTGACAGAAGACAGATGTACTGTCTCAGCATCATGGGAGTGTGTTTGTTCGGACTTTACATAGAAAGACGCCAAAACTGTGGTGCTATGTGCCTGTTGTGTACAAATTCAGTTTCCAAAAATGTATTTTCTGTTTACCCTTATTTAAGACCTGCAGATGTTTTAGTACAAACATTGTTTGTGACGATACTGATTTCTAATTGATGTGTTTCTCATAGTAAAAATGTTAAGGAATGTTCCGGATCAATACAAGTTAAGTCAACAGTGGTGGACAGTAAGTTTGTTAATGTACAATTTTCAAGAATTTGTTCTCTATAGAGTATTGTTATTTTAGGAAACTTTTCCTTAACTACATTCCGAGTCAGATTTGTGAACGTTTTATAGCTCGCACTGAATGATTCATTAGGGAATTTGGCTGATCTGATTGCAGCTAAGTAGGTTATATATGACTGCTCAAAAATAATAAACGATCTATTGATCAGTACTTTTACTTTTGATAATTATAATACTATATTTAATGCACCTAAACAAAATATTACAAAGTAAAATGTGTAATATTTTTACTTTTACTTTACTTATGTTTTTCTGGAATAGTATTTATTTGAATATACTGTACGTATTATGACAGAATATGTCAAATTGATTTATGCCTTAGTTAAAAAAGTCTACTGCGCCACTGTTTTTTGCACAGTTTTTTTGACAGTTAGAAAAACAATGTCCATTGTGGTATTTAACCTCGAACAAATGTTGTTGATAGAGTTTAATTTGAGTTTTAATTGAACCTAAGAATATTTCTGTAGGGCTTTGAAAGAAGTGACTCGTCTGAACACTCTCGACACTACATTTGGGAGTTGTTTAGTTAGGAATGAGGACTTGTGCGTATATTAAAAGTAAGAAAACAGTCCCGTAATCACAAATAGACTGCAATGTGTACTGTGTAATCGCTGCTGCTGTTGTATCTAGGCCAAAATGGCCTATTTGACCACTGTATAAGTATATTGGTGAATATAGAATGTGTCCAGAAATATAACATATGCAGTCTTCCTGTGACATATTTTTCCATGTATAACAAGTTTTTTTCTATCTGGGTCACAATCCAACAGTAAACATCATGACTAATTCATGGAGACATGAGCTAATTAAAGGCTCCCATTTGGCAATGGTGTCAGAGAGGCATTAATATAACCACATTTTGTGTTTTCATATTTCAATGTATTGTTTAAGAGAACAGTTAGCGTTAAAGCGCTAGCAAAACCATATTGCACTGATCCAGCTATTTTTTGAACAAGTGATGCAAACATGACAAAAGTCCATTACAAACAAGTGTAGGCGTGAAGAGCTCGACAGCGAGACTATTCACTGAAGCTCTTACCTGTACCATTATTTTTTAAAGATATTAGTAGTATATATTTATGCAGCAGATGAATTTGGTTCTTCAGCTCCAATATGAATGCGTTTGCTGAAGTATATATATTTAACCCATATAGATAAATATAGCTATACAGCGTAAGCCATTCCAATAAAGTGGCAGACGCTCACTGAGCTATTATTAGTCTCCTCCTCAGACCCAGATCCACTGAGAAACAGAACTCAGGCAGAGATCCAAAACTTAGACACACTGAGGGCCATTTTATCATACTGACAAGGCTTTTATTATACTGTCTTTGATTGGAACTGGGAAGGAATTTATGGGTAAGATAACGGCTACATCTGGTGTAGTGTTACAGTAACTTTGAACACGATTTGATGTAATAAAATTGTAACAAAGTTCAATGTTTGTCTCCAAACAGTCAAAACAATGGGGACAATCAGGGATGTGGCCAGGCAGGTGGTTTGAGTTCTCTGGTTTGTATATGCGGGCGACCCCCTGACTTTATTTTTCCCAATCCTAGCCTATCGTTTCCTGTCACTTCTATATTATCCTCTTCAATTAAACAGAACAGGGTTTAGAAAAAAACTGCATGTCCTTTAATCCCTTAATCCTCCTCTCAGTTATTTCTGGCCATTCAACAAGTCAGTTTAGTGTTGTTTGTGTTTCTGATCAGAATATTTCTCTCTTTTTCTGTCTCCGTCTGTCTTTTTCTTTGGTTGAATTTGGTTGATCTCTTTCTCTTTTCTGTCAGATAAATGGAACACAGCTCTTCAATTCAGCAATAAAGTAAAGTATGTACAGTATTAACAGCTCCCACACACATGTTATCACATGTTTGTATTGGCACTTCCATGTAAACCTACACAAACCTCTTTTCTTAACAGACTTTAAATGTTTTTTTAACATTAAGTAAAGCAGGAGCGCAACTGTATACAGAAGGCTTGTGTTGTGCCTTTCCTGCTATACGATGCATCTCTGTATAGACAAAGTGATTTCTGGGTTAATACATTCATTAGGGCTGTCACAATATCAGATTTTCATGACATTGTGGATTCACAATCAAAAACAATAAAATTGGCTAATGAATCACCCTCAAAATACTAGTGTAGGGACTAATGCTTTGGTCTGTTGTCTCCGACATGAGTTTGTTTGGCAGTAGTAGCTACGTAAACATGGCGTCATCTTCTTTTTTCTCCCTTTTAAGACCGTTGGCAACCAGCATTAAGTTGCAATACTGCCACCTACTATGTTGGAGTATCAGCCAGTTACTGGTGCTGAATTATTTACAGTATTATAATGTGTAGTATCAATTCAATATCAACATGAAATTAATTATTGGCACTGGGTTATTTATGATATTACTGTATGTGTAGTATTAAGTCAGTATATTTCAGCTCTTTATTGTGACAACCATAAATGTCCATAAATAAAATAAAAAAAAGGTTATCAGGAGTGGGCAATAGAGAAATTCTATAATTTACACTAGGAGGTGGGTTACATTTACATCCATATGGTGATTAACCTGCACAGAATAGATAGTGTAGCTATAAACTGCTTAAATCATCTGGATTTACTCTGATTTAATAAATAGAAAGAGTCTGTCACTATAAGTAGTGAATATCTAGATAGCTTTAGAGAACTGTATTTATATTTTCCCATGAGTTCAGCATGCTACAATCTACTTCCAGCTGTGCAGGGAAGTTTGAATGCAGTAACCTGTAATGTGGGTCACGAGAAATTCTGCTTACATATGCGGTCTGACATGGGCCAGTGGAAATTGAAAAAGTACTGAGAGGGAAAGAGAATGGCAGACAGCATTCACTCACCCGTTTGCGCAGGTTGTACGTAAGCAGGAGATTTCGTGAGAAGTGGTTGGAGAAGGCGGTGTAGAACTCTAGGACTTTCTGAAGCGCGTCCCGTTTGATCACGTGTAGGTCACAGTATGTTAGCGCTCTCACATTAGCGCACGCCTGAGCTAGCGTCACCTCCTTCCAGAATACGTCCCCAAACACATCACCTTTACCTGCAGAGATACACAGACACTTTCTTACACACACAAACAGGCCTGGCCCGTGTTTCTCGTTGATGTTAGAGACTATTGGCGGCAATGGTTCTATACTGAGGCTTACAATGCTTTTGGGAAACACAGCCCTGAATGGTACATTTATAGAGGACTGTGGCTGTCTAAATAACTGGCAGATCGATACTGTATGTTTATTCCAAGTAATATATTAGATGGATTAATTTTTTTTTAAATTTTTAATCGGTATATTTGTTTTGTTGTCCTAAATAAGCCAAATTGTATATTGTACATTAGCATTCAAATGTTCAGTGTCAGTAAGGTGTTTTTTGATGAGGAGGGTTGGTTGCCAGTAAATACATTTATAATGTTAAAAAAAGATTTTCTGTTTTTCTGAACTGATGTATCAGTTCCACAAAAATATTGAGCAACTGTCAACATCATTGATAATAATAAGAACTGTTTCTTGAGCAGCAAATCAGCATATTAGAATGATTTCTGAAGCATCATGTGACACTGAAGACTGGAGTAATGATGCTGAACATTTTGCAATCACAGAAATAAATTACATGTTAAAATAGAAAACAAAATTTTTCACAATATTACTGTTTTACTGTATTTTAATCCAATAAATGTAGCTTAAATGTTGCAACAAAAACCTTTGAACGGTAGTGTATTATGACTTGTTTTCAATAACTATCTTGATTTTTGGTTTTAATTTCTTATTTTCTATCAATTTTTTGCAGCAAAAAAAAAAAGGGGGAAAAAAGAAAATACTGCAAATGATCTTTCTGTTTTTTTTTCTTTCCTCTATCTTCTGTCTTAGATCAGATAACAGATCATGTATTCTGGGGTTTTTTGGGTGTGTAATTCAACTTATGTAAAACACCACTAACATGTCAGATCAGAAGATTTAAGCAGTCGAAAGCACTGGTAAAATCTCATTCACAACAATACCCTGGCAAGGCAGCATTCTTTTGCACACGCAAACACACTTTTATTATGATTGGTCAACCCATAGTGCTACATATCATGAGCATGTCTGACAGAGGAGAAATGATGATGAGACATATTCCCTCATTCCATTACTGAAATGAACAAATGCACAAAAGTCTTGTCCATCCATCTCTGTCTGCTCACATCTAGGATAAGTTGGAGTTACAGAGCCAAAATGTCCACTCAGATAAATTATTTACGGTTGTCTTAGTAAATGTTCTAGAATACACATTCCTTCCTGCTAGCAGAGAGCGAGAGAGAGAGATCTAGAGTGTCACATTTGGTTACAAGACATCAAGAATCAATGGTGTTTGACATCTATGATGCATCTTGATACACTACATTTATATATTAAATATTCACTATAAATGCTGTTTGTCATAACTTTCTATTTATCAAAGATAAAAAAAAATAAATTTTAAGTATCACGGTTAAAAATTATTAGGTAGCTAGCACAACTTTTTTCAACATTGATAATAAGAAGAAAGAAAAGGCTGGAGTAATGGCTGCTGAAAATTCAGATTTGCTATCACAGGAATACATCACATTTTAAAATATTTTATAATACAAAATGGTTATTTTAAATATGTAAAAATATATATATTTTTAAATAGTTTTGTTTTGATCAAAACACAATCTTGGTCTTCAAAAACATAAAAAAAATCTTACTGATCCCAAACTTTTGAACGGCAGTAAATGTGTGGGAAGAGTTTGTGTATAATGACTTAAATCATCATTTGTGCTCCACAGAAGGAAGAAATACAGGTTTGGAATGAAATAAGGGTAAAGAAATAAGAAATGACCGAATTTTCTTTTTTGGGTGAAATGTGCCTTTAATATATTTATCTGCATGACATCAGAAAATTCAAGAAGTTTGGAATGAATCATAGTGTTGCAGCATAGCTTTAATGAATGATTGTTTTGGACTTAGCGGGAAGTTTTGAGCTCACTGTGTTTTGTAGCTGCTTAAACTGACGTTTAAGGAGAAATAAACACTCGCAATATGGGTGCTGTCACTGTGCTCTCTTTCTTTGTACTTTTAAGTAAGAGTGAATGGAAAGAGAGAGTTTCTAATATGTGGAATGGACCAGCAGTATCATTTATAGCTCCAGAGGTCACAGTGTAACACACACCAGCCTAATGAGAATTCAGACACACGCATATTAACCTCTGACCCACAGTTTCGCTCAATCCGCCCACTTGAGAGATACAAGTGGTCAGATCGATAATCCTTTTTATTCTGTCTACATAGTGTGTGTGGGTAAATTTTAGAAGCAAAAGATGACATTTGTGGCCTTCCAGACTGATCCTAAATCAGTTTAACAGCTGCGGCAGAGAGCCAAATTTAGCAATGCATCATTAGTTTGTCAACAGATAAATAAATGGCCATTCGATTCTCAGCTCTGTGGCTTCATGAGGCGAAGTAGCCTAATTTTCTGTTGTGAGACAGACAGATGTTGGAAATGACAGACGTTACATCTGGAGCTGTATACATCTATGAGTCGCATGTCTGACCTAAGATCACTGTTTGCATTTTTTTTTTTTTTTTTTTTTAAGGATGTTGAGTCATACTAAACTAAGGAAAATTATGAAATGATACCAGTATTTCTGCAGTTTCAGCTAGCATGACCTAAAAAATATTATTTTGTATCAAAATATCAGATCTATGCATTGGGTCTCATAGTATAAATACATTCTATCAGATACTATTATGTCATTCATTTTAATTAAATAATAATTTTGACAAGAAAAAGAGAAAACCACACACTACATACCTACATTTACCACAAAACCTAAATGTATTACTGACTGTTTACTTGACAAATTACTGGAATAATAATAAAAAATTTGAAAGGAATGTGTGTGTGTGTGTGTGTGTGTGTGTGTGTGTGTGTGTGTGTGTGTGTGTGTGTGTGTGTGTGTGTGTGTGTGTGTGTGTGTGTGTATATATAATATACATCAATATGAGTATATTTGGTATTGTGACTACTCAATTTCTATTTGTTTTTTGTCATTTTATTGAATGAAATAATATGGAGCCAACGTGAGAAGTCATTACAGTGTTTTTAGGTATAAGTAATCATTTAAAAACACAGGCGTTTAAAGTTTATAGTGCAATAAATCACAGTTCATTGTGCGGCAGAGAAAATGTTTTTTGAACAGAAGACATAAGTCTACAGCAAGAAAACTGGAGTGCTTCCAACTCAATTACTGCCAGAAAAGGATGAACTGATACTTAGAAAGGATCTTCAAAACATACTTTAGAACTGACTTTTAAAATATCTTTTTAATGTTATTTTTTTATTATCAGCTTAGGCCATATTTTGCATTATTTAACATGCATTATGCTCACAGTTTAAACTTTTTCCTCTTCATTTTATTTTATTATGTTCCCTGAATGTTTTACACTCAGAGAAAGAGATGAACATCTTGATCAAAGAGGATACAGGGTGCAGGATGTGGGAAGAAACAAAAGGGAGAGGGATGGCACAGTGTGGTGGAGATATACGATCACATAGAAGCTCTGTGGATGCAAATAATCTTCCTATAGGGAACTAAACCCAAGACAGAGGGATGATGTCATGATGTGTAAACTGCTAAAGATAATTAACGCACCTTTGCTAAAAATATATCAAAGAAAATAATCAAATCCATATCCATACCTAGTCAATATTTTCTTACCCAGAATGGCGACCACTTCGTCATCTTGGATGACCTCCAGTGACCCTGACACCACAAAACATAGGCTGTCCACGCTCTCGCCCGCATGGTAGATAAGATCGCCTGGAGCGCAGTGGATGGTCTGGAACTCCATGGCCAGGGCCCGCAAACAGCCGTCACTGGCCAGACGGAAAGCAGGATGTTCCTTAAAAACCTTCCGGTTCAGGTGCACGCATATATCAGCACGCATGTCTTTTGGACAGATCTGCAAAACCTGTAATAAGAGAGAGAAATATCAGACTTAAGTGGTTATTCAGCTGCAACTTAATAACTAACTTAAATTTGGGACCTAGGTGGTTATAAAACGCTGCCTACGGCCCTGACTGTGTGCTGTTCCTGCAACGCACTAGCAGATTTCCTCTGAAACCCTCTACCTCCCCCAGCTCCACCTGTTTAGATCTGCTATGAGATTCATTTATGCCTATTCATACAGCAGCAGCATTTCTTACATGCTCACAGCAGCATGTCTTTGTATATCTACTGGCAGCAGCATGTCCATACTTTCTCTGTAGCAGTAGAGTGTGCAGCACATATAGTCCACCAAGACCAAGTACACTAACATTTTCAAATCCATTTACATGCTAAAACTATTATGAGAGATGTTGATTGAAATGAATATATCCCATCATGGAAAAAGGCCAAAAAATTTTTTTACATTTTTTTTTTATATTATTATTTTTACAATTATTGTAAGAATTGTTCTATTTGTATGAGCCGGGTAATGAAGTAACAGTAAGTTCAACTTCCAGCTGTTTTGAACGCATTGCTCTGATGGCAGGAAAATCCCTTATTCTGGAGATTTATGCACCGGCCATGGGCATGATTAAATGCATACATTTTTCTTTTTTATAAACACTGTCTCATGGCCACACAAATTTATGTTTACTGTCATGCCAATGAAGCATACTGAGAGGCTGACACAGAGAGACGGAGGTACAGGACATGTGTGCCGGTGTGTATGTGTGTATCTGAGCGCATTAGCGTGTGATATGTCCCTGAGCTGCCATTCCCAGCAGCTCCTCACTTTTCCGGAGCATCTCCCTTTCTGCATGTGGTTGTCACTGAGACATGGAGGCTGGCTCTGGGGAGGACAGTGCAAGTCTGTGTGTGATGAGACGGCTAAATCACGAGAGAGAGAGGAGACAACAGCTGGAGCATTCTGACAATGTCCACCCAACGGGGACTTCATATCCACAGAGTCATGCTGTTCCCCTCCTGTGGTTTGAGTATAAACGACAGGACGAGTCTAAACACACAGCGTGAAAAAGCATCTTGCTAAATAATCACACTAATGTTTAAAAATACTTAGCCAGACACACACAAGACAGAGCAGAAGCGAATAACACATACACACATACACACACGTTAGACAGGAGGGTGGCTGCTGCGAGGTGTCCCGAGTTGCATGCTGGCCAATTGAAGTTGGGCATACAGGGTGTTCACCTTTTCAGTGTCAATACCGTGGGACATGGACCAGGTGGAGGCGATATAATCCATAACTCTCTCGCTCAGGCCTTTGGGCACCTGGTACAGCTTGAGGAAGTCCCGCACGCTGTTAAGCATCTCGTGATAGCGGTTAGTGTTGGCATACATCTGCTGGAAGATAGTCGTCACATTACCGAAGATGGTGGCGTAGAGGAGAGCTATAAGAAAGGGAGAAATAAACTTTTTGGATTAAGGGACAACACAGAGGAGGCACAGAATAATTGAAATAAATCAGAAATAAAATGATAATTATATACATACAGTGGTTCTCTCCAAAAGTCAAAGTCCACATTAAATATGACAAATATTGAAAGTATTTTTTTTAAATAATTAATAATTTATTCATGCATATAGAAAAAAAATTATTGCAAGAAAGAAAATCAAAAGAAGCCCCAAATAACTTTAGAGAGAGAGAGTGTGTGTGTGTGTGTGTGTGTGTGTGTGTGTGTGTGTGTGTGTGTGTGTGTGTGTGTGTGTGTGTGTGTGTGTGTGTGTGTGTGTGTGTGTGTGTGTGTGTGTGTGTGTGTGTGTGTGTGCCAGTTACAAAAGCTACATGGAAAAAAATATTCCAAAAGTTATCAGTTTCAGAAGAGAGAGAGACAGAAATGGTGATGATAAGTGACAGAGTGAATTGTAAACGAGTGAAAGCACAGGACAGAAAGAAGAAAATTCAATAAAGGCGAGTGAATGTCTCTTTTAAACTGATTTAGTCGGCCTGTAATGGCTCTGCACACAGAAGAAAATCTAATTACGCATGTAGGGACTCTTAGGTGTATGTGTATGTGTGTGTGTGTGTGTGTGTGTGTGTGAATTCCCTCCTAAATACCTTCAGATGAGAATTATGAGCTGCCATTACTCTACAATCATGTCTATCTCATGAACTCAGGAAACACTGCCCTGATATATTAAAGGTATATTTCACATACAAATAAAAGTTGTGTTATTTACCCACCATGTCATTCCACACCTGTATGCTGTTATTTTTTTGAATATTTGTGCAGCACTTTCTGTGCAATAACAGTTTGTAGAGACCATTTGTAGTGATTCATGCTATTCCAAATCTTTTGAAGTAACTTACAGTTTTGTTGTGAGAAACAGAAAGAAGTCATTTATTTTAGTCTGATAATCTTCCCCTCCAGTGAGCTATTAACTCAAGAGCTGGATCAGTCTGACGCATGAATGAATCGTTCAGTCTGAATTGTGAACCGGTCGGATCAACTGGCTCAACTATTCATTCATGTATCGGACCAATTCGGTTCTCGGGTTCAGCTCACTGACTCAGTGATCTGCATATATTGGCCACTTTTATAGTGTTTTTGTTGTTGTTTTGACAGATGGTCACTATGTAACAAAAAGATCTTTGTGAAGATTCTTCAAAATACTCCTTTTGTGTTCCACTGAAAAAAAATAACAGCATACAGGTTTTGAATGACTTGAGGGTGAGTAAATGATGACAGATTTTTCAACTTCCTTGAATTAGAAAAGCTCAAATTAGAGCAAACAATCATGTCTGCTATTTATCTCTTTAAAGTCGGCATAAAACGAAAATTGTGATAGTGTTTTCTTCCCTATTGTGATGTATATACGAGTAAAATGGCTTCTTGAACAAGAAACAATGTGGGGCGGGATATTGTCCATGGGGAATTGACTGGATCATTGTCGTTTGCTATTGCTGTGATCTACAGTATTGTGAGTGACAGGTTTTCCCGTTCTTGCACCGATAATCAGAGAAGAGATTTTGTTGTACAAGGGAGGGGAGGTTATTTCAAGTAAATATTCAGAGGGCACATTAACTCTTTCCCCGCCATTGACGGAAATTTCCGTCATTTATGAGACAACGCTTCCCCGCCATTGATGGAAATTTTCAGTTTTCCATGTTTTCACTCTTATACGGCTTGATCATCATTCTGAATCCGATCTAGATATAGTCTTTGATAAAAACGTGATTTTCTCATCTCAAATGTTGCTTTTTTTATGAAAATTACCCAGTGTTGATTAAAAAAAAAATGCATTAAGCTAGAATAAATTAAAAAAATTGTGTGAGTGTTTAAAAGCAGAGGGTCTGTTCTTTCTTTAGATATATTGCATATTCAGATATTCATAAAACAAAATATTCTGGGTGCCATGAAGATTTTGTGAAAATTATAAAAAAATGCTGACGTTGGCTGGCAACTTTTTTTTTTTTTTAACACTATGAAAGAGTTCATAAAAAATGTGCACAGATCATTCATATACAATAAACACAGCAATTTTAAACACTGTGACTTTAAATAGTCTTTTATAATAATACTGTCTAATAATACTGTCATTTAAATTTGTGCACACTTCCAAACTATTGCAGATGTTGATGCTGAAAAAAGTTCAAGGCTTTTTAGTATTGTCAACTACCCAGCTGCAGTTTTCTGGGACCCCAGCCATTATTATTAGAGTGTACGAGTCTTGTAAGTGTATGTGTGTGAAATCGGTGATGTACAGATATGCAGTGTGACAGTCTTTTCTGATTTGGGGACAGATTTGGCTCCAAGGTGACAATAACGTGGAACAGAGCTGACAGCGACTTTCCTACTGAAAACATGAGCACACTCTAGAAGGTCTGACATGACACATAGGACACAGACACGTCCAGATGTATCAATGTGTGAGGTCACAGGGTGGGCGTTTGTTCACCCTGCAATCTAAAAGTTCAACTTTAACTGCTTTCACGCTTCAAGATGAACTGTCCTGTCGAATCACACGCACACATCGGTTTTTCATTGCAGAGATAGATGAGTGTTCATTAACAAATGAACAAATAAGTGAGCCAGGCAGCTTATTACACACCCTCTCTTTACATTAACGGATGTACGCTCTTTAATCGTGTGGGTGACATAGAGAAAGTGTTAGAATTTCTCTTTAGTGTTTTGATCTTTGAGATTGCATGGATTGTCTAGGATTCTCTTGACTGAATGCTCTGACCTAAATGCATGGTTATATTTCATATCACGTGTTTGAATTGTTCTGAAGTTTTCAAATGTGCTGTCAAGTTTATATCTACAGTATATATATAATTTATTCATTCAATTTTATAGTTACGCACAGTAACACACATGAAATGTCCCTTTAAAGTTTTCAGTGCAGTGCAAAAATAAATGTCTATTATCTTGTGCAGCTCCCATGACAGCGTAAGGCCCGTCCACTCGGTTCAACGACAGTTTCCGATAAGCGGGGGAAGTTACTCTTTTCAGCGTGGCAAAGTAGTTTAATTCCAATTAAACTTTTATCTGACTCCATTTTATCATGACCTCAAATTTAGGTTGGAATGCCAAATGGTTATTGATCATTTATATAATAGTTTAGCTACGCATTTGATTATTCTATTTAACTCTTTATTCTTATTGTATTCATTCATTCGGGTGCCAAACCAGCACAGGGTCCTCGCACCGGCTGTTCATTTTTATGCGGGCACACGATCACAAACTCGCCAGTCTTGGTCACTAGACAGTGGTAATTGACTGCTTGCTCTATCTAAAAGTATTATGCTTAGTCCCCATTGGTCTGTATACACTTGAATTAAAGCAACACTATCTGTAGTCAGAGGTCATGACCACTACTACAGATATAAGCAGACCAATGGTACTTCTCTGATAGTAGCTTTGGTTTGGTTATGCCACGGTTTCCCACGTACATTTAGCTAGAGTAACATTACATCAGAGGTAAGGCTCATCCTATTTAGGTTGGTCGATCAACATTTTATTGTCCTAAATGGAAATTCCCTTTTTAGCTAAGTACACTTGAACTAGTGCCAAGTGTTAGCCGGAGCTCTAAAACTGCAGTTGATGTGCCCTATGCTCCACTCAAAACTGGACTCTAGTCCGTTACTAACCTACAATGATGTACTAACTTTGTCAAAACGATCCCCGTTCATTCACTGTATTCTGCAGCCAGGCCAGTAGTTGGCGATGTCACTTTGTAAAGAAACACTAAATGCCTATAGACCCCTTCAGTTTGTAAACATTGTGACATTTTTTTTGTGGGCGGAGCTTAGGTGGAACGATTCCTCTGGCTGCTTCACTAACGTAAGTTAGCAAGTTTTGTTAGCTTGTTTTGTAACAATGACTGGAGAAAATCTGATTTTATCTTAATGTGTAAGGTCACTCACTGTCCAGGATCACAATTTGTTATTTGCAAAAGTTAATTTTAACGGACAGAAACAGATTGACCGACCCATTCACACTCACTCAATGGATGGACGATCTGACAGGATTACCTCCGGTTGATTGGCCTGACATCTACACTACTAGAGAAACCGAGCATAAAGAGAAACTGAGGGCGTATAAATCTTTAGATGTCTATAACTATTTGCTGAATGGTCACGTACATGACTTGTGTGGTACGATCCAAAGTTCTGCCAAGCCAGCGCCAAGGCCAGAAGATGACCATTTAAAGAGTGATATTACAGTGCAATTTTAAAGATGTGAATATTTTCTAGAAATAAAAATTCCAGATACTTTATGTATTTGATTATTCTTTCTTACCAGGTTCTTCAAAAAGTCTAGTCACAATCAATCACAACAATGTATACAATCACAGATGATTCACAAATAATCACAATAGTTTAGAAAATATTATGCGATATAATTTCAAACTGGAGCCTGTACTCCGTCAATTCTTGCAACCAACAACACAACAAGATGACATTTTAAGCTCCTTATGTATAGCCGAATCTGTGCTGGTTTGTATTGGCTGCCTCCAGTTTTCCCTTTGTTTTGCCCCCAGCTAACGCCGTGACGTAATTGTGATGTCGGCGCAAAAAGGGTCTATAGACTGAACATGAATATGCATGTGCATGACGTCACCGGTTTCCAAAAAATTCACGTTTTTGTTGTTTGTTGTTTTGACGATAACAGTATCGCTTTCAAAAACTTGCACTTTGAAACCTGATTTCAGAAGCTTATTTAAAAAATATTATTAAAAAATAACAAAAAGTATTTTTTAACTGTGTCGTGTAAACGTCCCCTAAAACTATATGACTGACTCATTAAAATTCCTCAATCCACTTTCTGTCTCCTCTCTCTTTCACACTCTCCTTTTCTGTTCCCCTTAGCACAGCTAAATCTGAGGTTTCATGAATTTAACATATTTTCTAAAAATAGCCACATTCGGGTTATTCTGTTCCTTCTGAAGTACACAACAACTCAAACTAGGAAACGGCATGTGATTTAGAGTGGAAACAATGGCACAGAACCCCATTAATCTTCCTTGCCTTCATAAAGGAGATTTAAATCCATCAAACAATCTGTGTTTGTGCTCGTGGACTTTCTGTGTGCTCTGTTTAAAACATGGAAGCACACAAGTGCAAGTTCAAGTCATTAGAAGAAGAGCAAAAATCAGCACTAAACCCCAGGGGAGTCTGCACTGTAAAGCAGGACTCGTTAGTGGAAACGTATATTTTTCAGCACTGATGTTTTTACACCTCCTTTGTTCATTAGAAAGTTGCTGCGGCAATTGTCTTTGCATGACACATTCATAACATTGTTTCGGTAAAAGACAAAACATCTCGCCATCTGCTTGAGCTGAGCCGCTGCCAGAGATGGTGTGAGACAGAGGGGTAATGGTAGAGCAAAGAAAAACATGGGGTGGAGGAGATAAGCCTGTGTTAGTGTAATTTGATTAGAGCAGGTGATTAATTGTACTGCCAGCATTATACTTGTGCTCTTCACTCCATCTCTCCCCCTCTCTTTCTTTTTATCACCCATTTATTTTGACTACACAATATGCAGTATAGCCTTGTTTTAAATCAGTTCAAATAGTGAATAATAAATACTGACAGTAACAAAAAATATCATTTATATTCAAGTAAATCATATCAAAATCTCAAATTTATGATCTCTCAAATTAACTAGATGTGCAATTTCTGAAGAAAATACCAGTGCTTGGATAACAGCAATAGAGTAGTGTTAAAGCTTTGGGTAAGTTTTAGTTTTAGTTCTGAGGGTTCTGTAGAAAATTAAATGCTGTCAAAAGTACCGACATGTTGGTGGCAAGTCGATACTTACATTTTTAAAATGTAACGATACAAGCCTTTCTGCAGTCCCAGTAGTACTGAGTACCGGGTCAATCCGGTACCCTCAGATAGGCAGCTACTTTCATATTGGTTTCATATTGGAGTAACTTTTTATTATATCTTTTTAATGCAATATTCACTTAACTGTTTTAAAGCTACATGATAATGTTTTAATGTATTATTTATTAATTATTAACTGATGTCATTAATTTAAAATTTCTATTATTAAACTATTATGGTACAGAAACTGGTACAGAGAACCAATTTTACTGGTATAGTACCTATTCATCACTAATTCAATAGAAATCATCTCAGAAATGAAACCCAAGAATTCAGGCCTAATACCGAAATTCAGATCTCTCTTGCCTTCTAATCAGCAATAACTAATGCATCCTTGCCATGACTGATAGCATCATTTAATCTGTTTGTTCAGAAGTACCAATTATCCTCACTGGGTACTGAACTCATTAATTAGAGCCACAGCCCTGTGTTTTTGTAACAGATTGTTTATTTGTGCTGGTTTATTGTGCTGTTTATTAACTGGTGTGTACCAGTTGAGCACACTGGTATCTATTGACCCACCATCTACTGGTTATAGTGGTAATTATTGTCTTTTATTTTTAAATAAAAGTGTTTTCTATCAAATGTTGTATAATATATGAATAAAATTATAAATGCAACACTTTTGTTTTTGCCCCCATTTTTCATGAGCTGAACTCAAAGATCTAAGACTTTCCTATGTACACAAAAGGGCTATTTCTCTCAAATATTGTTCACAAATCTGTCTAAATCTGTGTTAGTGAGCACTTCTCCTTTGCCGAGATAATCCATCCACCTCACAGGTGTGGCATATCAAGATGCTGATTAGACAGTATGATTATTGCACAGGTGTGCCTTAGGCTGGCCACAATAAAAGGCCACTCTAAAATGTGCAGTTTTACTGTCTTGGGGGGGTCTGGGGGTCTGGGGGGGTCATGGATGAATGGCACAACAATGGGCCTAAGGATCTCGTCATGGTATCTCTGTGATCTGACGTGATAAACACATTTATGTGTTTAATGCAGAATAAGGCATTCAAAATGCCATCAATAAAATGCACCTGTGTTCGTTGTCCATAAAATACGCCTGCCCATACCATAACCCCACCGCCACCATGGGCAACTCGATCCACAACGTTGACATCAGCAAACCGCTCACCCACACAACGCCATACACGCTATCTGCCATCTGCCCTGTACAGTGAAAACCAGGATTCATCCGTGAAGAGAACACCTATCCAAAGTGCCAAACGCCATCAAATGTGAGCATTTGCCCACTCAAGTCGATTACGACGACGAACTGCAGTCAGGTCGAGACCCCGATGAGGACGACGAGCATGCAGATGACCCCCACCCGGACCCCCCCCCCCCCCCCCCCCCCCCCCATACAGTAAAACTGCACATTTTAGAGTGGCCCTTTATTGTGGCCAGCCTAAGGCACACCTGTGCAATAATCATGCTGTCTAATCAGCATCTTGATATGCCACACCTGTGAGGTGGATGGATTATCTTGGCAAAGGAGAAGTGCTCTTTGAAAGTTAGATCTTTGAGCAAAAACAAAAGTGTTGCGTTTTTCATTTTGTTCATATATATATATATATATATATATATACTGTATGTATACTGTCTTTGTTGCCAACATTATTGTGTGTTAAGTATTGAGGATCTATATGGCTTTTCACACTTAAAATAGTTAATCCTGGGTCATTGTAAACCCCCGGTAAACGGAATCCTGGGTTATGTTGCTTCACATTTCACATTGCTTATAATTTACCTGGGGGCAGCCGATGTGGTGACAAATAAGGTCCTCCTCAAAATAAAATCTCTAGTAGGACCCCAAGCGATCCCATTGGCTCAAATTACTTTTAATAGGTACTTTCTTTAGTGCCTGATTACAATTCCTACAAAATCATGTTATGATAAATGCTGTTTGAACTACGTTATAATTACCATTAATGTCTGTATTAGTTAGCTTATTTACTAGCATAGCACGCATTTACACTTGCCCTACATATATTCACAATCATCTTTAATGTAATTACGTGTTAAATTAAGAGTTAAATGTCCAAATATTTCAGTTATAAAAAGAATGAAATGATGTTCATTTATTCACTTAAAGATACAATATGTAATTTTTTTCGGCGCTAGGGGTCGCTAACCTCTTACAATAACAAAGGCGTAGGTTGATGACGCAAAATTTCCTGCGGAATTATGGAACTTGTCATCAAGCTGAAGGATCTAATAATGTTTATGGATGAGTGAATACATTGATATTTTTATCATGACTGTGGTTTGAAGCAGGGCGCGATTGCTAATAAGAGACAGGTATCAGCGCCACACGCGCGTCCCCCAAGCCTCACGGATATAAAGGAATAAGGACATTTCATTTCACCAAACTACCCGCAAGTGCTGAATTAATACTCACACAGGTTAGTTTATTAGACAAATTAAACTTGTGAGGTAACGCAGCACTGTTTCTACACTATCACACTAAACTGCATTTGAGTGTGTTGAAAGTTATAATGTTATTCTATGTGTTAGTTTGGCTGTATGAAACTAGCAGTAAGCTAGATCAACATTAGAATAACATACTGATCATATTCTAACATTTCATCATCGTGAGCTGTATAACATTGATTCGTTTTATGTACATTTGCTCACCTGTCTAATAATGTACATGTAAGAGCTCTGTCAAGTCGAAGTTAGTTGCAGACGTGGAGCTCTCGGCATCTCGAAAACGGCACGCTGATATTGATCCTTGCTTTAGTTCTCCTTTTTTCCCAAAGTCTGCTTGCCATGATCCATAATGTTTGAACGAAACAACAACAACAGCGTGAGCGTGCCGCTAAACATAACGCTGTTGTCCACGTCTGTCGCCATGGTTACTATGGCAGTACGAGCGGAAACCAGGGATAACGCGGATATTACGTCAGTGACAGGCGACAAGTGAACAGGGATTCCGGGACGGCCAATTATTTAAAATTGGAATTTCTCTGAAATTAAAAATCTTTGGGAACTTTTGGGATATTGTAAGTACACAACTGCAGGAAAAATATCACACTGTGCAAGTGATTTTGGGATATTTTATTATAAAATTCTTACATATTGTACCTTTAATAAGCTATTATTAATTAATTAATTAATTAACAGTTTATCAAGTGAAAGAAACATTCGATTTGTTTTATTATGCACTATATAGTATTTTAAATGAATATTGTTCGTATGTATTTAGTATAATCATTAACTGATAGTTGATAGAGATTTGTCATGACATCGTTTCATACTGAACATTCATAAACCCTGGGTTAACGTCCTTAATTGCATATTTGCTGTGTCATTGTCACTGATTGGACAAACGCTGCATGTGATATGTTTACATAAGGCTCTAGCATTTTCATATTATATATTGCCGAGAATGCCTTTTCGGACTATAAAGGTCGGAATGAAACGTTTTCAGTCACTATTTGACATTTTTCCCCTCGAAAGCTGAAACTACTGTTTATACAATGCGCTGTTTCTGTGACTGTCCAAAGCAAGTGAATATGAGGCACGCTATTGGTTGTTGGTTGCTAAGCATTTAGTTGTAACATTCTAACATTGCATCCTTTACCCAGGGTTAAAAGCGGTATTTGAAAGCTCAGTGTGAAAAGCCCTTATGTTTGTCCTCTTTATCTATTGTGTTTTTTCTTTGATTATGTCTGCGAATGAGCGAGTGGTAACAGACAGAGAGAAAGAAAGAAAGAAAGAGTAGAAGAGGGGAAGAAAGTGTATCTGATCAGATGAAACGGGTCCTTGTCAAAAGATTCCCTGTGGCTGTGACTCTATTACAGGAACATGTGACAGAATATTTAATATCTCGACATCTCTGCTTCCAATTGAACTTGCATCATTGCCTACAAAGGGCCATATGACGGCAGGGTGAGACTGAGCTCTTTCCGTTTCACATTTGCAAACACTGTAAATCCGTATCATTGTTAGTTGAAAGGTTAGGATGCTGGGGAATTCGGCCAAGTTAAATTGATTAAGCACCAAATCTACTGGAAAACAGGCTCACATTCACTTAGGCAATAAAGAACAGATAAGCCGTCCAGGTTCATTTTAGCTTCCCATTTCTGGCTGACACGTTCTGTTCACTCTGATGGTGATGGTGTCAGAGGATCAGGTTCATCAAATATTCTGGCCAATTTTATCAGCTCATCGTCTCTCAAAGTCACTCTTCTGGCTGAAGTTTGAAGTTTTCTCTCTTCTTCATTTTGTTTTAGTTTTAAATGGAACCTATTATGCAAAATTCACTTTCAGTGTGTGTACACAACCACCCTATAAAGGTAAAAATCCACCCACTCCTCTTTTTATTAATCCACATAAATCATAAGAAGTGTCTCAGAACAAGCCGTTAGCAGATTCTAGCTTTTGTGACATCACATATGCCTAGGCCCCGGCCACGACTATTTATAGTTTAAGTTTAGTTTTATTTTATTTTATTTTTAGTTAACATTTTTCAGTGCTAGTTTTCATCTTCATATATTGTTTTAGTTGGTGAATTCGGGTGAATCAGAAATCGGAAACCTTTGCACTGAGCTACAAAACCCAAAGACAGTGTCAGATGTAGGATTGAATTTTCCAAATAAAATATCTAATTTGAGCACTTGAATAATCGGTCAACATTAATGATAGCTCCATCAGATCACTGTGCAGTGAGAACATAGGATCTTAATGTGCAAGTGAAATTGTATCTTATTGGATTTTTATAACTTTTAATCATAATGTTTTGATTTACATTTCACTTTTGACTTGGAAATTATCAAACCGTCTGAGAAAGACCTGATACTGTACATCACAGACTATTTATCAAAACATTAAAACATCATGTTCAAGGATTTGTGCATAACCTAATCAATATTCATAAGCCTTCACACTTTTGTGACATCACAACATGTGCACATGCAGTCTAAAACACGTGAGGAACATTAATGCCTGGTGCTCTTGCGCAAATTAATCTGAAAATAAAGAGAGAAAGTTAAGCAATCGATCAAACATGGCAAAACACAAATACTTAACAGTGTTGAGATGAATTTGCCAATGCGTGCCTTATGAACGCATATCTAATATGTATGAAGTCATTAGCTGACAAAAACTCCTGCAGGAGAAAGATGAAAGCTGCTTCGTGGTTTTCACCATCTCACGTGTACATCAGCACATGCACAGGCGATCTTCAAAACACTATATGTGAAGAAAACAAGCCAGGCATGTATGTCTCTACCTGTTAGTCTGTTTCAGTCAGATTTACATTTTCAATCGGTCATTAAACTAGTGCCCCAAGCCAGGGGTTGCCATGGCAACAAAACAGGCATTCCAGCACCTGCTGCCAGCCCTGTTCCCCGAGCAACCCATGAAATCAGCATCTGCACTTCTGTTTTTGTTTCAAAAGAAGAGACTCATTTCTCTCACAACTTCTCTAGACTGTGGAATAAAGCCCTTGAGAATGATGCAAAACGATGCTCCAATCAAGTGTTTACTCTCGGCGCCGTCACTATAAACATGATGAAACATCAGCAGGCTTCAGAAATCTCAAATGCGCTCGTGGAACAAAAGCTTACATCACCTTGAAGCGTTTGAGAACAGACTGCTATGTGATGCCCGTTGAACATTTTCATTAACTGTTGTTAAATGAGCATAAAACATGACATATAGGCTATTATGTAATGCAACGTGAACTGATACTTAAGCTCAGAAGAAATGCCTGCAGCCTTCATTCCTTCATATTGAATATGTAATTTTTTATTTCCTTTATGTGTAATTACATGATATGTGTTCATATCACATTATTGTACAAAGATGTCCAGTGATTAATCATTAACATTTTGCAATCATTTTCCCAGAATAGAAATAAATAGATTAAATAAATAAATAAATAAATAGAATAGAATAGAATAGAATAGAATAGAATAGAATAGAATAGAATAGAATAGAATAGAATAGAATGAAATGTTCTATGGATACACTGATACAGAAATTCAGGCCAATATGAATGAATAAAATGCCATACTATTTTGTCTAAATAAATAAAAAAAGACTTAAATCAGTTATTTTTAAATGCTAAAACTATAAAGTGAATCTCAACATATTATATTAAAAGTACCTGGTATCAAAAGTAGTGAAAAATGGTACAGTAACAGTATGAAAACATTATGAAAATGGGATTCATTTTGAGGTTTGAAAAAGATTACATTTAACTGTGTTATTTGATTATTATTGTTTTTAAAGATTAACTATATAAGAAAATTAGATGATGGCAAAAGTAATCTAAAGGAGAAATGAGCATGGACAATTAAATATCCAAATGATATTTTTCCTTTCATGTAATAAAAACAGCCTCGTCCTACATTATAATGTTTTGTTTATTGGTTTAAATATCTTTTGATTATTTAAATTTGTACACAAATTCTAGATCCCATCTCTTTCTATTTAGTTCCCGAACCTAGTTATGTTAGATGCTGACCCAGCAAACCTAATGGAGAGTCAGCTGGACAAACACTTTTATATTGAAGAGCCTTTGGGGCTATTTACTATGGGGCTATTTACAGTATTTATTTACTGGTTATTGTTTTACTGTTGAGCTGGTTTTATTTCACTGGCGTTGTTGTTGTCATCACTGTTGTGCTGTGATGTTCAGTGCTTTTATTTGTACTAAATGCTGTTTGTTGCCACCGTAATTGACCGTTATTAAGGTTTATGTGTTAAGTGTTGATGGTCTGTGTATCTTTTTTTTAAAAGCTTCGTTTTGTTGCAAGATTCCAAGTTACAGTAGCTTTGTAGGACAATTAAACAATGCATCATATTGATTTAGCTATTTCTGGTTTTATATTTTCACTACTGTATGTTTTTTTAGCTAGTTACTTGGGTCAAAAATCTTTGCATCATGTTGCCCTGATATGTTCCAATGTGAACTGATTTGTTTCACATTACCAATTCAAATCTGTTTTGATTTATTTGTGACTGTTTCTGCTGACTGAGACAGCTACCTTTCATTTGGTTCTGTTAGCAAACAAAGATTTGTTAGACAGATGAGCGAAATAATGGAGTGTTGAATCTAGAGACGACGCCTACAGGGTCATCCACGGCGGGGCTCTCTTAGATCATCCTGCCATTGAGCTGTGATTCACCACTCAGAGGGAAATCATTCAGTTTCATTATATGTGCTATTAAACATGACCAGCTAACATGGCCAGTACGCTGTCATTTATATGGTAAAACTCCCTCAGGAGAGACAATCATACGGGATTATTGTTGTTCTAATGCGTATTTGTATGTACTTTTCACACACGTTTTCACAGTGACACAATGAGTCACTCACATTTCCTAGTATCTCTTCAAGAAATACGGATAGCCAAATATTCCTAAATGGTCTCAACATAGAACGGTAGATTTAAGGCCATGTCCACACTAATACGTTTTCTTCTGAAAACGTATATTTTTCTCTCCGCTTTGGCCTTCCGTCCACACTGAGACGGCTTTGAAAACGCACTCTAAGTGTGTGCATAGAACTAAATCCCTAGTACTGACAAGCACAATCCCTTGTTCTCATATTATATGATGAATAGACTTGTGAACACTGTATTTTTCACTCAGGTGTTTATGGGGAGTATATAAAGCTTTTCAACTCACATCCGATCATCATCATGGCCACGGCGAAGATCTTCTCCCCATCTGTGGTTGGAGCAATGTTTCCAAAGCCAATACTGGTCAGGCTGGTCATGGTGAAGTACAGAGACGTGATGTAGACAGAATCTTTTGTAGGTCCGCCTTCCCATCTTCCTGCACTGGCGTTGAAGCGGTAGGGTGACCCAATGGTGTCACCCAGCATATAAAGCCAACTGTCCGTACGTATTGTGTTACGATCCTCGTCAATGACTTCATAGTCTCCAATGCTGTACCAGATGCAGGCCAGCCAATGGGCCGCCAATCCAAACACGCAAACCAGCAAAACCAAAACAGCAGCTCCATACTCAATGTAGTGATCTAGTTTACGAGCCACCCGGCCCAGACGCAACAGCCGAACCACCTTCAGTGAACTAAACAAACTACTGATACCCTGAGGGAGAGAAAGAGACATAGAGAAAATTAAATGTACAGTATAATCGTTTAAATGTGTTATCCATCCACCTATCAAATTATAAACATAAAAGGCCAAAGCAATTCTACAGACTCCTTTTCTTTTCTTCAGTCAAAATAAAGTTCATTGTCTCTCTCATAGCACAAATTCTCTGCATTTATAAATATGTACAGGCGTCTGCCAAGCCAGCCTTCTGAAATCAACAACACAGAGAGCTGAAACAGAACCTGAGCAGCCAGAACAAAGAGCTCCTCAGATCTGTACAAACACGCTGGAATATATCCATAAATAACCAAAGTGTACTATTTTTTTCAAAAAAACAAAACAAAAAAGTGTACTTGTGTGTTGTCAGAGTATGCTTTTTCCCTCTTATTCCTATTTTGGTCTTCTTATTTCTTGACACCAGAGTTACTGCAATCATTATTCTGAGGAACAGAGCAGGAAATTTGGCTGAACTATTCCTTTATATTTTATAATCCTTAACTGTGTGAAGTATTAATGTGTGTTCATGAATAAATCTGCTTATTTGAGAGCACTGCACACCAATCAAACAAAATACTATACACACAAGGGCATCATTACACACTATAGCTGAAAAGTAGGGACTTGTTGTGGGGGAATGGCCACAACTATTAAATATGTATAATGTCTGCCTTAAATATTCAAGCCAAAATCACCCTGTAATTCTGGCCTTTGTGTGTATTTTTTAATCAAAGACTTTTTCAGATTCTTTTCTTTTCACTTAAAATGATTTTGTCAGTTCTCTACGAACAGACACTGAAAAAGAAATGAGGCACTATCTTTTTAGCCAGTTTGCTGTACTCAAAAATGAAAAAGGATATTTTGGATAATTTGGACTGCTGCTTTGTGATACTACTGTAATTCAGGTCAATGGCCATGAATTCTTTATTAAAGTGTTAGTTCACCCAAAAATGTTAATTCTGACATTTTTCCTTACACTCATGTCTTTCCAAACATGCTGTAATTTTCTTATATAACTTTTAATGCAGTTTTTATGCTTACAGCAACAGTTCATAGTCAGAAAATGTAGTCCAATAATAGCTTTGCATTAATTACAGACAGAAATGTAACATTTTATTCATTGATAATCTTTCCCTCAGTGAATCTTTAACTTGAGAACCGCTGAATACTGATCACTGAATCAGTTAGTTGAACTCAAGAAACAGATCAGTGAATAAACTATTCTTTTAAGCCAATTCCTTTCAGTGAAATGGTTATTTGGGTCTCAAATTGTTTTCAGACTGATTAAATCATGAGTTCAATGATCCAGTTTTATTAACTACTTGTAATTTGGTGTGTTCTTCGCACAATTTTTTTTGAATGACTTCCGATGACCTGAAATATAGTGCACAAGAAGCATGGACTACTTTTATTGTGCATTTTTGGCTTTTTGGAGCTTAACCAATGAGGTCACTATAAAGTATTATCTGAAAAAGAGCAATGCAAATATGTTTATAAAATGTATGAAAATTCTCCATTTGTGTTCCAGTGCAAATCATACCAGCAAATGGGTTTTTGATCAATAAATAATATCAGTATTTCTATTTCTGGGTGAATTACTCCATTACATACCGATCAACAAATCCACGGAGTTACTATCAGACACATGCACACAGACAATACAGTTTAATACACATCAAGCAAATGTTTAAATGACAAAAATTCATATGAAAAATAAAATTCTCTAGACTGATTTGTATAGAAACATGAAATAATAATAGGGTAACTTCTAAAACTGTTTTTTGGTTTACATCAATGTCTGATTGATGCCCTTAGGCACAGCATATCAATCAAATGCTGAGTTTTGAGATGAAAGGCCTACTTGAGTGACAGCTCGATGATTCCAGTTCTTCATTCGCCCACAACAAACACAGGCAGTGCAAGGGACATGCAAAAAGAAAGAGGGATGAGGAGGGAGGAAAAAACAAAAACAAAAGAAAGTGACAATGGTCAACAGAAGAATACAATAACAGTCAGTGCAAACAAAAGCATGGCGCTTTGAATCCAGAGTGAAAAAGCTGAGCCTGGACTGTTAGTGAGATCACAGGCATCGCAGACATTAATAATCAAGCTTCCGCTGCTTAGGCATAAAGACAAAGTGAAACGATGACAGATGTATCTGTGAAATCATATGAGGGTTATGCAACATAAGATAATTATGCAAACAAAAGTTTTGAAATGAAACACCTGAGGAGGATTTAGATTATTAAAAACCACACAGCTCTCCCTGTAGGCCATAACAATATGCACCTGTACCAGATGATGGAACAGAGAGATGTGTGTGCAAGTATGCTTGGTCCTTGTGTTTGTGAAAAAGGGAAAAAGAAATATTGGTTGCATTCCAATTTGCATTCTTTTATTCTCTAAAAGTATGTCATTTGCTGATGAGATTGTGCACAGTTTTGTGTATGTATGCCATAGTGTGTGTTACAGTAGTTTGAAAAAAACATGGATGCACACTTCCCATCCAAGTAATTTCAGCATATGATTATGCACTAATGCTGCCTTTAGGTTATGTCGGAATAATGATGTATTTATGAGATGAACGCTACAATGTCATAATTACCAATAAGAAGCTGTGGATTTTCTTCAGAAGTTGACTTTCCAAGTTTGGGGGCAAGGTAATTAAAGAATTATGGTGGAAAGCTCGTTGATATTGTTCATAATACCTCAATGAAGAATAGTGATAAAGCTTGGAAGACAATGCTGCTCATTGAGGCATTTTAAGAGGATGACAGCCAGGCTTGTGAGACAAAACTAAATATTAAATTCTATCATTACCTGTAGCAGCACTAAAAACATATACTATTAGTGCCTGTTAAGGTTCACCTCAGTGTGAACTTTAGTTTACCAGTCGTTTCCTCCGCTGTTTCAATACAAATCAGCCAGAAAGCAAACACCAGAAAGCGTGCATTATTCTCCATCAGAAATTCGTCACCTTGGGATCTAATTCGCCTTGTGTTGCATAACTCTCTAAGGATGCCGTTATTTATGGTAGTGCTCTGTTCTTTGGGCTGATTCTGCTGAGCTCAAAGCCCGGCAGCATGCGCAGACAGATCTGATGAGCTTGATGTAGCTGATCATGGTAAACTGGTGCTGACAGCCCCTCTGAAAAGCCATATGCCCAGGGGCAAGATGAAAGCTCGGATCCTGCGTGTGTGTGCGTGCGTGCAACAGTGAAAGTGGGAGGGAAGAGCGTCTGAGTGGGTGAATGTGCTGGTATCATATTCATTTGTAACTTGAGTTAGATTGTGTGTGTAAGTGTGAGTTGCGTTTAAGAGGTCTGGTATACATTGCCAGAGAGAAGTCTGTTGTTTTCAACGGAAGGTCCAGTTATGATATTTTGACTTTCACAATTTTCATTTTTAGGTGAACTCCCTTTAAGAACAAACAATTGTTGAATGCTGTGGAATGCAGGTGTGGGGTGTGACGGCAGTTAACATTAGGCAGAAAGATTGCGCTCATCCTCTGTGCAGTTGCGGAAATTGATTGTGAGTTTAATTAAATGCAGACAGACAGCTCACTTTAAATCGTTATATGGTCAGAGATTGATCGAGAGCAAAAGCTTCATCCTAGTACTCAGACTCCAACCTCACCACCACAGCGAATCACGCACCAGTCCCCAACTTTACCATACCATCACCCGTATTTAGCGAGCGAAAGAGAGAGAGAGACATAAAGAGAATTAAAGTGAGAGAGGCGCACCAATAAAGATCTACCTTCTACTCAAAAGCACTCATATGCTTTAAATAAAAATTCAAAGTGTAAATATGATAGCATGGAAAAGAACTCTTAGCCCATGATCAATGAAAAGGTTTGTGTGCTCCGCTCTCACGCATCCCGATCAATATTAATTAGCACCAAAGATTTGCTCCATCACAAGCTCAAATATTATCCCTCATACAAAGTACTCAGACAAATGATTAGTTTAATGTTGCAGGGCTGTTATACTGCCAGTTGTCAAGATATACACAGGTTTAATAGCTATTCTGAACAGGTGTTTTGAGGTAAATATGGGAAAAAGCATGTTGCGAGTCTCATCTCAGAAGAGTGCCTACATACAAACACTTTTGGATATAGTTTTGTTAATTTGTTGCCGTCCTTTCCCTTGGTGCATTTCAAATCAAAACGAAGGACACAAGTGGACCCTAGGTAGCAACTTATTAAGATCTCCCCTAGATTATTGAATTGTAACATCAATGCTATAGGTTTTCTCTGTAATGAGAGCCAGCAAGATTGCCCAATGCTTTTCTTCAGTTTTTCCTTTCTAAGGGGCATTATTCATGTCTATTACCAGGCCCACATGGGACAATGTTCTCCACTTCCCCTGTCCATTGCGTGTTTGTTTATTGTTAAATATTCAGATATATCTGATAATGCATTCAGGTACCCATACAGTGTGTAGTACTCCCAGCCCCATTTTATCACATTTAATTAAAGCCATTCAGCTAATCAAATCAGCACAGAAATTCTGTGCATAAAGGCCACAGATATTAAGCAAAATCTTAAATGTAATTAAAGACTTATTATTAAAGAAATAAAAGGGTTGTTTATAAAATTGAGTAACACACATTAAATGTGGTACAAGCAATTACTTGTATGTACTTCCTATTTGGATCTGTAGTGAACATCAATATTGTGTCAAAGTTCAATTGTTGGGCTGTTGGCTTGGGCAGTGTGTGTGGACCAAGACACTGATCTGAGATCAGTTTTACTGTTTAACTGCAAGTAGACTACATCAAAAACAGAGCAGATGCTACACAGAGTCTGAAGACATCTCAAAACAAGCAATTAGCATAATGAGTTTAAAGGTGATGTTCATATTTTTTTCCCTTAATTTTATAATATCATCCCAACTTAGTATCGGGACAACTATAAACAAGCTATTTATAGACAGATTTACCCCCAAAAAACATCCACACTGGCGCTATCAATGAATTGCTGTGTTTGTTTGAGCGTCCAGACCAGCCCACAGCAACATTTTAGACACTTATTGACTCATGCGACTGTATTATAATCCTTTAGCTTTTGCTTTTTACCTCTGCCTATTGTATTTAGGCTTCAAAATTCACAAAAATTTGCAACATTTGCAACATCCAAAAACCAATGGAATTTTTTCCTTTTTGTACAGGGAATCAGGGTGATGCTAACTTCCAGGTTGGCCTACAAAAAAAATGTCACCCTTGAAGCACTCTATAATTGTTAGTTGTTTGTCTGTCCAATGGCAGCAAGAGGGAGAAACCAGTTTGCAGACAGTTATTTTTTAAATGCACTGTGGCGCTAACAGAGCAAAAATGATGAATTTCACCTTTACTATTTTTGTAATATCCGAAAAATATTCTTTAAGTTTACTTGCAAACTCCTTGACCTGACATATCTTACATAAACTACATGTTCCTGCCTCTGAAATTATTGCAGTGTGCTGCTTTATTTAAACACTTCCTATATACACTGTTAGACTTTTCTGTAATTTCTACAGTTATTTACTTTAAATCCCCCAGTATTATACTGCTATTTCTCTTTACAGTAAATAACTGTGATTCCAATTGCATCATGGGAATTTTCTGTGACGTCTAACACCACATACAGAGACTTACTGTATTTTTTAAATTTGCTGTATACTACTGTATTTGACGTAACTGCCTCTCTGGCTGGCACCATTCCACCGTGCTTTTTATTTCCTAATTTTTGCCTTACACCACGTGTCTACAACGCTATAATAGCCAGAGGCTGTCTATATTGGACACATTGAAGCGACCGGACCTTTAAATGCAAACCTGTTTATCCCTTGTAAGAACTAGTGCGAGCGCTTGGACTCGTATCGGACTACGTCTGAAATATAACGGCCGCGGCGCATCACTACACTGTCTGGGATTTGTCGTGTCGCGTCAGACTGTGACAGACATCCAGTGTAGGTAATGGGGTCTGTCTTTTGTTGGATCGCGACGTTCGTGTCTGGCCCGGGGAAGAGACGGAATTCACTTCACCGAGAGAGAGAGAGATCAGCAAGCAAGGTAAAAAAAAAAAAAAAAAAAAAAAACATTCTGTGTATGTTGACAGGATTGTGCCCAGTTTATCGTATTTTATAACGTTAACGTTAGCCTAACGTTACTCGTCGTCAACATGGCGGTAACGAACTTTACCATGGTAAACTGAGCTAACGTTTCATTTTACACACTTTGTTAGATTATTGAATTGTCGAGTTAAAATATGCCAACGAGCAACGCGTTTACATTAACAATAAATGTGAATAAACTAATGTGAAATTATGTTTATAATGTTGGCCTACTGATGAGAACCTTTATAGTTTTAGCATTAGTTTGCAAACTATACCATATTATAGTTTTTTTTTTTTTTTGGGAATTTAATATTTACTTCCATTTTTGTGTTTAAAGGCAACTGCAACAAAGCGCCAATTCGCGCCAGTGACTTAGCAAGATTCCAGAGGTAGGCCAGCCCATTTGTGATATATTTTGAGAAGTTTGCTGAAATGATTAGCATACACTATGTGAAAATTGCTTTTGAGCCACTGGTGCAGACTAGGTAGCTAACAATATCTTATAAAATCTCTATAAAATTGGCTAACTTTATATCAAATAAGTGACCTTTGCATTATGTCTAACTTTATTACACAGCAAATGAACCAATCAGAAGATGGACCATTGTCTTTGTTCAGTCTCACCAGATTAAATGTATCCAGGTAAGCACTGCAGTAAAACTCTCACTAAGACCAAATCTAGCATTCTAAACAACTTAAGTTTATATTTTTGCATTATTTTTATATTTTATTAGCCAGCGACTCTACCATTGCAGTTCCACCTGACTAGGAAGGTCCTAATATCAGCGCACAGGTGGGTTAACTACTGTAGGAAGGAGAACGATCATCACACAGTGATTTCTTGCATGTATCTTACTGTGTATTTGTCTCAAACAGGTACTCCTTCACTGCAGACAAGCTGAAATGGGCTAAAATCATCTATTTCAGTCATTCAACTTCTTTCTATTCATCTCAGCATTTTTGGACAGAATTTAGGATTTGTAAGTATTAAAATTTAATCTGGCATAATTTAATTTAGTTCTTTTGTATGCTATTTATTGACAAAAGCTGTTTACAAATATATATTCTTAAGTTTTTGTGAAAATAATAATAAAAATTAACAAAAAAGGAGGTTAAAAATAATGTGACACTAATATTCTCTCTCTCTCTCTCTCTCTCTCTCTCTCTCTCTCTCTCTCTCTCTCTCTCTCTCATATAGTTTTGGAACCGGGATCTCCTCTGAAGGACTGAGTACATATGTGTTTGTGGGCACGCATGCAGACCAGGGAACACTCTGATGTTGTCAATCAAGTTCTGAACAGGAACCAATCTTTGGAGAAGTTCATTTATTCACAAAGGTGGACAAAAACATTGTGTTGGCTTTTTAAAGATTATTTTGATGATGACTTTTACTCCTATGCTGTAGAAAAGATGGAGTAGACAGTCAGACATTGATAATAATAATAAATGTTTCTTGAGCATCAAAGAGACTTCTTTCAAAAACATTACGCCACTTAAATACTTCTTTTGGCCACCAGTGTACATGAATCCAACACATTTTTGGAAATAAGTGAAATTATTTTTAAGGTGGGGTTATGTGTCTTGTATTGTGAAAAGAACTGTGTTTTGTCCTGTTTTGGACATTTCCTTTTTGAATGCTTAAAAATGTATTTATATTCTGCAGTTTTATGAATGTAATGGTTGATATTTCATTATAATACTTGTATAAGCTAAACAACCAATGACTCTACATTCATTTAGTCAAATGCTAATGTTTTGTTTATGATTTTATGTATGTTTTCAAAAATGTTTGCAGTGAAGGACAGCACATAATGTGTTAATTTAACACGTTTACACATCTTTGTGCTAACCTCTCTGACATATTTACTTTGTTAAAATCATTAACACAATGAATGAGTTAAAATTAACACAAAAAATGTTGTCTCTAAACTTACCCATTAATGTGTAAAAATTTCACACATCATTTCCAGCATTGGCATGTTTATTTTGTGATATATATGAAATGTTTTAAATAAAAAAATGGTATTTTGTGATAACTTTGTCTAATTGGTTTGTATGAAAGTAGTACTTATGTAGGATAAAAATAAAATTAATCATATATCAAAATTATCAAATCTAATTTATATTTAGTACAAATAAAAATAATTACAGTAGTGTACTGATTAGCTTAGTTTTTACAGTAATGCACTGTACTGATTAGCTTCGTTTTTACAGTAATGCACTGTATTACACAAAACTGAAATACGGTTTGGTACTGTAACTCTTAATTACAGTAACTTACTGGCAACAGTGTTGCCAGTAAGTTACTGTAAAAAACCCTTGAAAAGTCTAACAGTGTATATCTTCTTGCTTTAAACATTGTGAGAAACAAGTACTTCAGCATACTGGAAAACCAGAGCAAAAACAATGCCATAACTCATCACACAGACATACTGATTCGATCACTGATTAATCCTTTTTCATGTTTGTGTGTGTATATGCAAATAAATTTGTCATACTGACCTCATCCACGTTCTCAAAGGCATTGATGACATCATAAGGCAGGCAGGACAACAGGTCAATCACAAACCAGGTTTTCAAGTAATTCATGCGAATCAGTTTCGGGTCTGATATCACTTCCCCGGCTGGGCCCACAAACGTGGTGTGGAAATTTAGTACAATGTCCACCAGAAAGATCACATCCACAATGCTGTCCACAACCAGCCAGGTGACGTTGTTTTGCTTGGTTTTGAACGAGACATTGTAGGGGACCATGATGGCGGTGTAGAAGGTGAGAATGAGGATGACCCAGTCCCAGGTGGTCTTAAAGGCACAGTAGTGCAGGATGATGTGAGGGGGGGTCTTGGGTGTCTCTTGTTTATACTGGGGGAGGATATCTGAGCCCAGCTGGAGAACCTGCATGAGAGAGAGAGAGAGAGAGAGAGGCAGTGGACTCGTTTATATGAGCGGAGAGGAAGAGGAATGACCTGTCTTGGCTGTAATGCCTAGTACAGGAGACTCGCCTCTAAGAAAAATCACATCCTGTAAAACATCTCATCTCATCTCTTCTGTTTAACAAATACCAATGAAGCCTTGTCACTGACTAAAATTGATTTTGAATGGACATTTTGTATAAACCTTGCTAGAATAAATGTTAAGATTATATATTATTGAAGAAAAAATGGAAACATACTATGTAAAAAAAAAAAAAATATGTACAGTTACCTTCCTTTCATTCAAATTAAACAATGTTGAATAAAAATGTGGATTTTTTTAACTGTAAAATGTAGGTTACATGAAGCATTTCAATCAATATATTATATTATATCATTCCATTTAAATAATTGTAATACATTTTTAACATTTACTTACCGGTAATATGAATTTAACCATTTCAATTTTTCTGCAATACTTTATTAGTACATGGATCTCTTCAATACTTAATTCTGATTGGTCAATCATGGTATTGAGCTGTGAAATATTTTTGAATAATGACTGTTGTCAAAGGCAAACATATACTTCTGACCAGTAACAGTATGTTACACAGCTGTGGTCATTTTCAGTCTCTCTGCAATCTCTATATTTAAGATAATAAAATCATTTAAATTCAAATTAATATTTCATATCCATTCATTCATTCATTCAAGTGGCTATGCAATACACCAGTCTTTTCTTCTTTTACTCATTTACTGAATATAATTGGCTGGGGCAGATTATATAGTCATTTTAAATTGCTCATATTAAATTGTATATTTATTGTCTACCTTTTATGTGATAATAGTATAATTAGCCCCGCCTAGAATAGAATTAGGTCTAGAATTTTATTATTTCTTCACATTTGGTGGCATTTTGGCCCCAATACTGTTAATTCTTGACCCTGGTTTGTAAACTATTCAAAAACACCCCACATATCTGATTAATCTCCCTACAGTAGGAGTGTGTGTACTGAAAGCAGACAGTGTGAGACGAAATACATCCTAGTGTTAGTTTGATCTTTTACACTGATGGACGCGAACACATGCTGACACACACCAAAATCACTCACAGGCGTAAAATGAAATGTATCGGTCTGATGTGCACACACAGATGTACCTCTGCAAGGCGCGAGTGCTTATGTACATTCTCTCCTTTATGTACGGTGGGCTGCAGTTGCTGCAGGACCCCCCGACTGCTGGTCAGAGCCCTGGTCAGACGAGCAAACTTCCCCCAGCCTGAACACAGAAATAACACAGTTAACATTCACTCACAAATACACTGATACACACTCAAAATACATATGAACAACACGTACCTTTGGAGGAGTCATCTTCGATTGGCTGTTTGAATGCTGTGATGTCACTAAACGTACACAGGAAGAGCACTACCTTCTCCTGTTCGTTTCGTATAGGTGCTATTTTCACAAAAAACCATACCGGCGTTCCTGGAAAAACACACCCGCGTACATTTAAACATGTTGTAAATGAGTGACAGATAACATGTCAGAAAAAAATTTCTATTGAAGTAAAAACTGTCTTGGCTCTGTTTTACACCTTTATGCATATTCATTAATAGATTAGCATCACAAATGTATGCACCAGAATTGCTGTGTCCCTGCTCCTAGTTCTCACAGCTCAGTTGTGTGTGTCTGTATGTGCGTAATGCTCACGGTTTTTCTTGTACATCAAGATCTCAAATGAGTTCATCTCATAGTTATCGAAAGTCAGCCGAACTTTTTCAGATGTGTCCTTATCTGTGAGCTCTCCGTACATGAAGCTGAAAGAGAAAACAAATACAAATCACAATCAGAGTTTTCATTCAGGTTTTGATGTTGTGTAACTATTGTATAATTTACTCGTGTTATTCCAAATGTAGTTTGATCATGGTAAACTGACTTTGTACCTTTTGTGGAACACAAAAGTAGAACTTTAGCAGAATGGTCATGCTGCTTAAAATAGAACTGAACTGTGACCAGGGGTGGTCAAACTTTTGAGTATTTGGATTACCATTTGAGTATAGTGAACTCAAAAGTGACAAAAGTGCCATAATAATAGTCCATATGAATTGTGTGATTTATTGCAAGTCTTCTAAAGCCAAAACGAGAGAATCGTTGACAGCATATGGTCAGATGGACTAAATTTCTCATTTTGTGTTCCACAGAAGAAAGAAAGTGACATGGGTTTGGAACAACCTGAGAGTGAGTAAATGGTCAAACATTCATTTATTTATTTTTTTTTTTCATGTTTGATCTCTGAGATTTTACAAGTGAATTAATGGGTGGGTCAGTCTGTTGCTTAATTGATCTGTTGATTATGATGGGCAGATAAAATCAAAGGTTTACTGAAAACAAGTTCAGCTTTGCTTTACTGTGATGACAGAAGCAAAGAGGAAGGGATGAGAGGTTCAAGAGACTCCACAAATGTGTCTTTCTTTGAGGCATCTGAAACTGTGACTCTAATGAGCTTGTCTTGTGTTTGGCATATCAGGGAAATGTCAGTTCAAAGCTTGCTGGCTCAATAACTAAACTACAACTCTCCAGAAGACAGCCAATTTCACAGATACAATTCTATTTCTGACATTTAGCACCTGCAACATAGAAAATAGTGGCTCATGTAACAGAATGCATACTTACAGGTTAATTAATATGTTATTAGACTGTGCTTATTCTACCCCATTCAAGTCAGTAACATTTTTTTAACCGTTTTAAAAGAAGTCTGTTATGCTCACCAAGGTTACATTTATTTGATCAAAAATACATTAAAAACAGTATTATTGTGAAATAGTAGTACAATTTAAAATGACTTTTTTTGTATTTCAATATATTTCAAAATGTAATTTATTTCTGTAGTGGCAAAGCTGAATTTTCAGCATCACTACTCCTTCAGAAATCATTCTAATATTGTGGAAATCATTTGGTGCACAAGAAATAGTTCTTAATATTATCAGTTTAATTATGATTTTTTTGTGTGGAAACTGTGATACATTTTTCAGGGTGGTTTGATGAATAGACATTTCAAAAGAACAGCATTTATTTGAAATAGAAATATTTTGTAACATTACAAATGTGTCACTTGTGAACAATTGAATGCATTCTTGCTGTATAAAAGTAATTTTTCTTCTTTTCTGCTGAAAAATATTTATTTCACACTCTTACTTCCCCAATTTCCACACATAGGGTGTAGGGTTGTACTCTATACTGTACTGTATTGTATTGCATATTGTAATACAATATTGCACTGTTCCTATACTGGTTGTATTGTAGGCATACTTCATTACAAACATTATTCTACTATCTTGTACATTGTGTTATCCAATACTACTGTAAATCTTCAAATTCAAGTGCAATCCTACATGAACTGTCTCTACCTTCCTCTCTTTTATAGAGAAAATATCATCAATATGATTTGATAAAAACTAGTACATGAAACCATCATTAAGCTCTGCGTGAAGTCTAATACCTGCAAGTGCTGCTTTTCTGCATGACCTCAGCACGGTGGTAGCCGGACAGCTTACAAAAGCCATCATTACTGTAAACGATGGGCCAGTCTACGATCTGGGCATTCCCCAGCACAAAATTTGTGTCTGTGGAAAGAGCACAGGAGGGTATGGGGAGAAAGCAGGTGAGAGGAACCAGGCACAAGGTCAACAGTAAGAAAGCAAGGGGTCAGCCAATGTCACATGAGGCAGGATGAGTGGACAGTGTCACGGCAGCCGAAAGCCACTGATCTGACATGTTTATGACAACACTGAGTATTTCAGCTTTATTTTATTGGTCTGTGCCTGAGATGGTTCTGCACAGTACGTGTTGCCTTAGCACATAAAACACTGCCACATTATACTACAGCCCCATTCAAAATACAATGACAAGTTTATCTCGAAATCCTCCTTCTGAGATCCCTTGTCCACATACAGTTCCCTGCTGTAGGTTTTTTTTTCTTTTCTTTTTTTTCTTGTTAAGGTGAACAGAAAGGAACATAAATATAGCCTCAGCCTCAAACAGCCCACAAACAACCCACAGACTATTGTGATCCATAGTGCATAAAAAATGTAAAAGATCTGCCTAAAAACATTGAGTTCAAATATAATTGATGATGACTCATCTGTCATTAATGGAAGTCATAGCGGATAGGTTTGTACAAGTCTAAGAAATATCTAATTGCTGGTGAATTTGCCAAAGTTTGCGGGGTTGTAGCATCAAAACTTTTAAAGATATTCAAAGAATTTAGTTTGAGACACTTATAAGCAAGTAAATGAGATATGCTTGATCACACCTGCATATTCGACCTAAACTTCCACTGTTACATCAGTTTTTAAATACTTATGTCTCACCAAAATAAACAGATGTGTTATATCATACACAGTTTGCCTTTCCTGTGTGTCTTTTGGCTGTACAGTTATGAACTAGCTTATGTTTTATTCTACTGTTCAAAAGTTTCAGTAAGATTTTATTTTGGGGGGTGGGGGGTTTAATACTTTTATTCAGCAAGTACACATTAAAATGATCAAAAGTAGCAGTAAACACATTACAAAATGCTACAAAAGATTTATATTTCAAATAAATGCTGTTTTTTACTTTCTATTCATCAAATGATCCTGAAAATGTAGCATGGTTTGCGCATTTTCACGTTTTTAACATTGATAATATTAAGAAATGTTTCTTGAGCACCAAATCATCATATTAGAATGATTTCTGAAGGATCATGTGACACTGAAGACTGGAGTAATGATGCTGAAAATTCAGCTTTGCCATCACAGGAATAAATTACATTTTAAAATATATTAAAATAGAAAACAGTTATTTTATATTGAAATAATATTTCACAATATTACTGTTTCACTGTATTTTGGATCAAATAAATGCAGCCTTGTAGAGTATAAGAGACTTCTTTCAAAAAAAAATTAAAAATCTTACCCCAAACTTTTGAACGGCAGTGTATATAGAACCAAAATTCTGGCTGAACAGAATTAAATTATCTGATACCCATAATACTGTGAGAAAGTGGCTAAAACACACATTTTGAAACCCTCAGTATCTTCACAAAACTTTCAAACGCTCTGCTATGTCTCTTTTATGTCTTTTCATGGTCCAGATGCACTACGGGAGTCTTTGCAGAGACAGTTTCTGCTATTCAAGGTTGTCGCCGTCAATCCCAATTATACGCCAACTTTTACGTCTGAGTGTATTTTCCAAAAGTCTGTGTTGAAAAGAAAACTCTCTGTGCCAGGGTCCTCTGTAGTGGGTTTCATTTCTGTAACCTTGCTTTAACCTTTCCTGTGATGTCTGTCAATGTTAGTGTGTTAGTGGCTAGCTTGTTAAGCAGGCTATCAAGCTGATTAGCTGACAGTAGTGGTTTAGCCACTGCTGAGTAAGCCAGTAGCACTTTTAACAAATGTATCTCAAAGCTTGAGCAAGCTCACGGTAACACTATACAACTTGTAATCCGATATAAGAGAATTAAAAACATCTAGTCAGTTACAAATGAGGGCCAGTGAAGACCCTTACAGTATTTAAAAGCAAGAAATTGACTTAAAGCGTTGTCCTTTGTAATATGAAGACTGTAAACAGTCTCATGACTTTCTTCAGTCTTTATCAATATATCTACATTGCATTTCATGTGATCAGTGTCACAAATTTGCTTTATTGATTACTTACACTGTAAAATCTTTTTTTATTTTAGTAAACTTAACATACTGTGTTCATCCAATTGATTTGTCCAATGTATTTGAAATGACAATTTAAAAAGTTTTTTGTAAGTTAAGCTCAAAAAGTATGCAAAAAAGAAACAAAATATTGAGTTTAGATGTTTTTACAGTATAGAAATGGTTTAGACAGCATTCATAAAAATCATAAAACTATATTTCAAGTTAAAATTTTGAATTCCAGATTTTGACCCCAACTGTACAGTATATCAACACTAAAATGAACTCATATATTGTCAAATAAAATAGAACAAAATAAAATAAAACATGCAATCAGCTCTAGTACTTTTTTTCATTCTAAAATACGTCCTTTGCCTCATTCAGACGTAACATGAATGGCAACATTTTTCACTTTGACTGCACATATGACAAACACACAGACAACATTTGATCTTTCTATGGCTAATGCTTGTAGAGGGTAAATGTGAGATGAGTAAATGTCCTAACAAACAGAAAATGGAGGGGCAGCATCGGAATAAGAAGTGAAGGATAAATCAGGTCCATGATATCAATTCATGTAAGAGCATGGTGGTGGATTTGCCACAGAGCACAGTTCTCCTCTACTGAGCATAAACACGGGAAGTGCACTCCACACTGAAACAAACACGCACACGTGGACTCACACGCACCACTATGAAGGAAAAAAAAAACGTTCCATGCCAACATTTGTTATTTTACAGCAAGTGCTGTCAGCGCTAAATGAGGACCAGGGAGCAACATCTGCATTGTTACTTTCACCACAACTAAGCAGCTTTTAAATATCAACAGCACTGTTTAACCACAAAAGAGTTCAATCAAGCTTATCATTATAGAATTCAGACTATCGGTTTGTAAATTAACAGAAATTGGTATAGAACAATATTTAATGTCAAATGGGAAGTAGAAGGGGGAAAGAGAGAGAAAAAGAGGGAGGGAGGGAAAGATAGAAAGAGAGAGGGAGAGAGATAATGTAGGGATGGAAGAGGTTAAAGCACAAGTATTCTGCTCAGTGAGGTTTATACCTGTGTGTCTATGTGATAATGTCCAAACTGGAAGTTAAAGAAAACAGAAAAAGAGTTAAAATAATACAAACACACCAGAAGGTAGAGGAATTTGTCCTCCTGTTCTTCTCCAAGACGGCCATAACCCTATATGACCAAGCAGGTCATATACAGACATCAATGTTTGTAGAATATTAAAAGTCCTACTTAAATGAGAAGTACATATTTTCAGTATTTTTGAAAGCAGAATACAAGTTTAGAGATCTCTGAACTGTTAAGTGCTCAAGTGGATGGGGCAGATGAGGTGTCCACTGGGCATTTGTGGACAGCTGAGGTTCAGTCAGCTTTAAATGGACATAATGCATGTTTTTGTATATAATGGAACTTCATAAATAAGAAAAGTGGCCCTGATGGATAAACATCAATAAAAGAGATCTTTGATTCTATTTTAAGGACCTTACAGTAGGGTGCAAAAATGCGATAGTGCTGGTGAAGATCCTCAGACAGTTTTCAACCTTTCAGCACTCTTAAATATTAATTGCTATTAAATATTAATCTAACCTAAACTTGTTCTCTTTCCCACAAAGCTTCCTGATGGAAGGATGAATGAGAACAACTCAAATGGGTAAAGGCTGTCACGCAGAGAATACAGAATAATATCTTCCAGCAGCCCATTACTCTTTTTAAAGATTTGTATAATTTGTATAATATACAAATCTATTTGATATAGTGAGATATTTATGTTTATAGCCTATATAAGAAATCTAGAAAAAATAGGACTTAGGCTAAATATATATTTAATGTTTGTACGAAAAATAAATAAATAAATTTGCTATTTTAAAACGTATTCACTACAGAATTCACCTGCATGTTGCCAGACACATTTAACTTTTTAGAGTGTATTTATGGTACAGTATATTGTCAAAAGTAGCCCACGTTGTCTTTATGTAAAGGTCTATTCTAAGTCTCTTGTTTATTTACCCAAAGTTTTCGCTTGCTTTCTTTTTATCTGCGACACTACCGCTGATATTCTTTCTGTATGTGCGCTGTATTGGATGTGGAGGTGCGTCTTACCGTTAGACCGTCGGACAATATTTTCCAGAAAAGTGTTTTGTGGGGCCACCAGTCCTCTGCGTCCCCCGGCCATCACGGCGGGTCATGCGCTCCAGTGTGTGCCCGGACCGGTCAACATGAAGTACCCGCACACGTCTCCGGTGAGTCCGTCGTCCACATGCCGCTGCCGCATCCAGTGATGTGTGGACCCGGGGCTCTCCTCACGCACTCTTCTCTCCTCCACCCCATTGATTCTCCACCATCGGCTTAATCTGCGAAACAGCGCCATCTATTGCTTTACATGTGAAGCAGCAGGTGTTCCAATGTGAATCAATAGATGGCGCTGATTCGCTAGAATTTGCAATGCGTAATAACATCCACTATCTTTCCAATCTCTTAACGCCACCTGCTGGTGGATAGTTTTGCAAATATTTTTATGTCTTTGAATTTTTTTTTCTTTGTCAATTAGGCTAAATGAACGAAAAGTCGAGGAAGAGACGATAATTATTCGTTCACTTAACAAATCTAATTTAATTTAAAAAAAAAGGCCTATAGGCCTAGGATTATAACATCGTCATCATCACAACAATTTAGATTACAGTAACAATAAATGTGTATCAAAACATAATTCACTTACATTGACGTTACATAAATAAAAAAAATGTTATCCTCTTTCTGCCAATGTTAGCAGGGTTGAACGTTTATCTTATCAATGAGAGAAGCTGTAAATCTTCACAAATCTTAATGACTTTCCTCATTCTCAGTATCTATATCATATCTAATCAGATTCGAGATATGCACTCCTGATCCTCAAACACGCATGGTGACAAAGCATGGTTATATAGGCTATTGGTTGCCTATAACTGTTGAAATAGAATAATTGGCACTGAAATTTAAGTTTTTAGTCGGAACTCATTTATTGCCAGTGTAAAAAAACCCGATATATTTTCTAGTTTACTGGACATTTTGTGTAACAAATACTTAAGAAATGTGAATTGAATTGTGAATTTAAACTACATCCATGTTAGACCAACAGAATTCCCCCCAAATGTTGTCACAGTCAAACACAGCTGTCTGAACAAATTTGAACAATATTGCTGAAATGTTAAGGGTTTGTGAGTTCCCAGCATGCACTGCAGCATGAATAAATTATGTGATTACTGTTATAGGATTATTGTTTGCTCTTTGCTGACATTTTTTAAAGAAAACTTGTTGTTTTGTCATTATTGTTAGTTATTTGTTGTATTGTGATGTTAAGAGCGTATCTTTTTTACATTTATTGATTGTCATAGTTTTGAAGGTTTTTGTGTCAAGTGTTTGCACATAGCATATTTCACTTAACATCATATCTGTATATCCTAATATACAGTATAAATTGTTGAACAAGACAACTCTGATCTGTAGTTGCCTTCTATGTATTTATATTGCCAAAAGAAAGAAGTGTAACTTTTTAAGACAATAGTTAAGAGAACTTAAAAATCTGAATGCATCAAGTTGTGTTGAATTTAATTAATTTTACAGTGTATTCTAAAACAGATTTAGGAACAAAGAATAGTACCTTTTAAAACTACTCTGCAAAGCCTTTCCAATATCCACTTTTCACAGTCTATTGACCAACTGATGGACCATCAGTTTTATGAACATCTTTCTTCTTTTTAATGAATTTCTGTTTTGTTTTTTGTTATATCATCCTAAACATAGAACTATAGGACTATAGACTTAGTCAATGTTATACCAATAAAATCCTTGATAAATGACAGGACAGATCTATAATAATAAATCCCATCTACCTTGAAACATGCAAACTAACAGGAGGCGTGTCTGCGATATTGAGGAAGATTACAGTCATATCCCAGAGCAGGAGTCACTAAACGTTTGGACAGTTTAGTTTCAGAACTGCTCTTTACTCCAGACGGCTCAAAGCAGAGAAGTGGATGATTCTTTCCATCATGGGAATAAAAGATAGAACTTTCTCTTCCTTTGCACAGATTATGATCCTGGCCCTTCTAGCATGCATGTGTTCAGCAGGTATTTAATAACTCTTGATATTCTGCCACTATTCTTTCAATTTAATGCATAAAGCTTCCTTAGATTATTATCCTGACACTTTATTGATGGTATTTTAGAAATGGGGTGATTTCACTTTTTTCGAGAAGTTAATCTGTCAAGGAGCATATTGAGACAGTTCTTTTTTTTTTTTCTTTTTTTTTTTACTCCAAATCATCCAATGCAATTTAGGAAATGCATTTACAGAAATGTATTTGTCACTCCAAAATTGTGCTTCCATGTGAACGAGTCCAGTTTGTCCATGTGTGTCAGTGGCTTATAAGGGTTTGTTTTGTTTCTGCAGTTGAGTCTGGTCCCCTGTATTGTGCTGATTCATCCCCCTCACCTAGCACTCCAGTTTCTGGTAAGGGAATCTACAAGAATCTTATAAATAAACATCTAGGCTTGGTTTCAGTGTATAAATTGTCTTATTATCCTTCTCACAGTCCATTCTCTGCGGCCAGCTGATGTGGATGTGGTCTCTGCTCTGGTTTTGTCGGATGTGGAGAGGTAAGTCAACATTTATCACAAGTGCATTAAAATATCAGTTAAGCTTCATTGGAACTGAGGCAGATTTGTAAGCTTGAAAGGAGATTAACATAGATCAGCACTTTAGTTTAACTAAAGATGACCCATTTAATAACTAATTTGAGGTAATTCTCTGAATTTAATAGAACGTTAGCTAAAAGTTAAGCACACTGTTTGCTGCTGTCATAGTCCTTCCCACATTCTCTATTGTTAAACTGTCAATTTTTTTTGTTATTTCATATAATATATAAAAATTATTAAAACTACACTCTTAGGAAAAAAAGGTTCAGTGGGTTTTCTAGGGTTCTTGACTTGATTTTAAAGAACCCTTTATGTCAAAAAGCTTCTATATAAGTTGAAATCCTTAAAATAATCCTTTCATATTTAACATGTTATTTAATTATTTTTAGTGATAAAGTATGTTTACGGGCTGTTTCATTCATAAAATTTAATCAAAATAAAACTAAATCCATAAAATGATCCCATGATGGGAACCTCTAAAAGGTTTATATGAAGTGCCCGACTGAACCCTTTAAGGTTCTATAACCTTTTCTTCTAAGAGTTTATAACATATTTTTATACAACAAACTTTCTTTCATTCATTCAGTGCTATTATAATGCCAGCTAAAATTATTAAATTGGGTGTTTTTTTATGACAGATCTGATGAAACCAGAGCCCTGAACATGTTATCTGGTAAGGCTTCAGTCTTATAAAAATAAACAAATAATATCTTTACAGAACCTGCATTAAGTTTTGTACTCAAATTGCATTAGAATGTTATTATTGAATTTGGTTACACTTTATTTTGATGGTCCACTTTAGACTATAAGTTTGCAGCTACATTTCAACTAACTCTCAGTAGAGTATTAGTAGACTGTAAGGTTAGGTGTTTGGGTTCTGGTTAGAATATGTAGTTGAATAGTAGAAGTTGGTATGTAGTTGCAAATGTACTTATAGTCAGTAGAATGTCTGTTGGGGGAGTATCAAAATAAAGTGTTTTGCAAATATTAAGCAGATAGTCTTTTAATGTAGTTGATATGTAGATGCATAGTTACTTTTAGTAGAATGTCTAATGTGAACAGTCGTATAAAAAGTATATTCCTGAATTTTCTCTCTTCCCATTTTTTTTTGTTTGTTTTTTTGTTACTGAGTAACATATCGATTGCCCTTCACACATTTTTGTGTGATTTTCAGGTTTGATTAAACCAGATCTCTGTAGAAAGGTTTCAGAAAGATTTAGTCTGAGTCCTTGAAATGAAAGTCAAGGCCAGGGGAGAGATACACACAACCATCTGAACAAATGTTCATTTTCTGAGATATGATAAATGATATATACAGGATCGCTTTTAGCAAAGTATTTCTCTAAAAGTAAAAAATAAAAACCTTTTATTACAAGGAACCTAACAGGAAGTCTTTCAAACATGTCCCTAATCTCAATCAAATGTGATAATATTGTCTTATTTTAGCATGCACACTTAAGTACTTTGTTTTGGATTGATTCAGTTGGCGTGGTTCTATTGGTCTGTTTACTACGGTTTGTGATAGGGTTATCAGCATGTCTATTCTGATGTCCTCTGGAAGACCTCTGAAGATTGCAGATTTATTTATTTCGTTGTTTATTTCGCTATGTCCTTTAATGTTTCTGTAAATTTATCTTGAGGAGATAAGGTTTATTTGTATAATTAGTCTAATAATGTGAATAATTTCTCAATGTTTGTCATGAAAATGGCTAACTGATCAAAGATGGAACGAAAGAACGGAAAACAGAACTGTACAGATAACTGATAGTCAAGTCAATAAAGTAGCACTGACGCATGCTAAGCACAGATGTTTATGTGTGCATGTGAGGAGATGGTGATATAATGATACTTTGCCGGTATCTCAAAGAGACAAAGAAGGCTTCAATAATTAACTTTCAAGATACAAAATAACATCTTTTCACTTTCTGCCTTAGAAATATTGTTCACCTTTAACCCTGATGTGTCAGCTGTTCTACCTGACATAAGGTAATGTAGAAAGGAATTAATATTCACAAATTAATGACAGACCCTAAATTTTTTATGTATGTTTACATATATATGTCTTTGTGTGACAGGAGTTTAAACATTTTGGAGTCTCTCAGCCCCACTCAGGTAAACATCCTCTACTGAACAAACAGTCAAACCTTTACAAAAGTCGGCCGCTGATGTGCGTTATGTATTTCTGTGTGTGATAAGACTTTCCAGTGATACGGACATTGCCATCGTTGATATTTACTTTAGTTCTGTAATGACAACTCTCAAAGAGATTGGCGTGGTAATGGATATGGCAATGTTAATGTATTTGGTCTTGGTCTTGGCGGTATAGATCTGCTACACTGCTGCTGTTGCAGAGCAAGTCCTGAGAAATTCACAGACATGCTTCTGTAAGCATGTAAGATATTCTGCTGCTGCACATAAATGTAACATACATGAAATAACCACCGCAGCAGATCTGCACAGGTGGAGCTGGGGAAGGTGGAGGGTTTCTGAAAGCACGCTGTAGACTTGCAAACACTATCAGAATTTGAATGTTGAGACGCAGCTCATTGGCCGCTTATGCAACAGCAACCAATCAGCTGCGCTATGTAGATAACAATGTGATCGCTACCAAATCGAGTTGAGGACCTATCAGCCTGCGCCATCTAGAGTTTCATGCCAGAACTTGGTATTCACTGTCACTATATGGTTATGTGACACAAGGATGAGTAGATGCTGGATCTAGTTGCAGCAGCAAAACTTTAATAAACAATAAATAACAAAACAAAATAACAAACACTCAGGAAACAATCAAACTAATATACTGTAGACGTAAAAATGGACAAGGGACTAAACTAAACAGTGAGTATACTGAGACTAAATTAGTGAATTGACAAGAGGCAGGTGGACACAATAGATTGCTAAGGTAATAAACAACTAGGAAACTAAGGAAGACAAAATAAATTCAGGAACTGGGAACACATAAAACTAAACCAAAACAGAACATAAACCTGACAAGTAAAAGATATTCACAGCTAGAGTGAGAACAAAAATGGGGATTGACAGACATTGATTATTTGTTCATACGAAGAGAAGGTGCACAGGGTCATCCAAATACAATAACGCCACACTTGACACTAAAATAATGCAATAAACATTATAATAACATAAACAACATAATATGAAACATAAAACCCTAATGCAGGTAATTAATAACAAAAATAGAAAGACTTATTTAAACAAAATGTAAAATGTTCGGAGGTAATTGTGAGAATGTCAGTTTACGTTTTTTCACTGTAATGTTTGTTCATCATTTTGAGAGAACCTTGCCAGAACGTTAACCAAATGTCTGAGAACGTTCTCTTTCAGATAGACTGTTAGTCTAAGTGTGTTAGTGTTGGGGATGTGTCTGCAGGCTGCATTGTTACGTGACAAGTGACTTTTTACACTCTAAACAAAAATGGTGCTAAATAGCACTAAAAGTGGTTCATTGGCTTGTAATCACAGGGGAACCACTTTAAGTGCCATATAGCACCTACCTTTGTCAAATGGTGCTATGTAGAATCATAAGAGGTGCCATATAGCACCTTAACCACCCCAAAGAACCGCTGAAGAACCAAACTGGGCTTAACAGGTTCTTTAAATGGTAGTGGTGCTATATAGCACCTTAACCACCGCAAAGAACCCCTGAAGAAACGCTGAAGAACCATTTTTTTTAGTGTGTATGAGTGAGTCATTAATCATTCACTCAACTGAATTTTTCAAATTCATTCGGGATAGAAATACCACTAGTAGTGGTGGTATGGAAATAGACAAAGTAACTGTCAATATTGTGTCTAACTTTTTTCTTTTTCTTTTTTTTTTTTTAACTGTTGTATAAAAGCAATATCAAAACATTCTTTATATAAACATGGTGAGGTACATACTCATGTATTATATTTAAACAATGAGCAATCAGAGTCATTACCATCAAATGTTTTGTCATTCTCTCTCAGTGGAAGCTGCTCCTTCTGCTTATACCAGTTGATGAGCTCTTTGCGTGTACAGTCCAGGTCAGACATTTCACCACAAATCCGATCAACCTCGATAGCATATCACATGGGACATAATACACAATCAAACTCCAGCTATAATTCTGTATCATTCTGTGTTTATGCTTAGGGCTTCAGTGAAAACTTTAATGCAACAGTGAATAGAGTGGAGCAAACACTGGACTCTCTTCATAAGAAGGTGAAGATTGAAACAAAAGTTTGAATCAGTTTACAATTAATAGAGTTTGTTTATAACAGCTTTCTCTCTTCTCTAGTTGAAACATACACTGGTTCATGTTGTTGTTTGGAGTGGACTGTCAGGTGAATCACATGATCGGTCAGTATTAGAGAACATTCTTTAAAACCAAATTCTGATGATATTCTGTGGTGAACAGTTTTATTTTATAAGGTGCTTATGTTTTTAGAGTCTGTAAGTTCCACTGTGAGGAAGGATATGATGAAAACAGACGCAGGCTGGATACAATAGTGCTTATGGCTTCATTGCAGGTATGCACAACGTGTATGCAAAACACACACACACTTGTATATGTGTGATTTTTGCATATCTACTGTATACAAAAATATTTTGACATGATCAAACATTATGTGCTTTAAACAGGAATCAGTCGGTGCTCTTCTTGAGAAAAGAGGCTGGTTCAGCGATCGGGAGGATTTCAGCGTAATGCTTCAGTCCAGTCCAGTGCACATCGATCTGTCAGACCCAGTGAGTCTGTAACACTCAGAGATCATTTTGAACAGGCCACTAGATAGATAGATAGATAGATAGATAGATAGATAGATAGATAGATAGATAGATAGATAGATAGATAGATAGATAGATAGATAGATAGATAGATAGATTTAAATTGGTATAAAACTACAAAAAATTTATTTATATTGGTATTATATTGCACATGTATAGCATCAAAAACATTTGTAAAGGTCAGAACCAGTAATAATTCAATTTATTCATTTATTTAAAGTGCACTTGATATTTTAGTTGCACTTGAGGAAACTGAATAACCAAAAATGACTAAATATTCTAGTGATTCACTGAGTCAGACTTGTATGTATGCTATTTGTATTTGATTCGATTTGCCTTTTTAAAAACCACAGAAATGACTCACGCAGTGCCATAAACAAGCCCACTGTAGCAGTTTTGTATGGATAAATTGGCCCATTATTAAGCACAGTTGTTCTTTTTTGTTGTATTTTCAGATGAATGCCTTTACGTCCGACTCCTCACGTGACATAAGCATGTTGGCTTTACAACTCTGGACTAATTTGGTAAGTTTACTATTAATGCAAGCAACGCATTTGTACACTATTCCTGTAGATGTAGAGGTGAAATCCAGGACACCTTACTTTGAAGTGATAAATATCCTGATGTGACTGATAACAGACTGATAATCAGCTCTCGATGATAAGTATTAAACTGAAACTTATTCAACCTTGAAAACCATCTCGAGCCACTTATCTAATCTTGCCTTTATATGAGGAAGAACTGGAGCCTTTGTTCTAACCAATCCTAATTATGTTCTTTCCAGCTACAGCCAATGACCGACAAGACTGAGATGGATGGGCGGGGCACAGTCACCATTCCATGTCCAACTGAGGTGACACAGATATTTGATTTATGACATCTTCATAAAGCAAATTGCTGTTTCAGAGTGTTACAAAAAAAAGTTCTCTGTACTTTCCAAAGTCTATGTTTTACGCAAGTTTTAGTCCATCATTTGTGAAAAGAGTATTACACAACTGTGTATTTCAGTACCATCTCATTTGTACATCACTTGTAGCACTGATGTTGTTCAATATGTGTGTGAGTTAGTGACGTTTATAAGTCTGAACGTTCATTTTTTTCTCTCTAAACAGCCAGAAACATGCACATGTTCTTTACTAAACCTGTTGTTCTGTCCTCCTAGGAAAAGCCGTTTTTGCGAACACAGAAAAACTCAAACTTGGCAGAGCTCAGAATCTCACAACCAGAGGATCCCTCTCCACTTCTCGACCCAGTGAGTCCATTCTCACCATAAGCTCACCCTGTTGCGTTGACGTATATGTCTCACTTGTGCTGCATCTGACCTTTCAGGTGATGGGGAGTGAGCTCATCTGTGAGGACAGGTCTCCATCTTCCAGCATCCCTACCTCAGGTAAACAGGGATCTAACACTTTGAACATTTTTCTTAGAATTATGGGAGTTTTTTAAGCTCCTTTCTGTATGTCTCTTCTGTAGTCCATGCCCTACGGCCAGCCGACATCAAAGTGGTGGCAGCGATTGGTGATTCTTTGACGGTGATTATACATATATTCACAAATACACTACCGTTCAAAAGTTTGGGGTTGGTAAGATTTTTTTAAAATCTTTTTGAAGAAAAAAAGTGTGTTATGTTCACCAAAGCTGCATTTACTTGTTAAAAAATGCAGTGAAAACAGTAATATTGTGAAATATTATTATGTATATATTATAAAATGTATTTTATTTCTGTGATGGCAAAGGTGAATTTCCAGCATCATTACTCCAGTCTTCAGTGTCACATGATCCTTCAGAAATCATTCTAAGATGCTGATTTGGTGCTCAAGAAACATTTCTCATTATTTCCAATAGTGAAAACAGTTGTGGAAAGTTCGAAACATTGAGACTTTTTAGAAAGGTCAATAGAACAGCTTTTATTTGACATGAAAATATTTTGTAACATAATAAATGTCACTTAAACGCATTGTTGCTAAGTAAAAGTATTAAAGTGTGCATGAAAAGAAGTTACGATCGATTGTAGGGCGGGACTTGATTTTGTCCATCGGGAATAGATTGGTGTGGAGATGTGAGTGACAGACAGGATGTCCAGTGAACACATCATCAGAAAAGAGATGAGATGGCATTGCTGGAGGGAGGGGAAATTATATTGATGAAAGATTATGAGGGCACATCCATTTAAAAAAATGATGAGCACGGATAAATAATATATAATAAATACTGCAATATTCCATAAAAAAAGAACTGTCCATATCGATTTCCTGGTGACTTCAATAAAAAAAAATCTTACTGACCCCAAGATTTTGAACCATAGAGTAAATGCTACTTTTGTACTTTTTGTACTTTTGTGCAGTTTTGTGATGTCATTTCTTTTGCCCAAAAAAACAGGCAGCGAATGGGGTGGGTGCTGCACAAAACAACCTCCTAGGTGTGATGACGGAGTATCGCGGCCTGTCATGGTGGTGAGTGTCAATCCTGATCATAATGTAAACCATCAGTTTAGTGCAGACAAATGATGCTGGTTTAGGCTGCGTTTACTCATGGCATTAACATGCGATCTGTAACCGGATGATGTCCTCATACACATTGAAAAGACAAAAACGCGTTTCTGATCGGAATGTAATCTGATCAGTGTGCCCTGGTCCAGAGGTAGTCGAGGACGCATGGATCGTTGGTCGGATCTCAGTGTAATGTAAACGCAATCTAGCCATCATCTCTGCATTCACAGGTCGACGTCATATAAATCCCCGCCAACTCTCTCTGAAGGCTGTTGGAAAATAATGGACGGACTCAGATTTGACAAGAAATTAAACGTATTTCAACTTGACAATAATTTAAAACTAGTTATTTATGATAATTATGATATCCTCTCTGTGTCATCTTTAATTTGAACATTATCTGAATCTGCGAGCTCCTTTCAATCATGGAATGGATCAGATATCTAACTTATATATAGAGACCACTTGATGTGAACAAATGTGAACGTGCCGTGTCCTGATTGACTGATGTGATCGCATTTTAATGCCAAGTGTTTTATCCATATGATTAGTGGGGAAAGAATCTGAATGATCAATGATCTCATGAAGCAGAAGACAGTCATGTTTCATTTTGTTCGCCTCTCTTTTATTCTCAGCATCGGCGGAGATAAGAACCTTACAACTATAACCACCTTACCAAGTATGTGCAAGCTCTCGTAGTGATACTCTTATTATTATGTAGGCTACTGCCGATTTCTGATTAATCATTGATTGGAAATGTAATAAACATTTGGACATTTTTTAATTACATAATAGCTGATCATTAGTTTATAAATAGCTGCTTTTTAATCTCTACCCTTATACTAAATAACTTGAAGTAGTCCAGGGGTGAAAGCTTGAGTTGAATGTCATGCTTGATTCCCTCCTTAACAAAGAGCAAGCCAAATGTGTTTACTTTTACTATTCTCTTTACCTTTTCCATTTTCAAGGAATCGATAGGCAAGTGAATTCGATTTTGAGTGATTATGTATATAAGATAATGTTTGTTTGTTATTTAGATATATTAAAAGTTTTCAACCCTTCACTGACTGGCTATTCCACGGGAAAAGGAGATGAGGATTCTGCACAAAGTTTTCTGAACCAAGCAGTACCAGGATCCAAAGCTGAGTGAGTTTCTCATCTTATAAACCAGTCACTGAATAAATGAATGAGTATGAATCATTTTATATTTATATATATATATATATAGATTGAAGGGTGATTTTCACAAAAATGTAGACTACTTTCTGCAAGCTTTCTTCAAGGTAAATTTAGGTGTCTTTAGAAAAAAGGACTGTAAAGAGGTTAGTAGTTGTGGGAAGGAGGAAGCAGGAACCGGCAAACATTTAACAAACTTTAATTCCAAAATAAACAAACACCAAACGAAAGTAAAAGAGGGCAGCCCCTCACGGACGACTGCCGCACACATATAAACAAAACATAACGTAAAATCCAGGCCTGGTCCTCTCTTTTCCTTCACTAACGTCGCTCCACCTTTTATGCTCCCGTTGCTCCTCTGTGAGAGATACGAGGCATGTGCGAGATTTTCTCACGGCTCTCGGCCCCGTCCTGCTTGCCACAAGGACACTTTCAGACTCCAAAAGGACTCCAAATAACCAAGTAATATATGGAGTCCATATAATTCATAAATTTATGCACAGCACACACACAAAAAAAAAAAACATTACAGAAAAAAACTTTTCCGAATTCATTGTATGTGTACAATGCAACAGCAAGAGCTTGTTTACATTTTAGGCAGGTAAGTTGCCATACCCAATAAGACCACATGGAGATGCCAAAAAAAAGAATGCACATACAAAGTTTGTTTGTGCATCAATAGTCTGTATTTCAAACAGCATGATGCGTGAGGCCATGCGCTCTTCAGAAACAATCACAGAAAATGACAAAGCTCGTGTTTTAAAGCGCAACAGACACTGGAATGAATAATTCACTGCTAACGCAACATGAGTCTCTATTCTCTCTGTCATCTCTGATGTAATAAGACTGGTTTTCTTTACATTAGCGCTATTATGGACTAATTGTTTGAATAAATTTGCTTACTGGAACATTGGACTGAAAAATGTCCTGGAGTTTCACAAACAGCTAAGCGAAATGGGGTTAAAGCCAAAGGGAAATTAACGCCTACTAGTGTTACAGGTGCTTGTGCCACAGATGCTCAATGTGATAAACCCTGACTTCTAATATCGTCTAACTGTGTGACGTAAATTATGTTAATGATGCAATTTCACCTGCTTCAGTAATTGATTTGCGCAAAATTATTTTAACGCGTTAAGAATTACAAATTAATCGCATGCGTTAACACGTTATAATAATATCATTACAATTTAAAACATTATAATATCATTACTGTCAATTAATGGCATCCTTGCTGAATAAAAAAAAGAATATATATATATATATATTTTTTATATATATATATATATATATTTTATATATATATATATATATATATATATATATATATATATATATATATAAATATATTTAAATCTTACAGACCCCAAACCTTTGAGTAAAATCCAATTTTGTCATTTTGCAGTGATTTGGTCAATCAAGCCCGTGCTGTCATTACAAGAATGAAAGAAGACTCGGTTAGTCATTTGCAAAATCTCATACATTCACACACATTTGCTTTTCTATTGTGGTTGGAAATGTTGTCATAATGTATTGAGTTAATGGTATGTTCAACCCTCAGATTTTCATTAATGTATTATTTAGTTTCCTTAAATGTTTTTTTTTTAAACTATTTTCTATCAGGTTTTACTATTCTTGTGACAGATATTTAGTCCTCACAATGTAGGCAAAACCTGACCTGCACACACAAGCATGGTGCTAAATCTGAATCTCATTCAGACTATCTGAGTATTTCTGTCTCTTTTCAGCGAATTGATTTCCAGAATGATTGGAAGATTATCACGGTCTTCATTGGAGGAAATGACCTGTGCGCCCACTGCTCTGATAGTGTACGCTGATATTAATAGAGCCGGTTTATTAATTATCAGTTTCATTAATAGATCTACAATTATATAGTATTTCTACTTCTCTTTATCATTCTCTTTCTCTATCTCTCCTCAGCGATACCATTCTCCTGATAACATTGTGAAGTATATTCGTGAGGCTTTGGACATTTTACATAATGAGGTGAGGCATTTTTGGCTTCAAAATGTAAACATGGAAATAAGGATTTAAGATTTTTTGAAAAAAATGTAAGAACAAAAATACTATGGAATTTAAAATGGAGAATAATTGTAAAAATGCGTATGTCTTTTTCAAATCTAAAGTGTCTGAAAAAATTGTTAAACACACACAATTTCTATTAATTGGGGATGCCAGATTATTGGTAGTAAACCGACACCAATCTTAAAATGTAAATCCCAGCTGCCTGTATGAGTTCAATCATGTCTTCTTCTCCAGGTCCCTCGTGCCCTGGTGAACCTAGTGGAGCTCCTGGATATAGTTCCACTGCGCCGTCTCCATCAGGACACCAGTTTAGGCTGCCCTACCTGGATAGTCAAGTGAGTTTTGCCCTACAAACAACTGGTTCTTCTGATTTCCACTAGACTCAGTTAGAATTCTTAATTTCTGAAAGTTCTGGTACTGTTCATGTTTGTCTTTCATTATTTTGCTTTGTGTTCAATTTTTTAGTATTATGTGTGGCTGTGTTCTGAAACCCAAAGATGAATCTTATGAATTCCACATGTTGCAGGAGTTTAACAAAGCCTATCAGGTACACAACTTATTACATGAAAATGAATAAAAAAAATTATGTGAACGTCTGTATATTTATTATGTTTTCATTTTGTGAAAACAGCAGTATATTTATTGTGAATGTGAGGTTTTGATTATTTATAATATAAAGCAATTATACAGCTATAAATACTTAGTAATATTATTAATGTTAATGTAACTGTGTTAAATGACCTATTAATATTGAATATATGCTGTGTTGTGTTTTATTCTCAGCGTGGTATGTGGGAGCTGGTGGAGTCTGGGCGATATGACACACATGATAACTTCACCGTGGTCTTACAGCCATTCTTCAGAAATGTGTTTCTCCCCTTGCTGGAGGTGCTGAACAATCTTATTTGAACAAACCTCAAATTGAACTAATCGTTACTACTTCTTGATCCACTTGTTCTCATTCTCTTTCTGTCATTATTTCCATGCTCTTTTAGAATGGGAAACCTGACCGTTCCTATTTCGCTCCGGACTGTTTTCATCTCAGTCAGAAAGCTCACACGCTCATGGCTCGCGCTCTCTGGAACAACTTGGTGAGTATGAGAAATAAAAATAAGAAATGCATATTTTTATTTATACAGTTCAACTGTAACAGTTGTATATACACTACATACACTACAATACTTTTTCTAAATATATTGTCATTTTACAGCATGATAATTCTCAAAATGGTTCCATTCCCTCCCTCTTTGCCCCTTTTACTCAGATGGAGCCTTTAGGTAATAAAACAGATAAGGAGGATTTTAGTGCAGGTATCCCTCTTAAATGCCCAGAAAAGGTGAGTTTACTTCTACATTTTATAACATAAAATAAACTCTATAATTCTGTCACATGGTAACACTGTTTCATAATCTTCTTTAGTCCTCCCCCTATTTGAAGACCTATCATAACAGCAATTACACATACAAAACCCCTCCTCCTACTCCTCCACCCACAACAGTAAGTCACACAAATGTATTATATGATGTTCACAAAAATATAATACTGCCTTAAAGTGATAAAAATTTATTATGAAATGATTTCTCCCTATCATTTTAGAATTGGGGAAGTGATTTCTCATGTGTGGATACAGCACCCTCTGACACTGTACCAACATCTGGTAAGAGAGAGTACAAATGTCTCTCCTCTCTGGTAAAAGAGAAAAAAATATTTTTTACCATCAAATAACTAATTAACTAACTATCTAAGGGCAAAGTAGATTAAATTAATATTCTGAGAGGTCTTCCCCTGATGATGTGTTTCTATCAGTGTTGTCTTTTGGTTTTTAATCAAAATTTAAATGTATGTAAAATTATAAAAGATGTTGTCTATAGAGCTGAAATATTTTGTTAATGAAAAGTAGCTTGAATTTATAAAATACCATGCTGTAATCTCAAAAAAAGTGAAGATAAAATAAAGATTAGTAGGTCTAAATGCAAGTAAAAGCAGAAACCGTAATTATGTGCATAGGTTTATGGATAGAGACAAGACAGGCTTTCACTGTGTACAGACACCCTGCATTGTTTATTATCTTTCTAAGTCTGAGTACCCTGCAATGTAGCTGTGTTGTATCAGGTATCCAGGATATTCACCTTATCACATTTCTTTCTCAGTTCACATGCTGCGTCCAGGTGACATTAAAGTGGTGGCGTCTCTGGGAGATTCACTCACAGTAAGTATGGATGTATGTTTGTGTATATTGCTGTGTTTTGTCATGTTGTAAACACCTCTCTCTCTCTCTCTCTCTCTCTCTCTCTCTCTCTCTCTCTCTCTCTCTCTCTCTCTCTCTCTATCTCTCTCTCTCTCTCTCTCTCTCTCTCTCTCTCTCTCTCTCTCTCTCTCTCTCTCTCTCTCTCTCTCTCTCTCTCTCTCTCTCTCTCTCTCTTTCTCTCTATCTCTCTCTGCATTTGTCAGGCTGGCTTTGGTGCAAAAGCTGAAAACCTTCTGCAGTTGGCAGATGAGGAGCGAGGAGTTTCCTGGAGGTGAGTTTGTGTCAGCCTATGCTTATGGATTTTTTTTGTTATATTCTCTGCATGTTTTCATATAAAGTGTCTATGTTTAATTTGATTGACAGCATTGGTGGGGATGATACTTTGGAAACTGTCACGACATTGCCAAGTGAGTATTTTCTTATGTAACACTTTGCCATTTTTATTGGTTGTTATTAGCAGTGTTGCTTAGTAAAAAGACTCTAATCGCTCTAAACATTAGTATCAGATTTGATTCTTGTTTAATAACATAATGATCACCAGTGCTCTGCATCATTATTTGTTATCAGACATCCTTAAGAAGTTCAATCCAAGTGTCTTCGGCTTTTCAAAAGGAAAAAGTAAAAGGCCAAATGGCTTCAACATGGCAGTGAGCGGTGCCAAAGCCAAGTGAGGAACACACATACACATATACACACAAACACAATTCACAGTATCGTCTCATCTAATGGATTCTTACTCTCTGTTCAGTAATATACCAGCACAAGTGAAGGATCTTATCACAGCTTTAAAGGAGAGCATGGTCAGTATGTTTATTTAATCTATTAAGTTGTTCTGAACCATTTTGTGGTGAATAAAAAATAAAAAAAACATACAAATGACAAAGTTTGTTGTCTTTTGCATTATATAAATACACTTCCCGTCCAAGTTGCTGTTTGAATTTAAATAGGCAAATGCTTAAGAGTCCATGATTGGATTATTATTGCAGTGATTATTATGTTTCTAGCATGTTATATATTTGGCAAAAGTTCTTCTAACCCTAATTGATGGAGTGTGTAGTTTTTCATTTCTTAAACAACTATTTTTTGAGTTTAGTCATGTTTAGAGTTTGCTTTTGATCTCCTTTTCTGTTCTGTTCATGTCTGTTTCTAGGTTGGTTTTCTTGTTGTTAATTACTAGTAGGAAGTAGGAAGACACATCATAGCTGTTTTCATCATTTGCAATGCAAGAGTCAAGCACTAGCACATCCCAAAGACTTTCAAGGAATTTAGGGCCTTCTTTCACAATTCGAGCCTGATGAATCTTGGCTTTGTCATCCTGGAATATGGCCATGATGTGTCTTCCTACATGGTTGTTTAAGAAATGAAAAACTACACACTCCATCAATTAGGATTAGAAGAACTGTTGCCAAACATATAACATGCTAGAAACATAATAATCACTGCAAAAATGATCCAATCACAGACTCTTAAGCATTTGCATATTCGAATCCAAACAGCGACTTTTTTTCGGCCGGGCAGTGTATATTTTGTATGTGCCAACCAGTTGCTGCACAAAGCAAATTCCACCAATTGTTGTGTGACAGTAACCTAATTTATTCAAATAAATGTTTTATGCCACATTACACTCTTTTTTTACAGGAAGTGGACTTTGAGAAGGATTGGAAGCTGGTGACACTGTTTATTGGGGGAAATGACCTTTGCCAGTACTGTCATGACCGGGTGAGTGGATGATTCTTAATAAAGGCTTTCATCTCCCCATCATAAATGGTTTCTTCTTATGCCATAGAACCTCAGCAGTGACCTTTAAGCAGCTAAAATGCATTCTGATATTAGCTAACAGAGATGTGCCATTGCGTCATTGCCATTGTGTTGTTTTTTAAGACCAGCAAACAACAATTCAATTTATTTTTCTGTGTTGTGTTTTTCTCTACCCAGGCTTCTCTGTCCCCTTCTAAGTACATTGGTCACATCAGAGACAGTCTGGACATGCTGTACAATGAGGTGAGAGAGATGCACATACCTGATCACATTCTTTCAATGGGTAAATCTCATGAAAACATGTCTGGCCACTGTAGAAGCTTGTTTCCAACACGGAATAAAAAATAAAAGGTAATTGCCTTTTCAGCTCGCAATTCGGATCTTATAACTCATAATTTTGAGTTTATATCTCACAACTCTGAGAAAAAAAGTCAGAATATGCAAGAAGTCAGAATATGCGATATGCAATTTCCCCCCCCCGCAATTGCGAGTTTATATCTTGCAAAATACTTTATTTCTTGTGATTCTGAGTCGGGATCAGAATATATAATAGGAAAAAAGTTAGAATATTGAGATAAAAAGTTGCATTCTTATTACTTAGAAAATAATTTTGCCTAACAAAAATAAGGCTTTTTGCACAGTGACATTATTTTCATGACAATTACACACATGTACACATATAATTAACACATTTAAAATGATGTTGTGTGTGTCTGTGTAGGTTCCCAGAGTGCTGGTCAATTTTGTGGAAATCTTAGAGATCAATGATCTACGTATAGTAAAGAGGGACACACTGGGATGCAGCCTCCTGCAAAAGTAAATCAATTAATCAATGAAATATTAAACATTCATCTGAAAACCTGTGTAAATTTCATGTTCTTATGTACACTAACAGCATTTTCATGACTGTGTGTGTGACAGGAACTTGTGTCCATGTTTTCTGAATCCCCGTGAGAACTCTCGAGAAATGAATGAAATAAAGAAGGTCAACAAAGATCTGCAGGTCTGTAGCCAATCAAGTTGTCAGTTCATTTATAACTGATCAGCTGAGTGGGCTTTGGTTTATCTTGACCTTCAATAATAAAAGTGTTGTTTTCTGTGCCAGACGGAGACTAAAAAGCTGGTGTATGGGGGACGGTATGACGGAAGACAGGACTTTACGGTGGTGCTACAGCCCTTCTTCGAGAACTCTGCTGTTCCGATGATCGAGGTTAGCTTCCTTAAAACATCTCTAACAGAGCTCATGTTTCATGAGATCACATTAACACATTTAGACATTTAAATATGTTAATAGCTATCAAACCTTGAGTCTCAGTATCAGGGCCAATGTTAACAGATGAAATGTCTCTCTCTGCTTTAGGATGGCACACCAGACCTGACTTTCTTCTCTGTGGACTGTTTTCATTTCTCTGAGCGTGGACATGCAGAGATGGCTATTTCGCTCTGGAACAACATGGTAAATACACTTACACACCCTTTATGAAAATCTCACAGAAGCTTTCCTGCATTTAACAGCACTTCTCCTGTATTGTGGTTTTAAGCTGGAGCCTATGGGGAGTAAACAAAACTACAATAATTTCACATATGACCGCAGTAAGATTCACTGTCCCACAAAGGTGAGTAAATAACCAATGGAAACTGGAAGAGAACAATAACCAATATATGATAAAATGGTCTTTCAAATAATGATTTTCCTTTGTATCTTCTCCAGGAGCATCCCTTCATTTTTACAAAAATAAACAGTGGCTCTGACGTCCCTACAACTGCCGTCCCTACAACTGCCGTTCCCACCACAGTTGCCCCGGGCACCCCTCTCCCCGCAGATTGCCCCAACGATTCTGTGCCAGCCTGGGCAGCTGCCATTCTGGCTGTAGGAGGCTTGGTGATTGGTTGGGGCATAACCTGGATGATCTTCTACTACAGAGAACGAAGGAACAGAAAGAGAAACCAGACTAACGAAATGAATGGAACGAAGTTCTAATAACTTTTTTTTAAATTGCATATATAGAGTTAATTATTTTACAACAGACTAAAAGCATTCCCCTAAAATAAATATTTTTGTATTTTTAATTAAAAGCATATATATATTTATAGTTTTAACAGGTGAGAATATTTTTTACCTCAAACCCAAACAAATTCACATACATTCTGTTTGTTTTTTGAAAGTGTTCAGATGTCAGTAAATTAATTTATTGCTGTAAATTATTTATACAACAAATAATTGTGATACTTAAACAAAAGTACATCAGTCATATTTTCATTTGAAAGTAATTGAATAATTAAATGTTTAATTTTATATTATTATTTGTTGTTTGATTGTATTATATGTATATTATAAAATGTTTACAGGGTTTTGTTTTTGACCCTGAAGTGTTTCCATAAGAAATAAAATAATTTTTTGTTAAACCAAGCCTGTATCTCACTATATCAAAACACACGTGTAATAAATATGTTTAACTGTATATTTGTAATTCTATTATTTTTGTCACTATTTGTTATTGTTACTGAAAATTAAGAATTGCAACTTCGAATATATTTTCTTTTTTGTGTGTGTTTTGTTCATCTTTTTTTTTAAATCTTCTGTTCTCCAAACTTTTGTGTTCCTTTTCTTTTCTGTTCAAGCTCATCTGGTTTGACCAAATATTAAATCAGTATCGAGTCAGTTCATGTTAAGTGACTTTCAGCTGAGTCTTTCAGTTTTTCACCAATAGACGGCAGCTTCGCCAATAGCGCAACGGAGCTTAGACTAAAGCCTAAACGAAAAGTTACGATAAATATGACTGAAATATTATAATAAAGCAAACAAAATCATTGTTTAATGTATGATAATTTTGATGCCCAGGAATGGGAAACCAATGGCTTGAAAACATGCAGTAAACAAAATGAAGCATTTTTTTTGAATTAATTATTTTTAAGAATTAAATTCCGTTTTAATCACGTTGATGGCTAAAGAAACGCACTCTTGTGCGAATCAAGCTCAATAAACTGTACAAAATATAAGTAAATAAATGAATGCCAAGTGTAATTCCCTTCCAGGTGGATTTTTATCAGAGTAGGATAAAATCCACCTGGAAGGGAAACCAAATACACAAATAGCAAGACGTTGAAGAATAGAAAATACCATTAACAATTAAGTTGCTTTCAACAGGTCAAAAGTTTGCCTTCCAACGATTAAATATTCATGAAAAGGTCATTAATATTGACGTAACTGCTTGTAACCAAGTGAATGACGTCATTGTGACCACCACCTAGCGGCCGTTGCTGGAAGCTCTGCATGCAGAACTCGGCACTGAAGATGGCGGAGGGGGAATTAAACGTCGACAGTCTCATTTCTCGTCTTCTTGAAGGTAAGATTTTTGAAAGTGAATGCATTTTAACGTTTACACAAACATACCCGGTAATTATGTATGTATCGTAATCTGTTTTTCTGTTGGTGAATAGGGAATTGTGCGCGTAAAGATAGCTTAGCTTCGCGTCTCTGCGCCCTGTTTACAAACACGGCTGTGGCCCCGGGGTTTGGTCAGCCTTTATACCAGTGCTGGGAGTTTTAGATTAGATCTAACCTTGCCTTTAGCTAGCTAGCGAAGCAGGAACGAGACGTGAGGGCCTGCAGTTTATACATCAGTTGTTCAAAGAAACCGAGTAAATGAGAGAGAGGGCAGGACGATGCAGTGTCCGCTGCGTCGTTGACTTCAGGCGAATGTAACGTTAACCGACGTAATTCTGATTCTCCATTCGACTCAACTCACACTATATTTAGTAACGTTAGCCTTAGCCTATACAACGTGACTCCTAACCTTCTCTTTATTCATTTTATAAATGTGATTTCTAAAACCCTATTGCATGTACTATGTACATCGTTACGCTATTCTCTTAGTAACATAGCACTGTTTTTTCTCTCAATAACGTTCAATTCAGTTCTTATTTTTATATTGCATTTTCCTCAGAGGACTACAATGAATCCTCCTCATAGTCAAACAATAAATATTCTCCTCATAACATTGCACTTGTATTCTTTTAATAACGTTACACTGCATTCCCTTAATGACTTTGCATTCTGTAACGCGTTACAGTGTAACAAGAACGTTACCAGGAGAATACAAAGTAGTTTCACTAAGGGAATGCAGTGTAATGTTATTAACAGAATACAAGTGCAATGTTATGCTATGAAGAGAATATTTATTGTTTGATTAAGAGGATATATTGTAGTCCTCGAGGAAATAACTGAATCCACACTATTCTTTTCATAAGGTTACACTGTATAGCCTACTATTAGTAATGTTTCCCTTTATTCCAGCTCGTCTCATCTGAATGAGCAGGTGAAGCAGTGCCCCACCAAAATATATAAACTGAATCAATAATAAATCGTAAATATTATCAGCATTATGCAACAAATACTTTTCTGTTTTTCTAGAGTAGACTATTTTAAGGGTTAGCCTAGTTCACCCAAAAATGAAACTGTTCATTTACTCACCTTTATGTCATTCCAAACCCGTAAGGTTTTTGGTCATCTTCGGCACCACAAATTAAGATATTTTTAATGAAATCTGAGTGATTTCTGTCCCTCCATTGACAGCTACGCAACTAAAAATTTTACGCTTCATAAAGAGATCGTAAAAATAATTAATATGAATCGAGTGGTTTAGTCCACATTTTCTGACAAGAAATGATCGCTTTATACGCTAAACAGATTGATTTTAGGCTTTTATTCACATATAAACATTCATCAGTTTTACAATCTCTTTATAAACTTTTTGAAGCATCAAAGTGGTAGTTGCGTAGCTGACACAAGGACAGAGTTCACTCAGATTTCATTAAAAATATCTACATTTGTGTTCCGATGATGAACGAAAGTCTTACTGGTTTGGAACAACATGAGGGTGAGTAATTGATGACAGAATTTTCATTTTTGGGGCGAACTATCCCTTTAAGTGAGCAGGATATTTAACGCATGGCTTCGCCAGGCAGGTTTCATGATACTAAGCAGACAGAAAGTGCCTTAGCCCTGCCCAGCTCTACAGCGCCTCATTGGAAAAATGAAACTGCATTGCAGTCTAATTGAGAGTAATTGGGGGCAGATTTGAGACAGCCCAGCTTACTTTTTACAATATCTTCGTAAACCTCGCTCCAGACCAAGACGATATCAGTCCGCTTCAGCTATGTGTATATTAGTCTGAATCAGGTCAGTAACTAGTTGGCATGTCTGTTCTTCCTCAACAAGGCTTATGTGGAGTATCATATCAAATTAATGAAAGTATAAATATATGGCTGCATCCGATATCGCATAGTCTCCTGAGTAAGTGCTTATTTTGAATAAGTAATTACTTCACGACCGCTAAAAAATAGGTTCTATAATCTATTTAGTATGAATGTGTGTATTAGTAATGTAATCTGGACATGCTAAATTCGCCATGGTGTCATTATCATGCGACCTACCAGCATCAGTTGCATCGCTTCACTGCCATTCACAAATCCTCTCCTGTGGCCTCATGGGATAGTAAAGTGTCCATTTTATGCACACTTCAGAATCTCGCCGCTAGTAGTAGGTCATCCTGGTACTTTCTGCCTACCCTTTATGAGTACTGTGAATTCGGACATACTACTTTTGTCACATACAGTTTTTTGCCTACTATATGGTAGGGAAGTATGCGATTTCAGATGCAGCCAACATGTGTGCTGTGCGTACTTATAGCAGTACTTAGTCCATCATAGAGCATCACCATCAGGCTGAATTACGCAAGGACACTAGACCTCTGCCAAAAGTGTGTCTGCATGTGTTCAGCAATTAGAAAATAAAGCTTACAAATTGTTTATCCTAAACTAGCGCTAAAACCCAGAATTTGCCCTCCGTACATTTACAGTCAGGAGCCGCTACTGCTGCATTCCCCTTATTACTTTGTATTCTCCTTAGTTACACTAAATACTCATCATAATGGTAAATGAACACTATATATTCTCTCCATAACATTACACTGTGTTCTCTTAGGAATGTTACACCGTATTTTCTCTTACTATACACATTAACTTTACTGTGTAACTTAACTTAAATATAAAGATTAACTTTTTTCTCAGTATGAAGTGAATAAGTTGTAAATGGAATGCTAAAGATTTGTTCTCTGTTACATTTTATCGTCTTCCGAATCTTAAAATACATTCCTTTCATAGTGTTACACTATATTATTATCAGAACATTATATACATTACATAATATTTTATTACAATCTTCTGAAATCTGGTTTATGGCTGCTTTGTTTGCTCTGTAATTGTTCCTCTACTGTAGACTGGATTGTTGGCTTTAGTGTGTGCCATGGCTTTTACTTATCTCCCTTTATAGATGCTGGAACCATTTATTATCCTGTATAGTAGATATTAGAGAGATTTTTGAGTAGTAGTAGAAAGACCAATGTTGCTGTCTCAGGGGAATTCGGTTAGGATCTACAATGGGGGTACTTCTGTCCATCTCAGTGACTTTTGTTGCTACACAAACTTCTGCTTTTCAGTTACTTTTGATAAAGGAAAGCGCCATGGATTATTGCACCATCCTGGTAACCGATATGGCTCGTGCCCGTCCATCTGTCCCAACAGCCTCCTGCTGACCCTCACTCAGCAATGCCATCTGTGGTTCTCTGTGACCCTAACGTCCCACTTCTCGGTTCCTCACACTTCGATTTTTATGGTCTCACAAACATATCTCTGTATGTTTCTCTCATGTTCCATCTGTGTCTCTCGATCACACTCCTCGATCTGTGAAGATCAGGCTGTCTGCTGACATGCCCACGGTGGTCAGAGAGGACCGTCTAATGGCTGCCCATCAGGACTTGGATAATCTTGTGAATTGCTGTAAAATGCTGTAGTGGGAAAGTGAATCAGTTTAGTCTGTCTGTGTCATTTCGTTCTTATGTATTATGTAATATTACGACCCTAACATGATGAACAAGGAATCAGAGTGAGGAATTAGTTTTAAAATTCCTCACAAATTGTAGTCGATTGCCACTTTGAACAAGTTGTTTCTAGCCATCTCCTAATCTAGCTCAGACTGGTCTGGACTGTGGTTTGTCAAACACACACACACACATACACATACACACAATCAGACTTTCCTTATGTTTAGTCATGCTGCAATAACAGGGACATTTCATCAGCTCATAGACTTTTACACACTTAAGTCTGTACAAATGGCACCATGCTTGCAATCTCATAAAGTGCTCTGCACTTTATACACGCACAGTAGTTGGGGTTACAGAATTCTTTATACACGCACAGTAGTTGGGGTTACAGAATTCTTTTCAAAGAGTCTCCAACATTTCTGGTCTGTGTGGGATATTGTGAGGGTGGACGGCCTTAAGACTAAAATGGTTAGTGCTATTATATAACCATAATCATGGCTTTAAGAAAAGAGCACAATTTTTCCTTCTCGGTGACATATACTCTCTTTGTGCTATTGTACTTTTTCCCCATACACACTTTTCTAATCTGTCATTCTCCCTGTCTCAGAGTGAATTATAGCTAGTAAGTTCTCACTTATAGTTTCTCTCCATAAAATGAAGTTCTTGGACAAACCGCTCTCCAAAATGGTTGTTTAACAATAAGACAGTCTCGACTGTCAAGGCGGGAACATTCCTGCTGAATTCCAGACACTCTCAAGATTCCCACTCACATAAACAGCAACATTCACTGAAATTATGTGAGCAGGACATGATATAAAAAAATGTTTATTAGGGGTTCAAGCACGAAGTGCTGAAACCCTATTGTAATTGTACTGATTTTTATTATTAGGGGTTCAAGCATGAAATGCTGAAACCCTATTGTTATTGTAAGGATTTTTATTATTATTATTATTTTCCCCTAAAACGCATCGTGCAGACCAAACCGTAAGAGCTGGAACCTTGAAAGTTGGCCAAATGATAGTGCTCAATTTGGGGAGAACCTATCAAAATATGGCCCAGATTGGCCAATAGGTGGTGCTATAATGACCACATTTACTAAATTGGTCATAACTCATACATAGTTTGTCCTAGAGGCTCAAATTTAGCATCACTGTGATCCCTGGCTCCAGACGAACAACATGGCTATCTCCAAATCCCGATTTGAGCAAAAAAAAAATTTATATGGCCACTTTTGTCCAAAGCCTACTTTGGCAAACTAGTCCCTGGTTTTTGGTCCAATCGGAACCAGACCAGTCTAGGACAATTCTCTGGACTCTCTAGATCAATAATTATCGAAAAAAAGTTGAACTTTTGCATTTGCCTGGCTGTAACAGGGTCATTTAGGAAAGGGGAGGGACAAAAAACACTCAAAAGCCTATACAACCTAAGGGAAAACACCAAACTTCACAAAAATCGATGGACATATGTGTCCTAACATGGTGAAGAAGCATGCCAAGTTTCGTGAAGATCGGACAATAGGTGGCGCTATAACTGGCAAAAACGTCTCTTCTTATTAGGGGTTCAAGCATGAAATGCTGAAACCCTATTGTTATTGTAAGGATTTTTATTAGGGGTTCAAGCACGAAGTGCTGAAACCCTATTGTAATTGTACTGATTTTTATTATTATTATTATTATTATTATTATTATTATTCTTCTGCCGTAAAACGCATCGTGCAGCCCAAACCATAAGAGCTGGAACCTTGAAACTTGGCCAAATGATAGTGCTCAATTTGGGGAAAACCTATCAAAATATGGCCCAGATTGGCCAATAGGTGGTGCTATAATGACCACATTTACTAAATTGGTCATAACTCCTACATAGTTTGTCCTAGAGGCTCAAATTTAGCATCACTGTGATCCCTGGCTCCAGACGAACAACCTGGCTATCTCCAAATCCCGATTTGAGCAAAAAAAAAATTTATATGGCCACTTTTGTCCAAAGCCTACTTTGGCAAACTAGTCCCTGGTTTTTGGTCCAATCGGAACCAGACCAGTCTAGGCCAATTCTCTGGACTCTCTAGATAAATAATTATCGAAAAAAAGTTGAACTTTTGCATTTGCCTGGCTGTAACAGGGTCATTTAGGAAAGTGGAGGGACAAAAAACACTCAAAAGCCTATACAACCTAAGGGAAAACACCAAACTTCACAAAAATCGATGGACATATGTGTCCTAACATGGTGAAGAAGCATGCCAAGTTTCGTGAAGATCGGACAATTTTTATTAGGGGTTCAAGCACGAAGTGCTGAAACCCTATTGTAATTGTACTGATTTTTATTATTATTATTATTAGGGGTTCAAGCACGAAGTGCTGAAACCCTATTGTTATTGTAAGGATTTTTATTAGGGGTTCAAGCACGAAGTGCTGAAACCCTATTGTAATTGTCCTGATTTTTATTATTATTTTTCTTCTGCCGTAAAACGCATCGTGCAGCCCAAACCGTAAGAGCTGGAACTTTGAAACTTTGCCATATGGTAGTACAAAAATCGAGGAGAGGTTATCAAATTATGACCTCGAATGGCCCATAGGTGGCGCTATAGCGACCAAAAGCGCGAAACTGCTCATAACTCCTAGACCGTATGTCGTAGACTCAAGTGTCTTATATCATTGGAAAGCTGGATGCCTGACGAACAAAACGTATATCTCCGATTTCATTTCCGCCATGATAGATTTTCCGCCATTTTGAATTTTGTCAAAAACCTACTTTTGCGAACTAGTCCCTGTTTTTTTGCCCGATCGGAACCAAACCAGTGCAGAAATGTTCTCTGCAGTCTGAATATCAATAATTATCGAAAAAAAGTTGAAATTTCCATTCACGGTCGCTAAGGGGCGCCCAAATGTATGTTGTGGGAGGAGCCTATTTTACTAAAACGGCTATAACTCCAGAAGTAAATGAGGTATCTTCACCAAACTCGGTACAAATGTGTAAGAGGTCAATTTGAGGTCACAGTAAAAAAACCGCGGCGAATGGCCACATGGTGGCGCTATAACATGAAAAAAACATAAAACGGCCCATAACCACCTGACCGTTAGTCCGATTGACTTGAAAATTGGTATGCAGTGTCTTGGTCCAAGGTGCCATGTATGTCTATGAGGACATTGGTGTATCTCAAAAAACATGGCCGCCATCGGCCAATGAAGTTTGAGCACCTATAAGACAAGGTTAACGGACGTCGATCGGAACGAAACTCGATGGGCATGTTCGACTCATGGCCCTAGAGGTCTGTAAGAATTTTGAAAGAAATCGGCCACTAGTTGGCGCTAACGAGTTTTTTTGGCTCTGTAATCACGTGGTGTTACACTTATCGTCATAAAATGCATATCATTTGATAGATCTGCTCATGTTCAACAACTTTGCCTCAAGAACCACTAATGTCAATCAAACCATTAATTAATTATTCATGAATATGTTAAAAACCTACTTTTGCGAACTAGTCCCTGGTTTTTCGCCCGATCGGAACCAGACCAGTCTAGGACAATTCTCTGGACTCTCTAGATCAATAATTATCGAAAAAAAGTTTAACTTTTGCATTTTTCGCATGGGTATATTGGGTCATAAAGAAAATGGGCGTGGCAAAATGCACTCAAAAGCCTATAAATCCTAAAGGAAAACTCAGAACTTCACAAAAATTGATGAGCATATGTGACATAACATGCTAAAGAAGCATGGAAATTTTTATGAAGATCGGACCATAGTTGGCGCTATAACTGTTAAAAAGCTTTAAAACCATATATTTCCTATGGTAAATTGCCTGTATTGGCTGTAAATTGTGTTTTCCATATGATCATATAATGTTTATAAAATAATCTTAAAAACCAGTGCAATACAATTCTCTGGACTCACTAGATCAATAATTGTCAGAAAAAGTTGAACTACTTCATTTGGATAGCTATAATAGGGTCACTTCAATATGTAGCCTTAAAATGAATACCATATTAAGCCAATAAGTGGTATTTTACTGCCCCCTGCTGTCATTTCATCATACTACTCCCTAATATTGTTATATAATTCATATTTAGACTTTATAAAATCATTATTTTAACATTTAACATGAAAACGAAAGTAAAACGGCATTTAGGCCACGCCCCCCCAGTACAAATTCACTCATAACTCGAAAACGGAAAGTCGTTGCGCGCTCAAATTTTTATGGTAAGGTCCTCTCCGGGCTCTTGATCGAAACGTGTCGTCGCGGGCCTCGGGAGCGCGCCCCCCCCTCGGATCGCCAGACCGCGGGACCCCCGACTTTGAACGGCCGTAGCTCCCGACCCAGACCACCCTGAACCTTGTGTGAGAGCTCGTTGGAAAGGGCCCGTCCTTGGCTAGCTTCGATTCAAATGTGGTGTAATTTGCCCTGGGCATTCCAGAGATAAAAGCCTCAAAAGACATGCCTTTGAACAGTCATAACTCCCGAACCCAATCGCCCAAAAACACCGCGATGGTCTCATTGAACAGGGCTCCTCAAGCACTATCTATGCTCTGAGGTTCAGAATTTTTCGCCTTCTGGTTCCCGAGATATAAGTGAAAAACCAAATTCCCATTCATTCATTCAAACACTTCAACTGTAAGATGTAGGCTGTAATTCCACTGTTGTCAACTAGAGGGAGCAGCAGTATTACACATAGTATTTAATCTTTTTATCAGCTTTCAGCTTTGGCCAACAAACAAATGGTTAAAGCTATTTTTTTATTTTTATTATTGGACTGATAAAATAGATCACAATGAAATATATGAAATGGTTAGACCATTAAAATATTTTTTTCACAATAACACATCCTAAAGACATTGAAAACATATTTGTGTGTGTGTGTGTGTGTGTGTGTGTGTGTGTGTGTGTGTGTGTGTGTGTGTGTGTGTGTGTGTGTGTGTGTGTGTAAGCATGCATTATTGAGTTAACATGGAAAACACTTATATTACAATAACTATTATAACACAATCATATTTTGTCAGTGTTTATCACTTCATTTGCACTGACACTTCACATAATTGCTAGTAATGTGGTAAATCACGCTAGAAACATGGTAAATCATAGTAAGTAATTGATGGTCTCATTCAACAGGGCTCCTCAAGCACTCTCTATGCTCTGAGTTTCAGAATTTTTCGCCTTCTGGTTCCCGAGATATAAGTGAAAAACCAAATTCCCATTCATTAATTCATTCAAACACTTCAACTGTAAGATGGAAGCTGTAATACCACTGTCCACTAGAGGGAGCAGCAGGATTACGCATGACCTTTTCATTAGTTTTCAGTATTGGGAAACAAACAAATGCTTTAAAAAGCAATCTTTTTTTCTTTTTTTTTTCTTTTCTTTTTTATATTATTAGATCAAAAAGGAATTCTAATAGACCAATAAATATATTTTCTCAATAACATATTCCAAAACATTAAAAACATATGTGCATTTGTGTATGTTTATTTCTGTGTGTGTGTGTGTGTGTGTGTGTGTGTGTGTGTGTGCGTGTGTGTGTGTGCGTGTGTGTGTGTGTGTGTGTGTGCGTGTGTGTGTGTGCGTGTGCGTGTGCGTGTGTGTGTGTGTGTGTGTGTAAGCATGCATTATTGAGTTAACATGGAAAAACTGGTTTGCTTTAGTCCAGAAAACTGGTGAAAATCATGAAGTTTAAAGTGAAAGTGAACTAATAAGTGGTCTTCTTCTGCCCTCTGCTGGCCATTCTACTTATTAATGAAGTCTTTTCACATGTGCTCACATTCATATTTAGACTCTAAAAATCACTTATATAACAATAACTATTATAACACAATCAGATTTTGTCAGTGTTTATCACTTCATTTGCACTGACACTTCACATAATTGCTAGAAACATGGTAAATCATAGTGAATAATACTATAATGTGGTGTATCAAGGTAAACCATGCTAGAATCCTGGCAAATCATTCTAGAACGTGGTAAATCATGGTAAACTATGCTAAAACAGGGTAAATCATGGTAAACCATGATAAACTATGGTAAATCATGTTAGAATGTGGTATATCATGGTAAATCATGCTAGAACAGGGTAAATCATGGTAAACTATGATAAATCATGATAAACTATGGTAAACCATGCTAGAATCACAGTAAACAATGGTAAATCATACTAGAATGTAGTATATCATGGTAAATCATGCTAGAATATGGTAAATCAAGGTAAACTAAGATAAAATCATGGTAAACTATGTAAATCATGCTAGAATCATAGTAAATAATACTAGAATGTGGTAAATTATTGTGGGAGGAGCCTATTTTACTAAAATGTCTATAACTCAAGAAGTAAATGAGATATCTTCACCAAACTCAGTACACATGTGTATGGGTTCAATTTGAGGTCACAGTAAACAATTTTATGGAGATCGGTCCATAGATGGCACTATAACTGCTATAAAAAGCTTTAAAACCATATATTTCCTATGGTACATTGCCTGTATTGGCTGTAAATGGTCTTTTCCATCTATTATGTCAGTGGTTACATGCTTGCTAAATAAAACTTAATAACTTTTGATGCTTTTGTGCTTAAAGGCCTTAAAGGCCTTAACTGCTTGAACCCCGATAAATGCTGCTTGCAGCTTTAATTATTATTATTATTTTCCCCTAAAACGCATCGTGCAGCCCAAACCGTAAGAGCTGGAACCTTGAAAGTTGGCCAAATGGTAGTCCTCAATTTGGGGAGAACGTATCAAAGTATGACCTCGATTGGCCCATAGGTGGCGCTATAGCGACCAAAAGCGCGAAACTGCTCATAACTCCTAGACCGTATGTCGTATACTCAAGTGTCTTATATCATTGGAAAGCTGGACGCCTGACGAACAAAACGTATATCTCCGATTTCATTTCCGCCATGATAGATTTTCCGCCATTTTGAATTTTGTCAAAAACCTACTTTTGCGAACTAGTCCCTGGTTTTTCGCCCTATCGGAACCAAACCAGTGCAGAAATGTTCTCTGGAGTCTGAATATCAATAATTATCGAAAAAAAGTTGAAATTTCCATTCACGGTCGCTAAGGGGCGCCCAAATGTATGTTGTGGGAGGGGCCTATTTTACTAAAATGGCTATAACTCCAGAAGTAAATGAGGTATCTTCACCAAACTCGGTTCACTTGTGTAAGAGGTCAATCTGAGGTCACAGTAAAAAAATTGCGGTGATTGGCCACATGGTGGCGCTATAATATGAAAAAAACATAAAACAGGCTATAACCACCTGACCGTTAGTCCGATTGACTTGAAAATTGGTATGCAGTGTCTTGGTCCAAGGTGCCATGTATGTCTATGAGGACATTGGTGTATCTCAAAAAACATGGCCGCCATCGGCCAATGAAGTTTGAGCACCTATTAGACAAGGTTAACGGAGGCCGATCGGAACGAAACTCGGTGGGCATGTTCTACTCATGGCCCTAGAGGTCTGTAAGAATTTTGAAAGAAATCGGCCACTAGTTGGCGCTAACGAGTTTTATGGCTCTGTAATCACGTGGTGTTACACTTATTGTCACAAAATGCATACCATTTGATAGATCTCCTCTTGTTGAACAACTTTGCCTCAAGAACCATTCCTGTCAATCAAACCGTTCATTAAATATTCGTAATTATGTTAAAAACCTACTTTTGCGAACTAGTCCCTGGTTTTTCGCCCGATCGGAACCAAACAAGTCTAGGACAATTCTATGGACTCTCTAGGTCAATAATTATCAAAAAAAAGTTGAACTTTTGCATTTTTCGTATGGCTATAACAGGGTCATTTAGAAAATGGGCGTGGTAAAATGCACTCAAAAGCCTATAAATCCTAAACGAAAACTCAGAACTTCACAAAAATTGATGAGCATATGTGTCATAACCTGCTAAAGAAGCATGGAAAATTTTATGGAGATCGGACCATAGTTGGCGCTATAACTGTTAAAATGCTTTAAAACCATATATTTCCTATGGTAAATTGCCTGTATTTGCTGTAAATAGTGTCTTCTATCTATTATCGTATAATGTTCATATCATAATGTTCAAAACCAGTGCAGCACAATTCTCTGAACTCTCTAGATCAATAATTATCAGAAAAAAAGTTTAACTTCTTCAAAAGGTGATTTTATATGAATATAATGACATATTAAGCCAATAAGTGGTATTTTACTGCCCCCTGCTGTCATTTCATCATACTACTCCCTAATATTGTTATAAAATTCATATTTAGACTTTATAAAATCATTATTTTAACATTTACAATCACATTTTGTCAAAACTCATCTATTGAGTATTACTATTGACAATTGTGTTACACTGAGATATGGAAATGGACGAAAGTAAATGAATGAAATGAAACGAAAGTATAACGGCATTTAAGCCACGCCCCCAAATACAAATTCATTCATAACTCGAAAACGGAAAGTCGTTGCGCGCTCAAATTTTGATGGTGAGGACCTCTCGGGGCTCTTGATCGAAACGTGTCGTCGCGGGCCTCGGGAGCGCGCCCCCCCCGCGCATCGCAAGCCCGCGGACCCCCGACTTTGAACGACCGCAACTCCCGACCCAAACCACCCCGAACCTTGTGTGAGAGCTCGTTGGAAAGGGCGCGTCCTTGGCTAGCTTCGATTCAAATGTGGTGTTATTTGCCCTGGGCATTCCAGAGATAATAGCCCGAACAGATATGCCTTATAACAGTCATAACTCCCAGCCCCAATCGCCCAAAAACACCTTGATGGTCTCATTCAACAGGGCTCCTCAAGCACTATCTATGCTCTGAGTTTCAGAATTTTTCGCCTTTTGGTTCCTGAGATATAAGTAAAAAAACAAATTCCCATTCATTCATTCAAACACTTCAACTGTAAAAAAAGCTATAATACCACTGTTGTCCACTAGAGGGAGCAGCAGGATTACGCATGATCTTTTAATTCGCTTTCAGTATTGGGAAATAAACAAATGCTTTAAGAAGCAATCTTTTTTATTACGATGTTTTTTGTTTTATTATGATATTTGTATATATTTTATTTTTTTATTATGATTATGAACGGTTTGATTGACATTAGTGATTCTTGAGGCAAAGTTGTTCAAGATGAGGAGATGAAGATATTTTCACAATATCACATCCTAAAAACATTGAGAACATATTTGTCTTTGTGTGTGTGTGTGTGTGTGTGTGTGTGTGTGTGTGTGTGTGTGTGTGTGTGTGGATGTGTTTGTGTTTGTGTGTGTGTCTGTGTGTGTAAGCATGCTTAATGGAAAGAACATGGAGAAACTGCTTTGTTTTACTGGTGGATAAAAAAGTCTTTCAAATGAAAGTGAGTCAATTAGTGGTCTTCTACTGCCCTCTGCAGGACATTCTACTTAATAAAATATTTTCATCTGTGCTTTTGCATTAGTTTTTGGACTATATAAAATTACTTGCATGAAAATCACCTATTATAACACAGTCATGTTTTGTCAAAGTTTATCACTTCATTTTTACTGAGCTCTCAGTTTGAACAATTCTGCCTCTCAGTGATTAATTTGAAATCTGAAAATGGTGTTATACAGAGGAGATTTGCAATTATCATTTTGTTACCTATCTTTTATTTTAAATATCTACATCTACAAAAAAATGTGTGTGCATGTGTGTGTTCAAGCATGGTTAGTGTATTAAGTATTATTGTTTAAGTATTATTGTTTTCATTTACATTTTAACCACCAGAAGAACACTCATTGGTTCATTCTGCTCACTAAAATATTATTTTTCATTTTTTTTTCCATTTGAAATATTGTTTAAACTTAATAAAATCATTAAAATAACATTTCAAATCATATTTTGTCTGTTTATAAATCCCACAGACTCACATTGGCTGCAATACTAATGTTTTTGTAAAACACAGACCTGATAGTCTAATCTGTGTGTATTGTGCATATATTATTGATATTATTACTATTGCAAATCATGTTATTGTAACTCATATCTTAATAGAATATTATTTGTAATTTTAATTCTTTATTTCTTAATTGTTTTTTTATGATTACTACAGATATTATCACCAAAGATATCAACTACACCTTCACTTTTAGTATTGATACGCTGCACACACAGCACAATCACACACTCACTAATGCATTCAAATAAATGTAATCTTACTGTGCTACTTTATTTGTACATGATTAGAATGAACAGAAATCTAAGACTATTTTTCTTCTTTTGTTAAAGCCATTTCAGACTCCAAGTAAGCATTATATTACTAATCATCTATTTTAAAGGTGCCATACAATTGAAAACTGTATTTATCTTGGCATAGTTGAATGATAAGAGTTCTGGACATGGAACTGACATACCGTGAGCCTCAAACACCATTGTTTCCTCCTTCATGTGTAAATCTCCTGTTTGCAAAAGACCGCTGAAAAATGAGTGAATCCCACCATAACACCGACTGTGACGTTGGAGTCAGGATCATTAATATTTATACCCCCCAAATTTGGATTTTCCAGTCAATGTTCTAGGCCAGGCAGTGTTAATGTGGACCTGCACAGCCGAATCATCAGAAGATCTGCAGGTATTGTGAAGAAGCAAGCAAGGACAATAGTGAAAATGGCAGATCATGGATATAAATGTTATGTCTGAGGCTGTGCTGCGGATCTGAGAACTTTTCATTCCCTTCCCACAAAAGAGAACTGTCAACAGGCATGGTTGATGTTTACAACAGGATACCTCACCATTTTAATTCAAAGCTGTTAGTTTGCTCTTAACGGAGGCCGATCAGAACGAAACTAGGTGGGCATGTTCGACTCGTGGCCCTAGAGGTCTGTAAGAATTTTGAAAAATCAGCCACTAGTTGACGCTAACAGGTTTTACGGCTATGTAATCACGTGATGCATATCATTTGATAGATCTCCTCATACTGAACAACTTTGCCTCAAGAACTACTGCTGTCAATCAATTTTTTCATTAAATACTTGCGATTATGTTAAAAACCTACTTTTGCGAACTAGTCCTAGGTTTTTCGCCCGATCGGAAATATACCAGTGCAGTACAATTCTCTGGAAGCTCTAGATTATTAATTATATAAAAAACTTTAACTTTACCCATTGGGTAGCCATAACAGGATCATTTAGAAAATGTGTATGGCAAAAAACACTCAAAAGCCTGTAAATCCTAAACAAAAACTCAGACAACTCACTAAACTGCCTTATGTGCTTAAAGACCCTAAATGCTTGAACCCCGCTAAATGCTGCTTGCAGCTTTAATTAGGGGTTCAAGCACGAAGTGCTGAACACCTATTGTAATTGTAAGGATTTTTATTAGGGGTTCAAGCACGAAGTGCTGAAACCCTATTGTAATTGTCCTGATTTTTATTATTATTTTTCTTCTGCCGTAAAACGCATCGTGCAGCCCAAACCGTAAGAGCTGGAACCTTGAAACTTTGCCAGATGGTAGTACAAAAATCGAGGAGAGGTTATCAAATTATGACCCCGATTGGCCCATAGGTGGCGCTATAGCAACCAAAAGCGCGAAACTGCTCAGAACTCCTAGACCGTATGTCGTAGACTCAAGTGTCTTATATCATTGGAAAGCTGGACGCCTGACGAACAAAACGTATATCTCCGATTTCATTTCCGCCATGATAGATTTTCCGCCATTTTTAATTTTGTCAAAAACCTACTTTTGCGAACTAGTCCCTGGTTTTTCGCCCGATCGGAACCAAACCAGTACAGAAATGTTCTCTAGAAACTGAAGATCAATAATTATCGAAAAAAAGTCGAAATTTCGATTCACGGACGCTAAGGGGCGCCAAAACGTACGTTGTGGGAGGGGCCTATTTTACTAAAATGGCTATAACTCCAGAAGTAAATGAGGTATCTTCACCAAACTCGGTACACATATGTATGAGCTCAATATGAGGTAACAGTAAAAAAATCGCGGCGATTTGCCACATGGTGGCGCTATAATATGAAAAAAACATAAAACAGGCTTTAACCACCTGACCGTTAGTCCGATTGACTTGAAAATTGGTATGCAGTGTCTTGGTCCAAGGTGTCATGTATGTGTATGAGGACATTGGCGTATCTAAAAAAACATGGCCGCCATCGGCCAATGAAGTTTGAGCACCTATTAGACAAGGTTAACGGAGGCCGATCGGAACGAAACTCGGTGGGCATGTTCTACTCATGGCCCTAGAGGTCTGTAAGAATTTTGAAAGAAATCGGCCACTAGTTGGCGCTAACGAGATTTATGGCTCTGTAATCACGTGGTGTTACACTTATTGTCACAAAATGGATACCATTTGATAGATCTCCTCTTGTTGAACAACTTTGCCTCAAGAACCATTGCTGTCAATCAAACCGTTCATTAAATATTCGTAATTATGTTAAAACCCTACTTTTGCGAACTAGTCCTAGGTTTTTCGCCCGATCGGAACCAAACCAGTCTAGGACAATTCTATGGACTCTCTAGGTCAATAATTATCAAAAAAAAGTTGAACTTTTGCATTTTTCGCATGGCTAACAGGGTCATTTAGAAAATGGGCGTGGTAAAATGCACTCAAAAGCCTATAAATCCTAAACGAAAACTCAGAACTTCACGAAAATTGATGAGCATATGTGTCATAACCTGCTTAAGAAGCATGGAAAATTTTATGGAGAGCGGACCATAGTTGGCGCTATAACTGTTAAAACGCTTTAAAACCATATATTTCCTATGGTAAATTGCCTGTATTTGCTGTAAATGGTGTCTTCTATCATATAATGTTCATATCATAATGTTCAAAACCAGTGCAGCACAATTCTCTGAACTCTCTAGATCAATAATTATCAGAAAAAAAGTTTAACTTCTTCAAAAGGTGATTTTATATGAATATAATGACATATTAAGCCAATAAGTGGTATTTTACTGCCCCCTGCTGTCATTTCATCATACTACTCCCTAATATTGTTATAAAATTCATATTTAGACTTTATAAAATCATTATTTGAACATTTACAATCACATTTTGTCAAAACTCATCTATTGAGTATTACTATTGACAATTGTGTTACACTGAGATATGGAAATGGACGAAAGTAAATGAATGAAATGAAACGAAAGTATAACGGCATTTAAGCCACGCCCCCAAATACAAATTCATTCATAACTCGAAAACGGAAAGTCGTTACGCGCTCAAATTTTGATGGTGAGGACCTCTCGGGGCTCTTGATCGAAACGTGTCGTCGCGGGCCTCGGGAGCGCGCCCCCCCGCACATCGCAAGCCCGCGGTCCCCCGACTTTGAACGACCGCAACTCCCGACCCAAACCACCCCGAACCTTGTGTGAGAGCTCGTTGGAAAGGGCGCGTCCTTGGCTAGCTTCGATTCAAATGTGGTGTTATTTGCCCTGGGCATTCCAGAGATAATAGCCCGAACAGATATGCCTTATAACAGTCATAACTCCCAGCCCCAATCGCCCAAAAACACCTTGATGGTCTCATTCAACAGGGCTCCTCAAGCACTATCTATGCTCTGAGTTTCAGAATTTTTCGCCTTTTGGTTCCTGAGATATAAGTAAAAAAACAAATTCCCATTCATTCATTCAAACACTTCAACTGTAAAAAAAGCTATAATACCACTGTTGTCCACTAGAGGGAGCAGCAGGATTACGCATGATCTTTTAATTCGCTTTCAGTATTGGGAAATAAACAAATGCTTTAAGAAGCAATCTTTTTTATTACGATGTTTTTTGTTTTATTATGATATTTGTATATATTTTATTTTTCTATTATGATTATGAACGGTTTGATTGACATTAGTGATTCTTGAGGCAAAGTTGTTCAAGATGAGGAGATGAAGATATTTTCACAATATCACATCATAAAAACATTGAAAACATATTTGTCTTTGTGTGTGTGTGTGTGTGTGTGTGTGTGTGTGTGTGTGTGTGTGGATGGATGTGTTTGTGTTTGTGTGTGTGTCTGTGTGTGTAAGCATGCTTAATGGAAAGAACATGGAGAAACTGCTTTGTTTTACTGGTGGATAAAAAAGTCTTTCAAATGAAAGTGAGTCAATTAGTGGTCTTCTACTGCCCTCTGCAGGACATTCTACTTAATAAAATATTTTCATCTGTGCTTTTGCATTAGTTTTTGGACTATATAAAATTACTTGCATGAAAATCACCTATTATAACACAGTCATGTTTTGTCAAAGTTTATCACTTCATTTTTACTGAGCTCTCAGTTTGAACAATTCTGCCTCTCAGTGATTAATTTGAAATCTGAAAATGGTGTTATACAGAGGAGATTTGCAATTATCATTTTGTTACCTATCTTTTATTTTAAATATCTACATCTACAAAAAAATGTGTGTGCATGTGTGTGTTCAAGCATGGTTAGTGTATTAAGTATTATTGTTTAAGTATTATTGTTTTCATTTACATTTTAACCACCAGAAGAAGAACACTCATTGGTTCATTCTGCTCACTAAAATATTATTTTTCATTTTTTTTCCATTTGAAATATTGTTTAAACTTAATAAAATCATTAAAATAACATTTCAAATCATATTTTGTCTGTTTATAAATTCCACAGACTCACATTGGCTGCAATACTAATGTTTTTGTAAAACACAGACCTGATAGTCTAATCTGTGTGTATTGTGCATATATTATTGATATTATTACTATTGTAAATCATGTTATTGTAACTCATATCTTAATAGAATATTATTTGTAATTTTAATTCTTTATTTCTTAATTGTTTTTTTATGATTACTACAGATATTATCACCAAAGATATCAACTACACCTTCACTTTTAGTATTGATACGCTGCACACACAGCACAATCACACACTCACTAATGCATTCAAATAAATGTAATCTTACTGTGCTACTTTATTTGTACATGATTAGAATGAACAGAAATCTAAGACTATTTTTCTTCTTTTGTTAAAGCCATTTCAGACTCCAAGTAAGCATTATATTACTAATCATCTATTTTAAAGGTGCCATACAATTGAAAACTGTATTTATCTTGGCATAGTTGAATGATAAGAGTTCTGGACATGGAACTGACATACCGTGAGCCTCAAACACCATTGTTTCCTCCTTCATGTGTAAATCTCCTGTTTGCAAAAGACCGCAGAAAAATGAGTGAATCCCACCATAACACCGACTGTGACGTTGGAGTCAGGATCATTAATATTTATACCCCCCAAATTTGGATTTTCCAGTCAATGTTCTAGGCCAGGCAGTGTTAATGTGGACCTGCACAGCCGAATCATCAGAAGATCTGCAGGTATTGTGAAGAAGCAAGCAAGGACAATAGTGAAAATGGCAGATCATGGATATAAATGTTATGTCTGAGGCTGTGCTGCGGATTTGAGAACTTTTCATTCCCTTCCCACAAAAGAGAACTGTCAACAGGCATGGTTGATGTTTACAACAGGATACCTCACCATTTTAATTCAAAGCTGTTAGTTTGCTCTTAACGGAGGCCGATCAGAACGAAACTAGGTGGGCATGTTCGACTCGTGGCCCTAGAGGTCTGTAAGAATTTTGAAAAATCAGCCACTAGTTGACGCTAACAGGTTTTACGGCTATGTAATCACGTGATGCATATCATTTGATAGATCTCCTCATACTGAACAACTTTGCCTCAAGAACTACTGCTGTCAATCAATTTGTTCATTAAATACTTGCGATTATGTTAAAAACCTACTTTTGCGAACTAGTCCTAGGTTTTTCGCCCGATCGGAAATATACCAGTGCAGTACAATTCTCTGGAAGCTCTAGATTATTAATTATATAAAAACTTTAACTTTACCCATTGGGTAGCCATAACAGGATCATTTAGAAAATGTGTATGGCAAAAAACACTCAAAAGCCTGTAAATCCTAAACAAAAACTCAGACAACTCACTAAACTGCCTTATGTGCTTAAAGACCCTAAATGCTTGAACCCCGCTAAATGCTGCTTGCAGCTTTAATTATTATTATTATTATTCTTCTGCCGTAAAACGCATCGTGCAGCCCAAACCGTAAGGGCTAGAGCATTGAAACTTTACCAGATGGTAGTACAAAAATCGAGGAGAGGTTTAGAGATTATGACCCCGATTGGCCCATAGGTGGCGCTATAGCAACCAAAAGCGCGAAACAGCTCATAACTCCTAGACCGTTTGTCGTAGACTCAAGTGTCTTATATCCTTGGAAAGCTGGACGCCTGACGAACAAAACGTATATCTCCGATTTCATTTCCGCCATGATAGATTTTCCGCCATTTTGAATTTTGTCAAAAATCTACTTTTGCGAACTAGTCTGTGGTTTTTTGCCCTATCGGAACCAAACCAGTGCAGAAATGTTCTCTGGAGTCTGAAGATCAATAATTGTCAAAAAAAAGTCGAAATTTTGATTCATGGTCGCTAGGGGGCATAAAATGAACATTGTGGGAGGAGCCTATTTTACTAAAATGGCTATAACTCAAAAAGTAAATGAGATAGCTTAACCAAACTTGATACACATGTGTATGGGTTCAGTCTGGGGTCACAGTAAAAAAATTGCGTCGATTGGCCTCATGGTGGCGCTATAAAACAATAAAAACGTATAGACACCTGACCGTTTTTCCGAATGACTTGAAATTTGGTATGCAGTGTCTTGGCCCAAGGGGCCATGTATGTCTAAAAGGATATTGGCGTATCTCGAAAAACATGGCCGCCATTGGCCAATGAGGTTTGAGCACCTATTAACGAAGTCCGATCGGAACGAAACTCGGTGGGCATGTTCGGCTCAAGCCCCTAGAGGTCTGTAAGAATTTTGAAAGAAATCGGCCACTAGTTGGCGCTAACGAGTTTTAAGGCTCTGTAATCACGTGGTGTTACACTTATTGTCACAAAATGCATATAATCTGATAGATCTGCTCATGCTGAACAACTTTGCCTCAAGAACCATTGCTGTCAATCAAACAGTTCATTAAATATTCATGAATATGTTAAAAACCTACTTTTGCGAACTAGTCCTAGGTTTTTCGCCCGATCAGAACCAGACCAGTCTAGGACAATTCTCTGGACTCTCTAGATCAATAATTATCAAAAAAAAGTTGAACTTTTGCATTTGGATGGCTGTAATAGGGTCATTTATAAAATGGGTGTGGCAAAATACACTCAAAAGCCTATAAATCATAAATAAAAACTCAGAACTTCACAAAAATTGGTGGGCATATGTGACATAACATCATTAACAACCATGCCAAATTTGATGGAGATCGGACGATAGGTGGTGCTATAACTGTTAAAAAGCTTTAAAACCATATATTACCTATGGTAAATTGCCTGCATTGGCTGTAAATGGTCTTTTTAATCTATGATCATATAATTTTCATATAATAATGTTCAAAACTAGTGCAGTACAATTCTCTGGACTCTCTAGATCAGTAATTATCAGAAAAAGTTGAACTACTTCATTTGGATGGCTATAATAGGGTCACTTCAAAATGTGGCTTTGACCAAGTCTCCCCGAAAGCTTATATCTTTTAAGATGCTCAGATCTTCTTAAAAACAAGTCAGAACATGTGAAATATCACTCTGAACAAGCATGACAAATTTCAGACAGATCGAACAAAATTTGACTCTATAACAGTTTAAAAAGGTGAAAATAATATGAATACAATGGCATATTAAGCCAATAAGTGGTATTTTACTGCCCCCTGCTGTTTAAAATAGTTATTTTGTCATATTGTTTCTATAATTCATATTTAGACTTTATAAAATCATTATTTTAACATTTACAATTACATTTAGTCAAAATCCATCTGTTAAAGTATTAGTGTGTGTGTGTGTGTGTGTGTGTGTGTGTGTATGTGTGTGTGTGTGTGTGTGTGTGTGTGTGTGTGTGTGTGTGTAAGCATGCATTATGGAGTTAACATGGAAAGACTGGTTTGCTTTAGTGCAGAAAACTGGTGAAAATCATGAAGATTAAACTGAAACTGAGCCAATAATGGTCTTCTAGTGCCCTCTGCTGGCCATTCTACTTATTAATGAAGTCTTTTGACATGTGCTTTTGAATTCATAATTAGACATTAAAAAATCACTTATATAACAATAACTATTATAACACAATCAGATTTTGTCCGTGTTTATCACTTCATTTGCACTGACACTTCACATACTTGCTAAAACATGGTAAATCAAGGTAAACTGAGATGAATTCATGGTAAACTATGCTAGAACAGGGTAAATCATGGTAAACTATGGTAAATCATGATAAACTATGGTAAATCATGCTAGAATGTGGCATATCATGGTAAATCATGCTAAAACATGGTAAATCAAGGTAAACTAAGATAAATTCATGGTAAACTATGCCAGAACAGGGTAAACCATGGTAAATCATGATAAACTATGGTAAATCATGCTAGAATGTGGAAAATCATGGTAAATCATGCTAGAACATGGTAAATCAAGGTAAACTGAGATGAATTCATGGTAAACTATGCTACAACAGGGTAAATCATGGTAAACCATGGTAAATCATGATAAACTATGGTAAATCATGCTAGAATGTGGTATATCATGGTAAATCATGCTAAAACATGGTCTTTTCCATCTATTATGTCAGTGGTTACATGCTTGCTAAATAAAACTTTATAACTTTTGATGCTTAAAAAACCTTAAAGACCTTAATAGCTTGAACCCCGATAAATGCTGCTTGCAGCTTTAATTATTATTATTATTATTATTCTTCTGCCGTAAAACGCATCGTGCAGCCCAAACCATAAGAGCTGGAACCTTGAAACTTGGCCAAATGATAGTGCTCAATTTGGGGAAAACCTATCAAAATATGGCCCAGATTGGCCAATAGGTGGTGCTATAATGACCACATTTACTAAATTGGTCATAACTCCTACATAGTTTGTCCTAGAGGCTCAAATTTAGCATCACTGTGATCCCTGGCTCCAGACGAACAACCTGGCTATCTCCAAATCCCGATTTGAGCAAAAAAAAAATTGATATGGCCACTTTTGTCCAAAGCCTACTTTGGCAAACTAGTCCCTGGTTTTTGGTCCAATCGGAACCAGACCAGTCTAGGCCAATTCTCTGGACTCTCTAGATAAATAATTATCGAAAAAAAGTTGAACTTTTGCATTTGCCTGGCTGTAACAGGGTCATTTAGGAAAGTGGAGGGACAAAAAACACTCAAAAGCCTATACAACCTAAGGGAAAACACCAAACTTCACAAAAATCGATGGACATATGTGTCCTAACATGGTGAAGAAGCATGCCAAGTTTCGTGAAGATCGGACAATTTTTATTAGGGGTTCAAGCACGAAGTGACACTTGGCCACTTGGCCAAATGATACTTGGCCAAATGACACTTGGCCAAATGATAGTGCTCAATTTGGGGAGAACCTATCAAAATATGGCCCAGATTGGCCAATAGGTGGCGCCATAATGACCACATTTACTAAATTGGTCATAACTCCTACATAGTTTGTCCTAGAGGCTCAAATTTAGCATCACTGTGATCCCTGGCTCCAGACGAACAACCTGGCTATCTCCAAATCCCGATTTGAGCAAAAAAAAAATTTATATGGCCACTTTTGTCCAAAGCCTACTTTGGCAAACTAGTCCCTGGTTTTTGGTCCAATTGGAACCAGACCAGTCTAGGCCAATTCTCTGGACTCTCTAGATAAATAATTATCAAAAAAAAGTTGAACTTTTGCATTTGCCTGGCTGTAACAGGCTCATTTAGGAAAGGGGAGGGACAAAAAAACACTCAAAAGCCTATACAACCTAAGGGAAAACACCAAACTTCACAAAAATCGATGAGCATATGTGTCCTAACATGGTGAAGAAGCATGCCAAGTTTCGTGAAGATCGGACAATTTTTATTAGGGGTTCAAGCACGAAGTGCTGAAACCCTATTGTAATTGTACTGATTTTTATTATTATTATTATTATTATTATTATTATTATTATTATTATTATTCCGCCCTAAAACGCATCGTGCAGCCCAAACCGTCAGAGCTGGAACCTTGACACTTGGCCAAATGATAGTGCTCAATTTGGGGAGAACCTATCAAAATATGGCCCAGATTGGCCAATAGGTGGCGCCATAATGACCACATTTACTAAATTGGTCATAACTCCTACATACTTTGTCATAGAGGCTCAAATTTAGCATCACTGTGATCCCTGGCTCCAGACGAACAACCTGGCTATCTCCAAATCCCGATTTGAGCAAAAAAAAAATTTATATGGCCACTTTTGTCCAAAGCCTACTTTGGCAAACTAGTCCCTGGTTTTTGGTCCAATTGGAACCAGACCAGTCTAGGCCAATTCTCTGGACTCTCTAGATAAATAATTATCAAAAAAAAGTTGGTAGAAGTGCTGAAACCCTATTGTAATTGTACTGATTTTTATTAGGGGTTCAAGCACGAAGTGCTGAAACCCTATTGTAATTGTACTGATTTTTATTAGGGGTTCAAGCACGAAGTGCTGAAACCCTATTGTAATTGTCCTGATTTTTAGGGGTTCAAGCACGAAGTGCTGAAACCCTATTGTTATTGTACTGATTTTTAGGGGTTCAAGCACGAAGTGCTGAAACCCTATTGTTATTGTACTGATTTTTATTATTATTAGGGGTTCAAGCACGAAGTGCTGAAACCCTATTGTAATTGTCCTGATTTTTATTATTATTTTTCTTCTGCCGTAAAACGCATCGTGCAGCCCAAACCGTAAGAGCTGGAACTTTGAAACTTTGCCATATGGTAGTACAAAAATCGAGGAGAGGTTATCAAATTATGACCTCGAATGGCCCATAGGTGGCGCTATAGCAACCAAAAGCGCAAAACTGCTCATAACTCCTAGACCGTATGTCGTAGACTCAAGTGTCTTATATCATTGGAAAGCTGGATGCCTGGCGAACAAAACGTATATCTCCGATTTCATTTCCGCCATGATAGATTTTCCGCCATTTTGAATTTTGTCAAAAACCTACTTTTGCGAACTAGTCCCTGGTTTTTTGCCCGATCGGAACCAAACCAGTGCAGAAATGTTCTCTGGAGTCTGAATATCAATAATTATCGAAAAAAAGTTGAAATTTCCATTCACGGTCGCTAAGGGGCGCCCAAATGTATGTTGTGGGAGGAGCCTATTTTACTAAAACGGCTATAACTCCAGAAGTAAATGAGGTATCTTCACCAAACTCGGTACAAATGTGTAAGAGGTCAATTTGAGGTCACAGTAAAAAAAACGCGGCGAATGGCCACATGGTGGCGCTATAACATGAAAAAAACATAAAACGGCCCATAACCACCTGACCGTTAGTCCGATTGACTTGAAAATTGGTATGCAGTGTCTTGGTCCAAGGTGCCATGTATGTCTATGAGGACATTGGTGTATCTCAAAAAACATGGCCGCCATCGGCCAATGAAGTTTGAGCACCTATAAGACAAGGTTAACGGACGTCGATCGGAACGAAACTCGATGGGCATGTTCGACTCATGGCCCTAGAGGTCTGTACGAATTTTGAAAGAAATCGGCCACTAGTTGGCGCTAACGAGTTTTTTTGGCTCTGTAATCACGTGGTGTTACACTTATCGTCATAAAATGCATATCATTTGATAGATCTGCTCATGCTCAACAACTTTGCCTCAAGAACCATTGCTGTCAATCAAAGCGTTCATTAAATATTTGTAATTATGTTAAAAACCTACTTTTGCGAACTAGTCCTAGGTTTTTCGCCCGATCAGAACCAAACGAGTCTAGGACAATTCTATGGACTCTTTAGATCAATAATTATCAAAAAAAAGTTGAACTTTTGCATTTTTCGCATGGGTATATTGGGTCATAAAGAAAATGGGCGTGGCAAAATGCACTCAAAAGCCTATAAATCCTAAAGGAAAACTCAGAACTTCACGAAAATTGGTGAGCATATGTGCCATAACATTCTAAACAAGCATGCAAAATTTCATGTAGATTGGACGATAGGTGGCGCTATAACTGTTAAAAAGCTTTAAAACCATATATTTCCTATGGTAAATTGCCTGTATTGGCTGTAAATTGTGTTTTCCATATAATCATATAATGTTTATAAAATAATGTTAAAAAACAGTGCAATACAATTCTCTGGACTCACTAGATCAATAATTGTCAGAAAAAGTTGAACTACTTCATTTGGATAGCTATAATAGGGTCACTTCAATATGTAGCCTTAAAATGAATACCATATTAAGCCAATAAGTGGTATTTTACTGCCCCCTGCTGTCATTTCATCATACTACTCCCTAATATTGTTATAAAATTCATATTTAGACTTTATAAAATCATTATTTTAACATTTACAATCACATTTTGTCAAAACTCATCTATTGAGTATTACTATTGACAATTGTGTTACACTGAGATATGGAAATGGACGAAAGTAAATGAATGAAATGAAACGAAAGTATAACGGCATTTAAGCCACGCCCCCAAATACAAATTCATTCATAACTCGAAAACGGAAAGTCGTTGCTCGCTCAAATTTTGATGGTGAGGACCTCTCGGGGCTCTTGATCGAAACGTGTCGTCGCGGGCCTCGGGAACGCGCCCCCCCGCGCATCGCAAGCCCGCGGACCCCCGACTTTGAACGACCGCAACTCCCGACCCAAACCACCCCGAACCTTGTGTGAGAGCTCGTTGGAAAGGGCGCGTCCTTGGCTAGCTTCGATTCAAATGTGGTGTTATTTGCCCTGGGCATTCCAGAGATAATAGCCCGAACAGATATGCCTTATAACAGTCATAACTGCCAGCCCCAATCGCCCAAAAACACCTTGATGGTCTCATTCAACAGGGCTCCTCAAGCACTATCTATGCTCTGAGTTTCAGAATTTTTCGCCTTTTGGTTCCTGAGATATAAGTAAAAAAACAAATTCCCATTCATTCATTCAAACACTTCAACTGTAAAAAAAGCTATAATACCACTGTTGTCCACTAGAGGGAGCAGCAGGATTACGCATGATCTTTTAATTCGCTTTCAGTATTGGGAAATAAACAAATGCTTTAAGAAGCAATCTTTTTTATTACGATGTTTTTTGTTTTATTATGATATTTGTATATATTTTATTTTTTTATTATGATTATGAACGGTTTGATTGACATTAGTGATTCTTGAGGCAAAGTTGTTCAAGATGAGGAGATGAAGATATTTTCACAATATCACATCATAAAAACATTGAAAACATATTTGTCTTTGTGTGTGTGTGTGTGTGTGTGTGTGTGTGTGTGTGTGTGTGTGTGTGTGTGTGTGTGTGTGTGTGTGTGTGTGTGTGTGGATGGATGTGTTTGTGTTTGTGTGTGTGTGTGTGTGTCTGTGTGTGTAAGCATGCTTAATGGAAAGAACATGGAGAAACTGCTTTGTTTTACTGGTGGATAAAAAAGTCTTTCAAATGAAAGTGAGTCAATTAGTGGTCTTCTACTGCCCTCTGCAGGACATTCTACTTAATAAAATATTTTCATCTGTGCTTTTGCATTAGTTTTTGGACTATATAAAATTACTTGCATGAAAATCACCTATTATAACACAGTCATGTTTTGTCAAAGTTTATCACTTCATTTTTACTGAGCTCTCAGTTTGAACAATTCTGCCTCTCAGTGATTAATTTGAAATCTGAAAATGGTGTTATACAGAGGAGATTTGCAATTATCATTTTGTTACCTATCTTTTATTTTAAATATCTACATCTACAAAAAAATGTGTGTGCATGTGTGTGTTCAAGCATGGTTAGTGTATTAAGTATTATTGTTTAAGTATTATTGTTTTCATTTACATTTTAACCACCAGAAGACGAACACTCATTGGTTCATTCTGCTCACTAAAATATTATTTTTCATTTTTTTTTCCATTTGAAATATTGTTTAAACTTAATAAAATCATTAAAATAACATTTCAAATCATATTTTGTCTGTTTATAAATCCCACAGACTCACATTGGCTGCAATACTAATGTTTTTGTAAAACACAGACCTGATAGTCTAATCTGTGTGTATTGTGCATATATTATTGATATTATTACTATTGCAAATCATGTTATTGTAACTCATATCTTAATAGAATATTATTTGTAATTTTAATTCTTTATTTCTTAATTGTTTTTTTATGATTACTACAGATATTATCACCAAAGATATCAACTACACCTTCACTTTTAGTATTGACACGCTGCACACACAGCACAATCACACACTCACTAATGCATTCAAATAAATGTAATCTTACTGTGCTACTTTATTTGTACATGATTAGAATGAACAGAAATCTAAGAATATTTTTCTTCTTTTGTTAAAGCCATTTCAGACTCCAAGTAAGCATTATATTACTAATCATCTATTTTAAAGGTGCCATACAATTGAAAACTGTATTTATCTTGGCATAGTTGAATGATAAGAGTTCTGGACATGGAACTGACATACCGTGAGCCTCAAACACCATTGTTTCCTCCTTCATGTGTAAATCTCCTGTTTGCAAAAGACCGCTGAAAAATGAGTGAATCCCACCATAACACCGACTGTGACGTTGGAGTCAGGATCATTAATATTTATACCCCCCAAATTAGCATTTTCCAGTCCATGTTCTAGGCCAGGCAGTGTTAATGTGGACCTGCACAGCCGAATCATCAGAAGATCTGCAGGTATTGTGAAGAAGCAAGCAAGGACAATAGTGAAAATGGCAGATCATGGATATAAATGCTATGTCAGAGGCTGTGCTGCGGATTTGAGAACTTTTCATTCCCTTCCCACAAAAGAGAACTGTCAACAGGCATGGTTGATGTTTACAACAGGATACCTCACCATTTTAATTCAAAGCTGTTAGTTTGCTCTTAACGGAGGCCGATCAGAACGAAACTCGGTGGGCATGTTCGACTCGTGGCCCTAGAGGTCTGTAAGAATTTTGAAAAATCAGCCACTAGTTGACGCTAACAGGTTTTACGGCTATGTAATCACGTGATGCATATCATTTGATAGATCTCCTCATACAGAACAACTTTGCCTCAAGAACTACTGCTGTCAATCAATTTGTTCATTAAATACTTGCGATTATGTTAAAAACCTACTTTTGCGAACTAGTCCTAGGTTTTTCGCCCGATCGGAAATATACCAGTGCAGTACAATTCTCTGGAAGCTCTAGATTATTAATTATATAAAAAACTTTAACTTTACCCATTGGGTAGCCATAACAGGATCATTTAGAAAATGGGTATGGCAAAAAACACTCAAAAGCCTGTAAATCCTAAACAAAAACTCAGACAACTCACTAAACTGCCTTATGTGCTTAAAGACCCTAAATGCTTGAACCCCGCTAAATGCTGCTTGCAGCTTTAATTATTAGGGGTTCAAGCACGAAGTGCTGAAACCCTATTGTAATTGTACTGATTTTTAGGGGTTCAAGCACGAAGTGCTGAAACCCTATTGTAATTGTACTGATTTTTATTATTATTATTATTATTATTATTATTATTATTATTATTATTCTTCCGCCGTAAAACGCATCGTGCAGCCCAAACCGTAAGTGCTAGAGACTTGAAACTTGGCCAGATGGTAGTACAAAAATCGAGGAGAGGTTATCAAATTATGACGCTGATTGGCCCATAGGTGGCGCTATAGCAACCAAAAGCGCGAAACTGGTCATAACTCCTAGACGATAAATCGTAGACTCAAGTGTCTTATATCATTGGAAAGCTGGACGCCTGACGAACAAAACGTATATCTCCGATTTTATTTCCGTCATGATAGATTTTCCGCCATTTTGAATTTTGTCAAAAACCTACTTTTGCAAACTAGTCCCTGGTTTTTCGTCCGATCGGAACCAAACCAGAGCAGAATTGTTCTCTGGAGTCTGAAGATCAATAATTATCGAAAAAAAGTCGAAATTCCGATTCCTGGTCGCTAGGGGGTGATAAATTAAGGTTGTGGGAGGAGCCTATTTTACTAAAATGGCTATAACTCGAGAAGTAAATGAGATATCTTCACCAAACTTGGCACACATGTTTAAGAGGTCAATCTGAGGTCATAGTAAAAAAAAATGCGTCGATTGGCCACATGGTGGCGCTATAAACAAAAAAAAACATATAGACACCTGACCGTTTTTCCGAATGACTTGAAATTTGGTATGCAGTGTCTTGGCCCAAGGGGCCACCTATGTCTAAAAGGATATTGGCGTATCTCGAAAAACATGGCCGCCATTGGCCAATGAGGTTTGAGCACCGTTAACGAAGTCCGATCGGAGCGAAAATCGGTGGGCATGTTCGGCTCAAGCCCCTAGAGGTCTGTAAGAATTTTGAAAGAAATCGGCCACTAGTTGGCGCTAACGAGTTTTATGGCTCTGTAATCACGTGGTGTTACATTGATCATCACAAAATGCATATCATCTTATAGATCTGCTCATGCTGAACAACTTTGCCTCAAGAACCATTGCTGTCAATCAAATACTTAATTAAATATTCATGAATATGTTAAAAACCTACTTTTGCAAACTAGTCCCTGGTTTTTCGCCCGATCGGAACCAGACCAGTCTAGGACAATTCTCTGGACTCTCTAGATCAATAATTATTGAAAAAAAGTTGAACTTTTGCATTTCGGTGGCTGTAATAGGGTAATTTATAAAAGGGGCGTGGCAAAATACACTAAAATGCCTATAAATCATAAATGAAAACTCAAAACTTCACAAAAATTGGTGAGCATATGTGACATAACATCATTAACAAGCATGCCCAATTTTATGGAGATCGGACCAAAGGTGGCGCTATAACTGTTAAAAAGCTTTAAAACCATATATTTCACATGGTAATCTGCCTGTATTGGCTGTAAATGGTCTTTTCCGTCTATTATGTCAGTTGTTAAATGCTTTCTAAATAAAACTTAATGTCTTTTGATGCTTGTGTGCTTAAAGGCCTTAAAGGCGTTAACTGCTTGAACCCCGATAAATGCTGCTTGCAGCTTTAATTATTATTATTATTCTTCTGCCGTAAAACGCATTGTGCAGCCCAAACCGTAAGGGCTAGAGCCTTGAAACTTTGCCAGATGGTAGTACAAAAATCGAGGAGAGGTTATCAAATTATGACGCCGATTGGCCCATAGGTGGCGCTATAGCAACCAAAAGCGCGAAACTGGTCATAACTCCTAGACGGTAAGTCATAGACTCAAGTGTCTTATATCATTGGAAAGCTGGTCGCCTGTCAAACAAAACGTATATCTCCGATTTTATTTCCGCCATGATAGATTTTCCGCCATTTTTAATTTTGTCAAAAACCTACTTTTGCGAACTAGTCCCTGGTTTTTTGTCCGATCGGAACCAAATCAGTGCAGAATTGTTCTCTGGAGTCTGAAAATCAATAATTATCGAAAAAAAGTCGAAATTCCGATTCCTGGTCGCTAGGGGGTGATAAATTATGGTTGTGGGAGGAGCCTATTTTACTAAAATGGCTATAACTCGAGAAGTAAATGAGATATCTGCACCAAACTTGGCACACGTGTTTAAGAGGTCAATCTGAGGTCACAGTAAAAAATGTGCGTCGATTGGCCACATGGTGGCGCTGTAAACAAAAAAAACATATAGACACCTGACCGTTTTTCTGAATGACTTGAAATTTGGTATGCAGTGTCTTGGCCCAAGGGGCCATGTAAGTCTAAAAGGATATGGGCGTATCTCGAAAAACATGGCCGCCATTGGCCAATGAAATTTGAGCACCGTTAACGAAGTCCGATCGGAGCGAAACTCGTTGGGCATGTTTGGCTCAAGCCCCTAGAGGTCTGTAAGAATTTTGAAAGAAATCGGCCACTAGTTGGCGCTAACGAGTTTTATGGCTCTGTAATCACGTGGTGTTACACTTATCATCACAAAATGCATATCATCTGATAGATCTGCTCATGCTGAACAACTTTGCCTCAAGAACCATTGCTGTCAATCAAACAGTTCATTAAATATTCATGAATATGTTAAAAACCTACTTTTGCGAACTAGTCCCTGGTTTTTCGCCCGATCGGAACCAGACCAGTCTAGGACAATTCTCTGGACTCTCTAGATCAATAATTATCAAAAAAAAGTTTAACTTTTGCATTTGGGTGGCTGTAATAGGGTAATTTATGAAAAGGGGCGTGGCAAAATACACTAAAATGCCTATAAATCATAAATGAAAACTCAGAACTTCACAAAAATTGGTGAGCATATGTGACATAACATCATTAACAAGCATGCCAAATTTTATGGAGATCGGACCAAAGGTGGCGCTATAACTGTTAAAAAGCTTTAAAACCATATATTTCCCATGGTAAACTGCCTGTATTGGCTGTAAATGGTCTTTTCCGTCTATTATGTCAGTTGTTACATGCTTGCTAAATAAAACTTAATGTCTTTTGATGCTTGTGTGCTTAAAGGCCTTAAAGGCCTTAACTGCTTGAACCCCGATAAATGCTGCTTGCAGCTTTAATTATTATTATTATTATTATTCTTCTGCCGTAAAACGCATCGTGCAGCCCAAACCGTAAGGGCTAGAGCATTGACACTTTGCCAGATGGTAGTACAAAAATCGAGGAGAGGATATCAAATTATGACCCCGATTGGCCCATAGGTGGCGCTATAGCAACCAAAAGCGCGAAACAGCTCATAACTCATAGACCGTAAGTCGTAGACTCAAGTGTCTTATATCATTGGAAAGCTGGACGCCTGGCGAACAAAACGTATATCTCCGATTTTATTTCCGTCATGATAGATTTTCCGCCATTTTGAATTTTGTCAAAAACCTACTTTTGCAAACTAGTCCTAGGTTTTTTGTCCGATCGGAACCAAACCAGTGCAGAATTGTTCTCTGGAGTCTGACAATCAATAATTATCAAAAAAAAGTCGAAATTTTGATTCATGGTCGCTAGGGGGTGCAAAATGAACGTTGTGGGAGGAGCCTATTTTACTAAAATGGCTATAACTCAAGAATTAATTGATTAAACTTCACCAAACTTGGTACACATGTGTAGGAGGTCAATCTGAGGTCACAGTAAAAAAATTGCATCGATTGGCCACATGGTGGCGCTATAAACAAAAAAAAACGTATAAACACCTGACCGTTTTTCCGAATGACTTGAAATTTGGTATGCAGTGTCTTGGGCCAAGAGGCCATGTATGTCTAAAAGGATATTGGCATATCTCGAAAAACATGGCCGCCATTGGCCAATGAGGTTTGAGCACCTATTAAACAAGGTTAACGAAGTCCAATTGTTTAATGAGTTTTATGGCTTTGTAATCACGTGGTGTTGCACACATCCACACAATATGCATATCTTTTGATAGATCTGCTCATGCTGAACAACTTTGCCTCAAGAACCATTGCTGTCAATCAAACCGTTCATTAATTATTCGCAAATATGTTAAAAACCTACTTTTGCGAACTAGTCCTAGGTTTTTCGCCCGATCGGAACCAGACCAGTCTAGGACAATTCTCTGGACTCTCTAGATCAATAATTATCAAAAAAAAGTTGAACTTTTGCATTTGGATGGCTGTAATAGGGTCATTTATAAAATGGGCGTGGCAAAATACATTAAAAAGCCTATAAATCCTAAATGAAAACTCAGAACTTCACAAAAATTGGTGAGCATATGTGACATAACATCATTAACAAGCATGCCAAATTTTATGGACATCGGACCAAAGGTGGCGCTATAACTGTTAAAAAGCTTTAAAACCATATATTACCTATGGTGAATTGCCTGCATTGGCTATAAATGGTCTTTTTAATCTATTATGTCAGTGGTTACATGCTTGCTAAATAAAACTTTATAACTTTTGATGCTTTTGTGCTTAAAAACCTTAAACACCTTAACAGCTTGAACCCCGATAAATGCTGCTTGCAGCTTTAATTTATTATGATATTATCATGTACATTACTGTTTCGTAGTTCGGTAAGATTTTTAAATTGTTTTTGAAAGTTTATTTTGCTCACTAGGGCTGCATTTATCTAATCAATTGTACAGTAAAACAGTAAAGTTGTCAAACATAACTATTGTTAAATAACTTTTATATTTTAATATATTTTAAAATGTAATTTACTCCTGTGATAGCAAAGCTTTTCAGCATCCACCATTAGACTTTGATTTGATAAAAGCATCAGGTGTCATTGTCAGCCTGACATCTTGCACAGCAAGTCTGCTTCCTAAATCGCCTCTACCCGAGACTATACCCTCATTCACTATACCCTCATTCACTATTCCCTACATTGGTCCACTAATATAGTTCATTTGAAGGAGTGAATGAAAACGAGTGAGTGAATTTGGACACTGAGTGTGCCGGAAGGGCTGCTGCTTTTGAATCGTTTGTGCTTGCTGTTTAATAATTATTTGAAGTATCAAACTGGCAGCTCCAGTAAAAAGATAAAAATATTTATCTTGAACTCTGTCATGGAAACTATGTATAAACCTTAATTAAACAATTTAATAATCATTTAAAAAGGAATTTATACCTGTATGATATTACGCTGTAGCCACATTGGACAAGCCGTTTGGAAAATGGATGGATGGATGTCTCAGCTGCAGGCGCCATCCTCTAGTCAGACGTGTGAATCTCACAATGGATTACACAGTGCATTTTGGGTATTCTCTAGCCGTTGAGTGTAGTGGTCGACCGATATATCGCCAAGGCCGAGATATCGGCCGATATGTGGCATTTTTGAAATATCGGTATCGGCCGATAAGTTTTTCTGATTGGCCGATGTGTTGGAAGCGGGACTTTTATTTTGAAGGGCGGCGCTGAGAACACACCAGCGCCAGAAGAGAACGGCAACGACAGCTCCTGTCATGATCACACAGCGCTCACTCACATTCTCCGTCTTCATTAATTTACGATCTCTGTCAAACATATCTAATACTTTGTTAGACAGAACTGGTAAACAAAGAAAGTAAATGGTATGCGAAGTAAGTAAAGTAAAGTGTTTGCTTTTATATAATTTGTAACAGAAAAGGCAAACAATCAGGCTAAAATACTTTCTCATTTGCCGTCAACATTCAGCAAATGTGCATCTACGTCATTTAAACAAATCTCTGAATATCTAATTCATTTAATCGAATCCAGCTGTGATATCTTGTGAAGTGTGCATTACTGTCTGCAAGTGACGGTCGGTCCGTGCGAAGTGAGTGAATGCGAACAGAAGATCAGCTTCAGGAGATGCGATTGAAAAACTTTAAATCCTTCATTTTAAAATATGCTGATATATAACCAGTTGCCAACTGTGTCCTATTCATATTTGTGATATATCCAGTTGCCAACTGTCATATTCATATCGTTTTCACTGTGCTGTATGTAAAATTAGCGTTACCTTGTCTTTATTTGAAAAAAATATGATTACCAGCACGAAATTACCAGATTACTGAGTGCCCTGTTACAGTGTTTACCTTCTTTTTATTCACATATTCATATATTTCTAAACAATTACTTTGTGAAAAATACTGTAATAGGATTGCAGATTCAAGAAGTTGCCATCTTAAGTATAAAAGCATGTTTATTTTAAAGATTTGTTTTCTAATTTATTTCTAATTTATTAAATATTGATTAAAATAAATATATATAAAAATATCGGCCATCGGCCACCCTGCTCTCTAAGATATCGGCATCGGCCATCAAAAAACCAATATCGGTCGACCACTAGTTCAGTGTACATCGGTTGTACACTTGTTATTGTGGGATTGAATGTGTGCACACGACAAATTGCTGTCCCTTCAAATAGACCCCTATTTAAGGGGTATAGGGGGTGATTTCGAGTACAGCCCAATACTTTTTTGTCTATTGAAAAAGTCCACTTTGCAGCCTGTTCTGGCCCACTTAGACAGGAAGAGAGAAATATGTGAAGGTTCCAACCATGGTTTTTAAATGTTTATAGTGCTTATCTGAAATAGTTAGTACCATAAACCGGTGTGGAATTTTTTTTTTACTTATTTAAATAAGTACAGATTTTTTCCTCAGCAAACCAAAATATATAGTTCTTCTCATAGATATCTAGTTACGTCCCCTGAGCAAAACTCTGAATATCTTCCAAAGATTTGATGTTGCAATCCAAAAGTTGGCAAATCCAGTGGCTGGTTCTTCCTCAGAAGCGCTCATGCAGGACTTTATAAACATGCCTTTGTTTCTAAGCACTAAAAATCAGCATTTTCAAAAATCAGATTAATCAGTTTGCCAGATTGAGAGTGTCTATTTATGTGTGCAATATGCTTCAGTGAATGACCTTATGGTATGTGGGCCAATTTGTGATGAGTGATTAGAAAATCACACATTTGACCCAGTTATTGAGGCTGCAGTAAAGTTGTCACACTTAAGGATTAACAAACGATGTTAACCAGATGTTAACTAATGTTGATGTCTACTGTTCCAGTGCGAGGATGTCGTCCAGGGAAGATCGTTCAGATGACGGAAGCAGAAGTTCGAGGACTCTGCATTAAATCTCGAGAGATCTTCCTCAGCCAGCCCATCCTGCTGGAGTTGGAGGCTCCACTTAAAATCTGTGGTAGGTTAGATACTCTCTTTCTCCAGAGCGGAGAACATTTCTGCTGTTTTAATTACATTCCTTCCCCTCTATCTCTCAAGGTTTTGAACATTTGTGTGTAAGTAGAGCAGGGTAAAAATATGAATGTAATGAGGATAGGTTTGAGGTCATTTCTCTTTTCTCTGTGGCACACCTGAGACCCGTATGTGTCATTAACCTGAATTTTGGGTGATAAGATCTTTAGGCCTTTTTTTTCTTTAAGCCTAATTTAACTAAATCCATGTAACTTTATTGATTTGTGATGTCAATCATATAAACTCTCTCTCTCGGTCTCTAGGTGACATCCATGGGCAGTACACAGATCTGTTGAGGTTGTTTGAATATGGCGGTTTTCCACCAGAGGCAAACTATCTCTTTCTGGGTGATTATGTGGACCGAGGGAAACAGTCTTTGGAGACCATCTGCCTCCTACTGGCCTATAAGATCAAATACCCTGAGAATTTCTTCCTCCTGAGGGGAAATCACGAGTGCGCCTCCATCAACCGTATCTATGGCTTCTACGATGAGTGTGAGCATCTGAGCACATATATACATGCATATATAAACACATCAAATATTAAAGGTCCCATATTGTCAAAACTGAAATGTCCTGGCTTTTTTCATGATAACAGAGGTCTAGGAGCTATGAAACTACCATATAAGTTTCAAAACAGTCAATCCACAGACAAATGCACACAGCCTACATAAAGTAGTTGTGCCTTTTCACGAGCCGTTGTGACTTCCGTATAAATGTGATGTCAGAACTACTCAGTCACCACCTTCAGTCCAACCCCGAGCACTGCCCACTGTCAGGAAACTACATCATTGCACAGGCTTCCGAACAACATTAATATAAGAGAACAGTGGCTAATGTTTGTTTATTCAGAAACGCCACAGCAATTTAGTTCGACCTTAACCGTCTGTTCTGCATATTTCACACAAGTGACTGCTTCGTCAATCAGGCACAGTTCAATGCCGTTTTTTCAAGGAAGCTACTCCTCAAAGATGTCCCTACAGTTCTTAGTTTTACAAGTTTACCTTGGGCGTCAATTGCAGCATGTTCTCGTGTTCTGTTGGCATCCTTGCCAATTTACCACAAGTACAAAAAAAAGTCTAAGTTTGTTTACAGACAGTTTAAATTAGCGTTACCGTTAATTCTGCGTGCAGCATTGATGTAATGGTAATTATAAGAGTCTTACAATAACACAGAAACTAAGGAGGTAGTTGTTTGTCTCTTGTCATCGCCGATTCGGGATCTGAGTCCATCTCGAACATATAAGGCCGGATAACATTTCCCTCAGCAATGTCCATCATCACAGGTGTTTTATTTACCTTGCTTGTGAGCATCACCAAGCCACAGCAGGCTACAGCATACATGAGCCTATTTACCTGTGGTTGGCCTGGCTGTGCGTCACTCAGAAAACAACAGGCCAGTCAGAAGAGAGGCTCATGAATATTAATTAGAAAGGCCAAAATCGACCTGTTCTTAGCAGAGCTCCTGAGAAATTTATTGGGATGGTTTTTGGTACTGCAAATATATATTCTTAAGGACATCAAAACCTAAAATAACACTTCAGAAAGGTGTACAATATGGGACCTTTAACACACACCCACACCAGACAATCTGAAATCTTATTATTGCTTTTCTCACCCACTGAACAAACTTTCAGGTCATGCATAATGCTGTATTGTTATGAATGTGTACATTTGTCTGTTGCAGGCAAGCGCAGGTTCAACATAAAACTCTGGAAGACGTTCACAGACTGCTTCAACTGCCTCCCAATCGCTGCCATCATAGATGAGAAGATTTTCTGTTGCCATGGAGGTGAGAATGAGTGAACAAATGATGGATAGTTCTATAGAAGTGACTCTTGGCCTGATAAAATAGGGCAACTGAGTCTAAAAATATGAATGCATTCTCTTTGTGACACTTTTTCTGTCTGACTTTTTGTCTCTTATCTGTCCATCTTCTAGGTCTCTCTCCTGATCTGCAGTCAATGGAACAGATACGCCGGATTATGCGACCAACTGACGTCCCAGATACAGGTGTGTGTGTACGTGCATGTGACATACAATATATATATATATATATATATATATATATATATATATATATATATATATATGGTAATTTAATTTATTTTTATTTCAGTTAGGTGCCAAGTCAAGATTTAGTTTTTTTTCATCAATATTTATATTTTCTTTTAAATTTATTTCAATTTACAAAAATGTTTTTAATAGTTTTAGTTAATAATAATAACCCTGATCTGCCATCAGCCACCCTGCTCTATACGTTGGTACTTGCATTGGCTATTAAAAAACAGATTTTGCAGATGAAATCAACTTTATTATAACTCAAGATGATGGAATTAAATATTATTAGATACATATTCTCTGTCTCTTGGTCTTGCAGGGTTGCTGTGTGATTTGCTGTGGTCGGACCCAGATAAGGACGTTCAAGGATGGGGGGAGAACGATCGTGGCGTTTCATTCACTTTCGGTGCCGACGTAGTCAGCAAATTCCTGAACCGCCACGATCTGGACCTAATCTGCAGGGCACATCAGGTACCAGTTCATTCCAACCAATCAGTATCCACTATCCATGTGGTAACTTTGAATAATTGTGGTTGAGGTGGGTTATGACTTCTATATGTAGGTTGTGTTTTTAGTTAGTGCAATGAGTACGTTGTGTGTTGCAGGTTGTTGAAGATGGTTATGAGTTCTTTGCAAAGCGTCAGCTGGTCACTCTGTTCTCAGCGCCAAACTACTGCGGGGAGTTTGACAATGCTGGTGGAATGATGAGTGTGGATGAGTCACTCATGTGCTCTTTTCAGGTGTGTCATCATCCCCACACACATTTTAAAAAACACAGTAATTTGGTTTACGAGAACACAGAAAGTGTCCTCGTAAACCATTGTTACATTGTAATATCCATGTCATTATACACATTTGTGTCCTCATAAACCATATATACAAGAACACACACACCCTCACACACTCTTTTCTCTCTCAGATCCTGAAGCCTTCAGAAAAGAAGGCAAAGTATCAGTACGGTGGGGTCAACTCTGGGCGACCTGTGACCCCGCCCCGTACGGCCCAAGCCCCCAAGAAGAGGTGAGCGGCTTGCCACCCAGTACAACTCCCTCCATCCCCCCACCGTCAGCAAACTACCCCTATCTGGGGCAGCTTTACTTTCCCAAATATCCTCTAAAATCTCTCTTCTCGCCCTGCCAAACCTCTTTCTCTTTTCTTAATATTTGTGTACAGAAATTTTGCTGTGATCAGTCAAATTCTCTTTTCTTTTGCTCTGCTTGTTTGTTTATTGGTATTTTAATAACATAATAATAATAATACTGCTTTGGGAAGAAACTGCTCTACGAAGAACCCAGAGCAAAACACACTCATTCTCTTACGCAAAGATCTCAGTAGTGTCCTGATATATAAGCATTTTATTAAACTTTACTTCAGTACTCTTTGATTATTGAACCTTAATGTTGATTCATAAAGAAAGAGTGACGATTGTAAGCATTGAAGGTTGTTGTGTATTACTCTACACTCTGAAGTTTCAAGACCAGAGGCTTTCATACACACACTCACACTTAACTCTGTCAGGGTGCTTGATCACAGGTCAGCAGACACAATCCATTGTCGATAAACTAGGTCAGCATGGACAAAGCTGGAAAAGGGATTTTAACTCGGATACCGTGACACGTACACAGCTGCATTTACAAATGGCATTGCATGTTCTGTTTTCTTAATACCTCTGGGATTTACAGCTAAACTCTATAGACCTCTGTTTAACTTGCTGTTTTTATGTCTTACGATAGTAATAATTGAGGAGAAAAGCGTCACGGCATAACACTTCTTTGCATGACCCATGTACACGTCAGTAATAACCTGCCTGAAGCAATGTGATCCACCAGCCATTTTCTCATTGGATAACAATACAGCTGACACAAATAGAGCCTCCAGGTGGAAGATATTGATTCAATATTACAGATTAGCACTTGTTTGAAGTTCCCTAACATAATTTAGAAGGTTAAAGCTGATTCTATTGGATTTGTTTAACAACTTATTACCTAAAATAGTAGCACATGTGTGACTAAACAATGCCTTTCTGTGAGGGTTGCATTTCCTCACGTTGATATTCACCTGTCATAATTCATTCTTTTTTTTAATGTTTTTATTTTTGTGTTGCTGTTTACTTCTTCTCCTTAATTTATTTTCCAAATGTTTGGAAAGCTATCTAAGTGTTCTAAAAGCAGTTCATGAGTTTTGTATAAGTGGGCTTCAAACTTAATAAATGGAAGAAAACTCTTTTTGCCTCCTCTGTGTTTGTGTCCCTCAGCAACCGTATAAATACCAGGCTAATTAAAGTGGTGCAGACCATAGTTCTGGATGCTATTCAGCTGATTTTTTCCAAGTGTTTCATTAAAATAAGCAGCCCTGTAACTTGCCAATGCTGAAAAATGTGGACAAGGACAATCTGTGGTCTGTTGCCATGGCTACTCTATCCCTGCAGGGTCAGGCTCTATTTCAATGCAGCCAAAAGCAGACAATGAGCTGAAATTGTTTTCAGTTGATTGAAGTAGCATCTGAAATTTCACATGATTGATTTGTTCAATGACCTGAATAAATTTATTTAATCTTGTCAAATCACAGTCCTACCTCTGCTGCTATTTTTGTGCATATAAAACTGTCCCCCTGAATTAATCTGGGCTTTATGTTTTAAATGTATGGGGGCCGACTGGTGGTTTCCAAATGGCAGATCAGTCAGTAGACCAATCAAATTTTAGGGACTAGGAAAAATGATAATTTACTGACTTTGAATTGAGGAAGCAAGCACAATGCAGGTTTGCAGGTCAGATGTGAATGTAAGGATTAAGGAAGTAATATTTAAATGAAATTCATGTAACTGCATTTTTGAACTTTGAAGGTTTATAGATCTTGAGGTTTGGTCACACTACCATTGCTGCAATTAAGAATTTCACCTGATGGATTTCCAAAGAAATTTCCAGTAATATTCTGATTCCAACTTCATATTTCCTCTGTGCTGTTTATAATTATAGTTGTGGTGTGGACTTGATTCATAGAATCAAAACGATTATTAAAGCTTTATTAGTTACCAAGATTGTAGTCTTTCTTGTTTTGAATGTGAACACTACACTTCAATATTGTAAAAACAAGGCTTTTTGGAAAGTAGTTGTTTGAGGTTGGTTCATCATCATTACTCCCATATTATTCTGTCAAATTTCACCCAAACAAGGGTAAATGTGTCTGCACCTTTATAGCCAGAGTTTACATTGCAAGTGAAATCCCTATTCGATCTCATCAATAGAAGGTGAGCCAATTCTTCAGTGTTGCATTTAATCAAATTCAATTTTGGTTCTTTATTAGTGTTTGATTACAAGGTTATGATCTTGTTCCAGGACCAATTAAAGGTCACCTGTTCAAGGGACATGCATGTCTTACCTGGCAAAATTTCAATGACCATCAAGACTAAAGACACTTATCAACACTAAAATGAATTTTGAAGTGAATTTAAACACAAGCCTTCTTTGTTTTCCATCCAAAAAACTAAAACTAAAAATGGAAGTCTCAGTGAGGTTGCAATAAAGGGAAGGTTTTGTCTTTCACCATGCTTTTTCACACTTAATCCCAGTGCATCCATCAGTGTGGGGCACCTTCTCCACCACTTTATCCCCCACAGGAGCTGTTATCCAGACCCAGATTGTGTTCACTGCCCTCCTGAATTGCCCATGAAAGAGGCAGCCACACAGAAGGAAGCAGGGCAGGACCACGTGCAGTTCTGCCAGGAGCCAGACAAACAGCAGGAGGAGTCCGACTGTCAGCAGCTGGAGTGCCACTCTCCCTGCACAGATCTCACTCAGCCAACAGCCCAGCTGGCTGTTTTTAAGCAACTGAACCAGCCTGTAGTCCCTGACCCTGTTCTGTGAGGTGAAGGAGATCGATCAGTGACAGGCCCAGTCCACACATGCAGTAGCAGCTCCTAATGCATGTGTCTTTATTACCTGTTGGTCTTCAGTTGAAAGCTGAGATCTGTTAGATGTCTTCATGGAGACCATATTGGCTTCTGGTGAAAATGTTCTCTTAGCACAATCTGTTCTTCTGTGAACTCTCTTCTCCATGATCAGGTATCCTGAGCAGAATATTTTATTCTGTGAGTAAATCTCTTTTACATGTGTTCTTATAATGTTAAGCACTTATACACATTAAGGCTGCTGGTAATATTTTTGCTATAGCTGATGGGTAAACAAGTGAATAATTAAATCACACTAGCAAACATTCAGACTACAATAAACAATAAAAATGAAGGTATATTTTAACTGAAAGACTTTATGCTCCCAGGATCATTTTTTATTTTTATTTATAAAATGTGTTTTAAATGCTGTAAATTCTTTAATTACAATATTTTTATGCTACTTAACTTATAATTATAGAATAATTGTAGTACTCTTTAAATTGAGATGAAAAGCCTAATAGACTACAGGTATGTATCGATAAAGAAAAATATCTAAATAATATAAAAAATAAGAAATTAATAAAGTGTAACATCTAACCCATGGTGTATATATTTACTTTTTCTGATCTAACGTTAAGGGTGCTTAAATAACCAACATACCTGAATGAAAGTATCTATTATCTTCACCTCTGAGGACTCGCTCAGGAAAGAAACAGTTTGAACAGTTTAAATGAAAACTATGGTACTGACACTCCTCGATTAATATTATATCTTGTGTGCGTGTCCTCCAGGTCAGCAGGAGGCAGCAGCGCGATTAGCGTGTCTATAGCGGATGTGGATGTGTCATCCCAAACTCACATCACAACAACACACTGACACCCCAGCTGGATTTTCTGACCCACTCTGGTCCAACAAACTGTCAACACCCTCCCAAACCTCACTGACAGGCTCATAAACACACTAAGAGGTGGTACGTGTATCGGACGGTGGGTTTATGTCGTAGAATCCGCAGGTTTTGGGTCCGGTTCGTTCCGCCCGAATCATGTCCTGCTGTCTGCTGGAGTTCGGCCGGGTCCAGGAGCTCAGACAGGTGCGAGAGTTTCTGTTCCCCAAGCACAAGAAAGCCGGCCCGGAGGAAGAGAAAACACAAGCAGGTACTGCTGAAGTCAGTCTGTAACGTTATGTGTATGTAAGGTCCAGTTTAATGATGGTTCTCCTGCACTGCGGTTGTTCTGTGATTTATGGGTGTCAGTAAGGGTGTTGGTGGATGGTTGGTAGAGTTAAAAAGTGGATGTTCGGAGGTAACGTTAAATGCAGAACGACAGTATAATCAACCTACTAAATATAAATATGCAGAAAAACTTCTGTGAGAGGTAGGTTTGGAGTTGGGGGATATGATATATACAGATTTTATAGTAATCTTATGCTAAGTCAATTGAAATTTTGCTGGTGATTATTTGAAAAAAGGCAATGTGTAAAAAGTAAATTGTCTGACTGCGATGCAGAATAACTTATTCACTCCCTGCAGAGAGAAAGAGGGAGAGGAAGGGAGGTGTGTTTGCCCTTGGTGAATGAGTCATCCTGCAGAAAGATTCTGAAGCACATGACTGAACGAAAGACCAATGAAGAGAAAGACAGGAAAAGAAAAGGGAAGGGACCTTGCATTCAAGATTCTGTCATTCGATTGACAGGCAATTTGTGTTGACTATAGTGTAGTCACTAGTATAGTATACAGTCAACACTTGACTATAGTGACGCGAGAGAGAAATGAGTAGGCTATGCATGGACTTAAAGATAGCGAGAAAAAGGATAAGACTGTGTAAATAAGCTCTAACAGAGGTTGAAGGAGCAGATTGAGCCGAATGTAATAGTGAATAGATTAATCCTTGCTGACCACATTACTTACAGCATATCATTTTCTCTCTCTCTCTCTCTCTCTAGAGAATGAGTTAACGTGGGATGACTCGGACTGGGGCTCCTGGGAGAATCCTGACGGTAAAGAGGATGGAGCTCAGGTTTGTATTAAAGGATTTGAAGCCAAAAATGAAAATTATGTTATTATTCACTCAAATGAAATGTCATTCCAAACCTGTGTGTTCTCCTAGGCTGAGGAGCAGGAGGAGCAACAGCAAAGCGCCCCCTGGCTGCAGGACTGTGTTCTGTCTCTCTCGCCTTGCTCAGATCTACTGGTCATTGCTCGAGAGCATAAAGCCACATTTCTCTCTGGTACACACATACAGTACTGATTAATCTCTTCTTTATTGCTTATTGGTTATTGATTGGTATAACTCGTAGATTGATTGACTGACTGATTGATTGATTGATTGATTGATTGATTGGCAGCAAAGTGGCGGACAGCTGAAAGTGGGCAGGAGGAAATGGCCCTAACTGTGACCTGGAGCGGAACGCTGAGAGTTGAAGAGGGGTGAGAGACAAAATAGCAGAAGGCAGGGTCAGGTTTGAATGGTTTTATGGGAAATAACATAAAGGAATTTAATCCCACAAAGAAAAAAGGATGAGTACAAGACAAAAAAGGAATTGGGCAATATTATAAGTAGAGGAGTTTATAACCATTTATAAACATTTAATAAAAAGATATGTTTAGAATAAGAGGGATTGTAATAAATAGAAAACTCAGAGGCAGAAGAACAAAAAGAAATAAAGATAATGTTTTATTTTTGTTCATTGGTTCTCAATTTTCTGTCTGTTCTTTTCACAGAGAGTGTATCAATAGTGTTATCTGTATTCCGTTGGCCAGCCAGAAGAGGTAAGAACATCAAACTCACACACACACTCCTGTATAAACAGATCTACTCTTTCACATACACTACCGTTCAAAAGTTTGGGGTCAGTTTTACTTTCTATTCATCAAAGAATTCAAAAAATGTCCACAAAAATATTAAGCAACACAACTGCTTTTAACGTTGATGATAATAATAAGAAATGTTTCTTGAGAAGAAGAAGAGAAAAAAAGAATGGCTGCTGGAAATTCAGCTTTGCAATCACATGAATAAATTGTTTTAAATTATAATAATATTTCCAAGCATTTTTTACTGTTTATTTGATCAAATAAATGCATACTTGGTTAACATTAGAGACTTCTTTCAAAAACATTAAAAAAATCGTACGATCTCCAAACATTTGAACGGTAATGTATGTGCTCATTATCTCTTTAGAAGTTCTACCGGCCGACCCGACTGGACCTGTATTGTGGTTGGATTCAGCTCAGGTCATGTCCGTTTCTACACAGAGGTACTGTGATGTTTCCTGACCTATAAACTCACCAGCTGAATTGGACTCTTTAATGCATTAATAATAAACAGTAATGTGTAATTTTTAATTAAAGCCAGACCAGTATCAGCAGAACAGATAATCCACTGGTCTTATCCATTGTGTGTGTGTGTGTGTATGTGTGTGTGTGTGTGTGTGTGTGTGTGTGTGTGTGTGTGTGTGTGTGTGTGTGTGTGTGTGTGTGTGTAGAGTGGTGTTCTCCTGTTGGCCCAGTTGTTGCATGAAGATCCTGTGCTGCGACTCAAATGTCGCACCTATGAGATTCCACGTCACCCTGGAGTAACGGAACAGGTACCGATAACTCTTACACTGACTGATGTGTTCATTTCTGCACAAAGCAATTCTTAGCATGGTTACACATGACACCTTAACTTAAACAGCAGACCAAACTACGCTGATGATGTTTAAATCTCTCTATCAGCATGAGGAGCTCAGTATTTTGTACCCAGCAGCCCTGGTCACCATCGATGGCTTTAGTCTCTTCCAGTCTTTACGTGCCTGTCGAAACCAGGTTGCCAGAGGTAAGATAGAGAGTGCTGGTGTGTATGAATGTGTATCAGGCTTTCACCAGATTTTATTGTGGCCAGTAATGCCTTTCATGTTATTTGTTTTAATCCCTTTTATTTCCTATATCTATCCCTTTGCCTTTTAGCGGCAGCAGCAGGAAGTGATGTCATCCAGCCTCCACCACTGGCCTATAAGAAGTGGGGCCTACAAGATATGGACACAATTACAGACCATTCCAGCATCGGTAAGAGAGATTTCTTTTAATTAATTCCTCTAACATTTTCTTTTTTATCTTTTTGAACAGAAAGCCACAGCACAGTAGAAAAACTGTTAATATACACTATCCTACAAAACTTTGGGGTCGGTAGTATGGAAGTAAAATAATGGCAAATGTTTTCGAAACAAAAGCTTGTTGAATTGCACTACTTGAAAAAATATGCATTGCATTTACCGTGCTTGCATTTTAATGCATTGTAATTTTATGGCTTGTATTTTTATGGTCTGAAAACATGGTCGGATACTTAAGATGTGAAAATTTCAATTCAAAACATCTCACACACATTTTCATTATTAAAACTTCAATAATCCATATTCACCTTTCAGATTTCACATTAAAAATACATAACCTATAATATTCAACTGGCAATTTTCGATCCATTTTATTTCGCTTTACAAATTCGCTTCCACAAATTCAGTGGTTCAAATTCGACAGAAAATTCACCATTTCACATCCGGGAACTGCAGGAATAGCAGTAGAGTACCGATTGATAATCTCCATCTGCTGTTAGTCTATCTCACCAGCAGGAGGTGGAAGCGGCTGTTGATGAAGACCAAAGCAACAGTTAGAGAGAGTAATTCATTTCATTCACAAATGTGTGGTGATTATCAGGGCCAGTAACGTTATATATGCGGAAAAGCTGATAAAGACACAAAAGCAGCATTTATTTTTAATTCAGTGTGTTCACGGTTACTTTCCCTGTGTACATGTAAGCAGCTTTCTCTACCGTGAACGATACTATAACGTTATTCCCCGATGCTGATATACAGATCAAACGTTAAATATGAGGTAGACATATATTTCTCTCGGTTGTTTAGTTTCATTAACTTTATAACGTGGCGCTGTGCTTCAGTACTACGGTTTCCCTTCATACGTCATACTTCAGGATTCCCCTGCCGTCGGGACATATAAAATTATTATTATAGCTTAATGGACTAATACAGTGATATAAAAGACCAAACTCGCACCTCATTGGGGACTTAGGCTATACTATTTAAGCTACAGGCAAGCAGATGAGCTCGCGCAAAGTTTGATGCTTAACGTTTCCTGGTGAAATACTGGCATAAAGTTGACTTGATATTGGATGTTCGATATTTGCAAATTTAGGGACCGGCTCTAAAGTTACATACGACATTGGTATACACGTTTCTAACTTCAATAGCATTTGAAGAGAATGAATTACAGTCATAAAAACAACTGTAAAGTGTTCATGTAGGTGTCAGGCATGATGCACACCTTTTAGATTCTTGATATTTAATAAAATAAACTGTCAAATCATGTGTAAATATTGCTATTTTTTCACTACCACATGAGCTCATATTTATTTTAATATCAACAATCTAAAAGTTGTGCATCATGCCTGACACCTACATGAACATTTTACAGTTGGTTTTATGACTGTAAGTCATAGGAAATATGAACTTGCACGTTTTTACATTAACAATGGCACACATTTTCACTTTTTATGAACATATGCCTGAATTATCAGGAAAAATAAATGACAAGAAGACTTCAGTGGCTTTCCTCAGTCACAGCTCGAGCTGAGGTAAACACAGTGGGCGTCACCATGGCAACCCACAACATACTCCTTCTAGTGGCAACAATTGCATTTTTCTTTTCTAACTCAGTATGACTCAGTCTACAATACAATAAATGTCCCCTTTTTGTCACATCATAAATTAATTTATTTATTTATTCACGAAAAATGAAGAAATATTAATTATAGAACAAACATTACCTTGTGACTACACATGGGTGAATCACACAAGCACTGTTAATGCAATGCATATTTTCTCGTGCAGTTCAACAAGCTTTTTTGTTTCAAAAACATTTGGCATTCATTTTCTTCCATACGGTAGAATGTTTTTGAAAAAGTCTCATGCTCAAGGCTGCATTTAAAAAAAAAAAAAATACACTAGAAACAGTAATGTTGGGAAATATTATTAGGCTATATTCTAAAATAACTGTTTATGATTGTAATGTATTTTAAAAATTTAATTTATTCCTGTGATGGCAAAGCTGAATTTTCAGCATCATTACTCCAGTCTTCAGTTTCACATGACTCTTCAGAAATGATTCTAATATACTGATTTGGTGCTCAAGAAACTTGATATCAAGTTTCTTGTTATCAATGTTGAAAACTGTTTTTTTTTTTTTTGGGGGAAATGTGATGCATTGTTTAGGATCATTTGATAAATAGAAAGCTCAAAAAGAAACTGCATAAATTTGAAATATGAATCTTACAGTCCCCAAACTTTTGATTGGTAGTGTAAGGTGATGCCTGTCTCTTTCAGGTATTACTACTCTGAGTGTGTTCGATCAGATGAAAAATGCCTCTATTCTGGGAGGATATCATGCTTCGGTTAAAGGAAGCCCTCCTGCTATGAGTCAGTATATCACAGTGGGAGGAGGACCTTACACTGGATTCTACTACGCTATAGAGGTACACACACACACACACACACACACACACACACACACACACACACACATCTTTTCCTTGGTCTATTGTTGGTGCTTGTGGCTTATTTGTAGTTGTTCTTGATGATTATGGCCATTTTTCCTCTCTCAAATCTCAGGGAAGTTCTCAGCCTCTTCTCTCCCATGTGGCTCTGGCTGTGGCCAGCAAACTCACATCAGCTCTGTTCAATGCTGCCAGGTCTGTGTGTCTGGGTTATTTTAACTGTTGGCTCTCATTAGCACTGGCCTGTCATGTTCAAGCTCACTCCATGTTTACGAATTCTTGGTCTCTGTCTCTCTCTTTTCTTCCTCCATAGTGGTTGGTTGGGATGGAAGAGTAAAAATGAAGAGGAGTCAGTGCAGAAACAGAAGCCAAAGGTGGAGCCGGCCACAGCACTTCCTGTTAGGTAAATCTGTATGCAGTAACACTACCTTCCAACGTTGCTTTTTAACTTCTTTTAATCATATACACACCAGTGTTGGGTGTAATATATTACTAATTAATTATTGTAATTTAATTACTTTTCCCTTGAAAAAGTCAAGTTAAGGGATTACTCTTAATTTTTCTGTAATTAAATTACAGTTACTTCTGATGTAATAGACTGTATAGACCAATATAACTATTCTATATAAAACAATATAGGATTTAACATCAAAATTTGACATCTAATGGTGAAATACATGTTTTAATCTAAGATTCTACCTTCAAATACTCTGGTCAATTCAAGAATAATTTATGCAATTTTATATTATTTATTTTAAAGAATCAAAAGAGCAGTTTCATGTCTATCCTTGTTTTGTTCAATTGGTCAAAGTTGATATGGAATTTAGAAAGTAATTATTAATAAGTAATGTAATACTTTTTAGAGCGAGAAATTAATGAAATAATTGAATTACACTGTAAAAGATGTAATTAGTAGCTAGTAATTAATGACTTTTTTGAGAGTAACTTACCAAACACTGATACACACCATATTTAACTCATTTAAGTGCACAATTAAATTTTTCTGCTTTCATCAGGTTTGGTCTTCCAGATTCTCGTCGACATGGCGAGTCTATCTGTCTCTCTCCATGTAACACTATGGCCGGAGTCACAGACGACTTTGGCAGAGTCACGCTGCTGGATGTGGCACGAGGCATCGCTATCAGGATGTGGAAGGGTGAGCAGTGTAGCGCAACTAATGTAGTCTGATTTGTGAACAAGGATCTTATGAGCCTGTTCCTATTAAATTGCAGAAGTATCTTGTGACAAACAAGATTTGAATCAGTGTAACCAATGCTTTAGTGAACAAACACACTGAAAACATCAGAGCAAATCAGTATCATTAGGGACTGCTTGTCCATATGACAATGTGTTGTTAAAAGTAATTTTTTTGTAATAAATTATATTTTAGTTTTAAAAACTAAAGCATTTTAATCTTGAAAACGATTTTTTTATGCTAAATGTTATTGTACAAAAAATTAACATTTGTTTTAAATATAATTAAGTAAATACTGTAATTATACAAATAAATTAAACTATATTAAAAAAACAAATGAAATTTTATTTTAATATTTAGAATACTAGTATTTATAAAATGTTATATGCAATAATATAATTATATAATTACATACATACACTACACTACTGTTCAACTGTTTTTGAGGTAATTATTTAAAAATATTTTCAATATTTGTATTAATTGAACTGTGAAAAGTGGCGGCAAAGATATTTATAATGTTACATAAGATTTCTGTTTCAAATCAAGGCTTTGAACTTGCTATTCATCAAAGAATCCTGTACAAAATGTATCACAGTTTAATTTTAAGCAATAAATTGTAATATTTATTTTAAATGGTAGTGTATATAAACAATAAAACATTTTCTTAATGTCTGTATTGTGTGTAGGTTATCGTGATGCTCAGCTCGGGTGGGTGCAGGTGTCAGAGGCTCCTGGGGAGAGAGAAATAGCCACATCTCCCTCTATGCCCCGCCGGCACGCCCAGTTTCTGGTGATTTATGCCCCACGTAGGGGCATTTTAGAGGTGTGGGGAACTCAGCATGGACCTCGAGTAGGGGCTTTTACTGTAGGCAAACATTGCAGGTACACACTCTAACTAAAAAAAACTTAAATATATTGCTACAATTCAAAAATGCATATTCATTAATTCATTACTCTCTCTTAAGGCTGTTGTATGCAGGTCACAGGTTAATGGGTGTGAATAGTGTAACCAGTCAGGGTTGGCAGATACACACACAGCAGGTGTGTCTGTTTGATCCGGTTAATGGAGCCCTGAGAGCCATTACCATACCATTCCACCTGGCACTCAGGTACACACTCATACATAAAAATTGCACATTAATATAAAAAAAACCACACATAATGCAGGTGAGCACAGATGCATCTGTTCTGTTTGTTGGTCAGTGATAAGAAGAGTGAGCGTGCTAAAGACATGCACCTGCTGAGGAGACTCACCACTCTACTGAGGACCAGGGAGGTGGAACCAGGTCAGACATACCTCATAGTTCACTCAAATATGTAAATTCTGTCATTATTTACTCATTCTCAAGTTGTTCCAAACCTGTATGAATGTATCTGTATCTCTTCTGCTGAACACTAAAGAAGATATTTTGAAGAATATGGGTAACCTCACAGTTGATGGGGGTGGTGGTGGCGCAATGGATAAGACACATGCCTTTGGTGTGAGAGACCCGGGTTCGAATCCACTGTGAGACACCAATGTGTCCCTGAGCAAGACACTTAACCCCTAGTTGCTCCAGAGGCGTGCGACCTCTGACATATATAGCAATTGTAAGTCGCTTTGTATAAAAGCGTCAGCTAAATGAATAAATGTAAATGTAAAAATGATGGGCCCCATTGACTTCCAAAGGATGGAGAAAAAAATACTATGGAAGTAAATAAGGGCCCATCTTGGTTACTGACATTCTTCAAAATACCTTTTGCGTTCTGAAGAAGAAAGAAATTGATACAGGTTTGGAACAACTTTAGGGTGAGTGCATATACATCAGAACATCTTTAAGTTGTCTTTTTTTAAAAGAACAACTACCCAATGTTGTGTTTAAGTTCTATTGCACTGATGTGTCCACATGTTTGAGTTGACCTTTGAACTTTGATTGACAGCGCTGCTTGAGAGTGAAGCACAAAGTGTGTTACTGGACATTAAACATCCAGCTATTAAGAAACAGGTTAGTAAAACACACTCACAGCAACATGTTCATTCAAATATGTTAATAAATTATTTAATAAAATATTTGATTGATTGACAGGCCCTGGAGTCACTGCTGTCCAATAAGAATGCACCAGTGTCCTGTTTGACCCATGTTACTCGTGCATTATTGGCTAGCCTGAAAGAACAAGGTAACTCCCTCAATCCTCACTGGGCACTGTGTATTTTTCATATTTAAACATTTAGATCTGGTTTTCATGCGTCTTCGTATTAGATCCTGAAGCAGTGGATGAGTCGTTGCTGCAATTTTGTTCATCCCAGCTCAAACTTCTCCAGCTCTATACAGATGTTCAGTTACTGCACACACCAGATTCATCACCCACTGAGCCAGAACATGTGAGTAACACATGCACACAGACACTATCCAATTAAGCAAAACTAATGTACCATTGTCACACTAAGATTTGAACTTAAGACTTCTGCTCTCTGTACAGCCGTCTTTTTCTGGCATTGAGGAGGATCTTGCTCGTGTTGGCCCAATCCTGCAACGATACACAGAGATGAACTCTCGGCCCTCTGTCTCATTTGCTCAAGACTCTAGTGGGCCGCTGCCAGTCCGAACATTTCTGTCTCAGTTGGAATGGGTGAACGGAGAGCTCAGAGTGATTAAACAACCTGATACCGACTGGACCCAACTAGGTAAAACCGCTCCCTGCTAGTGCTATGTGTTTATTTTTATGCATTATTTTAATTTTTTAAAGACCCCCTGTGGTGAAAATAAAGTTTTTAGTATTGTTTATATGTCTATGTGGTGTTTTTAATATGCTTTTAGACAAACATGTAACCGATCCCATTAACGTGCAGGTGGGGCTTTTCTCAACCGACTTTCCATGATGTTCAGATCATCTAACTTTTTAGATGGCGAACAGGAACATGTGTTTACATGGTTTGTGTAGCATTAAAAACACATTATTAGCTGTTTGATAACATAGTCAAGCCAAAGGCTAATTATATAATTTACGGTCATGTGTCTGACATTGTGGAGAGTTTACTACAGTAAAGTTGACCAAGTGGAACAGGTACTCCGAACTGGTGTGATTGAGTGGAGGCGGGGACCAATTTGCATATTCTCTTAAATTTTATTTTTAAAACACAATAATAACCAAATGTTATCTTTTGCAATTCTCAAAATGAATATCCATTTTTGCCTAAATTCACTTGTAACATTTTAAACGATTGGTTTAAGTTTTTATAAATTTTTATGAAAATAATTATCTGCCTCTTCAGAATTTTAATATTGGTGTGCCACTGTCATTATATAAGTTATTAATTGATGTGTGAATTTGAATGCTTTCAGGTAGTTTCCTGTTCTGGGGTTGTCTGTCTGGACAGAGTCCTTTACAGAGAGTGTGTGAGACTCTGCAGGAAAGTGGCATCAGCCCTCAGCAGCTATTGGTAAGATAAAGTGATGTAAAAAGAACAAAAGATTGAAGGATGGATTGATTAGAAATTAATGTGAATTTGCTGAGATTTTTGCTCTTTATAAAAATCTCTCCTTTTGATTTCACACTGTTTCTCTGTCTGTCTGTCTGTCTGTCTGTCTGTCTCTCTCTCTCTCTCTCTCTCTCTCTCTCTCTGGCAGTCTTTGCTCTTGTCAGTTTGGCTGAACAAAGAGAAAGAAGTACTGAAGATCCCAGATGCCGTCTCACACCTGCACACGTTGCTGTCTACCCTCAGCTCAATGAAAGGTCTTTAACATCATCTGGAGAAGAGACTGACCTTGGGTCCTCTATATTTTATCATGTATATTAATATTTCAATTGTGTGTGTATCAGGAGCAGTAGATGAGTCATGGGACGGCCAGTGTGTCTCACCCTGGTGGCAGCAGGTCCGCACAGCATGTGTTCAGTCTGAAAGCGCGGCCTCCGCACTACTGGCTGCTCTAGTCGCTCATCGTGTAGCCAAGAATGCCATCACCAGGCTGGCAGAGAGCAAGGTGTCTGTGTGTGTCTTTTTTCTGCATCTGCAGAATTGGTGCAGAGTGTGTTTAACACTCTTTCTCTCTGTGCAGTTTCAGGAGGAGTGGGTGTGTGTTTCTCTGGAGTTGGAGCAGTGGGTGGTGTGTATAAAGCAGTTGGAGGATGTTCTTGCTCTGCAGACGCTGCTCTGCCTGCCATCTCTTCAGGGCTCTACAGGGGGCACTGTTACACGCTGCTCAGTCAAAACACTATTAGAGAGTGGCAGAGGTGCATAAAACACACATACACTACCATTCCAAATTGTGGGGTCATAAGATTTTTTTAAAGTAATTAATGCTTTTATTTTGCAAGGATGCCTTAAAGTGACTAAAAGTGTCAGTAAAGATATTTATAATGTTACAAAGATTTCTATTTCAAATAAATGCTGTTCTTTTTAACTTTGTTTATCGAAGAATCGAATAAATGCAACTTTTAAAGCTAGTGAATATTGAAGCTGTCAGTAAAATTAAGATTAAAATCTATGCTTTCATACCAGGTAATAGGCAAATGAATGATTATAGTGTTTCCATATTTTCGTTTTTTGTCTTTTAGGTGGTGTAGCAGACTGCGTTTCAAAATTGATCTTCAGACAGGGTGTGTCTCCAGATCTCTTGAGTAAGATCCTTCAACAGAAGGGAGAGAATGAGCCCAAAGAACAGCCAGGCAGGGAGGAGAAACTGGAGGGTAACCGTGGAGATTCTTGATCATGTGACTTGGATGATACATCAAAATTGTTCCATGGTGGTTTCTTTTAACCATCTGTGTGTATTCTGTGTGTGGGTTGTCTCAGAGCTGCTGGAGTGTGTCTGTCAGCGGTTCCCAAGCTCTCTGTCTCCTGATGTACTGTTTGCTCACTGTAGCTGGGAAAATGTGGTCCAGTGGAACAAAGACCCAGAGGTAAAGACTTTAAAAAGTCTTATTTAGAACTTAAAAATAAATACTGGAACCAAATGACTTGTTTTTGTTAATGTACATTAATTTAGCAAAAGAATTGTATTTATTTTTTTCTCAAATACTTACTTCTAAAAGTACTAAAAAATTGTTAAAGGGTAACTAAACCCCTGGTCAGAGCCTGACTCCACCCACTGGCAATATTTGAAAAATGCTGAAAAGAAGGCAGGGCCCAGTGGAGAGGGGGCGTGCATCTGAGACGTATCTCTCTGAAGGCAAGGGCGTGGTTAGCTGGTACCCTCTGATGTCAGAGGGTACCACAACTTCCAATAGGAAAATTCAATTGCAGTAGCCACTGTTCAACCTGAAGAGTGCAGCACTCAGACGTTTTTACACCATATATTGTAGAATTAAAACACTTTAAACACAAATTTCAAAAAAATTACTTGAATCAATGAACAGCACTAATAAAGCCCCATTCTTACAGATCATTAACTAAAAAAAGTTGGTTTAGTTACCCTTTAATGGAACAGTCAAGTTACCTTTATTTAAAGATACAGCTTTACAATGATAACAGGAAAATGATGCATTTCGGCTGTTGTTCAGCTGAAGTTCAGTGTTGATTCAGTTCTGTTGTAAAGATTATGAATTATTAAATCAGTTAATTTCTTCTATGAAGTAGTTCTGCAAAAAATTGTCCAGCTCAGTTCAGTTATCATACAACAGTGTCAGTACAGTCAGATCATTAATATCGTTGAATATTAAGTGTCCCCAACTTAGCAAGCCAGAGGTGACAGTGGCAAGGAACCCAAACTCCATCAGGTGACAGAATGGAGAAAAAAAACCTTGGGAGAAACCAGGCTCAGTCAGGGGCCAGTTCTCCTCTGGCCAATGAATGAACACGGTGTCATTATGATTTAGGCTGCATCACAAGTCAGAATTCAGATCGGGATCGGTAGCATTCAAATATTCACCCAGTTCCTTTTGCTTTTTCCGGTTGACCTTATTTATGCAGCCTAACAATCATTTAACTGATTTGAATAATAGAAATTGATTATGTATTATGTGTATGCCAGGTTAAAGTTATGTGTTTTTTAGTCTAGATTTAAACTGACAGTGTGTCTGCTTCCCGAACAAGGCTAGGGCGACTATTCCACAGGATCTACTGCCTGCGGTTGATTTTGATATTCTAGGTATTATCAACTGGCCTGAATTTTGAGATTGCAGTAGACATGAAGGACTAAAATGAGTTCAGAGCTCGCTCAAGGAGCTAAACCATTTAGTGCTTTGTAATTAATTAGCAAGATTTTAAAATGTATGCGCTGTTTAGTAGGGAGCCAGTGCAGTGTTGACAGAACTGGGCTAATATGGTCATACTTCCTGGTTCTAGTAAGAACTCTAGCTGCTGCGTTTTGGACCAACTGGAGTTTGTTTATTAAGCTTGCTGTTTATTAAGCGTGCAGGGCAACCACCCACGAATCCTTGCTATTCGCTGTTCAGTAATACTGAACTGATATATACTGAGTTCTAATCTAATCTAATCTAATCTAATCTAATCTAATCTAATCTAATCTTATCTAATATAATATATACTGATATTACTAATACTGATATCAAATATCAGCCAATCACAGAGGACACTTCATCTCTCTCTTTCTGTTCAGGTGGGGCAGTACTTAGAGTGGTCAGTGGAGTTTTTGAAGATGATCTCCAGTCCTTACATTCAGTTGGGTAAGAGTCACTAATAAAAAATGACATATATTGACCAAGTGAAAGCTGATTTCTGTTGCCACAACATATTTCTTCACAACAGAAGGATTTCCATGATAACTCTCTCTGCCTCAACTGCTCTTCCCTCAGGTGTCTCTGCAATGATGTGGCAGACCTTCATAGTCAAGCGGTTTTCAGCTGCTGCCTTCCTAATGGAAAAGGTTTGTGTGTCTGTGTACTTTGGCTCTTTCTCTTTGTGTGCTGTGACTAAGATTAAATAATTGACGGTGCATGTGTTGATCTAGGTGGGAAAGGCACCTAAAGACCGGCTGTGCAGACGGGTAAGAGAAGACACAAATAATTAATTCAATTTAGATCGGTTTCATTTGAATTAACTTGTGTGCGTGTGTGTGTGTGTGTGTGTGTGTGTGTGTGTTTAGGATGTCGGAATGGGAGACGCAGCCGTGAAGAGTTTCCTGGGCTCCTGCGTGCAGTTACTGCAGGCTCTGATGGAGGTCTCATCTTCCTCTTTTCTCCCTTCCTATCCTTTTTTCTCCAGTGTAAGGACTGATCAAACAGTGGATGCATGGGTGGAAGCATGTCTTAAGTTATCGTGGATTTTTCAAGAATGGTTAACAAATTATGGCTTGAAATAAAAGCGTGAAATATATTATAAACGTCTTTTCTCTCTCAGGCGGATTCAGGGGTGGAGGAAGTGTCTGTTCCAGATGTGAGCGTGGAGGAAGTGTGGGGCGGTGCTGACGGTCCAGTGTCTATTGTGGAGTTAGCTTTGGATCAGAGATCCATACACTATCCCCTCGTTCAGCATCATTGCGTGTTAGCTTCACTGCTGCACGCCGCCATGACCTTCTCCCTGCGCCTGAAACCGCTCAGTCTGTTCGACAGCAAGGTAAAAACAGGACAACAAAAACACAATTACCTCACACTTAACTATGTATCTGTCACCATGAAATCATAATTCACATTTTCATTTTTTTAATCATTATAAATTCCCCTCCCTCTTGCAATTACATCTGTTCTCTGATGACGTGCTCACCAGCGCAAGGACTGAACAATAATCCAGCAGTCAGCAGACTCCTCCAGCAGTCTGTCACTCATATGAAATAGCTGCAATTTGCAAACTACAACGAGCTAATCGTTTTTTTTCTCGTTCGATTTTCCATTTCTCTCAGATGCACATCACTCCAAGGAAAAAAAGATTATCGCGATTTACTTTTCACGTCGACTACAAGTTCTTTTGCCTTTAATTCATGTTGTCTTTTTCTGTCATCTACAGGGCAAGAATGCGTTTTTTAGAGATTTGGCGTCCATTCAGTTGCTGCCCAGTGGAGATATGGACCCCAACCTGGTGGCTGTGAGACAAGAAGTGAGTCAGAACTGCTCTCAACAAGAATGCCCCCCACTAAAATAAGTATTAACATTTTAATTTTATAGTCAGTCTAACATGCATCTTGTACAGTGACAGTGAAATGTTGACCACATATTAACAAAAAGATTCTCGGATAACAGGTTGTAAGATGTTTATAGCTCACCTCTGAAACCAAAGTCGATGCACTGTCTTACTGTATTACTGTGTGTGTAGTTTCTGATGAACGTGTTAACAGGCTGGGTGAAGGTTCTAGCTGAAGCTGAGGAGAACGGTGTGAAACACAGTGGTGCTGAAGACATGTGGCCGTCCGTGTGTATGGAGCTCTCATCTCTACTGCAAGTCAATACTGACATACTACGCAGACACCTTGTTTGTGAGCTCTATAACCAGGGCCTGGACCTGCGGGCAGAGGAGGTAACGCACACACACATTGTTAAACCTCCTGAGCATTCATGTAGGAGTAAAAGATCATGCTTTTCTTTTTTTTCTTTCTAAACTTATCTTTTTGTCATTTTTATTTATTATCTTTTTAAATGTTCGTTTTTTTTGTGTATATATATTTAATCTTTTTTTTTTGTCTTTTTGTAATTTTCTTTTGTTGTTTTTATGATTTTTCTTTGTCTTTTCCTTATTCTTTGTCCTCTGTATATATCTTTTCTTTATCTTTTTTTGTGATTTTTTTTCTTTGTTTTGTCATCTATCTTTTTCTTTTTCCACTTTTTCTTTCTATCGTAATCTCTCAGGTGATGATGGAGGTGCAGGACAAGGATGTTTTGGGTTCTCAGCTGCTGGTGTTGACTGGTCAGAGACTCTCTTTCTCCCTACTGCACTCCCAGTCACAGACCAAACCCAACATGGAGCTACTGGCCCGTCTGCCACCGACCCTCTGCACCTGGCTGAAGGCTATGGTAAGAATACACGGGCTGCACAGTTGGCCAATCTCTTACTGTCTGACACTCACCTGTATCATGGTTTGTGTGTTTTTAGGACCCCAGTGAGCTGCGCTGTCCTTCAGTACCTCTGTCTCAGAGTGGTCAACTGATCAACAAAGTCATCGAGATGCTCCCCGAAAACCACGCCCAGTATAGCCTTGCCCTCCACCTGCTGGAGGCTGTGGACTCTTTACAGGAGAGAGAATGAGAATCAAGTTTTTTTTTTAATTCCAGACTCAAAAACTTTCCCAGGAGCCCAAAGACCTGGAAAACCATCCAGTCAGCAGCCTAAATAAATGCATTATCATCAGTAATCTGCTTAATTTAGCAGGCTTTAATCTCTTTCCCAAACTGTCACTAAAATAACATATCAAGAACACTAGCACTTCTAGAGGATGTGCTACCCCACAATGCCTGTGCACACTGAACGTGTCACGAACAAAGGGCCTGGAGTCTCTAGTGTCTAGAGTGTTATTAGGATAAAAACTATGTTATTCATGTACAGTAGTCCTGTAATTAAAGAAAATGGCCATTCTTTACAAGGATGCTTTAAAATAATATTGTGCTTTAATCAGTAAAATCAAAACATTACAGTATATTAACACCATGAGGGGTATATTTTCTATTTCAAATTCTAGATGTTCTTGTTCATTTATTCTGCCAATTAAATGTCTGTAATATCTAATTGATGCTGTTTATAAGTGAACAAGCACTAAAATGTCATCTGTTAGTGTTTGTGTTTATTTTAAATGTACAACTTTAGGTGTGGTTGCAAGGTGAGAGAAAAGAAAGACCTCTTCTGTAGTGCTGACCTTTTATGCAGTCCTGTACCAGCTGTGCCTGGCTGCTCATATAATACATGATACCAAAATTAAAGACAATTTCCGAGAACTGTTGTGCAGCTCATTGTCTTGAAAATGAAACGGGAGCATTAAATTATCAGCAACATGTCCTTAATGTGGGAAGTTGTAGGAACACCTAGTAGGAAATATGATTTGAGAAGGAGTTCATGAGTAAAGGTAAAACATTACAATAACTAGTATTTTCCTACTAAGACAATTCTTAGTAGGAATTTCATCTCATTATTTGAGATGAAATATGAAAATATTTTCCTACTAGGAAATCTGAGGGGAAATATAAATTATAATTTATTGTCTTTACTCATGAAATTGGACTTGAGTCCAATTCCCCTCTTAAATCATATTTCCTACTAGGATCATTTTGATACCTGAGTTTTCAAGTTGGGTGTGCCATAATCTTTCAATTTGGGAGAGGTGAAAACGATTGTGGCTGTGACTGATATTCTTTATTAATTCCCTTTCGAAATGGTTCACTTGCATTGCATCAGTTGCTGACGCTAGGGGAAAACTCCTTTTCTCCAAAAAGCTGAAACATGATTGAGTAGCCTCCATGTAACTGTGTGCACACTATTCAGCTTCGTCTGTCCTCACCTGAAGGCACAGAGCAAAATGGGGAATGTTAAGCTTCACCCGCTCAAAGAGGCCGTTGCAGCACACCTCTGCCCCGTCCACGGCCCTGGGTTGGAAGACCAAGGCCGCCTAACCTTCAAAGCCGTGCAGGACCCTAGCAGCCAAGGCCTACTCCATGGCCGGTAAAGCTGGATCTGCTCAAAACACCATGGCAAGCCTCCAAGTTTTCTGCACCTCCGCTCCATGGACGAGTCTGCCAAGGACACTGCTGCTTTCAGAGCTGCACAGTGCAACTGATCACGCCCTGCGCGCCACTAAATCAACAGCCCAGGCAATTGGCCGGGCTATGGCCAATTTGGGGGTCGTTGAGGGCCACCTTTGGCAGAATTTTATGGAAATCAAGGACGCTGACAAGAAAATCCCTCCTTGACTCCCCAGTTCCCATGGGCCTGTTTGGTTCTGCAGTGGACGGCTTTGCTGAGTGCTTCATCACAGCTCAGATGTCCCTGCAAGCCATGCGTCACTTCTTGCCGAAGCAGGCTAGTTCTGCTGCTGCTTCATGCAAGCATCAGCATCAGCCTTAGGCCAAAGCAGAGCCTGCGGTCATGCAGCACTCCTACAGTGCTAAGCGCTACCCCTTTCCCAAGTGCTAGGGTCCCCGCCTTTAGATAGAGCTGGATCTTGAGCCCAGGGGATTGGTTATTATTGGTGGATCTGAAAGATGCATACTTTCATAGCCAGATCGCCCCTTGTCACAGACCATTGTTGAGATTATTGTTCGAAGGGGTGGCTTACCAGAATACAGTCCTTCCGTTCGGACTGTCTTCGGTTCTGCGCACATTTACGAAGTGCATGGATTTGGCCCTCTCCCCCCTGAGACGGATGGGAGTGTGCATCCTTAAATATCTCAATGACTGACTTGTTTTGGCCTAGCCGAAGCACAAGCTGTGTGCACACAGGTCCCTGCTCTTTAGCCATTTAGAATGAATGGTTCAGAATCAATCTGGCCAAGAGTTTGCTGTCTCCCAGCCAATGAATATCCTTCCTAGGTGCAGTTTTCGACTCTTCCCAGATGCAGGCCTGGCTTTTCCGGAGCGCTCTCTCTGAAAATTCAGTGGCTTGTGGCGTAGTTCAAGGTCATGGTCTCTCTTCCCCTTCAAGACATTTCAGAAACTGTTGGGCCTGATGGTGACAGCCTCCTCAGTAGTTCCTCGGGGCCTTCTACATATGCAGCCACTACTGTGTCAAGGCCCTGGCCCCCTGTTGGGAGTAGATCTGGGGCTAGTCTTTATGCTCTCAAGTGGTCTGTCTTTTCCGACTAGTGCACAGTCTGGAACATGGATAATTTATCTTGTGACTTTGTGTCAATATTGACCTTCCTCCAGGAGCTGCTGGTTAAGGGACACAACCCATTCAGGCTCAAGGTATATGTGGCTGCCATCATGGCATACCACGCCCTAATCAGTTGTGAGGAACAACCTTATTGTGAAGTTCCTTCGGTGGGCTAGAAGGCTGAACCCGCCTCGTCCCCACACGGTCCCCTGGGCTCTCCGAGGCCCCCCATTTGTATCTGATCGAAATTCCAGAATCGTCAGCAAGCTATCTAGAAAGCACAGTGAATGTTTATATGGTTGTCAACGAATGGGACACTACATTTTATCCAAAATTAAATATCACAACATTTTGGTTTTAATAAGATTTCCCCAAGTAATAGGCAAGAGTAAACCTGGGGTTCTCCATGATTCCTATTATTTACAACAACAGCACTTGAATGAGATGAGCTCGTAATCACGACTTCAGAAGTGGGAAGTAGGACATTTCTGATAACATTCGAAGGCAGCATCATTTATTTTGTTCTCGCCATGAAGATGTAAGGTGTGTTCAGGCCATGTCAAAATGACTGTAACCATGAGATTCCGACTTGTAAAAAGGGTTCATGTCCTCGTAGAACTCGTAATGACAACTTGTAATCATGAATGTAAGGAAGGTAAGTTGAAAGATAAACAACTAATTACTGAAATGTATTAACTCATGTAATCACCCAATCAGTGTTTTATCCACGGAAAGAAGCCAATAAAAAAAAGCTTGAAAATGTCACGTAACAGTACCTTTACCTGAGGAAAGCCATTCAATGTCCACTATACAGCTCATTAGTCAGCTAGAAAAAAGAACTACAGATATAAAACATTTACTTAACTTGTTAATTTATATTTGAATAAATGTACATTTTTTATGAAAACTACCTTATGGGCAAATTAAATGAGTGCAAGTCAGATTTTAATATTCTTTCATAATTTTTGTCTGTTCATTGAAAGTCCAATCAGCAAAAAAAATGTCATGGATCTAAAACATGAATCAAACGGTTAAATTCAAGACAGAGATAGAATCGCTTTTAACCCCATACAAACATTGATCAACGCAGAGTTCATCAAATATGGGGAACACTGAAGCTCAAACGTGCTTGCTTTAGAAAATTATTAGTTCTCACACAATTTATTAAAATAGATATTTTAGGGCTAAGTAAACATTACAATCCCTGTAAACTTAAGATTTTTATTTTCATGACAGTGAACCCATGAAAATTCACAATAAGAGACATTTTCTTTTTGTGTATGCACTGTGTTTATTGGCTTAGCAATAAACGTCATAAAGCATAATTTACAGGTAAACAGAGAAACTAAAATTGACAAACTCTCCTCTCACTGAGCCTCATTTAAGAAAATAGCAGAATGAATGTCTTCATTTTGTAAACCCATTCTTTGATAAAACTGCCACATTCAATCAACGGCACAATTAAAGAATGGTTTCACAAATTGCTTCTGCATGTTAAATACATCTTCAAATGCAAAATGTCACAATAAAATATACCCCCTCATGACTTGAATATACAGAAAGTACAGTTAGACGTGTTCAACCAAACCTTCCACCCACCGCAAACAAGCTCAAATTGACATACAAACGCTCTTTTCCGTGTACTGACAATAAGTTGGCTTAAACCTGTAGCAGAGAACTTCACTCTTAAATTTGTCAACTTAACACAGATCCCAGGTCAGTGCTAATATTGTAAGCATGATCTGAAACGGGTTTTTGTGTATGTTTTCTCAGTTGAGAATTTCCTGTTTGGTTTTTCCTTCAAAATTTTTGCTTTATGATTTATAACCGTATGTCTCCTGTCCAACCCCTGAGTAACACGATACCCCCTCTCCCACAGCTCCAGACAACTTTCTGTCTGTTACAATAGCAGCTTCATACTGGTCCATGGTAGCCCTTCCAGCCTTTTTCAACAAAGGAGGAGGAGGAGGGCCAGTGGGTGGACAGTAGTCATGGCAACAGTCAGGGTGATTACTTTGTATTTTCCAGCACGGTTTGGCATCGTGGGCAGAGGCAGTCTGGCTCATCTGCAGTGTATCGCCGACATCTCGGACAGCGTGAGAGAGAGGTGGGCATCGCGGCTACGCTGTATGAACTCTCTTCACGGATCATTCCCCCTACAGAACACACAGATGAGCAGATCAATACCCAATTACTTTAGAGTTCCGTAATATTTTTTATGAATTTTCTTAATTATGTGTTTCTGAAGTAAAGGCAAGTTTAGTTTAACTGCTTCTAAATTAAATCCAAATTGCCAATTCTCTCTAAACCTGTGGTTCTCACTTTAATGCCCAGCATAGTCCAACACAACATTCAAAGCACCTACCCAATATAAGGCAAGATATAAATAAAAATAAAAATAAATCATTTTAAGTTATTTGAAGTTTATTAAGAACTTGTGTTGGAAAATGTTTGGTGGAGAATGAAATGTTTACTTAAAAGAGTGGCAAAGAAGGTGTTTTAATAAGATGTATACTTTTGTTAATTCTTTAATCAGTTTAACTTAGTTCCTGCCTTTGCTTTGGAAGAATATGCTTATGTTGCAATAAAGAAATGATGTAATGACCTGCACGCTCAAGAAAGGGTATAAGAGTATTTTAAAACAGCAAGGAAACTAAAATGTGCAGAAAACGTCCAGACGAGAATGCTCAGACATAACGTCATGTATATTCTGAATGCTATCTATATGCATACCAGGTGATCAGATCAGTTTCGACTTAAAAAACATTATCACAACATCATCATCATAAAATTTTTTTTTTTTTAAATCATACGATTAGCTTAGATGATTATAACCAAGTTATATTAGTATAACTAATTACAGTGGAGAAAACTTTTGTAAAATGTTTTTATTTTATTTTATTTTTTTACCTAACTGCAAAGTAAAAATATGAGTGATTTTCCTGACTGAGTTCTCCCAGCCGGCTGTCAATAAAACGTTGTTCCTGCAAAGGGCAACTTGTAAGTGGTGTCATATGCAGCAGGTTGGAACTAGAAGTGCTAAAGATTTAAGGCACTGAAAGTTTTGGACGTTTTATTTCGAATTCCCATGACAAACCACTGGTCTAAACTAACTGCTACAAAAGGGGTAGTAATGAGTAGGTGTTGTTAGTTTTTGTGATAGAAACACTGGGTAATTTATATCAGAAGAAAAGCATCTCACCCTCCAGGTTGATGAGGAAGTTTCCTGTGCTTGTGACAGAATCCGATGGCAAATCCCGTGGGAGAGAGTTTGTCAGAGTCGTGCGTGAGGCCATCATGAGCTCTGTCAGCTGAGAGCAGGTGGAAGTGGGCTCCTCTTGAAGAGACTGGCAGAAAAGGGAAAACATAAAATGTTGTCGCAAGCAAATAAAGCATAAATTATTATCTATTTAAAGTATCTATTATATCTATTCATAACAATACAAATGTTTGTTATTAAGTGCAATAAATATTTAAATTTGAATAAATGGCTGTTAATGTGTTTAGACTGAGACAAACATTTGCACGTGGTCAATGCGACAGAATTTCTTTACGCAGGCGTTCTAATTTCTTTTCCATTACACTGTGAAGAAAACTCCCATCCAATAAGATTTGTGCTTTTTGTCACATACCCAGAGCCACTGCTGTTACATAAAACTGGTAAATACAGAAATCTGAACGGCTGTTTGAAAACATATAAATGCTGTTAATTTCTTTCCTTCTTTGTGAAAACTGGGTGTCAGAATCGGAAAGTTATTTCTACATCTATATAAGTGCCACATACTATCAGAAAAATTATTTGCATGTTCATTCAGCCTGTCTGCCATTTGTTATGATTTGGTCTAAACCAGGGGTCTCAAACTCAGTTCCTGGAGGGCCACTGTCCTGCAGAAATTAGTGCCAACCAGCTCTAAAACAGCTGCCAAGAAGTTTCTAGTAATCCTGAAGACATTGATTAGCTCATTCAAGTGGGTTGGAGCTCAACTCTGAAGGACAGTGGCCCTTCAGGAACCGAGTTTGACACTCCTGCTCTAAACAGACTACAGACAAATCGCAAGCAAAAACCGGAATGAATTTCTGTGCCGAAAATTTGTGTTGTTGTGAACAGGCTTTAAAATCCATAATGTACCTCCATGATTTCAAAGAACAGGCCGGGTTCAATGGCAATGATGAGATCATACTCAGCAGCGTTACGTCCCGGAATAGACGACAGGAAGGAATCTCTGATAGCACATGCGCCCTCTACTGCTTCCTCCAGTCCTGGCTTCCGCCACACTGAATCGGTCTTAATCCAGCCGCTACGAAACAAAGTGTCCCCCTCTACGGACAAAGAGAGAGGTGAGAAGCATTACAGTGAGGTAGCCAGTCTGTAGCCATACAGCATCAGTTGCACGAAAATTGGGTGAGTACCCTCATGTCCAGGAGAGTGCAGATACACCTCCTCAGCGAGGTGAGGGAGGACAGGAGCGATAGAGCGACTCACTCCATCCAGAATCTCTTCTAGAACCGTTTGACACGACCTCCGACCAAGGGAGTCCTCAGGGTCACAATAAAGCCTGAGAGAGAGACGGTGAGTGAGACGTTTTGCTACGGAGCATTAAAAATAGCTTAATTTTCGAACAGAAAGTTACATCATTAAATGAGTGGTTACCGATCTTTAATGATGCTGAAATAGAAGTTGGATAATTCTCTAGTGATGAAGGATTGCAGCAGGCGGATGACGCGGCTGCTGTCAAACTCATTGTAGGCATCAGTTACCTACAGCACACACAAACACGTGTCACGTGACCTACAGCAATGCACAGCTGGTTTAAGCCCAGCCGGTACAAACATTGTAACCTGTTAACATTTAGACTCGCCTTCATGCTGAACTCTCTGAGCAGGTGTAGCATGTACTGATCTATGTAGTGCATTTGTTTAGTGTCCACAGCCTGGGAACGAGGATCAAAACCCTGGAGATTCCCCAAGAGAAACTTCAGTGTGTTCCTCAGCTGGGGACAGAGAATAGCAGGTTAATGAGAGGTCATTCACTCATAAACACTTTGATCTATACTTACTGTTCAAATATTTGTGGTCAATAAGATGTTTTGGAAAAATGTATATTAAATTTACAAAGGCATTTGTTTTAGATTAAAACACAGTAAAACATACTATTGTGAAACACTACACTTTAAAATGACTTTTCTATTTGAATATAGTTAAAGTTATAGTTATAGTAGCCATTACTCCAGTCTTCAGTGTCACATGATCCTCCAGAAATCATACTAATTTGCTGATTTGGTGCTCAAGAAACATTTCTTATATTAACAATGTTGAACAGTTGTGTTGCTTAATATTTTTTGTGTAAACTGTGAATTTTCCCCCCCCAGGATTCTTTGATAAACAGAAAGATAAAAAAGAACAGTGTTTTGAAAGAAATTGTTTGTAACATTATAAATGTCTACTATAACTTTTGATCAATTTGATGCATCCTTGCTGAATGAAATTATTCATTTAAAAAATAAATCTTACAGACCTTACTAAAACTTTAGAACAGTAACGTATATGTAAGAATCTCAAAGTGAATTCAAAATTAGCATTGACTGTCAGCAAATTACTGCAACAATTTATCTGCTTTGATATGTGCCAGACCTTGTTGATGCTGTCTTTAGCAGCGTTCAGTGTGTTCGGCCCGATCTGAACTTCAGAAAACACGTTCGACTCTGCAACCCACCATCTCAAAACATCAGCACCATATGGAGGACAGACAGACAAGTCCTGAGAGAGAGAAATTGATGTTTGAAAACACTAACTGAATGACATATTTTAATTATAGCATTGGCTGATTGTATCTCACCTTCCCTCCATTAATAACAAGATCTGGGTCGACCACGTTGCCTATAGACTTAGACATTTTTTCTCCTCTCTCACTCACAGCAAATCCATGGACCACTAGAGCTCTGAAACACACACAGAAGGTGATTGGCATATTTTTTAACATATGTATTTGTCACATACACATACAAAGTTCTGTCATGAAACTATAGATGGCGCAGGCTGTCCTTAACTCAATCTGCAAGCAATCACATTGTTCTCTAAATCAGCAGTCCCCAACCTTTTTTGTGCCACAGACCGGTTTAATATCAGACAATATTTTCACGGACCGGCCTTTAAGGTGTGGCGGATAAATACAACAAAATAAAATGATACGACCGGCATAAAAACTGGGGTATTTTTTTTATTTAATAATAAACGTGAATCCAATGTGTAGGCCAACTCGCAACTTTATTAGCAGCATCCTCGTAACATCGCGCCTAAAGACAACTGAGAAAGCCTGAACACAAACAAAATGCCCCCCAAAAGAAAAAAAATCTCCATGTTTTCTGTGCTGATGCGTTCATGTAACATGTAAGGGTGGCGCTGCCAATAAAGCACCTAAAAGCTGTCACAACGAACCGGCAAAATTAATGATTATGAATATGTAAAATATAGCAGGAGACATTTTAATTGTTTACTAATAAACAAGTGTTTTCTGTGTCAGTTGGAAAGATGAAGTTGATGATGCTGACTCACGATCTTCGCAGTAGTGAACGCGCCAGAGAGAAATGCACATTTCGTACGAATTACATAAGCAGAGAACAGTCAGTTTTCTTTCGTTTTGAATTGTTCGGTTTAAAAGACATTTCAAGCTTTCTATATATGTCTCAGGTCTGTGAGGCAAGTAGGCTACCTTATCACTGAGTTTCGGTTCATTTATGAGACAAGCTCCAGTTCACGCGCCGGCACCTCCGTGTCGTGATTATCTATTTTCTAATATATTTACTTCTTATTGATTAAATCCAGGCATTTGGTTGATGAAACATTGATTCAAATTAAGATACAATTAATACAAAACGAAATTACATTTAAAGACTGGCAGAAAGGCCTCTGTGAATGTACCAAATGTCCCACCAAATGTCTCGGTACCAAATGGTTGGCTCTAAATGGCACGGCTGATTGGTTTCTGTTGCATCAGCAGCCAATAACCTTGCTGCTCTACATTCAAATACTTTCAGAAACCCTCCACCTTCCCCAGCTCCACCTGAAATGCATGCTATTTGTGCTGAAGCAGTAAATGCTCACAGCAGTGTGCCTGTGTATGTATTGGTAGTAGCAAGTCACTGTACTTCCTCTGCAACAGCAGCAGCAATAAATACATTAACATTGCCATATCCATTACAATGCTAAACTCTTTTGTGACGATAGAAATGCATTTTTATTACTCACTTGTAAGGGGCTTTATTTCGTACAGCTACACTGGTGAGGAGCGACGACTGAAACCAACCGCCGATTTGATCTTTCCCCTCCACATACGAGTCTGCACGCGGGTCTGATTCTGAACGAAAGAGAGTGGGAGAGAAGTGACATTACACTACAATGCAACAAAGCATACCAAAGGACCCCAGACAAGCAATCAACAATATACTTATTGATTGCTTAAATAACCAGAAATACATGCATTGATAAGGACCACTTTGATGACTCACCCTGTAGTACAGCGGCCCATGAGACACCGCTGTCAAACCAAATATCCAGGACATCTTCACCCCGCACATAATCAGATAGTGCACTTGCTTTACTCTGACAAAACACACAATTTATAACTTATACTAGAATTTGATTTCACTACTTTACATTTCATTTTGCACTAAAGAGTATTTGTGGCATAAACATACACTACTGTTCAAAAGTTTGGGGTCAGTAAGATTTAAATAATAATAATAATAATAATAATAATAATAATAATTAGAAATGAGAAATGACACATTTAATTGATCAAAAGTAATAGTAAATCGATTTTTTTCTCTTTAAATTATTTTTTGAAGAATGCTAAAGAAATTTTTTTTGTTTTTTATCAGTTTCCATGAAAAAAATCATAATTTTCATTATTGATAATAATAAAAAATGTTTCTTGTGTTGCAAATCAGCATATTAGAATGATTTCGGAAGGGCCATGTGACACTGAAAACTGGAGTATGGCTGCTGAAAATTCAGCTTTGCCATCCCAAAAATAATTTAATGACATTTTAAAATATATTAAAATAGAAAACAGAGTAGTTAAATTGTAATATTTTACAATATTACTGTTTTACAGTATTTATTATCAAATAAATGCAGACTTTGTAAGCATTAAGAGACTTCTTTAAAAAAAAAAAAAAATCCTACCGACCCCAAACTTTTGAATGAAAATGTAGGAAAAAAAAGTACCTTCTGAAGAACCTCTGGAGTCAGAAATGTCTCCACTGGCTCCGCCCACCAGCTGTCACTTCCTTTCTCAGAGAAAACTTTAGCGATGTGTGTAACTGAATGTCTGAGAAAGAAAGAGGGAATTCTTAAACTTGTATTTTATATGCATTTCTTGAGTATGTCTATGACAGTGTAAGTATATACTTGTTTAAGAGTGGCTCTCCGGTCTCTTTATGGTAGAACACTGGGATGGGGACGCCCCAGCTCCTCTGCCGAGATATACACCAGTATGTTCTTCTGTCCAACATCGCCAACAAACTGGACCTAGCCGATTCGGGTATCACACGCACCTTCTGCAGGGCGTCCTATGCAAACACACTCACAGTTTATTTTCTGCAGAAAACATATAACTGGAAACTTACTAGGAAGTCTGTTTAATTTCTAATACTTCTAACAAAAGTAACTTAAAGTCAAATAAATGCAGAATGTGCACTCACAAAAACATGTCCAGAGCAAGAAAAAGAACACGCGTTAAGTAACTTGACCATTTATTTGTCAGCATGAGCTGTGTGCGCATATTTTACACACACGTGCACACATATATACACATGACACATCCATTCATACATGTGTGTGTAAAATATTTTTTTTACATTACAGTAATGGGAATGAGATTTTTTTTTTCATTATTCTGCAAAAATTGGGGGATAAATATGACCCAGACATATTTTGATGGGTTTCATCCAGCTGATGCTGCAGAGTATATTGGCTCACCTTGGCTTTGTCTTTGAGGCTGCCTGTGTTGATAAACCACTGTTTACTGGCTCTAGTAATGACTGGCTGTTTGGTCCTCCAGTCATACGGGTAACTGTGGACACAGTCCTCCTCCTTCACAACTGCACCCGCTGCCTGCAACATTGAGATTACTGCACACACACACACACACACACACACACACACACACAACATTAGTTACTAACATGCATTTTATTTGATCATATACATATATATACAGTATATTCTCTCTTTCCTCCATCTATCCATCTTTCTCTCTCACCTGTGGCATTGCCTTCAGTCATTACAGATTTATTCTGCAGTTCAGCCCCAGCAAGTTCTGTAAACCTGCCCTCTTCATCCACCATGCAGTCCTAGAAAGAGAGAGAGACAGCAAGTTTAAAATCAACAACCCAAGATTCTTACTATTCCAGCATATACTGTACAGGTGTGGGTGACGTACTACTGGCAGATTAAAGTGCGTTGCAACACTGTAGTCCTCCATGCCATGAGCAGGAGCAGTGTGGACCAATCCAGTTCCCTTAGTCATGGTCACATGATTAGCCGGCAACAAAGGCACTTCTTTTGAAGGAATTGTGGGATGCTGACAAACTCCACCTTCAAGATCTGACCCTGGAGATGAGTGAAAGAGAGGCAGATAAATGCTTAGGCCAGTTCAGAAGGCATCATTTTGACCAATAACAGTGGATCTACCTGCGAACGTAGCCAAACTCTCCAGATTTGTCCCCAGTATAGAGGCGAGGTTGTTCATGCGCTCTGTGGCCACTAGGAGTAGCTGCTCATTATCAGCTCGCTTCACTACAGAGTACCTGAGAAGAGGAAAAGCATGTGATCATGAATGTCTCCATGAAATCATATCATGTTCATCCCACAGATTCATAGGTGTGTGACTTACTGTACTTTGGGCATGTAACACACTGCCTGATTGGCTGGAATAGTCCATGGTTGGGTCGTCCATATCAGAACAGACACACGACCCCAACTTTCTAAATCACAGACGAAGATTCTGACATCAGAAATAGCAACGTAACTTTAATTCTGTGTATGTGACCTGTATAAAGCACAGGGCACAGGTATAGACAGCATATACACACCTGCTATCACACCTGCGAGTTTGGCTGGCAGGGTGAGCAGGGGGAAAGTGATGTACAGAGCACGGCTCACGTGTTCTGGATTATACTCCAGCTCAGCTTCTGCAAGCGCAGTCCTTTACAGAGGCAGATACAGGAGAAAAATATACTGACATTAACATATAAAACCTCAAAATCATGGGCTTTCTGTTAAGCTTTATTAAAGGTCTTTATGTAAGGCTGCAAACACTGAGCTTCTACTACCTGGATGATGGTGACCAGAAAACAGGCTTATAGTCCTGATAAATTAAACCCTGTACACAAAGATAGGAAGAGAAGGGGAAAGTGAGAATGACATGACGGTGAGTACACAAACAAGTTTGGGGTCAGTAAAATATATATTTTTAAAGAAATTAATACTTTCAGCCAGCAAGGATGAACTTTTTATCATTCGACGTTTGATCATTAAAGTCAGAATGATGAAAAGTTAAAGTTATCATTAAATAAAAATTGACCATTTTTTTGGTTGTGAAATACTGTATTGCCGTTGCTGTGCGGTCATGAAAGCTTATAATTTTGTATGCGTTTTTAAGCATTGCTGTTTAAAAACAAGTGATTTTAAACTGTTGAAGAGCAATAAGCAGCGAAAGAGAACTAATTTCGGTATATGTGCGCTGTCCGTGAAGCCGCTACTCATAGAGCCTGTAAGAACTGAACGGAGTTATTTTTGCTGCCTTATTGGGCTTGAACAGGTCAACTACACACACACTTATGTCTCAAAATGCCTGGCTTTTCAAGTATCCACTGTCATTTATGTCTTAAGTGAACGTAAACAGTTGAGTGTATCAGTATATTAGATCAGTGCATTCAGTCTTAAAGTGACAGCAGCCTAATAAATCTGTCACTAATGTTAATCAGCCACAACAAAACAGGGAAAATAACTCACTGCTCCTGACTGAATCACTTTTGTAACTTTAATAAGAATACATTTATATTTAATTTACACATTGAAGACTATGCAGTGTTTTTTTTAGTTTTTTTTAGATGTACATTTAATTACTTTATACACTATATAGTATTTCTTATTTAATGCTTAAAGTTTTTCAGGTAGGTCTATTTCATTTGTTTCTTTGTTCTATTGATGTTTTGGCCAATTGCTTGCAATTAGTTTCTTTGTTTCTTTGTCTTCAGTAAGCTTGTGAGTTTTTTTACTTAGTTAGGTTAGTATTATAAAAAAATAAAGTATATCATAAAAACCTTATTTAAAGCTAACAATAATATCTATATTGTGATATCGTCATTATGAAATAAATTGATCATATCGTCATATAAGATTTTGGTCACATCGCCCACCCATAATTGCAGTATTTATTATAAAAGATTTATCCGTGCACATCATTATTTTTCTTTTATTCATGTGTCCTCGTAATATTTAATCGAAATAACTTCTGCTCCCTCTTGCAGCGACATCTATTCTCTTCTCTGATGACGTGTTTACTGGCGTGAGGGCGAGACAACCTGTCACTCACATGAGATCACAGAAAAAGCAAACCACAACCATCCGACGTTCCAATCAATACCCAATGGACAAAATCAAGTCCCAATCAAGTGTTTCTTGTACAAAACACCTTTTCACAAGGATATATGTTACAATATTAAGGAAGGAAAAGACTACTGCAACCTCAGTTTCATGCCAACTTTAGTTTAAAGTATATATATATTAAATCGAGTAAATGCAGCCAGACTTCTTTAAAAAAATATTTTAAACATCTTGCTCTTAACTCTTAATCTTAAATGTAACTAAACTTCTGAACGGTCGTGTAAATAATTTCAGACTTTTTTGGGGGGGTGGTGAAATCCTCACATATGGAACGAAATCAAACAAGTCAATCAGTCAAGCTGTGTTGAACAGAAAGAGCTTCTCTCACCTTGTTGTGCATCTCCAGGAAGACTTTCAGCTGGGCCGCTTCATATTTCCCATCAAAAGTGTAATAACAATTGTCCCAGTCAGCCATCACGCCCCAGCGCTGGAATGCAGCACGCTGCCGAGAGATGGCCCTCTCTGCAAACTCCCGCGCTGAACGGAGAGACACAAAGGCAGTTTTTGATTAACCAGAAGCAGAATAGCACATAAGCTTTTAATATTAAAACAAATGACTCTTTCGCCAGAACATTCATTATATGTGACTTCCTGACCTTTCTCTCTGATCTGTAGAGGAGTCAGCCCACTGGTTCCCAGGTCTCCCAGTGCTTTGAGCTCAATGGGCAGCCCATGGCAGTCCCAGCCGGGCACATAGTGCACCAGGCTGCCTTTCAGCACCTCGAAACGGTTCCGGATGTCTTTGAGGATCTGCAGGAGAGATCAAACAAAGATGCTGATGGCATATTATGAAGCTCATGAGAGTGTATCTCCATTCATATAGGTTTAGGCGTAATATTGTATGATGTCATTAAAAGGACAAGTGAAGGATGTGGATCCAGGAACATCTACTTGTGTGACTATGAACTGACAGGAGGGAACATACCTTATTGAGAGCGTGCCCAACATGCGGGTCCCCGTTGGCATACGGTGGTCCATCATGAAGGCAGTACACCTTCTTAGCTTTTCTCTCTCTCTGCCATGTGTACAGCTGGTCAAAACCACATTTCTGTAGAACAACACAACAAAGTTCAAACACCATCACAAGACAAATCAGAGAGTTGTGGCTTTATAGAAGTGCAACAGATACTGTCATCTTAATCATTCAGGGTGATTTAGGAACGTAACAAAACAGAACCGATCAGTTTTAACAGCATGTGGCAGGTCCTGGATCTGACACTCTCACCTGCTGGATCTGGATCTCTCGCTCCAGAAGGTTTGGCCCGTTCACTTTCATGGGGAAGTCAGTGCGGGGCAGCAACACAGTGTCCCGGTACCGGCCCGCTGCGTCTCCGGAGCACAGACAGCGGAGTCCCCATCGAGCCACACCGCCGAAACCTAGTGCCGAACGCCGAACCAGCAGCATGAGGGATTCTGACAGGTGAGTTTCCGACCGGGGTGAGAGTTTGTTATGGGATGTGACCTCCTCCTCCGCATGGGCGGAACTCGATCTTAACCGGAATGATAGAAACGACGGAACTACGGAAGCCAGGAAGAGACATTCTCTTAACCATTCACATAAAACGAAAACGCTTTTTTCATGTTGTGATTGCGTATTTGAAACGGAAGAGGGCGTTGTAGGGTCACTAATGAGGAGCTCGACGAGTTTGAAGGTAGCATTAGGTTTTATTCAGAGTCATGTTCGATACACACATTTTTTAACACGATTTTTTCATAAATAATTATGTATGAATAATTGAGTAAACCCTACTGTAAACCCATTCCGTAGCTCAAACAGAGCAAAGGTTCGATTCCCGGGGAATGTATATTATGAACCAATAAAAAGATACGCATCTGCTAAATGCAGAAAAGCATGTAAAACCAAGTTCCTTCAGTCCAGGAAATGCTCATTTTGAGGTAGCTGTTAACAATAGAAAATGCTCTTATAAGTCAAAGATTTGACAGGGAAAAGACGTGTAGACTACACCACAACCTGGGGGCCAGTTGCATAAACAGCTATTTAACAGTATCTTATTAATTCCGTGGTCCGTAGTTAGCTAAACGTAAGCTTTTTGTGTGATATGTTTTAAACAAAACACTACAGTTTTTGTTATTCTCTTGTGCTGAGTAGTGTAACTTAGGCCTGCTGTTTATGTTTTGTCAATGTACTTTGCGAGGAGGGGCGAGTTCTCCTCCCCCTTTTGGATATCTCACCTGCAGCTAAATCTAGATATGGGACATCTCCTGCCTCGTCATGGGCGGGTGTTTTTGACGTCACTTTGAGAATAAAGGTTTCTGGCCTGCCCCCTCACTGAGCACAGACCCTCTGTCCAGCAGTAAACTTCTCTGGAAGAAGACAACACAGGCACAAAAATGAATACAATTTGGATATTGTGCTTTGCGGTGCTGATCATAACCATACCATTTTCAACTCAGGTAGGCACTATGATTTTTTACCCCCTTTTATTGTCTTAGGTTTTTAGAAGAGGATGGAAGGATTTGTTCACTAATTGTTTGTGTTCATGTTTTTCATAGTAAGCATCTATATAATTAATTACAATAATGATGATAGCAAAGTGCATCTACAAGTAGCTCCAAAAACAGGTTATCACTTCTGGAGTCACACTGTAACATGTGAGCTCTTTTTTCTGACTTTCTTCATGTTTGATTTAGGTGAGCTCTGATCAGAAGTCCACAGACAAAACTGAGTCAGGCGGCACGGTCTCTAATCCTTCCACAAATTCCAGCGCTGTAGGATTGGGTCCTGTGCCCACCACACTGTACATGCTGATCCCAGCAGCCACCCTGGGCTTCATCCACAGTAGATCCTGATGGATGGAGAGTGTTCGCCATAGATGACCAAAACTGAGACAGTGGTGAAATGGACAGCGTTCACCCAAAGAGCAATTTTTTCCTCAATTCATAAAGATATAACACACAACAGCTCATTTTAAAATGGATTTTTAACTAATGAAAATGAATACATCTGCTTCCTGGAACCCCATACAGAGGGTCCTACTGAACCTCACCCTTGGGCTCTTTGTTATGTTTTGTCTCAAAGTCACTGTTTTAGGGAAGGCTCACATACTCAATGGCAACTTCTCTTAGAAGAGTTTGTTTCTCCTATGCTCAGTATATGTGATCGAGGTCAAGTAGGTTAAATAACTCCATTACTTAAATCAGTAATCACTGTGCATTTAAAATAACAGCCCAATTTTCATTTCTATAATGATATTGTGTACTACAAATTTTACTATATGAATCAATGTAATCCATCTCAGAATGTGTCTGTACTGTATGCACAATTAAAGTGGATGATTGTATATGTCTTGTATGTCATTTTTTATTCAATTTGGTATTAATGTGTGTTTTCTTCACACAGAGTATTAGTAATGCTTTAGATTCTAGTATGTAGAGTAGAAAAAAGGAGTATAGATCAAAATGTATTATAGAGAATTTAGTGTATTTGACATTTTGAAAGCACAACTTTTATTTTGAGATTTCCTCAGACAGAGATGATGTACAGAGGATGTGATCCTCCTCCAAAAACTGGTGGGCAGGTTTTTAAACACGTCAATCTCTGTGAGAATAAAACTCCCCTCCCGTCCCGCATCACTGAACACAGACTCTGCCCCACAGTAAAGGACTCTGGAAGAAGAAGGCATAAAAATGAATAAAATATTGATATTGTGCCTTGGGATATTGATTATAACCTTACCATGTTCAACTTCAGAGGTAGGCAATATGATTTGTTCATCTCTTGCATTAGAAGTTTTTCTAGCATTTTTTCCATCTTTCTCTTTTATCTTTGATCATTTTGTTAATTCATTTTTAATAACCTTTGATACATTTGGTAATCATTTGTGCATGCAAAATGTAGATTATACTAGAAAGGTGTCACCACTTCTCTTTATAATGTGTAAAAGCAGAAGCTTGGGTCTTTTGCCGGACTGGATTTACTTTTTACTACTTATAGACGTTATAGTGTCTGTTAATTCAACAAGTGTCAATAATATTGGTTACAAATATACCAACAACAATAATAATAATAGGCCTACCATACAAAGTGAATTTTCAAGCAGCTACTCCAAATAAACATTAATATAACATACACTGTAAAAAAAAAAAGAAAAAAAAAAAAGGGACGGGTATCCTAAGGCACTGTGGATTACATTTACATTATGCATTTGGCAGATGCTTTTATCCAAAGCAACTTACATTGCATTTCAAGGTACACATTTTTATCAGTTCTTGCTTTCTCTGGGAATCAAACCCATGACCTTGGCATTGCAAACGCCAACACTCTACTGTTTGAGCTACAGGATTAACATAAAAATTATCTGGCTTTTTTAAAAACAAAATTATTGTTAAATATAGCAAAATAGACCTGACTAAACTTGGTTACAGCAGCAAACATTATTTATAAGGGTCAGATCAGGCAGAAATTGTTGCACATTTTTACTTTTAACAGTGTACATTAAAGTAATGTACAATCATCTGCTTGCATATACTGATTTTTCTTTCATGTTGGTGTAGACCAATTTAACCATCACCATCACTAAACCAACTACTGCTACCACTGTGGCCAACGCTGCAGGATTAGGTCCGTGGCCCACCGCGCTGTGTCTGCTGATCCCACCAGCCATTCTGGCCTTCATCCACAGTAGATCCTAAACAGGCTGGAGAATGTTGAGATGACCGTGATGAACAGCCAGTCACATGAAGAGTCAACTTTTCCACAATTCGTGAATATAGAAGACACACAGAAGAGAGAAAGATGCCACAACAACTTTTAATTTTTTTATTTAAAGGAAATTTGCCATTGCATTCTGTACCGAGGGTCTTCCAACCCCCAACAAAACCACACGGTTCAGTTGTGTTTTGTCCCCATCAAGTCACAGTTTTAGATAGGGCTCACTTCTCTTGTAATCTGACCACTGTAATGCATTTCCTCCACAATGTTTTTGTAATGATTGTGATGAGCTATTAATTGTAATAATTAAGAATGTGTCTATATGCACAATTAAAGTGGATCATTGTATATGTTTGCGTGTCATCTTTTATCCAATTTCATATTAGTGTGTGTTTTTAAAAATGCTATAAAAAGAGTTTTATTCATGCATTTAGATTCCAGTATTGCAGTGATATTTTATAATTATTTTAACAATTGTTAAAATAGTCAGTTTGATCTTGGCTTTGAAACAGACTGTCACTTTTTGGGCCAACTTGTGTTTAAAGGAAAGAAGGGGCAAGTGTGCATTATTTCACACTGAAAAGGCAGGTTACAAAACCCTGTTAGTTTCTCTCCATCCAGATTTAAGCATACTACTCTTCCATCTTCTATTATCTTAGACATTTTTTTCTTATAGTACACTTAAGCTAAATTAAGCAATTTTAAACAAGAGTTTCTGTTACTGTATTTAAGAGAATAAGGTCACTTTTGAGATGCTGATGTCTTTTTGCCACTGATGTAATGGCATAGAGTAAGTGAGAACTCAAGCAGGGAACTTGGCACATGTATTTTAGAAGTGTCAAACCCCTTAACTGTCACCCACCCTTTTTTCAAATAGACAAAAAAATCACTATACAAACTTAAATGGTTGTAATTCAAGAATGCTTTGGAATATAGACATATGGTTGGTCTTGTTTTTAAGAAGACATTTGCCAGATTATTGTAGAAGTGAAAAAAATGAAAGTCAAACAGAAAAAAAGTTATATAAGTTTGAGTTTATGAAAATGTACAATATCAAAATATAATTATTTATATTTTATATAATATATTACAAAATATATTTTACTCTAAAACTGCTAGAAAATTAAAGCCAAAAATCTAAACAAGTTGTGTTCGAAATTTTAGGTTGATATCTCAAAAAATGAGCTTTCAGTAAGATTTTATTTGGGCGCAGTACCAGACTTTTTCACTAGATGGACAGCCAGCTTCCTTACTGACCATATAAGGGCGTCTCAATTTTCATATATGTTTTGAGTGATCTGAACCATGTATTTCCATAATTTCATTCAATTTATGAAGCATACATCCTATTCAGAAATAGTATGGGTGTTTTGGAAGGATTTGATTTGATTTCAACCTCTAATAAACATAAAAAGAGCACATATGTGCGTTATCGCTCGCTGCCGCATCACAAATCAAGAATCCATAATATTTTTCTTTATATTCAAAACATTTTCAGACCTTTTTTTCTCATAAAATTTAATTGGTGTTATCTTTTGAACTCTTGGCATGAAAACAAACTGAGGCTTCTACCAAGCTTTCATGATTTTTCATGTTTATTTCTATTTCAAAATAAAGGCCTAAACACGCCTAATGAATATGAAATATTATTGTTGCAAATTGATAAATTACTGTTCCTCTGTAATTTATTTTAAAAAACAGCCACCAAATATGAAAACTAGAGATTGTAAGCTTTCAAATGATATATAGTTTGTCAATATTACTTTAGGTTTTTACTAAGATATTATTGTTCTAAATATATATGGGCAAACGTCCCACCTGTGGGACGGTGACAGTAACAGCCTCTCAATGGACTTTCCAAGACGCACTCAAGATGTTTGGTCAATAAAAGCGAGTATTTATTCTAAGGTTTCAATTACCTTGGGCCATTTCAATTAAAGACTGTATTGTTCCTCATAACGATCCCATAGGGGCCAAAGTGATGGTGAACAGAATGACTAAACTGTGTTGAATATTTACAGTTAACATCATACATATGTGCTGCTCATAAACAAGAGAGAATGTGGGATAATTTGCAGTGTATTTGACCCCTGATTTGGTCATGTAGAGCCGATATTGAAACAAACAACAGCTATCGAGCCTTCGACGTGACTATTTGCAGTAAATTAATTTGCAAAGCTCTATGAATTGCTATAGTGTGATTATTTGTATTCCTCTCTATGTAAAGCACTTTGAATTGCCATAGTGTATGAAATGTGAAATATATATAAACTTGCCTTGCCTATATTCTAGAATTGATATGGTTATGTGTTCAAGGAAAAACAATCTTTTACTTTTGTTCAAAAACACTGAAGTCAGATCACCACGTACTGAAACACTATTTCTGAGGAATCAGAACAATAAGGGTGTTTTGTCCCTGAGGTGAGAGCACAGACAAGCAGCTAAACATCCTGTACCTCAACAGATCGAGATGACATGAATGAGAGCGTCTGTAACCCTTCCTCTGTCTCTCTGATATCTTTCTAGTCTGTTGTGTAAACATTAAGGTGGAGCACTGTTTGTGTTGACTGAAGCTATCAATAATGGGCCTTTATTCAAGTCAGAGTGTCATTACACCAGTAGTTCTGCTGCTGGCTCCTTTGACTACCTCACGAGACCCCCTGCCACATCGGCCCTATAGGTCACCTCATATTGCCCTAGGATAGGATAGTACATCTTATTTCTTTTCTTGCAGATATTTCCTCTTTCTCTTTTTGTATAATCTACCAAACAAAATATCTGAAAAAAAGGTGAAAACTTATATGGTTGATCTGTGGTTGGTGTAATTGGAAACAGAAACCCACCCATTGCTAGATCATTTAAAACTCTCAGGTGGTGTGTGGCTGTACAAAAACCCACATCAGTGGCTTATATTACCCTAGTGACAGTCAATCAGAGAACGTCTCAGTTAAGGTCTGTTTACACATAAGCATGATAACTAATAACTAAAACTATAAAGTTTTTCACGAGTTCCTTTACCCATATAACCTTTAAGTTTATAAGGTTAAGCATATTTGGCTTGCTGTCCGCAGTGGAGGGGCTCGAGGAAGCAGCTTCAACTCGAGCTTAGATATACCCGCCAGTGGGACTACCAATGCTTAGATGATGAGTATGGTAGCAAGATGCCTAAATTATGTTGGTAGGGTTGGGGAGGTGGAGGGATGCCAAAACAGCTGATGCCAGAGCAAGGTGAGCGACTGCTTATGTGCTCCAGCAGTTAATTCAAAGATTAGATGGGTTCACTCCTCCCGAAATTATGTTGTGAACTTCACTAATAATCACTCTGGTTCTATGAGAGCTGTAAAGTTAACGACACAGAGGAGCGATATCATTGGAATCACTTTCATAACATCTTTCCAACTGATGAACAATGAGAACATTGACAATTTAAAACTGTAAACAATTTTTTTATAAATTGTGTTAAATGGGTTAATCCAACAGCCTTTTTCTTCTGAATTGGCCAAGCTGCTACTGAAGTCTGACAAACACTATATTAACACAAGCGGTAAAGAGAAAGCCACATGATGAACTGAAGTTTATCACAAGCAGCTTATCCACAAGCTGAGGTAAATACTAACATACTAACAGGGTTCTCAAATCTCACGCATTGGCCGTGAGACACACGCAATTCAACCAGTTCACACGCTCACACGCCACACCGTGTATTTCTCACGCTGAAAAGGCAATGCCAACCAAGTTGTCCTGCAAGCTTTATATATAACGTTGTAGGCGCAGGCACACAAAGTGAAGTTTCCTGCCGCCAGCACGTATCTCGGGCAGATTGCGTTAGATGCGCGAACACACGGAAGTTGACGGAACATTCTCGGCCACCGTACGTTCGTTACTAGGTAACCAACAACATCGCGCGAACACACGTCGTGATGGAGAAGGTAAGTTGGAAGAAAGCTCGTCTAACATTTTTAGGCTAGAAGAACATGTAGCCTAATATATAGCCCATCGTATACATTATTATTGTTGCAGTCAAAAACTCTACAACTACTTTGCAACCAGGCCAGAAGCTTTGGCTCAGTTCGGCTAGCTTACGTTATCTGAAACTAAGGGAAATGTTAGTGGGTATGGGAAGGAATGAAGATGTATTTCTTAATTTTATTTTAAATTATATATTATACTGTATTAATAGTCTTTCTAGTTACATTAAGGCTACATGTATTAAAGCAGAGTGCTCTGGGTAATATTTTATATCCTGTCAAAACATACATTAATCATTGCCATTGCATTTGTATTTTTCAAAGATGTCAGGGAAAAAGCAAAAATTTATTTGACCATTTGAGATAATAATTAGCATTGTACCAGAGTTTTTATAAGTTCAAGAAAATGATAATATTATTCATGACTCAAAAATTTATATAAAAAAAAAATATATATATATATAATAAAATATATACTACAACAAACATAAAAAAAAAAAAAAAGTATGTTTAAACTAGTGCTGTCAAATTGATTAATCGCATCTAACATAAAAGTTTGTTTATATAATATGTTTTAATCTATTTGTTTTTCCAAACTGTTTGGAGCAATTTGTTATATTTTTGTATATTTGTAATTTTGAAATATAGCCTAACATTAAAGAGTATATTTGATGTGATGAATTGCTCGGTCATTTATCAGATTTACCAATTGTTATAATTTCAATTTGTGCTGGTTAATTATGAACAATGGGTAAAATTGGGGGGCGGGGACTGGCGGGGGCGGGGCTCCATTAGGGCTCCTCCCCTAACCGCATGTGATCTCACTCCAAGCTTTTGATAAAACTTGAGAACCCTGATACTAAACAAAATAGACATACTAAACAAAAAACCCTAATGTACAAAACTGATAACAGAAACTAAGAAGAAATAATTATTTAAATGAAAAGCCATCAAATGTGAATTGTCACACAGGGAATTCTAGGAATGTCACTTTATAGCTTTTCAATGTAAATCATAAGTTTTTACTTCCAAAAATGGTACAGATGTAAGGTTAGATCTATTTGTTTTCCCCCGTAAATTGTAAGGGAACTTACTGTTAACCAATTAACAGGTTTTTACTGTAATCTTTACATTTTTAGCATCAGTATAGCATTTTTACAGTCTTTTACAGATAAAATTAAATACAAACATTTAGTGAAATTTTCTTAGCAAAAAATGGTCCATTATCTATAGCGTAGCAATGTATGAAGCCCACATGTATGGATTTTGCCTGCAAAATTTGACCAAGCAACGAAACATGTGACTGGAGAGGAAGCAGAGCTTATCGGTTCTGTTAAACCTCCCTAGGGTCACCATGGTGTTCTGACCAGGTACGCTGTTTTCATATTTCCATAATTGACATATTATTTGGACATATTGTTAGGCATGACACATGCACTGAAGTGATGACTAGATATTACAACACTGATGTCATTGATGGAAGTTATTTTTGTTTCAGCCTATTGAAACTTAGGATCTAATTTGAGACTGTTTGAGAAAAGAAGTGCAAAAAAGCAGCGAGACATGGTAACGCTGTCAAAGAGAGTTCCTTAAAGTCACCATTAAATCAAAATTGAAAATTCTTTTTTTAATGGAATATTGCAGTATGTATTCTAAATGATTTAACTGTGCACATAATGTTTTGCTAACCTTTAATCAAAATAAATTCCCCTCTTCTCTTCTTTGATAACACGTTTTTTGGCACAAGGGCGGGACAACCTGTCACTCACATGACATCATGACAACGGCAAACCACAACAATCCAATCAATTCTAAATGGAAAAAAAGTCCTGCCCTACATTGTTTCTTGTTTGAGAAGCGTTTACACTCGGACATACGTCACAATAGGTCACGTTTCACGTGAGTTGTGAAAATTACGTGATCTAGGACCTTTATAAAAGACTGAAAGTCCTTGTGTTCATCCATGTAAAATTTAATAGGGTTTACCCTGACTAATTAATGTGCGGTGACATCACATTTACCGTTGTTCGTTGAATTTTGAAGGGGCAAAATCCAGTCATTTCAATTGAAATCCATGTCATCTAGAATTTCATGTGAAGGCAATTGGTTCAATTTGTTCAATTAAATTCACTGCACTGACCAACAGAAAGCTCCTTTCTTTGCAAGTGACTTCTGTTGTGTGTGTGGTCACAGATGGTCAGTACATTTTTCTTGTGCAATGAAATGGTTAAATGGAAATAAGTGCACTTCTTCATTGACTAAATTAGATACACCAGCTTCCTGTGATGCTGCTGAGATAATCACATTAAGTTTTAATGAAATAAAGAGCACACTTCCAGCTTCTTCATACAATACACAAAATTAAGCTTTGTCCAAGGATAAATCTATAATTCACATTCTTTCATTTGTGTGAAGATGTTGTTTAACAGTGTTGAATATGATTGTGATTATACAATTCAACACACTATTTTGTTAACTTAACCATCTTAATGTAAGAACAATTAAGAGTAAAAAAAGTTTCACAACACAATTTGTGATGTGCTGGAGAGACAATAATTCACGGCCAACTCCCTTTATTCAGTTAATAACCTTAACCATGAAAAGAAATTATAAATAACGACTTCAAACTCAAGACATAACTGTAGCTCATTTCCGGCCTAAGTACCTAAGTATTGTCATACGTTAGAAACAGGATGTGTGCACTTTCATGGACTGGTTAAACAGCTCTACACCTGCGGTTTTGCTTGCAAACTTCTGCTTTGGTTGTGGTACAAACTGAATTCAATGTGGTTCTGTTGGAGACCTGCAACCATTCTCTTTGAATACAAGCTTGCCCATATTGTCTGATTGTATAAATGAGAATTATTTTACCTTCACTCAAGTTTTTCCTAACTGATTTATTTTTATGCTTTCACAATATCTGAAAAGTAACCACAGCTGCAGCAAAAGCTGCAATATAAGGATTGCAGTAGGTCATTTTTAAGATCACAGTAAGTTTAGAACACAATGCTATATTTAATTTAAAAAAATTAATATTGATATTCCTCATTAAGAAAGAAAAAAAGAACTTGCTTAAAACAGCTGTTTTTAATCTCATATAGATTTAAAAATACAGTGTGGCAAAAAACTATGTGTTATGTGTATGTGAGTTTATATGTTATTTAATTCAATTAAATTATCACATATAATTGATTTATTAAAATTGGAATATTTTTCCCAAATACGGTTTACACTTTATTGTCTCCATAATGTTTGACAAATAAAATATTGTTACAAAATAAAAAATAGAGATATTTGCATTTTTATCTTTTATCAGCAGTAGTGAATTTAATTCAGTGGCTCCACTTATGCCAATCCTGCAGAATAAATGTCACTTGAATTTCGAGAAGCAAAGGAGAATGAATGATGCAGCCCAAAGTCCAAAATAGAGATTCCATATAGATCCAGTGTGCTGTTACAGCTTTTGCTGTACATTCTACAACAAATACTAAATTACACCGTCAAAGGTTTCATTTTCTCCTAACTCTACCAGTTCAGTCTTTGTGTTTTGGTTATAATCCTACTGTATGTGTCCTTTCTCTGACTGATTGGTCCAGCTCTCTCTTATTTGAGTCTTCATGAAAACGGACCAATGGGAAGTTGAGTTGTTGCTCCATCCAGTGGGCTACTGTCAACAACTTCCAGTCCTGTAGTGTCTGACCAATCAGCTGCAGGCCAATGGGAAGACCTCGGGGTGAAAGGGCTGTTGGGACTGTCACAGCAGGCACACCTGTGGAGGAAATACATATTAACAAGGAAGGATACATATTGTATAGGACTTATTTTGGCTTAGAAAAAGATCACAAGAAGATGGATGAACTTTGGATTTGTTGGTTCATTGACCCATTAAACTCAGCTGTGAGTTTGTTTATACTGCTTCAGGACACAACCCTGCTGTACACATAGGTCATTTAGCTGGAGTTCACACGTCCTTGACGATTGTTGTGATCATGCAAAACTCCCTGATTGACCTCAAAACAGGTGATAAACAAACCACATCTGCACATCTAAAGCCAGATATGGACATGCAGCACCTCTATGGAATCTCACTCCAGTGAGAGGAGCAATTTCTCTCTCATATCCACTTCCTGTGCATACCTGCAATGTTGACAGGCTGGGTGAAGACATCCTCCTGAGCACTGCGTGTTCGGTTGTCTTCCTGTATGAAGTCAGAGTAGCGGGCTGAATCGCTCAGCGTTGTGGGTGTGAGGAGAACGTCAATGCCAGAGCGGAACACGGTTTTAAAATCTTCAGTGATAAGACGACGGATTTGCTGAGCCTTCACAAAGTAACGCTCATAATTCCTGCGAAGACAGGGTTGTGAAGATTTGAAACGCTGATATCTGTAACCACTCAGTGAGAGCAAAACCAAGGGTTGGATTGATAAAAAATGTTTTTACCATGGTAAATTTTGGAAGAGCTACTTTTTTTTTGTACTAGTATACAATGCCAACCTTCAATGTTCTGCATATTGAAAAATTCTGTATAAGTGATTAACATTTCTTTTTTGGCATACAGTTTCCTAACAAAAAAAAGTGCAGGCCATGTAGTAATAATAATCACTTCTGCAGGTAGCTAAGACTCAAATTGGGAACTAATGTACACTACTGTTCAATAGTTTGGCATCGGTAAGATTTTTAAAGAAGTCTCTTGTGCTCACCAAGACTGCATTTATTTGATCAAAAATACAGTAAAAACTACAGAGCCTCTAAAGGGACTTGGTGATGGAAAAAATATGAGATGGGAGGAAAAAAATATATTTCAATGTTTTTGCGTTCCCCTGAGAAACTTTGCATTTGCTCACAAAGAATTCAAATGTTTTGCAAGCGAACACAAAGTGTATTGGGGGAACGCAAACATTTTGCGAGAGCATTGCCATAATTTTTCCTCTCATCTCATATTTTTTCCACCACCATGTCCCTTTAGGGGCTCCATAAAAAACAGTAAGAGTGTGAAACATTTGTTCAATTAAAAATAACTGTTCTCTGTTTTAATATATTTTAAAATGTAATTTATCCCTGCAATGGCAAAGCTGAATTTTAAGCAGCCATTATTCCAGTCACATGATCCTATGGAAATAATTCTAATATGCTGATTTGGTGCTTAAGAAACGTTTCCTCTTATCAATAACATTCTTATCAATGTTGAAAACAGTTGTGCTGTTTAATATTTTTGTGGAAACTGTGATACAGTTTAATTTCCGGAAACATTGCAAAATAGAATTATTTGAAATTGTACTTTTTTATCAGTTTAATGCATCTTTGCTGAATAAAATTATTAATTTCTTTAAAAAACAAAAACAAATCGTACTGACCCCAAACTTTTAAACATCTGTCTAACTATAATGTCAATGATAATGTAGTACCGATGCATTAGTAGAAACTAAGCAAGTGAGCAAATTTGTGCATCTTTAAATAGAGTGTGCATGAGAGGGGCTATACAAACGATGAATAAAGTATAAGTGTTAAACGGATCTGAGACAATCGTGGTTCTGTTTTTGTGGCCCTCACGATTTCAGTAGGAAGTAGTTCCCTGAGAGGATTCTTCTGCGGACCACATTGTTGAAGCCTTCATGTCGTGTGGTGGCGTACATGGCATCTGTGGAGCTGTCAACTGCACTGCGATGGCCTGAGGAGAAAAAGGGACAATTTAAAAAAAAAAACTTTGCAAAACTCAAATGTAACATTTTTATTTTGTATTTGTAGCTTTAAAATTACACCTACATTTTAAACCCACCATGTAGGTCTAATTGTTATATGATGGTTTTGGAAATGTTTAGGCTTTAAATACCGTATTCAAGCCCATCGAAACGTGCCATGTTTGATGCAACCTCACAGCAACATAGGACGTGGTAACAGACGATGGAGTGCTGCGTGTGTGGAAGAGATACTTCTTGTACCCGCGCCCCTGCCTGCTCAAACATGGCTGCGACTCGACTCCACTGGGCAAGAGTGTCCTTAGACAGGCCCGGAGCATGATATTCCTAACATCATAGAAACTCTATTACAATATCATACAAACATTGCTGAATCTTACAATCAAATTTATTTCACCCCAAAAATCTGAAAAAAAAGGAAAATGAAGACCATTTTTGCATTGTGATAGTATTATGACAGTTAAGCATATTTTGCCCCATATTCTCATTACAGTCGTGAGAAACAAACATAATGCAGTAAAGTCCATTTCATTACTGTATTACAGTAATCCTTCCTGGACACAAATTTAATTTAAAGGAAGTAATTACTATTGTGATAAATACTTAACATTTGAATTGACAAATTTACTATGCAAATTAAGTTTTTTTTTTTTACATTTCAGTTACATAATAAATATATATTTATATTTCTTATATATGTATATGGTAAGATAATTTGTCCAACTTTACAAACAATGCTTGTTTGAATATTTGAGTTACCAGGCTAGACCCTTCTGATGTTAACCACACTGAGCTGCTGTCACCCAGTGGATGGTCTGAAGGCAGCTTTACCTTTGGTATGCCAACACATATGTCTCTAATGTCAAAGTGTTCAGGAAGGCTAGGTGGGGTGTTGGGTGCCTGGACAGTTGTTGAGTCTCTCTCATCTCGGCCCTGCAGAATCCCTGAAAAACAAAACCACCCAAAAACGTAAAGTACAAATTGAAATCAGTGACTCTCTCATATGTTAATGATGAAAGATCTCCTACTCAAGACAGTGGCAGCATCATGGACATTCCTGGTCATGATTCCCGGCACGTCCATTGAGTTGACCAGAGGGATGAGGCCGTGACGAGAGAGTAGGCCGTAAGAGGGTTTCAGAGCCACGACCCCACAGAGAGAACCAGGGTTTCGTGTAGAACCTCCTGTATCAGATCCCAAGGCTCTAAGAGAATTGATTTATTTATGAATTCTAACAATGCATGAACATGAACAAATGTGAAAAAAATCACTCACTGGTCTTGACTAAATTAATTTTGTAACTTTAATAAGGATGTTTAAGTTTAATTTATACAGTGAAGACTATGCAGTGTTATTTTACATTTGCTTACTTTATCAAATTTCTGTACCTGAAAACTACTGTCAGCACTACCTGAAAAACACAGTTTCACAGTATCTTTGTTACATTTTATTTATTTTGAGCTTTTGCTTGTAATTTGTTTATTTGTTTTTATTTTACTACTGACTGTTTACTTGTCTTTAATGTTTTTAATTTACATTTATTGTAGCTAGTAGTTTTAGTTGTGGTATTGAAATTGGAATAGAGTACTAATTTTACTAATACTAATTTTCACTAGTATCTAAAGTTTTGGTGTCATTACTGCCTGTTTTTGCAAAAAAGAGTTTAATGGTCGGTAAAACATATTTATGGCTGATACATCTTCTGAAGTTACCGGCCATTGGCAGGTGTGGCAAAGAGTTTTATGCCCATACACATTGTAAATGAAGCCTTATGTAATAATGTGTTTTTGGTCACCCCGTGCACGTGAACATCTATTAATTAAATGCAGAGTATTAAACTGCTAAATAAAAACATTTTGATCAATTAGTCACTTATAAAGTGTCAGAAAGATCAAAAGAGGAAATGAGTTATGTCTACATCTGTTCTGGAATGAATGCTAATATATTAGATAATATAATATATTGTTTCAGATATACAGAGAACTATTCCTCTGCTTTCATCTGGGAGCACTTGCTCAAATATGTGAACTGGGCTTTATGAACATGCTCGTATTGAAACGAAAGTCCAGGTGTATTTTTGACTGGTGAATGCTGTAGTATGCAGAATTATATGGAGAGTTTTACACTCACAGGAAGCTGCTGAGAGAAGCCACTGCCGCTGCACTACCTCCTGAACTTCCTCCTGTGATTGTCCAATCAGAATCTGGATCTTCTTTGCTCTGCTCACGGTATTGGGTTGCATAGCTCCATGGGTTACGAACTGGACCGAACACCCCATCCGTACTGCCAGATCTTAAGAGAGAGAGAGACAGAGGAAATGCTCAGACTTGCAGAGCAGACACAATCTGTTCAATCTCTTCAACTATGTACAGTATCATTGCTGAAAAAACAAAACATTAATATATCTTACTGACCCCAAACTTTTGAAAAGCAGTGTAGGTGCACACTTGGAGAGATCTTACCCCATTGCGAACTCATCTAAATTAGTTTTTCCAACAAGAACTGCTCCTTGATCCAGCAGCTTCTGCACAACTGTAGCATTGAATGGAGGAACGTAACCTACAAATCCAAACAGACTAAATGTAAACCGCTCACAAATCACCAGTGACACCGTAAAGGTGTCTATGCTTCAATCTTGTTATTGTATTTTAGCTGACCTTTAAGCATGCTTGAAGCACAGGTGGTCTCGATGTTATCCGTGCAGAAGTTGTCTTTTACAGAGAAGGGAATGCCGTCCAGAGGACCAAGAGGTTTGCCTTACAAGAAAAAACATAGAGCACATGGAAATTATTATTCAGCCATGAATTAAATATACATTTTATGTGACACATACATACCTGTGCTGAGCCTAATGTCTGCTCTCTGTGCTTGTTCCATGGCCGTCTCCTCTGTAATGGTGATATAAGCATTCAGATAACGTGTCCTTTGTATTTGGTTGATGCACTTTTTGCAGAGCTCGGTGGCAGACACCCTTCCATCCCTCAGTGCCTGGGACACCTGTAGTAGGCAGACAATGTGGCTTTTTATTTTATTAGGTAATTATATAAATGCATGTATCCATGTATCTGAATATTAAGCTAAAAGCTCATTACACCCTGCTGTAAAACAGCCTATAGTTACTGCTTTGCTGGTCCTAGAAGGTCTAACAGTTACCAGCTATGTCAGACTGTTTTATAGGCTGAATTTAGAAGGGTTTTGAGTTGAAACATTAAGTAACACAGCGCCAAGAAAAACAGCGCGGTGAATCCTTATAAAGTTCAATTCTTGGCTACAATTAAGCGATATAAATTAATTTAAGGTTAAAATAAGCACAGACCTCTCTAATGGACAGGCCGAGCATCGCTGTTGCCGGACGAAACGCCGCACTGGAGGCTGACATGACACTTTCTGTTGACCCCGCTGACGTTCCATCACCTCTGCTCTCTGATTGGTCAATCGAAAAGCAATGTGGCTTGTGATTGGTTCAGTGCGTCGAGTGAAAGTTCACCGGATTGTTTTGACTTTGCAGGACAAGAGACGCGCTTTCGCTGCACTTGTGAGTGTGCAATCAAGCAGTAATAGGTTTTATTCCTAATCGATGAAGGGCTTATGAGACTGTAAGAAATAGCCTCGGGAGGAGAGCCCTGGAATATTTTTTATGATTGATCAATCATGCTCTTGTGTAGACGGTGGTTGGTGTGCTCGCTTAGGGGTCAGTATAGGAGCTTCAGTTTCTCAGCCTCCCGCAGGACTGTGATGCCCGCATGGGTCATCGACAAATACGGGAAAAACGAGGTGTTGCGGTTCACTAAGAATGCGGCGCTTCCGATCATCCACTATCCCAATGAAGTGATCGTGAAGGTGCACGCTGCGGGTATAAACCCCATCGACATCAGTATGAGGGGTATGTGACCATCACATCACATCACTTAATGATATCATTCTGTTTATATCATGTGTCATTTATATTGTGTAGAATGAATGATTGTAGGCATCTTACATGGTTCAGAAAAGTTTGTCACTTTCAGATATGACATAAGTAAGTGAGGGACAAATGACCACCATATTTCATGAAGAAAATGTTTGACTTTGAACTGTAGCATGCAATATCATAATTGTGAATTGCTTAGTCATTATGAGCTGTCATTAGTGGTGCTTGCTAAATAAAATCATTTAAAATATCAAAAAACACATATAAAATACTATTTCTAACTGACTGTAACATGGTGATTTTAAATGATTTTATATATACATACATGTATACATGTACATAGTTTTAGTAATGTTAGTACTTCAACGTACTTACATTTTTTTTTATTTTAGCTAGTAAGTTGTCAAGGCAACATTTCTAAAAAAATTTTTTACGTTTTTTTTTATCTAGTCTTTATATTTTATTTTAGCTTAATTTTAAATAACACAGCGTTTTCTAAAATATTTAGTTTTAGTTAACAATAACTGGTTAAAGTATTTCAAAGTAAATCTCAACACAGTGATCAGGACATGTATCGTCCTGTAGCAGTTTGTTTTCCAAAAAAGCTAAATATATTCATATGAATTATTATTAAACCTCAATAATTTTCCAACTTTAGCATTTTAGTCAAAAGACCTTAGCAATGCCCTAGCAACCATCAAAAACTCTAGCATCTGCAGAGCAACAAGCTTTTTGAAGAGGTTTGCAGACTTTGCATGGTCAGGCACTATTTGTAGATACTTCAGAAATGGTTAAAATTTAGTTGCACAGATTTTGATTTTCAGAACAATAAGATGAAGTGTTTCAAGGGCACGTGCAAGGTTTTTTAAAAGGTATAGTTATTGAATCATTTATTTTTCAGACATTAAGTATCTACAATCAATCTATATCAGTGGCTCTTATGCAACTGCCTAGTGAATATGCAAAGTCAAAAACATACCACGTTATTGTGAAAGGATGACTCACAAGGCCTGTTGGGACCAGCCTGACTGGGTCTTTAACGCCATAAATTAAACAATAAACATGTATTTCATTTTAAAATGTTCAATAAATAAATTAAAAATATTTTCTGGTAAGAGTTTATAGTGTACTTAATAAAGTCTTTTATGTTTCCCAAAGGTGGTTATGGAGCAGCTACTATGGCCATGAAACGTGATCCACTGAACATAAACCAGGCAGGCAGTGAGTTTCCTCTAATCCTGGGGCGGGATGTATCTGGAGAGATCATGGAATGTGGCCTGGATGTAAAGTACTTTAAACCAGGAGATGAGGTGCTCTATTCAGTTATTATTCTATATAATATCATAACTGTATATACATATATACACACAATGTCCAATAATTACCCTAAAGTCTGTTTTTCTCTGTTAGGTGTGGGCCGCTGTCCCTCCATGGAAGCAGGGCGGCCTGGCAGAGTTTGTAGTGCTTAGTGCCAATGAGGTAAAATTTAATTTCATGTTTTGTTGTATAAACGGATAAAAGCATTCATTCACATGTAGAGAACAGTCCAGCAGTTTTGACACGTCACATGACAATTGTTGTCCTTTAGATAATTACATTACTCCTCCGTAGAGAAGTTCATTGTGCATCTCTGCTATTTAGGTGTCCCATAAACCCAAATCCCTCAGGCATGTTGAAGCAGCATCCATCCCGTATGTGGCTGCAACGGCCTGGTCTGCCATCGTCAACACCGGTGGCCTGAACAAAGACAACTGTGCTAAGAAACGGCAAGTACTTGTTTGTTCAGGTTCATCTTTCAGTGATTGTACAATATTGTCCGTTGCTCCTGTTGAGGCGAGTGGGAGTAGGTCTTTGTTTCGTCCAGTTAATAGGCTTATCTCACATAGAATCATATTTTTGATATTTCCTTGTTGTGAAAAGATGATTTATGGTGAAAAATTATATATGTATATATATCATGACTCCTTTAAACTAAAAATACTTGTTGTTCCTTTCTGCTTTTTGCTTTGTCTTGTTCTGTATCTAGTTTAATTTCCAGCCTCCAGTTGGTCTTATTTTTTTCTGTTAATAATGCCCTCATAGTATTAACTGAATTAGCATGTACAAAAATTAGATTAGGCATCTCAAAACAAATTACATAATGACATTAATTACCACATTGAAGCATGTATTTACAAATTTGCTACATTATTTAGAAGATCATTCTTATTTAAAGACAACTGTACTTTATATGCTGAAAGTTCTTCTTTGCTTTCGACCCTGTGATCTCAGCAACACTTGAACACACCAACGGTGATTTCAAATAATTCATACCTATGTTAGAGGCTTAGATGAATCATAATAGATGTACAGTTGTTTAAGACTGACTGTAATGGAACTATCCTTTCCTCATACAGCGTTCTGATCCTGGGAGGATCAGGAGGAGTGGGGACCTTTGCTATACAGGTGATGATGATAATTCTTTGCATGTAAGATTTTTTTTAGCATTTTGCATAATTTAAAAAATTTTTTGGAAACAATTTCAAATTAGTTAATAAGTAATAAAACACATAATCATTTGTGTGTAACACCACTGTATAATTGACATTTTGATTAAGATGTTGGATTTTACTTCTCTACAGATGATAAAGGCCTGGGGCGCCCATGTGACTGTAACATGTTCCCAGAATGCAGAGCGGCTGGTGAGAGATCTGGGTGCTGATGATGTCGTGGACTACACTGCTGGACCGGTTGAAAAGCAACTACAGACTTTAGAAAAGTTCGTTTTTGGGCAACCAGTCAGTGACTTTTTTTTTAAATGGAACTTGTGATGGAAGTTGAGTTTATATCTTTTGTCTCTTTCTCTCTTTCAGGTTTGATTTGATTTTAGACAATATTGGTGGTGAAACTGAGAAATGGGCACTAGATCTTCTGAAACCCTGGAATGGTGCTAAATATGTTACTCTATTAACACCGTTCCTGCATAACACAGACCAACTGGGCCTAGCAGACGGGATGATGCAGTCTGGAGTCACCATAGGATGCAAAGTGCTGAAGGTAGAGACTTCCTGTCCATGTGCTGGTGAAAAACATCTAGAAATCTAGTTTCTTCTGGCACAGAGGCTCATTTTTAATGGTTTATCAGTTTATAACCATGACCTTTCAAATGGATGTATGTGTGGGTGAATTAGCAGCTTGTATGAATCACTTAAGTTCCTCAAAAACATCGAGAGACTTCAGGAAAAAGAAACCAAGTTCCCTCACCCTACAAACCAGACTTTCTTATATTTCTTTTATACAGTATACACACACTACAGTTCAAACGTTTGAGGTTGATAAGATTGTTTAATATTTTTGAAAGACATCTCTTATGTTCATCAAGGCTGCATTAATGTGTTCATAAATACAGTAAAACAGTAATATTGTGAAATATTATTACAAATTAAAATAACTGTTCTCTATTTTAATATATTTTAAAATGTAATTTATTCCTGTGATGGCAAGGCTGAATTTTCAGCATCATTACTCCAGTCTTCAGAGTCACATGATCCTTCAGAAATCATTCTAATATGCTGATTTAGTGCTTAAGAAACATTTCTTAGTATCAATGTTGAAAACAGTTATGCTGTCTTTAAAAATTTTGATGAATAGAAAGTACAAAAGAACAGTATTCATTTGAAATATAAAGCTTTTGTAACATAATATATATCTTTTAGTGTTTTTTTTTTTAAACAATTGAATGCATCCTTGGTGAATAAAAGTGTTCTTTCAAAACATTTTGTATACTGCAGTATGTAGATTTTTTGTAAAGTTTTTTTTGTGTGGTTAGTCTGAACACTGTTCTTGCAGAGGTTCATGTTTCAGGAAATCCACACCACTGAATTTCAGCAGGAAATCGACACCCCTGTTCTGCTTTTCTGGCATTTAACCCACAGAAAAAAATTCAGTGGAAGCAAGAACATCTCTACAAAGTCACAAATCTACTTGATCGAATATTGATCTAGAAATTATTATTAGCATTTCATTATCAAATACACTTTCATTTCACTGCAATGACCCATTATTGCTTTACACCACCTTGTCCTGTGGCGTAGGGAAAGAAGTGATTTAATGAATGAAAATATACTGATCCAGAATGAAGGAGTGTAGAAGTGTCAGGAACCTAAACCTGATTACCTGACATCATTTCATTCGTTAGTCAAGCTATAAATGTGGAGGTAGAAGATTGCTCAGTACTAATTCTTTCTCTCTTTCTCAGCACCTCAGGAAAGGAGTGCACTATCGCTGGGGTTTCTTTGCTCCAAGTGGCTCAACGCTGGATGACATCAGCGAAATGGTTGATTCTGGAAAGGTACATCAGACTGAGTGTATTTGATGTGTGTGAGATGGAAAAATGCTGCCTCCGCAGGCAGGTAGGAGGGCAACAAGCCATGTTTGAATCCAATGATCATATCACATCCTGTCTACTGACGGAAATACCGTCATCTGATTGATTTTTGAAGGCAGCATAGATGTATCCTTTGATATCCCACAATCCTGTGCTTTCTATTCCGTGACAGTTGAGCTAAAAAAAAATAAAGATGGCATCTGACAGTTGCAGTGGTCAGTTGTTTTTGACCAACACTTTCCACTTTTGATGTCATTTCTAGTGAGAAATTAGTATTGCAGTAATTAAATATTTGCTTAGCTATCTCCAAAGCTCTCTGTTTTGCTGTAGTTCAGTAAGCCCTTACGCTTCCTCAATCTGAAATCAGTTTTGTGAGGTATCTTCACACTGCCTGAAAAGTCATTGCCTAATAGGGCAGCGAGGCAACAAGTCAGCCACCTAAGCTTTCTCCTTCCCATATCTTCAGTCAGTTCTCTTAACGTCGGCTTGTATACGTTATTCTCAGTTGTGGCACTTTGTTTGCACTGACGGTGATTAGCAGCAACTGTAACTTAACTAAACATAGAAATAAAATAAATAGCATCTACTTCCCCTGCAGATTTGAACTTTTAGCAGGAAGAAAAATGACTCCATGTCAAAATAGAATGACATCTTAACTTTACCAGCAATACATCTGTAATCACAGTTGCACATTTACCTATGACTCCAAGTCTTTTGCAGTTTGCTTGAAAACAGAAACGGGACAGAACAGTCATTATGCATTATGTTATGACAACTTGACTGTTCCATGGCGGGAACAACAGCATGAAGGGCCACATCATCACGATAGATGTCAGATATAGCAAACACTGTAACAGACATAAACACAAGACAGACGCGTTATTGAAAGAGAAGTTATGGAGCTCTGGGATTTATGAATTTAATATCAGACATTAAAGAAGAGAAAGAAACCAAAAAGAACATTATTAAAGTTACCATTATTTGAATATATCCTTTAAACTTTAATGTTAATCAGCATTTAAGGGAGCTTTTTCTATATTGGAAAGCATAAAAACATTTTTTTTTAAGTTAGAAACTTGTCACATCTAAGTAAACATACATAGTGATACAGAGAGCAACAGACAGGAAATGTATCTCATCTTATTTCCTTTAAAGCATTGTGGTGTTGTGCCTGCATGTTCTGTTTGTTTGGTAACCAGGCATGTTTATATTTTCATCTCAACTAACAAAGATTGTGGTCAGTGAGGGTTAGTTTAGATAAGATGTTCTCTTTTAAAGTTCATGAGAATACGATGATATATATATATATATATATATGAAGAGTTCAGATGCAAAAGCCTCTAAGTACCATCTGAAATTTTCTTCTAGAATGGTCATTTTTATCAAGCTCGTATATTTAAGTTCAGTAATTTCACCTAAATGACAATTAATAGGTCATTTTCATTGCCATTTAAGTGAAATTACTGAACTTAAATATACAAGCTTGATAAAAATGACCATTCTAGAAGAAAATTTCAGATGGTACTTAGAGGCTTTTGCATCTGAACTCTTCATATATATAAATAATACAAAACAATACTTGGCCCGACTTTTGGTCTGATTTGTAAGTGACCTGTGTTAGAAGTTTAATTTATTTATTTGTTCTTTTTAGTGGTTATTCTTATTGTAATTATAATGAATCAGTTGACTTTTGATAATGAGTTCAGCAGATCTTATATTTTTTCCAAGGTGCCATAAACTCTTTACAGAGACAGACAGTTCCGGTAGCAAGTCGTGCTCAAGGGCATGATGGTGAAGACAATAACTTAAATCTTGTGTGGGTCCAACCAGCAGCTTTCTGTTTACTTGCTCAGAATACTAATCTCTACACCACATCCCACCCACAACAAAACTACTACACCCACTATGACTCTAGCATCAACTAATGCAGTACAAGCGCACTTTAAAAGTTGATTTTCAGGCTTTTATATGAATTTTCAGTGAACCTGTAGGTGTTATTTAAAGTTACTTTTAACTTTTGTGATCTGTTGTGTCATTGTAGGTCCGTCCCGTGGTGGAGGAAGTGTTCTCATTTGCTAAGGTGCCTCAAGCCTTTCAGAAAGTAGAGCAGGGTCATGCTCGTGGCAAAACTGTGGTGTCCATCACTGAGGACCAGAAAGAGTGACTATGGCAACCAAAAACCTACTTAAGCTGTTAAACCTGGCACTTTTTTTTAATGTCCGTTGAATTAAAAACATTTATCTAATGGCTAGTGTCTTTATTTTGCATTACAAAATTAGTATTGTGTATATATAGTATATAAAAAATATATTAGTATATATAAAATAAGTCTCTTGTTCATTATTTCAAATATATACATTGCTGTCTTATTCATAAACAATTTGAAAAGCCAAACAAACAATACAAATGTTTTATTCTATATGTAACAGTATATTTTGGAAATCATGAACATAAAAATGCTAAAACAGATGACTAAACATAGATATAGAAAATGTACACACACAAAACCAACTATCAAAAAACTTTATAAAAGAAAATGGAGAGACAGAAAATACTCAGAGCAGAACAGATGATCAAGGATCAGCTGCCTTTCCAATAAATGTGAGTATGTGAACAGGATTGAACTGATGCCAGATCAGCATGAATAGAAGGAAATGTTATATAATTTTCTAATATGTGCAATGGTGTTTCTTTTTTTCTTTTTCTGTTTCTTTTTGCTGATTTAGCAGAATAGTCTCACATGTTAACCACTGTACAGCAAGTGTAAAATAGAGTGAGTAAACATTCAGTGACTTTGAATGGCATATAAATGTTGCCTTACATTCAAGTGAAGTCTGTAATACCTGGAGAAAACTATCCATTTGTATTCTGATTCCTCTCAACAAAAGTGGCTCATCTGGTGCAGGAGCCCTTGAAAGTATGTCATTTATAATGTGCTAATTTTACTCATGAGAGATGAGTTCTGCAGCCAGGATGTTTCGAACCATTAAATGTGGTTAATCACACTAGCCGCAAGAAAATGATGTCATGACTGCTTATAGCACATGAACATGCACAAGCCCTTTACTAGTGAACATCCTGAGATGTGACAAAGTTGAGATGTAAAACAAACAAACAAACAAAAAAACTATTTTAGATCCCTCACAAAATAAGGCACTAGTAAAATATCTACTATATACTATGATGACATATCTACGATTTATGTAATTCTTACAAAAAATAATTTAGTCAATACACAGCAACTCAAGAATTGGAGGAAGCTTTTTGCCCCATTAAGCAAGGGGTAAACTGCGTCAAACTAACTAGCCACACCTTGATTCTTTGCGAATACAAAAAAATGAACAAGGCCCCCTAAAGTGCAGCTACATACAAATCTTAATGCTATTGCACCCCCTTTGGTAATATCATTGCATTGCAAGCAAGTCAGTTATTTGTGTTGCCGGGTCAACAACTAAAAAGTACCAGCACAAAAGACAGTGGGTGCGTCTCATTCAGTTTCCGAGGTCATGACTCAGTATATCGTGTACACAAATTCGGGCACTGGTAAAGACAGTAAGGACCCTGGCTCACTACACATTGGGACATTAATAACTATTGCCTGTGACATGACAACGTCCTCATTGTACAACATCACTAATGGTATTTATGAACAACAGCAGAACTGATATCTTAATCTGATATCTTTTTTAATGTTATTTAAAGTACAGTCTTATAAATTCTTTGCTTGTTACATATACGTGCACCATTTCAGCCGTAGATTACAAACATTAGCTAAATTATGTTCATTATCTAGCGATGTAGTTTATGCTGAAATATAATTAAATAATGGTTTGTATCTTTAAAAACATCTATCTCGTGTCATTATGTGTAGTGAGTTGGCTCGCATGATTTATGTTTTGCGCTTCAGAACTTCTGTTAGTGAGCATCGATGCTCCCTGGTTTTCATGATGCATTGTGGGATGTTTTAGGGAGCGAACGTTTCAGTGCACTGTAAGGATTTTGCTATTGAAACAGCTTTTAAAATGACTGACTCCCTGATCAGTGCCCTGACTACTGAACTAGGGAGCTGATTGAGACGCATCCAGTGAAACTGTGGCAGGTCTTTTTAATGGCCTTGATGTAGTCGATGAACTTCGTTGAATGTCCAAAGACACATCACTCATTTAGAGACCGTAATGTAGATGGATGATTTCAAAAGATTCAGTCCCCAACACATTCTCATCTTGGGTTAACAATCCATCAGTAAGAGAGACTCGTCAGAGTAATTTTTGGGGGTTAAGATTCCCATCATCCTGAAGACTCAGAACAGCCTCAGATCTTTTAGGGGTTCTGCTGAACATCAGGAGTAACAAAATTGGTCTCTGTGTGACTCAAGCACTAAAGGATTTCCACTGTCCATCTCTGGTTGTTTTTCTGCTCATCAAAGGTGTTAAGAATCACCTGGTTTTTATCATACTGTTGGCCACCTGGATGAAGAATAGATTAAGAAGGTCAAATACTTCAAGATTTACTTCAAGAAGTACTAACTTTACTTTAAAAAAAATCCTGATAAAAACATATCATAGTTATTATAGTACACACAAAAATATTAAGCCGCACAACTGTTTTCAACATTGATAATAAGAAACTGTTTTTTTTGAGCAGCAAATCAGCATATTATAATGATTTCAAAAGGATCATGTGACTGAAGACCGGAGTAATGTCTGCTGAAAATTCAGCGTTGCCATTACTGGAATAATATATATATATATTAATATATATATATATATATATATATATATATATATATATTCAATAATAGAAAATTGTATTTTAAAACAAACTGTTGAACAGTAGTGTACGTGTATTTTATAGATGCTTTATATTTACATTATTGCTGTGAGAAATGCAAGGTGATACAAATTGTGAAATGGCAGGATAAGGTACTCAGCCAATCAGATTCGAGAACCAGAACTAAGTGTTGTGTATGTGTGTGTGTGTGTGTGTGTGTGTGTGTGAGAATATATAATATATACTTTTGCCTTGGCCATTTCAGTGCTAATGTGCTAATTCAAGACTGATGAGTGATTTAACGTGTTCCACATTAAGTGACCACTAGATGGCAGCACGGCTACTGCTGAGCTGACTGAAGTTAGGGTGGAGCTCAGGTTACAGTAATTTGAATCACAAACAGCCTCATTCTGGATTCAGACAAACAAAAGGAGCCATACAGCAGTGATCTTTCATCAGAGACTACTGTCTCAGTCCAAATAAATAATTTACCCTCATCTTACTTCTTGTTTGAGGTCCTGATCTCCTTATGCTTTACATGTAAAAAATAATTTTACAAATTGTTCCCTTTAAATACATACAAATTTTTGATCAATGACTTTTCTAATTAATTGTGATGGCTGATAAAAGGATGAATTTTTTTTTTAGATAGAGTAAAGATGGCACACATTTCTAGCCGAAGAAATAATTTAGTGACTTTATACTAGGCAACTCACATTGACCATAGAACTTTTTAAACTTTATGAATTATATCTTTTTTATTATATATTATAACAATACATGTATTTTAATTATATTCATATTTTACTATAATACTTTTAGGAATATTTTAAGCATTTAGATTGCACAGATTCTTTGCCTCTGACAGGATGTTGTGGTATGTATGAGAGGGTCAGTGTAGTTGCCCAAGCAGATCGAGCACAGTTGCTAATAGAAATATCACACAGGTATGAATGTGTCATCAGTAAGAGATTATGAGCTCATCAGTGGAGGGTGCAGTTTTATTACTGACAGATACACAAACACACACGCCCTTTGTGCATGTGAATGTTTCTCTGTTTCATTCCAACCTTTCTGTTTCATTTCTTTTCATTCTGTCTTTCTTCTTTCAAGCATTTGCAAGTACTGACCTTTGACCTCCAGCACAAGGTCGGGCTTGAGGTTGTTGCGAATTATTCCGTCTCCTGTGATGCTCCAGAACTGATTGTCTTTGCCTGGTTCAGGTGAGACATTCAACCTGCAACCTGCCATCACCACACCTCCAGACGTCTCCACACAACAGTCCTCTACCATCTGAAGAGCAAGAGAGAAAGATGCTGGTCATGATCGATAAACAGAGCCATAACAGAGATCACACGTGTACTCAAGTTCAGGTGGAACAGTGTTGATCAAAGTCTCGAGTACCTTGCAGCGCAGTAGTCCGTTCTCATAGACCCAAATCTGCTCTGGACCACCAGATTCCTCCAGCACTTGAACCCGGAGCAGCTTTATATCATCCAGGGGTCCAGACAGAGACATCAAGCACCCTGTCTCTGCACAACGCAGCCGGAAATAAACACGTTTCTATTGAGAAAGACAGAAGATACATGGTTGTGTTTGAGTGATTAAATTAGCTACAGGAGAACTACTGTTGATAAAGATTGACTAAATCTTCTTTCATAAACTTCACTAAACTATGTTTTATTAAGCCATTATGAGGTTTACTGATCTTGTTCTGGATTTACTGGAGTATGTGCACGTTGTAAATGTGTTCGGTTTGCCCTGCCTTCATATGTGCTGTTCCCAAATTATTAACTCTCACGCCTAAGAGCAAAACTATCCAACACCCCTCTGCGTCTGAACACAAACATAGCAAATCATAAGTAATAATGCTTTGAGATGCTTCTGAGAACTAGCAATGTGCTAAATTACTTGTTGGGTTGTCTGAACAACTAGATGGTCATAGTTTGCCATCTCCAACTCTATAAGATGATCTCTAGTAGAGGTGTGCTGGTGTTTTATACCTGTACTAATGGACGAAGAGAGCCAATCTGCTCCCAGCCGCTGAACTTCTGCCAATCACCGATCTCACTGGGATGGAGCAGGACCTGACGGCCACGGAAGTTGCTGTATTCATACAACACCCAGCTGACAACAAAGGTAAATCAATTACTTTTACATTATTTTCACATCCAAATTAATCATAAATGAGACTAAATATCACTAACTTAGGTTTTCTACATCCACAATGAAATCAAATGGGCCAGAAACCACTCACATTCCTCCATTGACCAATAGAGAGTTGACCCGCCCATCAATGCCAGCCAGAGGAAGGTTCAAAACGCCGTCTGTCAGAACTATTTTACGCCCTCTGAAGCCGGATTTACAGAAGAGTGTGATGGAGGGTATAGAAAACTCCTGAGGTAGAGAAACAAAGAACGTGTTTATTATTAAATAAAAATCCAATGATTTAGTCACAGAAACCTTGGTCAAATTAGGTGGTGAGACTGTATTTAATATGACATGACTGAAAACAAGGCTGTCCCTGGAATTGAATATGTTGTACTGTTGTGTACCTGGATTTAGATCTTTCAGTTAACAAAACACTGACTATACTATATCACAAATTCTACAGAAATATTTCCTGTCAACATTTTCATTTTGCTTCACGACAAACATGATACATATTTTATATATGTTTTTGACATTAGACTTTTCTATAGCATATGGTGCAATTATTATTATTTTTAATTCATTGTAGATATTGTTTCCAAGAGCATTGTTCTTGTTATTACAACAAATTCACATCTCTTTTAGCCAGATAAATGTTTAATGTTTAAATCTAAATGTTGGCAAGGGTCAAAAATACATGTACATGACCAATGAAAGTCATTTGTTGTTGCAAGACAGCCCTCGTCTGATAGAGCAAGTGACATTTTCTTGCCTGGCACATCCTCACAGCCTCATTTTCAGTCAGACCAAATTGAATATTAATCTGACAAGCCTAGGGACTCCTGTCATCTTTCCAGTACTCACATGTCCTACACTGTGGAGAGAGCTGATTTTGCAATCTGAGTTGAGTAAACCCATAGCCTCAGGATTGGGGTATTCTCCTTCCTCCAGTACATACATGTTATCAGTGAACTGTGGGCCGTCGAACACCACCCAGCTTCAAGCACAGACATGCACAGAGAATGTATCATTATTTTGAAACACTATCCTATCCTGTTGATTATTTTGAGAAAAGTCCTCATGGAATTTCTTTGATAGCACTGAACTGAGTTCATACCTCCCAGCCAAAACCTTGCAGGACATGGGCTGGAAGCCCTCTGTCAGGAATGCCACACTTTCATCTAAGGCCTGTACTGTTCCCTGGAACCCCAGCTCAGTGAACAACTGCACCTGAGAACCAACAAGAGGCAGAGAGTTTAATCAAAACATCACATTAATGATGCTTCAAAGTTGCTTTTTAATCTAAACTAAAAATAAATCTAGCGGACTAGAATAACAAGATCTTCACACAGTTCAAATTAGGCCTGCCTGGAATCTGTCCGCAGAACTCCACAGAATGTCAATGCCTGTCATTCACGAAGCATCTTGCTGCATGTTCATTTAAAAAATATTCTTATTTGATCATTTTTTCAATGGCCAATAAGAGTTTAATGTCAGCTCCAATTAATTCATATCTGATTAATTCATTCAGATTCACATGTATAGCGTGTGCAGATTCCATGTGGAACAATAACAATTTGTGCATGTCCATTAAACTCACCTTATATCTGGACAGTCCTTCAGCCTGATTCTGAGACAGAAAAATAAAATATAAGATGCCATGGGAATCCAAACACCAGCATGGTTTTATTAAGTAACAATGTAACTGTAACACTGAACAAATAGGGCAGATATTGCAGAAAATGATTACCAAAACCACATGCTGAAGAGACAAGATCTTGAAGTTGCGTGCTCCCCAATCCTCTGGACTGCCGTAGAGACCCTTCTCTAAAACATACAGCTCGCCTGAGAAGTGTTCCTTCTCGAATGCAATCCACCTGTTCAGTCAGATGTTAGAGAATTTCAATGACAGGCTTACTTTGTAACCCACCAGACCTGGGGCCTGATGCAAAAACATTGCGTACGCACAAAAAAGGCATTGAAATGTGCGTATGCAATTCTTTATGCATATATCAGGATTTATAAAAAAATAAATATACAGTAAATATGTGCGCACTGTCCACACACTCTAGTCTAGACCATGCGTATGCACTCTTTAATGACAGCGAAGAGTGCTAGGCGCATGATAATTCCTCTTTAAACTAAACTGCAGAACTCATGTTCTGAGAAAATATTTCTCGCGAGTACAATGATTAATGATGCATATTTTCGTTTTGTGGTAGAAAGCTCCATTGGCCGGTTTAAAAAGGTCCGATGACAATACTGTACAACCACTGCTGCACGGAGGTGTGCTGTTGATGTTGTGTGAAGGCAAATACAATTGTATTCGAAGGATAGAATTTGAAGGAAACTGTAAGAAATTTTTATTTTTTATGACGCACTGAGACAGACAATTGTATTTACACTGAAAAAATAAACGGGCCTATCTGTTTCCATTACAAATATACTGTATAAACAAAATTGCATAAATTTGATTTGTTTAAACCAATTAAAAATACTATTTAGCCAGTGGAAAAGAATGAAAATAACTCTTCTCTGAAAACTTTGTCTGAAAAGTATTTTATATAATTTAGCTTTACGGATTTTTTTTTTATAAAACAAGACAAGGATACTAAATGATTTTTAGCAATGTAATGTGATGGCAGATATGGCATATTTTCTTAATGTCTTACACTGTTAAACATGGTTAAACGTGGATTGGAATACGCATACGGAAATGATATGCAGATAAGGATATGCATAGTAAAACTAGGCATCGTAAGCTCCATACATGGTTATTTCGGGGAGGAAACAGGGTGGAGATGCATATACGCACATGCATACACGCATCTTCTGCTGACTGGGTTTTATAAAGGGAATTTTGTGCAGGTTCTGCTGAACTAAAAATCTAGCTTTTGTGCGCAAGCATACTTTTAGGATGAAAGCTACGTAAAGTTTATATACATGAGGCCCCTGATATCTGTAATATGGACCACATTGACATCCACAAAACTCACAATTTGCCACAAATTTCACATCCAATAAGGAAAATATGGACAGTTGAATGAATCGTTCTCAGACAGTAGGCAAAATGTCACTTACTAATCTTATAAAGTAAACCACAGGCTTTAAATATACAGAAATATTTGTGACAGATACATAAAAAGACACAATGACATTGTGATTCAGTGTTAAAATATGAACACTATTGTTTTACTTATCTCATAATTTATTCATTTCAGTATCATATCATATCACACCCTTGCCAATGATGCAGAGCTACAGTGACACGTGTGTTCTTGAGTTTTATGTGTCTGTTCGAATGTGAACAAGAGAAGAGAGAGACGTGGGGGAGTGTGGGTGTGTTTGCCACACCATGACTAAAAATTGTTTTATTTTTTTTAAGATAATTAGAGTATGAGTCTGCCTCAGGATATATGACACCTCACACTCATGTGCCACTCCTTTCATTAACACTAGAGCAGGTATGAACTTAAACCATGAAACAGCTTTGTAACATACCATTTATCAGAGTTACAGAGTGAATTAAGACTGCTGCATTTTAACACATTCGTTTTAGATCTAGTTTATAGATCTTACAGAGCTAGTTGATGGATTAACTGACAAAATCATCCTCCATTAATCATAAAATAATATATAGAGAGACACACACTACTGTTCAAAAGTTTGGGGTTGGTAAGATTTTATGCTTTTGAAAGAAGTATTTTTCAAAAATATAGAAAAAACAGTAATATTGTGAAATATTATTATAAGTTAAAATAATTGTTTTCTATTTTTTATATATTTTCAAATGTAATTTGTTCCTATGATGGCAAAGCTGAATTTTCTGCATTTATTACTCTTCAGTGCCACGTGATCCTTCATAAATTATTCTAATATGCTGATTTGATGCTCAAGAAACATTTCTTATTATCATCAAGGTTGAAAACAGTTGTGCTGCTTAATATTAATTTTTGGAAACCATGATACTTTTTTTCAGGATTCTTTGATAAATAGAGTTCAAAAGAACTTTTTTCTTATAGAAAACATTTTTAAATTATAAATGTCTTTACTGTCACTTTTTATTAATATAATGCATCCTTGCCGAAGAAAAGAAGAAAAAAAAGAAAAAAAAATCATACTGACCCCAAACCTTTGAACATTAGTGTATATTTGTCTGAGTCTCAAATATCTTTTGCTTCAAAAGTTTGTAATGTTTTGATTCATCTTAAAGTTTGTTAGTTTGGTTAATGACTCTGAATTAGAACCAAGACTTCTAAAAATGTGAGTGGTGACTGTTACACTGAGTTAAATAATGAAAGAATTATCAGTTTTGACTGAACTACTCCTGATTTCATCTCTGTAAGCAGTTGCCCATAAGAGCTAATAAACATTTCACTCACAGATTTACAGCCATACTAAGGTTTTGAAAGAAAGGAAGAAAACGAGAGAGTGATGTCTGAAGGAGGGAGTTTAGATATAGATGGAACTAAAGGAACAAACAGACACTCACACTCCAGAGAGGACTTCCACTGATTGTGTCTTTATGCCAAAGCCAGTGGCTTCCATGTTGATGACAGGTTCCAGCAGGTCCACATTCATCCCTCTCTCAGTGAAATCACGCTCACTGAACATTCTCACGTGAGGAGTAATGAAATCCTACAGAAGGACACAAAACCATGAAATTACTTACAACCTCCTTATTTCAAGAAAACATCAGTGCAAGTCAGAAAAACACAAGGCTTCACATAGTTTATTAATGTGAGGAGGTTATGCTGTAAATTGTTCATTTAATATTAAACTTGAGCTCTTTTGTTTCAGAAATGGTCTCCGTGTACATACTGCTAACACAGGACGTATAGATTGGAGCCTGTCGTCCAGTCCACCCCAGTCAGTGAAGTCTGCATACTCTCCTTCCTCCAGAAGATACTGGTGCCCCTCGAATCCTGGAGCAGAGTATCCTACCCAGCTATGTATGAAAAAAAAACATGAATCACTGTCTGAGCCAGCTAAAGGCAATAAACCAGCAAGAACTGCGACCAACAAAACCAAATCCTACAACGTCAGTCTCACTGTCAAAAAAGGAGTACACTCACAGGCCACTCAGGATCTTCAATGAACCGACAGAACAGAGTCTCTTTCTCCGGGTGTTGTCTGGACTCTCAGTCTCCTCTTCTTCATTTTTCTTCTCCTCTTCCTCTCCTTCATCAAAGTTGTAAATGTCCCTTTCGATCTCTATGTACTCCCCTTGGAACATTGGATTTTCAAAGAGTACTGCCTAATTTCAGACAGAGAAAAACACTTTACAGCTTCCTGCAAAATAATTTTCAGTCAAAAACATGAAGCAACATGAACAATTTAAGCAAGCTGAAGCAGTTCAAGATATCTGTTTAGAGCTTTTATAGTCAGATAAACAATTAAATAGCACAGACAGATGCAATAACGCATCCTGTGTGAACAGGCCTGAACACAACATCCCAGAATATGACCAAATGAAATGCTACAGAGGTCTTAGAGGTCTTTATTTTCATACACCAAAATCCATGACATGTTCAACGTTTGACTGGGGTGTGTTTATGTGTGTGCGTACATTTGTAGGCAGAATATTCTGAATTTTGGGAATTCTTCCTCCAGAGGTGGTGAGGCTCTGGCAAAGACGACTCAAGGCCTGTATACAGCACTCAGAGCCCAGCCAGACATAAGTTCAGGAATGTCAGAAACCTTAGAGGCACAGTTCACGCAAACTAACCCGGCTTCCTTAGTCCATCATATCCTCTGCCATAACCTTTTACTGCTTCTTATAAGTAATATATAGATGTAATTAAATCATTATGAGATCACACGCCTCTGCTGTGAGATACATGTGCAGCCAAAGTTTTTACTGCATCTAACTGTAGTTTCAAAGTCAGACACAATGCTGCTGCTCTTTCACGGCTCAGAAAAAAAACAAAAAAAACAAATGCTGGCAAGGGCTGAGAAAGCAAATAACACAAATCCCACATCTGGGCACGCTCAGTCTGGTCCAGACTACCTGCATCAACAGGTACCTTTAATTCCAGGCTGTACAGAAAGTCTTTCACCAAATAAATGTGCAAAATGAGTCTTTAGTCATTACAATTTTCTCAGTGAACTACACCTATTGGCACAATCAGTGTTCAATGAGATTTAACATGTACAGCTCACCTTAACTTCATTGGGATTTTCCACCTTAATTTCACCCTGTGAAAATCATAAGTAACAATTTTATTCAAATCTCTGTTCATATATCTTGTTTATTAATGATAAAGATAAAATAAGTGTGTGAAAGTGAGTGGTGGTAATTACCATTTTCAAGGGCCGCAGTGATCCGACAAATGGGGTGGGAAAACCCCAGTCCTGAGGGCAGGGATATACTCCTTCCTCCAAAACAGCCAAAATACCCTGGAAACCTGGGTCACTAAAGACCAGCCATCTACAAACATACAACTTCAGTAAGAATCGATCTAACAGTTTTTTTTTTATAGTTTTAAGTATTGTGGTACCTGGTAAAAGATAACTTTCATTTTGTAAATTAAAAACATGCCTTTTGAAGCTTTGGAAAAGAACAAACATGCCAATGCATAAAAAAATATTTTGAAAATGTCATCTCCAACCAACACGCAACGACAAGAAAGCAACATTCCATTCAGACACACAGTCTCTTTCTCTCGAAAAGTCTCACTACGCCAATCATCGGTCACATGCTTTAACCTCAAAACTTTCCACTTGATCATGGAGCGAGGCCAAATATGAAGCTTGTGTCCTTCATCTCTAATTTTAGCTTTGAGAGATCAAAATTTTGATATATAATTTGATATATAGCATATTATAATTATTTCTGAAAAATCATGTGACTGGAGTAAAGGTTGCGGAAAATTCAGCTTTAAAATATATGGAAATTGAAAACTTCACAATAATTGTGTAAAATTTCACAATATGACTTTTTTTAATGTATTTTTAAATGCAGCCTTTGTAAACATAGGAATCCCATATAAGCAGGCATTTATTTAAGATCAGAAGCTCACTTACACCCCACTGTGGACCTTAATGGACCCAGTACTCTGAGGAATACCAAATGAACAGGTTTCTATGGTGTCATCGCAGAATGAAGACATTCGGCCCATCCCATTCAGCTCTGTGAACAGGTCTATTTTTGGTGTGCTGTAGTCCTGAGAGGAAAATATCAATGCAAATCAAAGATCAAAGGACGCACGTCAGTGCTTCATTTGCATTTTTCAATGCATATTATACCTTTTTTTTAAGAGATTCTTTGGGTAATTGTACTGATTAATAAGAGTACTGAGGTCAAGTGTTGATGCATGTGACTCATGATTTTAGATTTACCCTTAAGGCAAGTCTAATGGAGCCAATGACCATGGGTGTAGTTGGGAGTGGCAGGCTGTCTGGCCCCATCTCCCCACTGGGCTCTGTCTCTGCCCACTCATTTGCTAAGTCAACTGACCCCTCCTCCAGTGCGATGGATCGGCCCTGGAAGCCTGGCTTTTCATACAGCAGCCAGCTAACAGGACAAAACAGGAAACATTAGCAAACTTGCATTTTAAAGTGTCACGAGATTTGTCACATTCTTAACAGGAGGAAGTGATTGTTCCTACCATCCTCTGACGACCTTTACGGAGATGAGTGGAGAAAGTGTCAGAGAGGTGGCATCCTCTACGTCTCTGAACACCTCGTATGCCTCTCCTCCAAAATGAGGTTGTTGGTATATAACAATCTGCAAGCAAGAATATTTAAACACTCTCCATAAATGAGTTACATGGTTTCTTCTTGCTTAATTGAAGCACTGTACGAGCGGATAATGAACTGGAAAGTAGCAATAAATTAGTTGTACTAAAATACCTACTAAATAAATATAGTACTATAAATATTATAATTTATGATCAATTTTGTATAGATCAGTTCAGTTTTGCAATACCTTTCCAGGGCGTCTGTGGAAGCCCCTGACACCTGATGTCTAGAAATCAAAAACAAATTAGTTGATATTCAAACATTATTTCCAATATAATCATAAGAAATTACATTTTTAAAACTACTTTGAGAGATTGACTGGACCTTTGGTTTAAAAGTAGTACTGCTCACTAAGGCACTGTGGTCAGTGGTACCTATAAAAACAAACTGAAGCCTAGAGGGCTTAACATTCCCCTTAAACACTGAACAACATAAGTTCCACTAATAAAAGACCAGGCAGGTACAGACAACCCAAGCGGTTTCAACAGTGAAGCAAGACTTCCCCACATCCCTGCAGCGAATAAACTATAAACAAAGGCTTTATACACATTATGCACTAGAGTATATAGCACATGCTGTTCACTATACTATACTATACTATACAAGCAAGAACTTAAAATTAGGACTTTTTGGGCTTTACTCAAAAGGAGATTTTTTTTTTTTAAACAGTGGGCATTCTGTATTAAGAATATTTCTTACCTCTGCATATGTTGGTGAGAGGCTGGTGGGTGTGAGCAGTGGAATCTGCTGAGTGCTGCTGGATGGAGATGTTAATCCTGATATGCCTTGCAGTCCCATGTTTGAATTAAATGTGTTGGAGGTGAGACCAATATCCAATGCAGGGAGAGAGCTAGTGTCAGGCCTTTGCTGGTTAATTGTGTTGGATTCTTTGCCTTTATTCATGTATTTCTCCAATAAGTCAGGCAGTTTGACTTCTGAGAAAGTTGGAAGAAGAGGAGGTGTCAATGGGCCCTTTACTGAATCACCAGGTCCACCCTTTACATTGCCATGATCTGGCAAGTCACCAAGCCCCTCTTTTGGAGCTGTGACAGCATGGGACAGTGGTATACCCTTCTGCTCTCCTGAGGTTGGCACCACCTCTGGTGGTGGCGTAATGGGGGACTGAATGCCATTAATGAGAGAGCTTGGTTCAGTTCTGGCTTTTCTTGATGTGTTTGGGTAGTTCACAAGGTTTGAAATTATTGACATTCTTTCCAGTCTTGAGGACATTTTTCCAGAGCCTTCTGTGATTTGTTTTTCTCCATCATTTTTCTCCTCAGTAACTGTGAGCTTTTTAGCTTTGTCTTGTTCCCGTCTAGATGAAAGACCTTTATAAAGCAGGATGTCCTCAGCACGTTTGGACAATGGGTTGGTTTTTGCCCCTTCATTGTTCTTCTTAATAATCATGGCTGGAGAGGGGTCTTTTGGTCCTGCAGTTTTTCTTGTCCCAAACTGGAACTGTTCTGGGTCAAGAATCTTTTCAAAGTGATCTTCTTTAATGGCCGGCATGGCAAAAGGTGGCGAAGGCATCTTGTTCTGCCCATGTTTTCTTGGTGGCAAAGAGAAAGGGGAGCAGTTCTCTTTAATGTTACGAATGAAATCATCAAAGTCACCCGAAGTGTCAAGCTGATTGTCATCACTTGCAGAACAATCCAAACGTCTCTCTGCTTTCTTTTTCTCAAAACTTTGGTCCACATCTAACCAACTAGATGGTGCCTTGCTAATTTGTGAGAGGCTTTTGGGGTCCAAAGGAAGATTCTGAGATGTAAATTGTTGAACGCTTTGGTTGGATGGTGGTTTCAGCTTTTGCAAGTTAATAGCTGGTAGTTTATCTTTAGTCTTTGTAAAATCCTTGACTTTCAGGTTAGACTCTGTATTTTTAATTCGGACCTCACTCTTCCTGTCCACTTTGAAAGTCTGTTTATCTGGTATTTTTTTAACTGATGGAAGTTGCTGCTCTAAAGTCTGATCACCTTTTTGAACAGGTTCTGGTTTAGAAGAAGCCTCTGGAGCCGTGAACACTGCTACTGCCGCCTCATCAACTTGCTTTGATATATTGGATTCATTCTGTTTGACACACTCTGGGTTTGTTTTACTTGACTCTTCAGACTGAACCGGTTGCTTCTCTGAAACTTTGCATTTACCACTTTCTTCTTTATTTTGAACCTTTTCATCTAGCTGTATAGTTGTTTTTGGTCGTTTCAAATCTGAATTTAGAGCATTTTTCACACTGTGCTCTTTGGTCTCCATCTTCTGGACTATCTTTGATGAATTCTCTGAAATGACTGGAATGATTTGATCCTGAGAAGGGCAAGACTTCTCCATACCTTGAGCACTCCGATTACTGGTTGGCTCTTTCTCAAACCCAACAAGAGACTTCTCTTTGACAACATCTTGCAGCTCATCAGATGCAACCTGCACATGTGATTCCGTTGAAACTGGTAAGTTCGAATCTGTCTGTCGTTTTATGAATTGTAAATTGTTTTCTGAATCCGACACATCCAGTTTGACCTTGGTTTCAGCAGCACCAGATTTTTCATCATTCACTTCAGAAGAAGCTTTTGATTGTTTAGCTGTCTTGGGTATTGTGGAAATTTCATCTGTCTTAGTAAGGGCACATTTGTCTTCTTTGAATCCAAGAAACTTCTCTTTGACATCATCTGCCTGTATATCTGGCATAATCTGGACATGTGACTCTGATGAATCTGGTAGATTTGATTTGGTCTGAAGTTTTATGGTTTGCATTTTGTTGTTTTCTGAAAGCGACACATCCAGTTTGACTTTGGTTTCAGCAGCACCAGATTTTTCATCTTTCATTTCAGAGGAAGCTCTTGATTGTTTAGCTGTCTTGGGTACTGTGGAAATTTCATCTGTCTTAGTAAGGGCACATTTGTCTTCTTTGAATCCAAGAAACTTCTCTTTGACAACATCTGCCTGCATATCTGGCATAATCTGGACATGTGACTCTGATAAATCTGGAAGATTTGATTCGGTCTGACATTTTATGGTTTGCAAATTGTTTTCTGAAAGCGACACATCCAGTTTGACTTTGGTGTCAGCAGCACCAGATTGTTCACCCTTTGTTTTAGAAGTGGCTTTTGATTGTTTACAAATATCTTGAATACTCAGATCACTGGCTGTGTAATGGCCCATCTCAGGTATTGAGGAAATGTCATTTTCCTTGGTAAGGACATATTTCTCCTTCTTGAACCCAGCAAGCGGCTTCTCTTTAACTGATAGCTTATCTGGTACATCGTGGACATGTGGGTGTGATGAAATCGATAGATTTGACTCTGTCTGGTGTTTTTCGGAGTGTGAATCATTCTTTTCTGAAAGTGGCAAATCCAATGTGACTTTAGTATCAGTGGCACCAGATTTTTTACCATTTGTTTCAGAAGAGGCTTTTGATTGTTTAGCCTTCTTAGATATTGTGGAAATTTCATCTGCCGTAGCAAAAGCACATGTCTTTTCCCCAAACCCAACAATATCCTTTTCTTTGGCAATATCGGACTGTTTATCTAATGCAACTTCCACATGTGGGTCTGATAAAATTGACAGATTTGATTCTGTCTGTCGATTGGTTTGACAATCATTTACTGAAAGTGACACATCCAATGTGACTTTGGTCTCAGCAGTATCACAATTTTCACTCTCCGTTTCAGAAATGGCTTTTGATTGAGTACAAATATTTTTAACTGTGTCAGATTTCAGAGCAGCGGTGGGTGTGACAGACAAATTTGTCATCATCTTCTCACATTCGTCTATTTTTGAATCTGATGCTGCAGTTGCCTCTGCCTTCCTAAAATCTTTCTTGGGTTTAAGTTTAGTGGGACTTTTGAGACGTGGTGTTGCTGACTGTAAATTACCCATGTCCTTAACAGGGCTTTTCAATTTGAGCTCTGGTGATACCCTGGCCGCAGCATTCCCAGTGGCTTGATCACATTTGGAAGATTTGCTACTACTTTCAGGACCGTTAAACAGTGATGACTCATTTCTCTCTGGCTTGGTAAGTGGCAGAGAAGCGGGTTCATATGACTCACTCTCTCCGCGGGCAACTTCTTCATCTGAGGGCTGTTTAAGAGGGCTTGTTGGTGACATTTGAGGCAGCTTTCTTCCTGTTGGTGACACATCAGTCATGACTTTTCTTGGACTCTTTGGCCCGCTTAGCTGGGTTTCGTTCGCTGACTTCTCCTTTTCAATGTTCTGCTCTGATTGGTCAATGCCAGGTGCTGAGGAAGAAAGTTTTACCTGGGTTTTGTTGCCAGTGTCACCTGATTTGACTTTACTCTTTGAATAATGAAAACTACTCTTTGATGTTGGGCTTCTGTCACTGACAATTGTTGGTTGTGTTTTTGATTTTTGGATATCTTTACATGCTTTGAATTCAATGTTAAGCTTTGTTGAACCAGAATTCTCCAGTGAAGATGGGGAGGATGGGGATTTATCATCAGAAAGTGAATTTTTTAGACTTCTTTCTCTTTTAGGCTTTGAAACAGTGACCTGTTCTTTAGTGGGTTGAGAAGTTTTTGTCATTACTGAGGCATCCAAAACATCCCTCTCTTCCACTCTCTTTGTCTGTGACATTTTCTGCTCTGGGCTTATTAATCCTGCCCCATTCTGACGTTTGGTGGACATCTGTCTTTCAGCTTCAGTAGACACACTATACACTGTGACAACCTCCACCATTTTCTTTGGTTTTGTTTGAACCTCTGGTCCGGTTTTCTTAGGAATTCTGGTCTTAGTGTCAATTGGTTTACTAAGTGTAACAGATTGGTCTTTTTCTGTTGGAGACCGGATCTCTTTTTGGTCTGTCTGCTTCTGCGAAATTCTCCGTACTGGAGGCACTTCTATCGTTGATGCCTCAGAGAGGCTTTTAATGCGAGACATTACAGCTTTTGTTTTAGGGGCAACTTGTGGTGGAGGGCTCTTCGCTTTAATTCCCCCATTTGTTCCACTTGCAGCTCTGTCCGTACGCTTGGATGGCACAGATGAGTTTTGATGACTGCTCATCACACTATTAAATGGTACTTTATTAATTGGCATTTCTGGGAAATCAGTAGCGTCTCTATTCTCTGTTGAAAGTTCAAAGGGGCTCTCTACATCCTCATCGAGAGGCTGCTCTTGAATGAAAACAGCACAATCTTCTACCGACTCATTTGTCTGTTGGTTGGACTGATTGACATTCACACTTTTGGGGTTTGGTAATCTGTGGAAAGACAAAGGCAACAGCAATGTTAAGAGACAGGTATGGGAGGATCCATGCATTCATATGCTTTCAACAGCATGCATCACATTGATGAGAAATTATTTTATTTCTTCAACCGTGTAAAAACTTGTAGTGTTAAAGAGCTTAAATTATTTCAGAAAATTTTTTATGAACTTGTTTGACCGCATTTTTAACCTTGGCATCATTGAACACAACTTAAACAGCTTAAACTTTTAACCACTTTTAACCATGAACCATGATAAATCAGAGGTGAACTTGCACAGCAGTGAATCACTTGCACTTAATTTCCATTGTACCGGGTGTTCATTTACTTTTATCACAGCTGTACATGATAAATAATGAGATAATTAAATCAAATTACATAGAAACAGCAGTTACACTCATTAGACAACAGTAACACTCATTGTGGTTAGATCTATTCCTCCCTAAAGAAAGTCCACAACAAAACTAATATAGCTATAAAAAACAAAACAAGTTTATAAGTTTAGGGTGAGTATTTAAAAAAAAAAAGAAATTAATATATTTATTCAGTGAGGACGCATTAAATTGATCAAAAGTGGCAGCAAAAACATTTATAATGTTATATAACTATTTCTATTTAAAAAATATACAGTTCTTTTGAACTTTCATCATGGTTTCCTCAAAAAATATTAAGCAGCACAACTGCATTCAACTGATAATAATAAGAAATGTTTCTTGAGCAGCAAATCACAATTTTAGAATGATTACTGAAAGATCATTCAACACTGAAAACTGGAGTAATGGCTGCTGAAAGTTCAGCTTTGCCATCACATTAATAAATTACATTTTAAAATACATTAAAATAAAAACATTTTAAATTGTAATAATATTGCACAATAATATTACTGTTTTATTGTATGCATTGTGTGCATGCAATACTTATTTCAAAAGCATTTAAAAAATATTACCGACCCCAAAGTGTGTGTGTGTGTATATATATATATATATATATATATATATATATATATATATATACACACAGAAACCTAAATCTATGGAAAGATCTGAGAGTCATTGTTCATCTCACACTCAAAATCATGGGAACCCAAGTATCATATTGCACACAGTCATCTGCACTGTACAGACTTAACAAAGGCCTCGCTGCTCAGTAACCCAACAGAGACACACAAACACAACACAAGAGTACTTACATTTTCACCCTAACCTGCTGTACATTCTGCGTTATATCCAGGTTAGTCTCACTTTCAGCTTGTTCTTCCCCCTCTAGGCTTGATTGAGAACCAACTAACACTCTTTTAGCAAAGACTTTTTCACTCTTTGACAGTTTCAAGCTTCTGCGTTTCTCTTCATTGCTGTCAGCATGTAGGTGTTTAGGAATAAGTCTCTCTCGAGTTTCCTCCTCTGGTGGTTCAGTGCTGTCTTGTAAGGTGAAGTTGGCTGGCTCTGGAGCTCGAGAAGGACCAGGAGTGTTGCTGGCAACTGCACCGAGGATAGAGTAACTCTCAGTTGGGCTGGCCAGAGCAGGTTCGGCAGGAGAAAGTGAGTCAGTAATGGAGCTCTCACTCTCCTCCTCTGTCAGGTGAGTTTCCGCCCACACGGCTCTGTGTACTTGACCAGGTGAGGGAGAAGATTTAGCTGAACTCTCCTCTGCCTCAGGGGAAGTTGTGTTCGTTGGGGTGGGAAGCTCATTATTGCCTTCTTGATTGCTTAGTTTGCGTGATTTTCGCTTGCAGCTGTTTTTCTTCCCCATGCTTTCAGTTACCGTCTGTTCTCCAGGCTGAATGTCGGAGGACGATGAGTTTCTAGAATGTGATCCCAGAGTCACCCCGACCAGCGCCGTGTAATTCCCGCCACCTGTGATGGTGGGTTTCAAAACAGTTTTTTTACTCTCAGTCCCTCCTGAGGCCACGGAATACTTTGGCGTGTCAGGAGTGTGTACAGGGACGTCTGCACATTTCTTTATTGTTGTGTCTGTTGTCTCCTCCTGGTACACCTTGAGCTTCCTGTTCACTTCCTGCACCAGATGCTCTGTCTTCTTGTCACAGGAGGTCTCGACCCTGCTCACTTTGATCACTTCTACCTCTTTTACGCTCCCTCGTCCACTACTGCCACTGTCAGCAAAAGGCAAGTCTCCTCCATATGCGACAATGGAGGCAACGCTACACACGCTGGGACTTCTGTTCTCTGGACCAAACTCTGAATTATCATCAATCTCTCTGTGTTGAGTCTGTCTCAGTTGTTCTGATCCTGAGTACTTGGTTGGGCTGTTTGCCTCTGGCGACAAATTATCATCACTGTCCTCCGACGTGGTTCTGCTTTTTTTCTTCCGAGTGAAAAAGCTTCCAATACGATTGAAAACTCCACTCTTCTCCTCAGAACTCTAGGAGAACAAAACGGGGAAAGACAAGTAAGAACACCTAGCCTAAATAAAATACAATCTCAAATAACTATTATTATTACATGGCTTGGTTGAATTCTAATGTAGAATGCGGTCTGTTATTTCTTGATAACAGACCGCTGCTGAGTATAACACACCGTTGCCATGAAAAACAGAGCGTTGCTATGGACGCAGGATTCTAACCGTAGAGACGGAACAGACTATTTTCTTTAGCGGAAGCAATACAATCGTTTTTAAATCAAACTCCTTTTTAAATCAATATTTTGTATCAAATTATTGATTTATTTGGTAGGTAGTCATGTAATAAGCGGGATAATGCTTATTATCTCCGCTTATTACATGCTCCGCTTCGCGTCGGGGTCCTGATCAGCCTGTCAGGGTTGTATTCGCTATAACAACCGCCTTGCTCTACATTATCCCTTACTTAAACTTGAGTACTTGCGACTGTGCTGAGGGGGTTACAGATTTTGAACATTATTAGCAATTTTAGTTCCAATTACAAAAAATTATAATAAATGATCTTGACAAAATAACACCAATGATACTGTGTATTTCTGTGTTCCATTGGCAAATAGTAATCTGAGTTCTGACATTTACTGATTTACAATTTACTTATTCAAAATATGCAAAGTAAAGAGTCACTGCATTGTTTGTATTCCCAGAAATCTTGTTTTAGCTTATTTATTCCATTTGCTGGAAGGTAAAAACCCCTATTGCAAATCTATTGGATACATACAGTATGCTTATTTCCCACATAGAAAAGCATAGGTAATTGGTATTTGTTTTCCCCAACCTGCGAGCTGTCTTCCTTGATGACTATCTATACAGCACAGCTTATCGTACCATATTGCTTCAAAATCAATTATTCACGATAACGATCTTCCATAAATGCATAAAACCTTAGTTATAGTATAAAGGAATTCAACAAGATAGCCACACACAATCATTAGAAAAAAAGATGTAAAATGTCTCCAGAAAAGTGGGACTTGAGACAAGTCCCTAAACCTCCACTTTACAATCCATGGTCTTCAAAATCTGAACATGAGACCAACCCAGCCTTGGCGGGCACTCTAAAATGAGTGATGTGCAAGAACATATACAGTCACCCGGGAACAAGAGGAAGCACATCAACAGAACATTCAAGTCAGCACAAAACCCTAACCAAACATCCTCCAACATACTATATTTACAGTTATTATTGTTACTTAAAAATGTGGTACCTTGGTGTTGCCACTGACATCGGTTCAGTCGGTTTTAATACTTATGTAAAACTCAAAATATTACATTTTAAATGAATAGAATAAAATGTTTTTTTTGTTTTTTTTTACGGAATCATAAAATACATTTGATAGATAAACTCAAGTACTTAATTTATAAGTAAATAAGTTTGGGGGACATATCCATCTTTCAGATACATAAACATAAATATTAGCAGCGCCACGTTGACAAGAACATAAATTCCAGACTCCCGCGGCAGTTACTCGTTATGAAAAAAAAAAAAAAAAAATCTACATATAAAAAATTCTGAGCACCCGAGGTGAAATGACTAACCTCATACCTTGCCAATTCCCCGTTAATAATAGATGATCTTTTCCTCTACAGAGCAGTCCCCTCTGAAACATGTACCTCCTTGTTTTTACCTCCACCTACTAACGTCCGATTCATAAACGAATCATTCCTTGGAGTCGATACCTTTTAATGATTCAGTTCACAAAACAGGATACAACGATTACTTCATAAATAGGTCTGGGATGCGTTTCCCACAAGCATCGCCAACTATGGTCGCAAGTTCAATTGAACTATTGACAGAACTTGCGGGAAACATAGCCTAACTAAACATATATATGAACTTGATAGCACGCAGCAATACCACGCCATGGCGTAAAGAATAATTTATTTATTTTGAAGCGGCTCTTTTGAACGAACGAAAAGTGATTCGCAGGATCACTGTAACTATCCTAAACTAGGACAAAGGCTGTGTCTCAAAACCGAGTGTTGTGACTGTCTACTTGCACAGTATTTGAGCATTAAAAGTGTTCCGATTCAGCTCAGAGCGACCTAAGAACCGGGGGAAATAATAATTACCGCGCATGTGAGAACACACAACATGCTGTAGGTAGGCAGCAGCTCAATGTGTTTTAAGACAGTCAAAAACTCTCCAGACACGATAAAACCCCGAAAACAAACACAACTACTTTCCCTTAACGTTTGATCTGTTTTAAACAAAATAGCAGTCTTACCATTTTATCCAACTGATGGTGAGTCTGTCTCTTTTTTGTTTAGTTTGTTTGTTTTTCTTCTTTTTTTCATGCAGTGTACCGAAATCAGAACACAGAAATCATTGTAAGCAGTCCAAAGTTTTCAGCAATAAAACATAGAAGAAACAAATAGCCGACAGGGTATTAATCCAGCTCTTTTCTCGATTACGATATTCAGACCGTCTTATTCAATCGCTGTTCAGTCGCAGACTGCATGAACCGAAAAAATGACAAAACTTTTTGAAGTTGCAATCATGTTCTGTTTACTTTGGTGGCGCCGCTCCAGGAGTTTTGCTGGTTGTGCCACATGTAAGTGCGCTCACTTTAGAGCTGTTGTGCAACTGGCAAAGTTAAATACCATTATTCTTCCACAGTCAATGTATGAAGACCGACCACATCCAACCAAACGCCACACCCTTCCTGTCTATCCAACGTGACTCTACAGACCACCGGGCATTAAACACCAAATAATACAACTCATAATAATAATAATAATAATCATAATCATAATGTGGTTGTCAACCTTTAATGTAATATGTAATTTATAATGACAAAACAATTAAATATCTTCATCTGTACAACAATTAACAATTACTTTACTGATTTATATTAATTTCTGTATTGCACTTGTCAACTGGATTCTTTAACTTTATGTATATATCACTAGCATCAAGTGAAACTACAGTGAATACAATTAAATAAAAGTTAATAAAATATTTAATGTATCATTATTACATTTAGTTGCATGTTCAGCCCAAAGTTTGTGTGAGCAATGAACTGGATTGTTCGTTTTGTGCATTAATTGAGTACAACACTTAATTGAATGAATATTCACTCATTTAAGTATTGCTTTGGATGAAAAGTATCAGCTAAATAGCAAATAACACAAACCATAAGCATAAGTTATTGCTAATAACTTTTAAAAAAGGAAGGTGTGTTCATTGTTTGGCATCAGGTGGTTTATCCATAGAAGGATAAAACCTTGAAGTTCTCTTTGTCATGGACAACAGAAAGGTCAGCCTTCCTTAACACTGCTATTGAGGTGTGATTTTGTTTGACTTCACTGTTGTATGACTTTGACTTTACTTTTCTGTCAACTCAGTAGGTCAAAGTGAACACTCTAATTTTTACAATATTGTTACTGAAATCTTTGGTAAAGAGACACCCAGTATAGAGTGCTGAAGGTGAAGGGAGGACATCAAAACAAAAGACTAACCCTCGTTCCCTCGAGATTTTCCTATGGGGTTTTATAATGGGGTTTTTCAATTTATGAGTAAAATAAAGCCATAACTTGACGATCATTTGAGGTTATGTTTTACAACATAAACTGCACACACTCACACCCCAAACTGTAGTTACTTTTTCAAAAATACAGCTTCAAAATGTGCGTTTTTGCTAGGGGTGTGTGTAATTTACGTCATTGAAAAAAAAGTCACAGAATCATCAAGTAATGTTTACCACAGGCTATATTTTACTCATAAATTGAAAAACCCTGTTATAAAACCCTATAGGAAAACTTTGAGGAAACTAGATGCGAATTAGTCTTCCGGGTTTTGACGTCATCCCTGCATTACTCTATTTCAGATCTATTTAGGTAATAATGAGCAACCTGAACCTGGACTTTGCATAGAGTAGCCTACCATAGGAACATAAAGTGAAGGCGTACATGTTTTTCTGTGTATGGATAACTAACAAATGGTTGTGTGGACAAATAGACTTTAATGGACTTATAATAATGTTTAAATTATACTTCTATCCACATTTTTCTGTTCTTTTGACATCCATACATATTATGTATTTAATGTGTAGTTCACTGAGTTGTTCAGCCTGTGCTGCCCTCTGCAGGCTCATGAAAGAGCTAACAACACTTAAAGGGATTGTTCATCCAAAAATGAAAATTCTTGAATGATTCTTGAGGGTGAGTAAATAATGACTGAATTTTCCTTTTTGGGTGAACTATCCTTGAAGCTGTTCAAGTGATCATTACGTCATGAATGGAACTGAAACAGACCAGCAAATGGGGAAACCAAATATAAATAACCTTATTTATTTCACTAACATCAAACCATTTTTGTTATAAATAGCCGACAATGGTTATAAAATGTATGTTTAACACATTTGAGCTGTTTTAATTCACTAGAAGCTTTTTACCAAGTATTTTTACGTAGTAAGTTAAACCATAGTACAAGAAGCAATGTACAATGTCCTTGGTTTGTGAACATGATTCAACAAATGAGTCTTCTCTACAAAAACCATCTGTGCAGAATTCAAAAAAGAACCACATAAAACACGGAATATATTTCAGATAGATTCAGCGTCTGTTAGTGTTTGTTGTACAGGGAGCTGTGACTGCTGTAATCTGATCCTCTGATGAAAGTAGAGCAGCAGCTGCCCAAGGCTAAAGCAAACTAGTCTCAGCATAGGAAATCCAGTCAACTTCCTCTTCCTAACAGTAAACTTTAGTGATCTCATCAAGATCAGTATGTTCTTTTTGTTTAACAGGAAAAAGTGTAAAGAGAATTTTAATTTCTATATATTCAGGATTTAAAGACATTTCACCCCATGTGATGTCCATGTCATGTCCACTTCACAAGATCCACAGATTTACAGACAGAGACAGATAGAGCCAGCAGGATATACCTACCTTCCTGTGTTTGCGAGTGGGAGAAGATGGATCTGAAAGGGAGATGAGATCCAGGCTTATCATGGAATTAGCCCGAGAGCGGACAGGGGTGGGGCAGGTGTCGGTCATCAAATAGTCCGCCGTTTGGATGCTCATCTGATCAAAACTCCTGTGGAACAGAGAACCAATTGTTACTGTAGTATAAAATGACTCCCAGATGCCCTAGTTTGCAATGGAGATGTAAAGTGCAAACTCAGTGCAAACAACTGCAAGGGCTATAAGATTGTATTTAGTTTTTCTGTATTATCTTGACAGATACAACGACTTTTCAATACAATAAAAAGAAGCTTCAAAACAAAATCCTCTCATGTGAATCACATGGAACCAGTAAAGAACATGTTCAGGTCACATTTCAACCCAAAGTCAAAGAGGGAAAAAAAGAAACTATAGGAAAATTATATCATAGTGAAATATATAATATGATATAAAAAATAATATAATATATTTTTACTTTTAAGAGTATGTGGCACAAGTTAAAATATCAGAGTGTTTTTTGTAAGCACATTTAAACAGAAAACCAAGCATAATATATTAAAACTAATTAAGTGAATTTATTGCATAATATTTCTTGGAAGAATGTGGTGGCATGGTCTCAGGTTCAGTGTATTTCAGTACTGAAATATTTAAGTGCTGCAACAGCTTTGTTGTTTTTGTCCTGCTCACTATAATATGCATTGTGACACAACAACAACAAGTTTATCTTTTAGCATTAAAGTGCAATATGAATAATTCATGGTAATAGGAATTAATAGTCATCTAGGTCAGAGGTCTTCAACCCTGCTCCTGGGATCCATGCACTGTCCTGCAGAGTTTAGCTCCAACCCTAACCAACCACGCCTGAACCAGCTTATAAAGCACTTCAGGATCACTTGAAAATACACATGTAGGTGAGCGGAAGCAGGTTAGAAATAAACATTGCAGGACAGTGGGTCCCCAGGAGCAGGGTTGAAGATCTCTGATCTAGGTGTCAAAACGGCTACCTCCTGGAATAAAGTTTGACACCATAAAAACGGTCCTTAGAAAAGATTCCTCCATTCAGTGTAGTGTCAGTTCTTAAATAAAATCAGTCACATTGGCTTCAAAACTATAAATTTGCTCTAAAGTGAGAAAATCTTGTCTAGGTATTGTGCAAGTTAACGATTGTGCAATTGAACCATTTTGCAATATAACCACCAGGGAGCAGTCTAAGATTAGTTCTGCTTAGTCCCACAAGTATGCAATTGCCTTTTCCTTCACTTAGGCTGCATTCGAAATCACATACTTCCTATAGAGTAGGTGAAAAACAGTATGTGACAAAAAAAGTATGTCCGAACAGTACTTATAACAGAGTAGCCAAAAAGTACCCAAATTACCCAGATTCTGAAGTGTGCATATGATGAACACTTTACTATCCCATGAGGCCACGGGAGAGGATTTGTGAATGGCAGTGAAGCGACGCAACTAGACACATGATAATGACAACATGGCGAATAGGCCTTATTCATAGCAGCGCCATCTTTGATTTTTAATGGGAATGAAAGCGAGGCTGTGAGGGACAGACATGCATCTCTTCAATGGGCTATACTGTTATTTAATGTGTTTTTGGATTGTTCTGCTCATGAAACACTGGAAAAATATCTTTCCAAGAAATGTTTATATTTATATTTATACTATATAGCGGTCGCAAAGTACTGATTCAACATAAGTAAAATAAGTCCTCTTAGGTAAATGGAAAACCAACTTAAAGAGGTTGTTCCACATTATTAAGCAAGTCACAGTTCTATGTAAAATGGGGAGGAAGAAAGATCACAAATCTCTCACAAATCTTTTGACAGTTCAATAATCTCCATTCAGTTTTTGCTAAATATTAGTTATTTTATAAGACATTGCACCATTTCATGCCTTTCATCTTCAGAAAGATCTTTCTTCCTCCCCATATTATGTGAGAACTGTGACTTGCTTAATAATGTGGAACAACCTCTTTAAGCAGGTTTTCCATTTAAGAAGACCTGGCAAACTAGGCCTACTTAAACCTGTCCGAGATTGATACCAGATATCTAAAAAGATATGAGAAACAAATGCTTTCTTTGAAAAACTAAAATCTGAATGTTTACTGATATGTCACTTGCATAATAATTTGGAACACAGTGTATGAACTGTATAGGACATGGTACATCCCACTGGCACAGATAAAAAGCCTTTGGAAATCATCATAGTTCTGCGACACAACTTCCGTGACCCATAACGCAAACATCTTATTAAACTTTTTTTTTTTTTACTATTAGAAATATGAGGAAGATGCAGAAATGATCCGCATGCTTCCATCCTTTTTCTAGAGAACACAGTATCTGAGTAAATAACTTTACAGCAGGAAGAATACCTGAACACCATTAAGGGGAAAAAGACAAAAATGTTCTTTGACAGGTTTGTTATAGTAAACGAAAGTCTCACAGATCTTCAGCATGCAGCGTGTCTGATCTGACGGTTCTGACCACAATCCAGTGTTCACGCTTGACTCATCACATTGAAAGAGTTCACATTTATTCAACTGTTTGGGTGTTGAATGCGATAAATGGCTTATGGCATTCTGGTTTCATAATCCGAATCAACAGCCCTGCTTCATCCTACTAAAATTTGAACTGACAATCTATGTTGGTTCTAGACTTTACAGGAATATTTTATTAAAAATCATGCTTCATATTGTGAATAACTCCCATTTGTTTAGCTATGGCTCAAAAAAGGTTTAATACTTCAATTTCCTCTCTGACTGTTTGAGCCCTCAGGCAAATACATGATCTGGCATGTGTGTCAGTAAGAGAAGCCGTGATCTCAGGGCTATGGATGCTAACGCAAACAACCTGAGACGCCTGCGGCTTTTCATATTTAATCTGAATAAGCTCATATCCAGTTTAAGATTTTGTATCATACAGATATTCATGAATATTCCTTTCAGTGCATTTTGAATTCCTTCGTTGTTTACATGACACACATTACTGTCAATTGTCTGGGTTTTTTTTTTTTCAGTCGACCAAGCCTATTTACAGGATGACCCAATAACACAGATTCTGGATTTAAAACGAAATGCATCCGATTATGAAATATTGAGACTGTGACTCAAATGTGAAAACTTTAAACTTAAAAAGGAATTGCTGATCTACTGTAACTTGTCCCTGACCCACACAGATGTAAATAATATTATGATGTGTGTTGACCTGTCACACAAAATTGTATTATGTATATAAAAAAACAAAACATGATCTGAACATGAGTAATCATCCTAACACACATCCACCTGATCACATGACAGCACATCATGTGTCTTGTCCCTGTCACAATTAAATAAAATAAATGCAGGAGTGGCAGAGCTCGGTGAATGAAAGGCATCTGATGCACTTTCTGTGGAATTATGCTAATGTTCAAGCACTGCTTGGCAGTCTCACACCCTCATACAACACAATGAACTATTCAAAATGGGTTTCGTTCATTTAAAGCAACACCAAAGATTATTTTGTACCTTAAAATAATGTTTCCAAAATCGTTTCAGTGGTTCATCAACTCGTAAAAGGGTGAACGGCACTTCTGCATTTGCTTTGTGGCCCTTTATCGGCTATAACCGCACTATGCAAGTTTGCCAGATCGGGTAGCGGATCTGTAGTTTGAATGAGACATAAGAAACTACAAATTTGACTTGCTTTACGGCAAGCGTTATAATGTCATTATTTTGTTTTTCTTCGTTTCTGATGTCATAAAATCATGCAACATACTCTACCTTGTCTGTGGACATTGTTATTTTCAAAGCCGGCGCTAAACAAATAGCGTGGTGCGACGGTAGGCTGCGGTAGGCTAAATTATTAACGACAGCGGTAATGGACAATTCCGCTTCCAACCTGTAGGGGGACCGAAGAGGAAAAGTGCTTTGGTGTTGCTTTAAATAAAGCTGAAATACAATAAAATAGAAATATTAGATGAAAAACTTCTAATACAGTCTTTAACTTCAGTTTTTGCTGCTGACATCTTAAATAATCAGCTAAAAAATTAAACCCTGTCCTATTTGTTTCGGTTTTGGAGTTTTGGAAGATTATCAATAATATACAGACGACAACAAAGAATTGAAAGAATTACTTTCAAATTATGTGAGAGCAGTTCTAATCACAGAGTGTTATTTATGGATTTTGGAGGAAAGGATTCACTAACAGGACTCAAACTTGGATTCTAAATCTGTAATCAAAGAGCTTTATGTTTTCATTACTTAGGACAATGCATTTGGGAGGGTTGGGGTACTTTATTTAAGCAAGCAAATATTTGTGAGAGCTTTGCGCAAGGACAAAGATCCACAGCAGAGGCTACTCTTACTAAGACCGCTGCCCCGTAAAGAGCACTGGGCCGCACCTAACTGTTACATAACACTGACATTCTGACCCAAATCCACACACATTCGGACCACCCCCCAAAGACATAGAAAATAGTCTGTGCTGCGTAAGTTTCTTGCAGTATAAAAGTGTGTGTATCCAGTTCATGTGTAAGGATTGTCTCTCTCTCTCTCTCTCTCTCTCTCTCGCTCTCTCTGTGTGTGTGTGTGTGTGTGTGTGTGTGTGTGTGTGTGTGTGCACAATGCTTTTGTGTAAAAGGTCCACATCATGTTCATATCTGAGAGAGTGTGCCTTTTGAGTGTGCCACATGCAAGCTCTTTGTTTATCCTAACATATAAAGGAATATTCTTCAATACTTCATACTTGTTAAAGATTAGCATGAGGCCAAACACAGTATTTAAAGTGATAGTTCACCCCAAAATTACAGTTCTGTCCACATTTAAGAGCCTGATATACTTTAAGGCGAAATCGAAGAAAGAACTGATGTGACGCAATTCCAAACAAAATCAGGCCAAAACGAACTTCGTTTGGAGTTTGAAACAGTTTGCCAAAGCGAAATTTCCGGAAAAGTTCGCTCCGGCAGGGAAACACCTTTGTACTATCATTGGTCCGTGGCGATTACGTAATAGGTAGGTGTGCGTGGAGGCTCCGCCTTCTTTCACTTCGAAATCTTTTCTAGTTAATTTCCTCTGCTGAGTCTGTCGAGCTCAGACATTCGCGAGTGAAAACATGAACACACCGGAGAGCTGCTTTATAGTAGAAATGGAAGTTTCTGAAGAAACGAGACACTGACACTGTTTTTCATGTTTAATACGGTAAAGCTGCTTGATTTTAAGCAATCTTTTGTATAAAGTGTTATATATATGACGTGACTTTACTAGAGTGTCGAATTGCAGAGGTCGTGCAAACAAACTTATCCACGTTGATATGATTAGATGCTTTTCTTATGGTTTATTAAAAAATGCTTGTTGTTTTCTCAATTTTGTTGTGTGTTTATGTAGTTATTTAGAGGAAAGCGCGTAGCACATATTTTCATCTAACCGTCACTCTCAGCAGAGTGGGCGGCGTCAGATGTTCGATAACAGTATCGCTGTCAAACTTCGTCTTAGCCCTTTACTTTTTGCCATTTGGAACTCAAAGGTCCAGATCCCCATTCACATATATTATATGAATATTATATATAAAAAAATGTTACACAAAAGAAAGACAATTATACAGGTTCAGAATGACATAAAGGCATATAAAAAAATCACATTTGGGTGAATTAATTACTCCTTAAAATGTATATATGAAGAGTTCAGATGCAAAAGCCTCTAAGTGCCATCTGAAATGTTCTTCAAGAATGACCATTTTTATGAAGCTCGAATATTTAAGTTCAGTAATTTCACTTAAATGGCAATGAAAATTACCTGTGAATTGTCATTTAAGTGAAATTACTGAACTTAAATATACAAGCTTGATAAAAAATTATCATATTCTAGAAGAAAATTTCAGATGGCACTTAGAGGCTTTTTCATCTTAACCCATTCAGACCCTGCGTCCATTACAATGGACATCACATGTCAACCCCCCTTTTTTTTTTTACTTCTGGAGCATTTCACCTAGTTTAAAGCCTGCAGTCCATTAGATTGGACGCTTGTCATCCAATCAAATAGCAGTAAAGCTCTGCATGTAGTAATTATTAAAAAAAACACTACTTTGAAGAGAAGCATGTCAGCACTTCACTCCAAACACAGAAGCAAGCAACATTTTCTATGGTTTTATTTACATTTTTTTATATGTTTGTCAGTATTTCATAGTTTGTATGTAAAATAGAAAGATTGAAATTATTAATTAAAGTTAAAAATCGATTGTAGAATTTCAAATTTTAAATCAGGATTTTTTCAAATGTGTCTGTCCATTAGAATGGACAGTGGGTTCAAAAGCCTGTTACTGAAATCACATTCCAGTAATTGAAGTCCAGTAATGCTGATTGAAATTTCTTATATAAAAAATCTATATCACAGTACCGATACATTTTTTTAACTTTTTCATATGCAGAATATATAGTTCTTGAAGTGCTTGAACATATAGCTGATGGAAGTATCTCAGATGTTGACTTTATGTGAAGTGATGATGAGGAAGATGGAGATGTAAGAAAAATATCCGTATTTAAAACTTTATAAAGTAAAATGACTAGCTTCCGGCGAAACTGTACAAAACATACAGATTTGACATAAATCTAAAGCGTAACTTGAAAATGAATTATTTTTCTTACACAAACGCACCGCTTCGCTTCAGAAGGCCTTTATTTACCCCCAAGAGCCGCATGGAGCACTTTTATCATGGATGGATGCACTTTTATGGACTTTCAAAACAGAAACAACCATTCACTGCCATTATAAAGCTTGGAAGCCAGGACATTTTTTAATATAACTCCGATTGTATTCGTCTGAAAGAAGAACGATGTCATACACACCTAGGATGGCTTGAGGGTGAGTAAATCATGGGCCAATTTAAATTTTTGGGTGAACTATCCCTTTATAGGTTTAGTACACCCAAAAATTATATTTGTCATCACTTACTCATCCTTATGTTGTTCCAAATCTGTATGAGTTTCTTTATTCGGCTGAACACAAAAGAAGATATTTTGAAGAATGTCGGTAACTAGACAGTTGACAGTATAGCCATTGATTTCCATATTTTTTCCTACTATAGCCTATATTTCCTAATAACTACATATTATATTTATTATGATATAATATTATAATTATTAGTAATTATTTTGAAAATTATAATATTTATCAGTAATGTATCAATATAGATATTACAGTACAATACCGTATAATTAATTACAGCAAAAGCAGATCAAATGACGAAATACAGTACAAATACAGTAAAGTACTATTTGGTAGTTTACAGTACTGATCTTGTGTACTGTAAAGTGAATTACAGTACAGTTACTGGAAATCGAAATACATGCATCATGCATGGCAACCGTGCTGCCAGTAATGTACTGTAGAAATACAAGAAAATCGTTAACAGAGAAATTGTTTCAAAGATGCACACAGTAAATTACTCTAACGTGAATGCGTTGATTGATTCCTAGGTTTATTTTGTTATGAATAAACAAATGTGCGATCTATAAAGCAAAAACCTTACAATTAAAGTTGAAATGTTGTAATGTTCAAGTTTTTGATCTAAAAAAAAGAAAGATGCGCAAAGAAAATGACTCTAACATGACCATATTGATTGATTCTAAGATATTTAGTTTGTTACAAACAATGTGCTATCTGTAAAACAAAAGCCTCAAAATTAAAGGTGAAATGATATACTGTTGAAAAGTTTTTGACCTTGAGAAAAAGCTTTAAGTATATACTAACAATTTTTATGTTTATTATTTAATTTTATGTTGGTACATTTTTGTGAAGTACACCTGTTTTGACCTGACGTCCATTGAAACGGACCAAAAAAATTACAATTAAAGCCAAACATTATTATTTATTTTTTTATTTGGTCTCATTTATAGAAGCCTCATGAGCTGGGAAAATGTACTTTTATATTTTTCAGAAACTTAAAACATAATTCAGGTCTGAAGGGGTTAAGTCTTCATATATAAATAAGATCGTTATGAGGATAGTTAAATGTAATCAGGTACAGTTAATGTGACAACAGACTCATCTGATGCATCACTTGGCTTCGCGGTACAATGCTAATGTGACAAATTACACACGATAAGCTGTTGCACACAGTGTTGGGAGAGCCACACCCCTTCATTACATAAAAACGGTTTGCATACAGACTGTCTCCAGAGCATTCATGAAAAGTCAGGATACAGGATGTGTGAAATCATGCAAGGAAAGACAACAGGCCACAGGATCATAATAAGAATAAAAAAAACAATAATAAAAAAACAATGCAAAATGCAATTTCATGGAAGAAATATTGATGACCAGTAAGTTTTTAATTCACTCAATAATAGCAGGTGTTGCAATAATTTTAAACACTATTTTTGGGCCGCGGTTGTAATTCTTGAATAACGGCAAGAGTATCTTCCCAATTAAAAAAAAACAGTATTTTTCTGAGCATTGTCAATTGCATGGGGGAGCCTGATTATTCCTAACTTCTTCACCTTGGCCCACCTCAGGAAACCTGTTGTTGGTGGTTTTGGAGTTTCTTTTCTTTTGAACAGGATGGTGAGTTTTTGTTTGTTTAGTTATATTAGAGAAGAGGGAACGCATAGGCAAGATAGCTAACCAGGAAGATTCCATTGTGTTTGTTATCTTGAGTTAGGAAAGTTTTAACTCCAAGTTATTTTTATTTTATTTTTTTTTGTATCCCTAATCTGGGTCGCAACGCTACTTAAGTAGCTTTTTGGCTACTTTGTACTTTGACTGAGTATCAAAGATATTAGCAACTTTTACTCTCTACTTGACTACATTATTGAAAAAGTATATGTATTCTTTACACAAATACATTTGAAATGAGTAGTTCATGGCACCTAACTTTTTCTGCAGCAGTTTATTTCTGCTACAAAAGAAGTGAGATCGCCATCAACAGGGCATTTAAGGTATTATCTTGTATGTCTTGCTCTTACTTGCCCAAACTTGTCAACAAGGCTACTTTACACAAATCGAATGTGAGTGCATTAGCAGGTAGTTGCTGAATCGCAGGTGTTTCATATATGAGATGAGGACATGGCTGCAAGTAGGTTTTGACTAGTTAATTGTACTTAACATTAATTTATATATCCGTTATATTGATTTATTGCAATATTTAGGTGTTCAGTTTTATTTCGATTTTAGAAAATAAACATGTGATTGCTCTCCTCTCAAATCAACTCTTTCTTGTTTTTCACTGGCATGTCTAGTGCATCTTTGAGCCTACATTCAGTACGAATAAAATACTTAAGTACTTTAAAAACTAAAAAACTTTTACTCAAGTAGTATTGAAATTGGTGACCAGTAACTTGTAATGGAGTCATTTGGACTAAAAGGTATCTCTACTTTTATGTAAGTATTGTTTTAGGTACTCTTTACACCAGTGTTTCACAACTGGTGGGTCATGGAGTGTAAAGAAACAACATCAACCATAACAAAAAACGTAATTCTAAACGTTTTTCTAGTGTCATACTTTTATTTTGAAAGGCACGCGTGAAAGTTTTTGATTCATCTGTCAGACATTATACTGTGTGTATATACTGATCTTCAATCGCATGTACTGTATATCACTTCAGTATATTCTTTCCTTTTCTACTCTATATCTATTTTTTTATTTTATAAAACATTACATATACTGCGTTAGACTAAATTGGGAAGGGTCACAGCACTTGCATATTGTTGTCCTGTTGTTAGTTTAATTGCTTCTATTGCTCTCCTCATTTGTAAATCGCTTTGGATAAAAGCATCTGCTAAATGATTCAATGTAAATGTCAATGTATGAAGCGCAAAATAAATTAAGGGCATGTCCAATAAAAGTCCAATGAAATTACAGAAAAGTACCAATAAATTATATAACTGGTATGTCATGTGTTAGCTGGAAAGGAATTGCAGGTATGATGTTCATTCTATTCATCTTCAGTATGTTTTACTAAGAGTTCATGTTGTGTAGTTGTCATGGTATTGGTAACTGTAGTTTCCATACCACTTTATTTTCACTTTGTGTTGTTTTTGATGATTGTGTATCATATCAACATAACAAAAAATAGTTTTGGACTGCTATTAGCTTTACCTTATACTGTTCATCAGTGTGAGTGACATTGTTAAAGTTTATGTATGTTAAGTAAAGTGGCAAGGTACTTGTGTGTGTTTAGCATTTTTGAGAAATAAATTTGCCTGATTCAAATTCCTAAAAATTTGGGTTGCAGCTTCATAACATGGGAAAATGTGGGTTCCATGGCCAAACCAGTTGAGAGCTGCTTTACACCTCTGCTCTGAATTAATACATTCAAAATATAAGATGTTGAGCTGCCACTAGGGCTATTTTATTATTATTATTATTATTATTATTATCTCTAAAGAGCAGTAATGACTCCTCTAAAAAAACAAAAGGTCTCACCCTTGTCTTTATCTTGAGCTGCTATTGAACAGAACCTTTCAGGATGATTTCATTTTAAACCCACACACACACCCACAAACAATGTTTAACCTAAATATGGTCACGGTTTTAAAACAATGTGGCCTGGTCGGTTTCACAACTTATTTTGAAAACTTCAAATCAGTCATTTTCATTTTTTAAATGATTATTGTCCAAAAGATAATATTTTAATAGAGCAAAGGGGTTTGGTAAATGAAAACTCCCACTCCCCTTTACAAATTATGAAAATTACAGAAAATAAGAGAAGAGAAATCTGTCATTATATAACATCAATGACTACGCTATGCTAATGACTATACATTTTGTTAAACCTAATATATACAGTTGAAACTCGAAAAATTTGAATATCGTGCAAAAGTTAATGTATTTCAGTAATTCAACTTAAAAGGTGAAACTAATATATTATATAGACTCATTACATGCAAAGTGAAATATTTCAAGCCTTTATTTGTTATAATTTTGATGATTGTGGCTTACAGCTTATGACATTTTTCAAAACTTCTTTTGATTTTGAATTTAGGGTTTGCATAAGCTGCAAGCCATAATCATCAAAATTATAACAAATAAAGGCTTGAAATATCTCACTTTGCATGTATTGAGTCACATAAATCACATTATGAAATAAATGTTTTTCTCAAAAACACGTTGGCCACAATTATTGGCACCCCTAGAATTGTATACGAGTAAAATATCTCTGAAGTATATTCCCATTAATATTGACCTTTTTTAGCACACCAGGATGACTAGGAACATGAAATTGTCTAGCTATGACTTCTTGTTTCACAGGAGTTTAAATATGAGGCCACATTCCCTTAATCATCCATCACAATGAGTAAAACCAAAGAATAATAGTTCTGATGTGCATCAAAAGATTGTTGAGCTTCACAAAATAGAAAGTGGCTCTAAGAAAATAGCCAAAGAACTGAAAATCCCCATTTTGACCATCAGAGCAATAATTAAAAAGTTCCAATCAACTAAAGATGTTACTGATCTGCCAGGAAGAGGACGTGTGTCTATGTTGTCTTAATGCACGGTGAGGAGGAAAGTCTGAGTGGCCAAAGACTCTCCAAATGTCACAGATGGAGAATTGCAGAGATTACTTGAGTCTTGGGGTCAGAAAGCCTAAAAAAAGATATATCAAACAACGCCTATATCACCACATGTTGTTTGGGAGTGTTTCAAGAAAAATCCTCCAAAAATAAACTCCAGCATATTCAGTTGTCAGACACGACTGGATCTTCAAAAGGGACCGGATTCTATGGTCAGATGAACAAAAAAAAGGGGGCTTTTTGGCAGCAAACCCACCAGATGTGTTTGGTGCAAACAAGGATAAAAAGTACCCCATGCCTACGGTTAAATATACTTCTGGATCTTATATGTTGTGGGCCTATTTTTTTGCTGGAGGTCCTGGACATCTTGTTCAGATACATGGAATTATGGATTCTAGCAAATACCAGCAGATAAAAAATCAAAACCTGACTGCCTCTGCTAGAAATCTTATAATGGGCCGTGGTTGGATCTTCCATCAGGACAACGGTCCAAAACAAACATCAAGATCAACACAAAAATGAGTAACTGAGTGAGCACAAAATGAAGCTTCTGCCATGACTGTCCCAGTCCCCTAAAGTGAACCCTATAGAAAACGAGTGGGGTGAACTGAAGAGAAGAAGCACCAACATGAACTTGTGAATCTGCAGGATCTGGAGAGATTCTGTATGGAGGAATGGTCTCTGATCTCTTGTCAGGTGTTCTCCAAACTCATCAGGCATTATAGAAGAAAACTCAGAGCTGTTATCTTGGCAAAAGGAGGTTACAAAAAGTATTTAATAACAGGGAGCAATTAATTATGGCCAGCGTGTTTTGGAGAAAAGCATTTACTTCTTAATGTGATTTACCCCCCACTTTCAATTCTTTTACTTCAATGAAAGGTTCGATTTTAGTTATATATATACCTGGGTATCCGGCGTGAGAGTCAGGCGCTCTAACAAGGAGGCTAAAGACTGCAGCCTCTAGCGTCTGTCACTAGAGCACCTATTGAGATCAGGGGAGTGAGGTTTACTCGCACAGCGACTACTAGCTGGCCTCCGTCACACACACACACACACACACACACACACACACACACACACACACACACACACACACATATACAATACATATATATATATATATATATATATATATATATATATATATATTCATTCATTAATGTGTATGTCTTGGTTTTGGTAATTTGTGTGAATTACACTACATGAATAGCCTATATGTGCATATAGGTATCTCATTAAGGAGAATGGTGAGATGAGATTTAAGTTTAAAGGTGAATTCTTATAATAATGGTTATAGTAATACTACTGAACACTAAAGGTTTGAGTCTTACTGATTTATTTATGTGGCACTCCAAGGTACATGATCAACATGGTAGTACAATGGTACTTTTTTGATACAGCGGGTTCCCTCGTTTGTTTAACAGTAAAATTCTGAGCCCATGTTCACCTCTTCTATTTTATATCAAAGAACGCCATTCTGTTATCCGCTCACAAACACGCAGTACAAAAACAGTCAGTACTCTGACCCATCTACAGGTACATGTGTCTATATGTCAAATGTATGCATGGTTGAGTTCCTAAGCCTTCCCAGATAATTCCTTTAAGTGTCTTTCCTGTAACCACACGTCTCCCTGTGTCAGCCTTCGTCTCCCTGGGATTATGTGGCTTTTAGAATGTTTCAATTTTTGGTTTTGAATTCATGAAGTGATGAATGTCACCGAGTTTCCCCTCAGGATGTGGGTTTGATATCAACTAAAATGTATTTGATGCAAACTGTGCAGGATGTAGTGTATTGAATCTGAGCATCATGTGACGATATCTCCTTACAGTAAATAAATATGACTATTTTCTCTCGAGTGTTTTGGAAAAGATGATCTCCCAAATAACAGATGCTATCATCCCAAATACATATTTTTTTGGTTTATAGCCCATAGAGTTGTCATGAACAGAAGAAATTGTGAACCACACTAAATGTCTTTCCACCCTTCAAAGACACATGATAAAAGTTTTGACCTCTTTAACTAATCTAAATGTGCAGGGTGCCCTTCTTATTCAAATGATTAAAGAATATGATGAAACTTCTGAAGGGTTACAAATTTAAGAATCTATTTCAAATATGCTTCCGTACATAACATCATGGTAAAGAATCTTTTAAGGTTAAGATCTCAGCAAAGTTGCAATTCCTGTTCACTCAGACTGATGGGATTAGCACACGAATGATTCACTGAGAATCTCACCTTTTGTTCTGCAAATGGCTTTCGGACCCAAATGGCTCTTGGAGCCTTATGCTGATTGAATTAGGATTGGCCAGACCCTCACAGTCTAGGGTGTTACCTTAACCTGTATACTCATTTACATGCTTTGTTTGAATTTGTCTCCACCTTCAAAAGTCCCTCCTCCTAAAATGCCTATAAAATACCATGTACCGTTACATACTTTAGATTATGTTGGACGAAACCGCAGCCGCGCTCAAATAAAGAAACTCTTCTGGTTGAAACGCGATCCCAACTGTCTCCTGGTCTCTGCTTCGATAAAAGAAAACTTTACAACACTTCCCTGACATAACATAATTTTTTTCTTTACTTCGTCATTAGTGATTCATTAGTAAGTACAAAATACAGTTTGTGAGGTGTTTACAGAATGGGACTGAGTGGATTCTTATAACAAATCTTATAACAAATCTGTTTATTTATTATTGTAGATGTATTTAAATTATCTCCTTACCTTTGTTCTGAATAAGTGCATTTATATACTAAAAGGTATCTTTAAGCAATGTAAACCATGCATGATTAGACACAAGTGAAGCTGCCAGAGAATCGTCACAACATTGATAACAACTTTTACATGATAAGATACCGTATATGCGGAAACAACCTTTATTTATTTGAATTTACACTGTTTGCATTTCAACCCTTTTAAGGTGGACCCTCCAAGAGCTCAAACATAATTCAAGCCTCTAACGAATAGAGCCTTTATTTAATCAGATTTCTGTGTGAGATGTGTCTGGGCCGGTTGAAACATCTCTCAGTGAGCCTGTAAGTAACTTCTCTTAACAGATCTTGAATTATGACAGCCTAGTTATGTGTCAACCCGTGGAAGTGCGCATTTCAGAAACCATGTAGATAAGACGAAAATATGCATGATAAGGGGAGAAATAACAAGATTAAAATATCAGTAGAAAGTTATCACAGTTTTATCAATTGGCAGCCAACTGCAACAAAAAGAGGCATAAATCACCTTGCATTGGCACAAGCATAAATTGCAAATCACTAATAGATATGACTAAGTAATAGGGCAGCACGATATATCCAAATTATCGAAAAATCACAAATATACGTATCACGATATGCATATCACAATGGCTTGCATGATTGACTGCATGAATTTAATACTAAAAAAGATGGTAAAAAGTTCAAGTTTTAGGTAGACGCAACAGCAGAGAGTAGACTGGACACATGACTGTTACAGTACATAAATGTGACATATTAGGCGCAATAAGCGAAGTATGATATGCCAGACAATACAAATTTGCATTATAACAAATTAATGAAAGCTGTTTTCTCATGTGTATAAAAAGTGTGCAAACAGCAAAGTCCTCTAAGGTTGGAGATAATAGGTTGGAGATAACTTCCAGTTTTTAAGGCTGCCTTTATATTATTATAAAGCAGGTGCTGATGAATCATATTTTTAGTTATTCCCCTCGAAAGTCACATGGAACACAATAACAAACTGCATTCAAAGAAACAAAAAACTTCAGAGCAAAACTGGTTTCACTGGTTTTATTAGGAAGCTCTATAGGCAGACATGTTAAAAATACAAAAAGCGCTGAATGAAATAAACTACAATGGGAAGGAGTAATCAGCTTCTGTTTTATATCACTCACTGCGATATTTCACAACCACTCTTTGCACATTCCTGCAGCATGAGTTTATGTGCTTATAGGAACATGCAGAGCTGCCCAAGACAAAGAGCTTTTCACACAAAAAGAGGGGTGAAAGTCAAGATAGAGAGTGCACCCACCCTCCAGCACTTTTCACCAGGTTATTACAACTGTTGAAGAACTGATGGCCTGCTATGATCATCTGGTAACAATTTTAACCGTTTCATGACATTGTCAGTGGCAAGCAAACAAATGAACAATGGTCACATTACCTTCTGTGCTTATCCAATTTTCCTTAAAATAAATCAAATAAAATGGTAACACGGTACAATAAGATTCTGTACATTAGCATTGGTAAATGCAATGGCTAACATGACATAAAACAGCATTTATTAATATAGTTTATAAAGTATACTAATACAGTATTATCATTTTAATTGTAAAACGTAACCTTAGCTTGTGAATTTTTAACAAGTGTGAATAAAAAAATCAATAAAAGTAAATAAAAAAAAGTTTTTCATTGTACTTTGACCTAATGCATTATTGAATGTTAACAATGTTAATTTATTGTAAAGTGTTACCAGTAAAATGTATTTTGAGATACAGACAATGGGATTTTCTCAATGCATTTAAAAGATCTAAAATATAAAAGCAAAAGATATAAATTGTAGTCAGGACTAGTGTGCTGTTTATTTGAGTGTGTGTGTGTGTGTGTGTGTGTTGCCTTGGCAGCGGAAACTTCAAAGCAGATACTTCGTTTGTTGTTGTTTATCATGCCAAATCTGTAAAGAAACCCTGAAATGTGTCTACTGAACACAAACATATAGGTGCTTCAAGCAAAAAGATTGTATCATAAAAACACTCAAGCTGTAAAACAATGGAAGAGATTTAATGGAAAAAGAAATATGAATAAGATGAATAAAAGAAAAAAACTCATGCCAAAAAATGCTAAAAAAGCATGCAAAAAAAAACAAAAAAACTCCAAACTCATCTATGACTGTTCTAAGTGGAACAAATCCTTCTATTTCTGCTTTACAAAAGCATACAGTGTTGCAAATCCAGATGTTTGCCGACCACAGTGAGTCACTGCTCGTCCAGAGCTTTCTATGCCAGTTTTAGAACAAATCTGGCAATGGTAACAATTACTTTCTGATGTGATCCAATCCATGAAGACTTTTCACTTGAAACACACAGGTTTGTCTATGATTGTGAGGGTCTAATGTTTTTAGACTCACAAATATAGTCAAATATCTAAAGAATGGCCAATAATAGGCATAAAGTAATATAAGTAACATATCAAAACATATGCATGTAAATATGTTTTGGGGAATTTGTTTATTTGTAATGTTTTTTTTTTAATAATTTTTTTATATGTTCACGTTTTGTTTTAAATCTACTGATATTCAACAGGTTTGTATAAAGAGGTTTGGGGTTTATCAAACACCACCTCTGTATAAAAACATACATACACACTGTTTCAGGAGTGACAACCGCATTTAAATGCCGGAGTGCGTCCCTTAAAGTAGCCTATCGTTCCACGTACAGAACATGACTCACTCCCGAAACTGCAATGATTGACAGCGTGGTAACCATAGCAATGTTCTAGCGTCTCATGTGTTTGGTATACGCAATTCTAACCAAAGAAATATTACAGCGACAAAGGACTCGTTATGTTCAGCAGTTTTCCCCTAAAAGCTCAGTCAACGGAGGTGTAGTGTTTTTCTTATGCTTGAAAAGGCTGCTTCACAGAGTGGCTCTTGCAGTGTTGCCATGTCCACTTAGGTTATAAGCGTTTTAAAGTGAGCAAGTGCGGGGCGTGATATTTTGGTCTTATTTTTAGCACAAAGCATTTGAATTTATTTCGATTTATTATGGTCTTGATCTTGTTCTTGTTCTTTGTTTTTCTAGCTAGATTTGGCAACACGAATGAGTCAAGGCTCGTACTGCTTACCCTGTGATTTCTTGTACCACACAGAAGAGAGAAATATTTGATGCACGTTAATGCACGTTAAACTACTTCATTAACAACTAGTTGCTCAGTTCGGTTCCGTGCAGACTGCGTAAGATTTTTGAGGTTGTCACTACTAGAGTTAATTCGGTTGTAGAATGCGGTTGTCACTCCCATTAAATACTGAACTGTGTGTGTACAGAACAGGACTAAGCACTAAAAGGTGAAGTGACAATCGAATTTAGTTGCAGTGTGTAGGCTTCGTGGCCTAAGAGTTGTCTTCACTAATACAGGAAAACGACCATGTGTAGAAATGTGTTGTTAGCATTTTATGTCATGACAACAAAGCTTCCAGCAAATATCAGTCATCATCATGAAGAGCTGGATTTCTCTCAACCCCCACCTGCCCGCAACACACACACACACACACACACACACACACACACACACACACACACACACACACACACATACACACACACACACACACACACACACACACACACACACACACACACACACACACACACACACCCTGCCCACAGGCAACTTTATGCAGCCATGTAACCATGCAGCTCACAGCAGCTCTTTCGCATTTCCAACTGATCAGTGTTTCCACACAGAGTGGTCATAAACAGTTTAGCTTAACTTTTTATTACCATAAAAAGGCTAATGAACACTGTGAGTCACTTTACTTTCTCAAACTGTCAAAGCTGCCAACTGTAAATGCATATACGTGTTTTTCATTTAATGTAGCCTATGCAGTCTGCTTCTGTTGTGTGGGTGATCCTCAATCTTTTCTCTGATCATCATATTGCTTTTCAGAGCCTTTTGGTTCATTTAAAGTTTGACAGATGAATCCCAAAAGCCTGATAATTGTGTAATCTGCACTTTCCTGTCTAAAACCTAAAGACGACGAAAAAAGAAACTAGCGCATTTGTACACAACAACCACCTGAATTGATGTGAGCTAAATAAACAATCATTGAGCAAATTAGATTGTCATCAATAAAATTAGGTATAAATCTACAGCTATTTCAGTTAGTTCATAAATTCAGATGAAGCCACAGCGGTATTTTAAATATAATTGTTTCTATAAATGTTTTGAAAAAATTAGCTCTACAATCTTCTATGTTTAGAAGGCTGTGACGCTTGCCTACAGCAGCAGGAAATTCTTGCCGGTCCTCTTCATCTGTAGTCGGTGATGGCTTTAATTCCTTTAATATATGCCTTTAGCAAATTACAGACATTATGATCTATAATCAAATCAAATCAAGCTGCTATTCTGTCTCTCCAACATCATCTGTTATGAAAGTGAGATGATATATCACTTAAATCAGCATGCTTATTAAAGATGAAATACAAAACAAAATTTCACTTTCTATTTTGTCCCAGGATTAAACTGATTCTGTGACAAGTGCAACAGAAAAAAACTAAAAACTAAAGTGTCTAGTCTGGTGATTAAAAATCGTCTGTCCAACTGAACCCATTTATACTCCTGCCGTGTGAAGCTATTTTGCTTATTCATATGATCATAAATTAATTTTAACAGACTCATTGAACAGTACCAGGTGTAGTGGAAATGGCATTAACATGGACAAGCATATCATAAAAAATTAAATGTGCAGAAATGGTTAACTATGGACAATAGTTATTTTTAGATTATATGTTGTTATGCTTCCATCCGTGTAATCTGGAAAGAACCGATCACAGTATTATACAACAGATTTATTTATTTTACTTACTAAAACCACAGCATATGTGATTCAGTAAATCTAAAAAAGCACCCAACTTATACAAGAAGAAACCTGCTATTGAAATACAAGGACGTCTCATCCCAGTAAGCCAAAGGTGAGAGCCTAAACTAGTCAAGCAAAATCTCACCACTTGAAAAAACAGAAGCATGTTTGTCTATTTAACAACATGCTCTCTACATCAAATCAAACAAAGCTCCCCATCAAATGTGATTACGCAAGATGAAAATAAATCAACAGTGGGACTATAAAGAACACTGCTGATTCTTGTCAGATTTTGCTTTTGTGTCCAAACCCTTGATTGTTCAACACAGACGAAGCCTCGCTAGAATTGTGTGAATAAAGAGTGTTTTGAATACTACCTCAGTGGAAGGTAACTAGTCTTTAGCAAGTAGAAATATTATAGCACATCCTGAGATCACAGAGACATGCAGGCTGATCAGCTCAATGCAGATTCAGCAGTGTTGTCAAACCGCTGACTGTCTTTCTATTGTCTTTCCACTGTCTTATGGCATGATACAATCCTGAACCTACATCGTGGTCCACAATGTTGCAATTTTTAACAGATACATCCATGTCTAATAATATAAATTAATCCAATGGAACTTACTACATAGTCATGTAGTGTAGCCTCATAAACTGAACTTAATTCACCATTGTTCAGAGGACACTATAAACTTTCACATTACAACATTAAAATCAATGAAAAAACTTTCTTTAATAAGTTATCAGGAAACATAGTATTTAAGAGCCCAGTAGTTTATGTACATGACTCTTATAACATGCTACTGTCATTTTTCTCATCAAAATCAAGAGATTTTTTTTTTTTTTTTTTACCGGTTTATTTATTACCCAATAAACATGTTTTTGTTTAGATTTGATTCTTATTATATTCTCATGACAGTGATTATTTTTTACATCAACATAAATTCAAGATGGTAGCCTACATATAACACAGCTGGCATATAAAATATATTCATTTTTGCAATTGTTACACTTTCACAATGAGAATAAGACATTTTCGCACTAGGAGGGAGGAGGCGCTTAATTGTCTTGATTCAAATAATGCTCCATTGAATAATTCTGCAGTAGCCTAAGGCTTTATTATCTTTATGCAAATTTTAACTTCTTTATTTTAAATTTCGGTTGAAGTTTTGTGAGATTCACACAAACTAAGATATGAATAGCCTACATATGAATCAAAGTTGAATATATATGAATCATGACATTTCTAACAATCATTACACTGCCTGTATCAAGTAGGCCTACATTAACAAATTATCTGTTGACCATGTTTGTTAAAGACAATGATAAGACATTTACCCTACCAGAACGTGTTACCAACTCAGTCACTACTTAAACATTTTTTTTATATATATATATTTAAAATAGTCTGCCTGGCAAAGCTTATGTTGAGCTTGTTTAGTTGGTACAGCTGGTCTCCCAGTCTGTCCAACTGAAAACTGACCAGGTTAACTAATACCAGTGAATGTGGATGCAATGAGAGATTCCAGCATATGGTGCTCATTCAAAAATTCCCATGAAAGATATTTGTGACAAAAGAGCATTAGAAATGAGACGGCAGATCACTCACCTGTGGTTGAACACATGGCCCACTTCTACAGAACTGCTGAAAAACTCTTTATCTTTATTTCTCGTTTTGGACCTCCAGGTCGGGAAACGTTTCTTCTTCTTCTCGCTGGGGCTGGTTGGTAGTGAGTCCGGGGATGACGTGACATCTCCATGGCTCGACGGTAAAGTAATAGACGAACCTCTGAAACTCGCGCGCTCGTCTTCGGGTGAAGTTCCCCGCTGACCCTCAGTCCTGTCAGCATCCCTGGTTTCCTTACCTAAACTCTTTGACTTCCCAAACAGCTTCTTAATTTTAGACTTTGATATGCTCATGATTAAGTATATACGACATATACAAATATAAAGTTTCCCTTTAGTCTAATGAAGGTGTCTAAACTGAAAGTTTGAAATGCGCACGCTTTGTTTGACGCGCGCTGGAGGTTTGGTGTTATTCACGCGCTCCTGAAGCTCACAGGAGCGTGTTGGGCGGAGTTCATCTTTGAACTTCGTACTTACTTTGGTCTGAGCTGTAAAATCTAACAAAAGTAGATTTTAAAGATGAATATACTGGAACTGGAATATATCGACGCATAACTTGTTCTGAATTATCTATTGTCAATTTACAGTGCTTCTTTTATTAAATCTAATCTCAATTTGCTGTGTGAAGCGACTACTGTAATTTTATTTCGAATGGAAAGGGGTTATAGCGCCTTCTGGTGGTCAGACATCTAAAAATATTAAATGAAATCTGAAACTCACAACTTGTAATTAAATCATATTTTTCATATTACAATGACAATGAAGTTAATATATTGTAGACGTTTCTTTGTTTTGTTTTTTAATGTTCCTGTAACCCTTTAAATAAGGCTTCATTTGTTAACATGAACAGTAGGCTACTTCTATTAATCTGGTAACACTTTACAATAAGGTTCATTAGTTAACATTAATGTATTAACTTACATGAACGAACAATGAGCAATACCTTTGTTACAGTAGGCTATTTATTAATTTTCTTAATGTTAGTTAATAAAAAATACAGCTGCTCATTGTTCATGTTAGTTCACAGTGCATTAACTAATGTTAACAAAAACAACCTTTGATTTTAACAACGTATTAGTAAACGTTGAAATTAATATTAACTAAGATTAATAAATGCTGTAGAAGTGTTCATTCTTAGTTTGTTAACTAAGGTAGTTAACTACTGAACCTTATTGTAAAGTATTACCATTAATCTTAATGTTGATTTCAACATTCAAAAATACATATTTCAAATCAAAATTCATATTTTAACACAAGTTAATCCACTGTGAACTAGCATGACCAATGAACAATTGTATTTTATTTTATTAACATTTAAAAATGAATAAATACTGTAAAAATGTAATAGTCATTGTTTGTTTATATTAGCTAATGATAAAGTTCACAAATGAGAGTTTATTGTAAAGTGTTAGCAATGTTCTAAACAAAATTTTTTTTCTTGAGAATTTGTTTTATTTGTAAAACTTTTTATTGGGTTTTTCCTGTCTTCAGTTTCACTTTGTCTTTTGTCCCTTCGACAAAAGTCAGTGACAGTTTTTTGGGGGGTGTAAGTTTGTTCGTCTCATGATCATCCTGTTAGATAAAATGACAAAAACTAGCATATTCTCAGAATTCCCCCCTCCCCCAATGAGCAATGGCTAAGTTTAGTTATATATCCATTCTAAAAAGGTTTTATATCTGTACTGCAGCCAAAATGTGTGGACATCCTTAACATTGGAAAGAAAGACGGAAATGGAAATGGCAGAAATCTGTTGTGAAAGTAATATACTAAAATAATTCATACTCAAAATTTGTCATAGCTGCCAGCAGTTTATTTAATGAGAGTGCGATGGCATATGGCAAACATGCAGTATTTTCATAGTTAATGTCAAACCTGTTCCTTGCACGCACACACACACACACTCAGGCCCAATCAGAAACCTACAAAGAGCAACGTTTTAACGTTCAGTTACTCAGAGAGATATGGGCTGAATAGTATGGAGGGAGCATCTCTCTCTCTCAAAAAAAAAAAAAAAAAACCCACAGCACATTACTGATTCCTTTAAATGCACAAAGCTGAAAACAGATTTTAAAAAGGGGGCCCTGATCCAACTTTCTAATAATGTGCCAATGATCTCCTGTATAGAACTCAAAGTGAAAGGATGGCAGGCTAAAAAATAAAATAAAAAATCCCTACATTTTCACTCAACCATTGGCATAAGCAGGAGTGGAAAAAGGAAACAAGCCCCCCTACAACACAATCTTCCTGTTTTTTGTTCCCACAGGGCAGCAACTCACTCACTTCCAACCACGTTTTCTTTTTTGCTACCTTGAGGAAATGTATAAGGCCAGAAGTGTCATTACAAGTATACTTCTATTACATTCAGTTCATGAATGTATAAAAGTTGCATGTTAATCTCTGAAAACCCAAAACAGTATTTACAATTCCCTATCACAAATAGAATTGAAAAAAACATATGGCAACCAATTTCTTTCATTATTATCTTTCTCCAAATCAGAAACATCAAGTTTACACTCAACATTGTATCAACATAAAATGCATTTTTTCACTCTGGGCCTTTAATCAAACTTGATAGACTAATCTGGCAATAAAGCCATTTTTCTGTCTATATAGCCATCCTTCATAGCACCAAATGTTAAAAACAATCCATCTTCTTTAAATGAGATGCCCCTTGTAAACCTTTTCCTTAAAAAAAAAAAAAAAAAAAAAAATGTTGCTACTATTCAAATTGTTAAGGACACTTCAAGTGAAGTAGTTCTACCTCTAGAGCTACACAGGCATTTCCCTTCATTTGTTTCGTGCCATGGGATGCAGTTATGATGGCGCAGCACTCTTAACATTAAATAACAAATCTAGAGTGAATAAGGCAGATCTATAGAATCTCTTCATGCATCTATAGTCTCTGTTTAAGAGGCCTTTCTTTCATCAAAAGGCCACAGGTGCTACGAATTTACTACATGGTATGAAAGGTGCCATTTCTGCAAACAACTGATAACTAATGTATATGATATGAACTTCATATTCGAGTGTTGAACTTTGACATCAACATAAGTCAATATCCACTTCATTTAAAACATCAGTAAAGCGTCTTTTGAGACTTCGGTCGGTGTGTTCAGCGGGCTAAACTGCTCTCTAAAACTCTCTGAAAATAAACACTGGAGCTTTCAACACTGTTCAAATGCATTTAGATACAAACAAAACAAAAATGCTTTATAACTCTTCACGTTGCAAGCTTAGAAAAAGCATTGTTTTCATATTTTAAATCCATAATAAAACAAAAGGCTGGTGAACCCACTCTGTTATTGCTACATAGTGTGGGTGAGAGGAATAGATATGCGTGAGCCACATGCTCACACGCTGTTAGCCGTCGATACACTGACAGTATCTGGCATTTTCTGCTTTAACACTTAAACTAGAAAAAAAAAAAAAAAAAAGTAACGTGTGATAACAGCCTTTCGGCCACACCGAAAATGTATGATATGTCCTAAAGAGCTGTAACGGAGGAGGGAGAAATCATGCATTGGGTATTTACTCTAAATAAAAGAGAAGGAAAAAAGGAGTCCATAGCTATTTTTTTTTCTCTTTCTCGTGTGATGGAAATTAAACAGTCCCAGTGCAGGGAGGGGAGTGGAGGAGATTTTGAGCCATTATTTGACAAGCCGTTTTGCTACGTCAGCGTAGGCGATCTCGATCTCCTTGTCGCTGGGACATGTGTTGGTGAACTCCTCACGCTTGTAGGCATTGTTCAGGTATCTCCAGATGCCCGTCATGTCTTTAGGGATCTCAAAGCCTCTGTACTTCTTTGCCACCACCTGCAAACCGAAAGAGAGAAAATGAACTGGTAAATCCTTCTGCTCAGTTCGTCATGTATTATGGCACATAATAATCATATTAAAAGATCATTTGAAGCCCAAAACAATATTGAGGCACTTTAATCTGAGGCAGAGGTTGACCTGTTCGACTGGTTACCTTTACGATATGGAGCTTGGGCAGCAGGTTGCAGTCAGCCAGAGTCATCTCTTCACCGTCTAGGAACCTGCGCACAGAGGCCTTCATCTCCTCCATGCTGTTGTGGTCGATCTCGTCCGGTAGAGGAGAGCACAGGTACTCATCCAACTTCTGCAAGGTCTTCAGCAGTCCCCTTTCCAATGCTATATGTCGTCAACAAAAAACAACAAGTTTTATACTGTCTGATAATTAAATACAGCTTTAACAAAAATTTAACTATATTTAATTTATACAGTGAACAAATAGTGTTATTTTACATTTAGGCTTAATTATTCATTTCTGTACCTGAATATACTGTTAGACTGTAAACTTTGTTATTTAGTATTCATCTCTGCTTGTAATTTGTGTATTTGTTCTTATTTTATTACTGACTGTTCACTTGTTTTAAATAATGTGTGAACTTTATCAGTTACGCTAATGTAGTAGCTATCGAAAAACTTCAAGTGAGCTTTAAATAATAAATGAAAAGCAAAGTTATTATAAAACTTATCAATTAAAAACTTCTTAAACTACAGTATGAGATGGTTAAAAACAAAACTGCTCAATCACAAAGTACCAGCGGCCAAAAGAGACAAACGTCTATAAAAGCAACGCTATTCAACGCAACACCATACCCAAAAATGTTGATAGGCTAGTGTTTATTGCTAAGAATCTTTAATAGGTCTAGCCTGGCATAATACCTTTGAATTTTGTCAATGTTTAATTGTCATTTTTTATTTATTTAAATATTACATTCTTTTGTTTACTGCATTTATTTAAATTTGACTGAAGCAAGAGTATTATGTCTTATTTTGTTTCTATCTTGTTTGGTAACAATGTTCAGGATTTGTAGATCTTTAAAATAATAAAGCTTTTCAGAATCGTGATCTTTATTCCAAGCAAAAAAATCGTGATTCTCATTTTAGCCAGAATCGTGCAGCTCTACTTCCAAGCAAGCAATTTTGCGTTTAAAAGACATCTAATAGATGTCCAAACACAGCCCTGACGTCTAGGATAAACATGGCAAAATTTGGGCTGTCAGTGAAAATGTTATAGATGTCCAACCATAGCCCAAGAATAGACGCACAGGCTACGTGAAACATGTCAAAGAAATGAAACCAAACACCTTGTAATCACTGTTGACTTTGCTTACATGATATTTCATACATCTTGCAAGTAATTTTGGCAAAAATGACATGTAACCAAATTCAAGGTTATTTTATTTTATAGCCGGACTATATCGGGTCTACAGTTAACCTAGATGGTAAAATTATGGCTATGCTTGCTGGGTTGTAACATGTATTGTGATTAATAAATAAAAAATACAACTTAATCATATAAATCAGTTTTTCTTCTGATTTTCACCTTGCAGACAGACAGCCACTTTACAGCTTTTTTTAACCTGTCTGTTTTTCCAAATTGCAAAGACACAACAAAAATATCCCAATTCACAGTAAATTACCAGTAACTAATTCACTTAATTTAATGACAGAGTATTGTGTTGTAAAAAATTAAAAGCAAGTTTAAGAAATAAAATAAAATAAATAAAAGCAAAACTATCATCAACTATACACGGAAGTTAAAATAGGTCAGTTTTCTAGAAAAATTACATCATCTTGCAATGCCTCAGAGCAGACAAATTACAAAAGAAATATCTTTGTATAATATAAAATAAGTGCTGTCAAATCGATTAATCGCGATTCTAAAATAAAAGTTTGTGTTATATATATAAAAACATATGTCTGTATGTATATGTATTCGACATGTATATGTATAAAACATTTACTGATGTTTTAAATGAAGTGGATATGTGTGTGTGTGTGTGTGTGTGTGTGTGTGTGTGTGTGTGTGTGTGTGTGTGTGTGTGTGTGTGTGTGTGTGTGTGTATATATATATATATATATATATATATATATATATATATATATATATATATATATATATACACACACACACACACACACACACACACACAAACTTTTATTTCAGAATCGATTAATTGATTTGACAGCACTAAATAGGACATATTATAATAATATAATTTAATTGACAAAATTATAAATTTAAAAAACTGATAACAAAAGGGACTCCAAAAAAAAAAGAAAAAAAAAAAGAAGAAGATGAATAGTGATCTGCCCTCTAGAGGGAGAAAGTTCCAAAAGAGAATTGCAGTGTTCGGTTGCACTTCTGCTTAGCTGCCACATAAGGGCATTATTATACTCTGATACTGACACTTCACATACACAATATTAGCAGGCCACTGTAACAGGTTACATTAAGCTCTAAACTAAATGCAAACTAAAATGCTACGGCATGTTCTGCTCTCCACAAGAGGTCTCTTAGCAATTTCTAGCACTGAGACAATGTTGACAGACTCCAGCTGGAATAGAGAGCTGTTATCACCCACAGTCAACATTTCATAAGGGTGGAGACTCTTGAAGTTAGTTTATGTTCAGGGTCACTGCCAAACTGTTATTGAGCCAAAAAGTCTTTGAGATTGTGCGACATTACACCAAGGCAAATTCCTAGCATATGTATCATTATGACAACAGTTCTACACCCTCTGATAAAAGTGCAGTCGCTGTTCCTTTGACAAAAACTCAGTTTCATGTTAACAGTGTTTACTCTGGAAGTTGACCTAACTATCAAATTGTGGCCCTGCCTACAGCACTAAAGTATGTAAATGAGACACTGGATCCAAGCCCTGCGTTATCTAAACTAGAGACAACACTGTTTACATGCACAACATAAGACATGGCAACCCTAACCAGGTCTAATCTATTAAACTAGAGCAATAGAAAGTATTTGTGTGGTTAAACTGAGCTCATCAAATGTGTGATTATTCCACTGAACAATGTACATTTGTTCGTTTGTTTAGAGGTGAGAGAGAGTGAAATCTTTCTGGTTACCCTCGTTGGCATCAGGTTTGGAGTTCTTGATGAAGGCTGAAAACTTGGCAAATATATCCATCCCGGCAGTGTTGGATTCTGGGTGTCTGGCACCAAGTTTAGAGTACCTGAGTGTACAAACATAGCATAAGTCAAATAAATCATTTTGACAGTGTGTTGACAGATGCAACACTTAAATACACAAACGCACTCTTTCACTGACTTTGGAGGGCAGAGGACGTCCTCTAGGAACTCTTCGATCTTGTTGACATCTGTCTTGACCTCTCCATTATAGGTGATGAAGGGAGGGTGGGTTCCTGGGGCCAGATTCTGCAGATCAGCTGGTTTTCTACCACAAAGAAAAACATAAGTGCAACATTAATATGGCTACGTTCACACTGTCAGTTTGTCCCATTGCCCCATTGAAACAAAACTTACAGTAGTATCTCGAATACTGTCTGTATGAACGTGCAACGGGAGTCAAGCCTGTATTCTCTTATCAGTTACCATAGCAACGTCCATCACTTTTGATATGTCAAACGTCCAATCTACCAGCAGCTTTTATATCTTGGTGGAGAGCGGAACATTTGAATCACGTGTAGAACACAAAACTGACTGGAGCAGCTCCAGTGGACTGAAAATAACCGTACTATGAGTGAATGTAACTGTATTAAGGACTCAAATACAGGACTGACAACCGTATTCTGTTGCTGTGTGAACCTGGCCTATGAGTCTACTTCTCGTAATGATGAAATTATTAGTTTTCAAAGAGACTCTTCAGCACATCTCAACAAGTATGTTTAGTCTATAAACCCTACGCAACTTTGCTCAAACAAATGTGACATGAGACCAAAGCCATGGGAACTGTAGAAATGTTTTAGTATTTAACTGTGACAGGGAGGTCAGCATGCCAGAACCCAAGGACATTTAATGAATTGTTTTTCTTTAGAATACAAGGTGATAAGATGCCCTCAAGGGCTGCATACAGTTCGGACAATACAGGGGTTTTCCAGAGCTCTCACAGCCCAACACACACTTCGCTTTGTATAAAACTAGTATTGGTAAATATTAAACCTACCCCTAAAAGAAATATATATTTGCATGAAAAAACAACAACGTTCTTGAATCGTTTTTTCCCCAAACGAGGACGTTGTCCCCTGATATCCACAAATGGAGACTGTGAAATATGAAAACACTCGAGGGTTCAGGAACAGAGGGGGGTTGTGTCCCATGAGGGCTTGAAGGCAGGAACACTCTGATCTTACCAACTACAAAAACAGGAAATGACCTCACACCTCTGGCATGAGCACAAGGAGCACCCTATCCCTCGTGTTGGCACAAAGGAAAGGGTAAGAGAGAGGAGAAAACAAGCAGCTCGAAAGAAAGAAAGACAGCCAAATTTCCACAAGCATTATCAAAAACGGTTGTTAAGAAAAGTGCTGAGCCCCATTGTACCCTACTCATATTATATTGGATGGATGGACGGACGGACGGATGGAGTCAGAATGTCAGTTGATTTCAGTTTGGGGTCATAAACTTTAGGCTGAACAATGTCTCTGTGTTACAGCCTCATAAGACACGGACTGAAGATCATATGTGGAAAGTCTGAAGAGAAAGTGGGAGAGAGAAATATATCGATCGATGTGAATACGTTTAAATATTTATGCACGTGGCGTCAATCAGAGATTTAAAAAACAAGATAAAAAAGGAAGAGAACCTTGCAATATTCAGACTGTAAGAATCCTTACAGACTGTAAGAAGCATTTAGGATTGACATATACGCAACACAGTGGATACTATATAACAGCAGGTTAAAGTCACAGCTAATATTAGCTGGCTTAACCTCATTTTCAGACAAGTTCTGAAGTTTCAAAATGTTACCATAGATCATTAGTGGCACACAGTTGTGTGCAGAATATAGTGTCTCTGCTGCCTCACCATCACACTAGTGTCTTAAATTCCTCAGTGAAATCCTTTTTTGAAATACATTTTTATACAAATATATAGCTCAGACAACTGATATCTTATCTCAGACAACTGTGTATTAATTATTAAGTCCCCCTGGCCTGTAATCAATAACTGTATCCCTTAAAACAGATCTTTGATCACCAAAATGACATATTTAAAGGGTTTTTTTTCTGTGAAATTTTTTTCTTCATGCCTTAAATTAGCTTGAAAGCAACTGTTCACCCACCCTTGCTTCATTTAGTATACGCAGAACCATGAATATGCAAATTAGCCCCACCTCCACTCAATCACAGCTCAGAGATCCACTCGGTCAACTTACTGAGGTAAACGCTGCACAATGGTATTGCACTTTACAACATCGAACACATAACAGTAATTAATATGATTAGCCTTTTGCTTGACTACGTTATCAAACAGCTAATAATGTGTTACTAATGTTACACAAACCATGTTCCCGTTCACCATCTCAGAGTCAGACATCTGCCTTCTAACAATCAGTATCTTCAGAAACACTTTGAACTCAGTACATCAGTGGGGAAAGGCATATAGTTCATCATAACATCGTAATATACATCATACATCCAACTATATTGTTAAATGTACCCGATTTTTCATATCAACAAAGGTATACCGGGATAACCTGGCTTCTCTTGAGACTCCACTGCTTCAGAGTGGTCATAGTTAATGATATACTAAAGCCCGCCGGCACGTTGACGTGATTGGTTACAAAGTAGTTTGTGATGTAAGAAACACCAGTGATTTCAAAATGTGTTTTTGAGACTGTCTTTACATCACTGCAGTTTTAAAGAGAAAATACTCGGCAATGGTGTTGACTTATGAATTGGACTTTAACTACAATATCAGAGATCAATGACTACCCAATACACACACTCTTTTGTTTGCCATCTAAAAGGGGATATAAAAACATTAATGATCTACTTTATTTTATAAATAATTTTTTTAAATGAAGACAACGCTGTTCATCCCCATGGGAGATTTTTATCAGATTTAAGTCACTTTTGGGGAAACTACAAACAAAGTTCTACAAACTACAAAAACACACACCTCTTAAGGTCCACAGTGGTGACATTGAAGACCACACCCTTTAGCCACAGGATCATGAAGAGACGCTGAGAAAATGGACAATTGCCGATACTCTCTCCATCACTGCCCGCCTGAAAGAGAAAGAAAAATGTGTTAGTCTGACTTTAGAAAAGCATATGAAATAAATCATCAAAAAATCATCAAAACTTTCATTATTCCAATGAGTTGCTCCATATCAGCTGAAATTTCAGCAGTGAACATTTTGCAATCACAGGGTCATTATCGTACAACTCTGTATCAGATTATAGCCAGAGAAAACAACTAAACCACAACAAGAAAGATATTTTAAAATACTCCATGTTACTGAGATTTATTTGACAGGAAGACTCTCTTTAAACCAGCTTCCAACACACAAAACCTACATTAAGAGCAGAAGGCAAGCTGACCCCTGACTCAAAACATGTTGTCCTTTTCCAGAATAAAAAAATCTGTTATAACCCAGTGGATGGCGAGAGCTACAACATTCTAAAATGGTGCACTTTCAATACAAAAAAGACCTTCCAAAACCTTCAAAGTCCTGAACATGTGCAGACAAACTTAACTATATGTATACTAGAGATGCACCGATGTATCGGACGATTTTTGATTAATTTGCAACTATCAGCATCTAGGCTATAGCATGAAAAAGGCCAATATAACAAACCGATGGTTAATTAAAGGTACAATATGTAAGAATTTTGCATTAAAATATCCCAAAATCTCAAGGTCAGTGTTATATATTTTGTTAAGTTGATTACTTACAATATCCCAAATGTTTCCAACTATTTTTAAATAATGAGAAAATTGCGATTTTAACCAAGGAAACGGGGCGTTAGAGCAGGGGAGAGCAGGGGTGAGCTGGGAGTCGCCAGCCAATTGCGTCATATCCGCGTTACCCTCGGTTTCCGCTCGTACTGCGTGGAGTCCTGGACAAATGCGGAAGTTGTAGGCCTAGTTGTAGCGTCTATCAAGCATCAAACGTTAGCTTGTTTCGTTCTGTCGTTATGGAACAATTATTATTTACTGATTGCAGCTGGTTCTGTCGACAAAGCATGCTTAATTTTATATTTTCCTAATGTAGCATTCGGTGATAGTTATGTTTATGCAAGGAAAGTATTATTGCTTTAGGTTTGTGTTTAGTTTATTGACATTGTTTATCACGTCTGGTGTTTATGGCCATGTAAATAAATATAGCATGTGTTATACATAAAGATTAATCAGTATTTTGGCAAATGATGTGGGCATGTTCGAATGTACTTTTACAACAATTGTTTAGAACACGTAAAACTGCGCAGCGTTATCACAACAATGAATTCGACAAATACAGTAACATCTATGATAACCAATTCAGTATTAAACCTTACTTTTCTTGCTGTTAATTCATTTTAATGAAATAAAAGTGTGATGAGGTTCAAGAGTCAGGAAGAAGACGGGTCGTCGTGACTGGGACTCGTACTTTATTAAAATAAAACAAAACAAAACAAACAAAAGTCGCGCACAACGCGCATTCACCGTGGCGACGGCACAAAACAGTTAAAAAATGAGAGCTCGGATCCACCGGTTTTCTCTCCAGTCTCTGATTCCAGCACGGTCTCTCCACGCCAATAATACTGCAAAAAGACACAGGTGTTCGTCATTTGCACTTGACCTACTTACGTCCCGCTCGTCTTGTTTCTATCTCTCCCGTTACAGACCGCGCTGAACCACGCCCCCCCTCGCCACAAAAAGCATGTCATTAAACGCAACATTTATAAAAATAGAACATCCATGAACATGATTTTTCGATTCCCGTCTGACTGATTCACATCCACGGTGGAGTTGAAAACAACAGTTCCCATCATTCTACGCTCCTTTACATCGTCATCAAGCTACGCCGTTGTTGTTGTTTGGAATGTAGCGCCCTCTAGCGGCAGAAAATGTTGCATATTGTACCTTTAATTAACTGCGTGAAGGCACTGAGGTGTATAATGTCTGTTGCATGATCCAAGATTATAATCTAATATTCCTCCTGCGCTGCTGTCTGCGTTTAAAGACAAGAAAAAGCCTACTCACTACTCTTGACTAAATAACTTTTGTAACTTTCATAAGGATTAATGTATAGGGTCCAATGATTTCTGCGATGCGGAAAACGTGGACGGAATCCAGTCATAAAAACGGAATTTACTGTATAATGCGGAATGTCATGGAATTTGTCAAAGTTTTGATGAATAAATAAAAAGTAGGTCAGTACACTTCAAATCACAATATATAATAGTGTCTGCAAATATTAAGCCGCGAAAAGATTTAAATATGAATCCTGCCTGTCACTGTGTGAATGAATGGCGCAGACGTCTGGTTTCATTTACCCCACACACACCCGACGCTCGCTGTGTTTTTCAGCTTTATATGAAGCATGAACTTCATCTCCAGAGTCACTTCATGAGCATTTTACCGTTTCATTTGACAAAATCTATCATCACGGTCATATCATAAACATACACAGAAACTCAAAGGTCTTCATGGCAACCCATCAAAATATAAGTTCAGTTTAACGAAGTAATTGTGACAGAAATATATTACTATTGTACAGTAGAATTCAGCTACGTCTCAATGTAATAACATATGTATTTAATTTATACAGTGAAGAATATGCAGTGTTATGTTACATCGGTTTACTTTATTTCTGCACCTGAAAACTGTTAAACCTACCTAAAAAGCACTGATTATTTCATATGTATCTTTGTTCTGTTGTGCATTTTTGTTGGCCTGCTGAATGTTAAATGGATCAAATCTATGTTCATTAGAAATTGTTTGATGCAGCAATTAACTAGCTAGTAACTATTGTAAAACTATATTGTAAATAATAAAAAAAACACTAAATATCGGTATTGGCCAATAATTGTTTGTTAAAATCTTAGCTGTGCATCCCTAATACAGCATATTTATCCTGAGAGCAAAAATGTCCAATAACAGAGATCCTGTCCAATACTGAGAACAGAATTTGACTGCTCATGTGATTTTATGTGAGGCTGTCCTATTATGTTTTGTGTTTCTTTATATTCTAATGAGGGAAAGGAGTGCCATTTAAAAAAAAGTTAAAGCATGGTTATATGCATCATGTTAAGGAATTCTTTAGTAATGCATTTACTGGCATTTATCATGCCAATAAATCTAAACCTCAAATATTCAGACAACATGTGTATGTGTGAACATTTTTAAAGACATGAATTCCACAGTGGAGATATCACCAAAGGAGCCCACCCTCCTCCTCCACATCTCTCGGCTGAATACCACACTACGTGTGAACTCCAACACAACAGACCTTCGTGTTTTCTTTCTATCTCTCCATTAGTCCTCCGCCAATCTCCAGAAACAAGATGCGTATGATTCAGAGCATAGAGATGTTCCTGTGTGCTTTAGCAATTCAGATTCAGCGAACTATACAATGAGCTAACAATGAGTCTGACCTGACTTGAGAAAGAAACGGGCACCAAAATGTCTTGATCTGCCTCATATGGAGAATTTTAAGGCATCAAGGGTGCTCAACACAAAGACCATTCCAAAATAAACATTCCAGTAATATTGTACAAATATTAATACAATTTAAAATACCTGTTTTCTATTCTTATTTTTAAATGTAATTTATTCCTCTGATTGTAAAGCTGAATTTTCAACAGCCATTACTCCAGTGTCACATGATCCTTTAGAAAATTATAAATATGCTGATTTGGTGCTCAAGAAAAAAATCCTCATAATTAATGTTGAAAACAGTTGTGCCGCTGAAGTTGAAAAGTTCAAAAGAACATTATTTCTTTGAAATAAAATTATTTTGTACCATTATTTGTGGCCTAAATGTTTTACTTTGATTCATTTAATTTAATTTGTACTTGCTGAATAAAAGTATTAATTTATTTATAAATATACACACATGTACACACTGACCTCAAACTTTGGACGTTAGTGTATATCCTTCGTGGGCATGGAAATTATCTCAGAATTTATTGCAATGTCTCAGTCAAAAAGATATCCAAGATATACTTTTTTTTTTTTTTTTACGGGCTCTTTATCAAAAATGGTTTGCTGTATATTTTTGTGCTTTTCTATAATGCCTGTATTAAAATCACTTGAGTCGAGTTTCCAGTGCATTTCATGTTAGGTGTTACTAATTCATGAATGAGTTTTTAATTACAGTTAGGATGCTGCCTCGTAAGGCAGTAGGCAGAGAGCTAGCCTGGAAATCCAGACCTAAATCTAAAAGATTAATGGTCTGGTGTCGGTCAATGAAAATCGGCCGGCTCGAGGGGCGGCACCAAGCATGCATTTGAAAATCTCACAGCACGCAATTGAATAACACTACGATCAATCACAACAATAAACCCCATACGCTTAGCTACCAGCGGAGCTAACTGGTAGATTAGACTCTTCCGGTCGGCAAAACAGCAAAAACACCCTTCTTGCAAAGGAACGATTTTTCTTTTAGGAAAAAGCCAAGTCTAACTCGTTCATTGTAGCGACCAAAGCCGTTTCAAACAACTGGTGTTCATCCATAGGCATCTTGCAATGTTTACTGATGACTTTGACGTCACAGCGCTGTCGTCATCTGTTTAGCTCGCCTCTGGCCCGCCTATATTAGATATCCCGATGTGATTGGTGCCGCTCAGATCGAGGGGCATATTTAATGAGCTCCATTGCTCGACACCAGAGTAACTCGCTGAGCAAATTCAACTTGTGCTCTCGCGAGAACTCTGGTTTACCAGGGAAGCAGAGAGCTAGGTTTTGGAACAGACTAGGAGTAACGATTAGCTAGATGAAATCACCATTTATTGAATGAAAACCCATTCCGTACAATTTCAGGAAGGCATTACGCAACCATAAATTGTCTGTTCTGGATTCTAGCACGTTCTCAGTTCAATAAACTACACAGAGCATCACTGATATCTGAATCATCTTTTATTCTTCAGCAGTGTATTGTTAGCTCTCTTGTTATCTGGTTTTGCATGTTGAAAAGAATCCAGCAGTCCAATAAACAACAGATGACTTTGTTCTAGAGAGTTCTCTCTTTCTCTTTCATTCTTCCTCCATCTCTCTCCCGTCCAGACTCCCTGCTGGTATCTCTTGTTCATACACTTTCGCTCTCTGTGTGGTGAACAAAAGCTTTACTTCTGTTCAGTGCTCATTGGGGCAGGTCCTTCTCCTGCGGACTCTGGGTTCATTTCGACTCTGGGTCTCAGTTTCTTTTGTTAAAAACAGGCAGATGAAGACTGAATTTGTGCCTCTTTCACATATATTAATAAGCTAACATACTCAAAACAAACCCTGCCATTCCAAAATATATATATAATAATCAGAGGGGAGTAAGAGTCAGAGATTTAATGGCTCAAAATGATTAAGGTGATTCCAGGATTCCTGGAAGCTTTCCTGTAGCTCAAACAGTAGAGCATTGGCGCTTGCAACGCCAAGGTCATGGGTTAGTTTTTACAGGGAAAGCAAGAACTGATAAGAATGTAAATGTGCACTTGAAATGCAATGTAAAGTCACTTTGGATAAAAGCGTCTGCAAAATGCATAAATGTAAATGGATCCTGCCCAATGAAAGAGGGAACAGGAAGAGTATGTCTCATAGGCACAGGACAACGGTTTCCATAGAGACACACAAATGTTCTATCTGTCCTGTAGAGTTCAGTCTATTAGGGCTGACAATTGACTATATAAAACAACCTGTTACACAAACTCACAGCCAAAAACTGCAACATTACAAATATGGGTTATGAAGAAAAACATTCAAATCAAAGCTTATTTGCTGTGTGTGTCCAAAACCTTCAGCAGAAATAAAGTTAAGATTGAAGTGCAATCCTGAATGCATATAAATTTGTAGACCAAGGGTTTTCAATCTTTTAGATGCCACGGACCCCCAATATGAGATCATCCTCATGTGAGGGACCCCATCCCAAAATTTAAAAGGCAGCTATAAACAACACATTAGATTAATATTATAAATCTAAAGATTAGTTTCTATTAAAGTTACAATATTATATTTTTTTCTACTATAGTTATACTGTTAAAACTATTATTTGTTTAAATTTAATCTAATTTAATAGATTAATAACTAATGTAAAAAATTTATTCATTTATTAAATCTAATTTACATACACATTTATTATCAAGGTTTCAACATTATCAATGTTGAAAACAGAACAGTAAGTTGTGCAGCTTAATATTTTTGTGGAAACAGTTCAACATTTTTTTCAGGATGAATAGAAAGTTTGAAAGAACAGCATTTAGGCTATCTGAACTAGAAATCATTTGATTATATTATCTATTCATTTTCAAATGTCATTGATGTCACTTTTGATCAGTTTAATGCATCCTTGACAAATAAAAGTATTCATTTAATAAAATCTTACTTAATCCAAACTTTTCATAGTGTATACAAAAATTTGAAAAAAGAAGATTAACATTTTTATATATGCCTTCCTGTTCTCTAGTAGATATCACAGATAAAATATCAAAGGAATCCTGTGTGACTGATAGTGATTGGGAATGACAGAAGAAACAGAAAATCTAGTGAGAAGAAAAAAGAAAAAAACCCAACATCTTAAGTGATTTCTTGTCTGCAAACATCAGAATATTACAGGGCCGGAGATCATTATGGCTCTGTTTGTTTACAGACAAAACCATTCAAATTTTAAGGAAGTAAAATAAATGACTCAATCAAAAATGGTTTATCACAGAGGCCACAAACAGAGGGTAATGTTGGTCCAATCAGTTTTCTTGTTGCAGTACCAGTAATGGCCTGCAGGTCACCACAGCTGTGGATTCCCCAGGGTGTGTTCTCTACTCATCTGCTCCATTCATCACAGAGAGCAAACAGACTTTCCTCACACAAAGAGGTTTAATAACAAAACTAATTGTTGTTATTAATGAGGATGTAGAGAGAAAAATCACTCAAAAGGACGTCGGCCATTGATGTCCATGCAGAATTTTATTTAAAAGCATCTAAATTTAATTACTTAGGGGTTATAAACCAACTCCAGGTGCTTTTCAATCCAATTTCATAAAAAATAAGCATATTAACTAACTACAACAAATCCTTCATGTATAGTAGAGCAACAAGACAAGACAAAAAGCATGAACAAAGGAGAGCAACAGGTGGGCTTTCACAAACTTGAGTGGATTCTCTCCCGTTTACTTGTTAAACCCCTTCCTGTCTTCATTCCCCCCCCCCCCCTTTTTACTCTTCCTCTTCTCTCACCTCCCCTTCTGCAAGGCCTCTGAGGATGGTGGGGAGGGGAGCAGAATATATTCCAGAAATGTCTGGCATGGGCTGTTGTAAGAGGGTTTTGTTTAGGTTTTGCGATGTCGACTGAGGGCAAGCATTTCCTCTGAGACAGCTGCTCACACATCCAATCTTTATTAAAACACATTCTATTTGACTAAAATAAGCTACAGCTACACAACACACTACTCACACATCAAGACACGGGAACGTCTGTGCTGCATGTTTTTAATCTGTCGGTTTTGAACAGATCTGACGTTGTTCCCTTAAAATCAGAATGGTCCAAATGACCTTTGAAAGAGGCACATGGTCAAAAATGAACGGCAGCAGTGTGTTTGCATTTCTGTTTTCCATAGATGTTGCCCTCTATACACATCTCTCCATTCAAGGAGGTCTAGCTCACTCTCTGATCCATATGGATGACTCTCCAAACACAAACAGAGCCCTTTTGTTCAACACCTCTTAAAAACACATTGGGTGCATCCAAAAGAAAAGAGGGAAAAAACAGATGGCAGTCTGAGGACGTAAAAAGACAGGCTGTTTACCTTATATGGCAAAACTGAAACCTCTAAAACATAAAGCTTATAAAAGTTTTTTTTTTTTTTTTTATCAAATAAATAAATAAGCCAAAGACAGATAATAAAAGACTATTTATTGGTTTTCTGTTCTAAACTTCCCAACTCTTTATACACTTTGCTGCTGACGTTTGACTCTCCAAAAAAGTTTTCAAACTTTCTGATTCAGTGAATCGGTTTAAAACACAATGTTTAGAATGTCAGAATTGTAGTAAAGAGGATTTTCTGGTTAATTAAAAAAAAAAAATGTATTCTTTTTTTTTAACATTTTTAAATAAAAATATACACATATAGGCTACTGTTGAAAAGGTGATTTTTTTTTATTTATAAGTTGGAAAAGCCTGGTATGTTATCCAAGGCTGCCTGCATTTATTTGATAAAAAAAAAAGTGAAAAAGTAATATTGTGGATAAATTTGTTAAAAAAAATTAAATAAAAAAAATTAAACATTTATTAATTATACTTGTCTTTTTTAAATCCCTATTTCTCAGGTATCATTAAAAGTTATCTAGATATAAGTTTTCAGCTATATCACCCAAAAACCTAGTTCATCATCACTATGTTCCCTGCTATTATGCTTTCAGTTGCATAATAATAATAATAATAATAATAATAATTTTTAATTATATAGCTCCTTTCCAGGGCTCAAGGATGCTTTACAAATGAACAAGCAACAATAATGGCAAGGGACAATGACAACATACAAAACAACAGTGGGTAGATGAGAGTAAAAGTACAGTAAAGGAGAATTAGGTAGATGGGGCAGCATACGGCAGAATACAATCGAAATGTAGTACAACTTAAGAATGGTGACAATCAGAAAATAAGTGAGTTTTGAGCATAGTTTTAAATTCGGAAATAGTATTAACATAACAGAGTGATCGGGGGAGAAAGTTCCATAGATTGGGTGCAACACTGAATGATCAAAATTGGGGTGATATGGGCAGAACGCTTGGTGTGGGTAAGTATTTTAGCAGCAGAGTTTTGAATGTATTGCAGACAGCAGATAGGCCAATGAAAAGGGCATTACAGTAATCAAGACGTGATCATGTGACAAATGCATGGATGACAGTTTCAGCGTCTTTGATACTGATGAAGGGACGGAGCTTGGCGATGCGACATAGATGAAAGAATGCTGATTTAGTGATAGAATTAATATGAGCCTGGAAAAATTATGCCACATTCTCTCACAGGTAAATGCTAAGTATTTCTTAATAAACTGTGCAACACTGTCAGAGACAGATGAATGATTTGAACTCCCTAAAGGAGAAGCACACATAGCTACAGCTGTCCAGTGGAGACAGTGAGTCATGGTGCAGTAGCTGGTAAGTGTGTCATCGTCTCCATCTGATCTGCACTCTCTGTGAGTGATCTCATCTCCTCCAGCACAGCTCTAAAGACGTCACAGAGGGCAACTCAATCTTAAGGCATGAAGGTGGAGTCTCTCTCGCTCTCAAATATAATATTTCACTATATTAATAAAGACTTACTAACCCAACCCCTACCCCTAAACCTACCCATCACAGAAAACCACACTAGATTTAAATAAAAACATGTTTTGACCAGTTTATAAGCCTTTTTAACCAGTGAGGAGCAGTAAAATGTCCTCACTAGTCAGTTTTCATAATATTTCACTATATAAGTGTGGACATTTGGCTCTCACAAGAATAGCTAAACCTGTACACACACGGCACAGCACCCACTCCTGCCCTCTATTTCAGCCTCCCTTGTTAGGTCACACTGTGAGATTCCCACAGGACAGGAATGTGTGTGTGTGTGTGTGTGTGTGTGCGTGTGTGGCCGAGGGGAAGTGCCCAGCAGACTAAATTTAGAACCCCAAACAGCCAAACTCTTCACAATCACAATGTGCTCATTCTCCAGCCCCTGTGCACAATCTGACCACGGTGTTACCTTATAAGGAAGGAAAGAAAAAGGGAAGGAGAAAGAGAAAAAAAATAAGACATACAGAGTGAAAGAAGGATTTCCAATTACAGAGAAACAGATTGAGACACACTCATTTTTCAAATGACGTTCGCATCAGGAAATCTATGATTTCATGTACTGATATATGGATGGTATTGGGACCCCTTTTGAGTGGGAAGAAAGTCATGCTCTCTTACAAAGTTGCTATTTAGACTCCTGGGGGGAAAAGTATCACGGTTTAGACAAAAATATTAATCAGCATTTTAACATTGTGAAATAAGAAATACGGAGTAAAGTAAATACGAAGACTGGAGTAATTGCTGCTGAAAATTTGGCTTTGTTATAATTACATCTCAATATTTAATATACTTATTTTAAATTGTAATTTTTTTTCAAAATAAATATACTGTGAAACGCAACATTACCTACCCCGTTCACGTGAAAGTAGTCTAACAAAATCACTTATGTGCAAAGGTACAGCCAACTTTCAACTGACAAAATTGTCTGTGGTCATCAACAGCATCTAGCTTGTACTGAAGCTGAAACATTTCAAAACATTCACTCAAATTGGTATCTGAAATATTTATTCAAAAAGCTCGGTTTCCCTTCAAACGCTTATAATAAGGAAAACAACTGAACATTCAAAAGTGGGAAAGATACATAGACATCTAAAAATAAATCTATTGGCATTTGAATTCTGCATGTTTCCAGATTCCATGCAGGCCTCCCGTACACTACGAAGTCTGTGCAAACATTCCCAAAACATTCCTCCTAACAAAAAAGCAGACCCCAGACTGATGACTCACAGCCACGCTCCCAGCCTGTCATCGGTCACCAACAGCACACACACACACACACCAACGGACACATGCAGAGTCTCGCCTGACCTACACCACTGGTTACACAGTGTTGCAACAGCTGAATAAACAAGTGTTTTTCAAATGAACAAAAACATGGAGATCACTTTCTTTAGGAGAAGAGAGACAATCAGCTGTGAGATCTGACAAGACTAAACGCATGCAAATCAATGCCAGATTCCAAAACGACCTTACAGGCTAAATTACCCCATATAATAATTCAGAATCAAATCCCTCCTGCTTAGAAGAACTTGGTCAAATTTGCCTACATTTAACATTTAAAATAAAATTCAAATACTGGTGTTGTTACAGGAGTCATAGTACAGTGACATCCAATGTCATTATGGCACAGGACATCCACACAATCCTGGCAGTGCTGACACAGCTTTACTGAACTCACAGGCATATGCCTGTTACACATGGTGGCAAAAGGCTGTCACACACCAACACAAAGTTGGTGTTGGTGTGTGTGTGTGTGTGTGTGTGTGTGTGTGAGTGAGTGAGTGAGTGAGTGAGTGAGTGAGTGAGGGGGGGGGATATTTTTTTATCTATTCTATGTCTCACTGTGTTCTTCCACTTATCCACCGGTGTCTGCAGCGTGATGCTGCTCCACACAAACTCCATCTCTTCATCTGCTCGGAGTTTGGGTCACTTTAACATGCATTTGGGAACGCAGCATGCGGCAAACATCTTCCCATACTTGTAACGAGACAGCCACAAATATTATTGGTGTAATTTCTTAAAATATTTCAAATATATATATTTTTTTAAATAAAAATTTTTATCAGAAAAAACACAATTACTTTTCTTCCCTAAACTGTGCAGCCCTATAAACTACACTGAAATCTTGTTTCCTGATTTCATAATATTATAATAAACCCTTCAATATTTAAATATTCAAATCACTATGTGAATATTTTGTATGATTAAATACATGATATTCAATAATCATCCAATAAGTTTCTTGTTTAATTTGACTTGAGGAGCATTCCCAGTAACTAAATATTTTGCATCAATCATCTGTTAAACACAAACCTCCTAGTGTACTGACTCGCATATTCTGTCTGCTCCAATTAAGGATGAGTGACCGACATGACAAACTTTTCATTGGTTTGAAAATAAAGGACATGCGCCCACACAGAACCAAGAGGACACAATGGAGCTCCAAACAAACGGATAAAACTTCATCATGAAGGCTCACTATCCTGAGATGACTGCAATGCAGCTTTTAGATATGAGCCGTCTGTGAACGTGACTGGCTGAAGGACATTGAAGAGAGAGAGAAAACGGGGTGAAAAGTTTGAGCCAGTATTTTGTCCTTCAGACTGTTCAGTAAGGACAGATCTCATGCAGTGAAAGCATTTGACTCTGGTGCAACTGGATCCCTAAAGGCCAAGAATGTGTCCATGTCTGTCTGCTCTAATAGTCCTGTGTCATTGTGAGAACACACGAAAACACACAAACTTTCTCCGATCAGAAAACAGACACGCTGGGGTTCTCACCAATCTTTTGGAGCATTTAAATGTCTGTGTTTAATTAAGTTCCCATCTTGGCAGCTGATAAAAGACTGAATTGCATATTTAACCATGAGAAAAATACTGACCACTAGTTCGGGTTAAAAATGGAAGCTGTGAGACATGAAAGGACACTCTGAGCTGTCCCATAATCCTTCTCCAAAACGCTTGAGGTTGATGTCACTGTCTACAGCACAGCAGATCTGAGCCTCCTCATGAATATCAAAAAAGGTTAAACAAAACATTTCACAAGTAAGACTCAGCATATCCTGTTTACTGTCTAAGGAGCAATGGTTCCTTTAAAAACGCATACGAAGCTATAAAAATAAGGCCAAGCTATGTCACTGAATTCATGATTAAACTATAACTCTGCAGGGAAAAATCACTAACATCAGCTCAAACAAAAATCAAACCAGAGGCAAAACACACTGAAGTCATCTGACTCCACATGCAGCCTAAACAATAATTAATCTAAAGAGCCAATCAAAGCAGAGCAAGGGTTACTGTGGTTGCATCATCAGCACCTGGACTGTGTAAAGCACCTGAGTGACAGTGTCCTTCTGCAAAGTAAACAAAGTAAACATCACCACCGTCACATGGTGATCTGACTCAATTTCCAGAGCTATCAACTCCATGTGCACACTGAGGTAGAGGATTGGGTAGATCATAAATGATTATAAATTGTAAAGAAAATGTGAATGAAACTCACACTGCTTCCATAAAAATGCTAGGGTTTTGTTGTTGGTTGCATAAGGGTGTGTTCACACTTGGCATGTTTGGTTAGATTAAAACGAACTCTGGTGCGATTGCTCTGTTAGTGTGGTTCATTTGAATAAGTGTGAACGCTGCCATCTGAACCCTGGTGCGCACCAAACAAGTGGACCAAAACCCTTGAAAAGACGCTTACACATGAACTCTGGTGCGGTTCGAATGATAGGGCGTTTTTACACTGGGCACGTTTGCTGTGGTCCGAGTCCGATCGCGATTGTTCCCGGCACCCACCGCAGCGTTGGTCTGGTTTCACACTCCACTCGATTCTATCGAACCCTGGTGCATTTGCATGCATCTTACATCATCACAAATGTGCACGGAGCATGACAGAAAACAGAACGCGGGTCACTATATTGTGCATTTTATTTATTTGTTGCTATTATGCGCAGCAGAGTAAATAACACCTGGGTTTACTGTATGTGTGTCACATGAAGGTGGCTTTCTGTTGCTTGCAAACTGGATATTTAGAGGAGACTTTTTTTCTTTCTTTTTTTGCCCTGATACGCGCGAATACACTGCAGGCTCACTCTCGCTTGTATCCAAGGTAAATCATCAACACCATCATCCCTTACATGCGTTTTATTGTTAATACATTGTAATCAGCTACAACGCATGTGCAGGTTACTTTTCTTGCTAAACAAGTGCACACCTGAGTCCATGTTGCTTTCACATTCACGTGAATCACGGCACAGTTCGAGTGCAATCGAACTCCGACTACCTCCTTTAGGTAGTCTCGGGTCCGAGCCTCGGTTCGCTCCCAGGTCCACATAACAGCACATTACCGACTTTTCATGCGAGCCGTGCCCCATTCCGAACTAAACTGCCGGTGTAAAAACGCCCATATATGAACGCAAAATGGACCAAAGACATGGAAACGAACTAAGAACGGGTAGTGATGTCACAAAATGCGACCCTAAAAAGGACAGAATGCTCAAGCATACCCGTTTTTGCCATCACAGTTTGGTAAAGGCATCAGAACCGCGTCTCCTCGCGGCAAATCTTCGTTTGTATGTATGATGGAGGAATTCCTGCCGCTGTTTTGACTCCTTTACACATTTTTTAAGCTCTTCACAAGCTGGTCAAAATACCATAATATGTAGGCTACGCACACACAACCGAGCGCATTTATCCCAGCACACACCGTTGTTTTGGATGTTTGGTAAGCGCGGTCTCGAAATATACGCCATAAAAGCCAGCTAATCAGGTTGGGAACGTATTCCTATGCCTTTAGGTTCGGTGTTAAAAATCCCACTGTAAACGCTAAGCGGACCAGGACAATGGCTGCATCTAAATATCCTGCTCTAAATATCTGTAATTTATCACACTTCTAGATGTTGAAGTCTGACATCTGATCTGATAACCATGAGATCTGCAAATCCTTCCGTCATCCAAGGCTTCATTACTGCTGCATCATACTCTAGAGAAGTCACATCAATTTAATAGACACTGATCCCATTAAACCTCTGAGGCTGATCTCTAAATCTCAAATCCATTAGAGAACACTATAGGATACTAAACGAACCAACCAACTAAAAGAAAGACAAAGAATTCTAAACCAGTAAGAACTGATCAGATTCAGCCACACAAGAAGTCTGTTCAGAGCCCTTTTGAAATGCTTTGTATACTAACAGATGCTGCAGTGTGCTTTAATGGCGATCAAAGCAAAAATCTGAACATGCACATAAAGATGACCAGCTGTACAGAGGGAGGGAGGAAGGGAGATGACTGCATTATCAGCTGCTAGCAGGGGCAAGGTTTGCTTGGTGTCTATGGCAACAAAGGGGCTGGTCCTGCTGTGATGTTGTGCTGGAAGAAAAGGTGGAACAAAGATGCATTACATACATGCGGTTAATTATGAATGAGAGGGACATAAAACGACAGAAAGGGAGGGAAAGAGGTCACTGTTATCTATCTATTGCAGTGTGTGTGCACTTTCGAACAAATAAAACTAAACTCTTTACCCAGGCGCTATAGAAACAAAACACACACACTATAAGTGTCGCTGTAGCTCATCTGATATCAGCAGACTCTGTCAGTGCTGAAAGAGGGAGACCTGCGGTCTCTCTTCATGCTGTTCCACATCAAAGCCACAACAGCAGAATTGTTTTAGCACTGCTCATGTGCTAATTTTGGATGCTGATTTCCTATGTCATGATCACTGAACTGAACAGCAGTAGAAAAAACACTGCTGTGTGGTCAAGCTGTCTAAATACATGACCAGCAGTTATAGACAATTTCCTGACAACCCCATTCATAAAAATCGCATTACATGAGTAGAAGTACAGTATCTCTAAGAACTACATTGTGTTATCAGACCGATATCAAACACTTAATACAGCATGACACATCACAACAAGATGCTGAAGAATACTCTTAAAAGGGCATTAGGAAGAGAAAAAATATAAAATAAAAACTGCGGTTTTGTGACTTAAAAAAAGCCCTCTAAAATGAGAATGACCCTATATTATTTTTAAAGTGCCCCAATTATGCCAATATAAATTTTATTATGTTTTGGAGGTCTCCTACAACAGGTTTACATGCATCTAAGGTAAAAAAAAAACGTTTCATTTTCTCATAATATGCATTGTACATCACCAAATTTTTCAATGATTCTCAAATGGCTCATTGAATGAATCGGTCTCATTAAATCCCTCCTTTCTGCGAGCTACTCCGCTCTGATTGGCCAGACAGCTCAGTCTGTTGTGATTGGTCTACTGCTTACAGTGCTTGTTGGAAGCTATACGCGCATTACCATAACTGAACTTCAGCTCAGGAGGCTTCCTCAGTCCTCAGCGATTGTACACACTGTAAAGACGTTGATTTTACCACATCAATCCAAACACGAGTCTGATGATGATACATTGGAATAACTAGCTATTCAACCCGAACCTCCATGGCAATGACGACATGAGCAGGAAGTTTCTCAGTGATGCGCTAATCAGTTTGAGGTACATTATGAGATGTTGCAGCTGTAATTTCTCACCATCAGCATTAAAAAGTGTATGTTCATCAACAAACCGATGTGTTTTTCTTATTGCGGTGGACATGCAGGAACTGTATTAACTGTATCAATAACAGCGCGTACGTTAGCCGAGCACTAACATGCATGACTGATGAAACAAAGTTTGCTAAACAAATCTGCATTAATACAAAGTTTTAGGTAATAGTGGCCCACAGATGATTTGAGGTAGTATTTGAGTAAGACAGTAATAACGCGAGTTAGCTGGAAACTTACACAATATAAAACACAGTATATCAAAACGAAGTATTTTGAACACTCGGTAGAAAATATTTACATCAATAATTATTCACACTTACAGGTTGTGATTCTGAGGAGCAAGCTGGTCCAACTAAACTGGGTACTTGACCCATCTTTCACAAGCAAGCGTTTTGCAAATCCTGCGTTGAACTCCCGAGATTTGAGAAGCAGTCTTCAGTGTTTGAAGGCAGGACAAGTTGTTTGTGGCCAGACAACATACAACATAGACAGAAATTATGCAAATGGCTTATCTAGTGAAATAGAACTGTAAAGCAGTGGGATTTGAATTACAGATGACTCGTTTAATCAATTCTTTCTTTTTGTAGACAATAACTTTATTTATCGTGCACTTGTTTCGACTTTACAACTTTGCAGAACGTTTACATTCACAAAAAGCTATATTACACACTGCATGAAACAGAATATTCGAAAAACCATAATAGGGGCACTTTAATGGTGTTATAGAAACATTGTAAAACATTATTTTAAAATTATATACTGTTTATGATTATTAAAAAAAATTCTGAAATACTTTGATTTTAAATATTAATAGACTTTTGTATTTGTCTCACTCTGGATTTTTTTATTTTTTTCAATAGGAAATATGCAAATGCAGTCAAGAAAACTCAACTCCACTTCTCAGATTTCATGTAGGGTCTTAATCTGGTAGAAAATAAAGCCTGTATTTAAAATATGAGTCCGTTCTAATGTTTTACAGGGTCACTTCACAACTTCTGGAAAAGAGCTGACCTATACAAGTGTCTTCTATTGTGACAAACTGCCGCGATGTTCATTGAATTATTAATTACACTCCATTTAATACAGCAGGGGCATCCTTTAATTAAAGCCTCGGGAATCATAAACTTCTGGTCAGCGTTTTCAAGACTGAAATCCAAAGTCCTTAGCTTTAATGCACTAGTAGTTTAGTAACCATGCGGTTCAGAGAGGAGAGCTTGTGTCACACATTTCCAAACAGACATCAGACCCCAAAACATCCACAGTTAGGAGCCCCCTCCTCTTTCTGTAAATCCCTCCCCTCCTCCACTTCCCATCTCTCCCTCCTTTCAGTCTTTCAGGAGTTTTCCCGCTCTGCCGGGCAGAAGGCCTTCGGAGGGAGAGAAAAGAAGAGAAAAGCAAGGGAAAGAAAGAGGACAGCAGGGTTCCCTGCAGTGGAGAGGAATTCGAATAATTCCAGTTTGATTACTCTGAGATCCAGAGGAGGACTGGATTCTTTCTATTCAGTTTATATTGGAACTAATATCTTGAGAAGCAAACCAACAAGAAACAGATCCTAACACCATCTCTGGTGACATTAAACAGATCTGACTGATTCATGTGTATAGTTAAAATATGACACTGTTATGAAGGCAAAACAGTGTTGAAGTAGATAAAGAATGGCGAGGTTTATGTGTTCCATTCAAAGGGTTTCACATACAAACACAATGCCCTTACTTAACAGACATATCTTGAACTGTAGCACAGCATTTGGGCTCTTTTGGCTGCGTTTAACGCAAGCCTGGGTTCCTCTGTATCCTGTACCGGACGGATTTCCTGCAGTCGGGATTAGGAACTGCAGATGTGCATTGTTTCTCATGCAACCTCTCCTCAAACCCACGTGCTTTGTGCGTTTAGCTGAGGGAGAAAACTCTTAGCCCTTTATTTTTTGTCACATATAATCATATAAATATGAAAGAAACAGCACATAGTGCGATAGTGAATGATAATGAGAAAACGCCTCCACCCATTTGACATTCACATGGACACAGTGTCATCATTCAGTCTTACTGTAAAACACAATGGCTGAATCATATTTCTGACATCGTTTTGGATATATTACGGGATAGGGGATTGTGAATTAAAAAAACATTAAAATAATTCAAAAAACATAATTATTATTCAAATTATAACAGAAGCATGTGGGTTTGGAAGGTGTAGGCTTAACGTTAGAGACTGACAGTCTCGCCATTCACTTTCAACGCTTCTTTTTTCCATATAATGAAAGTAAAAGGTGACAAAGGGTATCGTTCTGCCTAGTATCTCGTTTGTATTCACAAAAGAGAGTCATTTGGGTGAGAAAATTATGACAAAAAAAAAAAATCTTTTTTTTGGATACACTATCCCTTTAATCCCTACTTAAATGATTGGAGTTTCTTAGTCAGACTCCTGGTCTTACCTTCACAAAAAGCTCGATGACGGCTTCGTTATCCCCCTTCACACCGTTTTGAGGTACCGAGAGAGACATCCCGAACTTCTGCCTTTATACGGACACGTTCACAACAACAATCCTCGATTTCTTCACCTTGGCACAAAAAGTTTTCCTTTCACGCCTCCCTCTTTCTCGAACCGAGTTTTTCGAACACAGATATCACTCTGTGTTTTTACCAAGCGCAACCGAAATACAATGAGTCCGATGAAATCAAGTAATGAGCTTTTTCCACGAGATTCTACAACCTAGAAACACATCACTGAGAAAACCCGACAGAGTCCGCTATGTCTCCTCCTCAACACTGCTCTCTCAGGATGGCGACGAAGAGGGGGAAAAATCAACGGGAGTATTTAAGGCGGTGATGTCATGCGCAGTGGACTGAACGGGCGCGACCGAATCGGTACCGTGCCGCGTGCACAAGAACTAGAGCTTCCTGAATGCTAAATTTATATAGAAAAATAATCTGACTTTTATTTGAATTCTCATATATTGTTACGGAGAAAGCTTTTAACAACATAGATAACAGAAAAGTAAATCACTTTCTGTTAACGAGTTTATAGCCTATATTTAACCTAACAATTCTGTAAAAAAAATTACAGAATTGTTAAATATGGTATTTTGGCAGAAACTGTGTAACGTGTATTTCTTGGTTATTATTTTTGTATTCTTCACAGAGTCGAATCTTTTGTTCGCTAATCCGTTTAGTTACCTTTTCTATACAATTTCAATAGCCTATACCACTAGGTAGCGACAATTAAAGTAATCAGTGACAGGTTAATTAAAAACTTGCCTGAAATCACTGAAAACTGAGAGCCACACAGCATCTGATCACTGGATTTACATAAATCATTTCAATTTTAATTAGTGTTTTATCAACATTGCATATCTAATCAGCATTACTTTAATTATTATTTGAGTCATCACTCAGTGAGTCATTTAATGTATTAATTTCTATAGGAGGATTTGTATTTCAAACACATTAAAATGTACAATTTCACATTGACATGCAATGCAGGGATTCCCCAACTTTTTTGTCAGCTGAACTTCTTTGCCCTAATATATGTAAGCCCTTAGATTTTAAGTTAATAAGTTAGGTCAATAATAAAAAATAAGTCAATAATAATGATAATAACATAATATTCATGGTTCTCTGATGTCAGTTAATGGTCACATGACATGCAGGTAAACATTTAAAAAATAAAACATTTTTAGTAAATGTTTTAATTTGATTGTTTTTATTTTACAATTATTTATTTTAATTTGTAATTCTTATGATTTAATTACTTGAAAGCTTTCCATTAAAATCACGAACCCCAGTGTGTGAAACCCTGACCTAATGTAATATTTAAGGCATGTAATATTGTTGCTAACAAAGAATGGAATATATTTTCTCTTTATAACAATATAGTACAAGATTATCCTATTCAAATCAATGAGATAAATGAGTTAGGTTAAAAGTAATCAAAAAGTAGTCAGAATACATTACTTAAAATTAGTCATCTAGATTACCAACTACAATTTTTGTCATGTAATTTGGAATCAGTAACTGACAACAATTTGTAAGTAATCTACCCCGCACTGTGTGTATATATATGTATACATGACATATAACATTACTTCCAAATTTCAAATAAATATAATGTCATTTAGAGCATTTATTTGGAGAAAATGACAACCGGTCAAAATAACAAAAAAAGAAGCCATGTTTTCAGCCCTCGAATAAAGTATATATTCATTTTTAAACAACACAATACTTTAAAAAGTTAATGTTTTAACTTAGGAATAGTCAACTCTATGTAAGTTCACCTAATGTTTTAATATAAGAGAAATCAATATTTGGCGGAATAACCCTGATTTCCAATCACAGCTTTCATGCGTCTTGGCATGCTCACTATCAGTCGGTCACATTGATGTTGGTGACACTATGCCACTCCTGGTGGAAATATTCAAGCAGCTTGGCTTTATTTAATGGTTAGTGACTCTCTTGCTTACATTTCAGAGGTTTTCAGTGGAGTTCAGGTCTGGAGATTGTGATGACCATCAAAGGGTCTTGATCTGGTGGTCCTCCATCCACACCTTGATTGGCCTGGCTGTGTGGATTGGAGCATTGTCGTGTGGGAAAAAATAATCCTTCGAGTTGGGGAACATTGTCAGAGCAGAAGAAACCATGTTTTTTTCCAGGACAACCTTGTATGTGGAAAGGACCCATTGAGTCACACATCCTTCACAAAGACAGATCTGCCTGATTCTGATCTCCATGATGTGTCCAGTTTTCAGCTTTGCCCAACGGTTAGACGGACCTGGAGAGGCCGAAAAAACCCACAATCTCTCGCACCTGTGTAATTTGGTGGTGGATTGGTGATGATCTGATGGTTCTTCAGTATGGCTAGAATCAGGCAGATGTGTCTTTGCGAAGGATGCATAACTCAAGCCACGTACAAGATTATCCTGAAAAATAATTGCCTCCTTCTGCTCTGACAATGTTCCAACTCGAAGGATTGTTTTTCCCACAGGACAATGCTCCAATCCACACAGCCAGGCCAATCAAGGTGTGGATGGAGGACCACCAGATCTGTCATGGCCATCACAATCTCCAGACCTGAACTCCACTGAAAACCTCTGAAATGTAAGCAAGAGAGTCACTAACCATTAAATAAAGCCAAGCTGCTTGAATTTTTTCACCAGGAGTGGCATAGTGTCACCCAACAGCAATGTGTGACCGACTGATAGGGAGCATGCCAAGACACATGAAAGCTGTGGTTGGAAATCAGGGTTATTCCACCAAATATTGCTTCAAAATATTGATATTGAATATTGCTTCAAATATTGACGTTAAAACATTGTTGTATAGATGTCCCAAAACCACATTGGGAAAAGAAATGTTCTTTTTTTCTTTATCCATAAAATGGAAGTCAATGGTAACCAGCATTTATCCTACAGAAGACAGCCATACAAGTTTGGAACGACATAAAGGTGAGTAAATGACAACAGAATTTTTATTTTTGGGTGAACTATCCCTTTAAGATGTTTTTTTATTTTTTATTAACAATGATCTTCCAGCACACTGCAGAAGAAACAGCTGTTTCAGAAACACAGCTCTCCATTACTTAGTCTGACCTCTAGGGACAGTGTAAAGACCATGGTAAAGACACACCTCATGTTTATCTCTTAAATACCTATGTATTCCCACAGCAGCCTGCAGTTAGGAAGCAGGTCACAGGTGGCACTATAAAATAACAAACAGGGCATAAACACTGTTGCCTTGGTCTGTTTTTTGCAGATCAGTCCTCGTTAACCACATTACACAGTAAGAACTCACTGAGCTTTCATCTGTGGCCGCTTAAGATTTGTCTCCAAGTGTTGCCAAGGTGACAACGTGTGTCATCACCAGACCTGGGACACCACAGGCTTTCCACAGAACCATGGACTAGCAAACATATGTAAAATAGCCTTACATGCAAAACAGCCTTGCATACATTACATCCAAAATGTAATGCATGTAATTCTGTTTGAATCCAATTGTGACCATACTGGTTTGGATTCAAAGGAAACAAATCAAATTGAGGATATGAACAATTATACAACTCAAAGAAAAGGATTTGAGACAAAAATATTTTCTTTCATTTTAATGTGACTGTTCAAAGCCAGAAATTACTGCAGGGATCGACAATTCCAAACACAACTTAGGTTACAAAAAATATAAAGCAAAAATAAAGAATGAAAACAGACTTTTCTAATTTGTTCTCATGTGCACAGTAGAGCTCTGGAGCGTTGCCACAATGCTCAGATGAACAGGAGAGAGCAGCCTGCTGGATCAGCTCTCTGGGTGTTTTGGTTTATGGATCATGCACACTAGAGGACAAACACACTCGTGTCTGCCTTCCATGCAAACAAAACACTCGTAAAAGGTCCTGCTGAAGTGACGCGAGAATCCTTAGGCCAACTTGTACATTATTAACTCAGAACTGCAAATAAGCTTTTCATTTGTTTCATCATGACCATAAAAGCAACAGGAATCATAAAGAGGGATTGGGGACTAAAAAAAGGTTTGTTTTTGGATAAACAGTCATTGACAGGTTTAAGGTTGGAGAAGGACAAATTCGGATCAAGAAGCTTCAGCTGCTCAATCATTTTCACATCATAAAACTCCTCAGCAATAAACATTCCCAAAAAAGAAATCCAAACAAACAAAAGTCTAGGGTGAATTTTAACAATTTGTACATTCTAAAGCTGAACCAACATCAAACATTTAAAATGCAGAGAGTGGAAGAAAAAGAGGGAAATGTAGGGTGTGGTAGAAATTCCCTCAGGACTGAGATGGAGACATCTGGGCCTTCCTCATTGAGCGGAGAGCTTTCTCACGTAGGTGCTTCTCCAGATCATCCAAACTGTCTTCTACTTCACTCTCTGATTCCTTCAGGAAAGGTAGCATTAATTATGTCTGACTCAAGCATAACAAATATGCTTAGGCTTTTACCTTACATAGAACTTGTATATGTATGGTAAAAATATAGAGACACTTCATATTACTGGACTACAGACAGCTTTAAAAGTGTAACTTCACCTTTTTCTGGTCAGAGTCTGGCTCTGCTTCCAGTCCGTGTGCTCCTGCCACCCCTCCGCTCTTTTCTTCTCCACTCTTCTCCTTCTTCTGTTTCTTATGCTTCTTGTGTTTTTTCTCTTTCTTGTGTTTCTTCTCTTTCTTCTTTTTCTTCTTCTTACCACCTTCTACATCTGAGTTCTACAGAACAAACAGAGAAAAAGTTGAGACCTTTTTGGCATTAATCCTAAATACGGTGGTTTTAATAGGATCCATTTGTAAAAACAAACAACTGAAAAGTTTGGAAACTAAAACCAAATACAAATTTGGTTTTAGAAGCCTCAAAGCTCTCTGGACTTTTTTGCCCCAGTTTGGGGCAAGTGAGACCCAAGCTTGGGTAGGTGTGGCATACCTTGTTAGGTGATGGGCTTGGGGAGACACTGCTGTTCTTTTTGGCAGGTGGAGGTGGAGAACGGCTAGCAGAGCGAGAGGGTGAGACTGAAGCTGGTCGCTTGTGAGCCGTGGGAGGAGGAGGAGGAGAAGCAGATGGTGAATGTGAAACCTGTCGCCTTACAGGCTGGGGGCTCTGAGAACCTCTACAAATGGACAGAAGAGAGAGTTATTCAGAGATAGTTAATCTGTTACACAAATAGAAGCGGAGCTATAGAAAAACGTACCTCTGAGATTTGCGTGGTTCTGGTGTGCGGGAAACCCTGCGAATGGGTCTGGTGCTGTGAGACGGGGACGTCTGACGTCTTTGTCTCTGTGGGGATAAACTCGAGGGGCCGTATCGAGCCGGAGGACTGGAAGACACTCGAGTAGAGTGGGCAGGGGGAGAGGAGCGGGCATCCCTGCCCCGTTGGGCTGCAGAGGGATTTGGAGAGCTTCTACGGTGGCGGGGTGGAGGCGAAGCAGAAGTGGGCGGAGTACGTCTTTTTCCTGGACTACTGCCACGGTTCCGTTTGGGGGACTGAGAGGAGCGACGTTTGGCCAAAAGGGAGGGCGATCCCCTACGCTTCGCCATTGGCGAAGGAGATGCCCTGCGCTTGGCCACTGGCGAAGGTGACGCTCTGCGTTTGGACATAGGTGAAGGGGACCCTCTATGCTTGGACACAGGTGATGGAGACCCTCTGCGTTTGGACATGGGTGAAGGAGACCCTCTGCGTTTTGAAACGGGTGAAGGAGACCCTCTCCTCTTGGACAAGGGTGAAGGAGAACCTCTGCGTTTTGAAACTGGTGAAAGAGATCCTCTCCTCTTGGGCACAGGTGAAGGAGACCCTCTATTCTTGGATACAGGGGATGGAGACCTTCTACGCTTGGGAGGAGACCCTGATGAGCGTCTTTTTTGAGCTGGGGGAGGGGAGGGACTGTATCTGCGCTGGATGGGAGGAGTGAAACGCCGGTGAGGTGGAGATGGAGATCTGAAAAAGGAGGTACAGAATAAAGGGATGAATACCCACAGCAGGTCAAAGAGTCTTCACAACCCAAAACCACAAACTCTTCATAAACTCAGCTGAACTTTACCTGCGCCTTGGGGGGGGGGAGGGTGACCTGCGGCGGCGAACAGGAGATGGTGAACGATGTCTACGGCCAGCAGGTGATGGAGAACGTCTCTTTCTGAAAGCAGAGAAAGGGAGTCTAAACTCAGGGTCTGATAGTAATAAAGCATCTCTCAGTTGAGTAAACCACAGGGCTGGGTATCGACTCAATTTAACAATTCAGTTATAAACTTTATATTCATTAAAGGGTTAGTCCACCGAACTATGACAATTCTGTCAGCTTCAGCAAAAAACAATGAAGTTTGTCTTGCGTTTGGCGAAGCTTCCGTTTACCATTTCTGATGTTCTTCATCTATGTGTTTATCTATGTTTAAATGTGAATTACAATTCAAAGTAGTTTGCGCACATCCTAAAAAAAATAAAGATCTGAAAAATCTATTTTCATCCTTAAATGAACAAAGCATCTTAGTAGTGACCTTAAGGGAAAATCACAGGTCAAATGCAAATGTCATGCAAATATTGTTGATTTTCACCTTGGGGATGCATCTCTGTGTCGCCTCCGTGGTGATGCAGGTGAATGGCTCCGCCGCCTTCTGATTTCTCCATTCCTGGCACCTGCCCCTCTATTTTGCCTCCTTGGACCTTCATCTTCAGAGGAAGAGGATGAACCAGTGTCTATAAGCAAAAAAACAAAACAAAATAAAAAAAATCGAACATCTACTAGCATACATTTTCCATATCCAACACGACTTGTAGGTGTGAGGAAGAGAGAGGGGAAGTGAGGACAGACGAGTGTGACGGAAATAAAAAAGTGGTAACCTGAAGAGGACTGCTGATTCTGTCTCCGATACTGACGACGCTGCTGGACAGAATCTGCTGTTGACCCTTTGCCCACCTTCTCCTCTTCTGTAACAAAGCAGTGGAGTCCTTCAGTGCCCGAGAAACACCCACGTGCCCACCAACACAGAGTAATCATGTGCAAAAACACAGCCACTAGGGGTGTCACGATTCTCCAAATCACGGTTTGATTCTCGATTTTTACTTTTTTTTTTGATGTTTTTACAGGTTGATATGCCATTTTTAGACTAGACTTTTAAGCATAGGCGTAATTTCCGGGTGGGAAATGTAGCCACCTCTTTTTGCTAAGTTCGATATTGTCCCCACCACTTTTGAAACGTCTCGCAGCACGAATGTACCAATACAAATAAATAAAACATCTCCAGTTAACTGGCAGAGCATTCATTTCGTTCGTTTTTTAAATAAGAGGCGATCTAGCACTGAAATGTGTTGTTTTTTAAATCAAGTGATCAAAGTGCTCGTTGCCGCTGCGATCAGTGGCGCAGATACTGTGTTCTCTTGTGGCTCGCGCACAGTCTTCACTCGGACGCGCGCTTCAATCCGTTGTGGAGTCTCTCTATTCGTTCCGGTGAAATTACAAAAAATGCAAACAAACGTGTTCCTGCCTGATTTACAACTACTGATAAACAATCGGTTTTGATGAGGAGGAAAAAAACCTATACGAGTGCAGATTAGAACCCAGAATCTCTGATACGCTTGCAAAAGTTCTGCCACTGGACTAGGGCTGAACGATTAATTGCATTTGCGATAATATCGCGATATGATGAAATGCGATTTTAACCGCAAAGCTGCGATTACACCCTGGTCACGTGACATGTGAGTGTAAACCAGTCTGTATTGCAGATGAAGCATCAACTTGGCACGTTACGCATATAGGCCTGGCATAGGCTACAGGAAATAACAGTTTATGTTTAATTTATGTGATATTGTATTATAGATTCTCTCCAACGATTCTGTATCGATTAAGATAATTTCAGATTTATGTCTGAGCTTAGTTTTAAACACAGATACGTGATGACGCTACGTGTGCTTTATAAACAACCGTATTATGCTTGCTTCTAATTCCTTTGTCTCACACACACACACGACACCACTCGAACCTTCAAAAAAATTATCTTTCATAAAGTTCAGAAAAGTTTAAGCGAATTACAAGGACATTCATGGGGGCGTGGCAGCATCAACGATTCCATTTTTTAATTCGAAGTTCGAGATTGTGACTTAATGTCGGTCGATTTCGATTTAAAACACAATCGTGACACCCTTAACAGCCACACACACAGCCATGACCCCCCCCTCATCTTTGAAATGAACAGAAGAGACTGAAGAGACTTGTGAGACAAGAGCTTCAGAATCCAAAAGTTCATTAGTTCATGTTATTAGAAGTATAACAACAGGCCAGGCCAGACAGACAGGGTTCTGCCTACAAGTCTCTAAACATTTCTGATATGTACACAAATGCACGTTTAGGAGCCAAATCTCACCAGACTCTGATGCATCGGATCGTCTGGGCTTTGGAGAAGGAGTGTCATTTCTTCCACCAGGCCTGTGCTTCACAGCTGAAATTTTCACATGCATTTCGGTCAGAATCATTTTACAGCTTATTATCCTACAAATAACATGGTGCTGACAACTAACCATTTCAGAAAAAAATGAAAAAAGAAAAGAAAAAAAACTATACTGAGGGAATTATTATTCTAAGGGAGAATAATTTATTATATAAAATAATTGTTATTATAGGGAATTATTAATATATTATTATTATTATTCAAACCATTTCAAATTTCAAATAACAATATTGACTTCTAGGAAACAACCTGAAGGGCTGGTGTCTGGTCCTGAAGGACTGCGGCCTCGTCTTCTGGAAGGACTGACGGGGTCCAAGCGGCGTGGAAGTTTTCTGGGCGGTGTAGCTGACCTACGCTTCCCTGCTCTCTTATGGGGTGACCGAGAAGAGGAGCTGCCAGAGGAGGACCGGGAGCGAGAGCGCCGCCTGGTGGACAAACAAGATCAGGTGAACAAAAGCTGACTAGCAAAAACTTCTAGCAGTTCACATGAGGCAGATGAAAGACAGATTTTTATTTTAAAGACGAGTAAAAAGATGAAAAAGACATGAGAACATTTATAAAAACTAAATGTAACACCAGTGTGGCTTTACCGTTCAAAAGATTTAAGTTGTGCTTATTAGGGTTGTCACTAACGAATATTTTGGTAATTGAGTAATCTTTCGATTATTTAGACGATTAATCGAGTAATCAGATTTTTTTTTGGTGGTAATAAAAATAGACCTATGGGAACAATAGAATTTAAAAATATATAATAACAATGAGGCAATAATAACTCATTCAAATAAAGTATCAAAAGCATGCAATTATGGGTTTATTGAACAGTTCAAATACATAATGTAATATACATACTATAAATTATCAACTTGTGTACATTATGTATTATAAAAAATGCCTGCAGAGGGCACCAACAGCAAGGTGATTGTTGCTGTTGCACTTTACAGCATGATCAAATCCTTGTTTAATAATGTGCAAACATTTAATTCAAAGGTCTATTCAATCACTTAATATTTGGCCACTTCTTTACGATAAAATGGCACAGCGAGAGTTGAAACTTATTTTGACATCGCAATGAATAACAGTTTGCAATCTGCAAATCTGGCGAAATGGCGCACATTGAGTTCCCAGATTAACGTTATCAGCAATCCAAACTCACAGCACATGCAGAGATGGAGTGAGTTTGTTTACACAGCTGCTGAGATGCTCCACACATGTAAATAACAGCACACTTTGCAATGAAACAAAATGCATTCTACATATGCATTCCCAAAAGCATGTTATTGGAAACCTAAACAAACAGCACATGCAGAGATGAGTTTGAGGAGTAGCATTTACTGTGAACGGTGCAGCTCTGAAAAAAAACAACCACCAAGCATGTAAACAAAGCATGACAGCCCTTGATTAAATACATTAAGCAGCCTTATAAAATGGTTTAATAATGTGCTTTCTTGTCCTTGGAATGTGCCACTTCAGGTATTTTAATCGACATGGATAAATTGCAATCAAGGTTTTATTTTACTTTTATTTAATCGAGGAATTGTGACAGCCCTAGTGTTTATTATTATTTTTCAAGTCTCTTATGCTCAAAGGCTGCATTTATTTGATCAAAAATACAGAAAAAAGTAATATTGTAAAATTGTATTTATTCCTGAGATGCTAAAGCTGAATTTTCAGCAGCCATTATTTCAGTCTTCAGTGTCACATGATTCTGCAATTGTTATTGTTCATATTGTATTACCTCCCCCGCCCCCACTCCTGTCCCACCCACTTATTAATAATGTTGAAAACAGTTGCTTAATATTTTTATGGAAACTATATTTTAGGATTCTTTAATGGAATAAAATGTTCAAAAGAACAGCATTTATTTGAAATAGAAAGGTTTGTAACACTTTAAAAGTCTTTACTGTAACTTTTGAACAATTTAATGCATTTTTTAATGCAAAAAATTTAATAAAAAAGGCTGACCTGCGGACAGGTGACCGGCTACGTCTATGTCTAGAGGGAGGTCGCCGTCTAGGGGGGCTCCTGCGTCTCGGAGAGATTCGCCTCCTGGGACTTCTGCGGCGAGGAGAGAACGACCTAGAAGAGACATTAGCTTATCCCCCAGTTCAATCACATTTACAGGTAAGCAAAATGATCTAAGATAAGAAATCAACTGACTTCACCATCGGAGACAAAACTCACCTAGAGCGGGACCGAGGTCGTTTGCGAGAACGAGGTGATCGAGAGCGAGAGCGGTGGCGTGGGCGATCTCTCCGTCCATCCTTATCTCTGTCCCTGTCTCTGGGTTTGGGCCTGTCTTCTGATTTTGATGTTTTGTCTGGAGAGGACTCTTTCACAGCCTCAGACATGGAGTCCGGCTTCATCTCAACCACCAGATCACTGACAGGGGGAGAGATTTCAGATTCATACACAAAATCTTTCTGTGGTCAATAGCAACTACAATTTTAGGACTGCACAGTGCAGTGTCAGGTTTCCATAGTTACCTTGTAGAGGAAGCCTCCTCAATTAGAGGCTCTGGTTTGGAGCTCTCTGATTGGTCCGGTTCTTGCTTTGGTTCTTCTTTATTATTGGGCGGACTAGAAGGAGGCAAGGCAGCCGGGCTCGGTTTTCGGCGAGGAGAGCGAGGGGGACTGGATTTACGATCACGCTTCACGGGGGAGCGGGACTTCCTCCTGGAATTAAACCAGAAAAAAAACCAAAAAAAAAAAAACAGCAGTTAAGCACATGGTCAAATTAATCTGCATCATCTTCACATCCGGTTTGTTCACATGTTGTTTGATTTACAACATTATCCATTATTTACACTAACAAATATACTAATCTAATTGTTAACGTCACCATGAATAAATAAATAAATAAATATATATATATTTTTTTTTTTATCCATGTACATAACTATTTTTCTTTTGATTCATGTGCCCTAATGATCTTTAATCAAAAACAACAACTAAAATCGCTATGAACTGAACTAAAAATGAACTGAAATATCTATAATTAGCAAATTATAACGTTCCAACAAATCCCGATGGACAAATCAAGTGCCACCCTATATTTTTTAATGTTTGAGAAGCCATTTCACTCAGATTTACTTCACAATAGGGAAAAAAAGACTATCAAAATTTCCATTTCATGCTGACTTTAAGCAAAATGAAGGCCAAAACCAACCGTTTAGGGCTTTTTGACTGAGCTCGCTCTTTGATCTCCTTCTCCCTTTTATCTTCATCTATTTTTTTCAGAGAGGCGAGTTTCTCCTGTTCGATCTAAAGCAGCAAATAGAAAAACTGTTAAACACTCAACTTGTAGTTTACAATCATGTTGTACACATACCCAATTACAACACAAAATGTCCAACCTTATAAAACTCCATCATAATCAGTATGCAAGTTCATAACTTTTCAGCTCTTCTTAATCACCTGTCTCTGTTTGATCTCCTCTTTCTTTTGCTCCAGGAAAGCAGACGGGATACCTGCGATGTTCTCCTGGGCACTTAGCAACAGCGGCCAGAGGTCCTTCATGAATTCTCGAGCGTTCTTCCCGTTCAAAAACCCTGTCAAATTAATCTGCATCATCTTCCCATCCGGGTTCTGCAACACAAACAGCAGGGAGGAAGAGAGAGAGGAGGAAACCATGCAGTTAATACTGACACAGAACCAGTGTGCTGAGCTCTGAAAGTCTACCTACACCTTTCCTTCCTGAACATCCAGTAAACAGCTGCTTTTCAACAAGAGCCCAGTACCTGCGGGCCTCAAATGTCTCTAAAACCAACTTTCACAGCTGAATTTTATTTTTACCAATTTAATAAAAGGATCAAAACACTTCTAAAATGGATAAACTCACTTTGAGCATGCATTATATGTTTACATATTATCTGAACTGAGATGTACCCTCCCAGTTCACATCCCCTCATCAAGGAGCAATAAGACCCTCCCCACCACTAGGGCTGTCTCTTCCTGTGCAATATCAAACTCCTGAGAGATAGAAACATTACAGTCCACAAACAGAGTGCATCAAAACCCCACAAAGCAAGAACAGTCCAGTTGTCTTCAGTGTGAGTGGCGCAGGCTCTGTGGGCTGGGGGGGCGGAGAAAGGCGCTCCATTGGCTGGCCTCCGCCTCACTACTGCATCACACTCAATCACCTTGAGTTTAATGCTATATCATTTATCTAAATTGCAAGAGACGAACAAGCAATAATGAGTACACAAGGCATGGAAAACTCTTTATTTACAACAAATGAAGAGGAAAATAAACCTATGAGATCCATGTGCTAAAACAAGGGATGCTGAATCGTGCTCCTAAAGATGTACGTTCAGTTGTAAGAATAGGGCTGGACCTAAATTTTGCAATAAAGTAGATCTCCAAGAGCAGGATTGAGCACCCGGTGTCCTAAAATGAGGGTTAAATTAACATTTCTGGTTCAATAACAGTTAAATTCCATCGACAGCATCAGTGGAATAATTTAAGAATTTTCCCATTTTCCATACCAGAAACAAGCAAATATGATGATTTGCTTTCCCTCTTCAGACATATTTATTTTGCATGTATATCAGGGGTGCCCAATCCTGTTCCTGGAGATCTACCTGCAAAGTTCAGTTCCAACCCTGCTCCAACACACCTGTCTGTAATTATCAAGTGCTCCTGAAGATCTTAATTAGCTGGTTTAGTTGAGTTTTATCAGGGTTAAAGCTGAACTTTGCAGGAGGGTAGATCAACAGGAACAGGACTGGGTACCCCTGATGTACAGTTTATGGACCCATTTAAACAGCGTTCAGAAAAAGTGTGATGAAAAAAAAAGAACATGTTAACCCTTTTGTTTTACTTTACATATTACTGTACTGAAGCAATTATCTATCCAATCAATTATTATTATTGTTATTATTATAAGTATTATCTAGAAAAGGTTGATGTTCATATTGTATTTCTAACCACTATTTAAATGACAAACCTGAAGCTGAATATTTTTTTTATTATATGTAAATGTTTAGTACTTTTCAAAAATATTGCTCCAAATCAGCTTTAAAGCTAATTAAAAAAAAGAATGTGTAAACAATTTAGCTAATTATACTTAGATTAATTATTGTGATTCATTTTGAGATTCTATTAGATATAATATAATAATTGGGGGGAGAAATAATGTATTTTTTTTTGCATTTTAATTAAGTTAAAAAAATATATAATTAAATTCATCCTGTGGCCCCCTGTGAATGTTTGCAGAGGCCCCAGCCCCTTAGTTGAGAAATACCACCCCAGTTTAAAAAACCCTAGAAAAATCAGTTTCATGAAAATAACTACAGGTTCATCCACATAGATTAGCAGTCCAATTGAATTGAATTTAGACCATTTTTAGCACAAATAAAATTATGGAATTAAAAGTGCTTTAACCTCACATTTAAGTCTTTAAACCCTTCGCACTGTTATAAGAGCCTTATTGTAGTTGCCTTTTTTTTTTTAAAACAAAAACTAAAGGAAGACTTATTCTCTGAGGTAAATTACATTATTCCACAAATGCTGTAGATCAAACATAACCTGTATTTAACCTGAAACATTCCTTTAAGTTATTGTATGGCTATGTAATTACAAAAACTGAAAGCACCTCTTTATGTAAGAGAATAAGGAAAAACCTGTACGTATCATTAATAGGAGCAAATACCTCTCTGGAATCCAAGCAAAAGCTTCCTGAAAATCAAATCTTTAGAGACTAAAACAGTGACAAATAAACAGGCCTTAGCTAAATAAATGAAAACGCAAAATGTGTCTCTCTTTGTTATTTGTATCACACTGTGCAAACGGACAATCAAACAATTAACCAATTTATTATTTTAAAACTGACATCTGAGCTAGTCAATTAGACAGAGCATAATAATAATTATTGCCTAATAAATTCCCTTGAAAAACATGACCATCTTACACCACCAATGTCGTACTGCATTATCACATGCAATTTTAAGTTTTCTTTGCATTCTTTAATAGTTGTATGTCGTTCTAAAATTGTCATTAAATTAGGCCTTTGTGTTTAAGATGTATTGCTAAACTTTGACTTTGAAAGGCACAAATGATAAAGCTGAAATGACTCTACCACTGGCACAATGTCAATCCCTGCTTATAACTCACCTCAAAAAATAAAGCTCATCATCAAGGGAGAGTTGGATTCAGAGAGACTTTGGGCTCAGGTGAGATCTAATTAGGAGTTGGTGCTATACTTCAGATGCAAGGAATAAGATCCATATTGGTTCAGGCCTTTTAAATCATAAATCACATCAACATTAGAACATTGCTGTTCAGAAGGAACGGTGTCACAAATCATATCTTCAGAGAGAGAGAATATCATTTTTACCCCTTTTTCTGTCTTTTTAAAACCAGACAGACACTTAAAGACTGTGATGTTAGATGCTTTCTGCTACATCTACACATGACAAATGTTTCAAATAACTGTCAGCGGTTATTCACTGAACTTCAAACCTTCTCTCATCCTCCCAAAGAACAAAACACATTTAATATATAATTGCAGCATGTGTGAAAAGAGCGGGAAGAGCAGAGGGGGCGTCTACCTTTTCCTCCAGCTGGTTGAAGACAAATTCGATGACGACGTCATCCTCAAAGCCAAGGATCTCTGTCACGCGCTGGGTGATCCAGGGCTTGATGACTTCCAGGTTGACCTTGGTCATATCCACCTAATAACACATCACAAAACAAAAAGGATTTTCCATATATTATTTTGGGGGTAACTTTAGGATCAACTTTTATTTGGATTAATTCAGTATTACATTAATTATTTGGTTAAAAATGATTCAGTATGACATGGTCCTTCAAGAATCATTTTAAAATTCTGGTGCTCAAAAATATTTTGAAAACAGTTGTGCTGTTTTAATATTTTAGGGGAAATTATTATTTGTTGAATAAGAACAGCATTTATTTGAAATAGAAATCTTAAGTAACATTATAAATGCCTTTACTGTCACTTTTGATCAATTTAATGCCTAATTTCTTTGCATTGCAAAATTATAATAGTTTAGAAAGTTATTATTCAACTAAAATGATTGAACAATTTAAAATCTAATGAGCCCCAATGTACAGCGTGCTTATGGTAAGCTGCTGCTGTGTACACATTTGCACCAAAGAAAACAAGTATTTTCATATTTTCGACCTTTTTCTCCAGACATTCTGCAAACTTCAGCTGCTTCAACAGCTTCTTATGTTTGTTGCTGAAGCGGTTATCCTGCTCCGCACTGGTGCCCTTTAAAAACAACAACAAAAAAACATGAAATCATAATTAAAACATCATGTGACACATTTTTATTTCCTTTTTAGTTGTATATGAGGTTAATACACAATTTGCAGTACGAGGCTAATGAAAAAGATTAATTATTTATACACCAATACATAACGTTACATAGTCTATAAGAACATTAAATATCAATCTATATTTCGGTTTCAGTCTGTATTTCACAAATATAACTAAGATACGTCGACTACAGATTACTTTATAGTGGACTTTATTTGTAATAATACGTGCGATAATGTGAAAATAAATTCGTTAAATCTGTTGTTCCTGATTAATCTGTTGAGTATTTTCAGGTTCTCTCACGCAGCCGCCATTACAGCCACACTCCATTGAACACATCAAATACAGCCTTAAAACAACCAACCAGTCAACCAACTGACGAATAACAAATAGTAACAACGTATTCGACCTTTATGGTGTGGTAATTGTAAAAGAATAGAACACTTACGCGGAAAAACCCCGCGTCCATTTCTGTCGTGTGTCAATATGGCACGATGTCCCAAAATCCACTGCGGCGCGGCAGCTTTTTCGTCACTTCCGGAAGATGGGTGATCATGTGCCTAAAATCTGGGCTGCGTCCGAAAGCTGGAAAATGCGAGAATGCTGCCTCCGCAGGCAGTAAAGATGTTGGAGGGCAACAAGAAGGCACGTCCGGTCCGAATCCAATGATCGTGTCACATCCTGTCTCCTGAGATACCTTCATCTGATAGATTTTTTGAAGGCAGCAAAGATGTTTCCTTCGTTGCATGCCTTTGATATCCCACAATCCTTTAAACAATGTATTGTTAATATTATTATTATTATTATTATTATCTCCCCTGGCACCTTTTTTTCTTTTGTTTTAATATAGTTGTTTTTCTCTTTTTTTCTGTTTTGTATTGTATGCATAATGGCATACTTTTAATACTTGCATTTGTACAAAAATGTATATTTCATGTTGCTTGAATAAAAAAAATCTGTCCCATTGTTCAAATATATTTAATACTAATTAATGTTTCATAATATAACTGATAAATCAGTATAAAATATAAAACATAAATTATTTCATTTCATTTTGTTAGTTTATCCTTCAACAAATGAGAAAATGAAACTGCATTTGAGCAGCCATTTTTAGAATTTGATTTAATGTTTGAAATTTTAAGAATTTGATTTCTCCTTTGAGCAGCCATTTTAATCATTTTATTTATTATGTGATCATGTGAACATTTGATTTATCATTATATTTTGTTAGGAAACCTCCTCCATACATTTTGTCGTAATGTTTTGTAATTTAATGTGAACAATGTTTTTCCTAAATATATAGTTGTTTGTTAGTAAATCTGTTGTTGGTAGTATATAAGTCCTTGAATGGTCTGGCGCCATCCTATCTCTGAGTCAACTAGTGAACTGAGGCAACTGGTTCTGAGGTTCAGTCTAATAAAACAAAGGTGAGTTTAAATCACACCTTAAAAAACATATTTTATTTATCGCTTTTAACCCATGACTGTTTATGTGTTTTATTGTATTATTTATGTTAGTATCTGCTTTTTTTAAAGTTATGTAAAGCACATTGATCTGTGATCTGTGTCGTTTTAATTGTGCTATAGCCTTAAAAATGTATTGACATTGGCATTATCTGGGACAACTAAAGAAGTCAAAATGTAATAAATATAATAAAACAAATATTTTACATGATTCATTTTTAAAACAACATTGAACAAATACATAAACTGTTTGCTGTATTAAAGTCATTTATTTGACATACACTGCAATATTCCACTAGTTCTGAATGTGAGTCATTAGCAACTTTTGAGGTTAAATGATAACTGAAAATTAAGGCAGTTTCAATTGTGAACACAATATGTTTTGTCCAGAAATCACACTTGCTTTTGGAACGGGTGATTCATTCTACATATTGTCTTAGTTAAGACTCATTTTTATTTGTCTGCACTAGGCTATACAGAAGGCGGACTAAGACTTTCAGACAGGCAGAAGCTAAAGAACTCTCCCCTTTCTATTGCAAGGCCACCTTGGGTGTTTTATCCATTTGTTTTGCTCTTCTGAGTAAACAAAAATGTAAAAAATATATCTTCATAGTGAATAAATAATACATCAGCAATGCTGAGTGATTAAGTACTTAATTCACACCACCACACTATACATTGTGAATCCAGAGCCCTTGATAACTGGCTCAGAATAAATAAAGCCAATACAAGCAATAGTGGGCAGAACCCAAAATTCAGGCAACTGTGAATTCATCACAGATAGCAGTTGGAATAAAGGCAGTATCATCTTTTGATTCACACTAAAGCTGGTAGTGAAGCTTTTTCTGCCCATGGTTGTGTTCAAACCAAGACACACGGTACATGGTCTAGAGCACTGTAGAGTGAAAGGTGTCTAATGGTCCTTACTGTATTTGTACAAAAAGACTAAAATGTAACCCCTCGTAAAAAGAATGTCAGGATTGGTTAAGCAGTGAAAGCAGTGTTTTAGTTATAACATCAGATTGTTGAAAGTCTTTAAGGGAAAATTGGGGCCAGAACTTGCTATTTTCATGTAGTTAAAACAAAACAAAAAACCTGTGTGGTGTCTCTAAAATAATTAAATTGGACTGTTTCATCTATAATGTGTGCAATTATTATTATTATTATCATTAGGCTATTATTATTATTCTTATATTCATCAGCATTTTGTCGTTTTCTTGTTTTTCCCCTGTCCTATGATGACTAATAAACTATGTAAGAATAGATCACAGAGTAGAAAGACAGACCCTGCATCCGAAATACTATATAGAAGGGAAAAAACTGTATGTGAGCCAAGTTGTATGTCCGAAAACACTAGGTCAGAAAGTACCCGAATGACCTACTACTTCCAGCGAGATTCTGAAGTGCGCATCCACTGGCAACTGATGCCAGAGGTCACATGACAGTGACAACATGGCGGATATAGTATGTCCGAATTGCATTCATTCTACACACATTCACACTAAATAGAACATACTTTTTTTCGCAAAGCAAGTATCAAATCGAATGTAGTACCTACTATACGGTATGCGATTTCGGACGCAGCAAGAGTCTCCTGAGCAGTGAGAGAATGTGAGTTTTCACTGTTGGTTTACATGTTTTCTTCACAAGCATATGTTTGTAGAGAACTGTCAGTGTCAGCAGTTCTCTAACTGACAGAGAGTCCTGGTCTAAAGAAATTTGAGATAGATAAGTTTAGAAATGTACTGGAAAAATGCTGGTGATTTGTGTTACAGTCCCTGAGAAGACCTGCTAGCTGACAGGTAGTCCTGCATTGGTTCTCTTTTCACGGATGGAGGCCAGCATGTTGCTAACCAGCTCTGAGAGGCCGTACTCAGGCTTCCATCCCCAATCCTGACGGGCGTTAGAGTCATCAAACCGCACAGGCCAGCTGTCCGCTATAGAAGGAACGTAAATTTGAATGAACATTAAGATCATTACATTAATGGATTGTTATCAAGGGTTTTATGGCCTATTCCTTTATTTGTTTTGTACTTTTGAAATTTTAAAATATGTCTTTAATTTCATTGTATTATTTGTACAATAAAACAAAAACATGATTTCAGACTCTTTCAAAAGGTCATTGAATCACACTGTTCTTACCAATAGTCTGCCGGATGGTATCAGGATTGTACGTGACCCTCAGGTGGGGTAGGTGTTTACGGATCTCCTCTGCCACTTCCTCAGGTGTGAAGCTCATGGCTGCGATGTTGTAAGTACGCAGTGAAAGTCGGCTTTCAGGAGCTTGCATGAACTCAATGGTGGCCCTGTGGCAGTCAGAGATATGCATCATGGGAAGCCGAGTGTTGGAACGCAAGTAACATTCATGGTGGCCGGTGCTGAGGGCATCGTGAAAGATCTGGACAGCATAATCTGAGGAAAAGAGGACATATACGATTAAATAGGTAAAGATTAGGTGTGTTGTTTATTGTAAGTAAATGACAATTCAATGAATAAGTGAATAAGTTTGAAATGTGTGTGTCTTTATGTACAACTAAAGATTGTGTTTGTAAGTGAGGCTAGTTACCAGTGGTGCCTCCTCCTGGCTTGGTGTGGGCAGAAACGACTCCTGGGTATCGCAAGCATCGGAAATCCAGGCCATATTTATGGTGGAGATACTGATCCAATCAGAACACAGTTAGGATGTTGGCATTTCATAATTAAATATCATGTAAGTCAGGGGTTCCAAAACTATTTTGTCAGCCGAACCTCTTAGATGTAAAATATTTACTTGAAGTACCCATTGAGATTTTAAGTTAATATTTCAATAATTTAACAAAATTTGCAAGTTCTCTGATGTTGATAATAAAAAATAATAATTAATAATAATAATAATGTTCTTCACTCTGAAACAGAGAATACAGTTATTTAATCAAATTGCAGCCTTTGATTTGATCATGTCATCAAGCTATATTCAGATTTTCATGCAGCCCCATTTATTCATTTATTTAAATTTTACGTTAGATTATTTATTGGGAAACCCTGATGTAAGTGAGAAATTGTTCACATTAAGCTTACAAAGTATATACATACATATACATATTAATTAATTAATTTCTTAATTAATTTCCCCAGACTAACTAGAACATAAAAAAACATAAATCTTTACTTCCCCCATCAGCTCTGCATGGACTTTGGAAACTCCATAAATGGTGCGAGGTCTCTGGATGCAGAGGTCAGGGGCCGGGTCGCGGGGAGACGAAGGGCCAAATGCTCCGATGGTACTGGGTACGAACAGTCGCAAGCAGTTCTCCAGAGCCAGATCTAACACATTATGCAGACCTAAAGAAAGAGGAGTGGGGTGAGCAGAAGAGAAGATATCAGGACAGGGGCAACAGGAGAAGGACAGAATGTGGGACGTCAGGGATAGTGGAAACCTTACGTTGTAAATTAGTCAGTCATAGCACCTAACCCTAACGCTTAAAACATGTGTGACAGAGTTTTCCCACCTGTGATATTGATGGTGCGGGCGAGAGCCATGTTAGCTTCCCCGATAGCACTGAGCAATGCACTATAATGCACCAGCCAGGTGATTCTGTTATTCACAACTAGCTCCCTCAGGTTTTTATAGTCCAGCACGTCAGCGTATACAAATGGACCTGTGAGGTAAAACACACAACAGACGTTGGAGTTTAAATGCGAGCTTTATTAATAAGAATATGAATGAGTCCAAGTGATTGAAATGTAAATAAGGTTCAATTTGTTAACATGATCATGATCTCACAATAAACAATATTTGCAGCATGAATATAGGCTAATGTTAATTCATAAATATAGTATCACTTATAGTTAAAGCTGCAGTCCGTAGTTTTTCCTCTTTGTCGCCATCTCTGTTCGAAATCTGCAATTGCAGTTATTTGTGGAATTATCAACTTTACGTGGGTTGTGCCTCGGCACGGCACAGCGCGGATGAATCCAATGTTTTGAGGAGAATGTGCAGCTGTCAGTCACTGCGCCGGTGTGGATACTGTCATTCGTAATCACAGATTCTACTTTTTGAAAGTATGACCAACATAAGAATTTTCACCGGAAAATGTAATCTGAACAAGTAAGTAACATCCACTTTTGTTCTGACCAACTAAGGGGAAAAAAAGCTAAATTAAATCTAACGATCGCTTATATCATGTCAAACTTTTCAAATTATACTTTATAACATCAGCTTTGCGTGACTAATGCCTTTTTTCCGATATTTATCCTTGTTTTCGCATGGCCCGGTTGCAGTCTCTTTTTTTCTGTAGCCATTCCGAAGTCCGAAGTCTTTTGCATTTTACAACGGATGAATCTCCAGTTGTCACTGGTGATTGTCGTTTGAACCTTTCTGGATCTACCATCAAACTGATAAGTTTAATCATATCAAGTGCTGTGAGAAAAGGCTATAAATCTCCACCTCCAACATCCTCACACGCAATATAGCCTACTAGCCGGGACACCTTCTTTATGTGTACAGATGTGACGTAATGATGCAAAGACATGCTTGTACAGATAGTTTTGAACACTGGCTGGTTATGTACTTGTTCAAAAATTTATTTTGGATCATTTTTTACCGAAAAAAGTTACAGACTGCAGCTTTAACGTCTGAAAACCCAAACGTTTGAACGGTAGAGTATGTACAAATTGATACTATAAGATTAATAAATGCTTTAAGATTTATTTTATTGTTATTTCCCCTTAGCTATTCTATTAATTAATGATAAAATATAGAGCCTTATCCGGTGTTACTGAAATTTATTTGGAGTGTTGAAATAAAAGAGCCACATGATAAATAAATGTATAGCTACTGTAAACTTTAACAGCCAGTTCAAGGCACCACACTGTCCATGTGGCTCTATATATATGTTGCACCTGATGCAACCGCCTTGCCCATATCAGAGCCGTATTGAGAGTCAGTCAACATACCCATGTTATAAACTTCAGCGGGAGGCCTCCTAATATCCGACAGGATGACATTTTCATTTCCATACTGCTGCCTGATGTAAAAGGGGTTAAATATGATTATGAAACAAAATAGACAAAATAAAAGTGCAACGTTCATTCAGCGTTTGCAGAATTTCACATTTTCACAGTAAATATCAACGCAAAGCCAGGCAAATATCCAATCCATGCAAAGTTCTAAAAATTGTGTGTGCTGGAGTCTGATTTCAAATTTCTCCCACGCTACACATCTTTCAGCTGTTCACTAACCTCAGCATTTGAGCTAGTCCAACTCCAAGCTGTCCTAGGCCACCTTTTAACAGGAGAAAAACACATTCAACAATTAAAGGAATTTAAACACACACTACAGCAACAAAAATGTAACAACCAGAAATGTCACCACTCATGTCACAACTGAGCAGCAAGTAAGCTGAATAAATTCCCTAAATCTAAATATTAACTAAAAATGTCACTTTTATGTGTGCATTATTTTGGAGGTCAGAGGTGAATGCACAATAAAAGAAAACATGATACGCACACATCATGTGGGATCAACTCTATACAACAACAAAATATATGTATATATATATATATATATATATATTACAGTTATTACTTAGACTGATGCCAAAGACACATAGGCAAAGTAGCTACTAGCATTATTAGGAATTTGGTAAGCGCTTAGAACCCATATGATGCTATTTGTAGTGTGCCTGCAAATTTAGTGCACGGGCAAAAGTACTCAAAAGATCAAAAAGCTCACAAATGGCAGTACAGTTTCATAAACAGACCTAATTAATTTAAAATAGGCTCCGTTATTGTTATTGTCCAGACATTTTTCAGCTCCACTTCAACTGACAGCCCATTTGCACACTCTTTACACGCTATTGCACAAGCATAAAACAGTCGCGCGCTCCATTGTGCGCACGCGGAGCGCTTTAACACTGTTTATTCCCAACCTATTGTCATGGCGATCAATAGGATCGCCTCTTACGTGGCATGGAAAACAAACATAGAAGACATGATGGAACGGATGACTTTTTCCACCAAAACATTACAGTTTATCACGCGTTATTTAAGCAGCTGGGAAACAGATTGGCACCTGTGATGAGGACTCGAGGACTGTCCGTAGGAGGCTCGGAGGACTCGTTGTTCGGCCATCGGTTGATTTGACGCGGCGACAAACTCATGCCGCGAACTGACCAACCTTTACACAGCGAGCGGACACACACTCGGACACCTGACAGCATGTCGTCTATCTGTCAGTTAATAAACATTTCAGTCATCAAACCGAATGGTTCAGAAAGAATACAGTAACTATTTACATGTGTTATTTCTTAGTTTTAGCTAAAACTGAATGTCAAGTCTTTAAAATGGAGTTGACTGATAAAGTTACAAGATTAATGTTAAAAGCGCAACATCTCACCTTGAGTTTATCAAAACTTGAAATCCGTGATGATGTGAAACACGTGTCTTGCACCAAAATCACAACATTGCTGTGGTGTATCCGGAGGTGGAAAATTAAGTAAGTAAATAGTGCTGATAAGAGGGATTTTCATGGTATTTAACCGTTAGAATTAAGAGATTACTATCCGATTGGTTGCCGGAGGAGCGCATCGAATGACCATTGGATAAAAAAGCGGCCGGAGCAGAGAATGCTGGGAAATGTAGTTGTATCGTTATGCTAGCACATGCGGTCGCGTGATAATGACTGTGGTGTCCATTAGCGCTACAAGAGGGCAAACTTGCTGACGGGCTGCCCACTCCGGAATTATATTGTGTGGGTGAGTTTAGCTGAGCTGGGGCTTTACCCTGAAGATTTTATTGGCCAGTGAGATGTTATTGTTTGTGTATGTGCGCGCATGCTCAGATTCCCCTTTATAATTTTATAATCAAATAATGTGTAGGCCTATTTACAATATAATTTAATGTCAAACATGTAAAATAATAATATAATATAATCATTTCTGAATAGAAAAAATATGTCAGTTATACATTCTATAAAAATTCAAATAAATTCTAAAATCAAATAAAAAGTAAATGTAAACAATACAAACACGCTAGAAAACATTTTAAATAATATTTATTAAAAAATGTCTCTAGACAAGTTATATTTGAAAATATCTGAATGCTGAATGTGGCAATTAACCAATCAGAATCAAGTATTCCAGAGAGCTGTGCAATAATTAATTAGGCTATAAACCTTGCTCCAATGGCAAATGCTGAAACTAGAACATGTATAAAATCTCCTTCTGGTAGGTATTCAAACTTCTCACATTCACCTGATTCAACATTCAGCTGTCTGTAACAGTGTAAAACTTTTTTACAATAAAACAATCACTGATATTGTCTCATATAATCACACTAAATCCCAACAAACTACTCAAACACACTCCAATAAACACATAATTTACATTAGCATTTTGCTTTAAAGTAAGGCAGAGGACCGCCAATATGTCTGATCTTCAAATGCAAGCATGTCTGATTACGATTCAATGACAGAACATCAGATTTTGTAAACTACATTATATCTGATATATCTGATTGGCAGTGATACTCATTTTATTGGACTAATTCTTGCCAAGACATGCATAATAGTAACAGTCTCTACAATGTCCTTTCAACCATGAGGTCACAAAATAGTCAGCTCATCCATGAGGTTCTCAAATGGGGTCAAGGTGTCACAGTGTGTACTAGGCGTATTATTGGTCCGGTCAGGTCCCGCTCTCTCACGGTGTTCTTTCACAATGCTCCACACCTCCTCTCGAGCTTCCTCCATGTTCTGAGCATACTCAGTCCACCTGAGGAACAGGCCTACCAACAAACCCATAGAGATAATGAGGACCTACACACTAATAATACCCAAAAAACTCCAATAACATTATCACACCACAGCTGTAACTTTGTATTTATGTGTGTATTTACTGAATAATCTGGACCTAACCTGTCCATAGTTGTAAGGACTGAGGATGCACTGAAGGCCAAATGGCTAAATCAGTGGGTTCATACAGTGGGTTGAGGTACTGCTCTTCAATATCAGGACTCAGTAGGGATTGAAACAAACAGTGTGTGTTCTCCTTCACTCCTGCAGCACATCTATCCCAGGCAAACATTTTAAATAAACCAATAATACAGTATACATACATTACTGCTCAAAAAAATAATGTCAGTAATAAAAAAATAAAAATTTTATTCTAATTGATCAGAAGTCACAATAAAGGTATAGTGCATAATTGAACGGTATAGTGCATAATTGAACGGTATAGTGCATAATAATGATGAGTGTCATATAGGATAATTTGTGCCCACCTCTCCTGCTCGTTGTTACATAGAAAGGTTCCATAGTTAGAAGCATAAACCTCTTGTGCCAATCGGAGCAGCAGGGCCTCACTAAACTCCAGTGCCAGAGGAAACTGCCGCCACACCTGCCACACACAGTCAAGCAGCAGCAGGAAGGATGGGCACTCTTGCTTCAGACGGGCATGCGAGTACGCCGAATGACCACAGCGCTGCTGGAAGGGGTGTCCAGCCTGAGAAACAACAAACATACAATTCATCAACTTTCTGACAATCATATCTGAGACTATATTGGGTGTAGTTTATTGGAAAAGTGTTGGCATAATGCATCTGTAAACATTCACAAATTTCACAGATACCTGAGCACAAATGATGTCACACAAACAAACATTCACCTGTATCCAGTCCCTCTCCAGCAGGCCGAGGAAGCCAGTGAGAGTTCTAGAGGCCGGGTCTAGGATAAGTTGAGCCAATGAGCTCACCAGCAGAGTGCTGTCTGTCCCTTCAGAGCCATGCACAAGCACAGAGTGACCATCCCTGCAAAAAACAGAGCACAGACCAGAGCGATACATCTCAAAGCCATGTGTGTGCCAGGAGTGACCACACAAAAATAGACCATATGCCAGAACAATACAACCCAGAGCCATGCACAGGATTTAACAAACAACCGAGAGAGAGAGAAAAAAAAAATATATATATATACTGTATACACACAGTGCTGGGTAGTAACTGATCACATGTAATCTGGATTACGTAACTTTACTTTACATTATTGTTTATTTTTACAGGGACAATGCACAATTAAGAGTAATTGCACCAGAGTTACCAAACAGCTAATACCAGATTACAAAAATTAAGTACTTGTAATTAGAAGTTTTTTTTTTTTACAAATTCGTAATCAGACTACAGTTACTTTTTTATTGATTACATATTATTGGCAGTAAATCATTCATAGTTTATTGATTCTCACTAATTCTTCTTTTTCATGTTTTAAATTTTCCTCTCTAAAAAAAGCATATCACTTATATTCATTCAGAAAGTCTTCTAGGTTTGCGAAATTGTATACACAGAACAGATAATAACATGGAAAACTGGGAGGCCACAAAGCATTTATTCTCTGGATTTACAGAAATCATTTCACTTTTAAGAAGTGTTTTCTCAACATTGCATATCTAATCAACTCCTGACAAACACATTCATTATTATTCGAATTATCACTCAACAAGTCATTTAACATGTATTTCTATGTCCTTGGAAGGCTTTTATTACTTTAAAATGATTTATTTTAATAAAAAAAAATTATGATTTATTTAATTAAACTCATTAAATTAAACTTTATTTCATTAAACTCACAAACCCCCTGCAGTTCCATCATGAACCCTGACGCAATCTAATGTTTAATGCATTTCATGTTGTTGATATATATATATATATATATATATATATATATTCTTTCTCTTTGTATTCTTATATCAATATGGTACAATATTACTAATAAAATGTTATAAAAAGTAGTTGGATTATATTACCTGAAATGTGTATTGTAATGGATGTAAGCAGCAAATCAGCATATTAAAATGATTTCTGAAATTCAGCTTTCCCATTACAAGAATAAATTAAGAAACCAATTAATAAATATGCTTGTTAAAACATACAATTCCTAATATATATTTATCTGTAAGTTACTCAAAGGCAGTGGATAAAATAATAATAGAGAGAATGTAAAAAGCAAACCACAATAATAGTTAAAGGTACACTACAGAGAATAAAATGTTTCCATAAGAAATTAATTATTGAGCCAGTACATAGACAAATAGTGTTAAACCGAGTCGGAGTCACTACAGAAAACCTACAATAATTTAATAAAACTGCAATTTTACGTTTTAACCACAGATGGTGACAGAGAGCCCAGAATTATATAGTATCCCTTCAAAAGACCAAAGTAGTAGATCTTCCCACCTCTCCACACACTCCACCACCAGTCCTGCAGTGGACAGCGCACTGTGAACATGAGAAAGCCATTTGGAGTTCTCCAGTTTACTGAGCCAGCGGTCCACACTGTGAGACGGGTCACTACACGCTTCCACCAGCTTAATAAGACTCTCCTGAAGAACCTTACCCCTGTAAACACACACAATGACATGCAAAATCAAAGCCAAAGGCAGATCTGTTTCAAAGTCAAATGTGTTACATAATTTCAGACAATTAAAAATGACTTGTTGTAATAGTCCCTCTCACCTTTCATGGTGTCTATGGATTCTTTTCCAGTGGCTGTAACAGGATTTAGACTCAAAACCTCCTCCTGTCATCCGGGCCTGCTGGGCTTGCTGGGTAGAACGCAGATCGATGATGTAACCCAACTCTGATCCATCAATCACAGCCTGGAGAAGGAGCTCATCCTCCTTACATCTCTTTCTATTGGCTCCTGTCAAGGGCTGGCTACTTCGCATGATCACCTAGGCAATGGATGCAAATAACTTTTACTTATTAGCCTACAAAATTTTAAATTGAGCTGTATGATGCATTTTTCGCTTTGATGAAAAATGATTTAATGCTGGAAACAATGTTACACCTTTGTTCAGTTTTATGGTTGTACTGTTCTTTCACACCAATACACTGGTGTTAAATACACTTACATTTGAGACATGGCCACAGCCAGCTATGAGGTCACAGAGGTCCGGACCTCTGTTAAAATGTGAAGTTCTCTGAATGACTAATTAGGTGTTTACAACTCATCCTGTGAGTGACTGCATGTATAATTCAGTTTAGTTAGATTTTTACAGTTTGCTAGATTGTTTAGTTCCCATGGTGAGAAAATTATGGAGAGCGACATGAATTTTTCACCAATCATTATTAAATATTCGGGTCTTTAATGGCCCACATCTATATCTAACATGGATGGATCTCTACCTGTCACGATAATATAAAACTCTCCTGACATGCAATTACAGAAGAATAAATTAAATCCTATTTTGTAACCTTTTGGAGCTTGGAAGGGTTCAGTTTGAGCAGATGTTTTATACCATCATCACTGTCCTCGTCAGAGCTCATTTCCCAGTACATTCTGCATCTGGCTCATATTCGCGATCTCAAGCATATTCTCAAAACTATCATTTTCAACATCTTCAAAATCAATATTTTGATCGCTGACAGTTTCTTCACCAGATCCATCACCAAGTGACAGTGACACTAATATTTGATTGCGTTCAGTACTTGCTCTGTAGTAAATCGCTGAGCCATTTCAAGTTTTGCTGATGATACTTTCTATTCTTTTGTTTTCTGCCTGCGGTAACTATGATTGAAACGTCACTTCATCATTTTGTATCATTTGTCAGACATTGCCACTTTGTGGAATACAGGTTAATGGCACTTATTCAGTCATCAAAGATTAAATTATTGTTGTGCAGAAAAAATTTACTTATACTGTTACACACATTGGGTCGTTAGCGACCCTTTACAATTTTTACATAAAATGAATGGGAAAACAGGCATTCTTTTATAATGATATGTATTTTTTCTTCTTGTTATGTTGTTTATAATGAATTGATTGTGGAATTCTAAGAAGGTTGATGTCTAATTTAAAAAAAAAATGAATGAGGAGGAGGGTAGTGAATGATGTCTCGGGTCACTAAAGACCCGAGGTATGCGTTTAAGTGTTAATGTGGGGAAGTTAATAAAGTGGGAAGTTGCAAGTTAGGGTTAGTCATATCTTTATTTTATTTCCAAAATGCAAGATCTCAGCTTATTTCGGGGTAATTTTTTTGGCGGGGAGAGGGCTCGGCAGGGATTGTTGTTTTTGCAGCAATATCTGGCAACACTGAATCGCCACCACTTAAACCGACAGCAATCAAAAAAGGCACATGTTAACCACATTTGTGAAGTTATCTGTAAGTAACGGTATTAATGCTATCAAAAAGTAGCATGATAATAACACTAGTACACCGATCTGTAGAACAAGTAGGTTAGGTTACAGAATAAAAATATGCCAAATATGCAAACACTCGAGGAAAAAAATAATAAAATGACCTAGCCTATAGTAAAGTATTAACAAATTGTGATGCAATAAATAAGGTCTAATTTAACAAACAGACAGAACAGAGAGAGTGTACCCAAAGTGTAGAATGGCAAAAAGGTTTTGACAAAATACCCTAGAACTCACTCATTTTTCGAACCCTGGTTATGGCCATGATTTGAAACATCCTACACTCACCATTCCGTTCCTATGGTGACAGTAGGAGAGCACAGGAAATCTGCCGCCCTGTCTGAACCGGGCTGACTGGACCAGCTTCTCATCATCCACCTCGCGAGGCACAATGACCGCATGTGGATACGATGGGCATACAGAGTAATCTGAGTTTACTGTACTGACTCTCCACCTGTCCCACTGTTCACACACACATGCACATATTTTGAACACACACAAGCATGTACATGTATACAGTTAAATATATATGCATACATGCTTTATATATTTAAACATATTAGTTATAAATAGTTATAAATATATTCTTATAAATAAGCCATTTTTTATATAAGCTAGATACAGCATATAAAACTGAGTGACAAGTAAAAAACACAGTAATTATGATAAAAATATAATGCCATGCCAAAAGGAGGCGAGAGATAAACATCTACAGCTATGGAAAGAAATGAAGGCCCTTGAAACAGCTGTGAGACGACAATGGGTGATAATGAAAGCTATGGACACAAACTAAAAAACATGCATATGGGTTAAAAACTATTAGCTAAAGAGAAAGCGTACACACTGTTTCCTGTGAATTTAAGTGTCCACATGTCTCACAACTGCTTTTAGTTTCCTGTGGCAAACAAAGTGCATCCTGTTTGACTTCCTTTCAGGAAACTAAGCAATGGCTTGCATTAAATAATGATTTTGAGCATAATTTGTCTGTGTTTGTCTATTTTCTTGTGTGTTTCTCAAAGTGAGAGAATTACAGAATGACATTAACTGGTCTGAAGGAAAGGGAAGTGAAAATGAAAGAAAAATACAGCTCACCAGTCTTTCTGTTTGTTTGTAATATTTCTCTGTTGAGGACAGGCCCCATGGGCCATGCAGAGTAAGGTGTGATGGTCTATAGAAAAAGGGATACATCTCTGTCACACTTTCCAGAGCCGAGAGAGCCTACAGAGACATGAGACAATATCAGAGTAAACTCTCATTAAAGATGAAGCAGTGCTGGTCTCAACATTAATTTTACTGCCAGTGTCTAGAGTGAAGATTGGCTTTTTCCTTCAGAATATATGCTTGATGTCATCTTAAAAGCAATGAATGACAACTTGCAATGACCCATAGTATTTAGGATTTTCCAGGATGCTTTACTGACGAGAGGAAAAGATATTAAAGATTTTCTCAATATATTCATTGTTAATTTAGCGATATCTGCCAATATTGGATATTTAATTGTGCATGGTAATTTCCCCAATTTGTACATTTGGATAAAACCTTTGCCATCATCTAATACTAATTCAAAGTGAATCATTAAAAACACTAATAATATTGTAACACTGCTAAATGTACGCTTTAGCAAATCTCAGAATGAATCTTCATTTTTCATACTGCACATTATGTTATGACACCTAAATTTAGTTTTTAGTAACATTTAGACAAAATAGTAACATTTTTATATTGGGCAACACTTATCAGCCATAACAATTTAATAGGCTATAGGTACAACCCTAATTTTATTGTATTAGTGTATTATTGCTATTCGTAAAGTTGAATTACAAGTCAGACACCTCTCTTCAACAAACTTGCTTGATTTGAGGTTTAATTTATGTCCGTAGCACAAATGGTTGGGGACAAGTTGCGCATTTAATACTTGGGGAGGGTTAGGGGGTTTGTTCGAATGTACAATCATAAGTTTGGGGTCAGTACGAATTTCTTTTTATCAAATAAATGCAGCGTTGGTAAACATAACTTTTGAACAGTAGAGTATTAATATGAGCAATATTTATAATCCCTGTCGCAAGCGCGAGTACTGAGAACAATATTAGTACCTCTATAGAACTGGCTATGTTCAGACATTCCTCCATTCCAGGAATTTCCAACTGAAGAACAAGCAGGTCCTTACATTTAATGGTGATAGTACCAGAGGATCCCACGGCCCTGTATTAGACACGTACAAACACCCCCACACACATTTTTAAGAACATATTCACATTCTCAAATTCCACACAATCATTCCCAGTGGGGCCTCAGAAGAGACAGAAGCAGGAAGCAAAAATAAGCCATGTGCGTAAGGCTAGCAGAGAGACTCTGAGATAAATAGAGAGGTATGACTGAGCTCTAAATATAACTTTAATAGAATGTAAGCTAGTTCCTCTCCGTATTTGGACATTAGATTACAAACATAAATATATACTGCACAAATAGCTGCTTTGCATGTATTCAAAACACAAAAAGCATGTCAGAGTGATATGATCTTTTGCGAAATGCTCATTGCGAAGCACAAAAGATCTTGCAAAATATGCTTATTCTGTTCTCCTCCCTGCCATAAGCTAAGAACACATTGCCAGCGCAGCTCATTTTAGAAGTTGCCTTCTTATGCTGAAACGAGATGCTGCCCACTGCCACTGCTCTCCTCATTTTTAACATCACTGTATTAAATTAACAGCAGATCCCAGATCAGAATAAACGGCAGCGTCAATGAGCAATGACAGTCCACAAATCAAACATTGGGCCTGCTTTAGAAGTGTACCTGGGGTATCCGAAAAGATTCTCGACACTGACACGCAGGAAAAGTGATGGATTATATTAGAGAAAGAGAGAATTAAGAGTTTAATATTACAGAAGCAGGTCACTTCAGGGATCAAACACACACACAATTTTCTAACCTTATCTGTAATCATGACCCAAATGCGATTCAAAGAGTATATTTGCACGTAATAATGAGAAATATGAATTATGCATTTACAAAGGACAGACATATTATTAATTTAGGCTACATAGGCCTACATGAAAAAAAAAAATCCTGGTGAAATAAAAGTGCTTAATATGGTAACATTAAACAACAAATAAAGTCATAATATTACTTAACATAACTGAATCAAGTTAAATATATTTGGTTACACCAATAAAACGAAACTGAAATACCAGCAACCCAATTTAGGCTGGTTTATGATGGGGTCCCCCCCCCCCCCCCCCCCCCCCCCCCCCCCCCCCCCAGCAGGGAATAATCTCCAGCTGATGAACAGCTGTCTACCTTTTCTCGGTGGCATCGATGTTTCTGAGGAGAATGAGAAGTTGCCAGGAATCTTCATCCTTTCTGTCTGAGAACAGAAGGTGGTGGCTGGTAACGCACAGGGTTCCTCTGAGCGCGGGATGGAAAGGTCTTCTCAGGGTAACATCTTCAACATTAGCCGTCTTAATGTGCTCCGACAACTCCATTTCACAATGACAACAACCACCATCTGGTAGCAGCTTCTCGACTTTAGAGAGCCGGAGGGCGAGCCACTACTCCGGGTCTCAGTTTTCCGCAAATGTTTAAAGGCAATCCTTTACAAAACTGTGTCCCATCTCTTGATGTTAATGTATGCTGTTATAAAACTTACCGGCATCTGGCAAATATAAAATGGCACTAATCGACAGTGCGCGAGCGGCGGGAGGGAGGTGTGTATGCTCGATCGATTCATAAGAGTTTTGTTTGCTTCTCTGCTTTCGTTTCCGTTCTTGAAGTCCCAGCCCTCTTCTCTTTTTGTGATGTTTCTGTTTATTGTTGTGGCTGTTTTTTTTCCACGTAATCACTCTTCCTGGCATAATTGTGAAGTAATTTGTTACAGTTTTTAGTGATCTTTAAGTTTCAAATGATCCTTGAGAGGGTGTCTCTGGACCATGCTGATGGTGATGATGATGATGATGGTAGGAGCAGGAAAAATTGACACGGGGGAGGGCATAAGCTACAGCCAATTAATTAAGAAAGACATGAATAAAGCAAAAAAAAAAAAAAAAAAAAGTTTGCAAAAATAAGTGACAAAAATGCTGTATTTCAGGTCAACATTAGTCACTGTGCATCTTGACTGGAAATGACACTTAATTTAGCATTTTTGTCACTTATTTTTGCAAACATTTTTGTTGGACTAATTATAGCATAGGCTAGTCAGTGTAAGTTAAGTATTTTTTAAAATGGGGTATGGTTTAAAGAAACTTTTTTGAATTGTTTTTGCTGTTTTCACTGTGAAGCTGCTTTGAAACAATCTGTATTGTAAAAAGCCCTATAAATAAAGGTGACTTCACTTGACATCTAAAATAACCTAATTCAGATAAAACGTGGGATCTTTTTTTTTTTTTTCAGGATTAAAAGTCATTTAAACATTTGTTTTACATGTATTGATGTAAGTCTTGCGAGGGACATCCTCTCTAATATATAGGCCTACAGGTAGCCTAGCATATAAAGATCAATTTTACTTTCTGTGGTTTCTTTTTTTTTTTTACTTTTTTTTTTATCTTTCAATATAATTAAATAAAGGGTGATTTTTCTAAATATTTTTGTCTTTTTTACACAATTGTTCTCTGAACTTTTATGAGGACTCCCTTGTAACCCTTTGCGGCTCTCTGGGGTCCCGGCCGGGGGGCCACTAACAGGCCTGCTGTTCGTTTTAGAATAATAGCCTACATTACATCTGACGGATTCTGATGCTAGAATGTAATTCTTAGCTAAACAGATTCTCGCTGCAATTCCTCAACATTATCAGAAGATGGAGACATTCTGTTATAAAACAGTTACAAAGAAAAAGACTCAAGTTTGTTGCAGGCGCGATGACTGGTTGATAGATAAAAAGTGTGAGCGAGCTTTGGGCCACAAGATAGGCTAGATCAGTTAAATATTTAGCCTACTGTCATTTCTTAGTTGCCTTTGTGAAACCATATTGTTTGATGAAAACTGTCTGTCCTGGAACCTAACACTTTTTTTCACTTTAGCCTATGTGATTTATTTGTGAGGTGTGTGAGAAGCTGTTTACTATAGGTTTTAAAGGAGCAGTGACCCTGTGCCACTTCAATAGTTTCACATGGGAACACGAAATGTTGCGCCCGGCCGCAACATAGCCTTCAAGTTCAGTTCAGACTGTCTAAAGTTCTCCGATTAAACACTGATCATGACATTAGGCTGCAGAACATGGGCGGTCACTTTTCTGTCTATATAAACATGAGCTCAGCACACCTCTTGAGATTAATCACTAGTGCACATGATCAGGCACAGTACACATGTCTGAACAGCCACAAGTCACAGTCTCGCCCAGCTGGAGTGAAAGCAGCTCAGTGATGGAGTTCAGAGAGCTGGGAGCAGACGAGAGTTCTGAGGGAGATATGGTGGATCTGGATAGTGTGAAAGCCCTGACAGAGAAACTCAAACTCCAAACGCGCAGACCGTCGTATTTAGAATGGCAGGAGCGACTGCAGGCTCACCCGTGGATTGATGCTACACAGAGTTCAAATGTCAGCAGCCCAGGATCTGTGGAGGAGGACACCCAGCCATCCGACATCTGGAAAGATGGGATGCCTTTTAAGAATATATGCGGCTTTGATACTATAGACGACGCGTTACAGTGGCTCAGAAACGAACTGGTATTGTTTTTGTATTTCATAAGCTTTATTTTATTTGTTTTACTTTTGACTAAGTTAGATATGGTCATTGTCTTTAGGCTATAAATGATCTATCTATCTATCTATCTATCTATCTATCTATCTATCTATCTATCTATCTATCTATCTATCTATCTATCTATCTATCTATCTATCTATCTATCTATCTATCTATATATATATATATATATATATATATATATATATATATACACACCAACAGTGGTTTTGGGATTTTTTAAATTTCTACATGTCTTTAGGTCATTTTAGGTACTCAAAACATTTTTCAAGTTCTTCTTAAACATTCAAGAAACAATACCATTCGAATTCAGCAAGTAGGCCTACATATAACTTGCAGTAGTTTACAATGTTGTAGAATATTTCAATTATGATCTTTCTATTCTATCCTGAAGATGCATCACGTTGTCCACAAAAATATTAAGGCACATGTAACGCTGCAGTGGCAGCTGAAAATTCAGATTTAATATCAGGAGGAAAAATACATTTTCAAAATATATTCAAATAGAAAACAGTTATTTTAAGTTGAAATAATATTATTTCAGAATATTCCTGTTTTTTTTTTTACTATATTTTTTATCAAATAAATGCAGACTTATTGAGCATCTTAAAAAAACAAAACAATCATATCGACCCAAAACATTTGAACAGTAGTGTATGAAAATGCCAAATTACTTATGTTAAATAAGTATATATAATATATATAATACAGATTATAAAAGTTAAGCAAGCAATTTTATTTGGCCAATAAGCCAGACTGCTGTGAAGTGAGATACATGTCAACTCATATTGAAATCTTCAGCATATATACTGTAACACAGGTGACATGTCTCTTGTCTCTTGGCATATTACAATTAAATGCCACACATGTGCAGAAACTTGAATGTGACTGCTGTTCTGAATAATTTAATCTTATATACTGCTGGTTAGCAAAGAATCTGGTTTTAGCTGTAGTCCACCGGCGATGTATAAGCTATAAAATCTCTCTCTCTCTCTCTCTCTCTCTCTCTCTCTCTCTCTCTCTCTCTCTCTCTCTCTCTCTCTCTCTCTCTCTCTCTCTCTCTCTCTCTCTCTCTCTCTCTCTCTCTCTCACACACATTTTTTTTTTCTCAGAGGGAGATGCAGATGCAGGATAACCGTCTTGCACGGCAGTTGATTCGTTTACGGGTGGAGATCCACAGGCTGAAGGTGGAACAGGTGTGTCACCGTCACAAAGAGATGTTGGATGACGCCACGTATGAGCTGGAGGAGTGCGAGGAGGACTCAGACCTGCTGTGTGACATCCCCATGAAAGCCGCCTTCACTCTTTCCACAACTCTCAAACATATTGGTCTCACCAAAATGAACCTCAACTCCAGACGATTCTCACTCTGTTGAGAGGCTGGGCGATGAGAGACTCCCCTCAAGAAAACTCAATGCAGAACTTTCAATGTATCACTGACACTGGAAGCCAAAGTTTAATTTCATTAAATTTGGACTATAATAATAATAATAACGTCCTTTTTCTTCAAATCACTTAGCTTCATTGAACTTTTTTAAACAAGACTACTGGTGGTCATATCTGGAAATTAAACCATATCTTTAAACTATTAAACCACTTGTGTGTTGTGGGGACTCACCACGCGTCTGAGAAAGTCCTCAGAGTTGGGAAAGAGTTTATAGTTACATTTGAATATATCTGAACTGATCTAAGAATCAGGAGGAACCTGCTTCTGTGTCAAAAGGCGTGTGATTGGCACACACTCCCATCAGTGTTCCTGACTGCTCAGGGGACAGAACACTCTCCCGTCGGCTTGGCTGTGATCCCGAGCTACAGCCTCTCAGGAAGTGTGAGTTTGTGTTCAGGCATTTTGTCACCTTGTCTATTAAAACCTAAAAATAACACACACTCTCTGCAGCAAGTGAAGCTGTTCAACCCAGTTTTGGTGGTTGGTCTAACATACGTTTTTGCTGGATGTTCGAGAATGTTGTGCTTGGGAAACTTTCATTTACAAAGTAAGGTTACTAGATTTAAATGAGTTTAGTGTTCTTTGTACTTCCACAGAACCCATTAAAGTTATAGCAAAAAATATAGCACTACTTTTGTGCATATACTGTAAGTGCTAAAAGCTTCATGATAAAATCAAAACAAATCAAAGAGGACCTTTATATTTTTTACAAATTTCATCTTGGGACTGAATGTGCGTTAACAATTTAAAAAAAATATTATATATGAAATTAATACTTCTATTCAGAAGCATTAAATTGATCAAAAGTTAAAGAAAGGGCTTTTACATTGTAATAATATTTCAGTTTTATATATTTACTATATTTTCTGTATTTTTGATCAAAGAAATGCAGCCTTCAAAATTCTGGGTTGTTTCAACCCATGTTTGGGTCAAATATGGACAAACCCAACCATTGGGTTTAAAATTTTAATTAAATTTTACCCAACCATTTGTGACCCAACCATTTTTTTGTGTTGGTGAGAATAAGAGACTTAATTCGAAAACATTAAAAAAATCTTACAGACTCCAAACGTTTGAACAGTAATGTATGTTTTTTTTGATTAATCAAATGTACTGTAATTGATGTACAAACTAAAAAATGCTTTAAAAGTTGCCTGAAATTAATAAAGATGCCTTATAATTACTTTGAAGAGATATTGTGATATCATCCATCCATCCTTATTGAGAAAAACATCCTTCACTGTAACTCATTCACTATAATGAAAATTTATAAATCTTTTGAATATTATTGATGCTTTAAATTTGTAAAATAAATGTATATTTGTAAATACATGCATTTCAAATCTTCAAAATGGATTCACAATACTGTGTTGATTTATCAATTTGTGTAATTATCCAAACAGTTCTTTGCAGTTCTTATCTTGCTTTGCCTCTTCCGTCTCGCACATCCTGACAAGAATAAACTCACAGAGTTTTTATGCAGTGTTGTCACATGAATGAAAATAGATGGTATTTCTCAGACAAGGCTGAATTTACATTTATATAACAATGGACCAATTGCTTTATCGATTGTAACTGCAGAGACAGGACTGGCTGTCAGAAGGAGCCATGTGACTGCCAAGAAATGATCTCATGCTAGATAAATGCATGGAGAGAGAGAGAGAGAGAGCTTTTTCCCTAAAGCTGTTCTCAACACTGATAATACAAGTTTTTATAGTTTATATCTCATAAGGCATTAGGCATTAGTACATTCATTGAACATCTCACATGAGGATTACTCCTTTGAACAGAAACATGAACTATTTTTGTCACCTGAGAAGACACAAAAAGTGGTTAGTTGTGTTCCACATACAGATTCCCTCGAGGCCTAGAATAGAAACAAACACTATACCATAAAAGTGCCAGTATGCGTTTAAATGAAACCATCATGATAACCTACCTAAACGCACTTTTATTTGACGTGAATTCAAAATGTTGGATTGTTTTGTTACATATAGATCTGCATATAGAATGAATAATTTCCTGCAAAAAAAATGGTTGATATTCATAAAGCATGGCCTGCAAAATCGTGCTACAACAAGTTTTTCAAAAGTTTTAAGGCCAAGGACTGCCAAATATGATGCTCCCCTTGTGAGGGACCCCTTTTCTAACAAAGCCAAAAATAAACGATTGAAATATTATCTGAAAAAAATTATTTACTTTATGTTTTTAAGTATCTACATGCAATATGTTTTCAACCCAGTATTAGAATATAAATGAAAAATATTAAAAACATATTTGCAAAGCAATATGTATAATAATTTATATAACTTAAAATTTGTAACAATTATTATAATAATGATAAAAAATGTATTTCATATTTTTCAAAAGCAGCTTTACAGAAAATAGTACCGTATAATTAGTGCGTAAGCTAAAGACAACAATGGCGAAGAAAATCTCCCTAGAAACAGACACAAATAAAATTCTTGAATTATTTTTGAACGTGTATGTTGCAAAGAAGGAGAAATGATCATCTATCACATAACTATGCATATTTTCTTAGTTTAGTTTTTGTGTTAAAGCACATCAAATATTTTGAATATTTAACATTTTCCACAGATCTCCAAGAACCCCAGTTTGAAAAGTTTTGGTATGGATTCACCATCTCAAATCATCAAATGAACATTTGCTCTCACAAGAGATGTAACTGTGAATATGTAACTGTCTGTTAAGATGATCTGCCCCACTCAACATCCCCCCTCCTTCAAACCCCCCCTCTTCTCAACCACAAGACCGCCAAAGAATGGAAAAACAATTGTTTCAGTCTTTTACTCAAATTGAGAACCAAAAACTAAACAAGAAATCCAGGATTCGACGTACTGTTGCAAAACTGACCCCATATGTGGTTCATTTTTTGAGGGATTCTAATTGAGTAATAGGCCAATATATGATTTATCTATTCACTGTATCCACCCCACCCCCCAACCACAATGAAATTCATATTTTTGCTGTGATCAGTGGATTGCACCACATGAAGAACCTGGTCAAACGTTTCAGTTGACTGACATAAATCAAAATAAATATAAATGACAGAGGAGGCTTGGGCGTCAGTGTCTAAATTAAGATGAGTGTTCCTGCAGTCGAAAAGTTAAGAATGTACCTCATTTCCTTTGAATGTTTGGGCTGCGACTTCCTGCAAATGCATGCACTATCTGCAGCCTGATGCCACAACAAAAGTGTGCGGTCTGCTCGAAGAAAGAGCAAGAAACAGAGAGAGAGACACCGAACGGGTTTAAGAGACAGATAATGAAGAGAGACATGAGATGGGTTAGCATCATCTCCAAGAAGCTGATTGAAAAAAAAGTAAAATTGACTTAACTTCAAAATGATCCATTTGCATATTAGTTTATTGCATATACCTGTTGCAAATTGCATATTAGGCCTACTCTGTAACAGAGCAAATAATGTTTGATTCAAAGTGAATCAGAGGCTTTATTTTTTTCTTGTGCAAATGGGCACAAATGATGCATTTATATGTAGCAATGTACGTAACACTTTTAAGCATGAGTATTCAAATGTTATGTTTTGTGGCTCTATTTAGTACAAGTACAAGCCAAAAACCCATGAGTGCCGTTAACATTTCCACTCTTTGACATAATGGCGCGACAAAACCAGGTGACAAGTGGAGTCCTGACCCAGAATCCTTCACTCCAATGACACCAGCTGCTCAGAGTAGTGTGCACCTGCTTAAAAAAATGTTAAATATCAGCTCAAACACCTCAACGACAGGAAGCTCTATCATCAGCTTGCTCTGCACCACTGTGGTGTGTGTGCGTGTGTGTGTGAGAGCAAGAGTGATGCTTTCACAAATGATGTGCCTTTGTTAAGGTGGGAAGTCAAACTCTGACGTGACTTACACAACTTGACACTTTAGCAGCACATGTCATCGAAACACGCCGAAGATTTACAGATCTCGTTGTTTTGTTCGTAATCTTGGTTAAGATGCTCTGTGGAAACATGTGTTCTTCATAAAATATAAAGCTAAAGACATGGCAATGCCTGCTGAACTGGCCCATCACTGATATCAGCATCTTCTGTCAACAGAAAAGGTGAGTTTTACTAGCGGGTTGCTACTTTTTCTTCACTTAAATCGAGGCCCAGATGAATTTGAATGAGTACAGGTTATCAGACCGGTAGGCTACTCTCTGGCAGTCTACTTTAAATCATTGAATGATTTATTGGATGAGACTTTTTTCAAGGTAAACCTAAAGCCTGAGACAGTCTGAGATAGATGGGGCAGATTATACTTTTAAAAAATCATTTTATAAGGCTTAAAATATAAGAAAAAAAACAAAAAAAAAACATAAAAGAGTTTTAAAATGAGCTCATAATATTTGCTAATATATTTGCTATTTTATTTTCTCAAAAAAATGCTGCAGAACACTCAGTGAATTAATCATGTAAAATTTAAATACAGGTATAAAATATTACTATTCTGAAGCAGAAAAGTAGATGTGTGTGTGTTCGGATTGAAATAATATCTCTGCACAGTTCAAATTGAAATTTCTAGAACACGTTTGCGCTGTCGGCTGCTTAGCGATAACAATTTGTTATTTAATTTGCAAAGTAATTCACAAAGGAAATATGACATAGTGATAATATAATGTATGTCATCGCTGGTTGTGTTGTTTTCGTATTCGACCTAAAGGTCAGTCAAGAACAATCGCGTGATTTTACATTAAAATTTTGATTCCATCACTAGGGGTGATTTTAGATGGAGTTTTCACATAATATTAAAACAGTAAAATAGAAAATCCTCAAAGATTATCAATGGTGGCATTTTTATTTTTTTATTTTTTGAAAATTGGATTTTCATAAATGCTGGGGAAGCGATTAGAAGGAAAATCCCTGCCTTCCTACTAGGTAAAGGCAGTTACTTTAAATTTTAATTTACAAATTACATTCTTGCCTTATTCCTAATCCAAATCAAACCATCATGATGTATGTTAAGATCATTTATTGATTTATTGATTTAGGGTAAGTGTCAGTCATAAAATAGTAGCTACACTTTTCTCTTGTGCAGGAGAACCGCTAAAACTGAGGTAAAATAAAATAACATAAAAAAACAACAGCTCTGTATATAATAAAGAAGGCAAAATACAAACATATTTTTTTTGGCTTAACTTTGACTGTTTGGTGTGAATCAGTGAAGTTTATCCCTCATGTCTTGACCTCTTGACCTCTGTTTACTCTCCAGCATAATGCTGAGACAGTGCACAGTGATGTGAAAAACTTGTGATTGGGATTCCAAAGGCATTTGATATCTTTGACTTTATTTCAAACCTATAAAAACACATTTTATGTAACAGGAGAATCTGGAGGCCTATGAACACAAAATCATTTGTCATCAGCACCCTCATGTCGTTCGTATGACTTTCTTTGTCCTGCATTTTTTATTTGGAAAAATATCTTAGTGTTTTTTGTCCATAAAATAAAGCAAAAACAACACTGGACCCCACTGACTATCCCTTTAAGTGATTAGGAGCACCTATATTATACAAACTATTAACTATGCTTGGTTCTTCATAAAGCAATCTGAACCCAAAACATTTGACCTAGCTGTGCATCTCTCGAGACTGATTTGCACTGATACTGGTCGGGTCAGCTAGGCCGGAGGTCAGTGGAAAGTCTTGTCTCTGTTTAGAGATCCTGCTTTGATTTGAGCTGTTCTCTCAAACAGTCCCAGGAGCTCACAGTGTTCAGTTTGACCCAGAGGGTTGAGCTTTTCCTGACCCAACAACACAGTTTCTCACGGGTCCAAAGCCCACAGAGACATACACATCGTGTTAGCACATGAACTCTGATTATTTGTCCGTTTAATGGAAATGAAATTGCTTTTGGGCTTGTGTGTTTACATATGGATAAACTACATCGCTGCAGTCTTACAAACACTTATGTACATGGATTTTTAAATGAATGTTCTATATTCGTAATGCAAAACACATAATGTTCAAGACAAGTGAAAAATACACCCAAATCGTTCACTAAGAAAACTGTCTGAAACTTATGTGTGCAAGTTGGAAAAAGGGTCTAGAATTCATTAAGAGGATTAACCTCCTTTACAGATCTGGTCCAGAACTTTGTGTTATTTTTTTTAAGACAGCTTAACCCACGGACACAAAGAAACGGTAAAATATATAAACTGAATGTTTTTGGCTCTATTTTTTTCTGATAAAACAGGAAATACACTCTCCATTAATTCCCTCTTTGTTTTAAAGTGAGCAGTCCTACACATTATTTAATGCAACTACAGTAATTAAACTCAAAGAGAAAGCATGCCAACAAATAAAAAAAATATACACACAATAAATTTCAAAACATATTTATTTATTACCCATTTGTTTATTTAGCCACTACCCTGATTTTGTTTGCCAGAAGCTAGATCGATGCACTTATTGCATTTACGAATGTATATAAATGAATTTATTTAGGCTATATTACAGTCAGAATTATGATAGTTGTCATCTTCATCTTCTGTTTTCTCTCATTTTTAGTAAATATGGGGAACTGCGGCTCTTTTGATCCTGATGATGAATTCTCCTACCATCCAGATGAATGGTGTGATCAATGTAACTGTCCAAAGCCTCCAGCCAGTCAGGTACGTCTGTGTCTGCGAAAGAGAATATTATGGCACAGTTAACTACAATACTTCTTTTTTTCTTTTCACATGCAATTTATATCAATAACCACTAAATTAGATTATAATTTGGGTTAAACAGACGCTCGCGAAAAGAAATTGTAACCATAACAACTCTTGGCTCTAGGATCCGTTTCAAAGTGGAAGGGAAAAAGTATCGGCAGGTATAGCGACAAAGCAGTGCTTTCCTTGTTTTCCACAATATTATAGATTTACACGTCACAAAAACACTATATTAACATTTTTGGATATAAAAAATTATATTTGCCATCATCTCCCATTCACCGCTATAGAAGTTTACACAAAACGGTGATTTCCGCTTCTGAGAACCTCGGAAATGTGAGAAGGTCTATTCAGTGGTTTGTTATCTAAACCTATGTAAGATCGTTTACGGTTAGCAAGCTGTGCTAGTGTCGTTACAAGATATTTAGCTTGAAGAACCAAGATCTCTGCACCCCACAAAAATTCCGGTAGGAATCCCCATGGAAGTCATTGAATAATTCACACACTGAGCATTAGAAAAAGTTGCAGGGTTTTTTTTCTTTTTTTTTTCTTCAATTAATATATTGTTTCGGAATTGTAAGACTGTTAAGAGCAGGCAGGTTGTAATGTGAGACAGTGACAGAAGTCACTAAATATGTAGGGAGACGAGAGAGAAAGGAAGTGGTGGAGCCGTTCTCTACACTAAAGACATGCATTACAAATTTATGTGGTTTATAACATAAGGCAAAACACAACAATGTCTCACAAAGTGCTACACAAAGCATTTTTGAAAAATGCCTTTAACTGAAACTGAAATGGAATATGTGTGTTTTCAGGTGATCTTTCAATATGAATCGGCAAGATGTTTAATTTAGTTGAGTAAAATAAATTGGAAAAAGATTTATGATACTGATAAACGACGACCTTTGGTTTGAGAAGGGGAGAAGATGAAAGTCCTAAAAGCGTAAGCAAGGCCTATGTTAAAACACTGACAATCTCAGTAGATCTTCTAAACATGGTTAAATATGGTTGACCACTGACCCCACACTCTCAAAACTGGTGTGATAAAAATAACACAACCCAAGTTATTTTTTTACACATCTGTGTCTATGGCAACACATTTTGTTTTATTTTTAACTCAAGCAGTTTATTATCCCCTCTTAACACGGGTAGTTTTTAGATCTTTTACAGACTAATGTTATAATCGCACAATTTGTCAGGGGATATCTTAATCTGAAATTGCCTGATGTTTAATTTAGTGTAGTTAAAAAATGTGGATAATTACTTATTTCATTTAATTTTCTGATTAAATTAGGCTCGAATACACATTCTTTGTGGCTAAAAAAATATTAATTAATTGTATCTGTTCCTTCTGTGGTCCGTCTGCGATGATGTGACTCTTTGTTTAGATGGGTCAACCCATTCAGGGTTACATAATTTGAGGGAAATGTGCCTTTGTGTTGGTTATCAATTGGAGACTAAAACTTCTAGCTAAATCTGAGACACATTTCCTTGTGATTTGTTTTTAGAAATTAATGAGAACAACACATGTTGTTATGGCATAATGAGAATGATGGAATGTTTACTTTTACTGTGGTTGTTGTTTCATAGGCTGTGAGAGAAGTAAATAAGAACAGCTCCACCCTGTTTAAAGGGAAGTGGCTTTGTTTGGTTTATGACATTATTAAATTATTGACATTGATGAACGGATCCAAATATTGAGGTTTTGATATCATAAAGAGCTCATTACTAAAACTGCTATCCCTCAGTATATATATATATATATATAATGATTACAATTCTAAAAACACAAATATTAAATAAGCTTTTTAAAAAAATACTGAGGGATAGCAGTTTTAGTATTTAGTTTTAGCAGTTAATATTATTATTTAATTTTTTGACATTGTGCTCTCTTTTCTCTCTCACACAGAACTTTGATCCTCTGATTCCGTATCCATCCCAGTACACGCCTCCACCATCATCTCCTCTTCCAGGTGAGATGATACGTTAAACACCTGTCCTACATTTTTCTCTTTAATGTGTGTTTCAGATAGCTCACTCTTGTCATCTTTGTATTCCAGAAAACATAGTGGTAGCCGTATACAAATATGAGCCATGCCACAGTGACGACCTTGCGTTTGAGAAAGGGGAGAAGATGAAAGTCCTAAATGCGTAAGCAAAGCCTATGTTAAAACAGACTGACACTCTGTGCCGATTATCTAACATTGTTGACTTCTGGGTTTTTGAGAAGTTGAAATGAACTAAATGTTTCCCTGTTTAAATTTTGATGTGCTTTAAAACACTGTCCTGGTATGTGTATATGTGTGTTTCTTAGCGATGATCCTGAATGGTACATGGCAGAGTCTCTGTTTACCGGGCAGAAGGGATACATACCACAGAATTTTGTAGCAAAACTGAACAGTATTGAGACAGAACCGTAAGTAATGTAACGTTCAATTGTATTCGGAGCGCACACACATGTATACCCAAACAAATCCACAAATACTCATGTATACCCAAACATATCCACACAATCACAATTAAATGTATGCAGATCAGCTGCTGTGGGTTTTGAAAAGAAAAGATCAAATCAGCTTCCCCCACAATGAGATTTGGGAAATGACGTCCAAAACTGTGGCTGAAAGGTGATTCATTCAGGGTATCCCTTGTCGCTTATGACAGTTGATTTACACAGTAATGGAAAGAGAAGAAAAAAAAAATACTCCCACAAATCACACAAGTTTCTGAGCATCACTATGCTAAACCACTCCAGTACTTGCTGATGCCACATTTCTGCGTATATTCAGTGTCTCTCTTTTGAGCGTGGGAGGAGTGAAACGCCCCAACCCTGTATCTTCAGAACAATTTAAACTCAAAATAAATGATCCAAATGAGATGCTTAATGAGCCAAAGCCCTAATAAAATGACAATAATGCTGTGTTGCAGGTGGTTCTTTAAAAATCTCTCCAGGAACGATGCCATGAGGCAATTACTGGCTCCTGGTAACACGCAGGGCTCCTTCCTCATCAGAGAGAGTGAGACCAGCCCAGGTGTGAAACAACGCATTGCTTCTCACACAACAACAAAAACAAACACAAAAGCATGTGGCCACATCAGACAGTGCCACAGTTCCATAGTCCCGATGCCAAGACACATGACTAAATAAAATAGTAAATAAAAGAATAATAATTCAGTGTTGTGAAAGTAGATGTGTGACTGTATGTGCACTTGGCAGCCTCTGATTGTCTTCTTGTTCTGGTGCCTCAGGTAGTTTTTCCCTATCTGTGCGAGACCTTGACCATACACAGGGCGACATCATCAAGCACTACAGAATCCGCAACCTGGACGCAGGCGGATTCTACATCACCACCAAGATCTCCTTCACTTCCCTCTCAGAGCTGGTCAAACATTATTCACGTATGTTTGGGTGTTCATATGTGCCTTAGACAAATCACTTGTCAGGTTATTTATAAAGACGTAAGACAAGAACAGTTCGATCAGGCTGTTTATAAGAGCTCAAATGTAGTGTTGTTGAAAAGTGACACGATTTGTTTATCTTTCTCTGTGCAGGAGAGGCTGATGGACTATGCACCCGCCTGGTGAAACCGTGTCAGACCCGAGCCCCTCAGAAGCCCTGGTGGCAGGATGAGTGGGAAGTTCCCCGTGAGTCTCTCATTCTAGAGCGCAGGCTGGGGCAGGGGCAGTTTGGAGAAGTATGGATGGGTAAGAAGTGTTTTACTTCCTATTTCTCAACAACTGAATTGAGTATTTTTATAGTGGGGATTAATGGTAATCGATTTAGTTACTTTCTTGATGAATAAACATAAAGCATATTTTCACATATTTTTATGGACATTGAGACCATGTCAGAACACTTGGAACACCAGTATAAGAATACCCCCCCAAAAAAATGCATTTTAGCATCCAGGTGCCTGGCCAGGTCTGTCTGTGCTTGTCTGGAAATGTTTGTGAGTGTGAGCAAACATTGTGAATTGTACCATCATAAAAGGGTATTGATAAACATGCATCTACAGGCTAAAGAGTATGTGGTGCTCTTTGAGTGTCTCAGCAACCGCCGGGCATATCATAACTGTAAATACAGTAAGCTTGTTGAAACGTTTGACAAATGTTCAGCATTGAAGTCAGTCAGAGCACTGTAAATTGGCAGATTCAGCATTTTGGTCTCACTCATCCTGTGATCTAAGACAATCATACTCATGGGTGTGCTTAAACTCACTCTTTACACACAACACAACTAACAAAAGGCATTCGTAACTCATCTTGAATAACTTTTAAAGATGAATTTTGGGTGAAATGAACACATTTGTGGTAGCTATTGTATTTATCTATCTAGAACAGAGATTCTCAACCGTTTAGACCGTTTTTGTGTTGGACAAAATTCATAGCCCCGCAATATAGGCTAAGATATTTTCCTTATTTCTGATGTAATTATGACAAAGCTGCTTGTTTTCCAAACAGAAACTGGTAGTATTAATATGTTTGTTGTGGTTTGCTATAGCATGCGATCTCATGAGTGACAAGTTGTCTTGGGGCGAGTTGCTTAAACAGTCACTAAGTTAAGACTGTGTCTGATGAACTAGCAGTTAGTCAGGGCTAATCAGTCTTTCTTTTCGGATTCAAATTAGACCAAACTATCTTTTAATGTAATTGACCAGTCTTGAAGAAAAAAATGAGAAGACATTTGGTTCTCAACCAATGGGCTTGATCAGTTGAGAACTGATCTAGAATATTAAGTATATTAATTATGATACACATTTTTGTTAGTTACCAACAGGATGCTGCAGTTTTGTGATTACAGTAACATCATCATATACGACCTACCGAACCCATATGTTCATATGTCGAGAAGATTTAAATGTGTCCAGTTTTCAAACATAAACAAACTACCGCAGTGAAATCATGCTTGTCTTGTGTTGACCCTAAAAATAGAACTATGGAAGTCACATCAATGCTTGAGTTTTTACCACTTCCTGTCCCTGGTTGCCATAGCAACTGACCACGAGAGCCCGCATCATAGCTGCCATTTTGTTTAGTTTTTTGCAGTGAATGACTTTCTTTATTCAAAGGAAAGAACTGTTCCGTGTAATGGACCGTTCTGTTCATTAAACCTCAGTTATTTTCGTTGGTGAGATAACATCATAAATCAAGCCCATAGAAATAAAGTCAACCGGTTATCAAGCAGTCAGACAATGTGAAGCCAAAGAAACTCAGTGAAGGAAAACATTGTGAATTTCTCACACAGCAAATTCTTTACAAACACCCTTATGCAAAAACACTCTCATGATAAGGAAGTAGCATTAGTTTTCACATGGCCACTTATTTCTAAAATCTTTTATAAGTATGTGATCCAAACAGAAAGATTAAATTCAGACCTTAATGAAATAGTTTGTTTCAAGTAAATCATTCTTGGTGAATGAGCTTCTACATGTTTATTTTTGAGAATCAGATTATTGAGCCTAAAAGGGATAGTTCAAACATACAAAAAATAAAATTCTATCATAATTTACTCACCCTCATGTTCCAAAACAATATGACTGTTCTTCTGTGGAAAACAAAAGAAGAAATTTTGAGATTTTTCACAATGGAAATCAATGGGCAGGGTTGGCAACATTTTTCTTTTGTGTCATACAGGTTTGAAACAATATGAGAAACTTGATGACAGAATTTTCATATGGGTGAACTACCCCTTTAAAATAAGACATAAATCATTTATTCTCTCTCTCCTTTTATAGGGCTGTATAACAACAACCGTCGAGTGGCTATCAAGAGTCTCAAGGCAGGTACCATGTCCATGAGTGCTTTCCTGGCTGAAGCAAACCTGATGAAGACCCTGCAGCACCCTCGACTGGTGCGACTTTTTGCTGTGGTTACACAGGAGCCCATTTATATCATCACAGAGTACATGGAGAACGGTGAGACACACAGATGCACTTACACACTCGTTCAAACAAAGGAGGGGAGAGTTCAATGAAATGACAAATCCTTCATAGTACTAAATGATTCATCCCTGCTTTCACCTGAACGTTCTTTACAAAACACAGACACTCTCATTGAGTGACTTCCATTTAAATTTTCATCAGGTTTTCATGATCTAACAAGTCTGAGTAGTATCAGAGCCGTGAGCACTGTCTGAGCGTTGTTTTAGTGTGTTAAAACCCACAGCAGTTCAACAGTTGTGTCCGCTCTATGAAAACAAAGCTTTCTCACGGCTTTGAAGATACTGGCATCTCAAAATGCGTCCCTCAGTCAGTCACCTGAATGACTTTTTTCGGTCTCTTTCATTGACCGCAGTGTTTTTACTTTACAAACATGTGGTCTGCCTCTTTTTCTTATATGGATGAATGCACAGCCAGTGTTGGGGAAAGTTACTTTGAAAAGTAATGCATTACAATATCGTCTTTTAATAAGTACGTTTTTTCGTGCAAGTGAGATGAGTAAATGCACGCTCACATTTAGTCTAGAACTACAATAACCATCATGTTTACACACAACGCCACTTCAAGATTAAGAAGGGACAGGGACCAAAAGTAAAACTTACAGATAATCTCAAACTTACAGTAAAACTCAACCTCTAATCTAAATATTTGGGGGGACATGTCCCCGTCAAGGTGGTAGTTACGGCCCTGATGTTTATTCCTTCATAATGCCAGTCATTGTTCACTAAGCGGTTCTGACGTCTCTCGTAACACTCTTGTAAATGGCATGCATGCAGAGCTTGTGTTTCATATCTGGCATTCCCACCTTGAGTGTTCTATCTAGAACATAAAATGACCCACTTCAGTTTTGTAGAACGCATGTCCAATTCCTTGTGTTTTGTGTCACATCATTCTATTTTAGTTCTCAGAATGTTGTTGTTGTAATACTCAGGTCTGATGCACATTTGAGAAATTCCATTTCTTCAAAACATTTTTAAACAATTTTCCATCCCTGTTACCACTCCTTTCTTCAGTATTAGTTCACCCAAAATTGAAAATTCTGTCATCATTCACTTAGCCTTGTTCATAACCAATATGACTTTCTTTTTTCTGTAGAACACCAAAGATGTTTAACAGAATGTTTATGCAGCTTTTTTCTGTTGTCAAGCTCAAAAAAAGGCATAAAACCACTTCAAATGAAATGGAAAATGTTGCACAAGTCCTAAGGACTACTTTTATGGGGCTTTTAGAATATGTCTGTCATTTTTGGAGCTTTACAGCCATTGGTTTCCATTTGCTTTGACTATACTGAAAATTGCAGCGTGAACCTTCCTCAAAATGTCTCCTTCAAAGAGAGAAATGTGTTCCACTAAAGAAAGAAAACCATACAGATTTAAAGCACCGCGATTAACTTTTAATTCTAGGTGAACCATTTCTTTAAACTAAAGGCTTGAGATGCTATAATATGGTTTGGTTCCCTTTTATTTTTGCGATATCTCCTGAGAAACCTTTAATCATGAGAAGCAAATGCGCCCTTACAGCAGTTTGTCTCAGAGGAGCTAAAGATCTTTATAACTGCAGCTCTGTTGCGTTATGTTTCTCTAACTACTAATGCATAATAAAACCCTCATGCAAACACAGCATCTCACTGCAACCTACTTAGAACAATGCACAGCACCATCAAAACAGGCCTCACATAGAAAGCAGGGTCACAGTTATAGCGTGAATTCCATCACATTAAAAAGAGACGGAGCGAGGCAGAAAGCAGACGGACAGAGAAAGTGAGAGAGCGAGCGAGAGAGAGAGGAAAGGGCAGATACAATGTGAGGTATAGAAAGAAAGTCTTTGTTCCATAGGCTAGTATCGGGAATGCTTTCTAATTCAGAGCCAACCCAGAAACTCACTACAACAAATCAGACACATAAATGGGCCACCATGGTCACAGGTGTTCACAGAAAAGACATCCACACCCTATCTTTTCACTTTTTAACGCAACAATAGCACCTTGGGTCGTCATCACAAGCGTATTACGATGCACGTTATTCCATATGTAACCCAGTATGGATTGTTTGTTGGTCTCATTGCCCTAAGAGGATTGTTGAGCCTCCAGAATGTCATATTGACGCCGACAGTAACAAAAGACTCTAAGAGGAACAGCCACGTTACTACAACGTCAGCGAGCTGATGGCAGAGCTCGTGAATGCTCCCGCTTTGTGTTCCCTCTTAAAGGAAGCTGATGGAACACTATGCTCAGCTTGTAAACCTCCCAATTCTTTGTTTGGAATCCATGTGATGTGTTTAAAAGTCCAATTGTTGTCTGTGTTGTTATTTTAAAGAAGAGGTTGATGTGCCCCTTTTCCACCCCTCTGTCATTTTAACAATGGAGACAATGATAGAATGATTCAAAAACACTGGAACTTCATCTAAACTTAACCCACGACCTTGAATTTTACACCCTAACGCGATCTGAGATCAAAGGAATGTGTACGGCGCATGATATTAGAGTTCCTAACGGGGCATTTTCCGCTGCACCTTTGTGGGAATTTCCTTCAGGGTCAGTCAGTTCTTCTTTTTCCAACACAGCCTGTCGTCTCAAAAGCAACAACTTTGGCCTTTAACATTAAACGTCTCAGCGACTGATCCAAACTGGCTACACTAATTTCCTGCAGTTGTTATGTTCTAGTTCTTGGATCTAATCTGAGTGCCGTTGTTTGCGCTTCTCGGTAACTTTGAGAAGAGCTTACAGAACGTTTTAAGCACCAAAATAACAGCATTCATCCTTCTGCTGTTTCCTTTTGCCTTTGAACTAAAATGACTGATGGTGAGAGCGTGCTTCCGGTAACATTCAGTTGTGGTAAAAGAATGTTTAAAAAAGGCTGCTGAAGACAAGACAGAAGACTTACGAACTATAAATAAAATGTTTTAACATTTAACCTTCTATTCAGACTATTGCAGTGCATGCCGGGAGTGGAAAATACCCTGGTCAATCTCACTAGCGCCAACTAGTGTCTAGGTTTCATAGTTTCAAGCCAATTTTGTTGTTCAAGCACATTTAACATTTTATGGTTTACGGTGCAAAGTTACTAAATTCTGTCATGGCTTGTTTTGCTGTATATAAATGTATGTTAAAATGTCGTGTTGACTTTTAGGCAGCCTGGTGGATTTTTTGAAGACTCCAGAAGGATGTAATTTAACCATCAATGCGCTGATCGACATGTCCGCCCAGGTAGGCTGACCATATCATTTTTGGTGGGGGTGGGGGTGTCAATACTGCGCTCAAAACATCAGGGGTGAGACATTTGTGCCCCACAGGAAACAAACTGTCCCAAATTTCTACTTGTTACAAGCTCAAGTCTACATTTCTTCAGACCCTTGTAGTCAGTTTATCACTCATTCCTCTATTTGACCGCTGTCTCTAAGCTGGTGACGTCAGCATTGCTCAGCTGCTGTTCTGCTTCCTAATCTTATGGTTAACAATGAGCATGACTGTGTGTGCTGGAACAAGTCTAGACTTTTTAATACAACAACTACCCACACCAATCTATAAACCGACTAGATGAACAGACAATATAAATGTGTTCACATATAGTGTAGAAAATAAATTATTTCTTACTTTACATTTACATTCACTGGGCAAACATACAGTTCTTTGATTGTTTGCAGGGAAATATTGTACATATAGATTGTGAGGACCTGATTTAGGTCACAGTAATTCTTGACCTAATTAATGACACTCCATGCTTCATTGAGAATATCTTATTACTATGGGAACAGTTCTGGCTGGAACGGTAGTGTAGAATCTGATAGAGGCCATGAGCTATTGACAAACAGACTGTAATTTTCTTAGTAGAGAGTTTGCGCTTTGATTCAGCTCTGGGTTTACTCCTAGAATCGACTGATTGGGTTAAAAATTAGGCTATCAGATGGTCTTGATCACTCATGGTATGAATGTCTAGTGTCTCATGTGCTCAGTGTGTAAGTGATTGGAGTGTGAAGATGAAAAAACACTGATGTTTTTGAGCAGTGTTGCAGGTCAGAGGTTCACAGGGATCGTGTGACATGGGATAGATGTAAGGAGATGGTCTCTCTCTTTCTTGGTAATGTGAAGAAACGATGGTGTCGTTTTTCAAGATATTCAATGAAATTTTGGCGGAGAAAGGATAAGAGGGAAAGTGAGAGATGGAATGTTTTAAAGCATTAAAAAGAGACGTTTTGCTTTAGGGATCAGCTTAGATGCCGTGTGATATTTTTCAGCTATTCTTTTCCATAAAGTGAATAAGATCATTCAGGGCTTTTAAAAGGTACTGGCGAAATGACTATACTTACATGCCTCTTATCAACACACAGACACAGACATGCCTGCACACTTATGCAAAACTGTCAGGCACTTTCACATTAAACCAACACGTTTTTGACGGTCTGTGTAACACTTCCTTGAACAAGCATGCACATGGTGTCATAGTGCAACATCCTCTATAGAAAAATCTGTACGGCGTTGCAACAAATGCAAAATCACACTACCATCATGCATCATTCACCGATAACGCATCTGCACACACACACACACACACACACACGATAGTGTCTGGCCACTATCATAGACCACAGTCTAATTTTTTGTGAAAGAGTTTTAGAGCATGGTAGGAACACCAAAGAGCTGATCTGGGAGAACCGTTGTCCTTCCCTCTCATTCTGCGCATCTGGGTCAGAAATAGCAGACCTCTGAGAAGCTCAGCAGCCATCACTGTTCTGAGATCAGTCAAGACTGGAGCTAGCTTAAACATGGGGAAAATAAGAAAGATGATGCATCAGGAAGTATAGCAGCAAACCAACCTTCTGAATGAAACCTATGGGTTTGTGCTGGGTGGAGTGGAGCAGTGGAGGTTAAAAGTCAAATCAAAGGAAGTTAAAGCAAAACCCTCCCTGTTTCAGGAACTGACCTCTGTCTGTCTGTGCAACGTGTGTTATGTTCGGAATGAAATACTTGCCTACTGTGTACGGTTTTGTAAAAATAGTATGTGAAACTTTTATGCAACAATAAACTGTTATAGAATGCAATATTGTTATCACTTGACCATGTTGTTGCACATTCCATCATAAAAAAAAAGAAAAGAAAAAAAGGAATTTAATACCTTTATTTAGCAAGTATGTGTTAAATTGATCAAAAGTGAGAGTAAAGACACTTATAATTTTACAAAAGATTTCCATTTCAAATAAATGCTGTTCTATTGAACGTAGTTCATCAAAGAATCGTGTATCATGGCTGCTATCAAATCAGCTTTGTCATCACAGGAATAAATGACATTTAAAAAATATTAAGACAAAAAAACTGTTGTTTTGAATTGTAATAATATTTAACATTATGACTGATTTTATTGTATTTTTGATAAAATGAATGCTGCCTTGGTGAGAATAAGAGGGGGGTAATTAAAATAAAATGTGTTTTATAGTCATTTGACTGTTTTATAAAATAATGATTCAAGGAGGAGATATACGATTTTTTTTTACAAATATTAATTGCAGTTAATTTTTTACACTGGAAATAGAAGGTCAAGTAAAGCAAAGCGCATTGTGAGATACAGCATCTAGTGCAGTATTCTCTATTATATACACCAAATGTTGTACGTCATCTTAATATTTCATGAACACTTTGCATGGTATACATAAATACTGCAGAAATAATTGCATGGTAGTATGCTATTCTAAACATACCCATAAATCACACACAGCCTTATCATTAACACTTTACTGCTCCCTGCAGGTCGCAGAGGGAATGGCTTACATAGAGCAGAAGAACTATATCCATAGAGACCTGAGAGCTGCCAACATTTTGGTGTCTGATGAGCTCATTTGCAAGATCGCTGACTTTGGCCTCGCCCGCCTCATCGAAAATAACGAATACACTGCCAGAGAGGGTAAGGTAGCATTAGCTGCATCATGCTATGTTCTGTCAATTTACCTTAGGATTACATCACCACAGAATCTCTGTATATGCGAGAAAGTCTGGCTGCTAAACTTTAAAAGACACCTAAAAATATGTCTTATGTGTAAAATCACACAGGAGCAAAGTTTCCTATCAAATGGACTGCACCTGAGGCCATAAACTACGGCACCTTTTCGATCAAATCAGATGTCTGGTCGTTTGGAGTACTGCTGACAGAGATTGTTACTTATGGAAGAATCCCATATCCAGGTAACAAACCAGCTCTATGTGCTTCCTGTTTGACCTCATTTTGCCATATCTCAGGATTTCTTTTCACTGTTACTCCTGATCTTTCAGGGATGACAAACCCAGAGGTGATCGCAAACCTTGAGAGAGGGTACCGCATGCCTTGCCCTGATAACTGCCCAGAGGCTCTCTATAACGTCATGAAACACTGCTGGACAGAGAGCCCAGACAACCGGCCCACCTTTGAGTACCTGCGCAGTGTTCTAGAGGACTTTTTCACCGCCACAGAGAGACAGTACCAGGAGCAGCCCTGCTGAAAAGATTCATCTTATGAACAGCAGAATTTGAAAAAAATGACAGCCCATGGGGTCACATTAAAGACTCAATGTTGATAATGAAATATTTCAAAATACAGTTTTAAGTGTAGTAAAAAGACAAAAGAAACAGACATTTTGATGAGAATAAGCCAATGATTAACAGTGAAAATGAAAATTGGGTCATTAATTACCAGACTTTTGTTCATCTTTGGAACACAAATGAAGACCTTTTTGATGAAATCTGAGCAATTTCTGTCTCTCAGCTGACAGCTTTGATGCTTCAAAAAGATCATAAAACGAATCCATGCGAATTGAGTGGTTTAGTCCAAATTTTCTGAAGACACTCGATCACTTTATGAACAGATTGAATTTGGGCTTTTATTTCACATATAAACATTGATCAGCGAACAAAAACAGAAGCTCAACCAAACATGATTGACATGCGAGCTTATGCGGAAGCTCAAACGTGCTGCGTAACACGAGAATGAATCTCATTGGCTGTTGCTGAAGCTCAAACGTGCTGTGTAACACAAGAATGAACCTCATTGGTTCTTCTCACAAGTCAAGTGAACATGCTTGAGCTTCCATTTACCACAAATAATGTGCGAGTTGATGAATTTTTATATGTGAATAAAAGCCTAAATTCAATCTGTTTATCATATAAAACGATTGTCTCTCTTCAGAAAATTTTGGACTAAACTGCTCAATTCACATGGATTCGTTTTAGGATCTCTTTATGAACGTTTTGTAGCAGTCAATGGACGGACAGAAATCAACATTTTTGGATGAACTATACCTTTAAACATGGATTTGTGGAAAAACTTTGGCTACAATTCATCAGTTGTAAGTGTGCTCTCAATGCATGAGTGAATGTCCTGCTTTGTGTTCACCCTTTGAGCTTTTAGTATTTCTGCTTTCTGTGCATTCTGCTATTTTATTTTTATTTTTTATAAATAACTGCATGAACTACTGAACCAGTAAAACAGTCCAAGAGATAAATTGGCCTCATTCTGTCTCGTTTAATCTATTTAGACAACTCTTTTACAGATTCACTGACCGCTGCTTGTTTTATTTAACAGACTTAAAGTGAAATTTCTTTTAGTTTCGTTCTCACAACTTTGATGTTAACAGGTTATCAAAAGGTCAAAGGAAAATCTAGAGTGGGTCAAGATCAAGCATCAACAACCCAACAATTCTTACCAGGGCTGTGTTTCCCAAAAGCATCGTAAGTTTATTGTAGAGATCATTGGTGGTAATTGTTCTACTATCAACTTAGGCTTACGATGCTTTTGGGAAAAGCAGCCCAGGCTAAAAATTAAACCAAGGAACATCACTTCCTAAGCATGGCCAATTATATTCCTATGAAACAACAGAGCCACACAGCCTTTGAAAAAAAAAGAAAAAGAAAACGTTTTTAAATATAAATATAATATATATATTTATAGTTTTATAAATATTTATCAAAAATTATAGAGACTGTGTCCAAGCAATTCAGTTTCGAATAGAAAAGTCTTTTTTTAATATAAATGTAACAAGGAAACCCATCAGTGCAGAAAATGTAACAAACACACACATCAAACATGCTCATGAAGTTAATATATAAAACATGCACTTTACAATAGTACTTGGTCAGGCAGTCTGACCCTTTAAGACTGAAGAATAACACTCATCATTAGTGCTTCATTAGATGCCGGAGCACCGCCTCTCTTCACCTGCTAGCCACTTCAGTGAGCAACACACTTATGTTTTATGTGCATTGGCACTTGGTATTACTTGGTCCACTGATATGCAGCGGTTTTGAAAAGCATGTATTGTTCATGTAATGTTTACTTTTGAATTACAGTTCACTCGTCTCCACAGCAAGTAGGTCATGTTGTTCTGCTGGCTCCTCCTCATTTGGATCATCTCCTGGTGGCAGTGAGTTTTCTTCTGGCAGCTGGACACGCACCTAAACCCCAACATTTACATTACATTCAAAGAACACAAAGGTTTATCAAGTTTAATGTGGAGCTGGCATGCAAAATTGCCCTTAAAACAATCTGTAACCCAAAATGATTTCATATCGAATTCTGATTTGTCTTGATTGCACTCAATTCAAACGCAAGTCAACCTTTAACACTACTTTTATGCAGCTTTGCAAGTATTATACGTTTTTCCATCAGAAAAGCGCATATAGTTCTATTTACCCTTTTAGAAACAGTTCTTCTCCACGGGCAGCGCATCCGGAGGAACGACGTGCAGGCCAAGAAACAGCGGCAGGAGAACACAACCTCCACCACTGACATCAGAATCAATGGAAACCATAGGATTAATGTAGTACCCTGGAGAGAGAAATATATTTTAAATATTATTTTAAATATTGTAAATATATATTGTCTTCATTTCTTTTTTTAAAGAATTCCTTTCACTTGCTTATTTTGCATTATGTCCCATTTTTTGCATGACAAAAAATGCATGACATTTTTATGCATTTGTGAATACTTTTGTGATTACTTTTATGCATTTGTGAATAGATCTTTTTTAATAATAATAAATAAGCAAGCAATTTTATCCAAATATTTAGAATAATATTTAAATAAATCTTTCAATTTTAAAATTCCATGCCGAAACCTGAGGCCTCATTTATAAAGTCGTGCACGGAATCATCCGTGTGGAGCACAAGCTGTTGACGGACTCCGTGTGCATGCAAAAATCTCACTGGATTAATGTTAAAAGGAATGTTTGGCCATGTAAACTGACATTTCCTACTGACTCACTACAGCAAAAGATATAAATAACTGGCTTAAAACCTTTTTTTTGGGTGTAAATACTACGTGCTTAACATATATTTTAATAAACAAGTTATTTTCATTATTTTAATTAATAATGTTGTAATATTTGAATACTGGTATATTTGTGCAACAAGTTTATACACATGCACTTAAGTTGGCGTACACATTAGAACATTTGCACATTTGTTTTAACCTTTATGCCTTTGTTCCTCACTTTTAACATAGGATCAGATTCAGGATAAGATCTGATCGTACATGAGTTTTATAATATATTTACTTTGCTTTAGTGGCTTGAGATGCATTTAAGACACCAAAACTGTTGCCCACTAAAACAGAGAAAACTCTTTAAAAAAAAAAGGCATTTATGAGACTCATATCAGTCATTTGCATTTGATTACACAAGGACTCATCAGACTGCAGATAAATTGACTTACATAGATGCGTGTGGGGTCAAAGGGGCATTCATTTGTGATGCTGTACAAATTTATGATGGCAGACTGGTTGCAGTGGGCAAACAGATTCTCCCCATCCAGATGTATGACTCTCACTGTAGCAACACTGATTCCCACTGCAGAGGCAGCACCCAAAAGAATAGCCAGGACACTCATAACTAGTAGAAACCAACTCTGCAACAAAGATAGAAAAGTGTTCAGAAATAAATACATGAATACTCTATTTTGTTCTATAGAAAGACTTGTTTTAAAGTGAATGTTTTGAAGTGGCAGCAAATAAACCTCATGTAGCAAAAACACATAAATAACAAATGTGATCATAACAAAAAGGACAGTATTGAGTGTGAGTATGTGTACTCACCAGCAGCTGGTTTTTCTTGTTCTTTGAGAGAACAATAGCTGAAATTCCACCAATGATTGCCTGCAGGTTATAACATGGTCAGATGTATGAATTACAGTGTGGATTCATTCAGTGCAAGGGGTTAGTTTAAAGTTTCAACTAACACACCTGGTTATGCCTCATCTACCACATCACTGGCAACTGGATAATGATCACAAACAAAATATAACGTCCATAACAGAAATGTGGAGATAATAAGCAAGCAATAGGTTACAGTTTTGAGGACAGACATACCATGAGTCCTGCCACTAGAGCAATGACATTGGCGATGGGGTAGACAAGTATCTGGTTCCAAGTGAACACATTTATGTGTCGGAGCACAGCTCCGTGTACCAGTGCCCCCAACAAGAAGTTCACATGACCAACCAGCACCAGTCCCAAACCCATCTTCATCAGGATCTTGTCATCCTTCAGACTGCCACAACAAAGACCTAAAGCAAACACACACAACATCAAGGAACCATAAACATAGAAACAGCAGGACATTGATGATAAAGGACCAGACAACATATCATCATTTAAATTAAATGTCAAGGAACTTTGCGCACCATGAAATCCAGATGAACTTGAGACTACACTGTTCATGTGCCATGCCCATGACTTCACTAAAAATCAAATAACTGATGAAATTCCCAAACCTGAATTTCCATGACTTGTGCATGACACTTTCAAGCATTTGTGATTACTGGATTTTTAAAACTCAGAGTAATTGTAAACCATTTTTAAATTATTATTTATTTATATATATATATATTATATTTTTAAATATTTTAAACCAGTAAATGAATGAAGGAAATAATAAATTAATTAAATATTTGTATTAAATAATATTATAAATATTAAATATATTTTTCACAATTTACAGCTGTATTGTAAACTTTAAACCAGATCATAATTTAGATTTTTAGGAGATAATTTAGGAGAATAATACTATTAAATCCTCACTGTATGGTTTAATCGTCATTTACTCCACCTCATGTTGTTCCTTTTATGGCACAATAAAAAAATCGTCATTAACATTTTAAATGCAATAACAGATAAATGGTGATTGAAAAAGTCTATCATCAAAAGGGACGCAAAACCATCATTAGCGACACCGCAATGTTTACGAACAAGCAAAGATGCGTGCGTTACGATTATCAGATTTTACTGCTGAATAAAATATGTTATTGACAAGCGGTCTTTAGGCTTTTTTTCTAGAAGAGGAGCTGTAAGTTACTTGCAATATGACTGGAAATCGAAAGAGTTTGGATCGGTTTTGGAGTTTGTATAGACTAGTGATTTGAGTCAGCGTAAATATCTGTTTTTAAGGCTCCAGAAGGCTTGACGTGTGGACATGAATATGGACTTACGTCTATGTTGTTTTTGCTTTCAGTTTTTGCTCCACATTTTCAGTTAATATTAACTGTAATTGCATGGAAAATATAGGCTATTATTTATTGTGCTCCACACAGAAGTCCTAGGACAAAGTCCTAACGTTACTAGTTTGGAAGGACGTAGCTAAGGGTGAGTAAATGAAGACGGAATTTTCATTTTCTGTGAAGTGCATTTATAATAACACAAAACAAAACAAATCTATAAAAAGACATCAGGTCCGAAATAAACATTAAATCCTTTATGTTGTAGGCAACATTAGTAGAAATGCCGGCCATTACTAAACTCGTAACATTCAGCGAGAGAGCGCTGCGTTGATATATCAAGATAAACATGACCACACCCAACCACGTTCGCGAGCCTGTTGTTCATACTCCCACCTCATGAAATGAAACGAACACTTTACTTGTGTAAATGATGTCCAACTCACCCGAATTCACCATCCTGAAGTCCTTCTTTCAGACGAAGTCATAATTAAAGGTTTAACATGTTCAAGGATCTTCTCCTCTTACCGTGCCTCTCAGGCTGTGTTCCTTCTTCCCGTTCACCTGCGTGTGCGTGCATGGCCACTCCCTCTCCGCGCGCTCACCTGATGCTGGCCGCTCTTCAGGGGTCGCTGTAACCTACATGGAGTTTATAGCGTCTCCAATGCGAGCACTGTGATGTCATTAGATTGTTGTTTTACATTTTGCTGTTAATTTAGCCTATGTGAATCAGAATTTGCCATATTTATATAATATGTAATAGTCTTGGTGGGTTTGCCGGATCTATTAACTTTTTTAAAACAATGAAAATAAGGTTTAGTTTTAATTTATGAATGACAAAATTGGTATTTACTTCTGAAAATGCAGTCCAGTTTATTTAAAAAAAAATCAAATAAACAAAAGATTTAATAAGAAAAATAAAGAAGCCCAATCAGTAGTCAGCGTTGATGAGTTGATGAGGTAAATCTGAACACCTGGACTTGATAAGCTGACTCTCATTCATGCGTTAACCTGCACATTGTAATCCTCCTCTCAGCTTCAATTTAAAGGAAGGCAAGACAAGGAAGACAAGGAAAGTGGCTGTGTAAATTACTCTGTACTGGTTCTCTCTCAGATCAAAACTAAATGATTGGGATGGCGGTGGTTTTTGTCTTCTTTTGCGCTATAGCGTGTCTAGCGCTGCCAGTTACATCTAACGGGAATGATTTTAATGGCCGCATTTCAGCATACTCACCGGGAATGGTAAATGATGTCTGGCATGTTTCTGACTTTCTTGGCATTGCTGAAGATGGACCTTTCTTGGATGGATTTTCTCTGCCTCAGCCTCACACTTTTGATGGGTTTGCATCTGGTTTCCCAATGCCATATGATATACTGGGTCTACTGGAGAGAAGAAATGGTTTTTCATTAAGGATCATGAACTGTATGTTATTAAAATGATCTTAATCCTATTAGGTATAGTTAAGTGTCTTACTGTCTAATATTTGTTTTGCTTTAGCATCTTGGAGTGATCCAGCAGATACTAACGTGTTCTACAAAGGAGAGCAGTTGCATCTACAGGTGTCTGCCTCGCCTGCCCCTGGTCAACAGCTTTACATCCAGTCCTGCCATGCTTCCTCCTCTCCAAACCCTGCTGAGAAACCTGAAGTTGCCCTTATCATTAACAAAGGGTAGATCAACTCAACAAATGCTGTTTTCTCTACATTTACTTATGAAATAACTTGGCCTTCACTTTTATGTTTACCAGCTGTGTGGCCTCCAAAGAGTCTTTGGTGAAGTTTGTGTTGCGACGTAGTGATGTAGTCAATTTGGTTGTTCGTACGTCTAGTTTAAAGTCTTCTGAGGTGAGTGTTCATTCCCAGTTAGGATTACAATCCTACAAACTGACAATAGCTTGCTCTGTAACGCTCTCCTGTTTGCTTTAGATTTATCTTCACTGCAGAGTCTATCTTTCTGATGTGGGTCTGACATCGGTTACTAAATTCTGCAATTACAACAAGCTCAAATCAAGGTAAGTTGGAATCTGATCTTGCTCTTATTTGTTCTTTGACCTTTGTCCTAATAGGCTTTTGGAACTTAAAAAAAGAAACTCCTGTTTTCAGATGGGTTGACTTGGGTGGCCAAACCTCCATATGTGATTGTTGTGGGAAAAGGTGCAGAAGCTTGGAGCTTGCAGAACTTCCTGGTTAGTATATAGTGAAATTAATCGGAACTCAAATGAACAAAGTACCCATGTCCAGGCTCAAGATCAAGGATAGCCTGCTGAGTTTCAAGCCAGTTAACCATACTATCACTTACCATTTTGGTTAAATGTTACATTTTGTTGATCTCGTAGTAAAAAATCATATCAGTGCATCAATGTGAAGATTCAACTCCTAGTTGATACATTTAAGTAAAGTTAATACATTTAAAAACTGGTTCATGTGACCAAAGAAACTTAAAGTGTTCCCAATATTTCTGATAAATGAGAAATTAAACCGCTCATTCACCAAGTATTAGAGCTGCTGGACCAACTGAAAAAAATGCTTGCTTAGCCCTGTATGTTTTGCTTTGAAATGAACCTCCACTGTCTCTTTTACAGTTTCTCTAGACCTGAGTGCAGTAGTAAGCACCGGCCCCCTGATTATTAAGGATCAGCCATCTGCACCACAGGCCACATCACTGTCAGACTACAGTGCTACAAAGTCCAGCCCTACAGCCAGAAACTTGTCTGATAAAAGATTGATCATGGCAGGTGCCTCTTTCTCCGGGAGCTCAATGCAAAACATTGGTAATGTCTCCCCCTGGCCTGTTCAGCCTAGCTTTGGAGGAGGTTTGGTTATAATCAGCCAGGGACAGGGAGGGGATTTCTCAATGTGGCTACCAGACATCATGGAGCTTGAGCTGCCACCAGTGGTGCAAGTGGAAATTGGTTATCCAGAAAACCATGCTGTTGATGTAACCCTTCAAAGTGACGAACCCTTTAGAAAGCTGAAACCAGATGAAAGCACTGAGATGAGTCAGACGGTTTCTGTGGATGAAGGAAAAGCTAAAGTAGAAGCTGTGGATTTGCATGATGTTGCAGAAGACCTATTGGGTATGTGGCATCTTAAAGACGTTGCCCACCTGCATGAGACTGAGGGAAAACCTGTTGTGACTGAAGTACGTCACCTAGTGCAGCCTCAACTGAATCTTGAATCTGAATTTGACTTTCCTTCTAATGACAACTCCCTGGTCAACCCTACTTCAGATAAGCTCTCTGAGAGTGCTGAGGATAAGGGTGAAGTTATTTTCAGACAGGCTGAGATGGTCTTTAAAAGCTCTAAAGGAGCCAAATTATTGGAGCCAGTTCTCTACTCTAAACTAAGTCTGAAACAAGCTGCAGATGGATCCAGTTCTCTCAATTATGAAGAACAGAAAAGGCCCAGCATGAGCAAACAGGACAAGACTCTGCAATTAGAGAGGAACGGTGAGAAAAGAGAAAAGGATGAGAGGGTGGAGGACTCCTCTGAAATTAAAGGTCTAGTTTCATCCCTATTAGATCAACTGAGGTCAATGGACTGGTGATTATGATCTTATAAAGATGCATCAGTGGCCTGTATTTTGCCTTTGTGTGAAATTATTCCAATGTATTTACTGAACTTTCAACAAAAATAAAAGCTTTTTTTCATTAAATTTTTCCTTTGTCATTTAATAACTACCTGGATTTCAGTGCACCTTTAGTGTTTTACATGATATTTGCATGATATAGGGGTAAGTAACTTCAAATTGGTTAACATATAGGTGTCTTGTAATGTTGAGCCTTTTATATAGTGAAATGCAGCTTTTCACATTGCTCTTCAGATGTTCAGCAAACACTAGGTTAGTGCTTTTTAATGGTTGTTTATAATCTTGGTCATAAAGGACAAATTCTGTTCTACAATCTAGATTACCCTCAAGTTCACAGACCAACGTTTTATTTTTTGAATCCACTTCTCAGTCATTTCCATCGCTTATGTGCAAAACAGCCATGCTGTACTTTAATTTTAACCTTGGAAGTACTTTTCCTAGTCTTTGTTTTGTTCAATGTATTTACAACCAGTATTTGTCAACCAATGACATGTAAATTATTGGGACAGACTTTTTTTTATTTTTTTTAAGCTGCGAATTTCTTAACTTATTTTGAGTTAATGTAAAAACATGTTATGACTTATTAATCATGGTATTAATGGTAACAATATCATGGTAAACTGTCTACCTGGTGAACTTGGTTTTCTTTTTCTGATTTTCAAATATGCCGAACTTAGCATAATAAAATATCAGGTCAGAGATGTATGCCATTTATGTGGGGGTTAATTATTTTATTTATAAGTCTTTGATTCAATGAATGTTTGTCAGTTTTTTTTAGGTTGACCCGTGTTCATGTAAAAGAAACCTTGTGCTGTAGACTGCTGCACCCAGATGTCGCTGTTGAATGTAGGCTACTGTCATGTTACACCGCATGCTCGGTGCGCGTGTTTTTTTCTGTTAGAGTGCGACCCTGGCTGCTATTTCCTCCGCTCGAGCTATAAAGTGCCCGTGCGTTTCCCACGCACCCTCTTTCCCCGGCCACCACACCGTGAGTGTATAACTCACTGTTCTTCAGTACCTTTAAAAAAGAAAAAAAAGAAACATAAAAAATACAAAATACCAAAAACCTCAAAAAATAACTACTTTAAAACAACTTTTTTTTTTTTAAAAGGGCAAACTTTTTTTTAAATTTTTTTTTTAAGACAAGGTCTCCAACTAACCGGACGATTTCTGAAGCCAGTTCCTCGCGACCGGACTCCATATGCTGTAGCTGTCAGTGATCGTTTATCTGGAGAGTAGCGTAAAAGTTTAATAGACTAATTTGTCCCTCTGGTTCTAGGACACTCTTTACGCACTGTCATTTCAGCACTAGACAAAACACACGAGCTCAAAGGCTTGAACGACACCGAGATATGAACGCAGCGACCGCGGGGAGTTATCCGATGGCTTCTCTCTATGTGGGCGACCTGCACCCTGATATCACGGAGGCTATGCTGTATGAGAAATTCAGTCCGGCCGGCCCGGTGCTGTCCATCCGCGTGTGTCGGGATATGATCACGCGGCGCTCGCTGGGCTATGCCTACGTCAACTTCCAGCAGCCTGCGGACGGTAAGACATGAAAGACGGCGCCCTGTCGTCCTGGGTGACTTTAAACGTGATGCACAGGGCTGTCAGAGTAACGGGAATAATGTGACATGCTTCGTGCGTAAATGTAGAGACACTGGAGGTGTATGTAGCGTGTGTGCGGGCGAGCTGTCTCGGTCTCCTGTGTGCTGCTGTCACATGTATTTCTGAGATACCCACAGCACGCTGTTCTTCCCTGCTATAACCATCTTTAACAAATTAATAAATTGATATCGCTTTATTCTCCTAATATGGCCTATTGTGTGAAAGTCAGGGTTTAGTGACTGCACTGTCACACCGCATTAGCCTATGTCCAGCCATTATGGCAAGCTGCTTTAACATTTTCCTTTAAACGAACTGGTAGGCTATCTTTTTATTATTATTAAGTAATTAACACTAGATATAGTTTGATTTCTGTTTTCAAAAATGGTCTTGAATCCATTCAATCTGTCACATATTCAGATATAACGTGCTCATACCAGTCACCATTTAGTGACAAGAACCTATTTCATTGTTATTAATAGTAATAGTTTTGCCATTGAAATCTATGGGGATCAGTGGTTCAGAAATCAACTAATTACTTCTGACAAGTTGCAAATATATTCCAGTTGTTGCTGATACATATTCCAGTTTAACTATCCATAAGGTACTAGTACTTTCTTCTAAGTTAGTAACTATACCAATAGTTAGAACTATCTATTCCAATTTTGTTACTAGTATTATTTAATATTTTACTCTCTGGTAGGCTACTATTTACAAGAGTAAAAGCAAAATACTAGCAATTATTTCTCAGTTATAATATTTATAGACTAATATAATATTAGAGACTAATAGTACTAGTATTTTATGTAAAAAGTAAAAAATAGAGTACTAGCACTTATTTCGTAGTTACTTGTATCCCAATATACAATAGTTATGACTCAGTACATTTTCTGTAGCTCAAACAGAGCATGGCGCTAGCAATGCCAAGGTCATAGGTTTGATTCCCAGGGAATGCATGAACCAATAAATGTGTACCTTCAATGCGATGTAAGTTGCTTTGGATAAAACCATCCGCCGAATGTAATCTATTCCAGTTTTATTCATCAGTTGCCTATAGTAACATAAAATAGATGTTAAGATGTTGCTGAAATTAACCAGTATCCAAGGAAGATTTTGTTGCCATTATCACACTTGGTTTGCTCACTCTGGGATTTGTAAGGCCCTCACATTATGCGTTGTGAAAAGAACCATACAAATAAACTCAATTGTTTTTAAAGGAGCAAATATTAAATAGAGCTACAGGCTGTATCATTTCCCTTGTCCTGATTTAATATCATCACTTCGATATAAGTATGTGATACAAAGTTTAAATATGCAGCATGGCATGTATATATGTATCATTTAAGCTGAGCACCCTGTGAAGGACTGATATTTTGTTCCGTTGAGCTTGCCTTGCCTAGCATGTCCATTCCTGGAAAACATCAAGATCCAGAGAAAAAGATTCAAGCATTCTGTTCAAATTCCTCCTTAAAATAATGGCAAAATTGTGAAAATTTTAATGGAAAAGCTCAAGACTCAATAAGGCTTAATTATAGCCTATAATCGGAATAAAGAACTAGAATAGAATTGAATGTACTGGTTGACCCACATAGTCTAAGTGGCCTAAATCTACCATAAACCTTGATATGAGACACTCTACACAGAAGCAAACATGAACATTAGGATACCTCCATTTTTTTGTTATCTGACAAACACTAGGGGAACGGTGCTTGTGTGTGTGTGTGTGTGTGTGTGTGTGTGTGTGTGTGTGTGTGTTAGCCCACATTTTGCAACCTGGCATGACCTATTTGTGCTATTTAAAGTGTCAGGCGGGGATAATACCATTGTGGAGCACCTTCAGCTTTATTTCAGAATCTAATGATTCAAAGAAGACAAGAATAAGTGTTAACTGGCCATTTTTGTTCATTTTTGTCCTGTCCTTCCTACATTTCAACTTACCTGCACAGTTTTACAACTTTTGAGTTACATACTAAATATGTTTTTTTTTTTCCATTCCTTTCTGAGTTAATCGTCTTCAGGGTAAAACATTTGTTTGTTCAATCAGCTCAAATTATGCAATACATAATGAATGAATGTACATTACTGTTCAAAAGTTTGGGGTCTGTATGTTTTTTGTAAGGTTTTTGAAAGAAGTCTCTTATGCTCTCCAAGGCAGCATTTATTTGATCAAAATTAAATAAAAACACTAATACTGTGAAAAATTATTACAATTTAAAAAACCTGTATTGTATTTTATTATATTTTAAAATGTCATTTATTTAACAGATTGGTAGTTTGCTGGATCTGAAATATCTGTTTTCTGTGCTATTAAATGCTCGATTCTGTCCTCTTCTTTCACAGCAGAAAGGTTAAAAGGTCAGAGTTGAACTCACTCACCTCCATTTAGAAACTCAGAATGGCAACTGATAGTAAACATGTTTACATATAAGAGACAAAAAACAGTTTGTGATCACTGCAGGATGCACATCTAGAATTCAGGACTTGAGATTGTATTGCGCATGTTTTTGCACAGTGTTTCAGTGCAATAGTATATTGCAACATGCTTGGCAAATGTGCTCAAGCATATGGTTTGGTTTTCAGCATGTAACAGCTGCATTTGTAAACAGTTGCCGGCACTGGTAAGCTTCAGCCACACACATTCCAGTGTCTCAGCCCCATCAATGGACACAGAGCCTTGAACACATGCTGCCTGCCAGCACATTGCTCAAAGGACCCAAACTGCTAAATATAGAGCCAGTGAGGGCTGCCTTCACTGTGCCTGTCTTTTCTGAGGGGTGCTTTGAAGAAACAAGCAGACAGGCAAATTTATGGGACAGCCACACCATGTTTCTGCTTATTCTGTGTTATACAACGATGAAAGCTTACTACTACTTTGACAACAATATGCTATAAATGCATGTGCATCCTAACTAATAATTCTAAATCCTCATAAAATATAACAAAGTTTTGCTTGAAACCAGAAATTGCTACATTGGTGGTAAAAAAAAGTTTGTGTGTCCTGTCCTATGTTGTCTGAAAGTTGTTATTTGCTTTCTCTCTCTCTCTCTCTCTCTCTCTCTCTCTCTCTCTCTCTCTCTCTCTCTCTCTCTCTCTCTCTCTCTCTCTCTCTCTCTCTCTCTCTCTCTCTCTCTCTCTCTCTCTCTCTCTCTCTCTCTCTCTCTCTCTGGATGATCCCACCAGCCCTGAGCTCCATGTTCAATACAATTACACTGCAAACTGCTGAGTGCAGCAGACACAAGGCTGCTCCATTTTGTTCACCAGACATTTTTAGTGCTTAGTGTGTGTGTATGTCAGGGGGAGGGCTATGAGGAACAGAAAGAGAGAGAGAGAGAGAGAGAGAGAGAAACAGATCATAATGCATTACAATAGGTGACAGGTCCCTCACAGTTTCATATGCCATAAATTAGATTCGAAAATATTTAGAAAAAACTGACAAACCTTAAACCTGACATTCATGTTTCAGTCATGACTTTTCCAGACGTGTATATTTAAATTTATATTTAGTACACATTGTGGATTAAATATAAAGAAATGTCTATGAATGTTAAAGATCGGTAAAAATGTTTTCTTAGACCTGGGATGGGTATCCACCACCAATACTTTGTCCTGATGTTGGTTATAAATATGGCGGATGAGTGGAAAAACTATTCACATTATTTAAACAGATAAATATATGTAACTGTAATTGTGCCATCAGTCCACACCAGTAATGAAATACATTTAGCTTAAAGTCCCTCTGTAGTCAATCATTTCATCCCTTAAAACTCATCTTTGATCACCAAAATTACTCATCACCCATCACTCACATCAGCACAGAGATCCACTTGGTCGACTTTACTGTAGTAAACGCTGCACAATGGCAACTTGAAATACTGGTTTAATTCATCCATATATGTTTGAACCAGAAACTGATTCAGAAGAAGAAATGGAAGAGTGAATTATACAGGTTCGTATACAAGTCGATGTATCAGAATGGTAATGCGTTTTATGTAACTGTATGCTCTCTACAACGTCGGACACATAACATCAATTAATATGATTAGCCTTTTGCTTGACTGCGTTATTAAACAGCTAATAATGTGTTGCTAATGTTTCATGTTACTGTTCGCCATCTCAGAGTCAGACAGCTGCCTTCTAAAAATCAGCATCCTCACAAACGCTTTGAACAACTTAGAAAATCAGTGGAGAAAGGCATATAGTTCATCATAACATTGTAATATACATCACATAATTCACTCGCTATATTGCTAAATGTACCCGGTTTTTCATATCAACAGAAAGGTATACCGAGATAACCTGGCTTCTCTCGAGACTCCTGCTTCTCAGTCATAGTTAATGATATGCTAAAGCACTCCGGTACGTTGATGTGATTGGTTACAAGGTGGTTTGTAACGTAACCGGCAATTTCAAATCATGTTTCAAACTGTCATTTTTTCACTGCAGTTTTAAGGTGAAAATACTCAGCAATGGTGTTGACTTATGACTTTGCACATGGTTTGTCTTAAAACATTAAAAACACCATATAGACATATAAACAACATTAAAAACTTGAGTTTTAGTAACCTATTTGAGTCAATGTGATAAAATAAGGAAATTCTTATACTTAAAAATCAACAGATCTTATCATCCTAAAATATCTGGGCAGTAGCACCTCAACAGTCCTGTAACTATCAGATAACAGTTTCATGAGACTCTCTATGATATGCTAGCATTAGCAAAGTCTCAGCTAACAAGCTTCAAGCTTGTTAGAAGTGGTTAATATGTTTGAGTATCTCAACATATACCAATTAAATTATATTCAATTCAATTTAAGTGCTAAGGTAGAGACCAGAGATGTCTTATGTCTCATGTTTTTTTTGGTTTCAGCGGAGAGAGCTTTAGACACAATGAACTTCGATGTGGTCAAAGGAAAACCAATCAGAATCATGTGGTCACAAAGAGATCCATCACTTAGGAAATCCGGGGTTGGAAACGTCTTCATCAAAAATCTGGACAAGTCCATTGACAACAAGGCCCTGTATGATACCTTCTCTGCTTTCGGAAACATCCTGTCCTGCAAGGTGAGGAGTGACTTTTATATTTTTGAAAGCTGGAAAAAATAATTGATATATCAAAGGTACACTATGCAACTTTTGGCCCTCTTATAAACAAAACTGCATGCATGGAAGAACATTGTTTTGGTTGTGCGTCGGCTCTGCGTGACTGTGGATATAAAACATTCACTACTAGGCTTAAGAGATATGGCCAGTTTAGATGGAAAGGATCTTAAGCTGACTAGCTGAAGACGTTACTGTAGCTATACCCATGGAGAAGCTCTGATTCTTGAGGTTGTCTCATCCCATGTCTGTTTACAGGTGGTGTGCGACGAGAATGGATCTAAGGGCTACGCCTTTGTGCATTTTGAAACTCAGGACGCAGCCGACCGTGCCATTGAGAAGATGAACGGCATGCTGCTGAACGACCGCAAGGTGTGAGTGTCTGAGCATGAGTCATGTGACAGGAAGGATGGTCATTGGTTTGTAGATTGACCAGGACGATATGTAGTTGTCAATTACAGATGTTCCAGAGAGGAACTCTAAGTGAAAGTTTGTTGACCAATCAGAGTCAAAGGATCAGAATAATTTACTCAAATTCATGTTGATCCAAAACTGAGTGACTTTCTTATTTCTGTGGAACACAAAAGAATATATTTTGAAAAAAATTTTTTTGCCCATACAGTGAAATTTAGTGTTTAAATTTAAAGTCAGATTTGTCCCTGCTGCAGCTGTTTCTTGTCTGTGGTTGGTCCGCAGCTGTTTCTTGTCTGTGGTTGGTCTGCAGCTGTCGGTCTGAGATTGTATTGCATTTCTGTATCAGTCACATTTCTGTCTCCATTGTTATTTGTAGGTTTGTGGGCCGTTTCAAGTCCAGGAAGGAGAGGGAAGCAGAGATGGGCGCCAAAGCCAAAGAGTTCACCAATGTTTACATCAAGAACTTCGGCGACGACATGGATGATGAGAGACTGAAGGAGCTCTTTGATAAATACGGTGAGTTTGAGAGTATGAAGGGGTTATCTTGTGATCTAGAATTTTTCTCTGAAGATTTTGTTTCTACCTGCAGGTAAAACACTGAGTGTGAAGGTCATGACTGACCCCACAGGGAAATCTCGCGGATTTGGGTTTGTTAGCTACGAGATGCATGAGGATGCTAACAAGGTACAGTGAATTTGTATTATGATTTTCTGATAATTCCAATCAGCTGAAGCTAAAACATGTTTAAAATCAGCATTAGTGTAAATTACTGTATTGATACACTGACATTGTCATTGAACTGGGAGATTGGCTAGATGGATGGATGGACTGACAGTTAAGCAGATGAACAGAAAGGTGATTGATTGTGATGCTGTTTCAGGCTGTGGAAGAGATGAACGGTACGGAGCTTAACGGCAAGACAGTGTTTGTCGGCCGAGCACAGAAAAAGATGGAGAGACAAGCAGAACTCAAGAGAAAGTTTGAACAGCTCAAACAGGAAAGAATCAGCAGATATCAGGTAAATGAATTGCTGTGTTTTGTCTTTGTGTGTGCGCTTGTGTGTTTAGTTTAGTAATAAAAAAACGATTAATTTTGATCAATTAATTTTGATATATTTGTGTTTACAGGGTGTAAACTTGTATATAAAGAATCTTGATGACACCATCGATGATGAGAAACTGCGTAAAGAGTTCTCTCCTTTCGGCTCCATTACCAGTACCAAGGTGGGTCAAAAGTCTATTTCTTAGAGATGCACCGGTCAACCAACCAGGCACCGGAATCAGACGATTTTCCGCATGATCCGTTTTGTTGTCAGCAGCACAGGCAATAACGTCAACAGCGCGTTCTCGCTCTTTTCTCTCCGACGGTTAAGTGACACACAAACCCGCCTCCTCTCACTCACTCGTCTCATTCGCTCCAGTTAAACAGTGCTTGTATAGCGCATCATTTTACTACTTCCCACAGGTTTCGCGTTCACACCAAAAACTTTTCTGATCTATATAAGTGGAGCACACATAAGCCGCCTCTCAGTCTCAAGGAACTTTTGAGTCACAAGTACCAAAATGAGTGGCTTACTGTGCTTAAACGGTCAAATACACACAAAATTATGTCAAAATGCCTGTCTTGGCGAGTATTCAGTTAAACACAGTCAGTTTTGGAACCTAGTAATTAGTTGTGATTGTAACTTACTGTAATGCAAGTTACAGTAACAGTATTGGATCTGTGCAGTAGCTCTTAAAGTGACAGCAGCCTAATAAACCTGCTGCTGTCTGTCATGTTAATCAAAGAACAAAAGACAAAGAGAATCACTCTCTACTCTTGAAGTTTTGTAACTAACTGTAAGCACTGATCTGTATCTAATTTTTACAACAAAGACTATCTAATGTTATTTTACATTTGATTCCTAATTTCTGTTGTATTTCATACCTGAATATACTGTATACCCACCTGAAAAACTTAAAACTTTATTTATTTCATATTTCTCTTTATTCTATTGCATTTATTTGTGCTGTTGTTTTAAATTTGTTTATTTGTTCTTATTTTATTAGTATTTTTACTATGAAAATACAATTTTGATCACTGATCCAATTCAGTAAAATATTTTTTTCTGGCAGCAAAGGATAGAATATGTAAGCGCAGCGGAGGACGGTTGCCTCCGCCGAAGTCCATTAATACCTGACAATGGACACCTCGAAGGGCATTAACCCGCTTATACCATGGTCACTTACGAAAGAAAGAAATATTTAATCAATTAATAATACTTTAATGTGTTTTAGAGTAAAAATCGTGAGGGTTTTTATTTATTAAGTCGAGCGCACTATTTAATATCTCCCGTATACAGGCGTTGCCAAGCAACAGCGACCCGACCGCAGCAGTTGATCAGTGAGTTTGAGCCAGCGCAATCATTTAGAACTGTCATCAGGCAAATTGACGGGACGCCTTTCCTAGGTGTACATTATCACTTTTTAATGGACACCCTGCAGCCAATCAGAATCGAGTATTCACCCAGACCATGGTATAATAAAAAATAATAATTCTACTAGAAGATGTAGCAATGTGTCCATTAGTTATACCCAACACCAGTAGGACTAGGTCAAAATCCAACTGAAATCATTGAATTTCTCGATTTTACCCAGCACCAAAAACGAATACCTTTGGAGTCTATTACATGGCCACAAACAATGCGTTAAAGTACCTATTTTATATTCACATTTTAGACACTTAGGCGCTAGAAAGGGGTTGAATTATGCAGTATTCTGCTTTATGAGATTTATATTTTTGGTTTAAACTGTTCTCTGATGGAGGTGAGATCTTATACAATGTACATCTTGCTGTAGGTGATGTTGGAGGACGGCAGGTCCAAAGGTTTTGGCTTTGTGTGTTTCTCCTCACCTGAGGAGGCCACAAAGGCTGTGACAGAGATGAATGGGCGTATTGTGGGCTCCAAACCACTGTACGTGGCCCTGGCCCAACGTAAAGAAGAACGCAAAGCTCATCTGACCAACCAGTACATGCAGCGCATCGCTGGCATGAGAGCCATGCCCGCCAACGCCATCATCAACCAGTTCCAACCTGCCGGTGGTTACTTCATGCCAGCTGTGCCTCAGGTGGGTGAGCTACAAAAGTCTGAGACAACAATAAAATCTGGGATTTAATTCCATTTAAACCTGGAAAAATGAAATGGTTTAGAAAATACAGAAAAATAAAGTTTTAAGAGACATTTTTATAAAATTTTTTCGATATTTTCATTATTTTTACACAACCTCACTGTATATTATGGAATGTCAATTTCTGTCAAACAAGAAAAAAAGTCATAATTAAGACTTCTATGTCAAAATTATAATAAAAAAATAGATTTTTTGGAAATACAAAATTATGAAATAAAAAGTAAACAGAAATACTAATATATTATATTATAAATATATAATAAAATATTAAAATAATGAAATAAAAATTATGACAAGAAAAGTAATAATTATAACAAAAAATTATTTTACCTCATTATTTTATCTCATAATTATGTATTTTTGTCATAATTTTGACTTTTTATGTCATAACTATGAGTTAGCATATCAAAGTTTTGAATTTTATCTCATAATTTCAACATATAGGTTATAATTATGATTCACCAAAACACATTATTTTCTTATGTGTCCGAAATTGACTTATTATATATATAATGTAGTATTATAGTATATATACTACATAGTATATAATTCATATAGATATAATAAATACATTTACGAGGGCTCTAAAGTAGTAAAATGTTCAATTAAAAGATTTATAATCTCTCTGATTAATTATATATTTCTTTTCAAATGCATCAAATGAATTCTATCATGCTTCACAGGCCCAGAACAGAACAACATACTACGCACCAAACCAGCTGACCCAGATTCGTCCGAACCCTCGATGGCAGCAGCAGGGTGGCAGAGGTCAGGGTGGCTTCCAGGGCATGCCCGGCTCCTTGCGCCAGCCAGGGCCCCGTGCCAACATTCGCCACCTGGCACCCAATGCATCCGGCCAAGGCCCACGCGGGATCCCCACAGGTGCACAGAGAGTGGGTGAGAAAACCCACCCACTAATGATGTGATGCCCTATTATGACAAACTTTGACCTGTTTTACAGACCAGAGGCCTATCATCTCAGATAACATTTTTAAGAGTTGCATAGTTGGTTGAAGGTGTCAGAGATTATAATTCAGGTTTTAGTTTATTTTAATGTTTCATAATAATAATAAAAATAATAATAAATAATATATAATATATCTATTGGTTTTAGTTCATATTTAACTGATCATTATGTAATTCCCTTGTATAACACCACAAACTACACATTTAATGATTACAAGTGTGTTTGGTGTTCGTCCTGATCATAGCTTTAATACTTGTTTCCTCTTCCCACTTGCCCTCTTCCTATTTCCCACTAGGAGGCACTGGCCAACCAATGGGTCCTCGCCCTGCCATGGGGGTGACGACCCCACGTGCCATGCCCCCATACAAGTACGCCACCACCATACGAAACACTCAGCCTCAGGTAGTGCAGCCCATTACACTGCAACAGGTAATATATGCTGATAGATGTAAATAAAAACTACACCAAATATTCACAAATACAAAGCTAATTCTAGCTTATTTAGTAATAAAATAGCTTCGCTATTGAATAGCTACATTATATTTCTCAGCAAGGAGGAGGTTACATCGCTATTTTGAAGTAATTAAACTCACAGCTTAGAGACGCTGAACAGACACAGGTACAAATCTCTTTCTCTTTCTCTCTCTCTCTCTCTCTTTCTCTCTCTCTCTAGATAATTATTCAAATGAATGCTACAGTTCATTCATTCAAATAAATGTAATCTTACTACTTTATCTCTGTGTCTGATTCAAAGCGGGCAGAATGCTAGATCTAACGAGCCGTAACTGACAAAAATAACTGTAAATTTTACCCCTCCGGTCAAATATTGTGCTGCAAACATTAATAACAGCTTTAAGTCGTCAGTACTGGCAAATGAGCATGGTATAAGCGGGATAATACACTCTTCGCATCGGGCAGTTCTTTGCCTCCACGTTGTACATTAAAATCATTTAATGCACAGCTAGCCATGGATTATCCCTTACATATTTATATATACTGTATGTCTGTCAAAATGTAATTGTGCTAAATTTTTTCATTAAGATTACCTTTGCCATCATCCATTTAAAGTTATTAAGCTTTAAAAACACTACGTTAAATGTAATATTTATCAAATCTCAAAATTACTTTAAAAAAAATCATAATGTACATTATAATGTAATGCCTAATTCATTTAAAACTGTTGCATTTTAAATGATTGATTTTATTTTTTATTTGTTTATACAGAATTGTATGAATTTTAATACTGGCCATTTGTCAGTTATTGGCCAGAACGTGAAAATGATTATTGGCTTCGACAAACACAATCATATTTTGCGGTTTATTGTCTTGGTCAGGCACAGCCAGCCGTTCATGTGCAGGGTCAGGAGCCTCTCACTGCCTCCATGTTAGCTGCCGCCCCTCCTCAGGAACAGAAACAGATGCTTGGTGAGATGAGGAGGCTGTAAGCACGTTCAGCCTTTCTAAACATATCTTTACACTCTCAAGGACGTTTTTGGGCATGCCTAATGAGTATTTTTGGGCAGCCTATTGAGTATTAATTACTTGCTTATTTTACTCTTCCCTGTAACCATCTTAAACTGTTTATTGTTTGTCTTGCGTGTGCCTGTTCTGTTTTCCCCTTTAGGTGAGCGATTGTTCCCTCTCATCCAGGCAATGCACCCCAGTCTAGCCGGGAAGATCACAGGAATGCTGCTTGAGATCGACAACTCTGAACTGCTCCACATGCTGGAGTCCCACGAGTCTCTGCGCTCCAAGGTGACAGTCGTTAACTATGATAAAAGCCTCCAGCAACCGACACTAGCTCTGCTGTTATGTTATGTGCAATAATGGGAAAAGTCACAAGCTTTTAACAATGCAAAGCATATTGACTGAACCAGGGACATAATATGCATTCATTTATTAAGATTTATGCCTTGCCTAGCACAGACTAGAGATGTAATCTATATATAATAATGGCATTTTATCAGTTAAAGGATTAGTTCTGTCTAAAAATTCTGTCATTAGTTACTCACCCTCATGTCGTCCCACACCCGTAAGACTTTCGTTCATCCTCGAAACAAAAATGAAGATATATTTAATGAAATCTGAGATTTATGTCCCTCCATTGACAGTCTACGCAACAAACACTTTAACGCCTCAAAAAGTTCATAAAGAGATCATAAAACTAATCCATATTAATTGAATAAATGAAATTTTCTGAAGAGACACAATCGCTTTATATGATGAACAGATTGAATTTAGGCTTTTATTCACATATAAACATTAATCAGCGAACATAAACAGAAGCTCAACCGAACCTGCTTGACATGCAAGAACAAACCTCTTGCAGAAGCTCAAACGTGCTGCGTAACACGAGAATGAATCTCATTGGTTCTTGCAGAAGCTCAAACATGCTGCGTAACACGAGAATGAACCTTATTGGTTCTTGCAGAAGCTCAAACGTGCTGCGTAACACGAGAATTAACCTCATTGGTTCTTGCAGAAGCTCAAACGTGCAGCGTAACACGAGAATGAACCTCATTGGTTCTTGCAGAAGCTCAAACGTGCAGCGTAACACGAGAATGAACCTCATTGGTTCCTGCAGAAGCTCAAACGTGCAGCGTAACACGAGAATGATCCTCATTGGTTCTTGAAGCTCAAACATGCTGTGTAACACGAGAAGAACCTCATTGGTTCTTGCAGAAGCTCAAACGTGCAGCGTAACACAAGAATGAACCTCATTGGTTCTTGCAGAAGCTCAAACGTGCAACGCAACACAAGAATGAACCTCATTGGTTCTTGCAGAAGCTCAAACGTGCAGCGTAACACGAGAATGAACCTCATTGGTTCCTGCAGAAGCTCAAACGTGCAGCGTAACACGAGAAGAACCTCATTGGTTCTTGCAGAAGCTCAAACGTGCAGCGCAACACAAGAATGAACCTCATTGGTTCTTGAAGCTCAAATGTGCTGCGTAACACGAGAAGAACCTCATTGGTTCTTGCAGAAGCTCAAACGTGCAGCGTAACACGAGAATTAACCTCATTGGTTCTTGCAGAAGCTCAAACGTGCAGCGTAACACGAGAATGAACCTCATTGGTTCTTGCAGAAGCTCAAACGTGCAGCGTAACACGAGAATGAACCTCATTGGTTCCTGCAGAAGCTCAAATGTGCTGCGTAACACGAGAATGAACCTCATTGGTTCTTGAAGCTCAAACGTGCTGCGTAACACGAGAAGAACCTCATTGGTTCTTGCAGAAGCTCAAACGTGCTGCGTAACACGAGAATGAACCTCATTGGTTCTTGAAGCTCAAAAGTGCTGCGTAACACGAGAAGAACCTCATTGGTTCTTGCAGAAGCTCAAACGTGCAGCGCAACACAAGAATGAACCTCATTGGTTCTTGAAGCTCAAATGTGCTGCGTAACACGAGAAGAACCTCATTGGTTCTTGCAGAAGCTCAAACGTGCAGCGTAACACGAGAATTAACCTCATTGGTTCTTGCAGAAGCTCAAACGTACTGCGTAACACGAGAAGAACCTCACTGGTTCTTGCAGAAGCTCAAACGTGCAGCGTAACATGAGAATTAACCTCATTGGTTCTTGCAGAACCTCAAACGTGCAGCGTAACACGAGAATGAAACTCATTAGTTCTTGCAGAACCTCAAACGTGCTGCGTAACACGAGAAGAACCTCATTGGTTCTTGAAGCTCAAACGTGCTGTGTAACACGAGAATGAACCTCATTGGTTCTTGAAGCTCAAACGTGCTGTGTAACACGAGAAGAACCTCTTTGGTTCTTGCTGAAGCTCAAACGTGCTGCGTAACACGAGAATAAACCTCATTGGTTCTTGAAGCTCAAACGTGCTGCATAACACGAGAAGAACCTCATTGGTTCTTACAAAAGCTCAAACGTGCTGCGTAACACGAGAATTAATCTCATTGGTTCTTGAAGCTCAAATGTGCTGCGTAACAAGAGAATGAACCTTATTGGTTCTTGCAGAAGCTCTAACGTGCTGCGTAACACGAGAATTAACCTCATTGTTTCTTGAAGCTCAAACGTGCTGCGTAACACGAGAATGAACCTCATTGGTTCCTGCAGAAGCTCAAACGTGCAGCGTAACACGAGAAGAACCTCATTGGTTCTTGCAGAAACTCAAACGTGCAGCGCAACACAAGAATGAACCTCATTGGTTCTTGAAGCTCAAATGTGCTGCGTAACACGAGAAGAACCTCATTGGTTCTTGCAGAAGCTCCAACGTGTAGCGTAACACGAGAATTAACCTCATTGGTTCTTGCAGAAGCTCAAACGTGCAGCGTAACACGAGAATGAACCTCATTGGTTCTTGCAGAAGCTCAAACGTGCAGCGTAACACGAGAATGAACCTCATTGGTTCCTGCAGAAGCTCAAACGTGCTGCGTAACACGAGAATGAACCTCATTGGTTCTTGAAGCTCAAACGTGCAGCGCAACACAAGAATGAACCTCATTGGTTCTTGAAGCTCAAATGTGCTGCGTAACACGAGAAGAACCTCATTGGTTCTTGCAGAAGCTCAAACGTGCAGCGTAACACGAGAATTAACCTCATTGGTTCTTGCAGAAGCTCAAACGTGCAGCGTAACACGAGAATGAACCTCATTGGTTCTTGCAGAAGCTCAAACGTGCAGCGTAACACGAGAATGAACCTCATTGGTTCCTGCAGAAGCTCAAATGTGCTGCGTAACACGAGAATGAACCTCATTGGTTCTTGAAGCTCAAACGTGCTGCGTAACACGAGAAGAACCTCATTGGTTCTTGCAGAAGCTCAAACGTGCTGCGTAACACGAGAATGAACCTCATTGGTTCTTGAAGCTCAAAAGTGCTGCGTAACACGAGAAGAACCTCATTGGTTCTTGCAGAAGCTCAAACGTGCAGCGCAACACAAGAATGAACCTCATTGGTTCTTGAAGCTCAAATGTGCTGCGTAACACGAGAAGAACCTCATTGGTTCTTGCAGAAGCTCAAACGTGCAGCGTAACACGAGAATTAACCTCATTGGTTCTTGCAGAAGCTCAAACGTGCTGCGTAACACGAGAAGAACCTCACTGGTTCTTGCAGAAGCTCAAACGTGCAGCGTAACATGAGAATTAACCTCATTGGTTCTTGCAGAACCTCAAACGTGCAGCGTAACACGAGAATGAAACTCATTAGTTCTTGCAGAACCTCAAACGTGCTGCGTAACACGAGAAGAACCTCATTGGTTCTTGAAGCTCAAACGTGCTGTGTAACACGAGAATGAACCTCATTGGTTCTTGAAGCTCAAATGTGCTGCGTAACACGAGAAGAACCTCATTGGTTCTTGCAGAAGCTCAAACGTGTAGCGTAACACGAGAATTATCCTCATTGGTTCTTGAAGCTCAAACGTGCTGCATAACACGAGAAGAACCTCATTGGTTCTTACAAAAGCTCAAACGTGCTGCGTAACACGAGAATTAATCTCATTGGTTCTTGAAGCTCAAATGTGCTGCGTAACAAGAGAATGAACCTTATTGGTTCTTGCAGAAGCTCTAACGTGCTGCGTAACACGAGAATTAACCTCATTGTTTCTTGAAGCTCAAACGTGTTGCGTAACACGAGAATGAACCTCATTGGTTCCTGCAGAAGCTCAAACGTGCAGCGTAACACGAGAAGAACCTCATTGGTTCTTGCAGAAACTCAAACGTGCAGCGCAACACAAGAATGAACCTCATTGGTTCTTGAAGCTCAAATGTGCTGCGTAACACGAGAAGAACCTCATTGGTTCTTGCAGAAGCTCAAACGTGTAGCGTAACACGAGAATTAACCTCATTGGTTCTTGCAGAAGCTCAAACGTGCAGCGTAACACGAAAATGAACCTCATTGGTTCTTGCAGAAGCTCAAACGTGCAGCGTAACACGAGAATGAACCTCATTGGTTCTTGAAGCTCAAACGTGCTGCGTAACACGAGAAGAACCTCATTGGTTCTTGCAGAAGCTCAAACGTGCAGCGTAACACGAGAATGAACCTCATTGGTTCTTGAAGCTCAAACGTGCTGCGTAACACGAGAAGAACCTCATTGGTTCTTGAAGCTCAAACGTGCAGCGCAACACAAGAATGAACCTCATTGGTTCTTGCAGAAGCTCAAACGTGCAGCGTAACACGAGAATGAACCTCATTGGTTCTTGCAGAAGCTCAAACGTGCAGCGTAACACGAGAATGAACCTCATTGGTTCCTGCAGAAGCTCAAACGTGCTGCGTAACACGAGAATGAACCTCATTGGTTCTTGAAGCTCAAACGTGCAGCGCAACACAAGAATGAACCTCATTGGTTCTTGAAGCTCAAATGTGCTGCGTAACACGAGAAGAACCTCATTGGTTCTTGCAGAAGCTCAAACGTGCAGCGTAACACGAGAATTAACCTCATTGGTTCTTGCAGAAGCTCAAACGTGCAGCGTAACACGAGAATGAACCTCATTGGTTCTTGCAGAAGCTCAAACGTGCAGCGTAACACGAGAATGAACCTCATTGGTTCCTGCAGAAGCTCAAATGTGCTGCGTAACACGAGAATGAACCTCATTGGTTCTTGAAGCTCAAACGTGCTGCGTAACACGAGAAGAACCTCATTGGTTCTTGCAGAAGCTCAAACGTGCTGCGTAACACGAGAATGAACCTCATTGGTTCTTGAAGCTCAAAAGTGCTGCGTAACACGAGAAGAACCTCATTGGTTCTTGCAGAAGCTCAAACGTGCAGCGCAACACAAGAATGAACCTCATTGGTTCTTGAAGCTCAAATGTGCTGCGTAACACGAGAAGAACCTCATTGGTTCTTGCAGAAGCTCAAACGTGCAGCGTAACACGAGAATTAACCTCATTGGTTCTTGCAGAAGCTCAAACGTGCTGCGTAACACGAGAAGAACCTCACTGGTTCTTGCAGAAGCTCAAACGTGCAGCGTAACATGAGAATTAACCTCATTGGTTCTTGCAGAACCTCAAACGTGCAGCGTAACACGAGAATGAAACTCATTAGTTCTTGCAGAACCTCAAACGTGCTGCGTAACACGAGAAGAACCTCATTGGTTCTTGAAGCTCAAACGTGCTGTGTAACACGAGAATGAACCTCATTGGTTCTTGAAGCTCAAATGTGCTGCGTAACACGAGAAGAACCTCATTGGTTCTTGCAGAAGCTCAAACGTGTAGCGTAACACGAGAATTATCCTCATTGGTTCTTGAAGCTCAAACGTGCTGCATAACACGAGAAGAACCTCATTGGTTCTTACAAAAGCTCAAACGTGCTGCGTAACACGAGAATTAATCTCATTGGTTCTTGAAGCTCAAATGTGCTGCGTAACAAGAGAATGAACCTTATTGGTTCTTGCAGAAGCTCTAACGTGCTGCGTAACACGAGAATTAACCTCATTGTTTCTTGAAGCTCAAACGTGTTGCGTAACACGAGAATGAACCTCATTGGTTCCTGCAGAAGCTCAAACGTGCAGCGTAACACGAGAAGAACCTCATTGGTTCTTGCAGAAACTCAAACGTGCAGCGCAACACAAGAATGAACCTCATTGGTTCTTGAAGCTCAAATGTGCTGCGTAACACGAGAAGAACCTCATTGGTTCTTGCAGAAGCTCAAACGTGTAGCGTAACACGAGAATTAACCTCATTGGTTCTTGCAGAAGCTCAAACGTGCAGCGTAACACGAAAATGAACCTCATTGGTTCTTGCAGAAGCTCAAACGTGCAGCGTAACACGAGAATGAACCTCATTGGTTCTTGAAGCTCAAACGTGCTGCGTAACACGAGAAGAACCTCATTGGTTCTTGCAGAAGCTCAAACGTGCAGCGTAACACGAGAATGAACCTCATTGGTTCTTGAAGCTCAAACGTGCTGCGTAACACGAGAAGAACCTCATTGGTTCTTGAAGCTCAAACGTGCAGCGCAACACAAGAATGAACCTCATTGGTTCTTGAAGCTCAAATGTGCTGCGTAACACGAGAAGAACCTCATTGGTTCTTGCAGAAGCTCAAACGTGCAGCGTAACACGAGAATTAACCTCATTGGTTCTTGCAGAAGCTCAAACGTGCAGCGTAACACGAGAATTAACCTCATTGGTTCTTGCAGAAGCTCAAACGTGCAGCGTAACACGAGAATTAACCTCATTGGTTCTTGCAGAAGCTCAAACGTGCAGCGTAACATGAGAATTAACCTCATTGGTTCTTGCAGAACCTCAAACGTGCAGCGTAACACGAGAATGAACCTCATTAGTTCTTGCAGAACCTCAAACGTGCTGCGTAACACGAGAAGAACCTCATTGGTTCTTGCAGAAGCTCAAACGTGCAGCGTAACATGAGAATTAACCTCATTGGTTCTTGCAGAACCTCAAACGTGCAGCGTAACACGAGAATGAACCTCATTAGTTCTTGCAGAACCTCAAACGTGCAGCGTAACACGAGAATGAACCTCATTAGTTCTTGCAGAACCTCAAACGTGCTGCACAACACGAGAAGAACCTCATTGGTTCTTGCTGAAGCTCAAACGTGCAGCGTAACACGAGAATGAACCTCATTGGTTCCTGCAGAAGCTCAAACGTGCAGCGTAACACGAGAATGATCCTCATTGGTTCTTGAAGCTCAAACGTGCTCTGTAACACGAGAAGAACCTCATTGGTTCTTGCAGAAGCTCAAACGTGCAGCGTAACACAAGAATGAACCTCATTGGTTCTTGCAGAAGCTCAAACGTGCAGCGCAACACAAGAATGAACCTCATTGGTTCTTGCAGAAGCTCAAACGTGCAGCATAACACGAGAATGAACCTTATTGGTTCTTGCAGAAGCTCTAACGTGCTGCGTAACACGAGAATTAACCTCATTGTTTCTTGAAGCTCAAATGTGCTGCGTAACACGAGAACGAACCTCATTGGTTCTTGCTGAAGCTCAAACATGCTGTGTAACACGAGAATGAATCTCATTGGTTCTTGCTGAAGCTCAAACATGCTGTGTAACATGAGAATGAACCTCATTGGTTCTTGCATGTCAAGTGAACATGCTTGAGCTTACGTTTACCACAAATTATGTGTGAGTTGAATGTTTATTATGTGAATTAAAGCCTGAATTCAATCTGTTCATTTAAAATCGATCGTGTTTCTTCAGAAAATTTGGACTAAACCGCTCGATTCATATGGATTAGTTTTACAATTTCTTTATGAACTTTTTTAAAGCGTCAAAGTGTCAGTTATACGTCAATGGAGGAACAGAAATCTCTCAGATTTCATTAAAAATGTCTTCATCTGTGTTCCGAGGATGTACGAAAGTTTCACGGCAACATGAGGGTGAGTAAATGATGACAGAATTTTAATTTTTTGGGTGAATTATGAGAGCCATGAATCTCTGTGGTTAAGATGGCGAGGGCGTTGCAGGACTGATGATTTGTTTGTGCTGTCAGGTGGAGGAGGCTGTTGCAGTACTTCAGGCTCATCAGGCCAAGAAAGACGCGACACAGAAAGTGGGAGTCACTGCTGTGACTGCAGCTGCAACATCCTGACGAGTAACTTTTATTATTATCAGTAGTATTATAATTACTGTGCTTATAATGGCCAGGCTATTTCTCTGTTTGTTTAAAATTATTCTGAAAAACTAAATTGTTTTAATTTGAAATTGTTTTCTGTAGGGTGAAGCTGAAAGACTGAAGAGAGATCATCCCTGTCTGGTGTCGTCTGGTGGCAACCAATAGGAACACAAAAAAGAAAACATGAAAAAAAAAGAAAAATACAAAATAATACTTGAACATAAAGAAAACAATTTTGTTGCAGGGTTAATATTTTTTACCTCTGCGATGATTTTTATCACCTAAAGTTAATTTTAAAAAAAAGTCAATTCTGTGAGGGAAGAGCCTCTGTATTGTGGCCAGGACTGACTTTTTCTATGAGGAAGTGGAAGCTTGGTTCTTCTGTGAGATGTGTGTTTGCTGGTTTGATTGGACCTCACTTGTCCCATGACAATAACCCGAGTGGTGTGGCACTCTAAATAAAGGAATGACTATTTAAAATGAACTATGCTGTGTTCTTCATTTTTATTTACTTAGCAAAGAAAAAGGCCATGTTACAGACACTTTTTATCCAAAATGACTTGCGGTAAGACCTTTAGAGGTTAAATGTTCTGCTTAAGGACCCAGTAGTGGCAGAAATGTAAATAAACATTCCATTTCACCTTTACCTGGGACTACTCACATGATCAAAGCCATTTACAGTAACTCCAGTTTGCCTCCTTCTGAAAGTTGATGTCTGTCAAACTACTGTAAAATTATATACATAGAGCTACCATATTTAATGGGTCTGTCAATTATATAATTATATCAATAATCAATTAATGCATATAATTAATGCATATAAGTTAATTAATGCATATAAATTAATGCATATAAGTAGGCTATATCAATTATATCAATTATCAAGATATAAATCATGATCACAAAACATGTAAACATCATCCAATTTAAGTAACAAATTGATTTACATAAAAAACTAACATTTTAGAGAATTGTTACATAAAATAAAAACTAAGCTTTTTGGACTGTGGTTTACCAACTTTTACATTAGTAACTGATCAATATTTTTTAAATAAAAACGTTTTACTTTTATATTATCACAGAGCGAGCCAATACGTAAAATATATATGTTTCCACTTAAATTCAAGTAAAAAACGAACTAACTAAAAAAAGTAAAGCTGTTAATCCAGAGCTGAACGACACTTGTGAATGCCAGTGATGTTATTTGTCCTCCGCATCACTAGAGGGCGAGACAACGACCCGCACTGGCGAACAAAACAGTCAAAGTCAAAGGTTACAAGCAAGATGGCGTCGAGCAAACGTGTTCTTTATGTTGGTAAGAAAAGCATCAAAATTATGATCAAAATAACAAACCCTTCGTTATTACATTGCGCTAGTTTAACCCTACAGCCTCGTGCATGTTTAGGGATGTGATTCCGGTTATCAGCTGTAGCCAGGAAAGGGGCAAAAGATGAAATATCAGGTTGAATTGCACGGTCAATGAGTTTTTAACATGAAATATTAAAATTATTGGAATATGTTTTGTTTTTCTCAGGGGGTCTCGCGGAGGAGGTGGATGAGAAAGTGCTGCACGCGGCATTCATTCCCTTCGGTGACATCACGGATATTCAGATCCCGTTAGATTATGAGACGGGTAACTAACACACATAAATCAAAACACACTCCCATCATTATAAATCAAAAACACACTTTAACAAACAACAGAAACAGTTTTACGACTTGAAAATATCGCACATCATGTTTGACTCTTTTTGTCCACAGAGAAACACAGGGGCTTTGCATTCATCGAGTTTGAGCTGGCAGAGGTGAATACGTGCTAAATTTGTCTTCAGTTAAGAACACATCCTCGACTCAATCAAAATAAGATGGAAAATATTAAGCACTGGAATAACTTGTATCTTTTATTATTAATTAATTCTGGTTCACTTCCGTAACCAATGTTGCTTCTCATAGTTTACACAAGTCACCCATACATGACTGGTTTGTTTGCCTTTACAAAAAAAAAAAAAAAAAGGATGCTTAAATACACCAATAATTTACTTTCTCAAACTTCTGTCTGCTTTTTCCCAGGATGCAGCTGCTGCCATTGATAATATGGTGAGTTAATGAACCTCTAATTTCTGTAGTCTCAGAAAACCTGATGTATGTCAGTTTTCCTCAGAGCTGGAAGTCTAGGTTAATATCTATTCGACTTTGTGTCCTGCAGAATGAGTCGGAGCTGTTCGGGAGAACCATCAGGGTGAACATCGCCAAACCCATGAGAATTAAAGAGGGCTCCTCTCGACCAGGTGAGGTTTTTTCAATGCAATGGGTTGCTATGATAAACTCTCGCTCATTATGCTGTTAACTTATTTCTTGCATGTCCTTGAAACACAAATCTGAATTACATTGCTGCTCTGCTCATAGTGTGGTCTGAAGATGACTGGTTGAAGAAGTTCTCAGGGAAGACTGTTGAGGAGAGTGAGGAAGCGGAGTCAACTGCGGAATCAGCCAGTACAAACACTCAGGAGGTGGGAATGTTGTAATAACATTGTTTGGTTTTAGTATGACATTATATTAAATGCCTGGCATGTCATATTTGCATAGCAGTTTATATATATTTTTGCTCAGTGTCATATGATCGGTTTAGATTTTATATTCTGATATTTATCATTAATGTTTTCTGATTGGTATTTTGTGTTTCGGAACAGGGAGAGCCTCCAGCGAAAAAAGGCAGAACTAACCCTCAGGTCTACATGGACATCAAGATCGGCAACAAACCTGCAGGTCGACTGCGCTTCCTTCTACGAGCAGACGTTGTGCCTATGACTGCAGGTCAGACTCTGTAAATTATCTTTAGAGGTTCCTATTTTCAAAATGCATTGTGAACAATTCAGCCATGCATATTTCATTTTAAATTTGTTGGCCTGATGTTTTTTAATCAATTTAAAAACTGGTGAAATGACAGACTCTGGTGACGTATACTGAACTTCTCCAATCATTTAGTCCACCTAAACTCCACCTGTTACTTAAAATTGACTTTAAGCTTGCTTTCAGATCTGCCTCCATCCCATTAACAATAGATGGACAGAGCCAAGTACTTTTTTCCGTTTTCGATAAGTTGTTGCACGGTCCTGTTCAGGACATCACAGCACATTATAGTGATGTGTGTATCTGCGAACGCTAAGGATAATCCGCGAGTAATAAAAACATTCCTTATATCCAAACTTTCCTTGCTTACCACCTAATCTGGTATGGGAAGATTTTCTTATGATTAATAGTTTTCAAAAGGCACTTATTTCCAGGATTTATTGTCAGCTTTTTGACTTATTGATGATTGCTCTATTGCTAACTTAAAGTGCCTGGGAACATGAGTTGGGTTAAGAGTTTGTGGATGACTGGTGGGTGAATGCTATTATTAGAATCCATTCAAGCTCAATATGTGCACAGCTTGGACTCATACAGTTTAAAATCCTGCATAGGGTTCATTATTCCAAAGATTGGTTCTCTTTAATTTACTTCAACATTGATGACAGTTGTGCTAGCCTACATGTCACATGTCACCCTGTAATCTGAGTCATATGTTATTTATTTTTTTCTGTCCAATGCTTCATAACTATTGGAACAACTTTTTTGAGACTGTCCAAAACATTTTTAATCAAGATTGATGTGTGCCCTACTACTGCATTCTTTGGGGTTCTTAAAGTTTGGACTCTGTTTTCATCAAAACAGTTAGATATACGTGGCTTCACTTCTTTATTGGCTAGATGGTGGATTTAATTTTTTTGGAAGTCCACCAAGCCTCTGGGTATTTCACAATGGCTTGTTGATACTATGTTTTTTTTTTTAAACCGGAAAAGATAAGATGTTCTCAGTATGCCAGCTGAGGTTCTTCCCATGATAAATGGCAACACTTTAGAACATATGTTCACTCCCTTCAAACTTTGCCTGTTGACTGAATTTCTTTGAATCATAGGTTCGGGCGGGGGTATGATTTATTTTTAACAGCGGATTCGGGTGACATTAGAGCTGATCTGCGCATTTCTATCCCATTAGCAGTTTGCCAATTAAATGTTTGGTGCTTTGCTGAAGAGAGAAACTTCTGTTTTGTTTTTGTTCTGCAGAAAATTTCCGCTGTCTGTGCACACATGAGAAGGGCTTTGGATTCAAGGGTAGCAGTTTCCACAGAATCATCCCTCAGTTTATGTGCCAGGGTGGAGATTTCACCAATCACAACGGCACTGGGGGGAAATCCATATATGGAGGCAAGTTTGAGGATGAGAACTTTGTCCTCAAGCACACCGAACCAGGTGAGATGAGTCCTCAGCTTGAGAGAAGTTAGATGTGTGTGTGTTTTGAAAGGTTTTTTCTGTCTTTATTCACAAAAGTCTTTGAGAACCAATATGTGTTTCACACATACTCCGTTTGCCCATGTTAACTGGTTATACTTATAGCTAGACATGTGCCGGTATTCGGTAATGCGATAAATCGCGGTAATGAATATGCACGATATTGTTATCGCGGGCACTTCAAAATACCGTGAAAAATAATAGATCAGAATTTATATTTATGGAACGCGCATTAGCTTATTTTCCATCAACCGCTTAAACAAACACTGCGTATATGCTGCGCGAAACACGTGCGCACTCTGATGTAAACAATCCCCACATGTAGAAGCACTGTGTGCATGCGGCGCCGTGCGCACTCTAGTCTAATGTAATGAATCCTCACATGGAGAAGAAGCGTGGCGGAAGGAGGAACGCTGCCGACGATTTATCCCTCTTCTAAAAGCAGGGCTGTCAACTCTACGCATTCAGTGTGAGACTCACGCAATTTACACTTCTCTCACGCTCTCGCGCCACACATGCATTTTCTCACGCAGAGAAAAATCGCGGAGCAAAGAGGACACGGAGACCGACAGACTAGACAGAGCAGGTTACTATTGATATGAAAACAATTCTCAGCTTTCAGGTTCTGTCCATTTTATTATGAAATTCAGACAATAAATACCGTTTTGGTGCTTGTAAATGTGACGTGACCGATCGCTGTAGCGCCTCAGTTCAAGTAAACCGATCATCTGTTAGTTTTTATTTAAAGATACAGTACAACTTACCGAAAGGTATTTATGCCTCATACATAATATCGATCAATCAGTGTTTTTCAACCACGGAAAGAGGTCAGTAAAGCTGCAGGTGAACAATTATGTCACAGAACGTTACATTTACCTCAGGAAAGCCATTTATGACCAGCACGTTAGTTGACTAGAAAAAAAATAGCTATAGAGAGGAGTATTTTGCTAAATATGTGCACTATATTACATTTGTATTATATTTTTACTTGTGTCATAATTGTTATAATGAAAACCAAATTATATTTAATTTAATTTGTTAATTTTTAACCTTTAATAATGGGCTACCAGCTGACAGGGCTCTCTGTATGTTTACAACATTATGTGAGATATTTTTTTTTCTTGAGAAAAATTAACACGTTAACATCTACTGTAGCCTACCTAATATTTATCCAAAGAGTCAATATTGAATCAAGATTGAAATCAAATCCCAAGAAATGAATTGAAATCGTGAAAATTGTGTAAAATTCTGTTTAGTTACCAAATGTTTTGACAATCACAATTACACATATTGTGATGCAAGTTGTTTTTTTCTACATCCCCCCCAATCCATCCGTTTCTCTTCTTGAGCAATAAAAATATCGTGATAATACCGTATACCGTGATAAAAGCTCAATCAATTAATCGCAGCATGAAAATTTGATACCGGCACATGCCTACTTATAGCATTCACACTGCAATGCCAGTGCATTGAAGGATTGGTGTGACGCAGGCATCGTTTGCTCAGTCTGTTTTTTTTTTTGCTTCACACGCTGAATTAAAGTTATATAGCGCTTGGTTCATGGTCAAAATGAACATGGATTGACATGAAAATGTAGGCTAGTAATTTTACCATAAATGCATACAAGTAAAGTACACTACTATTTTTTTTCACAGTCATCTTATAATTGGAGGGAATTTCATTGGTTATTGGTGTGGATTGTAAGTTAGTTTAAAATGTTTGTGATACTAAAGTTTCCCGTAAGAGAAGTAACTTGTTTAAAAGTTTTGCCTCATGCTTGAGCATTTTAACATATAAGTATATATAGAAATAATAAATTGATTCTAACAGTGAAGCACACTGCAAACACGTCTCGTGTGAAAGCTCAATGAGTGTGTGCTGCTACTGCACTACAATATGTAATGCATACATACTGCAAACAGATCATGTGTATGTTCAGGATCAGTTAGTATTTTTGTTGATGTTGATCTCATGTTCTCTGACTATGCACTCATAGGTCAGCTGTCGATGGCAAACTCTGGTCCCAATACTAACGGCTCTCAGTTCTTCATAACTGTTGATAAGACAGACTGGCTGGATGGCAAACATGTGGTATTTGGAGAACTTGTAGAGGGCATGGACGTACTCCGGGCCATGGAGGTAAGCTGAGGGAGATGGGATTTGCAATTGCTTATGACTTGACTATTAAAAAGTTGGTAGTCAGTAAGATTAAATGTTTTTGAAAGACGTTTCTTATGCTTTCGTAGGCTGCATTTAAAAAAAATGAAAAATACAGTAAAAGCTTTAATATTGTGAAATATTATAATTTACAATAACTGTTTTCTATTATCAAATGTAATTTGTAATGTAAAATGTGATGGCAAAGCTGAAAAACATTTTTGATCCTTCAGAAATCATTCTAATATGCTTGTTTAGTGCTTAAGAAACATTTCTTATCAATGTTATCAAAAACTGATGTTTTTTCAGGATTTTTTGACGAATAGAAAGTTCAATAGAACAGCGTTAATTTGAATTAATCTTTTGTAACATTATAAATTCTTTACTGTCACTTTTGATCAAAAGGAATTTAAAATGCTTTGTTTAAAATATTTAAATTACTTTTTGTCCTGTTTTTTAATTACTTTGTATCTGTACTGTTTCCTCAGGCTCAGGGATCAAAAGATGGCAAAACCAAACAGAAAGTCATCATCTCTAATTGTGGAGAGTATGTGTGAGATCAACATAATGTGTGTCTGTCTGTGTGTTTGGGAGTGAGAGAGAGTGTAAAGAAAAGCTGTTCATTTTTTTGTAGTACTTTGTAAATATCTAAATAAAACTTTTATACATATCCTTGTGTTTTTTGTCCTGCTAATTATTGGCCTGTATTTAAAGGTGGGGTAAGCGATATTTAAAAGAACTCTTGGACATTTGAAATAAGAAACGGCTGAAGACGCATCATTTTTGACAGCACTTTATCCAGTAATACTAACACTTTCTCTTCTCTTCTATTATTAAAATATATATATATATATTTTTTTACATGTACTGCGTTGGATTAAACTGAGAAGGGTCATAGCACTTGCATATTGTTGTCCTACTGTTAGTTTAACTGCTTCTATTGTTCTCATTTGTAAGTCACTTTGGATAAAAGCATCTGCTGAGTGAATAAATGTAAATCAACCCAAACAAACACACTCCGTCTCCAATTTTAACTGCCCTGCTCAGAGTCTGTCTCGAACCCCGATCGCCGCATGCGAGGTGAGTGCACATATGGCGCTTTTCCATTACCAGTACCAGCTCGACTCGACTCAGCTCGCTTTTCGCTCCGTTTTCCATTGCAGATAGTAAGTTACCTCCACAATAGTACCTGGTCGCCATAGCGACGCCGCAGGAAACTGCCGTGACTTAACCTTTTACGCGAGACACACCTGCTACCCACACACACAGGACAATGGAGGAAATCGAGTGTATGCTGTTTTTGGATGTTTTTGTTTTTGCTGTTTTTTATTCAGGATACTCCATCTGGCGCGTGCAATGATGACGCAGTTAATAGTGACGATTCTCTCTGACCAATCAGCAGTCTGCCGTGTTTTCACGTCACATTTTAGTATCGCCTCAGCTCGCTTTAGAACCTCGCCGGAGGTGGTACGAAAAAAAGTACCTGGAAGCAGGTACAGGTACAACTTTTTACACAGTGGAAAACCAAACAGAGTCGAGGCGAGCCGAGCTGGTACTGTGTAGTGGAAAAGCGCCATAAATGACCTGGCTGGAGTCTGCAGATCGTGGTGGGGCTACACCTGTCACCCCGCCCCATACCTACTCTGATTGGCTCCATCGTCTTTCACAGGCATACACAATAGAAAGTGTGTTCATTGTTTGTGTAAAGGAGTGTAAAACTGGAAAAGCTGTGCAGTTTCACAAAGCCTTCATTATAATGCACAGAAGAAGAAAAACATTATCCTGTAACTCGCAATGTCCCTGAAATTGTTTTGGTAACACAAACTTTGTTTAAGGTCTTAAAAAATTTAAAAAATTGGTTGATTATCCACAGCAGGAGCATAATGGCTTTTGAACCGATTCTTTTAAATCAAACCATGCACTACTCTGACCTACACCAACTACACATTTTCTATCATGTTTGCCCATTGAAGACGAATGAGCCAATCAGAGTTGACTCCCATTATAAGACTAGGAAGAGCCAGGACATTTTTTAACATAACTCCGATTGTATTCGTCTGAAAGAAGAATGTCATATACAGCTAGGATGGCTTCAGGGTGAGTAAATCATGGGCTAATTTTCATTTTTGGGTGAACTATCCCTTTAAGTTAAAAGTAAGCTATCCCTTATTTTATTTTATAATGTCTGTTAAATCTGACAATAATACTATAAAGTTATATTTTAGTAATATTTAGGTCTTCAAGACATATATTTGTTGGATTTAAATTCAGAACATCTGGTTCTCATGTTTTTTCTGTCATTGGATTAACAATTTGGTAGATGTTTAATTTCTTAAATGTATAATGAATATTACTGACTCCATCCTCTAGATGGCATCAGTGCTCCAGGAAAACCACTGCAGTAATGACACACCCAACAACAGTAGAGCAGTTAACCGTATGATCAGATCTCTCTACAAAGAATTTTTCATTTTAATTATTATTAGCATAGTGAATAATGGTTGAGGACCTGAGCTATTGACACTAGGTTTGTGGGTTCAGTCCTAATAAGGAATGACTCTTCTGTCCATTTATTAGCATGGCGCCCTTGAGTAAAGCACTTCACCTCAGGTCAACACTTCCCATAAAGTGTAACAGCTGAATTGAACATGTTCTGCTTCCTTAGATCCCAGAGCTGCATTTATATATTTTTAAAAACTTGGTGAAAAATGAACACAGCTAAAATAATGAACCAGGAAACCAAAAGATATTTTATTGCAACACAGAAACTTTAGTTTGTGAGATATTAAAATGACATAGAGACACTAAAAAGCCATCAAGCCATTTGTTTTAAAAGCATATTAGCTTTAAACACATCAGCAACTCAGCAAGCAATGCCCCACCCACACCCCCCCATGTGACACTTTGGTTGCCTTGCCAAAAGCATCTTGATTTCAGCTGAATATCTGAAGAGTTTTCCAGTTACACAATATTTAAAAAAAACTAGATCACGGGTTCTCAACTCTGGCCCTCGAGGTCCGCTTTCCTGCAGAGTTTAACGCCAACCTTGATCAAACCCTCCTGCCTATAACTTTTTAGTAATCCTGAATAGCTTGATTAGGATAGGAACAAAACTCTGCAGGAAAGTGGACTTTGAGGGTCAGAGCTGAGAACCCCTGATTTAAAGCTGCAGTCCGTAGTTTTTCCTCTTCGTCGCCATTTCTGTTCGAAATCTGCCAATTGCAGTTATTCGCGGAATTATCAACTTTACGTGGGTTGTGCCTCGGCACGGCACAGCGCGGATGAATCCAATGTTTTGAGGAGAATGTGCGGCTGTCAGTCACCGCGCCGGTGTGGATACTGTCATTCGGAATCACAGATTCTACTTTTTTGGAAGTATGACCAACATAAGAATTTTCACCGGAAAATGTAATCTGAACAAGTAAGTAACATCCACTTTTGTTCTGACCAACAAAGGAAAAAAAAACATTGCAGTAAATCGCACTGATTAAATCTAACGATCGCTTATGTCTTACCTGTCTAAAAAAAGCTGTCTCTGCGTCCGTTTTGAACCCCTTCAAAACACGGAGTTCACGCCACCTTTCAAAAGCCCTTCCGATATTTATCCTTGTTTTCGCATGGGCCGGTTGCAGTCTCTTTTTTTCTGAAGCCACTCCGAAGTCCGAAGTCTTTTGCATTTTACAACGGGTGAATCTCGTCACTGGTGATTGTCGTTTGAACCTTTCTGGATCCACCATCAAATTGATAAGTTTAATTATATCAAGTGCTGTGAGAAAAGGCTATAAATCTCCACCTCCAACATCCTCACACGCAATATAGCCTACTAGCCGAGACTCCTTCTTTATGTGTACAGATGTGACGTAATGACGCAAAAAAATGCTAGAATTTCCCACGGAAATCCACCAGTACCACTGGAATTAAAAAACATTATTACAAGCTTACTGTTATGAACCGAGCTAAGGCAAGCAGATCGTTTTGAACACTGGCTGTTTATGTACTTGCTCAAAAAATGTATTTTGGATAATTTTTAACCCCCAAAAAAGTTACGGACTGCAGCTTTAAATACTTCAAAAGTGAACAGTTGGAGAGCATTTATGGATAATTTGTCAGTGACTTTGAGATGTTTACTGGAATGATGTTGTCTGTATTTGTTCAGCTTTGTTAAAAGTGATTAAAGCACATAGGGTTGAGTAAAAAAAAAAATGAGCAAAACATTCACATTCAAGTTCATAATCATACCAACATTCATGCTCATAATTCAGATTTGAATTCAGAAAAAGATTTTTTTCAACAGAATTGCACTACAGAAACATTTGTAAATCCACACCCTCGAACCATTATTCATCTCATTTCCTCCAGAAATGTCTGTTCAGAAATGTCTAGGGAAATACTGAAGCGTGAACAATTATATCTCAGTAAAATACTCCTGGACGCTGAATATCACAATGTGTCTACACAGAATGCAACATCCAAGTTATAAATTACACTATGATGCCTCATCACATGCTATGGACACAATATGAATGTTTTGTTTTGTGATAGTGTCTGTCTCTCATGGATTCAGCCTGAATTCATAAAATACAACACAATAAAGACAATATTTTCTCCCTTCTGCTCAAGATTTCGACCAAGTGTGTTTCTCAGGGATAAATGTTAATGTAATTGTAGTCTTCATTAACAGCAGGCTTAACTGCAGTATGATTCTAAATTCATTAATGATTTATCGCATACAGAAAATTTATTTCTAATGAGAATGTAATTTATCTTAATGTTTGTCTGCTGCTAAATCTTAACTCTTATCTTTGGCAATGATTCAGAAACAAGGAACAGACACTAATTTTCTTTTTTTTTTTTTTGCCTTCTGAACTTTCCTTAATGAAAGTGTTAAAATATCACCCAGAAGAGTCTCAGGAGTAAAAAGCCACTGTGCGCGTGTAATGCAAATACACAGGGTTGAATTTTAAAGTAATATTTGAGTAGCAGCAGTTACAGAAGTCAAGTGCTCTGTGCTCTTAATGTTTCCCTAATGATACTTTAATGTTAGTAAAGGTTATGGCTTCTCCTTCAGCTGCTTTAGGATGTTTTGCTTATTGACCCTGGCTGTAGCGAAGTTCTATAATTAAGAGCTTGTTTTATGTGGTTCAAGAATGGTTTCTTTTATATTTACTTCAAAATCTATTTGCATAGAATCTGTTGGTAGGAAACAGGGTCGCATTATTACACCATGTGCTTCAGTTGTTCATTTGTGCTATTCATTGCCATTTTAAGGCTAATTCACACTATACGAGACGCCGACCAACAGCAACAGAAACATTTGTTGGGTTTAGTCGTTTTTAGTAGGTTTAAGTGGAGTGTGTCAGGTTGTGGAATGTCTGGTGATTGTTGGCATTGGTCAGTATCTGTTGGTGCAGTATGAACTAGCCTTTATACAAATGGATGTTTTAGTTTTTTTTTGTAAATTCCTGTGGCAGAGTTCATTCTAAATTACTATCCAATATCAATTGCACAAAACAAATGAAGGATAAGACTGCACAAATGAGCTATAAATGTACGACTTTCTTCGTCTCCCAAAGTTGGAGTGGGACTATGATTTTAAGGCGCCAAACATACATTTGTTTTTCTTACCATGCAAAGAAACACATTCCAGTTTCAAGCACTACGTGCTGGCTCCTTGAACTTCTCTGGAGACGATGTTTAATCTATAAATATTGACCAGGCATTCTCTTTCTCAAGCGACCCCGAAGGGTCATCAGAGGGATGAAATATCCTACTCATGCAATTCTTCCACCTCTCTCAGGCAAACTGAGAATGAAAGGGAATAAGATCCCTTTGGCCTCCACAGGTGCTTTTAGAGACTCGTCTTTGAATCGACCTCCATCCTCTTCCACAACAAACTGAAGAGTCTGAGATTTATTCACACAGTAGATGCAATTATCGATGACAGCGCATCGAAATGGCAGCATGCAGCCCTGCTGCTGGGAGGCACAGTCATGCCACATCTTCACAATGGTGTTGTATTTAAAGACGCTGATGCCCTGTTCGCGGTTAACGTCAAATCGGTAGATGAAGCTCTTGAGAGCCACCATGTCTGTGGATTTTTTCCTGCTGTTGTTGTACGGACACTCCTGCCATTCGTCTCTCTTGGGGTCATATTTCAGCAACCGATAGAAAAGAGACCCTCCCGATACATACAGCTCACCGTTACAAGTAGTGGCTTCGTGAGCCACTGCAAATGCCCCTTTAGGTAGAGGAGCCACCGCCGTCCAGCGGTCCATTCGAGGGTCATACTTCTCCACCGTGAAAAGACATTCACCGCCAATGGCATACAGGTTCCCATCCATGGAGACAAGCTTGAGTTGCGATCGTGCTTGGTTCATGGGTCGGACTTCGCTCCAGCGGTCTGTGATGGGATTGTAGCAGAACACTTTGTCTGAGACTTTGCTTTTCTCCCCAGTTCCCCTGATCCCGCCGGCCACAAATAAGTAGTTGTACATGGTACAGATACCACAGCCCCTGGTGTTGATGTCGTCCGGCATGACAGTCAGGGTGTGCCAGTCCTTACTGCTCGTGTTGTAGTAGTAGATCATGTGATTGTCCTCAAACGACGTGATGGAGAGGGGACTCTGGGGACGGCTGCTGTTTCTGCTGGGCGGTCTACTTCCTACACGTTCAAACACATCGTTAAGTTCCGCCACCATCAGGCACTTGCGGCTCTCCATCCGTTTGCGCAGGATGAGATCTCTCTCTGAGCCTGTGAGGCGCCCGTAGACCGCTGGATCTCTCAGGACCTGGAGATAGTTGTCGCTCATGAATCGATAGGCGGTTTCTTTCAGTTCATTTAGTCGCTGCTTTTTGGCGATAGTTAGGATTTCGTAGCAGTTCTCAGGTGTGACCTGTGTGGATATGGTATCAATAGCAGCCTGTACCGCACAGGGCATCTGCAGGATCTTTGCCCCTGTGATGACATCCACAACATTGTCTTTGCTTACGTTCATCTGGGAGGTGTAAACATAATCTACAAGCACCAATAAAGTCTTGTAGCTCATTCCTTTTACCTTCAGGATGTCTCTAGAAAGCCTGGCTTTAAAATAATCACTTTTCTCAGCTAATACTGATTTGTGTGCTTGTATTTTCTGTCCGCCCACCTCTATGACTAAATTCGGCTCTTCTTTTGCAGAGAGAGCTTCTCTTACTGCAGATCCACTCTGCTTTAGCCCTTGGCTTGATTCCAGCCCAGTCTGTCCAAATGATGTTCTGTAGCGGTTCTGATCTGCTTCTTCAGAGGAACTTATAAAGCATCCCAGGGTTTTCTCAAGTGACCTCGTTTCCTGGGAGCTTGAATAGGAATGATTTCTGTCTTCTGTGAAGGAGACATTTTTAATGTCAAACTGACTCCGAACAACCTCCCCATCTCTTAGGGCATTGGATAATTTGTCAATTTCCTCCTTGTTCTCTGGTCTGAAGCACAGAGAGGGTGCCAAACTGCAAGATACCTTTGTTCCATTCGTTTCTTCTCTAATATTCCCTTGACTAATATTTCTCAAACTGAGGTCTAGATTTTGTGCTCTTCTTGAGTCCAGAGACTGAATGTGCTCTTGAAATCCACTGTCGCTAGATACAGTGTCTTGTGCGTATTCGGCACCTGTTATAGCACCGTAGTGTCCCAAGCTCCTGTTGTCAGTCAAACCTCCTGATTCAGACGTATTCCAAGTACCCTGGAGATCCTGCAGTATTTCCATGCTGGGGATACCTGTTTTCCCCATAGATGGGACATTGTTGTTGTTCCCTTCAGTGGGGATTGGTGGTTCTGGAGAGTCAGGGTTTGCAGCATGAAATATAACGTCTGCTTGTACTGTGAACATGTTTCTGTCTTGCAGAGTGTTGTTCATCTTTCTGTAGTTGCGGCACACTGTCACTCATTTAGTGCTTTCAGAGAAATAAGAACAACTTAATTTGTCAGAAGTTTCTCCTTTGCCGAGTGTAGAGCTAAATTAATCCCAATTAGCCTCATGAATGACTGGCAGATCCTAATTATTGGGGTAATGATATTTCAGAGACAGCATTGCTAGGAATGTCCTAGTCAGACAGGTTTTATGTTTGTTCCATCAGAGTACATTTCACCCAAGTAAACAAGAAAAATAAACAAAGTTTTCTTATACTGAGAGAAGATTGTGTTCTCAGCTCTGGGTCCAAACCTTCCAAGAAAAGAAAACAATGTTATTAATTTACATAATTACAAACATATAACCACAATTTATATTCCTCAAAAGGAACTATAGTATATCCTGTAATCCAAATGATTAGAAAAAAAAAAAGGTAAATATAAAATGAAACATATCTTCTTTTGGGGGGAAGCCTCCTATTTATTTCTTCTAACAAGGCAAATTATCTGTCTGCTGCAATGACAGTAACATATATCGTAAGCATGACATAATGAGATACTGTTCAAATACTCCTCGCAGATCAACACCAAAACGCTAAGACACTATAATGCGCAGGCGCACTATTCGCAAACCTACTAACAGCTTTAAGGATTAAATCTTAAAGACGTCGAGAAACAGAGAGATTCATTAGTACCTAAAATTAATTTTCTGTCATTAAAAAGCCGTTACATGACCTGTTTTATAGATTTGATAAACAAATGTGCAAAGGCAAATAGAGAAATTATTGATCACGCCAAGAAAAAGGTGAGGCAGTTTCAGACAAATAAAGTAAGCCTTGAAATAATAATATTGAATACATTATAAATTGTTCAATATACAAGGCCCTAGAACCCCAGTACGTGATAACTGGCAGCATTTCTTTGAGCAATTCCTTTCACAAAGCGCTATGCAAGTCAGTGACTGTCTATCCAAATGCACCGCGCTGCAGGGAGTCTAACGTTAGACATTTGTCTGAGATTGTCTAGAGTTTTTCTAAATGTAGACCACTTACCCATTCACGTGAATGTACTATCCATCCCATAATGTAATAAAACGGCAGTTCAGCAATAACTTATCCTCCTCGACCAACTGTATGCGTCTGAAAGCCTCGACTGGAGAATCGGCGTCCACAAAATATCATTATTTATGCGGATGAAGCGAAATATATTCCACAGAAGCCATCCAGTGCTCCGGATCTGATCGACACCACCTCTCTACCCTCGGAGTGCTTTGCAGTATTTGGATTTTACTGTTAACTGAGAGGTAGTTATTGATCTAAACCACACCCCCGTTTGTGTTCACCCTCTACACATCAGCTGCTGATCAAATCCGCGGTAAGCGCGCGGCGTTCCTATAGTCTCGACGCGACGCGCGCGGCCAAATGAAGGATATTGCGCAACGGTCTACGGGAACTCCCAGCAGCGCAAAGAGCATTTGAACGTTTATTGCATAAAAAATACGGACGTGCCAAAGCATTTTAGGAGTTTCGTTGAACGTTTTAAACACCATTATGCTGCAATAAAATGTAGTGGTTTTCTAAAGCAGAGAAACTGGCACAATCCGTAATGACAGTGTTTTGTAAAAAAAAAAAATAAATAAAAAATCACTATATATTCTATATAAAAAAGGCCACAAAATAGGAACATTTGTCATTTCAGGCTTTAAATTGTCTAGAACAGATTGACTTGATCTGGCCTTCTTAAATGTGGTGAAGTTTTATGGGCGCATTAGAGAATCATTACTCTCCATCCTGATATTATGGGCTGGACTGCTCTTCAAAAGAGTTACTATGGTAACCACTCAGAGAGAGCAACACATCAGAGTTAAGACTGTCTGTCAGCCTGACAGCACATGGTCATACTGAGATGTCACTATTAGCCCTCTAAATACACACATCAGCTGTTCTCAGTCTGAGGGGACTCACAAATATCCCTGAGCCCGCAAAGGCTGAAAGCATCACATATATGAAAGCATCACATAGCATCACATATAAGTGTGGCATCCTGTGAGAGAGGAAGTGGAGGGACAGCCTTCTGCAGAACAACTAAATCTCACCATTTAAAAAAAATTTTTTTTGGAGGATGCCTATTGCTTTCATAGCATTTTGAGGACTTTGTATCTCAAACATCAGAAGTTTCATCCACTATTAATATGACAAGTAGATATCAGATCAAATATTCTTACAAACACTGAAATATCAGCAATTTTCCTTTCTGTTAAAAACCTGTAAATACAAGTATAAGAACTCATTTACTTAGGCATTTTGCAAAATGATTACTTTTAGGGGTTGTCTTGATAATTTTTCCATTGTGCAAAAATCTGTATTTCATACAAATATTAAAGGGATAGTTCACTTTGAAATTAAATTTTGGTATGTTTTAGCTTACCTCAAGGGCATCCAAGATGTAGGTGTCTTTTTTTTTTTTGCGCTCTCAGATCACTTGGACGTGGCTGAGTTCAAGAGGTAAAAACGATATAAAAACTGTTTGTTTTCTCACACAAACCGCTCGTTTCGTGTCTTAGGCCATCAATGTGTACTTACGATGGGGAATTGTTTAATTTGGACGACGGGGAATTGTTTTAATTTGGACTTCTCTGTGCATGCTGTTTGAGACAAGTGACCATCGACCTGCATTATATGACTGACAGACAAGAACGGTTTGACCTAAAAATATCAAAATTGAAACTACTGCGGAAAAAAAGACACCTACATCTTGGATGCCCTTGAGGTAAGCTAAAACATACCAAAATTTAATTTCAAAGTGAACTATCCCTTTAAAATTCTCAACAAGTGCATAGATCCAAGTGAGAATATCGAAGCATCCAATAGTAATCAACCATCACAGTCAAGGGATAAACATTACTTTTTTTAATTTCCCTTTTAGGCAGACACCTTGCAAAATGAATATTTGAAGACCATTTTCTCTGAAACATTTGCACTGGGAATATGAAGGGGGAAAAAAACACAACCATACATTTTCATCTTTTTTAAATAAGTTCTTTCATTCCGTCCTTCTTTCCATGTCCAGGTCAATTTTACCGTAAGCTCTAAAATCAGTGTTGTTATTGGTAAAGTGCATTTCATAGAAATCCATCCAACTCCTTTCAACCTCTATTCTTCTTGGGTCATTCCCTTATGTGTGAGCTGGCAGTTATAGTCCATCAAAAGGAAAAAGGAAATAAAAGCAAGTGGAAAACAAAACAAAAAATAAAATAAACATGGTTATCTAGTACACTTGCACAGATATACAAAGAATGTTGGTTAAAACAATGGTATATATTTGTTAAGTCAGAAATACATATCACAATGTGTCAATATAAAGCTTTTCCATTACTTTAAATATCGATAAGCATAAATCTTAAATTAGAATTATGGAGGAACGCCATTTCTCTTTTAACCGGTAACAGTCGACACCAACTTCACTTTAGCACCCAAAAGAATCTCTGGCCCGCCAGAGAAACCCATACAAGTCATTCAGTCACAGGTTGTAGGCAATCACAGAGGCCAATCTGAAGGCCATGAAACCTCAGATGAGCTGCTGATGCAGCCAGTGTTTTAAGCCCTCTTTTACAAGCACCATTCTAGTGTTGAGATGCTTTTCACAAAACGTCTTCAAGAAAAACAACTAAAATTAAATGAATAGCTGAACAGATGCAGGTAAGAGTGTTTAAAATGAGACAAATTAAACAGATTTCTGCTGTTATACTAAAGCATGGCTAGATTTTTTTTTTCTTTTTTTTGCAAAATGTAATCATTTAACAGTTAGACCTGAATATTTTCACACTGCAGTGGTACTGACATATTTTCACAAATGTATCTTTTAATTTAGGCGAATGTGCCAAGTGGTAAAACACATTTCTCTGATGCATGGCCGAGTACTTGGTAGTTCAGCTCATTCCTGGAACACAATCTTTTTCCCTTCATTCATGAATCTTTTTTTCCCTGTCAGCCCATGACTGAAAGCAAGGTCAGTCTATGGAACTGCTCTTTCTGACATACAATGCACTGGAAGGAAGACACACACAGTAAAAGCATCATTAGAAAAGTGAAAGAAAGAAAAGATTGATGGATACTGGTGTTTGTGCAGCTGCATCCAAACTAAACCCTGATCCTCACCGTTGACACCTCCATCTTTCTCCCTCACAGGTTGGGCAGTGGTATTTGCCACACCATAATGGTGGACACCATCTCCTCGTGCTTAGACTGTTTTGTTTTTCTGTTGATTCTGCGGTGTCCCAGCCCTCCAGACACCACCAACAATGAGCTCACATTCGCTCTCTCAGTCTGCTTGGCCTTCTGGAAGTGTGCTGGCTCGTTCAGCAGGTCATATATCGCCCCGTCTTCTGGCCCGTGCTCTAAAGAGCCCTGAGACAGAGCCAGAGACCCACATGAGGAGGACAGGGAGTCCTGGAGAACTGGAGCATGTGAGGGAGAGCTCAGCCCAGAGCAGTTTTCGTCGAGTTGGGTTCCCTGCACCTCCTGGGCCCCAGGCTGGCATTGGCTGGGTGTGCTGGAGGTAAGAGTTGCCATGGTTGCTTGGGAGACATTACACACTGCTGTTGCCATGGTGAGGAACTTGACTGGGCCATGGTGAGCATGAAAAGAGACCATTCCTCGACCTGGAGCGAGAGATTCAAACGTTTACAAAAAGTATTCTCAAGCAGAATAAAATTAATTTAAACGCCAGAAGACAAAAACATGTAGTAAAATATATTTCTCTTCATAAAAACAAAATATATATGTTTTTGATTTTTAGTAATGACATACATTACGCAAATTTTAATGTTTTAAAAAACAGATGTCAATAAAAGTATTCATTTAGTATAATTTATATTCTATTATCGTATTTATTAATATTTTAAAACATTTTATTAACATTTAGTTAGCTTTAATTTATTTTACTCCAGTTGTCAAGCTTCATTTAAATAAATGAAAACAATTTTTAATAGTTTTAGTTAACAGTAACAATACTGGTCATAAACTGCATGAAAAATGGAAGTGGTTATCAAAAGCTGAGGCAGAAGGTAATTTCATTGTTGGGTGTGGTTTGTTCCTGAACTTGTGCTGAGCTGCAGTTTTCGAAGGCCCTTAAAGTACTACAGACTTACAAAATTACTACCCAGAGGGCACTGAGTAGCCAACAAACATCTGCCGTTTACACAATTCCACAGCTATGCATTAAAAACGGTTTTAATGAATTTCTAAATGCACTGCCAGATGCCAACAGACTCTTTGTCAGGTTTTGTCTGATCAGTGTGTTGCCATGTTGGCATCTGTCGGAGCTTGTTTTCACCAATTGAACACGATGAATCGGCACTTGCCGGGTCTTGGCATTTCTGAGAAATGACGTACTGTAATCTGGTGATTGTCTGCATTTGTCTGTGCGGTGTGAATTGGCCTTAAAGGGATAGCTCACCCTAAAATTAAAATTAAGTCATCATTTACTCACCTTGGTGTTGGTCTAATGCAGAATGACATTCTTTCTTTTATGGACCACAAAAGGAGATTTTTTTTTAAAATAAATGTCTCGCTCGTCCATATAATGGCAGTAAAAGGCAAAAGTTTTTTTTTATATATATATTTATTTATTTATTTATTCTCCTTTTGCAATCCATAAAAGAAAGAAGGGCATACGGCATTAGAACAACACCAGGGTGAGTAAACGATGACTTCATTTTTCATTTTAGGGTGAACTATCCCTTTAAGTCCTACACATGGCAGAATGAATTAAACCCACCTGTAACTTTTGGGATGCCCTGTAGTCTGGGCACAGACAGGGCCACTGTGACCCCGAGATTTGTCCCCACTAACAGCAGACCGTGACTGACTAACAGACTGCTCACAGAGACTCTCTGCTGTCCTGAAGGTGGAAACACACATGTGATAAAGAATTATTTTATGACTTGCACTGCAACCTAAATCAGAGAAAATGCATACTACTAAACACTTGTGGCAAGCATTCATGACTAAAGGTACTTGGTGAAATATTCACACAGCGGAATAATAACATCATCCACACATGCTAGGCTGTGTGGGTAGGAACACGACAGCATGTGTGGGTAGGTTACTATGGGGATGATGCTGAACAGCAGTTGGTTTCCGAGGAAACCTGACACTATGCGCTCTTAGAAATGAGAGAAAGGTCTCATTAGAAAGAGAAGAATGACAAATGCTCAGATAATTGGTTAAACAAACAACTCCAAATCTGTCAAACACAATGAACATGTACATAAACTGGAATAATTTCAATGAAATAAAAATGATCAAAAGTTCTATTTTCCATAAAATACTACTGAACTACTGAAGTCCAGTCCAGTCACAATCTGGTGAATGATATTAAATCGATTTCAAAATAATTTGGTGATTAAATAAAACCAATTCAATGTTTAACACTTTTAATGTCTTTCAGCCATTTCTGACCCATTATCGGTAAAGAACATGAAATAAATTGACGCTGAGAAAAATATCTAAATAAATACCATAAAAGCAAATACCATAATTCTTTTATTAATTAAATAGTTCCAAAGTTGGTTGGATGGATGAATGGAAATATAATATATAATATAATCTTTGGGACCGGTTGAATTCATGAAGTTATGAGGGACAATTAAGCGATAAAGGGATTTTATACACTAGACAGAAATATAATGTGCTTGTAAAGAATGAATGGCATCAGGTACAGATAAGTTCTTTTGTCACTTATTACACATGAGCAAACAGAACTGCAGGCAAAAAGGAACAACATATAACTTGACCCTGACTATACTCTCACACTGATCTGTGGGTTAACCATCCTCCAAACACCTGACTGGTCAGAACCAGACTGCAGGATTGAAAAGTCAGAGAACAATGTCCTATTCAGCTGTTCTAGTGCTCACTGACTCGTTAGGAAAGGGTTGGCTCATATTTCTGAGCATCGCAGATCATTACATTAGTCATGGAAACTGCTCTAATAGGCGCTGTTACTAAACAATTGAGGAATGAATGAGTTTGCAAAAACATTACTCTGCACAGTTTTGAAGTTTTAAAAAAATTTTTTTTACTGCATGTCCTGAATATTAGCAGGCCAAATCTGTCACAAATAAACTTTTCAAGGGCCACCTTGTCAACAACTGTTCAGTCCACCTAATGGCTGATGGAGAAAGACCTAATTAGCTTAACAGACTATGTCAATATGCATAAAATCAACCAGTTTTATTTGAGAGTGCTTAAAGGGATAGTTCACCCAAAAATGAAAATTCTGCCATCATTTACTCACCCTCATGTTGTTCCAAACCTGTATGAGTTTCTTTCTTTTGTTGAACACAAAAGAAGATATTTTGAAGAATGTTGGTAGCCATTGACTTCAATATAATTTCTTTTTACCTTCTCTGGAAGTCAATGGCCACCATCAACTGTCTGTTTACCAACATTCTTCAAAATATCTTATTTTGTGTTCAACAGAAGAAAGAAATTCATACAGGTCTGGAACAGTAAGTGATGACAATTTTCATTTTTGGGTGTACTATCCCTTTAACTAATTGCAAATTACAAAAAAAGAGGGTCCTTTTTGTTTATAAAATGAGCCTGTGGTGCATTCTTCTCAACTGGCTGCTGTGGTGTAGCTCCACATCTCCAACATCCAAGAATAGATTTAGCTACGGGCTGCGTGTGTATGTGTGTCTGCAGTCTGACCTTCTGAAGAGGGACAAGAAAGACATGTACATGGAATTGAACTAAGGTCTCATCCTATTCAACCTCAATATAATAATAATAATAATAATAATTTAAAAAATCATGATAATGTTAATAAGTGTCATTATTATTGTTATTATAACGATGAACATTTAGAAGATTATGTTATTGTAATATAAATGACTGTAGTTGTCTTAATGTTTAATCTAACTCAAGCTGTTGTGATAAGTTAATCGTCAGCTGGTTGAGTGATATTGTAGCTGATGTCTTTGTATCACCATCAAAATACTGACACACTTCACTATAAATCACAATCAAAAATGATGTCAATTATCAATTATGGGGGTAGATCTAATAAACAATGTGAAAAAAAGACTCTCTGTAACCTATTTTTAAAAATAATATTTAAACAAATTAAATCATAATAACCAGTAGCAACATGGCAGAATTTAATAAGCAGGATGTTAATAATCTAACAGGATGGCAGACAATCTGAAATTGTGAAAATTTTCTGACACTGGGAGAAAAAAACAACATCTGCTGTCCAAGCATTAATCACTAAAGGGGCTAAAAGAGTTTCTAAACCAAAATCCTTTCAATTAAAAAATGAAACGCATCATCCATACACAATTTATGTGATAATGAAGATCTCTTTGAACCCCAAGAGTCAATGCAGCTGTTTTTGTGGTGGCTGCTTTGTTTGTGCCATTACTGCACACATGAGTGAGTATTTAGGTCACAAGAGACAAAGCCATCGGAGACAAAGACCACTGTCTGTACCTTCACACACAAACACACACAAACACACTGATATCAGTCTCATTAATTTTCACGAATGTCACAATATGCATATCAAGATTTTCAATCCACGCTTAAATGAGGATGACTGTTCTGCATCTCAGACTAAGATTAGGATGATAAATTGACACAAAGAGCTTTGGTACATTCCTAATATAATAGGCAAACAACAAATCTTTTACCAGTCGTACGGTTATATCCATTACCAGACGAAGGGATCACGACCATGTCTGCCAGCCATTTCAGCAAATGTTACATAAGACAGCATAATACAGCCAAGGCGACGTGTGACCGTCTCCATCTCTTCAAGGTCAGGACACAACACAAAGGAATTATGCAACAAAGCCCTCATCCTAAAATCTGCTCTTGCTTTACTGAACACAAATCGAAAAAAGGGTTTTAGGTTCCCTCTGTCTGAGTTAACTGCTAGCCATGCAAAATGACTGTATTCAGCTGTACTGAAGTGAAACTACAGATACAGCAAATTTCTCTCCTTTTGTAATACACATGTGAGGGAAATAAATGCTCTTTACCTTGTAAAATAAATGTTTAACAGCAAGGTATTTTTTAGTTTGAGTGTTGAGACTGAATGATTTAACTATAGTGTCAGTTTCACTCAGCAGCAATAGATGTTTCTGTCTTTTAAGGTGATTCAAACTTCACCTCATTCCACTAATGAGCCACTAAACTGCCAACAGAATGATAGAAGATACCCTAAAATCCCACAGAAAACCTCAGAAACAAGTAAAGACACAACACGGCACAGGAGACTACCAGCAGTGCCTTTCATGAACGAAATCCTGCCCTGACAAATAAGCCCCTGAGCTTAAGGAATAGCCGGGCATGATCCGACACACTCAGCACAACCAAGCTGAAGGATTCTGGTGCTGGAATTTAAAAGACAATATCCTGTATTTTAGATACTCAACCAGTACCATTCAAAAAAGTCGCTTGAGTTTAGTCAGATTTTTCCATTCAAAACCCAGTCTGATGTATTCAATGATGCCATATGTCATTATAGAGCAATCCTGATAGTAATCAATGCTTTTTTGTGTATACCTTGAATACAATTATTTAAAAAATAACCAAATAAAGCTTGATGGATAGTTTGTAGGCACTTCAAATAACATATTTCTGCAGGGAATTACAGTAATCTGGCAGGTTCAGATCCGCCCAGGTGTTTAAATGAGCCTTTCAAAGCCATTAACTGTTAGTCACCAAATCTAGGAAGTTTTCATTGTAACAACAATAGGCAAGGAAATATGCCAACAGATCACAGAAATCTGACCAATCAGATCGAAGGAAACTTCAGCAGGACTCATCTTGTCCAGAGTGTTGTGTTATACAGTATACGATACATTGATAAGAATCAGGAAGTGTGAATTGACATTAATGATACTAAATGCTAAAAGAAATGGCTCAAATAACCTTTATGGACTATTTTATTGAACTATTAAGTAGTTATATGAAAACTGTTAACCTATTAAACAAAAATATTAAGGGTCCTAATTATTACTTAGATAACATCTGAAATGAACATGTTAAAATACATGACTTTAATGCACTGCTGCAAGTAGCAGTGAATCAGTTTCAGGGAACTACAGTTGTGGTCAGAGACACACCCTTTTTCTCTCACACAGGAAGTCCTTCTTGTGGCTGATGTCTCCATGAAGACAGTTTCCTGTGTGGCAAACTGCAGCATAAGTTCATGGTGAGGGACTGCTGAACTCTCCTCGACCCAACCACATTTTCCTTTGATCTTAGGGGAAAAAACCCTCCCAATCCAAACAAAACACTGTGAAAGAGCTGATAAAGCAGTTTCCTCTTCTAATGAAGGTCAGGATGAATATTATTAGCACGGACCGTTCTAAACAAATCCCTGATGTATCAAATAGTGGATAAGAAAAACATTGTTCTACAGCTATACAGGAGCATGACATCTAAAAGAGGCTTCTTGCAATGTTCCTAACTTCCTGCTGAACATACGATAAGGAGTGGGGATCATTATTATTAGTGCTGTAATATCAATTAATCGCGATTAATTGCGTCTAACATAAAAGTTGTTGTTTATATAATATATAATACACACACACACTATATAAACAAAAACGTTTATGTTAGATGCGATTAATCAAGATTAATTGATTTGAAAGCATATTAATTATTATTACTACTAAATAAAAATATTAAACAAAATAAGAAATATTACTATTGCGTTTCCTTGTAAAATAAGGATTGTTTTGTATTGAAATGTATTAGAAGTTATTTTGAAAAAGGTTCCCTTTTTTGGATGAACTCACAGCACTAAAGACATTAATGATTAAAGTTCAGTCAACTACCCTGGTGACCAATCAATTTGCATATAAATAACAGACTGCTTTCAGAGAGCATGAAGAGTTTGCCGTCATTTATTTAAATTCCCCAAAGTAACAGTTACGAATAATGATTCAATCAATTTCCAGGTCTAGAACATTATACAGACATTAGACATAAAGAGAGAACAAGACACAACATATTCAGTGAGGAACCCCCAACACACAGTCAGAGAGTGCCTGGACTCTCCAGTCACTATGGAGATTTAAATAAAGCTCCTTTATTCAGCTCTGGAGAATAAAGAAACAGCTCTCTTCTTAACAGAGCACGTGCACTGAGTGACTCAAACCCCATCTATACATTTAATGCTTCTGATTCATTTACCAGATAAGCTGTCATGTTAAAACACACCTCTACGTCTCTCAATTCTAAATTTGATGATAGATAGATGATAAAGTCAGATGATGTGACAGTGCACATGTGCCAGAGAAAACACAATATCACTCCAGTGTGCCATTTCCATTTTCTACTATTGTGTTATGTATTTCAGATGAACCTGCCCCCTAAATGGTACATGAAAATGATTTAAGATGCAATATGGACCAAAACTAATGCTGTTTAATCAAACGTCTGACTATGCAAGACTAAGTTCTCTCTGACTGCATTTTACCAATCACTAAAGAGAAGACATTTCAACAGAGATTACAGATTACAGATTAGAGCTTCAGTCCTAAACCCAGCTGGTGTTAAAGTGGCCACCATGCCTGCTGCCTGACTGACATGCGACTGACATTGGGGGTTATTTTGGGAATATTTGGTGAGGATTATTAAAGCCCGATGTGGACTTTTTAATCACTGAGATCTGAACAGTCAAACATAACGACACACACACACATGCATACAAGCATTAAAGCTATTACGAAACTACCATAAAAACCAGAAAGACAGAGGAAAAAAAAAGCAATGCTGAGGTCTTCTCAGTGTACTGCTCTTTGAATGGCTTCCTGAACACGTTGACTTGTGTTGAGCTACACAAACGGCCCATTCAGAACTACTAATGAAAATGAAACAAAACCAAATGCTGGAAGAGATCCAAACAACACAACGAGTAGAAATGTGAAATACTGCCACACTAAGGAAAGTCCATCTCTGATTTCCCCTAAAAAGCCTAACTGCAAATAAGGTGTAAAAATCTACATGCTTTTTGTAGAAGGGCAAAAAACACTTTTTATGACATTCTTATTTTGCTCTAAGGGAAAACAAAATCAGACCAACATGACCTCATTGGAGTAAGAGAACGAACAAAATCTGTTTTTAAAATGTTATACAAGAGGTTACACAATGTTCTGTGATTCTAGAGGAGATGCTGTAATTGACCTCCACATGAAAGAAAATCACATGAGAAAGAAACACACCCACTCATGATGTCATGTTATGATGTAAACACAGAGCTGTAAATCAGCAGAGACACCTGTAATCTGCCTCTGTCTGGGGACTACAAATGACAGGGAGCTGCCTCTGAGTCTGAGGGCTAATCTTTGTGAATCATAGTGTAGAAGGCAATCATTTAAAACTGATATCATTTGAATTTGCAGTTGAGGAAACAATAAGTTAAGCGTTAAAATATCACTTCTACTGGTCATCCCTCAAGGGATTGTTCACCCAAAAATGAAAATTGTCATCATTTACTCACCTCATGCTATTCCAAACCCATAAGACTTTTGTTCATCTTCGGAACACAAATGAAGACATGTTTACCAAAAAGTCTGATGCTTTCAAATGTTCATATAGAGAAAAAATTTAATAAATCCATATGATTTAGAGCTGCACAATTTACATGTAATCGCACTTAAACCGATTTGGCTTATCACGATTATGAAATCGCAAAGTCTGTAGACGCTGCTCCATCTAAAAGCACTGTGAGTTTGAGTCCCTTATAACGTGCATTTGAAAAAGCAACACGCGTCAAACATCTTTCCAAACATGAGAAGAATTTATGAACCTCTTGTCCAACAAAAGGCAACATTTAATAACATGCTTTTACTCCAAACTCACTTCATAACGACAGTTGAGCATCCTTCTGTGAGATGATGTGGCTTCTTACACAGAATAAGGCAGTCGTGTGTTTATTAGTCATGTTTAATCAAAGCGTTTCAATCTTCTGTTTATTCAGCTACAGCGATAGGGCTTTCCTGGAATGATGCGCGTTATGCGGCGGGGAATATTTAGAGTGTTTGTGTGAGAGCGTCCTCTGGTCTTCAGATGGAGCAGCATTTACTACCGATCAGCCGCACTGCGCATAAAATAATCGCAGCCTTTGCCAAATCGCGTGCGGTTTCATTGCGATTAACCGTGCAGCTCTAATATGAATCAAGTGGCTTAATCCAAGTCTTCTGAAGAGACACGATCATGATGTATGATGAAGTAATTTAAGTTACTTAAAAACTGCTGTGCTGCGTTAAGTTACGGCACTGCTGTCATTTATGAATATTTTGAGTTGTGAGTTTTGGGTGGAAGACTTTCAAATGGAAAGACAGAAATCTCTCAGATTTCTTTTCAAATACTGTATCTTCATTTGAGTTCTGCAGATAAACAAAAGTCTTATGGGTTTGAAACGACACGAGGGTGAGTAAATGATGACAGAATTTTCATTTTTAGGTGAACTATCCCTTTAAGACCTTGTGTAACCCCTCCTGTTCTACTCGCACCACGAGGGATTTAAACCGAGGTTTCCGGCATGGGAGGCGGGCGTGCTAACAAGGACACTAAAGACCACAGATTCTAGTGTCAGTCGCTAGTGCGCCTCTTGAGGCCAGGGGAGGGAGGTTTGCCTGCGCAGCCTTTACTAACTGGCCTCCGTTACACTCACCCCCCTAAACCTCACTCCCATCTGGGTCACGGCACCTAAGAACCGGAGGGGCAACTACTCGCATCGCACCGAGCAGGATTTGAACCGGCGTTTCCAGCATGGGAAGCGGGTGCGCTGACAAGGATGCTAAAGACATCAGCCACTAGCGTCAGTTGATAGTGCGCCTCAAGGCCAGGGGAGTGAGGTTTACCCACACAACTCTTACTAGCTGGCCTCCGTTACACTTGGAATATGTATAGGTGAATATTTACAGCACCATCTGTTATGGGTGAGCTTTTGCGTTGACATATCGTACTATACCTGGGAGTATGTTGTTGACGGCTGTGGTTATGTTGATGTCTTGCAGGTGGTCGAGAGTTTCAGTGTGGAAGAGTCGGAGAGTGGAGCCACTGCTAAAGGATATCCAGATCCCCACACCGGCCACCACCATATGGGACACGATCATTCCCTCTTCTTGATGGGCTTCAAACTGACGCTGTCAACACACATACACACAGTTTTTATAAATAAATAAGCATCTGAACTCAAATATACTTTTATACACCAGATTCTGGACTGGGCTGGAAAACACTGGTCTGACTTTGCTTGGCTTCATTTTTGGAAAAGTCTGCCTGTGTAACCTACTCATCTGACGAATGAGGTAACCCAAAAGAAGGTCCAGAGAAGGAAAAGCTGATTCTGATCTGACCCACTTCAGGACGACATTTAGATTCTCATATACTAACTACAGCTTGACGTATTTGCTGGAGCAAACAAATTAACAGGGAACTGCAATGGGAAATTTAACAGGGTCTGTGGAATGCAAATCCCACAAGCACATCAGAACCACAACATTATTAGACTGGAAAAAAAGAGAAACAATCTGGCTCATGCATTTCTGCATATCAAAATCTGTGCTTTTCTTCTCATTAAAGATGATCTGAAATTTCACTTTCTAATTGCATCACTGATTCATATTTCTTTCCAGCACACCTCGCACATATTCATCCCTCACTCTCTTCCATTTGAGCCAGTCATTTGACAGTAAGCAGAGCTGTTGAAGACTAATGAGCTTAGTGATGTTGGCTGGATAACAGGTCAAGCAGTGTCAGTGTCTGCGTGTAGGACAGAGAAGACATGGCTTTAATAATTCTGAGATCACAGCAGGCCTCTCTGTCCCCATGCACTGTGAGAGTGAAAAAAGAAAGAAAGAGTTCTCTCTCTCATAAGAGAAATTGCATATCTGTTAGTAGCTTCACAGCTTTAGGTCACAAAAATATAGACCCACACATATCTCTAAATATGCAAATAATAGCCTATTGTCATTCAGAACCTTTTTCTTATGTTGACTTTTTTTGACTGGTGTTTCCAGTAAAATATGCCTAACAGAATGAAGTCCTACAGATATTTGGATTTTATAGTAAGAAAGGGATTATGGTAGACTGTACCACTGTTTGCTGAACAAAAACTTCGTCTCAGTAGAAACGCTGATCAAAACAGGTGTGCAGAAATGTGTGTAAAGTGCTGTACTACCTCCACAGTGTGTGTCTGTGTGCTGATGATGAAGATCTGCCCTCCTGATGAGGCCCAGACGTGTTCACCCACCACCAGCAGGGCTTTAACCGGCAACACTCCCAACTTCAGCACACGGGCCCCTGACTCGACCCAGGAACCGTCTGTGAGGGCGAGAAAAGACATGAAAACAATCTGAACCTCAGATATTACTGTTTATAAATGCAAAGAGAAGATAAGGGCTTGTGAACATTGAACGTGAGAGATTTTGTGTGAGAAAGAAATCAGGTTAAAGGTTACAGTGATGTTTGACACACAAAGGGTAGGGCAGATACTACATCCTGTGTTCCTCACCCACACTGTGTGTGTGGGTTTCCTGCAGAAATATAATGACCTCACAGCATTCAGAGAGCAGAATGGAGGCGTGTTGAGTGTTTGTTTAATTCACAATGGCACGATTGAAGAGAGACCTGACAATCATTGAGGTGAAAGAAAAGTACTTTACTAGTACCACTTTTCCATCAAAATTGTGTTGGATCATCTTTTTTTGGAGCTGGTACCTGTGAACCTCTTTATTCTGACATCCAAAGTAAGCTGATTCAGCTGCTTTTAATGCAATAGACTGAAGTGTAAATATAAAATGGATAAAATAATGGCAATCAATTAACACATAGGATATTTATAAGTTAAATAATTTTTATTAAAGACAGATGGGCGAAAAGTGGCAACAGTCGCTGTGCAATGTGACACTATCATTCAAAAGTTTGTGGGTGTTTTTTTAACGTTTTTAAAAGAAAATTCTCACAAAGCCTACATTTATTTGATCAAAAAGTAATACAGTAAAACAGTAATATTAAACATGTTGGATATCATTTACACTGACCCATAATAATCTCCACAAATCACTGATAGCCAGCATCTGTTTCTGCCTGTATCATCCCACCCTCCAGTGTATTTGAGTGGATCTTTATTCAGCTTGTTTGCCTCAAGAGAGTTACATAACACCAGCGCCTACACAGCATTCCCGCTCTGTCTCTTGCTCTGATTCAAATACACTTGTGATGAGGAGTGATGTAAGAGGAAAATAAGTGTTTTAATGAGGACATACATTCTACTGATCAAATGCCTAGTCATTCTATATTCAGCTGGATTAGTAAAATGTAAACAAAGACATAGTTTAATTCAAAACACAACCTTCATAATCTGATAATGCTTCTGCCGGACGAAAATATCATTGTGTAACTGTGTTCATCTGAAACTGTGCAGCATTTCCGAAATTACTCATCCTGTGAGTAAAGTATTACATTACATTAGTTATTACAGAGGACACTAAAAAGCACACTAACTATTTTTATATGCAGTATTTCTGTACAAATTAGCTGTTTTTATACATGCTGATTTGGTGTTCAAGAAACATTTCTCCTTATTATCAATGTTGAAAACAGTTTTAATATTGCTTAATCAGTTGCTTCATATTTTTTGTGGAAACCGATAAAAAAATTAGGATTCTTTGATGAATAGAAAGTTCAAAGAAACAACATTTATTTAAAATATAAATGTTTTGTAATGTAACATTATAAGAAAATGTCTTTACGGTCACTTTTGACCAATTTACTGTAATGCGACTGCTGAAAAAAAGTTTAAATTTATTTTTAAAAAAGACTGACTTTTCAACATTATATACTGTATATACTGTAATAATACATGTGTTCCAACAGTGTTAACCTCATTTGTAACTGTTTTCACCACAGTAAAAAATTGTATGATAAATAAGTTATGACAACATAAGTTATCACACAGTTATACAAGATTCAACTCTTTTTTAAGTCAATTTAATTTAATTGAAGTTGAAATGACTTTTTTTTTAAAGTACAATCAACTTGGATGTTTAAGGCAGCAACTTTTTTTTTTTTTTTTACAATAGAACAAAGTAATGGGCAATAACGAATTATGAATAATGCAAATTACTCAATATTAACTTCTAGTTTAATAGTGTTGTATAAAAGTTACATCACGCTCAAAATTATATATATATATATATACATATATATATATATATATATAAAAACACTGCTCATTGTAAGTTATATGGCTAATCCTAAAACAACATTACCAAGTCCATTAAATACAATTAATCAGAGTATTACACAGTAACCCAAACATATTTATTAAATATCTGTGTCTCTGGCAGCAGAAAACTGGAGTGAGAGTGAAATGGAATATGAGCTTTCCAGAGAGAAAAACAGCTGTGGAAAGAATTAATGAGAGATGGGGTAAAATATTTTTAAACGTCTCGCTTTCCTTGAGAACTTTCCAGAGCACTCCCCGCTGACACCAACTTATATCAGCATGAATTCTGAAGGCTGGTTTATTATTTTCTGGTTATTAAATGGCATAGCCATGCTATTAACCAGCAAAACGTAGCTTTAGCTGGTTGATCAAGAAAGCCTTGCTGATTAAGCTAGTCAAGAAGCACACCAGCAACCCATACTGGGTTTTTTACTTTTCCTAATGGCAAAAAAAAAAAGCATTCAACCAAATTTTCAACATTTATACCCCTTATCAAGATTCATACAGCAATCACAGCAGAAAGAAACTCCTTACCATCTGCCCTGGAGAAGACGACCAGAGAACCGCTGACCAGGCCTGCATACAGACACCCACTCTTGTACACTAGACACGTGACGCTGGACTTATCAGGGGAGAAGAAGTGCTGCAGACGAACCTTCTTAGCGCGTTGGCTGCTCTTATACACAGATATACTAAAAAGAAAACATAATTTTATCAGATTAATAGACTGAGCATCACAAGACAATGGAGGGCATCACACCTATATGGTGTTTGTGGATGTTTTGGATGATGTACACACCTGCCTTCCTCCATGCCCAAGCACACAGTCGGTGTGTCATTGGCTTTCCGATCCTCAGGCTTTCCCTCTCCGTTTTCCACGGGCTCATCCAGAGGCACAAACGTCATGCAGAGAATACGCGACTCCACATTAAAACACTCTGTCACTTTGGGATTTGAGTTCTGCAACGCCACAATGGAGACCTGACCCATGTGATTGGTGCAGCTGGCCACCTGAAAAGAAAGAGAAGTTGATTTCAGAATCTACACCCCAGTAAAAACTATTCATTGTCCTGCTGAACTGCTGAACTGCTAAACAAAACTGATATGAGTGCTAAAATCTGAGGCTTTTTCCAGAGGCAAAATAAATAAAAAATCTCAGATTGATGGGACACTTAAAGGAGTGCAGCTCATCACTGTAGGCTCTTACGCGTCTTAGAAAAGGGAATGTTTTACGACTTTCTATACAAAAACCTACAGCATAAAAGCCTCTAATGCAACCTTGCACTCTCACTGCCCACACAGAACAGTGTTTGATGATGCTTTTAGACTTCAAAACTTCTTTAAAAATGATTTTAAAAAAAACTTTCAGGTCAAGTACAATTTGGCAACAAACATACACACACACCAGACTGACAGATTTGCTCCATAGTGGACTCTAATAAGGAAGCTGGACTGATTTAATATACAAGAATTTGATGTTTAGACTGTAAATTGTCTCCCGACTCACCCACACACATCCATGACCCATAACAGGCAGATCCGCAGTGCTGTCAGTGTTCACGTGAGGCTCTGGGTTGTGAACTGCACACTCCACCTAACACAAATACATATTGGTTTCATTTAAACCATTTTTGTTATTATGAGCAATAATGATAATGTAGACATTGTGTGTCACCTTGAACTCCTGTAGTTTGGACATGACCACAGCCATCTGTCTGAGTAAGAGAGGATGGTTCTGCTTCCTCATTTGATTACCATCATCTTCAGCACAAAACCAGCCTTGGATGTTGTCTTCCTCTGTACAAAAACATTACATTAGTGAAGCATTCCTCAGATTCTACAAACCAATGATATTCCCATATGTGTCCTCCAGTTGCCAGTATTATAATCCATTTGTCTGTACTGAACTTTCAGTTCTGGCTCAGCTGAGCGATGATTCACACGCTGAACAATATGAATCCAGATGGCACAATTTTTTTAATATTTTACGAACACGTTTATTTAGAAAATATGTTGGGAACATCATATTAAGATATGTTTAAATGTATTTTCAGACGTTTTTGAAGCAGTTTTTAGGGCTTTTAAGCCCTAGATCTATAATTATAGAAGAGTAAAAGACAAAGACAGAACATGGAGACAGGAAATGACACGTACGTAGAGCCAATTTAGCCATCTGCAGATTACTGATCCAAGCTTGCTTGATGGATGGACTGAAAGTGTTAAAGACCGCAGTGAAGAACGTGGGTCTACCGTACCTGAAAAGTGAAAATCACAAACAAAGTTCAGATTTTTCTCAGGTAAAGCTTTCACAATAGAAACAATACATGTTTGTCTAGATTCACAGGACATGTATTAGGCGGTATACAAATCTCCTGGGCAGTCTAAATATCTCAGCATGGATTCAGCTGGTCAGACAGCTGGAGAAACAGACAGGGTCCCTTACGGTTTATAAGGTAACATTGCAGGATATGATTTAACAATTGGCCAGTTTCAATACTAAATCAACAGACCACAGAATTTATAACTTTTCCATATTTTTAAATTGGCAATGAATTTATATTTATATGACTTTCGAAGAGTCTTTTTAACTGTCTACACAACTTCATAGTGTAGATATAAATAATAGATAACAACCAAAAGCGTAAGAGTGAGGTCATGTAATCCAGACCACTCCCACCACAAACTCAACAAAAAAAGTCAATTGCATGCATTTTCCAGCAGTCACAGTGTGTGAGAGAGATTTATGTTATCAGAGAGATTAGTTTGACAGCTGGGAGTCTAAAGATACTCCTATAATCCAGACACTAAAATCCAAGCATACAGTGACAAATAATCGGTGTGTGCGTATGTTTGTGACAACTGCACACTACAAAGCCTCTGATCCACAGGAGGAGGATAATAACAGCACAATATTTCTTTGGGGTCTGATTAGGGATTTGAGGTCATTCTTAAACCACATAAAGTCATCATTTAAAGTTTGATCATTTAAATGCCTGAGCTCCACGGTTTTAAGAAGTGAATTAAGAAGCCTAAATAAATCTCTTTTGGCATATTTGTGCACCCTAATTAATAATAATAATAATAATAATAATAATAATAAAAATGCCCCCTAACATTTACATATGCACATGATAATGCACACTATTAAAAACATTAATACTTTAATTTGTGTCTTGTATGCATAAATTCAGCAATGCAGAAACCAATAGATCCCAATAAATACTAAATACATTAAAACTTAATATTCAGCAATATTACTGATTTTACTTCAGCTTATTGGTGGAGACCGTGATAAAGCCAATCAGTATATGGGGATGATTAGGAGGCCATGATGATGGACAGAGGCCAATGGGGTTAAACCCCTCTTTTTCGAAGGACATCCTGGGATTTTTAACGTCTCATCCAAAGAACAGTGCTTTTTGACAGTATAGTGTCCCCATCACTATACTGGGGCATTAGGACCCAGTAAAATTCAGCTGTGCCATCACAAGAAACAAATTACATTATAAAAATATATTAAAATAGAAAACAGTTATTTAAAAATGTTAATAACATTTCACATCATTACTGTTTTGACTGTATTTTTAATCAAGTAAATGCAGCCTTGGTGAATATAAGAGACTTCTTTCGTGAACGTAAAAAAAAAATAATGTATCAACCCCAAACTTTTGGATGGTAGTGTATGAAGGGTCAAGCTGAGGTCACACATACTTGTCTTGCTTCCCTGGTAACTGTAGTTGTATTCTACAGCGATCAGCTGCACGAATCTCCTCCTCTTTCTTTAAAATGAGTCGCTGGAGACCTGAAACCCAATCCTGAGCAACTGTCCCATTAACATTCTGGAGGGAGAGAGAGAGTGTGTTAAATTGATATAAGTGGCAAGAACTGCGTGCATCCTGGTTTCAGCAAAACAGTGAAATGAACACCTCACCTGATAGTTCCCCTTCAGACTGCTGATCATGGTAGAGATCTGGTTCACCAAACTCAGGTCATGGATCAGGTTCTGTAGGTCCTGGTACAGCTGCCCTGGACCCATATACAATTTATCTGCAAATGAGACAAAACCGATTGAAGTTAAAGTAAAAGTAGTGTTGATCATCATCTGAGGATTTTATCCAGCTTATAAAATATCACCATCACAGTACTATTTGTTTAGTTTGGCTCCATTTTCTACTTTACTAGCTTTGAGCATTACAGTTATAACTGATTCATATTATACAGTGAATCATTAAACAATTGATCAAATTAGAGTCATAAAGACTGTCCTGTGTGGATCTGACTATCTCCCAAATTGTGTCCCATACAATAGACTGCTTTGTGCTGCTCTGCTCTTTCAAGATAAAGAGAGAGAGAGAGAGAGAGAGAGAGAGAGAGAGAGAGAGAGAGAGAGAGAGAGAGAGAGAGAGAGAGAGAGAGAGAGAGAGAGAGAGAGAGAGAGAGAGAGAGAGAGAGAGAGAGAGAGAGACAGAAATGTTGAGTAGAGAGTGAGGGGGAACAGGACAAAAAGAGTGTATTTTCTTTTAGGTTAAGCTGAAGTAAAATGGGAGTCTCACATATACACAAATTTTCTAAACTAAATTAAAAACATTTGTAAGCATTTTGAAGTAACTGATGTGACATGTTCGCTAATAAATATATCAAAATAATGTTGCCATTAGACAGTGTTCTATGAAGACCATCTAAATGAGTCCAATAATGTCTGGCAGTACATCAGCATGCAGGAGGACAAACATAAGCAAGGTTTTTTTGTGAGTTTCAGGTTGCTTTAGCATGGATACACTAAAGAAACATGAGACATGAGGCTCAGGAGGCTCAGGACGCAGGGGCAGCCATAGACTCTGTGTCAATATAAGAACACACACAGTCTGTATTTGGCTGCGTTTGTGTGTTTACGTTTGTTCAGAAGTGTCAGGCTCTGCAAGTATACAACATTTATCCTTTGAAGAGGTGCTTAAAGATGTGTAGGGGGGAAAAAGGATGTTTTATTCTCCCTAATGTCAAAGTTTTCTAAAAGAGGACAAAACTAACTCCTTGTGCTCAAAAACCGTAAACTAAAACCAAACCTTTCTGAAAACTGCTTTCAGTAAACTGAAATAAATAAATATTAGACGAAAAACTTAAACTTAAAAAAAATGACTAATAATAAAAACAATCAATGCTATATAAAAATATAAAAAAACTAAGAAGATAAGATTACTAAACTTAAACTAAAATTAAAATGAAAACTGAAAATATAAAAATAAAAGCTAATTCAAAATATTAATAACACTATAATAGTATATAAATAATTCTAAAATAACATTGACAAAGACTAAGGTGGTACTTAAGCACTTAATTCAGTCTTACATACTAATAAACTTAACTAGAAAACTAGACAGAACATTTAAACATTCTCAATTTGAATAAAATTTCTGCAAAATGAATACATGTAAAATGGTGCTCTGGAACTTCTCTGAAACTTTTTCACAGAGTTTCCAACAGTGACATCACTCTTGGCAGCTTTATTCTCCATGGTTAATTAGAATAGGAAAAGTAAAACGAGAGAGAATAAAGAAAGAAAGGGGCTGGGAATGCAAGAGCTCTTGATTCAGTGCTCTAGTTTGAATCAGAGCAGCTCCTGCACACAGAATGTGTTTTCAGTAACCATAGAGACAACACCAGTCTTTTTCGACCACGCTGAAAAGTGATTTTTCTATCTTCCAACATTAGAGGAACGGCACAGAGAGTTCGGTGCGTTTCATCTGTCTAAAACTGTAAAAGTTAAACTAGCATTCAGTTGAGAATTACAGAACTGAATTACTTCTACAGTGTGGGTTTTTTGCATAATGTCTTGTAAAATCCCACCGGAGTCCCTTCTTTTGTCACCTCAGCTGTGCTGAATAGAGCAGACGCAGTGAAACAGGAAAAACAGTCTTTCCTCTTTTGTTCAGCTTCATGAGTCAGTGTGACCTGTTTCCTTCAAACCACAAAAACAGCTAGCAGACTGCCTCCGCGGAGAGAAAAGACGTCCTCAACGGCAGATGATTTTGAAAAGCATCGATGTGTCATTAGGGGTCAAGCACTGAAGGGTTGTTTTATTATTATTCTGCGTTTTCTGCATTGGAGTCTATAACAGCTGCTAAAATCCCCCAAAAATAGATCTCTGTAAATCAGGACAACATTATGAATATTCATCATGCATTGCATTAAAACCCATATTTACAGATGCGCTGGAACAGCAGGGGGTGAGACAGCAGACATTTTTAAAACAACTCTGTCTGAAATCCCTGAGGAAACAGGCAATTTACTAAAACAGACGACTTTTAGCTGACTAGCACAGCACTACCGCTAGCTAGGCGAACATTTCAAAGAATCCTGTTTTGCTAGGTATAATGAGGAGAAATGTTGTGTATAACATCCCTTCTTTAAGCAGAAAGCTTTTGGGTTCTCTCTATTATCTTTTCCTCTCCCTATCCCCATCTCTCTTGCTCTCTCTCTAGTTATCTCGGTCTTTCCCGTTCTCCTGACATATTTCCATCAATAATTCATTTTTAAGATCTAACATTAAAAGCCAGACTTCGATGACGATTTTGTCAGATGTGACACTGTCTGGAAAGCACTGTAAACAGTGTCTAACACCAGTGTTTTCAGTGTCATATTTTCCATGGAAACTTTATCTGGATGTGTCAGAAATCTGACCATGTATTTTTCTGAATAATTGTGAGGTTTTTTAAATGTCACATCTCTGCTCATGCATTAAAAATAACACGAGTGTATTGTTGCTTAAGGGTGGTGCAGAATGGATATCTCTCTGAGCACTTCCTCCTATTGCTTCAATCACTTGGCTATGTTAAGTTGTTTGATTATTTTTGAATCAAGCAGACATTTATATCCAAAACAACTTCCAGCACACAACAGCGACAGCGATATTTCATCTGGAGAGCCTCATTTAAGGACACAGTCGGTGGTCTTGGTGGTGATCTCTGTAGTAGATGGACCATAAGCTCTGTAGTTTATGGCCCACACTTACGGAACAAAAATATATGGGAATATACTGCAAAATATAATGCGATATATTACATAATACATTTCCATATATAGGAAACTAATGCTTATATTTTTCAATATACTGCAATATATGCATTGACCAAATATTTATAAATGAATACAAAAATAGCATTACATGTAATATTCACAAAGTTTGATCCTTTAATGTGTACATATATTGCACATACATGTTCCCATATAAATGTGAACGCATGTTCACACATATATATACACACACACACACATTCAAGGAATGAGTTACAACATATTTCTAGTTCCCAGCATGCTTTGCTTCTGACTGTTAAAGGAGAGCAAATGTTAAAATTAAGTGTTATTTAATGTGTTTTGCTCAATATTAATATACGAGGAATCTGTTAAATCTGTTAGTGTTTAATGCTCTATTGTTTTAATTAAAAATGTTTTCTGGTATGTCTGAGTTTTTGGGGTTACCATTGTCCTAAAGAGTAGAACCTGTGGTGAAGTTGACGATTGGCCGAAGACCTTTAAGACTATAATTACTATAATTACTATATTTTAATCGTAATGGTTGAGCACTCCTCAGCACAGTGATAGTCTCTAGGTTAAATACTTTAGTACATGCAGGTGTGCTTGTGCTTTAGACAACTAGCTTGAAAATTTTTTACATTTATAATGTAGATAATTAAAAAATATAAGAAATATAATACATTATATATCTGTGATTATGTAGCATGAATACATATATCTGCAGTGTTACACATGCAGTAAATATATTGTCACATATTTTTCAATTAATGAAAGGCGGCAATTCCTTATGTATTATTCAATATATTGTAATATAGTAACATAATATATTATTCTGTATATTTTCAAATATACCGTTAAACCATTTCATATATTGATCATTCATATATGGGAAATATATTTTCATTCCGCAAGGGCAGCAAGTGCTTGAATGTGAAAAATGTGAGTTTTTAACCCAGAACCTGAACCACCATTTGACCTCGACCTCCAGTAATACCTGAAAATAACTCTTTGCACCCAGATTCAGACAGATTTTTAGTTACTACGGAAATCTGGCGCAGAGTAGATGTTTTTGAATACATATTTTTGTGTGTATAACAAGAACTTACTAGGTTTAGCATTGATGACGACTTTATCTCCTGAGTGCAAGGGGGGAAATCTGGAGTCGCCCATCTCTTCACTGGAGCCAAACTCCACGACTTCCACAAAACTCAAAGGCACACTCCACTTGAGCAGGAAGCGCTGTCCTGAGGGAACACCTTCACCTCCAGCTCCCACACTCACACCATCTTGAGAGGGGCTGGAGGAGAGAAACACTGGTTTACTCAGATGGAGGAGGGATTTGTGTGGAGGAAGAAGGTTTAACTCTAAATATCCAGGACTAGATGTTTTCTGAGTGATGCTGTGCTAAACAGTTTAGACTGACAGTTATTGCAGATAATGTATAATGGTCATACCGCTGGTTGGGGGTGGCACACATGAGAACATCATTCAGAAGAAAGACTCGGCGTTCTTTAGTCTTAATGATCTCCCCACGATCATTATAAACTGTTTCCACCACATCATCAGAACAAATCAGATAACGACTGCCGCTGCTTAGCAGCTGAGAGAGAGAGAGAGAGAGAGAGAGAGAGAGAGAGAGAGAGAGAGAGAGATGAATGGAGAGAGAAGCAGAAACAGCAATAAAAGGGTTGAGCTGGGGATTAAATATTTAAGGGTCCTACTTTGTCACAGTCACTCATCAGTTGACCCTGACCACACACATATTTGTCCAATATGGACTGCGGGATGATTTGAGGGGAATAAAATGGACAGTAAAATATGCTAAATACATCTACTTATTATTTCATTATGAAATATTCATAATGTTATATTATTAGCTAAAACAGGCCACAGAAGTGTTTTAATCCATTTGCAACAGAAGCTATCTATTTTTTTTCTACTTTCCATTTTTATGAATTCATTCTTAGCCTAAGAAAAAATATTCCCCCCTCCACTGAGTGATTATTACATATGATACATCAATACAGATTCAGAGGTGTCAGAATTTAACTAAGAAGCAGGCTTGTAAATAAATTGAACCATTCACTGTATTGTTTATTGTTTTATTGAAGCTAAAATTATTCAGCGAAGAGAGATACATGTTTTCAGTATTATTGTTTGATTAATATTCCCCCATTTACCAATTTTTGAAACAATGTTTTTGAAAGAGGTATTTTATGGCTGCATTTATTTGATCGAAATTGCAGTAAAACAGTAATACTGTGAAATATATTTAAATAATATTTTAAAATAAGTAATTCAATCATACAATGGCAAAGCTGACTTTTCAGCAGCCTTTACTCTAATCTTCAGTGTCACATGATCCTTCAGAAATCAGTTGTGCTGCTTAATATTTTTGCAGAAACCTGATAATATTTAAGAATTCTTTGATGAATAGAAGGTCAAAAGAAAAGTATTCATTTGAAAATTAAACCTTTTCTAACATTATAAATGTTTTAATGTCAATTAATGTCAATTTCGATCAATTTAATGCACTCTGAATAAAAGTATTAATTTCTTTTAAAAAAAAGTAAAAAAAAAAACTTGCTAACCCCTAACTGTTGAAATGTATGTAATCTAAAATAGTCTGATATATGACATATCTTTTTGTTTTACTCCAGTGTTGGTTCTTGAAGCTGCTGGTTAATAGTTGATTAAAGCCTTTATTAGCTTTAGGAGAGCATGTGTCATGTATGTGCTCCTCATGGGTATAACTGTAGTTTAACAAAAATCACTGGATGCCATTTTGTCTATCTAAAATCCAAAATGCGTTTCATACCTTATGTTAGATGGAAATTAAACTTACTGTAAGTATATTTAGAGAATAAAAAAAACATCTATCCATCCACAAGAAAGAGCAAGCAGTCAAAGAGTGCAAAGTTAAGCAAAATATATCAGAGCCCCAGATGGTGTGGACTGTTCAAGCTGGTTCTGTTTACAGTATTGGCTCAGTACTGACTTCATATGAGTGACAGCAGGGCTCAGACACACTCTAGGTTTAACTGCGCTGTGTGAAACTCCCAAATGTCAAATGACATATTTGACTAAGCACCCACACGTTCATACAACGGGTTTGAGGTGTACAACTGCGATCATTCAGCAGAGGGGCTGCAGTACCTTGTTGAGGTAATGTTCATTCATAGCCTTAGCAATGTGTCTGATCTCACAGCGCTGGTCGGCTTCTCTTTTCCTCTCGTTTAATTTTTCGGCAAGCGTTTCCAGTTCAGTGAGAGCCATCTGAAGCGGAAGACGATCGGGATGGCCCACTGGTGTGTTTTTTAACATGTCCTACAAAGAGATGCAGAAGATGTTATAGTAGCCTGTGAAAATTACAAAAAAAGAAAAATGGAGTGAATGAAAACCTAATCGTCAATGAAAGTTTTGCCTTTTTTGCGAGTTCATGAACTACATGAAAGTGACTCTTGATGTGATGTGGATGAGAAAGAAAGAGGCGCCCTCTTCAGGAGATGTCAAGATATTTTTTTTTGCAATGAGTGTAACTGGAGCACATGTTATTTCTTAATATTAACAGTACTGAAAGAGCGTGTGAGGTAAGACGCACTTGCAACAGCAGTATAAACTGAGGGAACCGTTGAATAGGCTTCATCATCAGTCCATAGAGGGTCAGATGGTCTTTGTTAGTCTCCTGACGGTGCTGTGAACATAACACAAACAGCATGAATAATCTTGGAGCTTTTTCTGCTTACCAAAGCTGCACTTATTTGATCAAAAATACAGTACAAACAGAAATATTGTGAATTATTATTCTTATTATTTAAAATAATGCTTTTCTAAATGTAATTATTCCTGTGATGCAAAGCTGAATTTTCAGCATCATTACTCCAGTCTTCAGTGTCACATGATCCTTCAGCAATCATTCTAATATGCTGATTTGTTGCTGAAGTAACATTTCTTATTATTATCAATTGTGAAAACACTTGTGCCGCTTAATATATTTATGGGAAAGGTGAAGCATTTTTCAAGATTCTTCGATTAATTAAAAGTTATTTATTAAATTTTTTGTAACAATGTAAATGCTTTTACTATCACTTTTGATCAATTTAACGCATCCTTGCCAAATTTTTACTTTTTGATCACACTGATTTATTGTTTAAAGGAACAATATTACATTTACACTGAGTAGTTGTTATTTTTGCAATCCAGTCAAACACTGCCAGCACCCACTTTTGATGAGCATTTGACCTGAATGTGTAAATTCACCATTGAGATCATCATCATCATATTTTGCCACCACATTGGCCGATTTTGGATATTTATTTTAATTCTGTCTTTTTTAGGATTTAGATCATCATCTAAATAAGGTTTAAAACTTATCATTATGAATTACATAACAGAAAAGTGCAAAACTGTTTGACATGTAATTACTGCACCACAGGAACATTCTGGACTCTTTTGGGATGTCTAACCTTGAGAAAGTCGAGGAAACAGGGCTTAGATGCACACGCCTTCCGCACCACTCCCATCGCCAAGCTGAAGTTATTCACATACTCACTGTAAGCGTCCAACACCATAGACTTAGAAAACTGCAGAAGAGACAGAGGTGACGGCACAAATATAAGAGTGGAAACCATGGTACTTTTAAATGGGATAATTTCTCTCATGAACTATAGGTTTTTTACTGTTGAAGATTACTTGGAAACACACATAACCTAACAACAGATGGTTAAGGGTGGAGAAGGTTTGTACATGTAAAAAACATAAAAGTTTAGGATTTAAGACTTTAGAGGCATTGCAGTTGTTTTCGCTTAGAAATAGACGCATTAAAACTCAAACTCTAAAACTTGAAAAAGTAACTGAATCTTCAAGATGATCAGTGTATGTCCTCCCACAACAAATCAATTAAATCATAAAATCAGATATCTCACCGACGCTACAAACACATCTCCAATCATCTCCAGCTCGTCCCAGTCAGACACACGACTGGCCAGCGCCATCTGGAACAGGGCATGGCACTGCAAGATCTCCCGAATCCGATAAAACACCACCTTAAGCTTGCGGTCGCTCAGTAACCGAGGCTCAATCTCTACCAGTGGTTTCTCATATTGCTGTTATGTGCAAAGATTTTTATGTTATGTTTTTTTTTTTACATTATTGGATGATGAATATGTGCAGACAGTCAAATGACAAAAGGTTTTAAATTATAATGCATTTAAAAACAAATTCTCCACTGCAATGTAAAGCAGCACAGGTCAAACAGACAAAAATAGTAAACCTCTAAAATTCTCTTCAGAGCTTCCAGATAGTTCTTCTCACTCTCTAGAATCATCTCCAGAATGCATCTCCTCATCACCTGTTCATGCACACACAAAAACAAATGTACAAGGGCACTTCAGTCACACTCAGAAAATGTATGAACGTCTGCACATTAAATAAACAAAACATAAACATATATATATATATATATATATATATATATATATATATATATATATATATATAGCACAAACACTTTTTAAGCAAAACCTAAACTTTAAGCAGAAGGATTAATTCATTCACTACTGATGGTGTCTGTAAGATGTTTTTAATGTTTTGCAAAGAAGCTGCATTTAATTGAGCAAAAATACTGTAAAAACAATAATATTTTGAAATGTTATTACAATTAAAAATAGCTGTTTTCTGTTTTAATACATTTTAAAATGTAATTTATTCCTGTGATTGAAAAGCCGTAATTTTAGCAGCCATTACTCCAATATGCTGATTTGGTGCTTAAGAAACATTTCTTATTATTATCAATGTTGAAAACAGTTGTGCTGCCTAATATTGGAATAGTATGTGGATAATAATATGTGGAATGTGATATTTTGTTCAGGATTATCTGAAAGAATGGTATTTGTTTGAAACAGAAATCTTTTATAATAATGTAAAAGTCTTTGCTGTCACTTTTGATCAATCGAACGCATCCTTGTTGAATAAAAGTATTAATAGTAAATAAAATCCTTATTGATTACAAACTTTTGTGTGTACGTAGTATATATACTACCACACACACACACACACACACACACACACACACACACACGCACACACACACACACACACACACGCGCGCACACACTCAAACACACACAAACACACACACTTTTAAGTTGGTTAAAAGTTGGTAAAAAGTACCTGGTGTTGAGAAAGCCCATCAGGTGCGGGTCTCAGCACTGGGTCAACATTAAAACACTCCACCTCGATGAACAGATCTGACTCTTCATCAAAACAGCTGGGTTTCTTCTCTGAGGAAAGAATGATGGATTCATCAAATAAATGAAACAGAAGAGGCATATTAATCAAGATGACAATCCTCTGTGAACTCATTACATTGGAGGTTGTATTATTTGTGCTCTTACCATAACAGTGAGATCTGGTGCGGATGAAAGATCGTCCCTTTCTCACCGCGGCTTTGGTTTTTTGCAGACCATCTTTAGTTCCATCTTTAGCTGCTTTTACAAGCCGCTGCATCTGTAGCACATGCAACATAATTTAGGAGTGAGCTCACAAAATCTGTGCAGAAAAATTTACACAGTGTAATGTTTATTGAATAAGATGGAGGTTTTGAGCAGAAAACCCGGACGCAAAAGCGGAGCAACTCTTTAGTGAATTCACCCCTGATTTTTCATATCAGTTTGATAGGAATTAACAAGATGAACCCATCACCATGGAGAAGAACTATCCAGCTTGAACATAGGATCTCAAAAAACAACAAAAAAACATGCATCCTAACTAAATTATGTTGTGAATAAACACACAATGAAAAGATCGACACAGACACCACATGGGTAAAATGAGAGATGAGGGAACATGAAGTCTGATGGATAAAAAAAGAGAACAACTGCAACTGCAAATCTGTGCATGCAGAACTCAACAGATTTTTTCTGATTCAAAGTCCCTTTATTCAAATATTTAATAAATGTTGTGTCCTGCTGTGGCAGTCACTGAGGGGAAAAAAAATCATATACCAACAATTTTAAACACAGAATGACATGCGAAGCCACACATGAAGTGAGGATGAATGAGGTCAAAATGTGTACAACATTCAGTCGCTACAGATGACAACAGCTATATCTATGGAGATGCAAACATATGTTTAGTGGGGATGACGGAGGTCAGAAGAAGCCCACCACCAGCACAGAGAAGAGAGAGCACCTCTAGAGACGTCAGGCTAACATACACGCTCTTGTTCTTTTACCTTCTGCTCGTGTTTGTGTTTGAGCTGCTGTAGCTCTACTGTTCCCACTGTGTTTGCCATGAGATCTCGCATCTTTCTCTCATAGTGCTCTTTCAAACGCGTCAGATCTTCAGACAGCTGAACAGGGGGCAGAGAACGAGTTACTGCATAACTCCATCATTCCCTTGATTTAGAAACTCACTCCGTTAATATTCTTAATGTCTATGTGGCATGCTATTGTTTACCATACAAAATAACAGGGGTGCACTGACAATAAAATTCCATAATATTTCAATAATAATTTGACAATTATTTCTATAATAATATTTCCCCCCTGTTATGGGTCGATGACCAATATTAAAAATACTATTAAAAACACTACCATAAAAAACTAATACAATTAATAAATAAACATCAAAAGAATCAAATTAATTCTAAAATAAATGTAAAAAAAAACTATGTATTTTAAGTAGTGCTATCAAATCGATCAATCCTGATTAATAGCATCTAACAAAAGTTTGTTTGTATAATATAAAATATGTGCGTAGATTATATTATATATTTGTGTGTGCATGCTTGTCTGTGTATGTACATATACACACATGCTCTCATATATATATATATATACACATACACACACATTGGCAAACATAGGTGTGCACACACACATATAATATAAAATAATATATAGTATAAAACACACACAATATATAATAAAAAAAAAATATATAAATTAATGTAATACTATATATAAGGTGTGTGTACTATATATACTATATACACACAAAAATTATATAAAAAATGTATCACAATTAATCGAATTGACAGAGCATTCATTTTAAGTAATATTAAGTATAAAATTGTGACATAAGAAAAAACTTTTGTTGGTTGCAAACAATGGCATGCCAGACATATGATTCATAAATATTACATATGATTCTAAATGTTAAAATCTTTGTATATTCCTTTAAAAGAATTTCATTTTGGGCGCTTCCTAACAATGAATCTTAGACCTTACACACACGCACACACATACACACTCTTAAACTCTTACAAATCCCTCTCTCAAAAAAGGTTTCAAATGATCTGACTCTAAATTTGTTCTGCCAGTTCAAAAATAAACCAATTCCCTGGCCAGACTTTGAAATAAACACATACACACACTCACTCAAATAAACCTCATCTACTAAATCAGCGCCTACACATACAAACAAAACCAAAACCATTATGGGCAGATTAAAGACTTTTCTCATTGTTTTTAAATATTAGTGTGGGCAAATGTAAAAAAAAAAAAAATGATCCAGACATCAGATCTGACTACACTGACACAGTGTTCACACCAAAGAAACAGCTGCATTTTATACTACAGAGAAAAAAAGAAGAAGAGAGAAAGAATGAGAGTGAGACAGTGGTAGTATAAATACACACATGTGTTTTCTTGCTGGGTGCACGGCCCCTGACGAAGGCATCTGGGAGACCGTTCTCTCCATGTCCGTTCTCTGTGTCACTGGCTTCCTCATAGCTCTCAAACTCACTGGAGCTCCAGCCGTTGTCCAGCGAGCTGCTGCCGCCCTCCTCCCCGAACTCAACATCATCATAGATCATCTCATCTGGGTCTGACATGCACACAGTTTTCACATTTTACAAAAAAAAGTGTCCAAATTCATTCCCTCATGACTGTCATCAGCCATAACAGCAAAGCTGTCAGTCACATGACACTGTCTTATTGCTGAGAGGGCAAATTTTACTCTCAGTTTTCATTTCACTCACATTTCCATAGCCAGGCTGCAGGGGTGGGGGATTTACAGATACAATTCTGGATCTATCAACTAATCTGAATTTGAATATAATTATTAATAATTGTAGTTATTAAAAAGAATATGCAGGCCAAAACAGATACAAATACTGTATATGCTATGTGGTGTGGAACCACAACATGAACGTATTGTATACCAGTAATATAATTACTGTAAACAGTAATATATCAGTATAACTATTATATTACAGTAATATATATATATATATATACACACACACACTCATACATATACACTGACCCCTATTAGGCTGTACATGCACTGCATTTTGGCTGTTAGCTGAGAGGTTAATAAATATCTTAACAGACATGAACAAATGCATCACACAGCAAGTTAAGATAAAGAAAATGACCAGATACTAAACCTGTAGTGGATCCAGAGTTTTCTCTCGGTACATCATCATAAATCACTTCATCTGGACCTAAAACAAACAGAAACATGCAAACAAACACACATGGCTTACAATTTCATATGTGCAACCAAGCCAAAACAGCGCAGTGGGCATTAATATGCGTCAATGAATCCACTGAAAAAGGCTGAGCAGTTCTTCAGAGAGAAGGAAGGAAATGTCTGAGATTCTCTACAGTAACAGGAAACACAGCTGAACACAGCAAACAAGCCTTCATTCATACATTCACAATCTAAATCCAAGCATTTTATCATTTTATACTTACTCTCCATCCAGGCTGTGTTTGCTGGGTCTGATACCCACTTAGTAAGAGCATCTTCCTCTCTGATGACTGGACACTCTTCACTAAAAACACTAGACAAAACATTTGGAATTGGTATATATACAAACTTCCCTTCAAATTTCTATATTGGTTTGCATCAGAATATTGACAACAACAACAACAACAACAACAACACACAAATACAGAAACAAAAAGTAGTTCATATACAAGATGTTTTATACAACATAAGGACAGTAATATGCATCAGACATCTTAGTAAAGCAGTACTACACTGCATCTGTGCGGTCTCACTCACCTGTCCACTGGGGTATTTCCAGCTCCCACCACAGTCACTGCAGGACACATCAAAACAGTTCATGCATTAACAGTTAAACATTCAACTGCGTCTCAAAAATCTTCCAATCGGATCAAGTTTACAGCTTGAAAAACATAACACCACAAGGGGACAGTAATGTGTTACTGAGAGTCTTCTATAAAATTCAAGCCAATACTTTTGTTTTTCTCCCTACACTAGCAGTTTGGACACACTTGCCTGAATATATAATTCTCATAACTCTAAAAACTTTAAAACTAAAAGGATAAAGCTTAAATGGTTGGAATTATAATTATCAATTGTGCATACATATGAATTTAAAATGGTAATAAAACACACACACACACACACACACACACACACACACACACACACACACACACACACACACACACACACACACACACACTATATTGTATATACAGTGTTATTTATATATATATATATATATATATATATATATATATATATATATATATTATAATTTCATTTGAGAATGCAAATGTAGAAGTTTAGTTAATATATATATACTGTATATATATATATATATATATATATATATATATATATATATATATATATTTCAAAACCAGATACTAATTATGTCTGCCAAGAATGGTTTTGTGAAATATGTATACATTTGAGAAGATTGCTCTCCAACTGTTCGCTTATTATGCTACTGAGGTTCGTTTATTATAATAGAGGTTTATGGACCTAGCAAGCTTTTTGACGTTGGAATGTATTATATATATATATATATATACATACACATTTGGCACTGCATTACTTTCTTCATCATCATTTCATTTGAGAATGCACATGT